>NW_023425348.1:69557930-70876502 GCF_014108415.1 Molossus molossus
CCTGGAGAAAACCAAAAGCAAGTTCAAGAGCAAGAGTGTAAAACAGAGAATGACCATCTGGGCTCCGGGCGCAATTATCCATCACAAAGCAAGTTGTGAGCGAGGGAGGACGGAGGGGTGGAGCGGCAGGGTGGGCAGTGGGCAGGAATACGGTCAGAATACTGATGAAACCACTTACAATCCAAAGAGCGGAAGGCAAAGCCAGTTCATCTCCAAATAACAGAAAACAAGTGTGTTTTCACAGAAGGCGAGGGAGGGCCCAGAAATGACCACGATCGGGCTTCACGGACAGTGGTAACCCCAGACCAGGCTGGGTCATTCAGAAAAAACTAGCACAAAGCAAGGCAAGGGCGGGGCAGGGTGGAGACCTGGAATTCATGCAGAATGAAAACAAGAAAACAGTCCCTCCTCCTCTCAGCTGGCTGGAGTGACGTGTGGGATGGTACCTGGGATTCTCCGGTGTCCTGAGGCAATGGAAGAAGCTCCCGGGACATCAATAAAAGGGCGCAGTTCAACGAGGGCCGGTCTCTTCATCAAAGGCCAGTTATAGTCTTGCTTAGGTATCTCTGACATCCATTCCACAGCACACCCTACATTGCCTCTTCTTCTTTAGAAGAGCTACTCTATGCTCTTTCTCTCTTGCTCAGTATCTTAAACTTCCGGCCTCACCCCTTTGGATCCTGACTTCCTGGAGCTGCCTGGCAAATGCAGTTTTACCCGCCAGCATCGCTCTAGGTTCAAGGCCCTCAGGGTTGGCTCGTTCCTCCTTTATTTATACCTGCCCCTTGATAAGCCCCAACCTCGAGCAAGATTAGCCAGTGGGCAGTCTTCTGATGATGTCCTTAAAGGAAACCTTTGAATGGGAGTAGACAATTTAATTTCCAGACTCCACTGATGGGGGGGGGTCAGGTGTCCTCCTAGGCATTTTTCAAATGTGTTCTTTCTCCTTCCCCACTCCACAGCTCCAGCCCTGTCATATCTGGCCATTGTTAGTCCAACAGCCGCCCATCTCTTCTCCCTTCCTCCAGTTTTGAAAAATACTCCCATAAGTCTATTTTGCACAACATGGTGAGAGAATTTTCCTGAAATAAAACCAGACCACATTACTACACTGCCAAAGATTCATCAGTGACTCCCCTTGCTCTCGGGGTCAAGTCTAGACACCTTCATAACGCTTACCAGCACCTCTCGACAGGGAGCCCGCCTGCCCGTTGCTCTGGCGTCTTCTCTCTCTGCTCCTCAGCACCCTGTAAGCTCCAGTCATACGGAACCACCTCCAGCGTGCTGGGCACATCAGGCATTCTCTCCTCTGCGCCGTGACAGATGCTAGGCCTTACCTCCGTGCCTCTTCTCCCTTATTCCCATACCTTCAGCTGGTGAGCTTCTATTTACTCCTCAGGCTTCAGCTTCCCCATAAAGCCTTCTCTGTACCCACAAAAGTGGGTCAGGTGGTCCTTTCTGTGTTCTCACATTTTGTCCTTAGATCTCTTATGATACTTAAATGCATCATATATTGATCGACCATTTATTTTCCCGTTAAACTCTAAGCTTCATGAGGGCAGGGATCATTTCTGTCTAGCGAAGTGCCTGGCATGACGCACATAATCTTTGCATTTTCCTGGAAGAGACAGAAAGAGGAAGGGGAGAGACCGCTTAGCTGTGTTGATTCTACTCCTGGAAAGAATCAGGTTGCTTGTGTATCAGCTGCTCCTCAGTCCGAAGAAGAGGGCGGGGGCTGCTGTCAGTCAAGAGTAACATCAAGTGCACCCAAGTCACGCTGCCCCTCTGTCACAGTTTTCTCCCGGCAAGCCCTCCACAACATCAAAGTAGACAAGCCCTGTCACAAGTCTGCCTTCACGTGGCCCCAGGAGCTCCTGAATGTGGGTTTTTCAAGTGCAACATAACTGCTTTCTCTGGCCAAATCAATCTGTGGCCTGATTTGATTTCTTATGGAAGTTTGTGAAGAACTGAATCTTGAAAATCACCAGCAAAAGGGTTGAAACAGAGTTAGACTATGAGACTATGCAAAACACCTGGTAGGTACTTACATGTGCAAAACACCCATAACCTAGTGGGCTCTCCATTAATGTAAGGTCTCCAATTCTCCCATCTCTTCATTTTGCTTATCATGTACGATACACCAGAGGCAGAAGGGGCCCTGAGTGAACAGTGACTAATAGTGTAGACTCTGGAGTCTCACTACTTGACTCCATCTCTTCATTTATGACCCTGGGCAAGTTACTGAACAGTATCGGGCCTCGGTTTCTTCACCTGTAAAATGGAAATAATAATAATACCTATGTCATAAAGTTTTTTAGATGCAGATGAAGTTTATCATAGTTTATAAAGGATTAAATGGGATAATACATGAGAAATCATTAGGCAAGATTCGAACACAGAATACATACTCACTATTTCCTACTAATATTGTTATTCTGAATATCACACTTGCCGGTTATATGTGAACGATTTACCCGGAGCAGTCCCGTGGCTCAGCTGGAAGGACCTGCACATGTATTGAACTGCAAGCAACTAGGTAGCGATGACCGAATAGAAATACGCCTTCAACAAAAATTTCCTTGAACTTTCTGGTGACGTTGTTTTTTAAGTTGTTTTGGCAGCTTCTTCAGAAAACGAGGCTCATGTTACCTTGCTTGTGTATCTCCCAGCAGGACGAAGCTCTGGTTTCGAAGACGTCACTCTGATTCACATTGTGATGCAATTTGCTCAACTAAAGCAATCTTGGGTGAGTAACTGAAGAAACAATGTCTCATCCAGGCAATTTTCTTCTTTGGAATGAGGCAGCGGGGCATAGTGTGTCTCTCTGAGCTTCTCCAGTTGTGGTGGAGAAGAAAGGCGAATTATAAAACACACACACACACACACACACACACACACACACACATGCTTCTCTCTGTGCCTCAGCTTCATCACCTTTCTCGCCCTCGTGCAGAATGTAGATTCGTGGCAGGGATGGCTACTGTCCATTAGATTTATACTTTTCTTCCATACAGTTGAGCTGCTGTTAGGAGGCAGCTGCATAGCCAGCAATTGCATTCTCAAGCCGTTATTAAATCTAGAAAGGGCTATGTGGAGTTCTGGCCAAGAGAATGTGGAAGGAGTGACAGACATCACTCCCTGCCCTGGCCATGAAATCACCCTCTCTGCCATCTCTTCCCCTGTCTCTGACAGGATACTGATGTTCAGGGCCACCGTGTTGAAGATGGTGAAGCCTCCCTCAGCCTAGGTCTCTGAATGACTGTGTTGTCCCCCACTACCACCACTACCACCACCACCACCACCACCACCACCACCACCACTACCACCACTACCACCACCACCACCACCACCACCACTACCACCACCACCACCACCACCACCACCACCACCACCACCACCACCTTCTTTCCCTGACATTGAACTTTATATGATTGTTAAGTAAAATTCTATTGGGAGAAACCATTCATATTTCAGGCTTTATCTGTTACAGCATTACCTTAATTAATAATACACACATCCAGCCTCTGCTTCCTTATCTGTAAAATTATTGTTGTTGTGATAATTAAATAAGTAATGTAAAGCACTTAGCATAGTGCCTGGAATCCAGTAAGTATGCAAAACATATTAGTCACTATATTTACCAAAACATTTTTCCTTTTACTGCTTCTTAGATTGGAATATACAATTCTTCACCACCAGCCATCTCTAGAATAAGCTTTTCTTCAACTGACAGTGAATGTCACAATCCATGGATTCTTAGAAATGAAAAAATATTATTGTTCTTATATTATTTATATTATTGCTACTATTATTATTATTGCCATTCTTCTTATTATAATACAATATTATTGTCATTACTATTATTATCACTATTAACTACTGTTAGTAATAGTACTATTATTGCTATTGCTATTACTATTATCGCTATTCTTATTATCATTGCTTTTACTATTATTATTAATTATCCACATTTTTACCAAGGTCATTATATAAATCGTCTCTCTTCTTTTTTTAGCCATTATCTGCCTCTGGTAATAATTTGTCTTTTTATATGTGTTAACCAACGTCATCCATCCTTAAGAGGGACTTTTTGTTTGCGAACTAAGGAAGAGATAAGCCTGCTGCTGGCAGTGATCTCGGACCAGCACACAGCCTTCAGCAAGTCCTCTGAGTTATTTAAAAGACAATGCCACGCAAGAGATGCTGCTTAAGATACTGTTCTTCATTACTTACTAAATGACAGGGTGTTCTTTAGTGGAGGGCCTGCCTGACAGCAGTGGGGGGGGGGGGGACAGATATTGATTCCCTGCCTGCTCCTGGTCGTGCCCGACTGACCATGGGTGCTAACGCCCTGCCACCTGCAGCCCACACCTGTCCATTTTCAAACTGATGAGAATCGGATCTGGCATTATCACAGGAGCATGACATGCGGAAATGTATGGCAAAATTGACCTGCTGCCCTGAGCCGGATGTACAGAGATTGGAATTTGAATACTGGGGTATCCTCCAGACCGACCTCCCTCTTAAACCCCTCCACAGGTGCCCAGGTAGGACCGGTGAGTTTATGTACATCTTCCTGCACTGCTTCCCCCCTCTGTTACTGGCTTGCACCATGGTTTTCACTCAAAAGGGTACACAGCTCTGAATCATAATGATCAACATCATTATCACTATGGTCATCACCACAGTAATAATAACAGCTGGCCTACTGAGCATCTTGTGTATATCAGGAACTGGTTGCTTCATACATATCATCTCTAAAATAGTCATAACATATTTTCAACATAGACTGTATTATAATATGGAAATTGAGGCTCAAAGTAGCTACATTGTTTGCTAACAAAGGCTAGAGCTGGGATTCAAATCCAGCTCTGATTTTAAAGTGAGTGTGTCTTGTTTTTCAGGGGCCCCCTTTCGGTAGGATATGTCCTTTGATCACTACCTGTTTCCCCACTTCAAGAGTAGACTCTGTCCCTTTACCCAGGAGACTGATTGGCCTGGCCTCTGCATAAACCCAAACGGGCTGCCTTTCCTCCTTGTACTGAAATTGTTCAAGGACCCTTACCTCCTTGATTGGAATCCACAGATGTTGGCCACAGCCTAGGGGCAACATGAACTCCCTACCTCCCTTTGGACATGGAGAGATTTGGGCAGCTGACCCTTTCTGGAAGAGAAAGGTAGACAACTTAACCGCCCTGTTGGTTCCCTAAGCCCTGGCCTCACAGGTCCTGACTCGCTGCTCCGTCTATTGGACCCCAGTGTGACAGCTTTGTGTCACAGTCTCACGAGTGTGGATAAAACCCAATGAACAAAATAGATGTCTACTACAAAAGCAATTAATAATTACAAAGCAATTAATCAAATCCTTCTAAAAAATCCTTTGGTTATTATTTAAGTGACCCCATTATAGATCACTAACTCTTCACCCTTGAGGTAGGTGGATTTTTGAACTCTAAAGGTAAAGGCCTTAGTCAATTAATGATGATTTCAAAACCAAGCTAAGTAAAGGATGTAATAAACTGATTATAAAACAATCAAGTGGTCCCCATACTTCAGTTTGGGTAACAGTGGACGGACAAATCCAATGCAGTTTTGAACTGTTCCTCTAAAGACGGTAAAACAAAGTATAAACTATTAGGTGTCGCATTACATCATTACATCATTCCAGTGCCATAGGTTATGGTAAGGACATGTCCCTGGCTCACCTAAGTTGTAAGGCCAAGCAAAAGTGAACACCACAGCAACCAAGAGTGATTGTGATGGTAACACCTGGCAGAGCCAGTGAGTGCCCACTCTGGAAGCAGGCTCCTCCTGTTTCTCCCACATAACCTTGGGCAGGTTACTTAGCCTTACTACATCTTGGTTTACTGGACTATAAACGGGGTTACAACTGTACCTCCTTAAGGTATTATGATGTATATGTTGCTTATGACAGAACCCAGCCCACAGTAAGCACTCAGTAACTGTCAGCTATCACAATGATTCTCTTTCCCCAACTTGCCTTTAACAGTCTTCTCTCCCCATTCTCTCTCTGTTTTGAAACTTACGTAATTCTCCTGTTTGTTTGTTTGCTTGTTTGTTTGTTTGTTTGTTTGAATTGCATGTTTTGCTTCCCATTTTTGATCCCCTGGAGTGCCCTTTTGGGTTCTTGCCTTTACTTCCCAGTTGACGGCCTGTCTTTTCCCTCTTTGCTTGACATGATCTGCGTGTTAGCATGTTAAAGGTGACTTGTACCACCTCAGGACCTCGTCTCTGTGCCCCCTGCAGGTATTGATGACCCTAACCATGCACCCATGCACAGACATACCTGGGGTCTAGGTGAGATAGCAACCTTGTGTTGCTCTAACACTTTTCTATATTCCTTGCCTTTTCCCAAGGACCTATTTCTTTATATTCTTGTCCTTTGGTTTTCTGTGTTAGGCCACTTTAATCTTCTATATGTCCTTTTATTTTTTTCCTTGTTGCTGGTGGTGTTGCTGTGCCTACTGCCACCTTCTCCCTACAGTTGGGCTTAATTTGAGTGAGATATAAATTTCTATGGTGTAAAGCAACCAAGATATCAAGGTCCATATGTTATTTTGTCTATAGAGGAAATCATGTATGGAGAAAAGCAAGGAGAAAATGATGACTGATGATTGGATTGACCAGGCAAATAGGAGTTTGTTTCATGGTGGTATGTAAACAAACTGGGTAAAGCAAATGATTCAATGTGGGTGCCTAAGCAAAGGATTAATGGCACTCTGCATTTCACAATAACCCCAAATTTTAATTTATGGTACTACCCAGGCATACTGAAAGTTTTATACATAAGAAAACAAATACTTTCAAACAAAAATAATATAAAGATTTAAAGCCATAAACTATTTCACAAACTCAATATTTCACATCTCTTTCTTGCTTGCTGTAGGTACTCTAAGAAAAATTCTCCAACATTTTGTTCACATGCACCTCTCTTTGCCCCACCACTCCCAGAAACGTGGTCTAGCATTTGAGACCATCTACCCAGAGCAGCAGAGGATAGTTATGGGAGCCATTGATCTTTTGCTCCATCAGTTGCTCAATGGGCTATTACAAAACTTCTTTCTATTGAACGTCCTTCTACTAGTCAACTCTTATAAGTTCTCTCTGTTTTCTAGTCCTCATTTATCTCTACCATCAGCATCTCATACCCTTTCCTTATAACTCATGAAGTTCATCCAAATGGATATAGCTCCTTATTTAAATTTTTGAAGCAGAGAGGAGACTTAGATCTCAGGCATGAAGGAAAGGAATGCATTGCTATACAATGTCATTCTGTCTCTACCTAACAAAAGAACAATTATGCTATTGACTTGCAAAAGAAATGCCCTAATTCTCAAACAGAAAATTGTTCCTGGAGTTCCTATATAAAAGATATTTTGTGTCATTAGAAGAAGGCATGAGAATGAATAGAAATTCAAAATGTATTCTCTTCTTCTACATATCTTATTTTGTTCGGAGTATAATTAAGGTAAAGATTTGACATTTACCTTTAAAAGAGGGCATGAAACTCATCAATGAATTTTTAATATTCACACATCAAGGTTTCTGAATGAATATCCTAGTTCAGATTTTGTTCATGAACATGGAATTCAGCCTAAAGAGTGTGGTTTACAGTCATCACAGTTTATAATCAGCTTACATCTTCCCTCTTCACCCTATGATAGAATGCAAAGACCTCACACACCACCCCCATAGAAGGAATCCAAGCTATTTGAAGAGAAACAGATTGTATTTTTAATGTAGGCAACAAAATTTCAGACATCATACGCAGTAGAATTTTCACTGATACATCACCTAAGGCAACAGAAACAAAGGAGAAAATGAACACATGGGACTACATCAAACTCAAAAACTTCTGCACAGAAAAAGATACAACCATCAAAATGAAAAGGCTACCCACTGTATGGGAGAACATCATTGCCAATGATATATCAGATAAGGGGTTAATTTTCAATATATAGAGAGTGCTCATACAACTCAACAAAAGGAAGACAAAGAACCCAGTTAAAAAATGGGCAGAGGAACTAAATAGACACCTTTCCAAACAGGACATACAAATGGCTAAGAGACATGAAGAAATGCTCAATATCACTAATCATCAGAGAGATGCAAATTAAAACAACAATGGGGTATCACCTCACAAGTGTGAGAATGGGTGCCATCAACAAATCATCAAACAAGAAGTGTTGGCGAGGGTGTGGAGAAAAGGGGACTCTAGTACACTGCTGGTGGGAATGCAGACTGGTGCAGCCACTATGGAAAACACTATGGTGCTACCTCAAAACATTAAAAATTGAACTTCCATTTGACCCAGTGATCCCACTTCTAGGAATATACCCTAAAAAGCCTGAAACACCAATCAGAAAGAGTATATATACCCCCATGTTCATAGCAGCACTATTTACAATAGCTAAGATCTGGAAACAGCCCAAATGTCCATCAGTAGCTAAATGGATAAAAAAGCAGTGGTACATATACACAATGGAGTACTATGCAGCTATAAGAAAGAAAGATCTCTTATCCTTTGAAACAACATGGAGGGACCTGGAAAGTATTATCCTAAGTGAAACAAGCCAAACAGAGAAAGACAAGTATCATATGATCTCACTTATTTGTGGAATATAATGAACATAACAATCTGAGGAATGGGGTAGTCCCAGAGACATGGAAGTGGGGTTCAGACTGACAATCCCCAGAAGAGGGGGTGGTGGGGGAGAGATAAACCACAGAACTTATATGCATGTGTGCATGAACAATGGACATGGACAACAAAGCTGGGGACAGGGCGAGAAGTGGGGGAGGGGGGATTCAGTGGGAGGAAAAGGAGAAACATCTGTAACAGAAATAAATAAAATTTAAAAAAATAAAATAAATAAATAAACAAAAAAGAATCTGAAGTTCTCCCTCACTGACCCAGTTGCAGAGAGAAAGGTTATCCTTCTCCGCTCCACGTCCCTTCCCTCACTCCCTAAGAACTGATCAGCAGAGTCGCCAGGCCCATCTCATTCAACAGGGATGAGAATCCCAGAAATGGTCTGGAAGCAATGAGAGTACATGCAGGTCCAAAGTCAGAGAGAGCCAGCTCAGTCAGGAACCAGAACTAGAGCCCAAACCAGGGGCACGTTGTCCACAGAGAAGGGAAAACTGGAGTTGATGAACTTATAAAGCAGATACATGGACTCCCACCCAGACAATGACATGGAAAAATGCTCTTATCACTAATTCTCAATTTCTTTAGTTGAAACAACCTTTTCCCTCCAAACTTGTACACAGTAGGTGATCAATAAACACCAATGACAGATTTCTATTTGTTCTATATTATTACTATTTGATCTTTACTTCTGTTTCAAGAAAGGTTTTGGTATCTGGGCAACTGAAATCTACAAGAAGTTTAAATAGTTAGAGTATCAGACTGTGAAGTTCTCAAGACACTACAGATAAGAGAATCTATTCTGATTCCAGAAAGTTGAACCTATGGTTTTGCTTTGTGGATGATTAAAGGAACTGCCAATCTAGGGGTATGAGAGATTTAAACTCACTAAGAACAATTTATGGTCCTACTCCTTTTGTGTGTTAAAGATCAAAGGATTATAGAATCTCAGACTTGGAAAGAATGCTGAAAGGTCATAGAGTCATGTCTTTATTTTTTCTTTATTAAAGACCTATTAGTCTTTATTTACTCTTGACTTTTTATAGTGGACTAAAATTGGACATCAATTATTTTCATCTCTGTATTCATTTCCCTTTGCAATGTGGTATTGCCATGCCTCCCATAAAGAAGTGAAATGTATCTCCCCTCCCCTGCCACATCCCCTTAAATCTGACTTTAGCTATGCAATTTTCTTGGGCCATAGGGACATTGGCAATTTTGACACTGGCAGAGGTGAGCAGAGTACTTGCCCAGTGTCACTTACCCTCTTTGGTTGCCCTAAGACCACCTGTGAAGAAACCCAAGCTAGACTCCTGGAGTAATATGAGATCAAATAGAGTAGAGACAAGTTGCCCAGTTATGAAAAATGCCAGTCACATGAGGAAGGTCATCCTGACCATCAAATTTTAGCTAATACCAGCTGACTACAGAACTGCTTGACTAATTCACAGACTCATGAACAATAATAAAATGGTTACTTTAGGCCACTCCATGTTGGAGTGGTTCATTACACAACAATGCATAGTTGATACACCTTGCTTGACAGCCCAGTCTACCATCTCCTATAAATGTTAGAATATTTATTGGGTTTTTTGTTGTTGTTAATCTTTACCTGAGGATATTTTTCCATTGACATTTTTTTTTTTTTTTCTGGAGAGAGTGGAAGGGAGGGGGAGAGAGAGAGAGAAACATTGATGTGAGAGAGACACACTGATTGGTTGCCTCCTGCATGACCCCCCGACCAGCGATTGAACCTGCAACCCTAAGGTCCATAGGCCAACAATCTAACCACAGAGTCAAACTGGCCAGGGCAGAAGATTTATTTTTTAATTGTAATACACAAGATGAAATATAATCCATTTACTATATTTGTTAATGTATTTATGTATATATTTATTTATTGCCTGCCCCATCTCAAAAGAATTTAAAGCAACTCATAACCAGAACTCAAAAAATACAATAATTACATAATAGGAAAAAACAATTGAATTCAACAAATAAGAGGATAAATGTTAAGACCAAGTAAGAAACACAAATATGTTGGTCATAAAGAACTATGCAATAGATAGAACTGATTTTTACCTTGGTCTCTAAGATCCTTGGCATCCAAACAGAAAGCAAGTTATGTATATTTCAACATCAGAAGAAAAGTAAGCATACTAGTTCTTTAAGAAAAGCAAAGTGCTTCTTATATTGGATTCTGAAATATATATATATATATATATATATATATATATATATATATTTTTTTTTTTTTTAATGTGGATGCCTCCTATAGCAGACATCAAGGGACATGGAAAATAATATTTTCCCAAGTCAATCTAAAGGCTAGATTTAGGATGTCATGTTCGACTAAAAGCAAGAGTATAAAACATAATTTCATGAAGGCAATTCTTTAAGACACTACTAAAATTAAGGTTTCAAATTTTTTATGAATGTCAAATGTCCCCTCCTATGAGGCATGAATAGCTTTTGGAATCAGTAATCAAAAGAATCTTTGATCACTCAGTAAAGACTCAAGTTTCCTCTTTCAGGAATAGCTCAATTTCGTATTTTTGTCAGTTCAAATGTGAATCTCTTGATAATGTCCCCAGCTTAAAAGTAGCAAAACTAGCTTCTGAACCCAGATTTTTCAGATTCCAAAGCCTATGTCTTTTTTTTAACTATGTTGTGTTATCAGTGACTAAAGAATTAATTGCTGATTTTAAAGACCCCAATTTTTTTAATAAATGAATTCGGCAAAGTAGCAAGATACAAAATTATCATCCAGAAATTGATGGCATTTTTATACACCAATAATGAACACTCAGAAAGAGAAACTAAAAAAAAAAAAAAAAATCCCATTTAGCATTGCAACAAAAATATTAAGATACCTAGGAATAAACTTAACCGAGGTAAAATACCTGCTCTTAGAAAACTACAGGATACTGAAAAAAGAAATAGAGGAAGATATATATATATCTTATCAATATATATATCATATATATATATATATATATATATATATATATATATATCAATGCATTGGAAAAATCAACATCATTAAAATCTCTATACTACCCAAAGCAATCTACAAATTCAATGCAATCCTATTAAAATAACAATGGCATATTTCACAGATCTAGAACAAATACTCCAAAAGTTTATATGGAGTCAAAAATGACTCCGAATAACCACATTAATCTTGAAAAAGAAAAACAAAGTTAGAGGAATCATAATACCTGATATCAGGTAATACTACAAAGCCATTGTAATCAAAACAGCCTGGTACTGGCACAAGAACAGACATATAAATCAACAGAACAGAACAGAGAACCCAGAAATTGACCCAAGACATTACACTCAATTAATATCTGACAAAGGAGGCAAGAGCATACAGTGAAGTAAAAACAGTCTCTTCAGTAAATGATGTTGGGAAAATTGGAATGGTACACACAAAAAAAATGAAACTAGATAACCACTTAGCAAAATTTTCAGAGATACATCACCTAGGGCAAGAGAAACAAAAGGGGAAAATTAATAAATGGGACGACACCAAACTAAAAAGTTGCTGCACAGCAAAAGAAACCAGCATCAAAATGAAAAAGGAACCCACTGTATGGGAGAACACATTTGACAATGATACATCAGATAAAGGATTAATATCCAAAATATATAAAGTACACACACAACTCAACAAAAAAAGGACAAACAATCCAATAAAAAAAAATGGGCAGAGAACCTGAATAGACACTTCTCCAAAGAGGACATACAAATGAAAAAATGCTCAACATCACTAATCATCAGGGAGATGCAAATTAAAATGAATATGAGGTATCACCTCACACCTGCCAGAATGGCTACCATCAACAAGTCATCAAAAAACCATGTGGAGAAAAAGGCACTCTAGTACATTGCTGGTGGGAATGCAGACTGGTGCAGCCATTATGGAAAACAATATGGTGTTACCTCAATAAATGAAAAGTGAAACTGCCATTTGACCCAGTGATCCCACCTCTAGAAATATATCCTAGGAAGACTGAAACACCAATAAAAAAAAAATATATGTATCCCTATGTTCATAGCAGTGCTATTTACAATAGCTATTTACAATCTGGAAACAGCCAAAGTATTCATCAGTAGATGAGTGGATAAAAAAGCTGTGATACATTTGTACAATAGAATACTATGCATCTGTAAGAAAGAGAGGTCTCTTACCCTTTGAGACTACATGGAGGGACCTGGAGAGTATTATGCTAAGCAAAATAAGCCGGTCAGAGAAAGACAAGTATCACATGATCTCACTTATTTGTGGAATATAATGAACAGAATAAGCTGGTGAACAAAATACATTCAGAGACATGGAGTAGGGAACAGACTGACAATCCTCAGAGGGAAGGGGGAGGGGGCAGGAAGAGACAACCCAAAGAACTTATATGCATATGTTCATAACCAATGAACACAGACAACAGTGCAGTGAAGGTGTGGGCAGGCAGAGGGGAGGACGGTGTCAACAGGGGAAAAGGGGAGAGTCATCTGTAATACTTTCGTCCAAATACAAATTTTATTTTAATAGGATTTTAATAACGAGGTCAAGGTGTGCATCAACGTGGGAATTTCTAATGTTTGAGCCAAACTGAAAAGAGTAGATGAGGGAAAGGGAAGAAAGCAGGTTGGGAGTTGTACTGAGTTCTTCTGTCAGCTCTCAGATGATAGCATTTAGACCTAGTCAACCTGCATTTTGGGTCTACTCTATCCAACACCACTCAACCAGTGGGGCAGGCCCACTCTTTCAAAAGCATTTTATAGCCCTGGACGGTTTGGCTCAGCAGTTGGAGTGTCAGCCTGCGGTCCAGAGAGACCCGGGTTCAGTTCCCGCTAAGGGCATGTACCTCGGTTGCAGTTTGTCCCCGGCCCTGGTTGGGTCGTGTGAGTAGCAACCACTCGATGTGTCCCTTTCACTTCGATGCTTCTCTCTCTCTCTCTCTCTCCCTCCTGCTCTATCAAAAAAATGTCCTCGGGTGAGGATTAAAAAAAAAAAAAAAAAGCCTTTTATGTTTCAGCAAATGCTATATGGAAATTATTGCTGGAATTACAGAGTTTGGTACTTTGATCCTCCTTGAATTACTGATCCTCAAATTTTTAACTTAAAAATGAAAGAATGCCAATATTTTGATTTCTCTGAAAATATTTGTGCTTTCTTGTCAAAGAAGACACACACATTAACTCTGTTTTGTGCCCTTTGGCGACAGTAAAGGGAATTGACAAAGCCTCCGAGCTCTACCTCTGGTCCGATTATTTAATAGCTAATAAATAATCACAAAGCCAGAGTTAATATTGTCTAAGCCCTTGTGGAGGCCACAGAATCCATCAGCTATTCATCACAACGAGCCTTCTTTCTAACTAGCCTTTTGGAATGGTTATTCGCTCTAAATTTTGTTAATGACAGTGGAAACCAGAGTGGTACATACATTAGGAAAGAAACTTTGATGACTGCCTTCATGTACATTTCCTAATGGAGAGAATCAAGAGGTGGTGTTAATTCCATCTGAAATGCATTCATCAATGTTCAGCCATCCATGGAAAAATGTCATTTGAACCAATAATTGACCATTTCAAATTTCAGCATAAAAACTGCATATGACATAGTTATAGCCTATGACCCTATGAATATCCATGAAGAGGTGGACCATTAATGAATTGTACCTACATTAACTATACCAGTCCTAATGGGAATGTTTGTTTTTATAAAAGATAGCTGCTGTCATCAATGGAGGATTAGCTGTAACACCATCCTTCCTGAGATGAAGTAAAAATAAATATAACCATGGGCTATTATTAACTATGGGCTTATTACATGCAAAACACAGTATTAGTTATTTTATATGTTTTCACTCATTCATCAACTATTTATAGAATAAGTGTCTAGCATTTCTCTATGCTTTAAAATAAAGTCATGAACAAGACACAGTCCTTACCCTTAAGGAGTGGAATTTACAGCTAGAAAGAGAAACATTAAATGAATAATTCTTAGCTCACTTACTGTTCACAACAATGAACAATTTGCATTAACCCAAATGTTTACAGGAGAAACTAATGTTGAAGAAGTTGAATACTCTTTTCTAGGTCACCCTTTTCTAGGCAAATAGAATCAGGATTTGAACCTAGAGTCTTCTGACTCTAATGATTTTGCTCTTAACGACATCATTAAGTTGCTTCCTTTATAAATCTGTGTGATTGACTGGATGCCTCACTACCTCAATTCTGTTACTCATTTTCCAAACCCCTTTTCTGTTTCCTTAGCACATTCATTCAACCAGACAGCATCAAATATGTGCTGGGTACTATTCTAGGCATCAGGGACACTGTATCTAGTAAGAGTATACTCTATGGTAAGCACTGAGCTAAGACTTCCATCTCTTCTGTTCATCTAAGTCTATCCGCAGGACATCTTTTGTTCCTCCCTTTACATTAAATGAAAGAAACTCTTAATATGTCGAAGTACTATCCATTTATCCATTTTACTTTGTGCTGACATAACAACATAATCGAACAGACGCTTATGAATGAACGCCGAGGCTATTTAACAGATGCTTCTGAAAAAGCATGCTCTCAACTTGACTTTCAATAATTAGGCAACATTTCTTTCCATGAGAATCTCCTTTAATCCATACCTGTTTTGAGTCCTGGGTGACTTCAAGTGTCAAAGAGGAGGACAGATAGTCTAGAATTCTTGGAGATCGATTGGATCAATTCCTGCCTTTCCAGTGTTGATTCATAGAGGCATTAACTTGTTGAGAGAGCTTCCATGCAATTAAAGAGTTAGGTTTCTTAGAGACCATTCATCCAAGGGGTTTTAAAACTTGGCTGTGCATTAGAATCACATATGGAGTTTATTCAAAAACAGACACTTGGGTATAGATCATTGGAACAGAATAGAGGGCTAAGAAACAGACCTACACATGTACGGTCAATTGATTTCCAAAGTAATTGAATAGGGACAGGGTAGCCTTTGCAACAAATAGCGTGGGAACAACTGCATATCCATTTGAAACAGAAAATGAACTCTAACTTTACCTCGCACTCTATATAAAAATTAACTCAAAATGGATTATGAACCTAAAATGTAAAAGCTAAAATTAGAAACTTTTAGAAAACAACAGAAAAGAAAATCTTTGCTATTTTAGGGTAGGAAAAGCTTCCTCAGCTGGGGCATGAGAAACATAAGCCATAAAATAAAAAAGCAATAAGTATATTGGACTTCATCAAAATTAAAAGGCATTTATTCTTTGAAAGAGATCATATTAGTTTACTAGGACTGGCATACAAAATACCATGGGCTGTGGCTTGAACAGCACAGCCTTGTTTTCTCACAGTTCTGGAGGGAGAAAGCCGAGATCAAGGTGTTGACGGTTCTGTTACCGTCTGAGATCACTCTCCTTAGCTTGCAGATGGTCGCCTCTCTGTACCCTCACATGGTCTGTCCTCTGTGCTCATGAGCCCCTGGTGTCTCCTTACCTGTCCAAATTTCCTCTTTTCATAAGGACATCAGTCAAACTAAATCAGGGCCCACCCTACTGGGCTCATTTTAACATAATCACCTCTAAAGAGCAAATCTCTAAAGACTGTCACATTCTGAGGTATTAGCTATTAGATTCAACATGTGAATTTGGGGGAGAACTTGATTCCACCCATAATTGACACTAATAAGAAAATTTTAAAGGCAAGACACTGACAGGGATAAAATATTAATAATACTTACGTCTGACAAAGGATTTGTATCCAGATTGATAAAGAACTTATCAAACTTAACAAGAAGACAACTTAATTTTTTTTAAATGGGCAAAAGAGTGAGCAGGCACATCAGGAAAGAAGATATAGAAATGGCAATAAGCACAAAACGATGTTCACTATTTTTAGTTATAAGGAAAAATATTAAAACCGCAATAAAATTCCACTACCCACTGAATTGAACAGATAAAATGAAAGAGACTGACAAGCCCCATACTCAGAAGAATGTGGAGCGGCTAGATGTGCACATATTGTTGGCAGGAATCACAAGCTGGTACTTTGGAAAACAATCTAACAATCTTAAAACTTTAATAGATATCACCAGACAATGCAACAATTCTACTCCTGGGTATGTAACCACGTGAAATGAAAGTGTCCACCCAAACTGTTGCATACAAATGCCCATAGAAGTTTTAGTCATGATAGACATAAATTCCAACACCATATGTACCCATCCATGAGTGAATAGATAAACCGTAGAATATCCTAAAAGAGAATATAACGCAGCAATACAAATGACAAACTACTGATACACCTATAAATGTGGATGAACCTCAAACACAAGCTGAAGAAGCCAGACAGTAACAGCTCATACCATAGATGCCATAAATCAAATTCTAGAGCAGGCAAAACTCACTTATAGTGACAAAAAGCAGATCAGTGGAGCCTGGGTCTGGGAGGAGGAAAACTGACCACACGGAGTCCAAGGGAGCCCTGGCTGCCGTGGCTCAGTTGGTTGCACATCATCCTGTGCACCCAAAAAAAGGTTGCTGGTTCCATTCCTAGTCAGGACACATGCCCAGGTTGCAGGCTTGATCCCCAGCGGGGTATGCAGGAGGCAACCAATTGATATTCTGCTTTCACATCAATGTTTCTCTTTCTCTTTCTCCCTTCCTCTCTCTCTAAAAACCAATAAAAATATTTTTTTTAAGTTCAAGGGAAATTTTTAGAATTTCTGCTTTGATTATGATGGGTATATGTGTGCATACATGCCACACTCATCAATAAACTTTCCACTTTAAAGAGTGCCCTTATTGCATGTTGATTTAATAAGAAATATAGGTGCATGGATCCAAATCAGTTGTATCAAATAAAATTTTCTGTGAAAGGGGCCTAGGAAAAAGTTTTTTTAGATCCCATGCACAGGTCACTCCGCTTCGGCCCGCGTGGGGATGACACTCCAACTCCACGCCAGCACGGGCTTTCCTGCCTGCATCGCCCTCCGATGGTCACGTGGCTTCTGCTCTCTGCCGGTCGCTCACTCTCTGCAATGGTAGCCAATTTGGTTTTAGAATTTTTAAAGCTCTTTTTCTCACTGTTTCATGGACCTAACCCTCAGTCATTTGACTGCTGAAATGGCAGATTCCAAATTTACTTTTCTCTGTGGTAGTTCAGGGCTGCTCTAGAAGAATCTAAGAAATCTAAGCAGTCCAACCAAAGTGAGCACATAGCCTATTATAGGTTTCAACTAATGCATTCAGTTAGCATGTCCTAATGACTCACCATCTTTTGGCATTGGGCTGGATGCTAGGGATAGAATAAAGAATAATATTTGTAGTGATGGCCCCAATCCAGGCCCTGGCTGGACACTGGACATCTATTTTTGAACGTGTGGTATTAGAGGAAAACAAGCAGACAAAAGTGTGTCATGGAGCTCGCTTTCTGTTCATGCCCAAAGTTAAGAATCCGAGCTTTTTGCATTGATGGTTCAGAAAGTCGCTATAGACTCATTTGGTCCATCCAAAGGCAATGCCAAATCATTCTGGAACGTGAAAACTTACCTAGTCTCATGAGTTCTAGTGCCTGTGTCTGCCCCTTTCTCTTCCTCTCCCCCAGGGGTCCTCAATGGTCCCTGTGGGCCCTGCCCCACAGCAAAGTCCTGCTTAGACCTGTTCCCTCCCCTGGAACCACGGTCTGCCAGGCCCCACTGGCTGGAACATCAAGGCCAATCTGACAACTACAGAGTTAAAGAGTGAAAGTGCGTTTACAGAGGCAGTGAAAAGTGTTCCAGGTGCACAGAGCCAGATTCTTTTCCGTTCCAAAGTATTTTTCACGTATATAGTCTCATTTGAGCTGACCTGTGACTGTAGTAATAGCAGCCACCATTTATTACGTTCCTCCCATGTCCAGATATTGTGCTAATTGCATTGTACTATTTAAACCTCAATTGAGTGTTGTAACAACTATATGATGTACATACCCTGTTATTCTCATTTTACAGTAGTGAAAACTGAGGCTGAAAGACATTAACTAACTTTCCCCAGATCATACGACGAGTGACAAAATTGGTATCTGAACCCAGTTATGTGTGGCTTCAAGCCCATACTAAGTACTACTGTCATTCATGACTTAAGTGTAATAATGTCCTGCTCTCAAAAATAATAAATTTTTACTTTCCTTTCTTTGTTGATTTTTAAATGCTTTATTAACTTTATAAATAATTATTTAGTGGAGAACTCAATTAAAATCATGACATGGTCTCAGATCCCCCTAGAAATCCATTAATATAAAGGTACCTTGTATTTTACGGTAACTCTCTTCATTAAAGTGCCTGCTAGGCGGGACTTCATCCCATTCTTCTGGCCTCTTCTTCTACTTCTACATTCCAAACCCCCAGCCCTGCATTTCAGCCCATCAACATGTTCCTCCTTTTTGTGGCTGAAGGATAATAAAGAGTTAATCAAGGACCCTTTAAAATGAGCAGTGGAACTCCCGTTAGCTACCTGCTCAAGCATAAAATCTTCACAATCACAATGGTACCTGGCAAGACCCATGATTCATGAAGGGGACTCCTTGCAAGTCTTCACGTTCCAAATCATCAGTTACACCCCTGGTCCTGGCTTCACCCCGTCTGCCAGCCACTGCTCCCCTAGATTCCAGGGCCTAGAAGGAGTGACTTTCCAATTTGGACCTCTACTGAGGGTAGCTTAGCCCCGTCTAGGCTCTTCTTGGCATCTGTGTGCATCTGGGCCCTGATGGTTTACTGGGGCAGGGCCCCGTCCCCATCAACAACACCTGCAGTTTCCCAGCTCTGCCCATGACCGAGTACATAATATAACGTTTTTGGTCCAGTACTAATAAGACTACTTTTTCCATACACACAAACCCCATGGTCCAACCTAAGATAGTTGTGCCTCATGTAATTTGAAAAAGATCAGCATCCTCTAAGATTAGCTACTACTTTAACTGGTAAATCTTGAAATCAAGGCAGCATAACACAAAAGCTGTCAATTTCTTATGTAAATTCTAATCTGTGCTTGGAAAGGCTTCCCTTAACCCAGTAATCCAGGACTCCAGGCTACAGGAGACTCTGCTGTCTTTAATACATGGCTTCCAAGATCATCCTGGTCATCAGTAGCTAACAGGCAGCTAACAAGAAACCAATAAATGTAACTTCATTAGTAATTAGAGAAAGGAGAATTAAAACCACAATCCAATATCATTTTATAAGACATAGATTGGTAAGACATAAAAACTCTGATAATGCCAGATATTGGCCCAGATACTTAGCACAACAGACACTATCATTGCTTTTCCATCCCTTTGGCTACCCCAGAATCTGGTTATGGAAAGGTAAGAGTAGCCAGATCAACTAACCAAGCTACATGCTGGTGCGCGGTCAAGTAAGCATAATTTGGTGTTTAGGAATACAAATTCTAAGTCGAATAGATTTAGGTTTGAATCCAGCTCAGCACCTTGATAATTTTTTCTCCTTAAATGAATTTTAAGTCTCTCTGAGCTCTACTCTCCTACTCATTAAAATGCATTTACAATAATAACAGAATAGGAGGACTAATCGCTAATGAGCACAAGTGCTTAGCATAGGTTTATATATTGTATGCACTTATTAAATACTGACCATTACTAGTGAGCAGGCTGAGACAGTGACACAGGAGCATCATTAGAGGGATGAAAAAGGCTTCAACAGTGTGCATCCAAAGGAACAGTGGATGCTTAAGGCCATATGTAAATAAAATTGGGAATGAGGGCTCAACTTCCTGACAGCTGGATTTTAGAGGTGCTGAAATTATTGATTGATTTGTTTGGGCAAATAACTCTTAAGATGTGTAAGATGACTTCTTAGGTACAGTAGTAATAAGACGACTTTCGCCACACACATATAAGCCACATGTTCCAATGCAGCTTTAAATAGTAATGAAGCCAGCCCGGCGGTGTGGGTTGGCGGATTGCGCATCGTCCAGGGGACTGATTCCCAGTCAGGGCACATGCCCAGGTTACAGGCTCGATCCCCAGTAGGGGGCATGCAAGAGGCAGCCGATACATGTTTCTCTCTCACATTGATGTTTCTCTCTCTCTCTCCTTCCTCTTTCTCTAAAAAGAATCAATAAAAACATAAAATAAATAAATAGTAATGAAGCTAACGTTTTGGTCACCACCTGTACATCTGTTCCTAACTTGCAATTCTATTTGAATTCACAGAGGGCTATTCCCTGGACACCCCCAGGCCTGAACAGTTCACATAATGCTCCTGGGGTTTTAGGGAACCTCAGCAGTCCCTCAACTCCTCCATTTTGAAAATGGGCTGAGGAAAGACACCCAACCCTGTTCCAGAAACGCCCTCATTGCCAAGGAGAAATGAGTAACAGTTATGATTCATGGACTGACTGGCAATCACTACCAAGATGACCAGAAATTCATCCGGAATGTTTTGTAAAACTTAAAAAAATATATATCTAGCATATGTCTCACTGTTTTTAGTAGCTTGTCAACCCCATGGAAACTGAGGTTCTAGCTGACAAAACTCCGATGGTAAGTGTTCACTAAGTTAAGGTAGCACCCCAAGAGTGGATACCAGGGTACTTCATGGAAGAGGAAAGGGTGGTCATGATTTTCTCCTCTTTGTAGCTCACTTGTCACTCCAGAAACATTTTGGGCATCATTACCACTGAGATCTCCATTTTATTCCACAGCACTCCATGATACAGTGCTATAGGGCACAGTGTGTTTTCCTGTCTATATTACCAAAGGGTAAACTCCCAAAGGGCAGGAATTGTGACATATTCACCATTGCATTGGCCCTCAAGATATAAATGTGCAAAAAGGAAAAAAGGGTGTGAATGTGCCAACTTAATTCGAAGCATAGCAGAAGAGAGAATCAGAACTTTTGAAAACAGACTTCAAAAGACAAAGAATAAAATGCATGGGCCATGTGTGTGGGACTCATTTTCTTCTCCAGTTCCGGTCCTGGCATTTGAGTATGTTGAGTATAATATTGCCCAATGAGAAGACTGTGGATAGTAGGAATAAGTTAAAGACCCTGAGTGGTTATTAACTGATGATTTCAGCAACACTGGTAGAAGTAATGAATCCAGGTGACTAAAGGTACCAAACAAGAACCTCCAAGAACACCTGGTACTGGTTTGGACAGAGGGGCACGGCTCTGGGATGCTGGGAATTTTAAAAAGCTCTGGAGGATAAATATCAGGCCCTAAGAGGGGGATGAAAAACAGGTTTTCTTAGCATGAAGGAAGTTCGAATCCATGATGTATATGTAGCTTGATACATTACTATCCACACAATTCTCAACATTTACTCTTGAGAGAGTTTAAGTATTTTCACATCTGTTTTGTAATACACATTATTGACTACACCCAAATAGGAAATGGTAACATGTGGTGTATGGAATTTGATTTTATATGGAGTGGATGAAATGGTTGGTTGACTTTGCTAATCAGAAAAAGGGCCCGATTTCACCTAATTGCTGGGCTAACTGTGACCCAGGCAGATGCAGGCAGTAAGAAGGATTAGGTGATTCTGAATATTTTTGTTTTTCAATTACCCCAAAATGAAAATGACAAATAAACATAAAATGAAAAGTTAAAAACTGTGTGTGGGGGGGGGAAACCCCATAAAAAAGGTAGTAGTATTACTATACAAAGGACATCATAGTCTGAGAAACTATACGCCCCTAGTTAACAGGGTAGGGCCTACCCCAGTAAGTCTATTCATGGCCCAGACAGCAGACGAGAGTGCATGTTCTTTCCGGGCATCAGGCACCGTGGAGAGCCTAAGGCACACACATGCAGGTCCAAATTTAAAAGGCTCTCTTCCTCCCAGGGGAAGAGTGGGCGGGGCCAGAGGGAGGCCAGGACCAGGAGACTGATTCATTACGTTTGGTCTGCTTCCATATTTTATTTCCTCGTAATAAACATAAAGCTCTTAGATCAAAGGACTGTGCCGCAACCACCTTTTTATCTCCAGTGCGCAACGCTGGGCCTGATGCATAGTAGACAAAAAAGACTTGACTGTTGAATTTTATGACCTAAATTTTCTATTTCTAGAAATGGTAGTATTCCGCTGTTTTCCCAATTACTTTGCCTTGACCCTGCCCTTTTATCTTAGTCCTTCCTTCTCATCTCTCTACCTGGGATTCTGAATCCACCCTTCTTAGACCATTTCCTCTTTCATATTTATATAACTTATAAACTTACTAGTACGTGATTTAGAATCAGAACAACGTGAGCCTGAATGGAGTAGTGTTAATGGAATTCTAATAGGAAAAATGAAATCAATTATTGAGATGTCTTGTAGTTTGTATCTTTTTGCTTCTCGCTATAAGAAAAGGGAGGAAAGGAGAAAGGAGAGAGAGAGTTATTAAGGCTGGCCCTTTGATTCACGAGAGAGGGTGGAGCCCTCGGGAAGATGGGAATACCTGTCAGTCTAACTAGAGAGGTTGTATAGAGTGGTGTGACATGCAGGGACTCTGGATCCATACTGCCTGGGTTTACATTGTGAGCCTGCCACTTATCAATTGTGACTTCAGACAATGTTCTCAACCTTATGTGCCTCAGTTTCCTCAACGGTAAAATAGAGGTAGTAAAAAAACCTCATAGGATTATACTGAAGAGGAAAGGTATATCAAGTGCTTAGAATAGTGCCTGACATCTAATAAGGACTACATAGGGAGCAGCTGTTAATATTACTCTGAGGAATTCCCAATAAGCGGAGGGGATACACTGAATGGAGAATCTAGATGTGGAACTAGAGGTAGCAAGCACTCGAGTTCACATCAAAAAGGGCTAGATGTTCTGGGACGGTCAACACTAGGCATCGAGGCTTCTGCTCCCTCCACCTGTGCCTACGACAGGCATTTCACATCAACGATGGATTCATTCCCTCTGATGAATGCAGCTTCTGACTTTTCCTACTAATATCAGACCAGGCAGTCACCTCCAGCCAGTTAGGGTGGAAAAATAACATGGAATCTATTTGCTACAGTTGTTAGAGGCCCAGTGTAGGGTCAATCACCAGCAAGGTGGCCATGGTCTGACTTTGGGTTGGGCCTTTGGGAGGCCAGGTGCAGACCCCCTGGTGGAGGGGGCACATACCAAAAAAAAATGAGAAGAAGAAAAACTTCCATAAGGACAACATGACTGTGACCCCAGGCCCCGAGTGTCTGCTCACACACATGTGCATGAAAAAGTGCCAGCACCTAAGAAGCACCCGCTTCCTTTGCTCAGTGTCCAGTGCTTAGATCCTCGGGGTTTTCTTTCCAAAAATTCGACTTTCCCTTACTATTCTCATTTATTCAGTCTTCTTAGACATGTTTATTTGGACGGGGACAGACCCGAGTGAGGACTGGGACCGGGAGAAGAACCAGTCAGAAGATGAGGCTGATAGTCACCGCAACTGCTCGAGCAGATTGAGCTGGGCACCCGGGGGGTTGAGTCTCTCTTCAGGAATGAAGGAAGCAGGCGGGTTTTCCCACATTGGACAGTCGTGCGTATTAAAGTGCTCGTCGGCCTGTGTTCGCATTTGCCCATCTACATCATTACGGAAGAATAAGAAGCACATTTTACAGCTAAAGCCCATCCCCAAATTGTCTACTTAATTCCTACCACTAGGGAATATTTTGCATGTGGAGGCATTGATGGAGGAGGGGAAATCTGACCCCAGAATCTGATGGAGAGTGAGTGGTCTTTTTTCCTTATTTGTTGCAACGGGCTCACTGTGCATATCAGCCTTACTTTTCTTCTCACTGTACATCTCACTGCTGATTAGTTTTCTAAATCTATGCCCATCAGACATCAACATGGGATCCCCCAAAGGAGCTGAGGATGAAGACTGCCTTCGGAGGCTGTGATTCTGGCAGCTTCCGATCCCCAGCTCACCCCAGGGTTCAACAACATTTGCAAGTGGCCACCTATAGAGGAAGCTAACTTCACTGTCTTGGTTCATAATGCAATGGGCAAGGAATTGTCAAATGTGAAACTTTTTCAGCGTCTACAGGGTTTGCTATATTAGGGTATCGTCCAATATCCCAATACTTCCAGGGGACCTTGTAATGATGCCATAGGGAAGTCATGTGGGAAGGCAACCAATCCACGAATAAGAAAAAGAAGGCTACTTGAAAAAATAGAGGTTCATAGGTTCCTCAGCTCCTAAACCCCAAAGGTGGGAGTGGGGGGGGATGACTGCACTTTGCTTTTCTAAATCCATTGCAAAGGATGTTTTCTTCTTCACATTTCCCTGATCCTTACTTTAACATGTCTGATTGCACCTCAATAAACCATTAGCAATTATGGTGGTAGTAAAAGGAGGCTGTATGGAGAGCAAAGAGGAGATGCACAGTCTGACTTGACCTTCATCCTTTACCAACTTTATAAGACATTTTCAACTTAATATTTATATTTCCTTCAAGACCCAGACATTTGGGCTCTAGTGGGCTCTGATGTGAGGCTGGGAAGCAGCTGGGTGGAATCTGCAGCTCCTATTTTGTTAGGACGTGGCTGATGATTCTCTGCAACGTCTCAAAGTTTCCACATAATACGCAGCTAAACTGAACAGTAAATAATGAGCACCAATGGAATCAGACAGAAAAAGTATAGCTTCAGGCTGACAGCTAGCAGACAAACCACCATTCTCTACAGGTAAATGCGCCTCCAGAATTACAGCCTGGGAAGGAGAGACATACGGAGGCCAAGCTGTCAGCTGCTGCAGCCTGAGCTCCCAGAGGCATCCGGTTGATACTGCACAGCAATGCCAGGAAGAGTGGCTGGGGGGCAGGGAGGCTGCCGGAGGCCCAACTGCCCCAGTGCAAGGGACCCAGTTCTGTTTTACAATGTCCAAGGCAGAATAAAGCCCAGGTCTCAGCCAGAGCAGAAATAATCTCCCTTAGCAGTCCCCAAACACCTACACCCCCAACTACAAAAGGTTTATCAGGCTGAGGACTGGGGGGTTGGCTCAGCTTATGCTAAAAAGGAGTCTCCTGTGTTCTAATTAGGCTTAAAGGATGACTGGGATCAGGAAATTAAAAAACAAATGGCTATAGGACTATATTTTACCTGCAGTCACCCTGAGGCCAGAGAACATATTAGGAAAAAAAAAATGGAACCAAAGTAGATTCAAAATTGTATGTCTCAGAGCAACATTATCCTTGTGGAAACTGCAGTGACCTCTAAAGAGAAAGTGAAAATGGCATAGGTGATAAAATCCTTATGAGACCCTTACGGAATCACATCTGGCTCAGAGCAATGGCCTCCCAGCACAGCGTCTGGCCCCTACTCGCCCCTCCTCCGGTTTTTTCTGCATAACGACTGGACATTCATCTCCCTGCTCAGGAAAGTTTAAATGCATCCCTGCTGCAACTCCTAGAAAGTCAATTTCATTTATCTAACTGTCCTCACTGCTCAGCATAGAACTTGGCTCAAGTCAGGATATTCACTTACTGTTGGACCAACAAGACATGAGGAGGCCCAGCAAGAGCAGAAAGGAGGTGAGCTCCGGTGGACCAGGGACAGGTCTCATTGATTTTCTCAGTCCATCTGTAAAACAAGTGTAATAGCAAATCTCAGAGCAGTTGTCATGACAAAAGAGCAAAATGTGTCTAAAGCACCCAGTATTACAGAGCCAGGAATTTGCTAAAATTTCACTGATAATATTTTTTGCTTATTAATCACTTCCTGTTTTCCAAATTTTCTGTAATGTGCTATTCATACCTTAATAGTTGAAAATGTTCAATAAAAGAAGAAGGCTAGTATATGACCTTATTAAAACTAGGGAACACCAAAATGTGTCTCAGGGAAACCAGTAGGGTTCTGAAGAGTAGATAGCAATATTTGCTGGTGGGTCTCCTTTTGTTTGCAAAATAGCTACACAAGCTCTTTCTGTCATCTGCATTTTTTGTGACATCTAAGCTGTGTTGTGACTTCAAATGACAACAGTAATAGCAGCTCTACAGGGGGGGCTCAAATAGAAGACACAAGCTTCAGCAGACACAAAGTCACACCCCATAGAAAGTTCCAGCATTTCAAAGTCACTGTGTTGGATCTACAGGCCTTGCTTGTACAGGGCATGTTTTCCTCCACCGGTCCCACGATGTGACCAGGCTGACATTCCACTGCTGGTTTTGCACCTTCTAAGGTCCTTGTCAGAAGGCATGTTCTACGTAACCATGGCTTAGATCCTATCTGTGTCGATACCAGATGAGTTTTGCAGGAGGCTGTATGGGGAACATTTGCCAAGTATGTTATTCTGTCTTCCTATATTCTTTTTCCCCCAAGAAGCTGAACTCTCATTTGGCTATTCTAGTTTCTTCATGAAACTAAGGTAAGCTTTCACCTTCAGAGAAGTAATTAAAAAGGGAAATGAAGTTGAAAAGGAGCTTAGATGAAGGCATCTTCTTGCTGCCCAAATTCAAATGTCCATTAATCTTCAGGGCATAAAAGATACAGACAAGATCTTCAGGGCATAATAAACAGAGAAATGATAACGTCTAAAGACTAGAGGAGAGCGAGAGCAAATTTAGGATCAGAATAAGACACTATATTAAGAAAACAGAAGATGATTGATAAGTAGAAATGGTAGATTTGTTCTATTGAAAAATACCAGCATATTCTGGAAACAAGAGAACAAAGAATAAAGAAGTTTTCATTAATATGCTTACTCTTTGAGAAGCAGAGCCCATAATCCTAAAAGAAGAGCTCTACTCTTACCTTTGTGTTGGACACAGAAAAATTAATGCCTGCCACAAAGGAATTGAGAATACAATAATTCACTAAAATTAGTATTTTAGGTAGTAAGAGAGAAAACTCACTATTAGGAAACCAAATGTCTGATTAAGCATCTGAAGAAACCCAGTGTCCACGTGGTAAGAAGAAATTTTTTTTAAAAACTATTCATTCAACTTTAGAGTCACCTTTGTTGCACCTCACAGAATGACCCAGTTGAGAGAAAGGACTATGGGTGATTTCTCGTCCAGGGTCCACTGTATCATAAACATAGGGCTGTTTTAAACCAACGCTGTGTGGAGCTATTGCCTTTACAGAGTCTGATGGCCAAGGCCAGAAACTCTGGGATGACTCAGACTGGAGAGAAAAATACTAAGTTTCAGAGCATGCCATAGACAGAAAACTAAACAGAGACTCTGGGAGAGAACTCAGAATTTCACCAAGAAATGGCTTCAACAATTTGAACCATTAGTTTATTGGAGTCTACTAAAAGAAGAGGCTTTTAGTAAGTTTCCAAATAAACTTTACAGACCCAAGTTAAAGAGATTGTTATTAGAGACTTGGAAAAGATTCAGACTCTCCTAACCTCCTACCATATTTCTGCCAATGCCTTTTATTCCTCTTGCTTCCGCTTCCTCGCTGTCTCACTTTTTTGGACTCCCATACTAAGTCTTCCTGACCCTCTCTACCTTCTCCTATATGAGAAGTCCACCCATTCTTTTAAATACTTGTTTTATTTTGTGGTGGCTGCATGTCGTGTCCTCTCCAGGAAATGTTTGCCTTTTCCAAATCACAAAGACATGCTCATATGTTTCCTTCTAGAAACTGCATAATCGCAGCTTTTACATTTCATGACACATCTTGGGTTAATTTGTGCCTATAAAGAGAGGTGGGGTACACATGACTGTTTTCTACATGTTTAGCCCAGTTGCTCAAGCACCATTTGTTGACAACACTCCTCTCCCCATGGAATTGCCTTGCCACCTGCATTGGAAATTAATTGACCGTATAGGTGTGGGTTTGTTTCTGGGCTCTACTTTGTTCTGATGTTGTATTTGTGTGTTCTTAAACCAGCACTGCATTGCCTTTATCCCTGTAGAATGTATGGTGATCCACTTTCAGTTTTCACAGCTAGCTGACGCAGAGGCCAAAGACCTCTAAGTTCTAGCACCAACTTTGGCATTATCTAGCTGTGCGATTCTGAACAGGCCATCGAATTTTCCCATGCCTTAATTTATCCATCTGCAAAATAAAAGGAAGACTGGGGTCGCAAACCAAAATACTTGCAGATAATTTCGATCAATTAATCTGGCAGTTACAACACAACAGGGAGTGGTGGGAGCGTGCCAGAATCCACGCCCCGTCGAAAGAAGAAAGGTACCACTCAATCAATCCTAGCTTTCAGGAATGCAAGCTTGCTGCGCCAGATCATCTGATTTGTTTCAGAGAAGCCAGAAACCTGCATTTTTGTGTGAAATCTTCTGACTTTTAAAGCATTGTGCAAGCCAAAGAAAACAGATTCTCAGCCCCTGAGCTGTCAGTTTGAGACCTATGAGCTAGCAAATCTTTCAGAATGCTAATACCTCTTTAAAAGTTATTGTGAAGAATAAATGAGGTAACATAAAAATGCCTAGCACCGTGACAAGGACATAATAAATATTTAGTACTTATCCTGTCTTTTCTCCCAGAATAAACATTCCATAATTTGTATCCCAAATCTCTACCACTACGCTTGCTCTTCTTATAAACTAAGAGCCATTTCTTCACTCAGGTCCAACGATTAGCTCACTCGCCACTGAGTTCACAATCTATCTTGTGTTGCCCCTCCAGAACCTTCCTCCACCTTCTCTAGCCCAGTCTGTGTCCAGGTAGGCTGACTTATGTGACCTTCAAGAACAGGCCTTTTTGTCATTGGCCAATGGGTACATCAACAAAGGATTCAAAGATGAGAGAAGAGCGAGGGCAGAGTTTGTATTCCCTAGTGCCCTACCTGCTGAGGCACCAGGGCTGAGTATGGCCTAGGGCTATAGTTTTCCTCAGGCTGCTCCCACATAAACAACCACCCTCTTGAGTTCCATTAACTATTTTCTCCTATTAACCCTTAAGGAAAGAAATGGTTAATAGCCACTTCTTTTAAACCCTGTCCACTCAAATTATTCAAGTGTGTTATATCATCTTGTGCATAGACATTGTCTAATACCCCAACCCCTCACTCTTAATAAAATCCCCTCATCTGTTCCCTTTCTCAATCAATGGTGCCCCTATTCTGCCAATTAACCAATCTTAAAATAATGATTTTTCGGTGAATGGAAGGTTCTTTTGTTAATCTCTGTCTGCTCCCCTCCCTTTGCCCCCTTCCCTCTATGCATATATGCACGATCTATGGACACAGACAACAGTGTGGTAAAGGCCTAGGGTGGGGCAGGAGCCAGGTGGAGGGGGGCAATGAGGAAAAAATGGGGGACATCTGTAATACTCTGAACAATAAAGATAAATAAAAATAAAAATAATAATAATAATAATAATAATAATAATAATAATAAAGAAAAGGAAGGTTTTCATGGTACCTCAGTGCCTTACTCATCCCTAAGGGTGAGCCAGTTAAAAAGGCAAGAAACTCCACCCACAAAGAGCAAGGGGATTAGTTAAATCAAGGATACTGAGCTAGCCACAATTTCTGGAATGGAATTTCAAATGGAATAACACTTACTGCTCTTGTGGTTGCAATTTATTTTCCCTCTTTATTTAACCAGACCAGAACAGTGAAAGCTCTGGGCTGCATTGTGCAATCCTCCTCTCTCTCCTTCGTGAGTATGTTCTGTTCACTCGTGCCTGGAGCCCCCAGCACTTTCCCCTTGCACCGGCTACACTGAATCGGTCTTTCCACTCCATCAGTGGAAGATCTCCTATCCAGGCTGAACTTCATCAACAGAGAAAGCTGTTTGGCCTCCTTTGGATCTAAGCGATCTATAGGCTGCTTCTGGTATCTTACAACGTTTTCCCTGTCGTTCACTCTAGCTTATTGCTATATTGATATTTTGTACTGAAAATTCTAACAGAATTTTCTGCTAAAAATAGTATTATTCTGCTTCCTCTTGCCTCCTTTTTATGTATCTTCCTTAGTGACCTCAGAATAAGGAGGCTTGAATGGACTAAGGCAGAATTTGTGGACTCCTGATTGTACTAGCATAAATTCCAAAGGAAGATAAAATCAATACAAAATATTGGGCTTCAATTTTTACTCATGCCAAGTCTTCATCTCCAGTATTCACTCCATCACATGCCCTTTGTTTCTTGCTTCAAAACATCACTCATATCTGTCTCTTGTTCTGCATTCTTACCTTCCCTCCATTGCCTTGGGCGGACCCATCACGCCCATCCAGTGAGAAGAAACTTTGTCCCTTCCCATCCATCCTGCCCACCTCTGCCAGATTCACCTTTCTTGCAGAATATTTCCACCATGACCCTTTATGATATATTTCTTCAAACATAAATCCCCAGCATTGGTTTTAATGTTCCCTATAATGTGCACAGCCAGTCTCAACTGCCTGGAAGATATCAGGGGGAGAGGGCAGAGTCTTCTCCATGCTTCTTCAACATACCACACTTGTTTCTATCTCCAAGTTTTCCCTTTCTTGAGATTTCACATCATCTTCCTCTACCTACAACCAGGCCCTGTTCAGCTCATACTCTACTTTATTAATTTATTCTTTACTTCTTTAACCAACATTTAATTCTTCCTATAAGCTCATATGACATGTTTAGTCTCTTCCACACAATATAACCATTAAATACACATTACCTTAGGTTGTTTTCCAATTGCTGTAAGTATATTTGCATTAAATATATTGTTTAATGTTAATGGTAGGGGTTTTGATGATGATATCATGATTAGGTAACCTAGAAAATGTCCCCATCTTGACTTTGGTCCAACTATTTGCTCCTCCTCCCTCGGACTCTAAAAGAAATATTGCTAACAAGGGACAGTGACAAATGGGAATTTAGATACTATGTTGTGATGATCAGTTTTTGTGTCAACCTGCCCAGGCTATCATCCCCAGTTATTCAAACACTAATCGAGGTGATGCTATGAAGATATCTTATACTGCTGGTGGGAATGCAGACTTGCGCAGCCACTACGGAAAACAATATGGGTTTCCTTAAAAAATTAAAAATTGAACTGCCATTTAACCCAGTGATCCCACTTCTAGGAATATAGCCTAAGAAATTTGAAACACCAATTAGAAAAAATGTATGTATCCCTATGTTCATAGCAGCACTATTTACAATTGCTAAGATCTGGAAACAGCCCAAGTGCCCATCAAAAAGCCTGTGGTAGCCCTGGCCAGTTTGGCTCAGCGGTTAGAGCGTCGGCCTGTGGTCTGGAGAGACCCAGGTTCGGTTCCCGCTAAGGGCACGTACCTCGGTTGCAGTTTGTCCCCGGCCCTGGTTGGTCGTGCGGGTGGCAGCCACTCAATGTGTCCCTTCATGTCGATGTTTCTGTCTGTCTCTCCCTTCCTCTCTCTCCCTCCCACTCTATCTGTACAAAAAATGGAAAAATATCCTCGGGTGAGGATAAAAAAAAAAAAAAAAGCCTGTGGTACATATACACAATGGAGTACTATGCAGCTGTAAGAAAGAAAGATCTCTTATCCTTTGACACGACATGGAGGGACCTGGAGAGTATTATGCTAAATCAAATAAGCCGGTCAGAGAAAGACAAGTATCACATGATCTCACTTATTTGTGGAATAGAATGAACAAAATAGACCCAGAGACAGAGAACAAAATAGACCCAGAGACAGACCCAGAGACAGAGAACAAAATAGACCCGGTAGGGTTCAGACCGACAAACTTTAGGGGGGGGGGGGAGATAAGCCAAAGAACTTATGCATATAAGCATAGCCAATGGATATAGACAACAATGCTGGGGGGGGGGGGGGGGCGGAAAAGGGAGGAAGGTGTCAGTGTAGAAAAAGGAGAAACATCTGAAACAAAATAATTAAATAAAAATTTTAAAAGATATCTTATAGATGTGATTAAAGCTCATAATCATCTTGCTCAAATAATGGGATTATCCTAGATAATCTAGGTAGGTTTGATTTAATCAGTTGAAAGACTGTGAGACCAGAGTTGAGGTTTTCCAGAGAAGAAATTCCAACTATGGCAACAACCTCAGCCTGCGTCCGAGAGTTCCAGCCTGTCCTTCCTGACACCTGCCCTGTGGATTCTGTACTTGCCTAGCCAGTCCTCACAATGGCTTAAGCTAATTTCTTATAATAAATCTCTTAAAATATATCTTCTAATTCTATTTCTCTGGTTTAACTCTGATACAGATTTTGGTACCTGTTAGTGGAATGTTGGTACAACAAATAACCACAGAATGTGGAAGTGACTTTGGGACTGGGAAATGAGCAGAGGCTGGTAGAATTATGAACAGAATGATAGAAAACATCTATACTGCCTTGAACAGACTGTTGTTAGAAATATGAATATTAATGACTCTACTAGTGAAGATTCAGAAGGAAGTGCGGACTCTGGTAGAGAAAAATCTATGTCATCTTGGAATATACCTAAATTTTTATAAAAAGACTGATGGTAGAAATATGAACATTAAAGGTACTCCTGGGGAGAGCTCACAAGGTCATGAGAGACAGGTGAGAACTACAGAAAAAGGTATCCTTGTTATATAATGGCAGAAAGCTTACTGGGTTTGTGTCCTATAGTTATAAGAAAAGTAGAGCTTATAAGCAGTGAACTTGGATATTTAGCTGAGAAAATTTCCAAGCAAATTGTTAAAAGTTCAGAGTAGTTTTTCTTGGTACTTATAGCAAAATGTAAGAAGAAAGAGATAGGTTGACACAATCATTAACAAAAAGAAACTAGGACTTGATGATTTGGGAAATTTTGTCTATCCAGGTTGTGAGTGATGCTAAAATGAGAAGCTTCGCTGTCAGAAAAGCCTGCTCTGGAAAGAAAGCCCATAGTGTGGCTGAACAACCTTCAGCTAGTGCTTCAGAAGGACCAAAGGGTCAGAATATTCACTCACACAGAGGCACCTTGGGAGAGATCAGGCATATGACTCCTGGATCTCCTTAGCCATCTAAGCCAAAGCGAAAAATAGAGATGGCATTCTCCAGGAAAGGTCTGGGGAGGAGCCTCATATCTAATGTAATAAATCCCAAGACATACACAGGAGACCCACAAAGATCCTGAGAACTGTATACCATCAGAAACACTTCCAGCTCAGACTGAAAGAGAAAGAGGATGAAATAACAGAAGGTTCTGTTGAACTCCCAAAATTCTATAGGCAGGAAACAAGCTGATAAAATCACTCAGCTCAAACATATGCTCTACTTCATAAAGGAGGGGAAACAGAGAGTGGGCAGCCTCGGACACAGAAAATGAAACCTCAAGTCACGGAAGGTCATTCCCAAGGCCTTAAAAGTTAGTGGAGTTTTGCCTGCTGAATTTCTAGTTTTCTTTGGACCAGTGACTCCTTTTCCCTTCCTTTTTCTCCCTTTTCTAATGGGACTCTCTGTAACTGGTATCCTCTGCCTGTACCACCATTCTATTTTGAGAGCAGATACTAGTTTCACAGTTCCACACGAGTTTCCTCCATACTGGATGTAGGTTATTTTGATGATCAAATTTGAGACTTCCAAATTGATAGGTTTAGGATGAGATTTTTTTTACTTTGAGTTGATGACAAAAAGGGTGAGACTTTTGGGGATGTCGGGGTAGGGCAAATGTATTTTGTAGGTGGGACAGACATAAATCTTTGGAAAGCAGAAGGCAAACTGTAGTAGATAAAATAAATGTCCCACCAAGGATGTCCATGCTTACAGAGCATGTGAAGATGTTCCTTTACATAGCAAAGAGCCTTTATAAAATGTGACTCATCTAAGGATCTCGAGAGGAAGAAATTACCCTGTACTGTCCAGGTAGACCCAAGGTAATCACAAACACCCTTATAAGAGGGAGGCAGGAGGGCCAGAAACAGAGAAAGAAGGTATGGTCACAGGCGTCAGGAGTCAGAACCAGAAGTTTAAAGGCACTCGGCTTTCTGGCTTTAAATATGGAGGAAGGGTGCGTGAGCCGAAGAACGCCCGTGGCCTCTAGTAGCTGGAAAAGGTAAGAAAAGAGTCCCTTCCAGGGCCGTGTGGCCCTGACCACACTGATTTCACCCAGTGAAACTTACTCTGTTTCTAATCTCCAGAACTATACGATAATACGTTCATATTGTTTTAAGCTACCAATCTTGTGGTAATTTCTTATAGCAGCATAGGAATCAAATGTACACATTATTCAGAGTCGGGCTTTGTTCCCAATCCCAAATGTAAACCTATGTAGTAATCTGGGTCATCTGGGTTCTGGCTCGAAACCTGGGCTGAAAAGGAATCCTCTTCTAAAGCCAAATTTACTGTTAGTGCCCAAAACTAGGTCAATAAGAGTTCATACGTATATAATATAAAGAGGGGGGAGAGAGAGAGAATGATCATACCAAGCATTCTGCCATATAGTTATCTTGAAATTGCTACATGGAAACGAGTACACACACACACACACACACACACGACGGGTGACATTAAATTAATTCTGAATAACGTGCAACATGTTGCTGAGTTCCAAGTAAGTTCTAACTGTATACCTGGTTGTTAAGATGTTTGACAGTACCAGCGACCATGTTTATTACTTTAACTGACAAAGAGACCAGATCTGGAAAGATTATGGAGACACAGCCAAATAACTCTGCCAACTCAATTAAAAGATCCAAGGAATGAGGAGCAGCAGTGTCTATTAAGTCTTTTCAGGTCCCCTCTCTAGTTTCTGGAAGGCACAGGATTTACTCTTATTAATATGTCTGAAATACCATTTCAAATCTTTGCTTATGCCCTTGAGATATGAATTTATTTCTGCAAAATAATTTCTCTCCCAGGGTCATTCTCCAGAGCAAGTGAATAAATGTCATATTAAATTCTTCCATAGCTGAAGCCTAAAAACTGAAGTCAATAAGAATCAAGAGTTTGGGTTTGGCTATGCTGTGATCAAGGCCAGCCTTATAGATAAGCAGATTTGGTGGTACCTTCCTAATATTGATTTAAGAGGCAGTGACAATATCCAACTTTTCCCCAGATTCCACCTAGCTACATTCCAAAGAGTATCTTGCACCTGTGATTTCAGCTATGCTGTTCTATTATTTTATTCATAACTTCATTTGTTCCTTCCTTCATTCATTCTTCAAGCACTTATTTAGCACCAACTAACTAAAATACCCACATAAACACACACACACACACACACACACACACACACACACACAGAGAAACTATGAATTCTGTGCACATTAGAAATTTAGTGGTGAAAAATATTGCCCCTGCCCTTCAGAAGCAAAGATATTAGAGATCTTAAATGGGGATGCTACATATCTGCTTCACAGGGTATTGTGAGGATTAAATGAAATAACAAGTATAAATTTCTTTCACAATTGCTGGCACACAATCAATAACCATTTCCTGTTATTACTATCATCAGCGTTGGTAGAGTTGCCAGGGACGAGAGAACAGCAAACCCAGTGTGACTTCTGCATGCATCAGAATCACCGGAGGGCTTATTAAAACCCCAAATGTGGGGTCCCGCCCCCAGAGTTTCTGATTGCATAGATCTGTGGTGGGGCTTCAGAATGTGCATTTCTAACATGTTCCTACATAATGTTGATGCTGCTTGAGAACCCAGCTCTATTGCAATCTCATTTTACAAATGAAAAACGGAGACTCAAGACAGTTGAACTGATTTGCTCAAACCTATCCCTAATTAGCTCTTCTGACCCCACCAGTCATACTCTGCTGTCCCTCTCTGATAACTGCATATCATATATGAGGTTTTCACTTTATTAGCCTTACAGAAAGCAGTGCTGTAGGTACTATGGGTGTTATACATGTTTGTGCATGGATAGGTGAGAGGAGGGGAGATACCTCTGGTCAGGGAAGCTATACAGGTGGTCATCCAAGAATAAGGTCATCCATCAGTTTGAAAACCACTTGTATTAGTTACCTACTTCTGGGGAACAAATCATCCTCAATTTTTTTTCTTTTTTGCGTCATATTCCCCCCAAAAGGTGGGAGGCCCTGGGCTGTGGGATGTAGAAGCCTTAAACCTAGAAACTTAAACAGTGACCATGTATTATCTCAGTTTCTGTTTATCAGAAATTCAGGCATGACTTAACTGGATACTCTACGTAGGGTCTCCCACAATGCTGTGATCAAGGTGCTAGGTCCTAGGGGCTTTTGAAATGAGGACCTCAGTTCCTCACTCCCTATTGGCCAGAGACCCCCTTGGCTCATTGCCACGTGGGCACCTCCAATATAATCATCGTTTCATCAGAGCCAGAGTGATGGAAGTAGAGAGAGGGTGCTGGCAAGATGGAAATCACGATCTTCTGAGACGGAATCACAGAAGCAACATCCCATCACATTTGCCATATTCTATTGGTTACAAGAAGGTCGCTGGAGTCGGCCTATTTTCAAGGTGAGAGGATGACTCAAGGGTGGGAATCCCAGCAGTGGAGATGAGCGAGGGCCATGCCCAACGTTATCTGCCACACCACTTACGTAAACCAAACTTCTCATTTCACGAACTAGGAAACTGAGGCTCAGAGATCATGTAGGTAAGATCATGCAGCCATCCCTGACTAGAACTTTTGTGCAATTTCTATTACATCAGTACAAAATTTTCTTCACTCAATCTCTACTGCAGACATTACAGAGGATACATTGATTAAAAACAAAAGAACAAAAAAAAATGCTCCGATGGAATAAGAGCTTATAAGCTTATCATACCAACATTGAAATTCAAATAGAATTTGAAAAGCATTTGCCTAATCATCATTGTAATCAAGAACCCAAGACATAAAAAATGCAGTATAATAGTTGCAACAAACAATAATTTAACTGGTGCTTTGTTCAAATAACACAAAAATAAGCACTTTCTTTTGGATTTCATACATAGTCTAGAGAGGCAATTTCCCTATCCCTTTACTAAGAAAATCTGTATCTCTTCTTGACCCTGTGAGGTTCTCCTTTATCTTTCAAAGCTAAATGTACCTTGTAGATACATATCATAGACCTCCTCAAGTGATACAATTTCTCAGACAGCTGACTAGAAGACGCTAAATATGCTCATTTCAGTTTTAGTAAATATTTATTCACCACTAATTGTATGTAAAGTATACGCCAGGCTCCAAAGAATCAGTGGTGAACAGGACAAAAAGTGGCTATTGCTCTACCGGTCCTTCAGATCTACGAGGGAAAACAGACATGTTTTAAACATTATGGATAACTAATTAGCATGTAAAACGCTTTGAAGGTAGAATGTAGAGTGTTATGGGAGAAACAGTGGTTTCTAACCTAATAGGGGGTTATAAAAAGAAGTGATAATTAAGCTGAGATCTGAACAGGGCATAGAAATTTGCATATTCTATTCCCCCATCCAGGTCAACAAGGAAAACGAGAGGATTCCAGGAAAAGTCTCCAGATGAGCAAGTTAATTTGATTGGTAAGATCAATTCACAGAAAATAGAAAATAAAAAAGCAATACAAACCATCTTTACACATGATTGAGAACTAGCAAAACAGTCATCATTGATTTTGCAGCAACAGTTTTAACTGAGCCCTGAGTCTGTCATGCTTGACGGTTTGGTTCCAGAGTTCACCTGACTCCTGGACAAAGGGCAAGTCTCTGGAGAGTAAAGCTCATGGAGCACCCTCCTCTTGCTTAAAGCAGGGTGAATATCCAGTTATTGACTTTGGGACAATTTCCAAAACGAATCTAGGTCAGGGACATGCCCCGTGGGTTGAAAAGAGTTGTTCAAAAGAGCTGCACAATTCTCATGGGGGAATCAACTTCCCAAGAAGGAGAGGTTTTAAAGATTAATCATTGGTAATTTTCATTAATGATGAGTCATTAGTGATAAATCATTCATGATCCCCTTCCTGACAGTGATGGATAGAACAGAGAGCTCTGAGTAAACTGGGAGACAGTCACTCAGGGAACTGGACCCCAGGACCACCTGGAGGGTAACGCGTTTGCTGAATACTCTCCAAAGCATTTTTACAGTGACATCTAGTGGAGATTAAAATTACTGCACAACAGTCTCAACACCTGGGTTCTAGTCCTTGTTCTGACACTAGCTCAGGCCAAAAAGCCCAATCCAGCTCTAAAGTTCCAAAACACCTTTGCTCCGTGAGTAACACTAAACATCATTTTTTGGCATTACAATAATCTTCACGTTCCCTTTATCTATAATCTGGACAGAAACAACAGCTACCTCTCATGGTTGTTATGTGGATAAAAATAGTTTTTCATGGGCAGTAAACTCTGAGACATTGCCCTTAGCAATATATTTTTTTTTATATGTTTTCACAGGCAAAGAAAACAAAAGAAAAAAACAAATGGGACTACATCAAACTAAAAAATTTCTTCACAGGGAAGAAAACTATCAATGTAATGAAAAGACAACCTACCAGATGGGAGAACATATTTGCTATTGATACATTTAATAAGGAGTTAACAATCAAAATATATAAGGAACTTATACAACTTAACAACACCAACACCAGCAACAACAAATATAATCGATTAAAAAAATGGGCAAAGGACCTGAATAGGCATTTCTCACAGGAGGAGATACAGATGGCCGATAGACATATAAAAAGATGCTCAACATCACTAATCATTAGAGAGACTCAAATTAAAACCACAATGAGCTCAGGCCAGTTTGGATCAGCAATTAGAGCATCGCCCCGCAGACCAGAGTCACGGGTTTGATTCTGGTCAAGGACATGTGCCTCGGTTGTGGTTTGGTCCCTGGCCCTAGTCAGGGTCATGCAGGAGGCAATCGATCAATGTGTCTCTCTCACATAGATGCCCCCCGCCCCGCCAATCTATCTGAGGATAAATGGAAAAATAAATGGATAAATGGAAGAATAAATGGAAGGATTCAGGAGAGGATTAAAAAAACACACAATGAAATATCACCCCACACTTGTCAGAATGGCTATTATCAGTAAATCAACAACAGCATGTGCTGGCGAGGATGTAGAGAAAAGGGAATCCTGGTACACTGTTGGTAGGATTGCAAACTGGTACAGCCACTGTGGAAAACAGTAGGGAGGTTCCTCTAAAAAATTTAAAATAGAACTAGCTTATGACCCAGCAATTCCACTTCTGGGTATTTATCTGAAAAAACCCAAAACACCAGTGCAAGAAGACATATGCACACCTGTGTTCATTGTAGAATTATTTACAATAGCCAAAATATGGAGGCAACTTCAGTGTCTGTTGATAGACAAATGGATAAAGAACATGTGATATATATATTGTAATATTACTTTGCCATGAAAAAGAATGACATTTTGCCATTTGTGACAACATGGATAGATCTAGAGCAGCAGTTCTCAACCTGTGGGTCATGACCCCTTTGGGAGTCAAATGACCCTTTCATGGGGGTCACCTAAGACTACTGGAAAACACATATTTCCGACGGTCTTAGGAACTGAGACACGGCTCCTCTATCCATCTCTAGGTGGGTCCGCCCACATGCAGATACGCCCACACACAACATGAGGAGCTGCATTAAAGGGTCATGGCATTAGGAAGGTTGAGAACCACTGACCTAGCAGGTATTATGCTAAGTCAAATAAGTAAGACAGAGAAATTCAAACATCATATGATTTCACTTATAAAAACAAAACAAAAACAAACTCATAGATACAGAAACCAAATTGATGATTGCCAGATGGAGGGTTGAGGCAATTGAGTGAAAAAGATGAAAAGATTAAGAAGTACAAATTGTCAGTTATAAAATTTGTCACAAGGATATAAAGTACAGCATAGGGAATATAGTCAATACTACTATAATAAATATGTATGATGTCAGACTTCTTGGGGTGATCACTTCACAAGTTATATAAATGTCTAATTACTATGTTGTACACCTGAAACATACAATATGTCAATTGTAAGTGAAAAAAAACAATTTTTAATCATAAAAAATTAAAAGACAGTTAAGATGAAAAAATAAAGTTTTTAAATACTACAGTGGAGTACATGGTTAATGAAGAATAAAGACAAAGAGGAGAAGGAAAATTCTTAAAATAGTATAAAGGCGGTAGATAGCGAAGATGAACTGGTCTCGACCTTCTGACAAGTGCCCCAATGTAACTGAGCGATGGCGTGGCATAGGAGAAAGTACGGGCTTTAGAGTAAAGGTGGGTCAGAAGCTGGCTCCATCCCTTAATGGTGGTGTGACAACAGAAAAGAGACTTACCCTCTCTGGTCTGTTCCCTCATCTAAAAGAGGTGCTAGCTGTACCTACCGAACATTAATATTCTGGAGATTAAAAGAGAAAACAAACTGTATACTGGAAAAAACTACAAAATAATGTGGAATGTGAACAACAATTGAAAAAATAATAATTTAATTTAGAAAAGAGAAAACAAAGGCAGTACTTGCAAACAGAAGATGTCAGTCCCCTTCCCACATTCTCCATCAAATCCTCAGCTGGTGTTAGGGCTCAGACAATTCATTCTTTACTACTGGATCACCTGCACTAATGTCTGGCTCTTCCAAAATCTCCTGATCCCCTCCCCCAACTTCCTATTCTGACAATCACCCCCTCCCCGCGCCCTGGAAGAAACTGGTTCCAACCTGATTGTCCATCACAAGGCAGACATCTCTGGCTAGTCTTTCCCCAGAAGTTGCTGCAGGCTAGTCATGCTTTTCTCTGCTCCTTACAGAAAAATCTATAGTAATTGTTCTTCCCATGGGTCTCCCAATGGAGAAAAAAAGCTACAGCAGGCTGCTCACTCCTGACCCAGAAGGTAATTTGCTCAGCTGATACTTCTTCCTGCACATTTCCCTTCTACTCTCTCACCTTCAAAGTTTGTGTTGGTTTGTTTGTTTTCATTCACCAGGACATCAGTCTGTTGCCCCCACAGTATGAGACAGCGTTTCGTCTCTGGATCCTGTACACCTAAGTAAGTAATGCCCTGAAGCTGGGAGAACGAAAAAGAAGGAGATGATTTTAGTTCAATGCTAAGAAAAATAAGTATGTGTCCCCTGTTTCTCTGGAAAGGTTCATTCTTCAGTGGAGGGATGTGTGATCACTTCTAAAAGGCTTCCTCCCTCCCTGCTGCTGGTGTGTGCCCCTCAGAGGCGAAAACGATATCTTCCTCAGCAAAGGTGAGTTCCGCCCATGAAGCCTGGAGACCACTAAATTGATTTTTCAGGGCAAAATAATTTTAGAGTCTGTCTGTCTTCTCAGGAAAATCACCTTCACCAAATCATTTCGTCATCTTTTGCTGCAGATTTCTGTAACACAGAGATTGTGGGGCTTCAAACTTAAAAACAAATAAATAGATAGACAGATGGATAACTAAATAAATTCTGTCTTCTTTGCTGAAAGTACCCCTCACCCAAGCCTTTGAAACAGAAAACTCTAGGTATGGAATAACACCAGTTTTCTCCACTAGCTCTATAAAAATGATTTTATTGGTAAAATTTAGTAAAAGTGAGAGGGAGACACTATAAAATCACTATATTGAAGATAATTTTTTCACATGAACTTTTCTTCCCATTGGAACATTGAGAAAGAGGCTAAAAACATGAATCTTTTTTCTTTCATTGTAAAATCAATGCATGTACTGGTTTAAAAAGAAACAGCATAAAAAGTACAGGATTTAAGATGAAAAGTAAATCTCCCCCTACCTTTATCCCTACACACATTCTGTATATACAGTTTTATGTTTATATATAAATAAAATCCTATAAACCTTGCTTTTCCGTATAATATACTTTGGATATCTTTTTATACCAATACTTATAAATCTACCTCATTTTAAGTGGTCATATATCATAAATATTTATGCACATGCCAGAATTTTTTTTACTATTTTTTCTTTACTGATTCTAGAGAGAGAGGAAGGGAGAGGGAGAGAAAGATAGAAACATCAACGAGAGAGAACATCGGTTGGCGGTCTCCTGCATGCCCCGCACTGGGGATCAGACCCACAGCCTGAGCATGTGCCCGGACTGGGAATCGAATAGGCAACTTCTTGGAGCATGGTTGACGCTCAACCAGTGAGCCACACCAGTCGGGCAATGCCTATACCATAATTTTTTACACAGACCCTGATTGATATTTTTTCAAAAATTTTAGCAAATAACAATTACAAAGTATGCTTTAAAATATCCTTCAAGATATATCGTAGTATTGGGGATGGGGAAAAAAAAATGGCATGGTATATTTGACAGCGGAATCACTGGGTCAAAATGGTAAGAGAAGAAGAGAGGGTGTAAAGCTTTCTGGTTGGTATATTTACTATTTACAAGTCAAATGGACAAGTAGATGCTACATCTGTAATCGATATGTAGCCCAATCTTTCTGGGAGACTAAAAGAAATAAAAATCAGTACAAGGTCGCATACAATAACAAAGATCTTCCCTTTTCAAAATTCTCTTCTATTTAAAATATCCCTTTGGGGTTTTTTGTTTGTTTGTTTGTTTGTTTGTTTAGCTTTTCCCCATTTCCCCTTCTTATTACCTACACCCTGTGAAGAATAGAGGAAGAGCCCTGGTAATATCATAATGATGGGAGAGGCCTCTATTCCAAGAGTTGTCCTCCTGGACCTCTCCGATGCCACCAAGGTGTGGCTGGTCTGGTTTTGCCTCTGGACATTCTTCACTGCTAACCTGATAAGGTGTGACTGACCTGTACCGGCCTGAGCACTGTGCAGACCCACCGCTGATAACCATGGACATTACCGTGTGCCTCTGGTCAAGAATTGCCCGTACTCTGCAGCCTTCTTGTCCTAACCCGAGTGCTTCAGTCCATGCCTCCTCTAAAGCAATCCCATGCCTCCTGATTAGGGTACAAAGCACTTTCCACATTTTCTGCGGCATGCCCAGGCTGGGGACAACTGGGAACACCATCTCAGGCTCATGTGCATTAACGACATCCTTCCCCAAGACTGCTCTAGGGCTTCTGCCCTGTCCTGAATGTGGCAGGGATGCTGAGCACCCACTGGCATCAACTTGGATCCTCCCTCCACCTATGTTTGGTTTCTTTAGGGCAAAGACAGGCAGAGTAAGTTGACATTAAATTTTTATTTCCAGCCCAGCCAGAGTGGCTCAGTGGTTGAGTGTCAACCCATGCACCAAGAGGTCCCTGGTTCGATTCCTGGTCAGGGCACATGCCCAGGTTGTGGGCCAAATCCCCAGTATGGGGCATGCAGGAGGCAGCCAATCAACGTTCTCTCTCATCAATGTTTCTCTCTCTCTCCCTCTTCCTTCTTCTCTCTCTAAAATCAATACAGAAAAAAAAAATTCTTAATGTATTTCTATTCTCAGGGGCCCCAGGTTGTATAAGAACCTATTCAAATGCTCTCTGGTTTTCTGTTTTTACCTACTTCTTTTACTTTACGTAGTCTTAGGAAAGCTATTGTTATCATAAACCATAGTCTCCACCTTATGGCTTTGGGAAAATTCTGTGCTCAGTTCTCCAGTTTAGTTCTTGAGATGTAAAGGCAAACTCTGGGGATTTTGTAAATTCTTTATTCTCTTAATAACACCAGTCTTTCAAGACTGTTGACTTGCTCTGAACTAAACAAAAGCCTAATTTGTAGCCCACTAGTTCTTGTATTTTAGGATCTATCTGCCCTACCCTGAAGCAAGGATATTACTTATACAATAGCTAGAGAGCCTCAAGATGCAATGATTGACTGGGAATAAAAATATACAGAAAAAACTTCCACTTCCAATTCAGGCAAGAAAACTCCTACTGAACTGAGATTCCTGTGTAGGCAATAACTATAAACTCTCAATTTAAAAAGAAAAAAAGAAAGAAAGAAAGAGAGAGAGAGAGAGAGAGCGAGAGAGAGAGAGAGAGAGAGAGAGAGATACAGAAAGAAAGAAAGAAAGAAAGAAAGAAAGAAAGAAAGAAAGAAAGAAAGAAAGAAAGAAAAGGAAGAAAGGAAGGGAGGGGGGAGGAGGGAGGAAGACAGAGAGACAGACCCAGAGGTAAATTCTGTAGAAATTTTGTGGGAATCGAAACCCTCAGTCTTTCTGACTTGAAGAAGAAGAGAGATTTGGAGAAACACAAATGCTGGAAACAAAAGACTAAGAGAAAATATTTAGAGCAGCCAGAGAATAAAGGTTACATTATATACAGGGGGAAACTATTTAAATGACAAGTTCTCCTAAACACAAAAACATTAAGGTCTGAAGATCCTGGAATAATACTTTTAAGATCTTTTTTTTTTATCCTCACCCAAGAACACTTTTGCATTCATCTTCAGATAGTGCGAGAGGGAGAGAGGGAGAGAGAAACATTGATGTGAGAGAGACACATCAACTGGTCACCACCCACATGACCCCAACCAGGGCCGAGGATAAACTGCAACTGCGGTACATGCCCTTAGCGGGATCCAAACCCGGGACTCTCTCTGGACCGTGGCTGACACTCTAACTGCTGAGCCAAACTAGCCAGGGCGGAATAACACCTTTAAAGTGTCCCTCCCCCGGATGCCAACAAACAACCCCCTGTCATCTTCAAATAAGTGATAACTAATGGGTTTGTTCCTGCAGATAGGCACTGTAAGAAATGCTCAAGGGAGTTCGTCAGGCTGAAAAATAATGATGCGCGTTTTCAGAAATAGCAAATATCTTGGTAAACATTTTTTTTTAATTTTCCTTCCTAATTTATTTACATAGAACAGTTTAAGACAAATATTTAAATACTGCCTTGTAAGTTTGGTAACATACACAGTTGAAAAATACAAGGAAATAAACAGAAATATTTATCAGAATTGATAATTAGTATTAATAAAACATTCTTCTGTAAGTGATAGGTTCATTTACAACTTGATGTCATAATCATCTCAAAATTTCTACATAAATGTGTACATTACACGTATTTGTGCATTTATATTTCTGTGTGGGCACACACTGAAACTCAAAATCTGTGACAGTGGCTAATATTTAGTATTTTACATGTGTCCGGCATGTTGCTAAGTTTAAATGAATTATTCTAAATAATTGTATTTAAAGTGATGCCCATTTCAAAGATAAGGGGAACCACACTTAGAGAGGCCATGTATCACACAGCTAGTAAATGAAGAATTTAAAACCTAAACAGAGCCTAATTCTGGGACCTGAGCTTTCACGTGCCACACTGACAGGGACAGAAAGAAGTCTCATCACGTTTATTATTGATTTTATTAAGGTGGTTTTATGATGACCGTTGAGATCTTTACTCTTACACCTTCTCGTCTAGAAGGCAGCCCGAGCTGCATTCAAGGAACCGGAGGTTCCAACACTCAGAAAGGACTCTGAAGGCCGCCTGATAGGCGAGCATCACAGGCGGCGGGCTCGTCAATGAAGCATCCACATTCTGCTTTCCCAAAGGCCAAATGCAAACACCTTTGTATCAAGCGTCAGGAAGCACAGGCTCTGATATACGAAGCAAGGGGCTAGAAGACGGAGAGCGAAGCAGGCTGCCCACAGGGTCATCCACTGCCTGTGTTCATAGGAGGCACTCCTGTTGGCTGGTCCACCAAGGTGTTTTTTCTTAGTCAAGCAGCACTAATGGGACACTCAAAGTGTTTTGCTTTATGTCTTTGCTTTTCTAACGTTATGGGCTCCATAAAGTTCAAGGTGGTTTACAGAGTGGTTTTTGTAGCTGTATTCTTCAGCCACAGCCAGGCCCGGGGGTGGGGGTGGGAGGGGCTGGAAATTGATTTTTCCCCACATCCTAGAGAAATGTTATGAGCAGACAGTCCAGGGTGTGATCGGGGTCCCTGGATACACATTTCAATACATTTGAGTGTAAACATTTTTGTATGGGAATTGGCCAGAAGGGGCAATTATTTGGGTAAGGAGTTAGTTAGGGGACCAAAACAAGTCTTCAACAACATCTTTTATTACTTTCATATATTATTTGTCACTATTAGAAAGCTCTAAGTCTCATGCATTATAGAAGTTCAGAAGAAGCCACCAATGTTTTTCAAGAATGCAAAAGTACACAAAGACCCTCAGGATGAACCCAATTGCACTTGATTCTCAGAGTACCCCCCTCATTCCTGCCTCCCCTGACTCCACCACCCTACCAGCTAACAATATTTTCTTAACAGCAGAGAGAATTCTTGAGTCAGGCCATCTCCCTGTTATCTTAGCAGGTAAAAAAAAAATATCAGGAAATCTCCATCTCTGTAGTTCTGTGAGAGGGAGAAAACCACCATGAAGCCAGCAGCAGGGAACCAGAATAAGTACATGTGTCTTTGAATCTGCATCGTGCAGATCAGACCCGAACAGTTTCTTTTCTTCTCCCTTACTGCCTCTCTCGCCCTCCTTTCCTTTCTTTCTTTTCTGCCTCCCTCCCTTCTTCCTGTCCTTCCTTCTTCCTTCTCTTCCTTCCTTTCCCTCCTTTTGTCATTTGACAAACATGCGAGTGCCTACTAGGCAACAAGCTTAACAACAACCAGAATAGAAAATAAGCAAGAGCCCTTTGCCTTTTCATGCTTACAGTCCACAGGTGAGGTTACTGCATGTTGATGGATTAAATACTTCCTCCACTCCACGGCTCCTTGTATTCCCGAATAGAACGGCTAGAAAGAGTACCATTGCCAAATGGCTCTAAAGAATACTTTCCGCGCGGGGGCCACCAACTATTCAGTCCTATAGGACCAAATAAGTTCATGTCCAAAAATAAAACAGCTCATGTCCAAAAAGATAAAGGGGTCGGGACTGTGGATAACTGGAAGCATAAAGCTCATCTAAACTGGGCAGGTGCTGCTCAGCTCTCACTGCTAGTTTTCATGCAGCAATGCAGACCTCTATGGTAAATCTTTGAATTGTTCAAGAGAAAGTGTAAGTCTCAATTGTAGTTTAATGACCTCATTTTTGAAACATCATGTGGCCCAAGCAGGAAATATCTGAGAGCTAGATGCAGCCAGTGAACCACCAGTTTGTGACACTACTGCTCTTTTATTACGACTCTTTTTTCTTTTCTTTTTTTTGGGGGGGTGGGGGGGGGAATCTTCCTATCAGATGTAAGACAAAAGCCACCCCAACCCATGTTTTACTCTTGGTCTTTTATAACCCAAAACTTGTGACTTTCATTGGTCCATTAATCTTGTAGATTCTTATAGTAATAATTACCCAAATATAATTCTATAAAATTATGCCCCTTTTAAGTTGTCTCTTAGGTCTAGTGGAGGAGGTCAAGTATTGGAAAATAATGCCATGGGTCATTATCAGAGCTGATTTCTGTGGTCGCACAGGGGTTACTGTGGAAACGCCTAGAACTTCTTTCCAACCAGTCTAATCCACATACTAGCTTTACCACGTGAACCTCCCTTTCAGCTTGCTCATTTGCTTGAGGGTACTGAGCATGTCATGGTGACCACTGCCTTTACAAATCAAAGGGAGCTGGACCAAGCATCATGGTTCACATCTCAAGAATGTAAGGTATCTTTGGCAGGTTATACCTGTGGTTATCAAACTATTCTCCCAGGTCTATCTTCCAGCTAAATATGTGGGTCACAGCCAACCTCTGCAAAAGCATTTTCTAAAATGTGTTCTGTAGAATTCTAGACCCACGGTGCTCACCGGAAAAGAGGGCAGTGAACACTCTAGATCCATGCATATTTAGGAAATACAGCAAGATATACTCAACACACACACACATGCAACATAAACATGCACACCCAAACATACATATACATTTCTTGAAGTTTCTCAATAAAATTAGCACATTAAAAATTCTAAGAAGTTGAAAGTATAGAATATGATGAATTTTCACTCAGTGTTTTCCAAATGTATACAACCAAGGAATATAGAAAATCCCTTAGACGTTATTGACTGAAACTAACAATACAGTGTCCCCACAAAGGTCAAGTCTTATTTAATAAAAATAATATCTATTTTGATTTATGTTGAAATATATTCTGTGTTTCTGCATCTTGTCTATTGAACTTTCTGCAGTCTAGGACATAGACCAGTGTGGGATGCCAGCAACATCAACCACGTGGATAGGAAGATTATCAATAAGATATATTCCCTACCTTAACATAACTGGATAAAAAAGCAACCAACAGCTTTAAGACAAGGTACACAACCATATTCCAAAGGAGAAAGTCAAAGGAAAGAAACATGAGGAAGCCCAAGCAGGAGGTTGAGAACAGGGGGAACGAAGTCACTGAGTTTCAAGCCTGGAGGTGACTGACTAGTGTCCTCGGAGAGAGCAGTGGAAGCAGCGATCAGCCTGGGAACATGCCCCCCAGTCAGACCTAAATTTAGAATCTATTGTCAGAAACCTCAGAGCTTTGAATAATCCCCATGAGCTACAACATTGCAATGTGTTAAAAAATGCTTTCATCCCTTTCTTCTTTTCAGCTTTGCAGAGAGCAGTTAAATGCTGTATTTCTCCAAGTGCCTGTATGAATCTGTCTCGGTTGCTTCCGAGCAGGAATTGGAGGATGCTCTCAGAATGCCTCAGCTTTTCCCTAAGACACGGGGCTTCCTGTAGCTGACCGCAAAGAGCATTTGCTGAGCCCAGCATGCATGTCAACCAGGCCAGGCGGAAGGAGGTCCCACAGCTCCTCAGCTGCAGGTATTCTCTGTCGCCTGACAGCTGGAAGACCGCACCGCTCTGCTGGGACCAGGAAGCTCCGAGGGCAGCCTTGGGGGAACCAGGGAAGGCTGGGAAACCTTTACTCTCTGCACTTGTTCTGTCTTTGAACCTGGCTCCCTGCTGGCCTTAGATGTCCTCACCAAGGGAAATAACGATGGCAGCGGCAACAGTCTGTATTTTCTATGTGCTAGACAAGGCTGCAATGTCTTACTCTTACATTTGGACGTATTACTATTCACCCAACCCCTGTAAACAAGTCATTGGCTCCTTGGAATGCTCTGTCTCCTCCTGTCTAGTCCATTCTTACTCACACGGTGAAGTCCTCCTCAAATTAATTCTCTTCTTTCGGGAAGCTGTCCTGACTGTTGAAGCTCACAAACAAACTTTCTCAGTTATACCTTGCCATAATTGTTTCCCAAATGTTTCAGGTATAACCTTTGCCTTGTCATTGAAATCCAAGCTCTCTAAAAAATAATGGCACGGCCATGTACTGAGTGGCTTTTATGCCAACCACTCGACCAAGTTGTTTTCCACATTGGAAGTTACTGTGCTAAGGCGTTGTGTTTCTTGGGGTTCGAAATACTATCCCATTTTTCCAAAGGTTACAAAGTAAAACTGCTTTTTGAACCAAGAAAGTGAAGTATCACTTGTTGAACCATGAAGGAGAAATAGCAACAAATAAAAACTTTTTGGAAAATAAAACCATCTAATAAAAATGTCTGATGGGTAAGGACAGGGGTTCTTATGCTAATGAATCAGGGACTATATGAAAGGTAAGCCTGCCTTTGTTCTATGCTAGCTCCTCAGTATTCAAGAATATTAAAGAGACATGGCATATTTCAGGCACATCCGACTTAGTAGTATTAATAAAAATCAGGGCTTGCTGAAACATCTCTACTCTCCCTAGAACTTGAAGCCACCCTGACATTTCATTTCTAGTTCCTCTGACTTTTTATTGTCTACTATGTACCAGGCACTGTTAAGCAAAAGGGATGCCATGCAGTCCTCGCCCTTAAAGAGAGCATTGCCCATTGGGGGGAATGTTTTAGGAAACACTTGCAATACAGTATTGCTAGTAATGCAAACATGTAATAAAGTACAACAATGACCCAAGGGAAGGAGTCAACTCCATCTAAGTGCATCAAAGGAGGCTTTGGGTGAAGTTGCTTAAGTGGAGCCTCAAAGAATCCAAGAACCACCAGAGGCTGAGAAATCTATTCACGACAGAGGAACATTGCTGCAAAGACAACGTGACACGAGAAGCCAGGGCATTCCTTTCTCTACGATATAAGAGGCATGAAGTAGGATCTGGGGAACGAGGCAAAGAGGCGGGCAGGGCTCTGCTGCCTTCCATCGGGCTCCCAGGAAATGCTTCTTAACCCGAGCTGACAAAATAAAGAGAGGTTTGCTTGCTGTTATAGAATACTTTCCAAAGAGGCTGTATCGAAAAGGCTCATGTAGAAACACAGACTGTTCAATGAAACGTGCTTAGGAGAAAGGCACGTGTCGGCTCTTCTTGGAGCACAGGAACACGTGCATATTCAAGTGATTGAATGTGAACAACTGAGCCTAGAAGGTGGCATTTCTGGCTACAGGTACAACCATGCAGCTGAACACCATCCGTCTCACATTCTGTAATTCAACAAATATTTATTGAGCTCCTACTGTGAGCCAGATCCTGCTCAAATGCTGGGAATACAGCAGTGAACAGAGCAATTTCCCTGCCTCATGCAACACTCATTCTAGTGGAAAGAGACAAAACAGTATACAGATAAGAAGGTCTATCAGGGGATTTTAAGTGCTATGGAAAAAAATAAAACAAGTTGAGGAGACCAGCAGTTTTATTTGCCCCCTTTTATCCTAATACAGATGTCCATTTTTGTCTACTCATGACCCAAATCATCTAAACGGTAAATTTCCTAAGCCTAGAGTATATCTCTCAAGCCTGTCCTCACTATACCACTTTGTACCAAGGGTAGAATTACGGTCAAGGCAGACGCTTAGCATGGGCTGAATGAAACAGAGGGGAAGCATTTTGTCACGACACACAGGAGAACACAGTGATTCTGAGATATTTTATTATCCATAATTAACTCCACTTGCCATGTTTACAACACTTTCCTCTCCTCACTTTTAATGAGATGCCTTCCAGATTTCTAATAGCAACCATCACTTTAGTATAGAGATTTCATTTGAGTTAAAAGCCAGAACATTAAATATCTGTCAAGGGACAAAATACCAGGAAAAGTTTTGTATACCATTCGTGAACAGCTCATTTACAGCTGAAGCTCAGTGTCAATCTATTTTCTTTTCTTTTACATGGAAAAATGGAATGACCTGATTTAATGCTCATAACCTGGGTTTGTGAAGCTGGGTGCTCATGCCCCTCCCCAGACTCCAGCTCCCTTGTCTGTAAACACAGGGAGTAGGAGGAGAGGTGCGCTTAACGTCTCTTCCCGCTTTCAAGTCCGTGATCCTTCATCTAAATGGATATTTTAAGTGCTGAATCCACAAGATGAAATTATTTTCAAGGATATTTAACACAGAAAGTGTTCCATGACAAAGGACCTGCTTGGATTTTCAACATGGGGAAGAAGCATCTGACTACTCTGGAGCACAGACAGGAAGCAGCCTACCTGCCTGTCTGCTTTTGGAGGATGGTTTCATCAGAGAACTGGGAGGCTGGGTTGGATCACAGTCCGTACTGCCACTCAATAGATTATTTGCCTGTGTGAAGTGGCCTTTTACAATTCGACTGTCTCCTCATTCCAAATGCCATTTCAGAGCAAGCCACGTCAGAGCTGACAGGCAGTTGGAGATTTTCTTTACCAACTGATTCAGTGGCAAATGTTCCTTCCTTGTCCTTTGATCGCTCTTGTCATTATCCCTGCTTTCTGCCTTGACGTCCTCCAACCACTCATCCTCAGACTACGGGACTGCCTCATTCTCTATCCAAATCCCTCTCCACATGACCATGAGCACTCAGGACTCATGGCCTCTCCCAACGGAACAGGCCACCTCCCCTACCGAAATAAAACGTGGCTCCTCCAGCACTCTCCGTGGAAAGAGAAGCCATTCTTATTGCACTGGCTTGAGTGCGCCTCTCTTTGTGCTCTAGCAACACTCGAAACAACTGCTGCCCAGCTCTTGGTACAACCAAAGTATTCTCATCCCTCATGCCTCAACCCACATACTGCTGTCTTCACGAGGCCTCTGCTGACCCCCACCCCTCCAACAACTGCCATGTGCCATCACCTCCTTATATGTGCTTCCAAAATAACTGTACTCATTACATCATGCTTGGAGTTACTTTTTCATTCTCTATTGCTACCCTAGATTATAACTGTATAAGGTCAGGGACTAAGTTTATCTTATTCATTGGTTTATTAGTATCCTGAAAATCTAGGGCTGTGCCAGAAATGTTCTAGAATATATTGAAGGCAGAAAGGACAGAGAGAGAGAGCAAAAGAGATAATCAGTGGGCCTGGCCTCTCAGAGGGACACTTGCCCCTTGAGTTCTCTGGCTCTGGTCCCTGACTGCCACCACCATGACGCTTCTGGCAATGACAGGCAGAATGGTATTGTGTGGAGAGACCTAGGTTTAAATTCAAGTTCTGCTACTTACTAACTCTAGGACTTGAGCAAGTCATCTAGCCTGGCTAAACATAATTCCTCATCTAAAATATACTTTGCAGGGTTACTGTGAGGAGAAAAATGAGATCATGTCTAAAAAAGTACATCATGGTTGCTCAATGAATATTAATTACTTTCCATCTCCACTCTCCCCCAGCCCCCTCCCCAAGTGTGCCACTGTTCCTTTAACACTTTGGCTCAAGTGTGGACAGAAACATCTTCTCCTGATTCTCCTTAGCACATCTGAGACGGACTGGCACTTTCCTAATTGCTGGGGAAAACAGAGGTAATAAAATAGAGAGTAGCCGTAATGCCAGGCAGTCTGCATTCCTCAGAACAGGGCTTAGTCTCCATTGTAGCTGCTCTCTTTCCAGACTCCAAGGCCCTGTTGTATTCTGAATGGGACCCTAATCTCATTCATTCATTCATTCATTCATTTATTCATTCATTCATTCATTCAATAAATACTGGTTGTGTCCTGATTAGCAGGGAAGTGATGAGGACCACCTAGCCTGTAGGCTGCACAGCACTGCAGACAGAGGGGAAAACCTTAGCTTAGAAAGAGAAAAGTAACAAACAGCAACTAATGAGAATTTGTTTTTAATGAGGGTAAAATTGTGGTCCTCAGGTAGGAAGGTAGGTTGGCCAGGTTTTAGAGGGGGAGAAAAGCAGGATACCCTGTTACATTTGAAATAGTTCCATCATAATTTTGCAATCTTTTGGAAAAAGCTGAAATCAGGACACTTAGGATATCCTAACAAAGTCAACACCGAATGCAAGTCAAAATCATTAAATACAGGATATGTCCTGTCTACACAGGATACCGGGTAATCTGCTCCAACGGGAGGGGTCCATAAACTAAAGGGCAAGGTCTACCCATTAACATGAGGTTTGAGAAGAGCATGAATCAAAGGATGAGACTCAAGCACTGGGGATATGCCATATGCAGAGGGCACAGGGATAGGCTGGGCAGGGGAGCACTGGAGGGTTGAGCACAGTGGAAAAGGGCAGTCCCAGGTCAACACGGAGCTCGCAGGACCAAAACAGAGCACTAGCAGGCTGGAAAAGAAGGAGAAACCTGTAGAACCAAGGAACTCAGGGAGCATATTGGTCACCCCTGAAAGGGGCAGTACACCAAACATTAAGCAGCTAGCAAGCAGGCACCAAGCAATGAGAACAGGTGCAGTCCTGGGGGCCCTTTGCCACACCAGCATCAACTCTTCAGTTTCTGGACCATGGGAAGGAGCCCTGGACAGGATCTGAGATTGCAGTGTACCTGTGTAGGGAGTTATTCAGGCGGTGAAGGGCAGAACTATTTACCCCTTGAAAAAAATTAAAAAAAAGGATTTTAACAATCCATATAGCTGTTTCACTGTGTACCACAGCATATTGACCTGCCCAGTCATCTCTCAGAAGGGTCAATTTACCCACAAGGTTCTGGAACAGACTCTAGCACTTATTCTGATCCCTGCTGGTTTTATTCAACTTCCACGGAGGATGGTTCAGCTGACTTTGTGGCAACTTCCAGAGCTACAGGAGAGGCTGAGAAAGAAGCCAGACCACGCAGGTATTTTATCTGTGACACTTATCTCTTAATTCGGCAGAGATGAAATCAACGTTTCCTAGACCAGAAGCTCCAGAAAGAAAGAGCTAAGATAACTAAACACAGCTATAATATCAAGAATAACATGGAAAATAACAGCAGAGTAGAAGTATTTAAGCAACATTGAAGGCCATTTTTCTGTTCAACATGCATTTTTTCTCAGCACCCATCATGTGACAGGTGGTGAGCCATACCTTGGGCTGATAATGATTAAAATAAAAGCAAATGTGGGGAGAAAAGGAGAAACATCTGTAACAAACATAAATTAATAAAAAAATAATAAAAGTAAATGCCAGCTAAGATTTATTGAATGCTTCCTTTGTTCAACTCTATGCTGTGTATTTGACACACATCTTTATTGATATTCCAGACTTCTCTATGAGGGATATTATTGCACCCATCTTACAAACAAGCTAGCTGAGATTCAGTTACTTTTCCACAAATGCAGTGCTGGTAAGTGGCAGAGCTGGGACTTGAACCCCTGGCCCACTGACTCTAAAAACCCTGCCTTAAAGGAACCTACCTTCTAACAAAGAATAAAAACTCATAAATAAACAGTAATAGTGCAGGGTGATGAGGGCTCTGGTAGAGGAAAATGCAAGGTACCTATGTGCCCAAAGGTGAGTCTCTGGCCCAGTCTGGGGATATCAAGAACAGCTTTGCAATGCGCCCTAAAGAAGCTGATGTTTGAGCTGGGCCTTAATCCCAAATGATTCTCGAATCATTTCAAAATAACTAAGTCAGTAACTACGTACACTGAGTAATTCCCTTAAGTATACCAGAGGCAAAACACTTAAGAAATGATTATACCATTGGAGAATCTCAACAAATTGCCCACAAGACAGGGTAATAGGAAAAATGTACACCTCAGTGAAAAACTTAAAAGTATAATGGGGCGCATGGTGAGCATCTCAATTATTATCATGTGTCCTGTCATAGTGATCAATGCTACAGAATATAATTCTGCCGAACTGCTATCTGTCTTGTCAAAAAGACAAGTTGTAGCTGCCATCAGATAGCTGTGTGCTGAAGGAAAGGGAGTAGGTGCTCACTCTCAGGAATGGTAAGAATGGCATAAGCTACTGAGACATAAACAGTTGCTAAGTGAAGGGCTCCCCTTAGAGTGCTGCTCTCGGGCTTGTTTTCACATTCAAGCTGAGGACAGCCTTAAAAGTAGAATACGTGGTGGAAGACGCTGATTGCCGTGAATAACTGCCTGGGAAGGGGACAGCAGAACCAGCACAGCCCAGGGCTGAGCCTGCACTGCCCATCCCGGCTTCTACTGGATAGCGGTGTGATCCTGGGCAAGTTCCTCAACCTCTCTGGACCTGTTCCTCCTCTGTAGAAAGAATTCAGTACCAGGACTCCACCATCTCTGACATTCTTTTCATCTCTCAACCATATGCCACTCAGAAGGCTAAATTCAGGATTTGTTTTAGAAGAAAGAAACTTGGTTCTCTACCTAGAGCTGGTGAATTCAAAGTAAACCTACTCCTTAGGAGACTATGTTTAATGACAAAGGATTAACTTTCCATCTTTTCTCATGAACCAGAAAAGACTTACCAAAGCAAAATGACATCCTCTCTGATTTTTTGACCAGGTTCTACATCCTTTGCAATAGTCAATGAAATTATGTGAATAATGTGCTCACCACAGGAGCTGGTACTAAAGAAGTGGTTGTTCAATAAATATTACTTCTTCTCTTTTTCAAAGGACCTTGGGTATCTTATACTCAACTGTTTGCCTTGGTCCTTCTAAATAGAGATTAGCTAATCCCTGATTGAAACTGTAACTGGAGATACATAGAAATTGTTCCTGATCAGAGAACTGCTCTAAAGACACCAACTCTGGGGATGACTCTCAGAAGCTGGCCAAATTAACAGCATGCCTTTGCTAAGTCCCCAAAATGTTGAGAAATAAAACCAAGAGTAGCCCTGGCCAGTTTTCTCAGTGGTTAGAGCATCAGCCTGCGGTCCAGAGAGACTCGGGTTCAGTTCCCGCTAAGGGCACGTACCTTGGTTGCAGTTTGTCCCCGGCCCTGGTTGGGTTGTGCGGGTGGCAACCACTCGATGTGTCCCTTTCACGTCGATGTTTCTCTCTCTCTCTTCCTCTCTCTCCCTCCCACTCTATCTGAACAAAAAATGGAAAAAAATGTCCTCAGGTAAGGATAAAAAAAAAAAAAAGAAGAGTATGCAGCCCTGGCCGGTTTGGCTCAGCGGTTGGAGCGTCGGCCTGCGGTACAGAGAGACCCGGGTTCGGTTCCCGCTAAGGGCACGTACCTCGGTTGCGGTTTGTCCCCGGCCCTGGTTGGTCATGCGGGTGGCAGCCACTCGATGTGTCCCTTCACATCGATGTTTCTCTCTCTCTCTTCCTCTCTCTCCCTCCTGCTCTGTCTGAACAAAAAATGGAAAAATGTCCTCGGGTGAGGATAAAAAAAAAAACAAAAACCAAGAGTATGCAGAAGGAATCCCACATACCCCATTATTAACGGTACATGCTAAGTTGAAACAGCGCTGTGTGAGAAGCAATCAATGTCAAACCGCTAACTCCTCCCCCAAATTAAGCAGACACCCACTGAGGCAGAGGAGGAAGAGCAGTGGAGGAAAGTTCTCCATAAGCAAGCCAGTGTCTAAGAAGGAAGGGCCACGTAGAGCCAGTGTTTCTCCCCAAGTGACAATCAAGTAAAACCCTCCATCCCCCCAAGGATGGAGCAGTAAAGGAAATCCTTTTGTGTGAAGCCCAGTACTGGGAAAAGTCATCCTTTTCCGTGTTCATGAAAGACAGTCCAGGGAATCATGGAAGCAATAAGTGAACAAACAAACTAACTAAAAACCAGTCTCAGTTACTCTGGGGAGAAAGAGTAGAAGCAGATCCAAGTAATTGAACCCCACACCAGACCACACAGAAGCGGTCAAGATGATCAGATCTCCCTTTTGAATTCGGAATAACTAAACGTATGCCCTTCATGTCCAAAGAGAAGGGGGTATCAGGTTAAAGCCTTGACCATTTTGAGGGGAAAGCTAGGGCTAATTTGCTGTGGCCAGCGAAACGAAGGGAGTTGCAGTGAGAGAAATGATGTCCTCCGGGATGAGCACTCAGCTGAAAAATTACTTGACCTACACAAGCAGGGTGGCAGTTCCACTGCCCAGGAGGGGGTCGGCTGCTAATTACAATAGCTCTCAGGAGAAGTGCTTCCAACAGTATTTCTGAGTTGTTAGTTGATTAGGTTTCAGTTAAATCAATAAAGCCTACAGGGTTAACTATCTAGGAGATATTGTGCCTCAATTATAATGCACGGAAAAGTGTTTATTATCAACTTTCTCTTGCTTTGGCTTAATTATTTAAGCACTTGAGATTCAGTAGTTATTTGCCTGCCTCCCAGAAACCAATCTGAGAAGGAAACTGGCAAACGTTTCACAGAGGGCCAGATCTCTTTCTAATGGACAAGCGACTCAAAAAAAAAAAAAATGAATCTATTTCTCAATTATATTCAGAAGAAGCACAATATAGTCAATCAATCAATAGGCATTTGGCATCGAACAGTAAGAGCCACCATGTAGTGAGTGCTTATCATGTGTCAAGTTCGAGCTAAGTGCTTTGCCAACCTCTCATTTAATCTTTACAACTTCCTTGCAAAGCAAGCATTATCATCCCCATTTCAGATGTGAAAACACGCCAAGTCAGTAAGAGAGACAGGATTCAAACTCAAGTTCGGCTGGTGTGGCTCAATAGTTGAGAATCAACCCATGCATCAAGAGGTCGCCAGTTCATATTCAGTCAGGACATATGCCCAGGTTGTGGGCCTGATCCCCAGTGGGGGCAGGCAGGAGGCAGCCAGTTGAGGTTCTCTCTCACCGATGTTTCTATCTCTCTCTCCCACTCACTTTTACTCTCTAAAATCAATAAAGGAAGAAAAAAAAAAAAACTCAAGTCTGTTGGTGTTATATGTTGAATTATATCCCCCCAAAATTTGTATATTGAAGTCCTAACCCCCAGTACCTCAGAATGTGAGCTTATTTGGTAATTAGAGTCATTAGAAGTGTAATTAGTGGAGTTCAGATGAGATCATAGGGGAGGAGGATGAGTCCAGAATCCAATATGATTGGTGTCCTTATTAAAATGGGAGATTTGGCCTGGCTGGTGTGGCTCAGTGATTGAGTGTTGACCCGTGCACCAAGAGGTCAACGGTTCAGTACCTGGTCAGAGCACATGCCCAGTTTGTGGGCCCAATACCCATTGGGGGGTTTGCAGGAGGCTGCTAATTGATGTTCTCTCTCACCGATGTTTCTCTCTCTCTCGCCCTCTCCCTTCCTCTCTCTCTCAAATTAATAAAGAAAAAAATTTTTAATGGGAGATTTGGACACAGATATGCACACAGAAAGAATGCTATGTGAAAGCAGACAAGCCAAAAAACTCCAAATATTGCCAGCAAACAATCAGAAGCTAGAAGCATGAAACAGATTCTTGCTCATAGCTCTCAGAAGGCACCACCCTGATAGACACTTTGATTTTGGGCTTCTAGCCTCCGGAACCATAACACTGTAAATGTCTGTTGTTTAAGCCACTTGGTTTGTAGGAGTTTTTTATGACAACTATAACTAAATAGTTGGGTTTCAAAAATCTCTGCCTTTCCCTTGGGCCATGTGGTCAAGGTGGGCATGGTTTCTTGCTGCTCTTGAGATCACCTACCTGGTAAGACACCCTGGTACCAACCTTTACTAATATCTCCCATTTGGTAGGTTGTCTTTTTGTTTTGATGATGGTTTCCTTTGCTGTGCAAAACCTTTTTATTTTTATGTGGTTTCATTTGTTTATTTTTTTCTTTTATTTCCCTTGCCAAAGGAGATATATAACAATGTCAAAGAGTTTACTGCTAATGTTTTCTTCTAGTTTTATGGTTTCAGGTCTTGCATTTAAGTTTTTCATCCATTTTGAGTTTATTCCTTTATATGGTATAAAAAGTGGTCTAGTTTCTTTCTTTTTTTTTTTTTGCATGTATCTATTGAGTTTTCCCACCACCATTTATTGAAAAGACTGTCTTTGCCCCATTGTATGTTCTTACTTCCTTTGTCATAGATTACTTGACAATATAGGGTAAGTTTATTTCTGGGTTCTTTATTCTGTTACCTGAAACCATAAAACTCCTAGAAGAAAACATAGGTAGTAAACTCTTTGACATTGCTCTTAGTAATATATATATATATATATATCCTCCAGCAAGGGAAACAAAAGAAAAAATAAACAAAGGGACCAGACCAAACTAAAAAAGTTTTTGTTTAGCAAAGGAAATGATCAGCAAAACAAAAGACAACCTGCCAAATGGGAGAAGATACTCGCCAATGATACATCCAATAAGGGGTTAATATCCTAAATATATATTTAAAAAACACACAACAACAAAAAACCAACAATCCAATTAAAAATGGGCAGAAATAAAAGAGAATAAAATATTATCATTTGCAACTGCATGGATAAACCTACAGGGTATTACGCTAAGTGAAATAAGTCAGACAAAGACAACACATGATTTCACTTATATATGGAATCTAAAGAACAAAACAAACAAAATAGAAACAGACTCATAGATATAGAGAATAAACTGATGGTTGCCAGATGGGAAGGATGTTGGGGCAATGGGTAAAAAAGGTGAAGGGATTAAGAAGTACAAATTGGCAATTATAAAATAGTCACGGGGATGTAAAGTACAGCATAAGGAATACAGTCAATAATAATATTATAATAATCATGTATGGTGCCAGGTGGGTACTAGACTAGTCAGGGGGCTCACTTCATAAGTTATATAAATGTCTATGCTGTATACCTGAAACTAATATAATATTTAATGTCAACTGTAATTGAAATTTATAAAAATCTAAAATGTGCATGCCTGCAATAACATAGCTTCAAAATGCATGAAGCAAAAACTGAAAATTTTAAAGAAGAAATAGATAAATTATAATTGAAGATTTCAACATTCCTCTCTCAGTAATTAATAGAATAAGCAGACATAAAATTAGAAGGTATATAGAAGAGTTGAACGACATTATAGTCAAGTTAAACAACAGCTATAGAACATTCCACCCCAAAACAATAGAATAAACATTCTTTACAAATGTATACAAATGTTCAACAAAATAATCCATGGACTAAGCTATAAATTACATCTCAAAAAAATTTTAATGATAGGAATTGTATCAAGCATGTTTTCTAAACACAGTGGAATTAAATAAGCAATGAGAAAAATATCTTGAAAAGCCCCCAAATTTGAAACTTAAGCAACATGCTTCCAAATGATCCATGGGTCAAAGAAAAAAGCAAGAGAGTAATTTAAAAATATTTAACTGGATTATGATGAAAGCTCAGCATGTCTAAGATTTTGGATGAATCTAAAGCAAAACACGGGAAAATTTGTAGCTTTAAATGTTTACATTAAAAAAGAAGGTAGAGCCCTGGCCGGTTTGGCTCAGCGGTTAGAGCGGTGGCCTGCGGTACGAAGAAAAAAGAAGGTAGGTGTTAAAATAAATACCTAAGTTTCCACCTTAAGAAATTAGAAAAAGAAGAATAAATTAAAACCAATATAACTGAATTTTAAAATTCACATTAAAAATTAGAAAAGTAACTAATTATAACAATATTTGATACTGCCTACAGAAACTAGAAGAAACTACATATTTTTTCAGAAACTAGCTGGTATTATTTGACTAATAAACAATATATAAAATTTAATTATATGTTCCTTCTCAAGCTTTAATATACATATTTATTTGCCCATATATACCCACCTTTAATGGCTTATAGTTTAAATACTTTAAATACTTATATTTCACTTCCATGTATAAATGAACATTTATCATGTGCCTACAATATGCAGCCTTTGCTAGATGCCAAAGAAACATGTATGAATAAGTATCAATCCCTGCCTCTAAATATGTTATAATCCACCACACAGATAGGCAAGGAAACAAATCACCACAATACGGTAGGAGTATGGCTGGATGCTGAGGCAGAGAAAAGGATGATAAAGACTGTCTTTTACATCATTCCCCTGCTTCAGCTGGAGTTACAGAGTCACACCTGACATGAGTCGTGGAAGATGAAGACACATGGGAGGTTTTCACTCCATGGTAGATATGAGGAAAAATCAACAGTTCAGTTAGGAAATTAAAGATGGAATAGTGATCTATGGCGACCTTGGTGATTGGGGTTGGGGTTAGGAAGACTAGTGAGGCAGGAGCCTAAGGAAGGAGTTAGCAGTCTGGTGATACAGATCATGAAATTTCAATATGTTCTTTGAAGAATGTGTGTTGATCATCTTTCTGACCCACCATTCTCAACAGAGCCTAAAGCAACACTTAGAATTCTGAGTTCACCAAATTAAAGACACCGAAGACAAAGCTATCGTCAAGTGTAAAATGACAAGGTAAAGGAGCGAATATGCTCTTATGTTGAATTTAATTCTGAAAGATTACCTTAGAATTATTGTCCTTCATATATTGTGTTTAGACAGTTTTAACAAGATTTGATCATTCTATCTATTCAAATACTTTAAGAACTAGTTGAGCCCTGGAACATTTGAATACCTAATAAATACATCAAGTATTGGGTGTACAGGGTTTTGGGTAGATGTGAACTTGAGTCTTACCTCTGTCTGGCATTCCTCAGGCAAGCCAGACTACAGATCTCTGCTTCTATGGTCATAAAATGGGGATATTTTTGAAATTATTAATTTTCAGGATCTAAAAAACAAAATAAGACTCTCCATGAAGAGCTTTTCAGTATTGTCTTGAAGGGGATCCAGGCATGCCAATTTAGTTTCTCAGAATTTATGTATCTATTACAAATAGGGATAGCAAGTAACTAATCTTACAGACTTGCAATTTTCAACTAGTGTGCCACAAGAATTTTTAAAACATGCAATACCTGACTATTTAGTCAGGAGCACTGACCTCTTGCCCCTTGGATTATCAAATAAATAAGAGACAATAGCCATCACAACAATAGCCATCTGGTATGAATGAATCAAAATTACACCTTTTTTTTTTTCTAGATAAGCAAAAGAATATATTTTTTGGTATGCTGCAAAATTTTAGTAATTAGTTTGTGTGTGCCATGAAAAAGGTTGAAAATCACCGTTATAGACCAATTTGGCCTTTGAAATATTCTTCTGGTAATCAAATATAATGAAAATGATATGCCCATATTTGGTTTAACCCCTCCAAAGTTAATTTTCATGTACAAAATTGTGTTTATTAACATCAAAATAATCATTAAAACTAGCCAACATTGGCTGTGTTGTGATTGAGGTTAATAAGCATGATATCATTTAGATGTTTGAGTTTGGATTTAATTTAATGTAAAACAAATCTGAGGCAGCTCAGATTGGTATAAGTGAATGCTTCAGTAATGCACCAACTCTGCATTTTAAAAGAGTATTTTCTGCCAGCATTATTGAGGGATAAACATGGGCATGGGTACATATCTATATTTAATCATGAAATACTGTCAATCATCTCAAAAAGCCTCTTGCAGTAATAAAAGGCATATCTCTGCAATAGGGATAGTACCAAAATTCATTTTAAAGCTAAATAAAAATATAAGCAGCCAATTATCAAATTCACTTAATTGGTCCTCCTTTAATACAAATGCTTACAAGCACCCTGAGAACAATCAATACCTTTGACTAGATCCAAAAAGGAATCAGCACACCCACTCCCCCCTTATGCTGTTGATAAGACCAAGGCATAGAGGCATTCAACCATTATCTACATTCTTCACATTGCTTCACAGTAGCTCCCTAAAGGGAAATGTGTTTCTTCTTTTTCATTTCTCTGCATTGCCTGTCTGTGCAGGAGTTCGATAAACTGACATGTAAAGTGGCTGCATTTTATTTTATTTATTTTATTTTATTTTATTTTATTTTTGTTTTATTTATTTATTTTTTTTATCCTCACTCAAGGACATTTTTCCATTTTTTTGTTTAGACAGAGTGGGAGGGAGAGAGAGGGAGAAACATTGACGTGAAAGGGACACATTGAGTGGCTGCTACCCGCATGACCAACCAGGGCCGGGGACAAACTGCAACTGAGGTATGCGCCCTTAGTGGGAACCAAACTCGGGTCTCTCTGGACCACAGGCCGATGCTCTAACCACTGAGCCAAATTGGCCAGGGCCAAAGTGGCTGCATTTTAATGAACATGCTTTATTTGCTATTAAATGAATTTGATCAGAGGAACCCTTCTTACTGTACTTTTGGTGAGATATAGACCTGGTGGACAGCTAGAGAAATGAGTTATTAATAGCACCTTTTCTTCCTTCAAGCCAATTATTTTCTCATTGGGCACATCAAAAAATAAAATTTAAAAAGTCAGCCTAAATTAAATAAACTGATAATGAAACTATGTCATATGCTTCTGGATTAAGACCCCGCAAATATACAGAATTTAAATCAGTGGCAAGAATGAACCCAAAAGGCAACAGAATGTCCAGAATCTGATGTGAGACTTCCCAACTATTTTAGGCAAAATATCAATAATTTAGCTTATGACCTTTAATCCTCTTTTAAATATACATAGAAGAGAGTACTTGGAAATATTTTCCCGAGCAATTAAACCCAAGTGTGACATAATTTTATCTGTCATTAGTATAACTTCAGATTAGTAACTACAAAAAAATCTGAAAATTCCCAAAGTTATCTTTTTTTTTTGTTAATCTTCACCTGAGGATATTTTTCCATTGATTTTTAGAGAGAGTGGGAGGGAGGGGAAGAGAAGGGGAAAGAGAGAGAGAGAAACATTGTTATCAGAGAGACACACATCGATTGGTTGCCTCCTGCACGCACCCTGGGTCAGGGATCAACCCTGCAACCCACGTATGTGCCCTTGACTGGGAATTGAACCCTTGACCCTTCTGTCCAAGGGCCAACGCTAACCGCTGTGCCACACTGGCCAGAGAAAGTCATATCTTCTTTATTCCTTTGTCTTCACATCTTTTATGCCATATAAATTCAAAGTTTTATAGAGTTTTAGAAATATTAAATATGTGGGCACTCAGTTATATTTCCTACAACACTTCCAGGACAGTTCAGAAAAGTGGTATAACATTCGAGTTCCTTGATGAGGTCAAGTTTCCTGTACTGAAGGGTCCCAGAAACTGGTCTTCAGAGAACAAATATTAGAGCAAGCAGTATTAAATCCCTAATTTAATCCCTTATTTTGACTAAGCCAAACAGAAAAATCCAGAATATTATAACCTCTCTCCTTCCTAAACTCCTCAGGGTCTGATGTACAGGACCCAGCCAGGCCCAACACCAGAAAACGTGTACCTTCAAGGAAGTGATGTACACGACAGTGAGTGCCTGGCAGTGCCGGCCATGCAGGCTCCTTGTATTCGCACCCAGCAGCCAATGAATGTCAGGTGTGACACAGACAGTACCGACTGCACCCTGTGAGGCCTGGGACCTGGCTACTCCTCCTTCAGTAAAATGAAAGAATAAAGAGCAGTGGACATTTTGGGTTGCCTACCCTTGTCCTGAAGGACCAACATATCCAAAAATCTGTGTGCGTCCAACATACCCAGACTGCAAACCACTGTGAGCGAGGGGTTCGTCAGACCCCACTGATCCTAGCTCTCCTCGCAGATAAGTAGTCAGAAAGGGAATGACAAACACTGTGTAACCTCACTTCCATGTGGAATCTAAAAACAACACACTCACAAACCAGAGTAAACTGGTGGTTGTCAGGGGCAGGTCGGGGAGGGAAATGGGTAAAGGTTATCAAAGGATACAGACTTCCACTTATAAGATTAATAAGTCTTGGAATATAATGCATAGCATGGTGACTAGTTAATAATATTGTTTTCTATTCTTGAAACTTGCTTAGAGAGAGCTTAAAAATTATCACTACAAAAAGAAATGAATAAAAAGGTAACTATGTGAGGTGATAGATGCATTGACTCACCTAATTGTGACAATCAGTTCACTATATATCAAATCGTCACACTGTACACTTTAAACTTGCATGATGTCGTATGTCAATTATATCCCAATAAAGCTCAGAAAAAAAATTTTAAATACATTCCTTTAAAAAAAAGGATTATTCTTTCCAAATGACTTCTTTTCATCCAATTTGAAATCCTTGAGTGGAAAACTTATTAAATGAGTCTCTCATAAAAGTCTGCCTGTTTTTCAAGGACATAAAAACAAAATGAAAGGTGAATAGAACCAGGGAGTAGAGACAGGACGAAAGGCCAGCTAGTTCAATGTTTCCTTTTATTGACTGTGAACAATGAGGCTTGAGATCACATTAGGCCATGATAGGATCAGAATGAGAGGCCTGCACTCCTGATTTTTAGTCTCTCTTTGGAACATCTCTCACTATGCCATGAAAACACTTTGCCAACCAAACCAGCTCATTCAAATATGGCTAGCTGTGAAGTGTAGACTGTCACATACATCTGTATTTTCTACACATCTTTATGCCCAAACGAGGCTGCAGCTCTGGTGACCAAAATAATAAGTTAAGGCTCTGTGGATGCAAGAATTCTGTCTGCCTCACTCACTTCTGGGTAAACCCTTGACACTTAGCAAGTACCATTAGTGGTCTAATTTGATTGATTCAGACTGATCCGAGCATCTTTTCCCTGCACTTTACAGCCAATTTTGTCTTCCAGAACCATCTAAAACAAGATGGATCTCTTTTTCTGCTTGAACACCAATCAAGTAAGGAGAGCAGCTACATTCTTGTTAGCAGTTCATTCAACTGTTCTTTGAGTAATCTGGGGTCCAGACAGGCCCTTCCACTATCTTGATCAATATTCTTTTGTGTGTTAAGGGCTTATATAAAGTGTGGGAATTCATAAAGGGCAGAATGGACCCAGATTGAAGACATTAAATAACTGTAGAAAACAGATGTGAATGGAAGGTCTTTGAAAACAACAAATGTCTTACAATTTTGCACTGAGCTCCTGGCCCCATGCCTGACACACACTAGGCTCTAATGGCCATGTCTAAATGACCCAACCAGGGCAAAGTCTCACTGTTCTCTCAGCACTATTGACCTATGTATTAAACCTGTGATCAAATAATCATTCCTTTTCAAGTGAACCTCTATTACTCTTACTTAGTGAAGTTTAAGATCCTTTAAGGCAAAGCCTTTTGCCCATTTCAAAGAAGCATTCTTTCCTGAGCTCAGTGTTACTGCCTACCAATGTATTTCAGTCAGTTTATTGAGCTTGGATTTTGTATCATTTATTCCTTATGTCTCTTTTCACATCACAAAAAAAAAAAAAAAAACAAGAAAAATATTCAGGGCAAGAACTTAAATGGAAGAGATGAAAGATCTAAGACCTATAGAAATGCCAATATTTTACCAGCATGAACTAAGAAACTTTGTTTGCCTGCCACAAGCTACCTAGAGAGGTAGACAAAGCATATTGGTCTGAGAAAACCCAGGTTGCCAATAAGCGATATAATAGATGATTTCCTTCAGAGATCTGAGTCCAGCTCCACCCTGACTTTTTTCTGTGTACTGTTGGCTAAACTACATAACCTCTCTGGGCTTGTGCCCCAATTTTCAAAATAGGGATAATATTTATGACTGCGTCACAGTAGGAGCTCACATTATATGGCAGCTACTCTGACCTGTGTGCTATTTTTATTAACTCATGTAATACTCATATAGCCCTTTGAAGTGGATACTATTACTATCTTCATTTTATAGAAGAAACGGAAGTTCAGAAAGGCTAGATAATGTGCACAGTTCACAGAGCTATGAAGTGGTGGCGTTCAGCTGTGAACCCTGGCGGTCAGCTCAGAGCCTCTGCCCACAGCCATTACACCACACTGACTGTACTAGTGTGAGTGTAAATTCCAGACTATGGACCTTAATGTCATACCCGCCCCATTGCCATCACCTCCCTCAGCACAGTGAGGAAAAGGAGCATTGGGCTAAGTGTAAGTCAGGGGGCTTGGGTTCTACTCACAGTTTTTCCCTGACTAGCTCTGTGAACCTCAACTTGATGTCTCTGGGCCTCCGAATCCCATCTGCAAAATGAAAATGTCCAGGGTCATGAATTCATGCTTAAAGATGCCCAAAGATAATGAATGAAATGGACTAAGGTGTACTCTTTTGATACAGAAACTCTTTACTTGTATATATAATACATACACGAGTACATAGGAATCACTCAATAAAACTGCAGCTATCCATCTGGTCAAGATGGCGGCGTCCTCCCACAACCACATCAAAGTTACAACTAAACTACAGAACAACCATCATTCAAAACCGCCTGAAATCAAGCTGAATGGAAGTCGTACAACTACAGAATTAAAAAAAAAAAAAAAAAAAGCAGCTACATCCAGACTGGTAGGACGGGCGGCGGCGCGAGGGGCAGCGGCAAGAAGGGCTGGTCCCACACCCACGTGTGGTGGATAAAAATCAGGAGGCTCCCGTGGCTGGGAAGGTCCTTCCTGAGGACTGAGGGGTCCCCGTCCCACACCAGGTGCCCCGCTCAGGGTTCTAGTGCCAGGAAGAGAATCCCCATCACTTCTGGCTGGAAAAACCAGCAGGAACTGAGGCTCAGGGAGGCTGAAGCGGCTGGAGCCCCAGGCAGCTCCCTAAAGGGCCCGCGCACGGACTTATCGGACTCTCTCCCTCTAAGCTCAGAGGGGAGGCAGCTCGAGGGGCGCCAGAGACATACAGGGAAGAACTGAGCTGTCTGGCACTGGAGCGAGGGCTGGAGAGGGGGCTTCCTCGGGGACAAACGTGCTGTCAGAGGCCTTTGTTCCTTTGGTGAGCCCTTCCCGGGGGCGGCAGACAGAAGCCATATCTGGGACTCCAGCAACCTGGCTCACACTGGTAGTCCCGCCCTGCTGACTCCCTGAGGCCCCGCCCCGCCCCACACAACTTTCAAGCCCACCCAAGCTGTTGCCACTTGCTTAACCATAGGATTGGCCGGTCTTGGATCCTGCTTCAGGTTTTTCCTAAATTCTTTCAAACGAGCAGCATCTGGTCTCAGCGAGCCCCATACCTCTCATTAAGTAATACACTGAAACAAACACAGGGAGGCAGCCAAAATGAGGAGACAAAGAAACAGGTCCCAAATGAAAGAACAGAACAAAACCCCAAGAAAAGAACTAAGCAAAAGGGAGATAAGCAACCTAACAGATACTGAGTTCAAAATACTGCTTATAAGGATGCTCAATGAACTTAGTGAGAACCTCAGTGAACTTAGGGAGGGCCTCAAGAGCATAAAAAAGGACCAGTTAGAAATCATGGATACACAGTTAGAATTGAAGGAGGCATTAACTGAAATAAAGAATAATTTGCACAGCTTCAATAATAGAGTATGTTATCCAAGGAGCAAACCATCGATTTGGAATATAAGGTAGCAAAAAATCCCCAATCAGAACAGCAAAAAGGAAAAAGAATCCAAAAAAATGAGGATAGTGTAAGGAGCCTCTGGGACAACTTCAAGCGTGCCAACATTCGCATCTTGGGGGTGCCGGAAGGAGAAGAGAGAGAACAAGAAATCGAAAACCTGTTTGAAACAATAATGGCAGAAAACTTTCCTAACTTGGTGAAGGAAACAGATATACAAGTCCAGGAAGCACAGAGAGTCCCAAACAAGATGAACCCCAAGAGGCCCACACCAAGACACATCATCATCAAAATGCAAAAGGTTCAGGACAAAGAGAGTCTTTAAAGCAGCAAGAGAAAGGCAGCTAGTTACCTACAAGGGAGTACCCATTAGGCTGTCAGCTGATTTCTCAAAAGAAACTTTGCAGGCCAGAAGGGAGTGGCAAGAAATATTCAGAGTGATGAAAACCAAGAACCTACAACCAAAATTACTCTATCCTGCAAAGCTGTCATTTAGAATTGATGGACATATAAAAACTTTCCCAGACAAGAAAAAGTTAAAGGAGTTCATCACTACCAAACCGTTATTATATGAAATGATGAAGGGTCTTTTTGAAGAAAAAGATAAAATGTATGAACAAACAAAATGGCAATGAATACATATCTATCAACAATGGAATCTACAAACAAAATGAACAGGAAGAACAGAAACATTCTCATAGATACAGGAACATTTTGTTGGTTGCCAGTTGGGAAGGGGGTTGGGGGAAAAAGGTGAAGGGATTAAGGAGCACAAATTCATTGCTAGACTGACAAACCTCAAAGGGAAAGGGTTTGGGGGGGGGTAAGAAATAAACCAAAGAACTTATATGCATAACCAATGGACACAGACAATAGTGTGGGGAAATGTGGGAGGGGGGCGGGAGTGGGGAGGAGGGGGTCAATGGGGGAAAAATGTGGAACACCTGTAATACATTTTACATCCAACAATAAAGATTGGGGAAAAAAAAAAAAACTGCAGCTATCCTTATCATTTATTTTTCCCTTTCTCTTTATCCCTTCAAATTTCCACAGGTTTCAAACATAGGAAAAGTTAGAAAAGCTGCATCACTCAGTAACCCTCACCACTTCAGATCCCAGAGAAAGCTACTAGCATGGACATACCCTTGCAGAGAGAAGGCCAGAGGAGGCCAGCAGCCAGCCCATTTCTGAGCCGGTCCATCTTCCAACAGCTGACCTTGACCTTCTGGCCAGCTCTGAGCCAACCACACCAAAGGCTCCTTAGACTCCAGGCTATGAATGCATGTGTTCTGGAAGTAGTCATAACCTCTGAAATCTACTTACTCCCTTAATCCTCGCCTCCTGAAAGACAGGCGCCCACACGGGATGCCGTCCTCAGCTTTTACCCAACAGCATCAGCAAAGACCTGGGCCCGCCCAGCCTCAGCCACCCTGCTCTGCTCATGAGGCTTCGGCTCCGACCTCACACCCTGAGGTTCCTGCTTTCATAGGAAATGTTCTTGGGCCTGGCTAGAGTTTGCTAATATGTAAGTGTTGAAATCCAAAGTACATTTGGTATTTGGACAAATGTCAAATGTTTTCCCTATGCACCAGATATGAAATATAAATGAGGAAAATTTTTTTTTTAAAAAAAGCAAAAGGCAAGCAAGCAGGCTGCTCTGAGTCCAGTGCCTCCTCTCTCCTCCAAAAGAGGATTCCAGCCCTGGCCGGTTTTCTCAGCGGTTAGAGCATCGGCCTGCGGTCCAGAGAGACCAGGGTTCGGTTCCCGCTAAGGGCACGTACCTCGGTTGTAGTTTGTCCCCAGCCCTGGTTGGGTCGTGTGGGTGGAGGCCACTTGATGTGTCTCTTTCACACCGATGTTTCTCTCTCTCGCTTCCTCTCTCTCCCTCCCACTCTATCTGAACAAAAAATGGAAAAATGTCCTCAGGTGAGGATAAAAAAAAAAAAAAAAAGGATCCCAGAAAAGTAAGTGAGATTCACCTTGCATTCCACAATGTTGACCTCATTATATTCTCCCCATTGTCACTACTTTCTGCAACAGCAGGAAAGAAAAGAGAGCATTAGGCTAGATGTCAGCCAGGTGAGCTAGTCTCAACCACAGATTCTCCCTGACTAGCTCTGTAGTTCTGGTCAAGTTATTTCATCTCTGAGTCTCAGGATCCTGGTCTATAAAATGTAAATGTCTGGAGGTCAAATATTTATGTTCAGATACCCAGAGAGTAATGCAATGAGAGAAACAAACTAAGGAGTATTCTTGCAACAGAAAAACACTTTGTTCTCATGTTTAACACAATCATATTGTCCACTTTCATAAAGAAATAGGCTTGGGTTCATTTAGTAATATTTTAATTTTAGAATAGTTTGAGATTTACCAAAATGTGGTAAGAACTGTGTCCATACCCAGTTTTCCCTTTTGTTAGCAGTTTAGTATGGTACACTTATCACAATGATTTTCTTTAAAAATGATTAAAAAGCAGTGGTACATATACACAATGGAGTACTATGCAGCTGTAAGAAAGAAAGATCTCCTATCCTTTGAGATGGCATGGAAGGACCTGGAGAGTATTATGCTAAGCAAAAGAAGCCAAGCAGAGAAAGACAAATATCACATGATCTCACTTATTTGTGGAATATAATGAACAAAACTAACTGCTGAACAAAATTAACCCCGAGACATAGAGGTGGGGTACAGACTGACAAGCCTCAGAGGAGGAGGTATTTGTAGGGGAAGAGATAAACCACAGAACTTACATGCATGTATGCACGACCAATGAACATAGACAACAAAGCTGGGGATGGGGTTGGAAGGGGAGGAGGGTGTCAATGGGGGAAAAATGAGAAACATCTGTAACAAAAACAAATTAATAAATAAAAAATTAAAATAAAAATAGTATGCAGCCCCCTCAGACGATCTACAGATAGGAGTATGCCTTATAGCTCTCTGCTGAAGAAGAACTAGTGTCATCTTCTGTGGAGAGTTCAGCCTCAGTGGAGATGCAACAGTGAGTGGAGGGGACAGCAGTTAACAGGCAGGGGGAGGAGCTGCAGCACAGATTCAGGGCGTGGTTGCCACGCAGGAATGCAGATCCCGTATTTCTACATCTCTGGGGTTTTTGTTTGGGGGGTGGGTGTGTGTGTTCATATAAACCAGAAATCCAGTTTTGTTTTGTTGTTTTCTTTTTTGTTTCATGTGTAGCATACCAATTATTAGAGGCCGGCTTATTTCTTTTCCTTCTCAAAACAATCTGCTGGACAAATAAAGCAGACATGCTACCCGGATTTGGCCTGTGGCTTTCAGTTTGGACGTCTCCAGTTGAGTTTGTTTTGCTCGGCTAAAGTCAACGTGTTGGCAGGGCTGGTTCCCTCGGGAGGTCCGAGGAGAGAGTCTGTCTCCTTGCCCTTGCTGTCTTCTAGAGCTTGCCTGTTCTCCTTGGCCTGTGGTCCCTGGCTCATCTCCGAAGCACATCACGCCAGCTCTGCTTCTGTGGTCACGCTGCCTTCTCCTCTGCCCCTGAGTGCTTCTGCACCCCCTTGGGAGAAGTATGATGACTGCGTCGGGCCCACACAGATAGCCCAAGATCATCTCCCCGTCTCAAAACCTTGAACTGAATTGCATTCAAAAAGTTCCTGTCACCATATAAGGTGACATTATAGGTTCCAAAGGATTAGGACATGGACATATATGGGGTCGTCATCCAGCCTACATTAGTTTAGAAGCTAAGTTCCTTTCCCGCTTTTATAGTAAAGGAGTCTCTCCCGGGTCGCTCCCAAGCACACAAGTCTTTCTTAGGATTCTTGTTGGCCTCATATCAAAGAAGCCCCTTCAGCAAATATTTGTGGGGCAGCTTTCATGTACCAGCAGTGTGGCAGGGACATAGCGAGTAAATAAAAGAGCAGATATTCTTTTTTATTCTGAAGATTTCCAATGTAGTTATGGAAGGAGAAACTTTTACAAAAGGTGCAATGATCTGAGAATTCACTTCACTAGACAGATGTTCACTATATCCGGGGGGGAATCGGCAATGTACACATTCTTCTTCTTCATTTTTGCAGGAGCATATCAGTCACTTACTGACACTTGACAAACTCATTTGTTGCTATTTCCACGCTAGGGAGGACGTAGGCAGTGAGCGCACAGGTCCAGAATGAAGGGCATGAGAAAGGTCAACGTCTCAGATAAAACTCTTGGAGGTGACATGGCCAGAACCACCCCATACTCTAACCCAAGCTTTACACCCAAATACTTTAGCCATAAAGCCATAAACTATTTAAACTATTAAGCAGAAAGGGCTTTCTTTTTAGAAAATTGATTTTAGAGAGTGGAAGGGGGAGACAGAGAGAGAGAGAGAGAGAAGGGACATTACTGTGAGAGAGACATATCAATCGGTTACCTCCCACATGCATGCCGACCAGGACTCGAACCCACCACCTTTTGGTGTATGGGACAACTGAGCCACACTGGCCAGGGTGGTAGGGCATCTTTTTATTGGAACCCTATAATGGACACCTTTTGTAGTATCTGCTCCTTACATAAGTCAATGACCCTACCTCCTTTCTAGGGAAATACATCCCCTTTAAATCATGGAAATGCCTTCTTGACATACCTTTGAAATCACTGACTACCTCTGATTGAACCAGGGTGGACATTTGATACATATAGTTCCATCCCTAGACATTTGGAGTTAAAACAAAGAATCCAGTTAGTTGAGGTCTCCGACATGGAAACTGGGAGGTGAAGCACCATCTTTCACCATCGTGGACTGGGAATGTAGAAGGACCCACTCCACACAAGCGAGGCATGAAACAAACACACACAGAGACCAAAGTAAGACCCAGAGAAGGCACGTGGCTTTTACATTTATACTTCCAGTCACTTCCTGAGGGTTGGCTGCATTCTTGCCCTTGAGTTCCAAGAGACAACCCTGATTCTTCAAAATAAATGCCCAGTCTTTCCTCAGATGAGACTAAGTTGGCTTCTGTTAACTCGAAACTGAAAAGGTATTACCGTCCCCTGAGATCTCTCAAAGAGCTTCCCTTGAAGGCTCCCACCTACTGCTGTCTCCACTAAAAATGTTTTCTACTATTAGCGCATGCAGATCCCTGTCTTTTAGGAACTATTTCAGAAGAATTTGGCACCTAGCATCTGTAAGACTTGAGAACAGAGGACACCTTAGGCAACGCAATTCACACATCAGTTTTGCACAAGTGAAATGTTTGGCCTAATTTCTCAAAATAGCCATTTTTGTAGCTGGTTAAATTGCTCATGTCCTAGTTGCTGAATGATTTCATGTAAACTTTGAAGTTTGTAGGGGTTGCATCCTTGTCCCAGATGCCGTCCGAATTTTAAGGCTCAAACTGAGGTTTGACGGATACCAGTTCGGTGCTTTCACTTCCAAATACAGCACTGAAAATATTCAAAGACAGACCGCTCCGTGTTTCCCCACTTACAGAATGTTTTCACTCACAGCGCCTCACCGAATCCTTGTAACAATCCAGAGGGAAAGACGGGGTAGGATCCTGTATCCTCATTTTACAGAGTTCAGAGGTGCTGAGTGATGGGACCTGGGAAAATGGCACTGGATTCAGAGCCCCTAAAGGGCAAGTACTAAATTTAACTAACTGAATATGCTAACCACGCCACACAGTCACTGGCAGGGTGCCAAGCCATCTCCTCTCACTGACCCTGGCAGTGGCTGTGTGCAATGCTGTGTTGAGGAGGATTCTGAGCGTGCGCCTGGACTGCTCGTGGGAAGTGCTGTGAGTGACAGGAAGGGGACAGTAGCAGCACAGTGCCCAGTCTCTCCCCTCCGGCTCCTGGTATCCTAACCAGGGGGCAGAAAACCGCTGCCCAAAGACCAAAGCTGGCCTGCTGCCTGTCTGTGTGAGTAAAGTTTTATTGGAGCACAGCCATGCTCGTTCATTTATGAATTGTCTATACACACTCCTGTGCAGCGATGATAGAGTTAAGTAGTCGCAACAGAGACCAGGTTGCTCACAAAGACTAAAACTATTTACCACATCTCCCGTTCTAGGAAAAGTCTGTCCAATCCCACTCCTAAAGCAAACCACAGAAGCTCAGAGCAGCTCAAGGGAGATTAGCGTAATCTTGTCTTTTCTCTTCCATAGAGGAAAATGGCCCACCTTGGTGCTTTGGTGACCAGGTTTTTCTAAATTTGTCACGAACATCTTGCACAGCCATCCTTCCATAGCTTCGTGTTTGGTGACTGCGAAGTATTTTTCTATATTGATTCCTTTACTCTACTTCCTGTAATGGGACTTTTTTCCAGACATTTTTCATTACAGCCAGTAACACACTGAATATTCTTGAATACCGTCAAACTGTCTTCGATTCTTAGTATGACTTACAGGGTCGAAGGGCACACATACTTTTAACCCTTCTGAGCGGTACTGTCAGTTGGAGAGAGTCCCCAGGCGCGTAACACATGTCCAGGTCTCTCCCTGGTTCGGCAGAAACGGAGCCTGCTTCAGGATGGCTTAGCCCCTCCACGGAAAGCGGCATGAAAAGCCACAGGCCGAAGGTGTCCGCGGCCAGCGCACCTGCTGAGGATCCCCGCGTGTTTGCTGACTGCCGTCGCAGGAAAGTCGCAGCTCTTTTCCTGCCACACCCAGCAATATTGTTAGTGCTCCTTTAAACAGTGTGACAATTAGCTGCTCTTTTAGAGATTCTTGGAAGCTTTCTCACTGCTCTTTGCTATTAGATGTAAGGCTAACTGTAGGTGCGCTTTGGCTCGGGGGCATCCTCGCTCTCCGTGGAACATTTCTGCCACATCCTCTCACCACAGCCGCCTCAGTCAGGGGGGCTAAAGGTGGCTCTCGACGTGGAACACCCCGGAGCGCCCGTCCAGCTGTGCAGAATCCGAAGCCGGGCCGCCAGAGCTCGGACGCTGGCTCTCCCAGCTGCCGGCCGGGGGGTTTCTGCCATGTTACCAAGTCTGCCTTGTTCCGCTCCCCCCTCCACACGGCAAGATCATCAATGGCGTGTTATTACATGCCTGGCACAGCATAAGCATCATATTAATGTTGGGTAAATAGCCTGATCAGCATACAATGTAACCGGATTACCTTCTACCTGGATGTTCGCATTGCGGCGTTGAGGGCAGCGAGCTTAGTGTGGCGTACCTGCCTGCCTGAGCATTAGTAAAATTGCACTTGCATCGACGGAAATACCTAGGTCGGCATTTCCCAGACTTTGTTACATGGGTGGCGCATTTCTCTGTAGGGAGAACAGGGTGTGATTTTAAACGTTTGGAAAATGTTGCTCCTCTTCTAGAGTTAGAATGCAGAGCTAGGATTCTGAGAAGTCCTGGCAATAAAAAACATGTTGAATTTAATGTAACCAAGCGTTTTCCAAAACCATTTAATACGAACCTGTTTCACTGAGGAGCCCCCCTTTAGAACAGGCTTTGGGCAATGCTGTCCTCCTGTTAGCGCAGTGTCCTCCAAGGCATCAGTCTGTGAAATGAGCCACAGGCCGTACGTTCCCTCAGAAACATCTGCTAAGCCTTCTCCCCTCACCCACTTGTATCCTTAGACTTGTATTATTGATTTGTTGCAACTTTTGGCAGAACTTGACATTCTTTCTAATCAGTTTTCTCTTATCTCGTTAGCTTTAGGCTTTCATGCTAGCTTACCAGGATTGGGGTAGAATCTTATGATTAAGTATGCAGTCCAGGTCTGTCTCCCGGAACGTGTATTAGCTTGATTTTCTTCTGTCTTCCTCCAAGCCTTTGGCAAAGATGTCAAGGCAAATAGCCTCAAGGATGGGGCAAGTCTGCTCTGAATGGTTTTCCAATGGTCTGTGTCAGTGATCACAAACAACCCTGAAAATAATTCTCACTAATGTGTTGGTGGGGACAAATATTAAAATATTCTTCCAAGTATTTCAATAGGAGCCTGATGAAGACATCACCTTGGGCCCTGGCCAGTTTGGCTCAGCGATTAGAGCGTCGGCCTGCGGTCCGGAGAGACCCGGGTTCGGTTCCCGCTAAGGGCATGTACCTCGGTTGCAGTTTGTCCCCGGCCCTGGTCAGTTGTGCGGGTGGCAACCACTCGATGTGTCCCTTCACGTCGATGTCTCTCTCTCTCTCTCTCTCTTCCTCTCTCTCCCTCCCACTCTATCTGTACAAAAAATGGAAAAATATCCTCGGGTGAGGATAAAAAAAAAAAAAAAAGACATCACCTTGGATGGAACGGTGTTATTGTAAGTGCCTACTGATCAGTTGGTGGCCGCAGGGGGCAGGCTTTAAGATAGGTGGGGAGTTACCTCTGGGACCCGCGGTGTCTGCACCGACGCGGAAGGGACTAGCTACAGTGTATATGCTCCGTATCTGCCAGCTGGGCCTTAACACAAAGCAGAGACGGATCCGCTTCCTTCCACCTGATCCAGGGGCACACTTGCAGACATTTTGGGTCAAAGATAACTTTGGAACTTCTTGGGCTCACTGCCACCTGATATATTCATCCCTAGCATTAGTCCCCACGGTATTTCATTGAGTAGCCAGGATAGAAATTCTTTAGCAAAGCACATTTATATTAACAAAGCAAAAGCAATTGTTGAATACATTTGCCTTAAAATTGAAGCAATGGAATGCAAGTCATCAGAACTTGGAATCAAAATAATTCATAAAAATAAGAAATGCAGGTTTTGTTTTTCTCTTGAAAAGGGCAGTAGGATTCTGTTACAATGGAGTTTATGGTGCTTTACACCGAAGTCTATTAGGTTTACATCTAATAGCAAAGAGCAGTGAGAAAGCTTCCAAGAATCTCTAAAAGAGCAGCTAATTGTCACACAGTTTAAAGGAGCACTAAAAATATTGCTGGGTGCAGGAAAAGAGCTGCGACTTTCCTGCGACGGCAGTCAGCAAACACGCGGGGATCCTCAGCAGGTGCGCTGGCCGCGGACACCTTCGCCCTTTGGCTTTTCATGCCGCTTTCTGTGGAGGGGCTAAGCCATCCTGAAGCAGGCTCCGTTTCTGCCGGACCAGGGAGAGACCTGGACATGTGTTACACGCCTGGGGACTCCATCAGCATTCACTAACCACCACCAAACCCTGGGCCGGGCCTGGAACCTGCTCTCGTGCTCCAGACCCGTATTTTGGACAAACAGTTAATACCGATCTCGGAAATTACAGAAACACCTAAAAAGTCATATGTTCAAAACTGGACTTGGTATACATCTCCTCAAACCAGCGTGTGCTCCTTTGGTACGTACCTATGTTGGGGAATGGCACCAACTGCTCCTGGTCACAAATCATCTTAGACACTCTCTTCTTCTCATCCCTACGACCGGTGATGCAGAAGATCCAGTTCCTGCGAAAACAGCTAATGATGACAACAGCAGTGTACACTTCTCCAGTGCTTCTACGGGCCGGTCCTCGTCCCGAGTGCTTTACAGAACTACTTTGTTCATGACCTTAAGTATTATTCAAATCCTCCCCTCCCACTCCATTCCTACTGCCTGCTTCCAAACTCAGGGTCTTGTCATTTCTCCTCTGGATGACAGCACCTCCTATCCGGTGCCTCTCACTCTGGACAGCCCAGACCTCTGGTCCAGCCTCACTGTGACAGGGGACCTTACTAAAACTGAAGCCTGATCTGTCACTCACTACTCTGCTCAAAATCCTTGCATCATGTTCAGTGGGCTACAGAATAAATTCAAATTCTTCAGTATGATGAGGAACACGCACTCTTCAGTTACTCCTTTTAGTCTCCACCTTGTACTTTATTTATAAATCACTTAGATTTACTGAAACGCAGCATGGAGTCCCTCTGGACGCGGCCTCCACAGTCTCTGCAGACTGGAAGGCCCTTCTCCACTCCACGCTGTCCCTTGAATTTCTTTTACCCTCCACACCCCAGTTCGTGCTTCACTATGTTTTGAAACCTTCTCTGCCTAACTCTAAAGTATTATTTCTACATTTACATGCATTTTCTTTACAAATCTGTGTCCACTGGTAGGCTGTGAGCTCCTTAAAACCAAGTTTAAAACTTTATATATTTTGATATCCTCAGATCCTGTCTACATAACCTCCTTTCAGAAAGAAAAGTTCTACTCCATGGAGAGCAGGACTACACAACCCCCTTCTGGCCCCATCATTCTGTCATACCCTTCAAGACCTAACTACACACAGGGAATGCTTGACGCTACAGAGTATTCATCCCAGGCACCCCTCCAGCTGCTCATCAGTAGTTTTCTGAAGATAAAGTGTTGATAGGTGTGCCAGATTATATATTCCAAATGCTGTCCCAACAGTAGCTCCCATCCCCCGTGGTCTTTTTGCAATGCGACGTTGACTCTTTGTACACTGAGAGCTGAGACATGTCCTTCCCCTTGAGTCTGGGTGGGTTTGTGACCATGAAAGAAGTGCCACTATCTGACTTCCGAGGCAAGACCATAAACAGCAATACGACTTCTGCCTGGGGCTTTTGGGAAGCTCACTCTTGGAACACAGCCACCACGCTGTGAGGCAGTCCACTGCCACGAGGAGCTGCCACGGGTGAGTGTCCCTGCTCACGGCACCAGCAGAGGTCCCAGACCCGACAGACTTGGGAAAGAGGTTGCAGAGGAGTCCAGCCTTCGAGTCACCCCAGTCCTTTCAGTCTTCCCACATGCGCATCCAGACATCATGGAAGAGAGACAACCTGTCCCTGGTGTGCCTTTTAAAAATCCCTCCTCCATAGTCTTCAGTGTAACATAATGGTTGTTCTTTGATGCCACTAAGTTTGGGGTGTTTTATTTTGCAGTAATAGAAAAACAATACAATAAGCAGTAAAATAAGCCAACATTTCTTATACCCTCTAAGAGAAATCCTGGTGTCCTGGAAGATATCATTAAGTTTTAAGAAAGAAAAAAAAAAAGGTGGGATTGGAATTATAGTTCTTAGATTTACTGGTCACTCATACTATACCACCTTCTTAATTTTTTTTAATCCTCTACTGAGCACATTTTTGCATTTATCTTCAGATAGAGTGGGAGGGAGAGAAGGAGGTAGAGAGAGAAAAAAACATTGATGTGAGAGAGACACATGACCCAACCCGGGGCCGGGGACAAACTGCAACCGAGGTACGTGCCCTTAGCAGGAATTGAACCCGGGACTCTCTGGTCCAACGGCCGATGCTCTAACCACTGAGCAAACCAGCCAGGGCCTATACCTCCTTCTTAAATATTTCCATTGCATAAAAGCAAATTAATGGTTTTGAGACAACGGAAGCAACAACACAAAACATCTACCATTGTCAATAGCATTCTCTAAATATATTTGACAAAAGACTCCTCTTGTCATCACACACAAAACACACACACACACACCCAAAATACTACTATTTGTAGAATAATCTAAAACACGGGGTAACATTAACTTAAACTCATTAAACCAAACATCCCAAGTACTGACTCACTGGGAGAGAATTTTACTTTGCTTCTAAGGCCTCATGCTCAGAAGGGAAGGCCTTGATGACCAGCAGGAAGCGGTCAGGCTGTAGTTGGAAGGTTCAGCCAGCATAGACGTTCATAGTAAACTAGCCCCTCTGAGGGGAGGGGAAGGCATTTGATAAGTCCCTGCACATGTACAACCTGCATAGAGGGTTCAGGCCCAAGCACAGCTGTACTAACAGGAACACAGTTGTCCCTGACGAAGAAGGACAGGTCTGAATACATTCAACAAAGGGAAGGACAGGAAAACAGGGAGACACCTGCTCAAAGGAAGACTACACTTCCAAATGGTAAAAACCCTTGTTTTCCTTCCTGGCTCCTTTTCATTGCAAAATAAACAGGATTCACAAGCATGAGTGGGAAAGTGATCCTCAGACAGTCCCGAACAGTTAATCTTGGTGGTGGTTTATATGGCAAAAGGAGCCTTGATATCAGCGAGTCTGCCTCATGCCTAGGGCTTGAGGCTAAGGTGCCATTTTCAGTTCTCAGGTTTCCCATCTACTTATGTTATTAATGTTCTGCATCAGAACACCGGAGCCTTGCTCTTTCGATGGGATTTGATGCTGATGACAAGCAGGGTGGTATACAAGGTTACGCGGAAAGGGTTACTTGAGCTGTGGGTGTGTACCACTGCCACCTAGTGGTCACTTTCCTAAAGTTCACTCTCCTTACTCAACTTTTTCAACAAGAGTCCTAACCTGAAGGACATGAAGCGGATGAAATTCCCCAGGACATGAAAGACAAAGTAAAGTATTTTATTTCAAAGACATCCCCAGGTTACCACCTCTAGATTATCCCTCATCTGAAAATCGAGAGGAACCATATAATAGAAAGCTCCTAGACTTTGTCTAATGAATTTAAAGATGTGTGTGCTTATGAGCAAATCTCTATTCCTCTCAGAGGGTCTATTTCTTCATTTAAAACTGAGTAAATATTATTTATTACAGGGATATTATAAAAGTTGGTAAATATATGCATATCAAAAATGCTGAGCGCTCAAAGCAGGGGTTTGCAATCTGGGTTTCAGGGAGGTGCCTCCGTTGTTGCAGTCACCTCACACATACCATTCCCTGTAGCAATGATTTACAGCTACAATAATGCTGAGTAACAGATAATCATAAAATCTCAGTGGAAAACACACACACACACACACACACACACACACACACACACACAGGGGGAAAAAGCATTTGCTGACCAGATGTCTGAATTCTACTAGCTTTTGGCTGTGTAGGTCTACTGACCTCATCAGGGCTCATCCACAAAGTTGAAAGAGGGATGGCTATTGGCATATCTGGGATGGCCAGGCAACTTGGCTCTGCATCATGTTCCCTCATCCTCAGCAGGCTAGCCTTAACATGTCATAAGCAAGGGAAGAGACACAAAGCAAAGGCAAGTCCAATCACACGCAAGCAAAGTTGTCATAGATTCCTAGGGCTGCTTAACAAACACCACAAACTTAAAACAATAAACATATTGTCTCACAGTTCTGGAGGCTAGAAGTCTAACAGTAAGGGGACTACAGGATTTGTTCCCTCTGGGCACTCTGAAAGAGAGTCTGTTCCATGTCTGTCGCTTAGCTTATGGTGCTTTCTGACAATCCTTGATCTTCCTCAGCTTGTGGAAAACATCACTCCAGGCCCTGCTTCCATTGCCACATGGTATTCTTCCTGTGGGCCTGGGTCTCTGTTTTCTCCTCATGTACACACACCAGCCATTGCTTCAGCATCCACTCGAATCCACCATCACCTTATGTTAACAAGCTGCATCTACAAAGACATGTTTCCAAGTAAGGTCACATTTGAAGCTTCTGGGTGAACATGAATTTGGAGGGGACCCTATTCAACCCAGTACAATAATGACCAGAAATCATTCTAGTGCCCTGGCACCAAAGAGTGATTTCATGACAGTGGTTACCTCTAAATGGCAAAGTGTGAGAATACAGGGAAGAATGAGGAATTGGACCCTTTTTGCATAAGCTACACCTATCACTGTAGCTATAAAGGCTTTATATTTTTCTATTTTATTTAAAGGAGATTTGGTACTAAAAATTAAAAATTATTGGTCTAGGACAAGTTTATCCCTTTAAGAGATGAGCCAAATGAAACCCAGAGATGGAAAGTAAATGGCCCCATTTAGCTGGCAGAGCTAAGAACAATACCCAACCCAGATCACCTCTCCTGCTCCACTATAACACTCCAGAAGGCAGCAGTTTTAGTGTTGCCACCACCTCTGATACTGCTGTTATCGTTGTCGTTTAATAAGAGTACCGTGTTGGGCACTGTGGTAGGCAAAACAATGCCCCTCCCCCCAAGATGTCCACACATTCTAATCTCTGGAACCTGTGAATAAGTTACATCATATGTCCAAAGGGAATTCATGTTGCAGCTGAAATCAGATTGCAAATTAGTTGACCTTAAAATGGGAAGATTGTCCTGGAGTCCAGTGTAATCAAAGAGTCCTCAGAAGAAGAAGAAAGTCGGTCAGAGGAACAGGCAACCACAGGAGGGAGGCACGAAGAGATGCCACGTTGCTGGCTTAACCAAGAAAGAGGCGTGGGACGCAAGTCAGGGTGCGTGGGATCTTCTGCAGGAGCTGAAGGAAACAAGGAAAATTCTTCCCTTGAGCCCCCAGAAACGAACACAGAGCAGCCAACACCTTGATTTCAGCCCAGTGAGATTCGTTGCAGACTTCTGACCTCCAGAACAGTAAGATAATAAGTTTGTGTTGTTTAAGCTTCTACTCTTGTGGTATTTTATTACAGTCACAGTGGAAAAGTAATATAGATACTCTGGGGGGAAATCTCTCCTTGGCCTTTATTTCAGGTAGAAATGCTTTTAGCTGTAAGCTTGTTTGTTTTTTAAGGCATTCGATAAATTTGGTCTTACAGTTCTCAACTACACCAGGTCTGGGGTGAACTATGGCAGGGGGGTTCAACTGCTCAGTGAGGCCACGAAGGACACTCAGGTTCTCTCTTTTCAGATGCTTCCCCACCCCTCTGCCAATCAGAATCTACTGTACGTCTTATTGGTCAAAACTGGCTATATTCGCTAGACCCAGCTGCAAGGGAAGGTGTGAAATCTAGTAACTCTCAGGCAAAGTGTAACAGCATTGTTGAGACTTACAGCAGCCGGGTCATGATTCATTGCTTGGGGCTGGACATATTGCTGCCCTGAAACAAACCAGCAAGGGTACAGGAAAGATGGTACTGGGGAGCTAAATAACCTTTGGCAAAAACATAATCTAGCATCTTCCTGACTCTATGCAGCTTGCAATTCACTGGGTGTCGGTACAATTATTTATTGCTATCAGCTCTAGGAACCCAAATAAGACACATATAGCCAGAGGCACCCAATTAGAGCCATACAGCATGCACAGGGAGGAGGCTGGAGTGCACGAATTAAACCACGCAGAAGACTTAATACCTTCCATTGGTACAGAGGGCAAACATCACCATTCCCATTTAAGAAATAAGAAAATTATTTCTTGGGTAAAAGGTTAAGTGAGGTGTTCAAACCCACCTAATGAGCAAAGATATAAGTCCAGATTCTCATTCTGCTTTTGCCTGGGGGCAAGAATAAGTAGAGTGATCAGTGCCAGTTACATGCTGATAAGTTAGAAACTTCCCAGCTCTTTCTAGAAGCACAGCCAAGCTGGTGTTAAGGTGAGGCCACCGAATGAGGCCCGTTCTGAAGAAGGAAGAAGAAATGCATGGAAGGAGACAGAGGTATTTTGCCAGTTCACCTCTGGAACTCTTGAATCAGGGCATGATTTTTCTTGTGCCACAAGAAATTAAGTTTCACATAACTTGCAAACTCTTCAGAAATTGAGGGCTGCTTATATTCTTACTTATAAATCATTCTAGTGCCCTGGCACCAAAGAGTGGTTTCATGACAGTGGTTACCTCTAAAAGGAAGGAAAGGGATAGGGATCAAAAGAGGTATACAGGGATTTCAACTAAAACTATAATGTTTGATCTCTTAAAATATAAAAGATCTCAATAAAAAAAAAAAGGTCACACCCTGGCCAGTTTGGTTCAGCGGTTAGAGCATTGGCCTGCGGTCCGGAGAGACCCGGGTTCGGTTCCCGCTAGGGGCATGTACCTCAGTTGCAGTTTGTCCCCAGCCCTGGTTGGGTCGTGTGGGTGGCGGCCACTCGATGTGTCCCTTTCACATTGATGTTTCTCTCTCTTTCTCTCTTCCTTTCTCTCCCTCCTGCTCCATCTGAGCAAAGAATGGAAAAATGTCCTGGGGTGAGGATAAAAAAAATCAAATAAATAAATAAAGTCACAATATTAAAAGTATAAAGCTAGCTGATGGGTTTAAAGGCACTTGTTGTAATATACTCTTCTCTACAAGGACAAAATATCTCACAATTAAAAACAATAAAACATTCGAAAGAAAATATTAACTCCACAGTTTAGTGGGTTTCACTCATTTATTCATGAGCTCTGTATGTGTTAAGTACTGACTATGTGGTAGGTACTCTTCTGAACACTACAAGCAAGACCTACAGAGTCAGCCCGGCTGGTATGGCTCAGTGGATTGAGCATTGTCCCATGGACTGACAGGTCCTGGTTTGATTCCTGGTGAGGGCACATGCCCAGGTTGAGGGCATGATCCCCAGTAGGGGGTGTGCAGGAGGCAGCCAATCTATGTAGCTCTCTCACATCAATGTTTCTCTCTCTCTCTCTCTCCCTTCCTCTCTCTAATCAAAATATATATATATATATATATATATATATATATATATATATATATATTTAAGACCCACAAAGTCACAACCCTGATGAACATGACATCCCAGTCAAGGCAGACAAGAATAAAACAAGGCTATTTCAGTGAGTATTAAGTGCTCTAAAGCAATAAAACAGAGGAATGTGATCAAGAGTGACCCAGAAGACGTTTTCTATAGATAGGAAGAGGACCATCACTGATGAGGTAGTGAGAAGTGTAGATTTTATTTGAAATGCAATGGACAAGCCAATGGATGGATACAGGGTTAAGGGAGGAAGCTTAAGGATCTAGAATATTATTACACTATTATTATTTTTAATAGTACTCTGATTACAAGAAAAAAAAAATACAGGAAATTGATAATAGCCTACAGCAGTAATTCAAGCAAGAGATGATACTGGGTTAGCGACAAACCCCGTAGATTTAATATATGTGTAAAGAGATATATTCACAGTGCACTGACAAGTGAAAAAAGCTGATTAAAGAACCATATGATAGTGACATGCCATGTTTGTCATCAAAATATATACTGTGTGCATGGCAGAAAGCTGGAAAACATATATATGAATATGGGGGGATTCAGATGACTTTATTGCTTATTTTGTAGTTGCTTATCTATATGTTCTTACTTTTCTTTCATTGCCCAGACATTAATCCCAACTTCTAATCCAATACTATCTCCAGTGAATCATAATACCCTTCCCATATCTGGCTGTCCTGATAAATGTTTGAGAAAGAGTTCTCCTGGCCCTAAGACTAATTCTGAACTGCACGTTCTCTAAGGTCTGATTCTTAGTGCCTGGGCAGGAGGCAATGGCAGGGTTTCATTTTAGATATGTCAAGCATGGATGTCTGTATTTGTTAGGACTGCCTTAGCAAAGTACCACAGACCGAGTGGCTGGAACAACACAAATTAATTTTCTCACAGTACTGGCAGTTAAAAGTTCAATGTCAAGGTGTCTCAGGGCTGGTTCCTTCTGAGGTCTCTCTCCTTGGCTTGTAGATGGCCGTTTTCTCTTTGGGTCCTCACATGGTCTTCTTCCTGTGTGTCTGGGTCCTAATGCCCTCTCCTTATAAGGATGCCAGACATTGGATTAGGGCCCACCTGAATGACCTCACTTTAACTTAATCACCTCTTTACAGAACCTATCTTCAAATACAGTCACATTCAGAGGTACTGGTGATTAGGATTCCAACATATAAATTGGGAAGAGTGTGAAAAATGAACTCTTAACAGTGTCCATTCAGGGGAGACCTGTAGAGGATGTAGGAACATGGCCCTGCAGCTGAGCATAGCACACTGGCCTGGAGGTAAAGACCTGGGAGTCTTACGTGTCTAAGTATGAATGAGCTCACACGAAGCCTGTAGAATGAGGAGAGTCGATGCAGAGGGAGAGAGCCTGTGGAAGAGAGAGAGAAGGCATGAGCCATCATGTAGGAGGAAGACTAGAAGAAAATGAGGATGTATAAGTATCAAGAAAAAGTGGACAACACAGTTCAAACTGCAGGTCCTGAAAATACACCCTATAAACACAATCCTTCCAGGGTCCCTCCTGAATTACACCTCTGCCCTCAGCTCAAGGCCAGCACCATGGCTCCTGTTGAGTTACTTCATCACCCAAGGCCCTCCATAGTTAGAGTCTGTTCTCTTTTAAACTTTAACACCCTTTTCAAAACCCCACAGTAGTGACACAGAATTGTTCTCATATGCTTGCCCCAAATTCTGTGGCCTCTGTCCCCTTGTGCATATAACCTCCTTACACAAGAATACCCTTTTCGCTTATCCTGCTCACCCTTATCCTACCAGCCTTCAAGGACAATGTCATCCTTAATACTTTTTCTACATGAATTTGACTTGTGTGTGTATCTGTTGCACTGCGCTGTGGACTCTTTAGGGAACATCTTGTCTATTATTTATCTCTGGCACCCTGAAGCCTGCCATGGTGCTTTCATATAACAGGTGCTCGAAAAATGGCTTTCTGAATGAAAGAACTAATGCTGTTTTGTACCAAGCAGAATTAAATAAGACTCTACCCGCTGACATTTGAAAATGTTGATGCTACTGACTCACCTGTTTGGGGGAAGGGATGAGTTTTCATTGAAGACTTAGTGGCTTTCACATCTGTCAGACATGTAGTACCTTCTTCAATATGATCACTTATTACAAGGAGAGACAGTTACTCAGGATTCGGGTATTTTCGTACTGTTGGATTATTATGTCTGGAATTTAATATTGCTCTGTCCTTTGATATTTATTTCAGGGTCAGTAGAAATATAACTATCCTCACTCTCTGTGTTCAATCTAATCACATAGCAGAAATAGTAGACCAAGAACACACTAGTATTTTAAGCTTTAGGAATAACTTTTTTTAAAATTTCAACACTATAAATATTTTCCAAAAATATTAATAATGTAATAATTATTACTTAATATTTTAATCTTCTTAACATGCTAACATTCTTCTTAACATGTTGTTAGTCTCTAGATATTGAATATATATGTTAGGTTTTAGGCTTTTATACAAAGTTTTTCTACAACATCTTATTGTAAGTATGTGTACAGATAAAGTAGGTTACCGCTTTCTTCGACCTGCATCAAAGTGAAGTTAGAATTTCATTGTGAAGCAACAATGTAAAGGCATTCATTACTGTAACACCTTGTATATGATGCTTTTCGAAATCTTTCCATACCCATCAGCTTATGTGACAATGCTTCGAGAAGCGTTGGCTAATGTTACTATCACCATTTTATGCATTAAAAAAACGTAGACACAAAGAGATGATTTAAGAAGATACAGCAAGTTGTCAGATGCACAAGAACAGGTCTCCTGTCCTCAAATGCAGGCCCTTGCCCAAGATCCCAACTAAAGAAACCTCACTCCACCAACAGTTAGTGAGTGGACTAGGTGACCCTTCAACGCTCTTCTACGCTGAGACTCTGTGAGTCCACAGATTAAAGACATTCCATATAATAGACCTCTATTTTCTAAGAGCTGTCATGCTTAATGGTTATGAGCCTGTGATCTGAAGTGAATCAGTATCATAATATTCCAGCAAGGCCAATCATAACTTGGCCTTGGGCAATTTATATTACTTTTTCTGAATTTCAGTTTTCTTATCTGTAATTTAAGGATAATAATAGTACCTACTTTCCAGCATTGTTATGAAGTTTAAATGAAATTTATACATATATATCTTAGCAAAATAGCTAGGACATATTAAACATTCAATAAACATTAAATGCTAAAATTAATGTTCCTGCTGTTATTATCATCATTGTTATATTCTAGGGGCATATTTGTACTTTTAGAACCACATTCTAAGTCTATTAAGGATAAACTAGTTAAATGCCTTCCCTATACGAGTTTTATACAAACCAGGATTGCTCATGTTCTGGAAGATAGAGCATTTAGGTACGCTGAAACTGGAATTCAACCATGAATTTAAAAATCTGGTCTCCTCACTACAATAAAGATAAATTCTCCATTGGAAATGATTCACTGAGGATTTATTAAAACTTCCCTGTAGGAGAAAGATTGAGAGAATTTCGCTATATTAAAAATAGAAAATATATAGAATCAGAACTTAAACCTCAGGGCTTTGATCTTTCTTTATAAAATTCAACAGAAGTCCTTTTTGAGACTTGAAACTCATTTAAATATGTCCCTGCTCTGGGCAGAAATGGGTGTCACTCTCAAACTGGAAAGTCTCCCTTCCTGGCTAACTCCCACGGACTGAGCTGTAGCATTTCCTGTCATTTACACTGTTGAGAGAAAATCTTCAGTACAAAAGCTTCCATGTCAGAGATGGAAACTGACAAACCAGTTAGAAAGCAAAGCATAGCCACTAAAGACGGAGTGGATTTCCTTTGTTCTCTTAGAAAGGGAAAACTACTTTTTTTTTGTTGTTGTTGTTATTAAGAAAAAGTAAAGCTTTATGACAATATTTCTATCAAGGATGGAAGGGATGAATATTAAGTCCCTATTATGAGGCAAATACACAAACAGCCTATCAGTTACTCTTCACAGAACCTTATAACAAAAGAATGCCATTTGACCCAGTGATCTTACTTCTAGGAATATATCCTAAGAAGCCTGAAACACCAATCAGAAAGAATATATGCACTCCTATGTTCATAGCAGCGTTATTTACAATAGCTAAGATCTGTAAATAGCTCAAGTGCCCATCAATAGATGAGTAGAGAAAAAAGTGTGGTACATATACACAATGGAATACTATGCAGCTATAAGAAAGAAAGATCTCTTACCCTTTGAGACGTCATAAAGGGACCTGGAGATTATTATACTGAGCTAAATAAGCCAGTCAGAGAAAGACAAGTACCACATGATCTCACTTATTTATGGACTATAATGAACAAAATAAGGAGATGAACAAAATAGACTCAGAGAGAGAGAAGTAGGGAACAGGCTGACAAACCTCAGAGGGAAGAGGGGTGGGGGGGGAGAGATAAACCAAAAAACGTATATGCATATATACATAACCAATGAACACAGATAACAGTGTGGTGAAGGTGGGGGTGGGCAATGGGAGGTAAAGGACATCTGTAATACTTTCAACAATAAAGGGAAAAAAATTCAAGATGATTAAGACCTAAAGATTTGTTCAGCACAGTGCCCACAGTTAACAATACTATACTGTGTGCTTAAAAGTTGCCAAGAGGGTAGGTCATAAGCTGTGTCTTTATAATAATAATAATAATAATAATAATAATAAATAGCAATGGTAGGAAAAAACTTTAAAAAGAATATTATTCCTGCCCTGGCTGATTAGTGTCAGCCCAAAGACGGAAGGATGGAGGGTTGGATTCCGGTCAAGGGTACATACCTGGGTTGCAGGTTCCATCTCCAGCCCTGGTTGACGTCGTGTGGGAGGCAACCAATCAATGTGTCTCTCTTCTCACATTGATATTTCTCTCTCTCTCTCTCTCTCCTCCCTCCTTCCATGCTATCTAAAAATTAATGAAAAAATATCCTCGGGTGAATATTAACCCCCTCAAAAGAAAGAATATTATTCCATATTAACCTAAAATGGTGCCGAGACTCAGAAAAGTGTGTAGCCTGTGCTCACATAACTAGTGAAGAACATGAGTGAATTCAAGACCCAGAGCCCAAGCCCCTCAGCTATTTCAGGCTGTTCTTTTTTATATATTTAACAAAAGTTTACAGAAGTATATCTTTTTATCCTCATACTTTTTATTGATTTTAGAAAAAGAAGGGAGAAGGGGGGAGAGAGAGAGAGAGAGAGAGAGAGAGAGAGAGGGAGAGAGAGAGAGAGAGACATGGATTGGTTGCCTCCCACACACTCCCTGACCTGGGATCGAACCTGCCACCTTTCAGTGTACAGGAGGCGCTCCAACCAACAAAGACACACTGGCCAGGGCAGAAGTGTATCATTCTGTGTCGATTAGGAATGAGCTGGAGCAACAGTGGTGAATGAGGTACAGTTCCTACTCACTGGGACTTTACAGTCTTGGAAGAGAGACAAACAAATGTGCTAAAACAGCAGTAAAAAAAAAAAAAAAAAAAAAAAAAACAAAGTGAAAAATGCAAGCACAAAAGAGGGGCCATAACTCAAATCTCTCATTGCAGGTCTCAAAGGGGGTTGCATTTTCAGAGATGTACTTATGACACCACATAGATATATAAGCATGCAAACTGTGAGCACATCATGGTTTAATTTCACTAGCAGGGCCCCTGAAATCCAATCCCTAAACAGACATCCAGGGTTGAGCTCTCGGGATGTTTCTGAATCTTAACCAGCTCCTTCACAGTTTCCAACCCAGGATGGGTGTCAGCATGAGAATGAGAAGAAGCATGGGAAGTAAGATAACTGGAAAACCTCAAACTACATCTTAAAACACAAAAATCAACTTCCCACTCAGAGATACCTGTTCACGTTCAGTATCCTAGCTGCATGTTCAAGAACATCGTTCTGTTTTGGTAAAGGGGGAGTAACCGCGGGAGGTAAAACCTATCAGAGTTAGCTGCTTTGCACTCTCTTTCACACTCAGCACACCATCCAGACTCATGGGGGGCTACCGCTGTATTGAAACTAGAGGGAGCTCAAAATTGCAGAAGCTCACGCACAATTTTCAGTCTATAGACTCCCTCTCTCCATGTCACACCCACACACAGTCATCATCTGCTCCCGACAGTAATCACTACCTTTTGTGCCATGTTCCTTTAGACCAGTTGGAATGCTAGGATGTTCAATTCTCCTTTGTTTGTTCACCATCGAAACTTTATTGGGCTCTTACGAATGCCAGGAAACACGCTGAGAGCTGGAAATACCAGAAAGAGAACGAAGACATCCATCTTCTCCTACATACATATCAACAGTCTACCACTTGGGCAAATCTGCCTGCTTAAACAGTGGTAATAAAAGATGGCTACGGTCTTGAACTAGCCCAAGAATGGCAAACAGCTAGGGGCAATAGAGGCAGCCTGTTGACACTCAAATCTTGATTCCATCCACTTTTTTACCCTTGAGCAACTCATTTTTGTACTCTGTGCCAGTTTCTCTATCTTCAAAATAATGATAGTTCCTAGTACATAAGATTGTGTGAGGATTTTAAAAGAGAATACATATTGCCCTGGCCAGGTGGCTCAGTTAGTTGGAGCATCATCCCGCACACCAAAAGGTTGTAGGTTCGATTCCCAGTCAGGGTACATACTTAGGTTGCGGTTTGATCCCTGATAGGGGCGCATATAGTCTGGACGTGTACGGGAGGCAACTGAATGATGTTTCTCTCTCACATCAATCTCTCTCTCTCTCTCTCTCTCTCTCACTTTTCCTTTCTAAAATCAATTTGAAAATAAAACATGTCCTCAGGTGAGGATTTTTAAAAAGGGAGAGAATATATATTGATTATCTAGAACAATTCTTGGCACATGGTAAGTGCTCAATAAATGCTGGTATGCCTTTTTTGCCAAGTTGATTGGCAGTTGTGCTGGATGGGGTTATTTGGAAGCAGACGTAACATAGAGTTGGGAGTAATCGCTGTAAAAGGAGGTGGAGACATGGGTTGGACAGAGGGAGCAGTCTCCGCCGGCCCATCTAGCAGCTCTAGAGCACAGACTGCAGCTGACAGGAGTCCCCGATTGAAAACAAACGGCAGAGCCCTTATACCATAGCCCTGCTCAGGGACGGAAAAGGAGCCGCCCAGAGGAGAATACATCCTCAGCCCAAAAGCAGAGACAGACCCTGAAGGATCTAACAACTGAAGGCTTTAACTACCCACACTCTTGACAGGTGTGGGCAGCAGGTCCTTCCCAGAAAGGAGGCCTGAACGGCTATGTCCATATGGGCCACAGCAGTCACTGTCTGGTGCCAGCTCAGAACAGTTCTGAGGAGGTGTCGGAATTCAACAGGCAACGGCAAGAGGGGACATCACGATTAATTAAGACATCAGCCATGGATTTTTGGCAAGAAAGACAGGCCCACCTACCAAAAATGCCCTACTCAACTAGATTGTCGCAAAAGTCTCCTCCACCTCTGACAAACTTGTGCATTTCTTCTTCAGTAGTTTCTCTCACACCCCAAGGCTGGCCCTGACCCCAGTGCCCTGCTGCTCCCTAAATGCAGTACTGTATATACCCTGCTCTTCTAGGGAGGGGTGGGGTGCTGCCAACTGCGTACAAGCTCTAGATGTCCAGAATCACGGCTCCTTGCTCAAGGCCCCACCTCCGCCTGGGCTCTCCGTGTCCTTCCCAGACCTCCAAGGCCAGAGTTCCTCAGTTGCATGGAGACTGTCAGTCCAGATCTGGGAGAACGGCGGCTGGAGCACACTAATCATGTACACTCCACCGTCTTCCAAAATGGAAGAATGTTCAAAACCAGTACAACTAGGCTACTTCTACTCAAGGCGTTTGTCTAAAGTAAGGATGAACGAGTGAACTAACAAAATGTAGACAGAGTACAACTGTGGGGAAAGTTTCTATAGAAAAGAGACCTGAAGATGAATAAAATACTGTCAGAGAACAAAATCAAACAGGTAATGGATCACCGAGCACTTAAGTATTTTCTTGTTTTGCAACTGTGCTTTCAGCAGGGGATCCGTGATTTAGTAACAGGGCTCGCTTTCGCTGCCCAGCCTTTTTCATGTTACGGGTAAGCACAGTGAGGGTCCAGGCTGGGGCGGGTGTGCGTTCAGCTGCACCTGGCAGGCTGAACAGCTGATGGCAACATCTAGTCCCAGTTTTCACCTGGAGGCAGCCACCTGCGGTGAGGTAACTCTCCTAGGAAGACACTAAAGGTCCCAATTGCCATTTTAAAATCTCAAACTTCCAAACTCCAAGAGCACAAAGAAATGAAAACAACCTCTACTGGTGATACCTGAATTTCAGGTTTCAAATGTGTTTAAATTTTTTTTAAATAGTTGTTCATGAACCACAACTGGGCATGAACAGTCCCAGAATGGAGCTGGCTTCTCAGTCCCATGAACGCTCGTTGATTGCTGAAGAAATAACAAGGCAAAGCTGTCTTCTGTCCTTGAAGTTCATGAAGCCGATTTATTAAATTTAAGACCAACAATCCTCATGCACTACGTGTCGGTCCTCATGTCTTCTCTATGATTCCAAATGGTGCAATCACCTCTCCGACTTACCCATTACCCCTACGTCCCTAAACATCACCTCATTCTCTCTTGTGCCCTTTGGCTGATCCTTGTTCTCAACAGCCTGTAATAACAGCAGGGCTCAGCAGGGACACCCATCAGAGCCCCTGATTTGAGCTTCTCAGTCCTCAGCTAGCCTTGGAAATTAAGACTGAAACTCACTTTAAAGGTCAAGAATGTAAGTAACCAAGAGGTGAACCTTGGGGGAGTCCCAACTAGACTGCAAATGGGATTACTCTGAAATGCCACAGCCATGGCCAGAGGTGCCTTTCCTATTCCCAGGCAACAAAGCCCCAGGGAAGACTCAATGACTCATCCTCACCTCACCAGCCGCGTGGAAGGCACCTGAGTTCTGCAGGCTGAACAGGTGGTCTGTCTTCTCTCATTTATTTGGTAGAGTTTTTTGCAAAGACAAGTGCCAGGAGAAATAAAAATTACAGTTAAAGATCTTAAGAACATCCTAAAGAAACACCGGGTTGGCCCTGGGCAAATTCTGATATCGGGAAATTGGGCTTTTAAGCCTTTCAACTTCACTTTTGACAGTCTTCTTGCTCTGTGACTCTCCTGATTACCTACCTCATTTCCCCATTCTACTCTCCCCTAACCTATATTCTCCTGTACCTATCAGAAAATCTCTGTGAACACTTGAAAAGGTCGCTCTGATCCTTGCTGGGACTAGTTGCTACCTTTTCTGTGATCTTATTGGAACATACCACAGCCCAAATCAAAATGTATCATTACCTATTATCCGTGTATTTTCTAACTTGATAGATTGTAAAATCTCTAAGGGCAGGGACCTAGTATTACCATCTGAACCTAGCACAGAGTAAGCTAGTTGAATTATAACTGATTTGCATTGATACAAATGACTACTCTGCACTAAACAAGTGGCCCAAGTCAAATGTCAGCAGCCCCAGGCATGGATACTGTTAGATACAAAGAGAGGAAGTCCAGCAGCTTTCATGACAAGATGTGTGCATTTAAACATGCACCAAAGAATTCCAATGTCTCTGTCCAGACTTAATGGGCAGTACCTCAGAGGTGACACCAACCATTTACCCACTGCATACTAACAATTTAGGGCTGGCTTTCCCGAGGTCATTCTTCCCTCAGCCCTGTGTTCTGCAGAGGAAGAACCAAGGCTCTGCTCCCTAACACAGAAAGCAACAGAACTGCTCCTGCAGGCCATGTGCTCATACCAATAGAATTTAAAAGTTCAAGTCAATCTGAGCCGATCTACATGAAGCCTCATTCACCAAACATGTTTATATAATCTCCCCATAATCCTACCTCTAGGAACCTGAGCTAAGAAAAAAATCAGAGGTGCAGGTAAAGACCAATTCACATCTCCTAAATTGCCAAATTGATCTGCTATTCACTTCTGAGACTTCATCTTACATCATGTTTTCTCGCCTTCTACTTCTGCTGTCACATAGTCTCCCCTTTCATGAACCTAGGATGACCCTCTTGTCCCCTTTTATAAGGACCCTGATGATTACATTGGACCCATCCAGGCAATTCAGGATACTCTCCCCATCTCAAGATCCTTAATCAACTCTTCAGCATCCCTTTGCCATCTAAGGCAATAATAGCAAGTTAAGGGAATTAGCATGCAGACATTTTGCATTATTACCCACCATGGTGTCTATGCAGCCTCAGAGATCATTTCAAGCCCTGACTCCACAGGGTTGCTTATTGTAGTCTCATGTGGTGGAAAGAATGCCTCTTCCTGGACACACAGGAAGATGATGATCCTCAGCCCTTCTGTAGTTAGGATGGGGCCAAGTGAAGAACTCAGATTATGGGATGTGCCTGGAAGGGTGGTAAACCCTATCTTCTCAACATGTGGTCTGCAGGATGGTGGCATCACCATCACATTGGAGGCTCCGCCTGTGACCTCCTGAGTCAGATCCCCATTTGAACAAGATCCCAGATGACTCTGGGGCACACTAGAATCCAAGAAGCACTGATACCGGACACTTCCAACACAGCACTTAAAAAATACCAGGCAAAATCCAATCCTCCAGATGTCTCTTCCTCTCCTGCAAGGACTTCAGAGCCAAGAGTTCTAGGTAGCAAAGCACAACACAGAGGCCACCCCTCCACAAGGGACTGTGGCAAGGCAAGAAACAAACTTGTGAGTGAAGGCACCAAGACATTACAGGTTGCCTGATGTAGCAACTACTCTGATTTTCAGTAAGGTTTATTTGCACTAGCAAATTACATCAGGACAGGTCAAGAATGGAAGTAAGGTTTATTTGCACCAGCTTGGTTATACTTCTGTTTCTCGCAACCAGAGAAGCGTTGCCCACAGCAGTGGTTCTCAAAAAAGCTTGTGTCAGAATCACCTGAAGGGTTTCTGTGTGTGTGTGTGTGTGTGTGTGTGTGTGTGTGTGTGTGAAGATGCATTGGTTCTTTGTTTCAGTAAATTTTAACAAACAATATACAATATCTCCTCCTCTAAAGCTCATCAGAAGATCATAGGCAGATTCCTCCCCATAGTATTTTAGTTGGGGAGTAATCACAGACAGGGAATTCAGTGAAGGGCTTCTTCAACCACATGCTGCTGGGGCCTACCCCCTAGAGTTTCTGACTTATAGGTCAAGGGTGAGGGATAATGCTTTGCATTTCTAACACGTGCCCAGGTTGCTGGCCCTGATACAATGTTTGAGAACCAATGGTTCACATTTGAGAACCATTCACTGTTTGTTGCTCTTCATCACTATACAGTTCAACTCAGACAATAGGGACCAGAATCTGCCAACTGCAGCCCACAGGCCAAATTCACTGCCAGTTTTCACAAAGTTTCACTAGAACTCTGGAACTAGCCACACCTGTTCACTCAGGTGTAATCTATGGCTGCATCCTTGCTACAAGGGTAGAAGAGTTGAATCACTGCAATAGAGACAGCCTGGCCCACTGTTATAGACCGAACATTTGTGGATTAGTTTAGGGCTGATCCATTAAATTGGTTCATTGGCACTTATACTAGTCTCTGTATATAAACTTACATGGTGAAACCTAATCCCCAATGTGATGCTCTAAGGAGGTGGGGCCTTTGGGAGGTGCTTAGATAATGGGGGTGGAACTCTTATGAATAGGATTGGTGCTTTTATCTGAGACTCCATAGAGCTCCCTCACTCCATGTCCCATGTGAGGACACAATGGCCATGTATGAACCAGGAAGCAGCTTCTCACCAGACACCAAATCTGCCAGTGCCTTGCTCTTGAACTTTCATCCTCCAGAAATATGAGAAATATTTCTGTTGTTTATAAGCTACTCTGTCATATTTTGTTGTAGCAGCTCATATGGACTAAGAAACCCACAAAACCAAAAATATTAATTATCGGTCCCTTTTCAGAAAAGTCTGCTAACCTCTGATACAGACCACAATAGAGTTAAGTGTTCCTTATATAAAATCCTAAGATTACAGAATTCTGACTTACTCAAGTCTATTCATTGATTGTTCTCTGCCTCTACTATGCCTTTTCCCACTTTGGCAACAACCACAAGAGAATTCTTTGAGAACTGGCACCTCCTGTTACTATTATGTTCCTAGTAAGTGCTGTTTGTTATCAAGCATGAGTCTCTCCAACATGGAACTGGAAAGGTTCCCGGGAAGCAATAAGGATTTTCAAAGAACTACTGGCAGGAAGTTGGGGCTACTTTAGTCCACCTGAAGAGTGTTGAGGCGGGAGGCAGGAACGAAAACGGGGCAGTTTCCAATGCTATGGACATTGCAGATTACCTTGTGACCCCTCTGCTCAAGTTACAATTCAAAATGGGCTTGTGTGTCTGTCATCATTCTAGGATCAACTTAGTTTATTAAAATTGAGCTTCCAGAATGGTACACAAGACTTCAAAACCCTATGGCCAATTAATTTTTTTAAAAATCCTTAAATGTGCCATCCCACACAAAAGAACTGTCTTTTTTTTTTTTTTTTCCAACTACTCTTTCAGGCTTGTACCTTTTAAAATAGCAATGCCTGCAGAAATGTCACATCAAAAGAAATTGCTCAGAGGTAGAAGTACTTAACTGAAACTGCTCTTATTAGTATATGGGGTAAAATTTGCTAGTTTGAGAATGGGAAAACAACTAATACTGAATAAAAACACTGTACGGCCTTGCAGACACTTTAATCTTTAAAAAAAAAAAAATACTGTACATGCAAAAAGGGAGATTTTATTTTTGTTTTTTTGGGGGGGGGTTTTGGCTATAAAAATCCCATAAGCTAAAGAAGAAGATTCTCTACTGGCTGTAGTGGTTTCTTGTTTTTAAAAATAACAACCCTTTCCCTGGCCGGTTTGGCTCAGTGGTTAGAGCATTGGCCTGTGGTCCAATGAGACCTGAGTTCGGTTCCAGCTAAGGGCACATAACTCGGTTGCAGTTTGTCCCCGGCCCTTGTTGGGTCATGTGGGTGGCAACCACTCAATGTGTCCCTTTTACGTCGATGTTTCTCTCTCTCTCTCCCCCTCCCCCACTCTATCTGAACAACGATGTTTCTCTCCCCCCCCCTACTCTATCTGAACAAAATATGGAAAAAATGTCCTCAGGTGAGGATTAAAAAATAATAATAATAATAATAAAATAAAATTAAAATAACCCTTTCAGATTCTCCCCAGAATTCTGACTCCTAAATGAAGTTTAGGGTGAATTCATTAAGGTGGTTAGCCAGCACTGATACCAGTCTCTGTACGAAGTCCCCGGTTGGGGACACAGCTGTCAACTATGTCAACACCCCTCATGCCAGAGCTCTCGGTAGACACAGTGCCCTCACTTGTCCCTGGGCTATGCAGACCCTTTCTGTGTCTGAAAAACCTTAAGTCCACCGTTTGGATGAATCCCCATTCTGCTACCTTATGATTTACCATATGTCCAGATTGTGAAGACCCTTAGTCCCCTCCCTGTCCCACCATCTCAGGGAGAATCCTACCAGCCCTAAAGTGTCCCCAACATTCAAGAGGTCCACAGAGAGAGGCCACGTATGCCCACAGACCAGTCATCCAGTTTCATCTTTTCCGGCTTCATTCTGCCTCACTGCCTCTCGTGCCCTGGCTCTCCCTGTGGAGGCCTGGAGAGAGTCTCCACTGCGCACGATGCCAGACTTCGGCATGCCCACGTGCTGGCCACGGATGCTGTTGCTGAAACTGCTACGACGGGAAAGAGAGGGATGCTGGCTTTGCTGCTGAGGTCGGAAAATGTTCCCCGCCCTCTAACTCTGTGCCCCACTCTGTCACTTGAGCTCCAACAAAAAACATGTCTTTCATTTTCCTGGAGCAGGTCCCCAAACAAGAATCCACACATCTTTCTCTAAAGTTGTCAACTGCGCAACAAAACTGTTCAACAGTTCTTCCTCCTGAGGATAGTTTAAAACTAGTCACTTAAAAATATATTTTCCCAAATTCTCATTTTACCAACATACATATTCCTTCCAATCAGTTCCCCAGTCACACCTCCACCAACATGCCCATTTGATAAGAAATGTATGGCTGTCTGCAACCCCTTTTTCTATGGCCCAGAGCACTGGACAACATAAAGGTGAATGAATGTTAAAGGAAATAAACATCTCCTTGGTCCCTCAGAAATACTCATAGAGAGGCAGCTAAATATTTCTTCTCTTTCCCTGGCTGGTGTGGCTCAGTTGGTTGAGCATCGCTCCATGCACCAAAACGTCACTGGTTCAATTCCCCATTAGAGCACATACTCAGGTTCTGGGTTCAATACCCAATCGGGGTGTATGCAGGAGGCAACCAATCGATGTTTCTCCCTCACACATCAATGTTTCTCTCTCTTCCTCTCTCTCCTCCTTTCCTCTCTCTACGAGCAATTTAAAATATATTAAATATCTCTTCTCTCACCCTGATCCCTTTTGATCCATACTGAATCAGCCTCAGATGAGCATCTCAGAATCTTCTCTCTCCCTGATCTCTCTCTAGCTTCTCGTTTCCACGCTTCTGCTCCTGACTGCTGGTTTTCATGCTCTCTCCAAAATCAAGGCCATACATACCTTTATTTCTGGCTCCTCCATAGTTGTAGAATGAAATAAATTTTTAAAATTTGTAGCTCAGCACCGGTAAGCCAAACATTCCTTTTGTCTTTAACAGCATCACAGTGACGCGTTACGCCAAAAGACCCCTTTCCACCACACCAAGAAGGAAAAAGAATGAAGACGATAAACTCCTCATGTCATGTCACATGTTTGTCTAACTAAAAGTTTCTGCATGAAAGATTATTAAAATCTCCATATCTTAGAAGATAAAAACATGCAGCTATAAAATGGCAATTTCCTCAGTTCTGATGTTTCCAAGAGCTTAGGGCCAAGCCTTTATTCTCAGGTTCATCTTCAGGTACCACAGGCATCGGCTGCCCAGACTCGATCACAGCTGGTTCTCCTAAGTATGTGATCTGAGACTCCGAGCTCCACCCTGAGATAACTGCTTTAACTGCACAGACCAGTGAAACTCAATCAGCTTCAAGTAATGGAGACCCACAGTAACAGCAGCCTAAAGAAACAACTTAAAGATTGTTTTCCCTTTCAAGTAAAGTTTTAAAGGTATACAGTATGGGGCTGAACTGCAGCTCTGATCCGAAAAGTGCACAGAAACTCATGTGCTTCCCAGGTCACTGTGTCACCAACTCCAGAGCACGGCCCTCACCCCCAGCCCGGAACAGCCACATCGGAGGGAGGATGGCGGAAGGACACAAAAGCAGAAGAGGGTAAAAGTTGCTTGCTACCTGTCTCCTGAAGTTCCTAAACGCTGTCACACATTTTAATTACATCCTCTCTGTTCAAAACATGGCCATTCCTGGCTGCAAGGACGGTGGGGACATTTTACTCTCTGTTCTGGGCAGCCACAGGACCAGCTAGGAATTCTATTCCTATGAAAGAATAGAGGGAAAATGGGTATCAGGGGACAACTTGCAGTCTCTGTCACACTGTGCTCCTGAAATCACCACCTTTTTCTCTGCTAAAAATAAACTCCGAAGTCACCTAAAATAGAATGCTTTTAAATTCAACTTTTGTGAAAAATAGAAGTATTAGTCAAAGTTCTGTCACTCAACGTGACGGAAGGTAGCTGTGGTTTAACTCTCTGCCTTATTGTGATAAAGATGTCTGTCCTGCCACTTTAAACAAATTTTCTAAGGATTGACTGAAAAGAAACTCAGTAATAAAGGTGAGAGTCATTTTTGAAATGTGAAATAAATAACTCTCAACACAAAGTAGAATTAAACCAATCATTTTTTGTCTCCTTTAAATATATATGACTGTTACTCAAATGATCTCCATTCTCCTTTTAGATTTCTTAATACAATGTAGCGGGTAGATGGCAAGAGAGCAAAGGACTAGAAACAAAGGTATGCGGTCTAATATCAGGTGATTCAAACAGGGTCAGAGAGAGAAAAAGACATTCTCAGAAATTACCGGTTTACGGAGACTCACGCCATCAACCTGGTCTCTCAAGCATCTCCCTCTATGTGTTATTATTATATACAGGATTAGATCTTTATAACAGAAGTTCATTTTTCTCAGGCAAAATTCTAGGTTCCAGCAATTGTTTTGCAAAAGAAGCTACCCTGGCCATGTAGGACAAGCTGAGCAGCTTTAAAATCAGCTGGTGTTTTTTGTAATTTTCTGGGATGTTTATTTTTGCTGCTATTATTGTTGCTTCTGATGTTGTTTGTTGGAAAACAGTAGAAATATAGAATGCCTGCGAAGCCCTGGTAATTCTAAACTGCTTCAAGGGAGGGAACACATCCAGGCAAAGGAGTCTTGCTAAGGGTAACTGGTATAGATGCAATGGTTTTGTCCTGCTCTGTGGGAGGAAGAGAGCACAGAGTGAGCAAAATGTGTGGAGATTGAACGCTTTGGAAAAGCAAAGAGAATTCTGAAAATCATGTTAGAGCAGATTCCAGGTGTTGAATGTGGTTTTTTTTTCCTCTCCCTGTGGTTTGACATCATACGAAGTCAAGCAGACTGTTGGCATGCCCTCCACGTAACCGGGTAGAGGCTTATTAGTCAGAATAGACTGGGTGATGGTCCAGTTACAAGAGAACCTCACATTGTCAATGATGTATCACAATAAAGGCTAACTTCTTTCCCATGCTACATGTCTAACACGAATCAGAGCAGGCTATGCTCTACACATTCACCCGAGGACATAGGTTGTCAGTCTCCACCAATTCCTAGCCACACCACCTGGAAGACGAAGCCTGTGCCGTAACCACAGAAAGGAGAAGGCTCACCCCAAGAGTCACGTGAGAGACTTTTACTGCCTCGGTCAACAAATAATAAATACATTTCACTCATGCTCATAGCCCACTGGCCAGAACTACTCACATGGCCCCCGTCGAAATACAAGCTGGATGATGTGGGAGAGCAGATCGTTTGGTGGTCTGTCTGTGGCACACTGATGGTTGAATTATCTAAGACATGCTTCCTGCCTCATTTTTTTCTTCATGCTTTCTGAAAATTACAGGTTTTATTGGGAGAAACTTTGTTTTTTTGTAGAAGGTAGGACAATATCTTGGTCTTCCAGTACAATTCACTTTACACACATACGCAGTGAAGGAATAAAAATTCATTCTACAGGGCATGGAGGTACTCATGTATTTATTCTAAAGTAGGCTCATTTGTGTTCTGATGAGAGTGGCTAGTGGAATAGTAGATAAAAGCACAGACCCTAGAACCAGAAAGCTTGGGTTTGAATGTCAGCGTACCTGCTTACCAGCTATGTGGGCTCGGTAAAGATATTTGAACTCTCTCTGTCAGTTTCCCCATCTCTAAAATGGAGATGATTATAGGACTTACTTTATTATCCCTGTGAGGACTAAATCAATTAAAATTGCACACATAAAATACTTAGCACTAAGCTTAGCACTTACGTTCATTACAAGTTCACTCATTCTGCCCAGCTGGTGTGGCTCAGTGGTTGAGTGTCAACCCATACACCAAGAGGTCGCCGGTTCGATTCTTGGTCAGGGCACATGCCTAGGTTGTGGGTCTGATCCCCAGTGGGGGGCGGGGGGCGTGCAGGAGGCGGCCACTCGATGTTCTCTCATCGATGTTTCTATCTCTCTCTCCCTATCCATCCCCCCCTCTCTCTAATATCAATAAAGAAAAAAATTTTAAAAACAAGTTCACTCATTCTTTAGTGTACTAGCTTTTTAAACCTTGACTCGGTTTCAGACTCCAGCTTTCAAACAAGCCTCCTTGAATTAATGATTCACTGTATAATTTTCTTACCTTTTTCTTCTCTCTTCTTCCTGAGATCCTGCCTCTCCTCCACTAGGACAGTCTGCCTAGCCAACAATTAGGTGACCAAAGGAAGAGTGCCAGGGGCTCTGGGGTCCCTTTGCACAGTCTGGTACTGAAGCTCTGCCACTCACTGTGACATTGAGCATCTTAATGCACCGCTCTGACCCTCCTGTCTTTATCTATAATGTATTAATAATACAAATATGTACTTCACAAAGCTGTTGAGAACACTCAATGGTGTCATGCATGCCAGGATTTAGCACAGTGACTGGTACAGAGTAAATGTTCAATAAATGTTTGTACTCTATAAAATAACAGTAATACTTTTCTCAAAGACATGCATGAGCGTAAGAAGGCTATGAAACACCATAGACTGTTATATATGTGTTTTCTATGTATGTCTATATGCATGTGCGTGCATACATATACAGGGGGCAGCAAAAGTAGGTTTACAGTTGTGAGTACACAAAAGAGTTTATTCTTGTAGTATTATTTATTAATTACTGTATTATTTTCCATATGAACTGTAAACCTACTTTTGCCTGACTCTGTATATAAGACACACTTTCCTAAAATAAAACAATGTAAAAACAGCTGAAATGTGCCTTTTGTGCTGGGGAATAACTCCTGGCCTATCAGCAAATTACTACCTTTTCCTCATAGCCCACATCAAGCACCAATATATTGTTAGTTATTTTGATGTACATCCCATCCTAAGTGCTTTTTGCTTTAGTTTCCATAAATTCGCCAACCAGCACCAAAACAAAAATCAAATCCACAAGTATTTACTGAATGCTTACTCTACGCATGATTCAACTGCTCTAAATCCTAGGAAATATTTTTAGCTTCATGCATTACCAGCTGACTGATACCAAACGTACTGACTTCTTGCTAGAACATTACCATGGAACATTCTGAGTGCCATTACTGCTTTTAAAAGAGTTCCTATCAAGAGAACTCCAAGCCACATTGCTCCATCTTGCTCTGAGGAAAGGAAAATGCAAGAGATGAGCATTAGATTTCATTTCATTGTTCACAGTGTATTACTATATCGTCTGATGAAATAAACTACCATCTGACTGCTCCAGTGGATGGGAACAAGCAGTTTACCAGCTAACATGAAGACTAACCCTCTGCACCCCTTCACTGAAAAGTATACAGGATATTACTGTGTTTTCATCTTAATAAACACTGGCACCCAGCGGGCTTTTCATTTTATTATTTTTCAGTTATCTCAGTTGACCGGCCCTGAAAATGTGTAAGGCACAAGGGTCAGACATCAGGCCAGAAAGCAGGTCTTGTGACCTCTGCAAATTTACCCATTGGCCAGCAAGTTGGGTGCAGTGCAGTAGAAATATAATGGAGCCACTTATGTGATTTAAAATTTTCTAGTAACCACATTTGAAAGTAAAGTACTTAAAAATTAAAAGGAACAGGTGAGATTGACATATTTGTAGCCTAATATATCCATAATAATGTCCTTTCAATGCAATCAATACATAAATCATTGAGATAGTTTACATGCTCCTATTTTGTCTTTGAAATCCAGTAGGTATATTTATAGTGAATCTTAATTTGGACTAGCTACATTTCAATTGCTTAATAGCCACAAGTGGCTAGTGGCTACCATATTAGACAATGCAGCTCTATACTCTTGTTGGGCAAGTTGGTAAGGGTAAAAACAATAAAAATTTAGCACATTGTATGGAACTATTAGACCACACATGTTATATATTACTTTGTGATTTAAATAAAGGAAATGCATTTAAATAACTAAAATGGATAAATTTAAATTAGAAAAAAAAATTAAATATACCAAACTTTTTTTTCCAAATGAGTTTGTTTAATTCCAGGTAGTACAGAATTCAAGATATAACAAAGACTGAAGAATACACTTTGGTAGGATTCTGGACTAGGTTTCCTCTGACCTCACAGCTAAGGCTGAAATGACGGAACTAAAGAGATGAGCCACTGCATGATGATTATTATTTTTAACAAAACATTTATTCTTAAATGTATATCACGTTCCAAGACAACACTTTATTCTAGCTCTAGGTGGCAGATGTTATGACAGGAAATCCAGATGTTAAAACACGAATGGAATTAAGAATCACCATTGCTCCAGGCACAAGGTACCGCTCACTTTCTGCCAGATTTCTTCATTCCACCTGTGGCCAGGGCACCCTTCCCCAGGGCCTTCACTTTTAGTTCCTTGGGTTTCTTCTGTTCCTCCTTCTGCTTCTGCTTAAATGCCTTATCTCGTCCACCTCCTTGGCCTGCTTCTTGGGCTGCGTCAGGGGCTTCTTGACTTTGTAGCTGGACATGGAGCCTCGGGAAGCTGATGAACTTTTTTTACATTTACATTACAAACATATAAAAACACAGGCAAAAGAAAAGGATACTAGACCATTAAAGGCAAGTCATTTATTAAAATATGAGCACATACTTAATTTTCTATTTTAAATCTGAACAAAAAGAAATTATTTGAAAACAAATTATTTATAAATGAAAACAGAATATAGGTCATCGAGTAGATGCACAGGGAGAAAGTCTCAGGATACTCACATAGTTGAGCCATTACTTTACCATAATTCATGAGAAAAGTCTGTTGCGCTTTTTTTTTTTACAATTACAATTGACATTCACTATTATATTAGTTTAGGGTGTACAGCATAGTTGTTAGACAATAATATAATTTATAGAGTGATCCCCCTGATAATTCTATTACCCACCTGCCATCATATATATTTATTACATTATTGACTATATTCCTATGCTGTACTTCATATCTTCATGACTATTTTGCAACTGTCAATTTGTACTTTAATCCCTTCACCTTTTTCACCCCCCACCCCAAACTCCCTTTCATCTGGCAACTCAGTTTGTTTTCTGTATCTATGAGTCTGTTTCTATTTTGTTTTGTTTTGTTTTTGTTGTTGTTGTTGTTGTCCTTTAGATTCTACATATAAGTGAAATCATATGGTATTTGTCTTTATTTGTGTGACTTATTTCACTTAGCATCATATACTCTAGGTCCATCCATGTTGTTGTGAAGGGTAAGATTTCATTCTTTTTTATGACCAAATAATATTCCATTGTATATATGTACTTTAGCTTTTTCATCTCGTCTAGAACTTTTGTTTGGAGTTTTTTAATTACTGATTTGATTTCATTGGTAGTAATCAGTCTATTCATATTTTCTGTTTCTTCTTAATTTAGTCTTGGAAGATTGTATGTTTCTAGGAATTTATCCATTTCTTCCAGACTGCATAATTTGTTGGCATATGGTACTTTGTAGTATTTCCTTACAATCATTTGTATTTCTGTGGTGTCAGTTTTCACTTCTCCCCTTCATTTCTTATTTTGTTTATTTGGGTCCTCTCTCTTTTTTCTTGATGAGTCTGTTAAAGGTTTGTCGATCTTTCTCTTTTCATAGAACCAGCTCTCCGTTTCATTGATCATTTGTGCTATTCTTTTCTAGACTCTGTTTTATTTCTGCTCTGATCTCTATTATTTCCTTCCTTCTACTCACTTTTGCCTTTACTTATTGTTCTTTTTCTAGGTGTTTAGGTGTAAGGTTAGATTGTTTATTTGAAATTTTTCTTGTTTCTTGAGATAGGCTTGTTTTACTATGAATTTCCCTGTTAGAGCCGCTTTTGCTATGTTCCATAGATTTTGGGTCATGATGTTTTCACTTTTGTTTGTCTCAATGTATCTTTTGATTTGTTTTTCAATCTCCTTGTTAACCCATTCATTGTTTAGTAACATGTTATTTAGCCTCCATATGTTTGTGTGTTTTTTTAGTTTTTTCCTTGTAATCAATTTCTAGTTTCATATGACTGTGGTCAGAGAAGATATTTGATGATTTAAATCTTCTTAAATTTATTGAGACTAGTTTTATGGCCTAACATGTAGTCTATCCTGTAAAATGTTCCATGTATATATGAAAAAAATGTATATTCAACCTCTTTGGGGTGAAATGCTCTGAAAATATCAGATCCATAGGGTCTAGTGTGTCATTCAAAGCTGCTATGTTGTTGTTGATTTTGTGTCTGGAAGATCTATCCACTGATGTCAATGAAGTGTTAAAGTCCCCTACTATGATTTTATTACTTTCTATCTATTTCTTTATGCCCACCAATATTTGCTTTATATATGTCGGCTGCATAAATGCTTACAAGGGTTATATCCTCTTGGTGGATTCTTTGTCATTATGTAATGTCCCTCTTTGTTTTTTATTATAGCCTTTTAAAAAGGCTATTTTGTCTGATATAAGTATTGCTACCCCAGCTTTTTTTCACTTCCATTTTCATGAAATACCTTTTTCCATCCCTTTAGTTTCATCTGCATGTCTTTCAATCTAAAGTAGGTCTCTTGTAGACAGCCTATATATGGGTCTTGTGTTCTTATTCATTCAGCTACCCTATGTCCTTTGATGAGAGTATTTAATTCATTTACATTTAAAGTGACAATTAAAAGGTGTGTAGTTATTGCCATTTTGTTATCCATATTTACATTCCTTTTTTTCCTTCTTCTTCTTAAAGAAGTCCCTTTTATATTTCATATAACACTGGTCTGGTGTCAATAAATTCTTTTAGATTTTTCTTGTCTGGAAAGCTATTTATCTCTCCTTCCTTTTCAACTGATAGCCATGCTGGATGGAGTAGTCTTAGTTGTAAGCCCATACTCTTCATCACTGTGAATATTTCATGCGAATCCCTTCTGGCCCGAAATGATTCTGTTGAGAAATTAGCTCACAGTCTTATAGGAACTCCCTTGTAGGTAACTAACTATCTTTCTTTTCTTTTTTAATTTTTTTATTTACTTTTTTACTCCTCACCTGAGGACACTTTTCTATTTATCTTCAGATAGAGTATGAAGGAGGGAAAGAGAAAAAAACATCAATGTGAGAGAGACACGTCGACTGGTTGCCTCCCACACAACCCCAACCAGGGCCAGGGATGAACCACAACCGAGGTACATGCCCTAGACCAGAATCAAACCCGTGACTCTTTGGTCCACAGGCCGATGCTCTAACCACTGAGCAAAACTAGTCAGGGCTAACTTACTTTCTTTTACAGCTTTATAGATTCTATCTTTGTCTTTTTTTAAAAAAAATATTTTATCTTTATTGATTTTAGAGTGAGAGAGAGAGAAACATTGATGAGAGAGAACATCGATTGGCCGCCTCCTGCATGGCCCCCACTGGGGATCGGGCCCACAACCTGGGCATATGCCCTGACCAGGAATCAAACCAGTGACCTCTTAGTGCATGGGTCGACACTCAACCAGTGAGCCACATCAGCCAGGCTTTATCTTTGTCTTTAACCTTTGCCATTTTAATTGTGATGTGTTTTGGTATGGGCCTCATTGAATCCATCTTGTTTGGGACTCTGCACTTCCTGGACTTGTATGTCTTTTCCCTTCACACAGTTAGGAAAGTTTTCAGTCATATTTCTTCAAATAGGTTCTCAATCCCTTGCTCTCTTTCTTCTCCTTCTGGTACTCCTATGATGTGGATATTTTTACACTTTATGTTCTCCCAAAGATCCCTTAAACTATTGTCATTTTTTAAATCCTTTTTTTCTGTTTCTTTGATTGGGTGTTTTTTTCTACCTTGTCTTTCAAATCACTGATTTGATCCTCTGCTTCATCTAACCCATTGTTTATTCCTTCCAGTGTATTCTTCATTTCAGATACCGTATTCCTCATTTCTGAGTGTTTTCTTACGGTTTCTATGTACTTTTTCATGCTGTTGAGCATCCTTATTACTTTAAACTCTATATCTGATAAATTGCTTGCCTCCATTTCATTTAGCTCTTGTTCTGGAGACTTTTCCTGTTCCGTCATTTGGGGTCTGTTTCTTTGTCTCCCCATTTTGGTTGCCTCTTTGTGTTTGTTTCTATGTATCAGATAGATCTGCTATGACTCCCACTCTTTGTGGGGTGGCTTTATGTTGTAGGTGTCCTGTGCAGTTCAGTGGTAAAGTCTCCTTGATCACCTGAGTTGGGTGCTCCAGGAATGTTCTTTGTGTGAATTATGTTGGCCTTCTTATTATAATTAAGTCTTGATTTCTATGAGCCCACTCGTGCATGAGATCAACCCTCACGGTGGCTCACTGTGAGGCTCAGCCCCAAACAAGGTGTGTGAGCTGCTATGAAGGTGCTGAACAAAGGAAGCAGCATTTGCCTCAGCAGGGTCTGGTGCCTGCCAAGATCTCCCTTTGGATATGCTGCCTGTGGAGCTTATTAGATCCTGCTTTGATGTTGTCTGAAGCTGGCAACTAGGTGTGTTGGTTCTGGGCCTCCTGGGAAGAACTCTGATGCAGGCCAATGTAAGACGATGCCTATAACTGGCCCTTGGCAACCTGTTTGGAGCTACAAGTGATCCACTGCTTGTGGCTGCCTGTGTTGGGCCTAGGTGCACACAGGAAAGGTCAAGCTGCACACTGAGGCCAGTTTTTACTAGCACCAGGCCAGGGGGCAGGTCATCAAAAGTCCCAAGTCACCCGAAGATCCGTCTCCACTTGCCTCTGCCTACTGGCTTCCTGTTAGGCTCAGGCACTGAAAGAGCCTATGGCTGTACTCCTCAACAGTGTGTAAGCTCCACAGGGTGGCGTGAGATGGGGTCCATAGGGTAGGGCTATTACTCTCCCTCAAGTTGATATCACAGGCAGAAAGTATTCCACCCCAGAAAGATGGTGTTTGTGGTGTGCGAGAGTGACTCAGCACAGAGATCCTGGCAACTGTCCCTTCAGCTCTCTCCCCAGAGTCACAAAACCCAGACTCTCCTCAAGTGACTCTAGTCTGCTCCACCCTCCCTCTGCTGGATCTCAGGGTGAGTGGCTGTGAATGAAGTTTTGTGTGTTGGCCCTTTAGGAGGGTGCCTATGTCTCTAGCCATCTCTCTCTGCCAAACAGAAACCTCACTGCTTTTCATAGCCAGATTTTATCAGGTGCCTCTTCCAGGCTCTGGTGCTCTGGGATATGAAGCTGAGCTTGGGGTTTAGATACCATGCATCTCAGGGGGAACCCCCTGCAGCTGAGATATTCCTCTGGAACCTTAGCCGCCACCCGTGGGATGGGGCCAGCCTTTTTCACATCTCTACCAGTCTCGAAGTGGCTTCTTCTGTAAATCCTTGGTTATAAGACTTTTCTTCAGCTACTCTTCAATTAGTTATTCAGGATGATTGTTCTATAATTAAGTTGTAATTCTAGTTTGGGCCTGGGAGGAGGTGAATGTACCTTCCACCTACTCTGCCACCATCTTGGATCTCTATCAAAATATTTCTTAATTCCAGGTATCACTTACATAAATTCTGAATTAGTACTTTCAGGGTCAGATACTTTGCTAAGTTTTGTCTCTGTCAATGTTTGGGGGAAAAAAATCATAATCCTGGATAAATCCAACTATGTGTCACCCATTTGCCTGAACCCCTGCTGTTAAATTAGGCAAAAGAAAAATGTACATCCATGTTGAGTGGTCTTGTGTTAAATTTTTCATCATAAACTTCAAGTGGACCCTTAATGCTGGTAGGCTATTATACTATTCCTAATTCACTACTAACTCAATCCCTCTGCCAGTTTCAGACAACTATTTCCATCTTTTCCTCTCTCCACAAACCCAGGGCAATTCATCCACCATCCCTATTCTCAGATAATGACCTTAGATCCTACTTCACTGAGAAAATAAAAATAATCACAGGAGAACTTACACGGAACCAATTGCCCCACCTACTGTCCTCTGCACCCACTACACCTACCCACCCACAGCATCTACATTCACCACACCTATTCAGTCACCATCATCTACACCCAGTACACCTCTGGAGCCACCAGTATCTGCACCCACATCTGCCTCCCACTCGATACTAGGATGAACTCTCCATTGTTCTGTCTAAAGCCAATCCCTCCACTTGTGCTCTCAAACCCATCTCTTCTTTCCTACTCAAGAACACTCCAGAAATTCTCCTCTCTTCCTCCAACATCATTTTTCACTCTCTACTCAATCATGTGCATCACTACACAAACATGCGGTTACTTCTCCCATCTTAAAACATAAAAAAAACAAAAGAAAATGATCTTTACCCCACTTGTACTTCACAAAATCACCCATTTCTTTGCTCATCTTCATAGCAAAACTCCTGTAAAAAGTTGCCTATATCAACTTTTTAAATATTTATCTCTTGCCAATCACTTAAACACACACTAATCAGGATTTTGATCTCTTTACTCCAAAGGAACTTCTCTATCCAAGGGCACGAGTGACCTTCACATTGCCATGTTCAATGTGCAATTCACAGTCCTCATCTTACTTAATCTGTCAGCAGCATTTGGCACTGTTGTCACTCGTTCCTCCTCGATACACTCTCTTTACTTGGCTTCTCTCCATTCCATTCTTTCCTCAATGGCCCTTCTCAGTTTCCTTTGGGAAAAGGAAGGAAAAAATACTTCATCTTATCCTTGACCGCTTGATGTTGGAATCTGCCAGGCTCAACTCTTGGTCCTTTTATCTTCTCTATTTACACTCATTTTTCTAGGCTCATGTCAATGACGCCCAAATTTATATGTTCAGCCAGTGCACTATTCCTCCCAAAATTCAGATTCTGCATTCTACTTATGTCTTAAAGACACCCCAAGCTCAACATGTCCACACTGAACTCCTTATCATTTCCCAAAACTTACTACATCTACAGCCATCCCTTTTCGGTTGATAGCAAGTTTATCTTTCAACTTGTTCAGGCTAGAATCTTCAGAGTCATCATTGTCTCTTTTCTTTCTCTCACACTCAACATTCATCCATCAGGAAATTCTACTTTCTGAAATATATCCAGAATCAGATTATGTCTCATTACCTCCATTGCTACTACACTGGTCTGAACAAATACCATTTCTCACCTGGGTTGCTTCAACAGCATCTAATAGGTCTCCTGTTTCTACTTTTGTTCTCCTCCACACCAGCCCGAGGGATAGTTTTAGACCCAAATCAGATCATGTCACCCCTCTCCTCGAAATCCTACAACTGGTCTCCCCTTACAAACAATCAAAACCAAAGTCTTTTCATTGGCCTAAAAGTTTCCCCATGATTTGACTCCTGTTATATCTCCGATATCATATCCTATGTTTCCACTGTTGTTTCTTTGCTCCAGATATACTGCTTACTTCATAAATATTTATTAAACAAATCAATCCCAGTCTCTAAGGAGCTCACATTCTACTGAAAGAAGCAGAGGCAGATAAATGATTACAAGCAGAAGGTGGTGATGCTGAAAGTTCTCTTTCCATCTCCCATTCAAAATTCTGGCAGATGAACATTAAAGGTTGAGACATCTGCCAGGAGCAGGAGTGGTATTGGAGGATACAGAGAAGTAAGGCCTTTTCAGGCAGGATAAATACTGCACACACAAAGATCTAGAAGTATCAAAAAATAGCATTTGAGATAAGGGAATCTGGATATGGGAGGTAAAAGTAAATATGGTTTATACTTTAGATAGGAGTCAGATCATGAAAGACTTTCCTTACTGTTTTCAATATTTGCAGTGTCATTTATTAAATAACCATGTCTTTTTGATGCCCCTCCTCAACAGGACCCAAGCAATACTTGGAAAGGACTCCAAATTTCCCAAGTTAAACATATAAAAGAAAAACCTAGAGCCACATTCAATTTGACAAGGTAAAGGAGTGGGTGTGCTACTATATCAAATTTAATTTGTGCAAAATCATCATCTCTGGTAACATTATTTTTCTTAAGCTACTTCGTTTAGACTACTTTAGTAAGGCTTGATCTCCCCGTCTATCTAAACACCGATTCACTTACAGCAAGCTTCAGGCTAGCATTGGTCTTATTAATACCTGACAAATCCACATGGTGTTAGTTGCACACAGTTTTGTATAAAAGGTGACCTCAGACTTAACTCACTCTACAGCTTTCTCCAGACAAGACAGCCGACCACAGGTGAGCCTTGGCATCTATGGTTATCAAGTGGTGACAGTTACTTTCGAAATTAGATTTTTTTCAGGATCTGAAAAACAAATCTAGAGCTTTTAAATTACTGTCGGTGGGAAATTTGCACTTGTCAGCCTGGCTTCTTAAATATGGTTAATACGGTGTAATTCCTGTTAGCAAGCAACTGACTTTATAGACCAATTGCCTGGTCTCTGAAATAGTCTCATTTTAAACATAGGCGGGCAAAAGCAAATGAAAATATTTATGAGTTGCAAAAAATTATGAACTAATTTTGTAGTACAGAATTTTCTTTTTCTTTTTAAACAAAATAGTCTTTTTTTTTTTTATCCTCACCTGAGGACTTTTTTTTCCCTATTTTTGTTCAGATAGAGTAGGAGGGAGAGAGAAAAAGACAAACATCGACGTGAAAGGGACACATCGAGTGGCTGCCTCCCACACAATCCCAACCAGGGCCGGGGATGAATTGCAACCGAGGTACATGCCCTTGACCGGAATCAAATCCACAACTCATTGGTCCGTGGACCGATACTCTAACCACTGGGCCAAATGGTCCAGGGCCAAAAGAGTCTTTAAAATGATAACAAAGGAACAAATATGATGATAGAAATGACCTGCTTCAGAGTAATCACTTTAAGACAATCAGCAGGCATACTCTAATCTTTAAATACTGCTCTATTTATATATCATTATATTAGAGTTTTGCCCTGTAATATGTTTCTACCATGACCAAAAACAAAGGAAGAGGAGGAAGACAAGAAGAACTATTTGTTCAAGAAACTAGGAAGTAAAATAGTTACTGGAGCAAATGTGACTGGGCAGCTGGGTAGACCAATTCATTTTGGTTTGGTCAACTTATGTAATGATTATAATTCTTGGGGTTTCGGTTTCTCATGGGAATTAACTGTTTGCTTCCTAGTCCAGGATGAAGTCAGTCCAGTTTTGCTTTCTTTTCTGTTGCTGGAAAGCATTGTGCTGCAACAGCTGTGAGCTGACCAACATCACCATCACAGTGGAGAAAGAAGAATGTGGCTTCTGCCTCAGCATCAACACCACGTGGTGTGCGGGCTACTGCTACACCCGGGTAGGCACTTTGCTTTGCCAGAAGTGAGGGTGCGGAGGGTCTGCAGAAGACAATTTTTATTAATTCCCATTTTATCAGTATTTTAAGTTTCCTAAGTAATAGGCATGCTCCCCTTAGCCAATGCTGCCTGTGTTATGATAAAGGTTAATTACCATATCAGTTAAACAGTTGGGTTTGAATTTGATTAGGGTAAATTTAGGGAAGCCTCAAATTTGATCTGATCAATTTGGTAATATGCCAACTCTGCATTTAAAAAAAAAGAAATTCTATGCTAGATTTTTATATATGTATAGCTCACATATATTTAGTAATAGAAGATGTAAAATATATCCCAAAAGCTAATTTCTATATAGATATATTTTATGTATATTATGCATTTCTATTTCTATGTAAATGAAGCCGTATCTTTGCAATAGAGATAGTACCAAAGTGTGTTTCTAAGCCACATAAAAACACAAAGAGCCATGTTATGAATTGTCGTATTGGCCCTCCTGAATACAAACGCCAACAAGCAGCCTGAGAACACAATCAATCCTTGCAGACTATTAGAACCAAATGTATCTGCAAACCCACTGACTTCTTTATACTCGAGAAAACCAAGGCACAGAGGCATAAAACCACTAGCTCGTAGTCACACAGTTTCCTTGCATCAATCCAAGTAAGGAGGCAGCTTCCACTTTTTCTTTATTTTTGTCCCCTGCAGCGCCTGGTTTGCTATGGAGAATTTCATTCTATAAACGGAAATTGAAAATCGCAACTTTTTAATGAAATATAATTTATTGAGTGGCAAATAAGTGTGATCAACCTTCATTTATTGCACTGTTTATTGTACCTTCTTAGGACATAGCCTTGATAGCGTGATATTAAAATAAATTAAACAGCAGTGCTAATTTCTTCCCTCAGTGCAAATAAGTTTTGTATTAGAAAGTGTTAGGACACATCTGTTCTGCCAAGATTAAAAGTTCTTATGTGCAAACCATGTATCCTTTGAAACTGAGAGCACTGCGAAATATAAAGCAGTTAAGAGAAGACCGTGTCTACATGACAGCAGAATATTTAAAGTCTTATGTGAGCCTTCATAGTCATGTTAAGCCAAGCATTAACATCCCATATTATGACTCTTAGACCTTCTATTAACCCACAGGAACAATGTACTTGAAAAGATTTTCTGAGAAATTAAACTTCAGTGTTTTATGGTTTAAGTTGTCATTAACATAGCTTTCGACTAAGTACAAAAAGTCAACTTAAAATGTCTATCATGTTTCCCTTGCTCATCATTTTTTCTACATTGAAATTCAAAGTTTCTCTATGGTTTAAGAAATAATTACTATTTTGATATAGGCATAAGAAGTAGAAAAAGGAATGAATTACATTTCCTGTAAGAGTTCCAGAACCAGGAACATGGTATAGCAGATAGGTAGGTCATCTATGAGATCACGTTCCTTCAGGAATTCGTAAGTGAGCTTTAATGGGTGAAATGTTAGAGCAAGCAGCATTAAACGCCTGACTCATTTTGATTAAGCTAAGTAGAAACTCGCAGAATACTGCTAACTCTGCCCTTCCTAAACTCCTCAGGATCTGGTGTACAAGGACCCAGCCAGGCGCAATGTCCAGAAAACATGTACCTTCAAGGAGCTGGTGTACGAGACAGTGAGAGTGCCTGGCTGTGCTCGCCACACAGACTCCGTGTATACGTACCCAGTAGCCACTGAATGTCACTGTGGCAAGTGTAACAGAGACAGTACCGACTGCACCGTGCAAGGCCTGGGGCCCAGCTACTGTTCCTTCAGTGAAATAAAAGAATAAAGAGCAGTGGACATTTTAGGCTGCCTACCCTTGTCCTGAAGGACCACGATGTCCAAAAAGTCCGTGTGTATACAACATGCTCCGTCTGCAAGGCACTGTGGGCTCGGGGAGCATCAGACCCCACTGACCCTGGCTCCCCGGAGCTTGACAGTGCAAGAATTGAGAGAGGTGGAGCCGGGAGCCTGGCACCGCTCGACCCTGTATCCTAGGTCTGGTTCCATAACTTTTATTTAGTCTTAGTTAACTTATAGACACCTGGATGCTTTCTGGTTAATCATCTTAGGAATCCTCTCGGCAATCCCTTCCTCTTAGAGACAGGGATATGTACAGCAGAGGGAGGAAATGAGATGGGAGATGGTGAAAGTACCAAATGCAGCGTTCTTCCGACAGACTCTCGGGCCCTCAAAAGCAGGGCCAGCCCTGTCTAGTGTGACTCAGTGGTTAGAGCACTGGCCCATACACCAAAGGGTCATGGGTTTAATTCCTGGTCAAGGGCATGCACCTGGGTTGCAGGTTCAATCCCCGGCCCTGGATGGGGTGCATGAGAGAGGCAACCAATAAATGTGTCTTTCTCACATTGATGTTTCTCTTTCTCTAAAAAGTTGATGAAAAAAAATATCCTTGGGTGAGAATTAACAACAACAACAAAAAAGCAGGGCCAGCATCTTCTTCATGACTGTAGTCTCAGTGTCTGGCACCATGCCTAGAATTTAGTAAGACACTCAACAATGGCTTCCTTAAGAAAAGTCAGATCAGAAAGGTAGGGGTAGGAAAACACTGAGAAAGGATGGCTAATGAGGCTGCCCAGCAACGCCAGTCAGTCCGCGGGAGGGAGGGCACCGGCTCCACCTCACCTCTCCTGCTGCGGCGCATGGAACACTGGGACAGGGCGCACCTCTATGGATCGCTCTGTACGGTTGGGGATAAAGATTTCTAAGCTATGACTCCTAATCCCTTTAGATAAGGGAGAAAGCAAGAAATGCTGACATGGCCCTGTGGAAAATAGCCCTGATCTATCCCATCACTTAAACAAAGCAAACAAATGCTGTCAGACTCCTGCAAAACTCTGGATGGAAATTAAAACAAATTTGTTACCCTGCCCTCCAGACTGGCGAACACTCCTTGGAATAGAAGGGGATTTGAAAGCAGGTTCAAAAGCAATTTCAGCAACTTTTTAAGTGCCTTTATCTTATCTGCAAATACATTTGTGTGAGTAAATAGCTCTTTTCGAAAGAATTAGCCATGAGGAAAAAGAAAACCTGTTGTTTCCTCGAATCTTCTCTGTATCAGTCTTCTGTCCATCAATGTCCTCCCAAATCCATCATTTCTTTCAAGAAGGGACATGTTGAAACTATTTCATGAGTGGATTTCTTTTAAAGATGTTACCTCTCTTAGTAATGTACTTGTTTCACACTTATAATGTTTAATATATTTCAATCTTATTTTTTGATTAAAGATGCTAGCCACTAGAGTCATGGATTTGAATTTTTTCATAAACAGCTAACATACGTGCATGTTTATAATATTAACAGAAAAAAATCTTAAAGTATAATTCCTACTGCTTCTGTGAATATTACCTGTCCTCATCTTTGAAAATATTAAAAATGATTTGGTTACATTTCTAAAAGTACTTATGTCAATTTTCTGTCATTTTTTGAAGTCATTTTTCTGATGTAGGAGGGAAACAAACCTACGAGAGAATCACAGAATGAGTGGAGACCCTGGAGATCCTCTAGTTCATTTCTTAAATTTTTGAGATGAAAAAATTAAAGGCCAAGGATGTTAAGATCACAGACAAAATCACAAAGACTGCTCATGGCAGCGCGGGGATTAGAACCCTGGCTTCCTAGCTCTTACCTAGCTCTCCTGTGACTTTTCTACCATACTAAGAAGTCACTGTGGCAAGGACTGACCGAAATTATAGGAATTAATAATCAGTTTTGTCCATTCAAATCTGATATTGATGTGGCTTATAGCTACATTCTCTACAATATTTTGACATATTGAAATTAGGGCTATAATAACAAAGTTTAATAATATGTTTTAAATTATAACATAGCCTTTTCCTTCTCCCTCTATTTTTGGAAATCAAAACAATTGCTTCCCATTAGAGGTAGTACAAGACAATAGCTCCAGAGTTAAGCTGTTTTAATCATCTTGATCAAGTAACTTAAATTCTCTGGACCTTAGCTTCCTCCACTACAAAATGAGGATAATAATATTATCTATCTCAGAGGGTTGTATTGATGATTAAATGGAATCACAGGTGTGAAGGGTTTAGAACAGTATCTGGCACATAGCAGTTTCTCAATAAATATTAGCTGTTATGCCTTGAGACACACAATGTGGTAAGAGGCTAAGTCAGACTTAAGTTAAAGACAACCCAGCCCAGGTTCTTCCTAGAAATCTTAGATACGCTATTTAACCCCTCTGGGCCTCCCTTTTTAAATGAAATAACAATGATAACTATCCCAAAGGGTTGCTGTGCAAATCAAAAGAAAAAAGAAGGCTGGTAAAGTGCTTGGAAGTCTGACAAAACAGCTATAATCCTGATGAATTGAGACCCCTTTACCACTTAGCGAGAAGGTCAAGGCAAGAGGATAGAGACGGGACACTGGAAAACCAGAGGTTAATTTCCACTGGAATGAATATTACTCATCCTCCCATGCAAATCTCAGGAAATTATTTTCCTCGTGATATCACAAGAACTCCACTTTCACCGGTAACAATAAGTGAAATCTTGTCTATTGCCTTTTTGTATCTAAGAAAACATACCTTTGGAATGTCAGAGTCATCTCTTTCTCCAGACCCTTCAGGGCACAACCTCCCACCAGAGCACGAGACCACAGAATCCCTCATTGTTTTCTTGTCCCAAATGCCACCTCTACATGCTGTAAATGTTCATTGTTAACTATCCCACACCACCAATGTTTTACTCTTGATCCAATCTCAGAGGTTTCCCCATTTTGCTTTCTGCCGCCTCCTTAATCTACCAATGAGTCTCATGTAACCCCCCTTACGCCTCCTCCTTTGATTGTAATGTATAAAATAAACTGTAAAACTGCCATTTTCTGGAGCATTTTCTCAACCTACTGATATTTTGCTTCCTGATAATGGTTGTCAGTTTGGCTGAAATAAACTCATAAAAATTCTCTACAGGTTTAGACATTTAAACCATCTCCTGGCCTGTCTTAGTTCACGCTGCTCTAACAGAAGACTATAGACCGGGCAGCGTGTAAACAACAGAAACGCATTTCCCACAGTTCTGGAATCGAGCAAGTCCGAGATCAAGGCACCCGCAGATCTGGTGCCTGGTGAGAGCCCACAGCCTGTTTCAGAGATGGCGGTCTTTTCTGCCGTGACTTTGGCATGGTGACGGGAGCAAAGGAGCTCTCTGGGGCCTCTTTTATAAGAGCACATATTCCATTCGTGACAGCTCTGGTCTCTTGACCTAATTACCTCTCAAAGGCCCCACCTCCGGATACCATCACATTGGGAATTAGGTTTCAACACAAATTTTGAGGGGATGCAAACATTTGAGTCTATAGCATGGCCAGTGAGAATGAAACATGAATAACCTTCCTTACCAACCAAATGGAAAGAAATCTATAGTTCAAAATGGTTGGCAATTTCAGAATTGAGAAGACATAAACAAACAAAATCTTAGCTGAATAGAAATGAGTATGAAAGTCAGGTCAATGATTTATATACAGAAGTTCCTAGAAACATTTTAAAACTGTCTTAGGAATTTGCATTTAATTCATGTATATTCACTACAAGAATAATAGTACTTCAATTTATAAGGTACCTCTAGGCATTTCATTTGTTAGGTTGATTTACAGTAAATTGGCTTATTGCAGCCTAATAAAGAATAGTCTTTGCTATCTGCCACTACAATAAATTAATCAAGTGATTTAAAATTGAATTTTCACACAACAATCTTGTTTTGTTTTCTCACATCTATAAACTAATAGCATCTATCATCATTTAAAACCAATAATATGATTTGTGCTTTGCAGAAACCAACAACAAATTAAAAACCGAACCTCTGCATTGGTAACAACAGAAACAGCCAAGAGTGTTTGAGAAATGAGCATGGTTTTCCCTTCGCTGTTACTATAGCACAGGAAAGCTGGGAACAAATGGAGCCTAGTGCAAGCCTGTGGTTGTTTCAAAGGCTGTAACACTTCAGGACAATGCAAATGGCTTCTCACATTAAAAAGACATTAAATCGCTCGGCAATTTAGAAGAAAAGGCATACAACTGCTTTCGAATTTTAAAATACATTTCTGTGAAAAATTACCTCGCAGGAGAGCCTGGGGCTATTGTGATGTACCTCTTCCTGTGTGCTGGAAGTGACGGTAGCCCTCCCCAGGACCGAGAAAGGCAGCAGTTCTGTTGTTCAAAACACTTAAAGTGAGTGATTAATCCTGAGCTGTGTCATAGGCATGTGAAGCGATGGAAGATGGAAAAACTGAAAAACCAAGTGGCTTTGTGGAGGAGGTGTAATCAACCCTTGATTAATTGCACTAATGGAAAAGAGTGCTGTGGATAACACAAACATCATTAAATGCCAAATGAAAACTAGCCTGAGTTTGGCCACAAATATAACTTGTAATTTTAAGACATGAAATTTTCCTCTCATGGAACTGTTATCCATAGGGGTGGGTCTATAATTTAACTCCAACACTATCTTCAACAGAATAATGCTTTGCAGTGTTAAAGAAGTTAGAATAACATCTGGCAGAGGGAAGACATTCCAGCTACAGCACTTGTAGAGTCAGCATAGTTCTCTATGTACTGCCCTGATGCCTACCCATTAGTCTTAAGATGGACTGAAAACTGCAAAGGTGAAAACTTATTTGTTCAAAAATATATTCTGCCAGGGTGTCCCAAAGTCACTGAGAATAGATGGGTCTAATAAAACAGATTGAAGGAATCCAGGTTTATTAAAGGTTTTGTTGTACAGGTATGCAAACAGGGCTGCTTCGCAAATACACACGTCAAGACAGAGCAGCCCACTATTCATCAGCTATTTCTATCTGGCCTTACAGCATGGATGTTTATTCAAGCTTTCAAAACAATATTCGGCGGGCATTCTGTCCCAGGCAGAATGCTAGATACTGCAGATGGACTGGTGAAGAAAGCATACTTAGCCACTGCCTTAATGAAATCAAGCACCTAGCAACTCTTAGCGAATAATAGGTGCACAAGAAATATAACTGCTTTCCTCTCAAATGTTCATTGGTTCTTAAATCTCCCTGGGCTGAGCAGCCAGCTGTTAAAATATCAGCCTATATTTTTAAAAGAAGGGTGGGGGTAGAGCATAAGCACTTAGGGCAACATGCTAGCTATGACGTCCTCTATAATGGATAGTACAAATAAGAAAAAAAATCAAACCCAGTATAAAATCCATGTGGAAAGATAGGATTTAGGGGTTTGATAGTTGTCAATATTTAAGAACATTTAAGAAGTGAACTGAAAGGGCATCAGATTCCCAAGGAGATTGTTCTAAGTTGAGTGCCAACAAAGAAGAGTCCAAAAAATTGGGGGGGAAATGTCAAATAAAAAACATACAAAATTAAAAATAATACATGATTACACCAAGTGAACTTTGGGAGTTGGGGAAGAAGGCAGGAAAATGCCTAGTCAATAAATCAGAGATTGTTCTTAAATATTTTTACTGGATCCCTAATTATTCACATTTATTGCTTGGTTTTATCACTGCAGAAATGAGAAGCATAAGAATTTTGACAGCCTATACACAAACATCCATGCCTCTATAATTTCATCTTGAGGATTTTGTTATTTTTTGTATGGGACCACTGAATTCCCCAGATTTCCATAACCTGTCATTCTGAGCATACAAATCAGTTATATTCTAAATGGTCTAGTACCAGTTGAAATAAACAAATATAGTTGCTATGCTTATGTGTAAAGAAATACAGGTAAGAATAAGCAAAGATTTCTTTTTTAAACTGGAGAATTTAAAAAATTTTGTTTCACCCTGGCTGGTTTGGTTCAGTGGTTAGAGCGTCGGCCTGAGATCCAGAGAGACCCAGGTTCAGTTCCCACTAAAGGCGTGTACCTTGGTTGCAGTTTGTCCCTGGCCCTGGTTGGGTCGTGCAGGTGGCGACCACTCGATGTGTCCCTTTCATGTCGATGTGTCTCGCTCTCTCTCTCTTCTTCTCTCTCCCTCCCACTCTATCTGAACAAAAAAACGAAAAAATGTCCTCAGGTGAGGATAAAAAAAAAAAATTTTGTTTTCACCTTGGCTGGTGTGGCTTAGTATCAACCCATGCACCAAGAGGTTGCTGGTTCAATTCCTGGTCAGGGCACATGCCCAGCTGGTGGGCCTGATCCCCAGTTGGGGGCATGCAGGAGGCGGTCAATCAAGGTTCTTTCTCATTGATGTTTCTATCTCTCTCTCCCTCTCCCCTCCTCTCTCTCTCAAATCAATAAAGAAAAAAATTTTTTGTTTTTCAATGACAGTTGACATACAATATATTAGCTTCGGGTATGCAACATAATGAGTACACACTTATATACCTTACAAAATGATCACCATAATAAGTCTAGTACCCATCTGACACCATACATAGTTATTACAATATTGTTAACTATATTCCTATGCTGTACTTTACTTCCCCATGTTTGTATAACTGGTTATTTGTACTTCATAATTCTTTTTACCTTTTTCACCCATCCCCTATCCCCCCACCCTCCCATCTGGTGGTCACCAGTTTGTTCTCTGTATTTATAAATTTGTTTTTGTTTTGCTTGTTCATTTATTTTATTTTTTAGATTCCACATGTAAGTGAAATCATGTAGTACTTGTCTTTCTCTGTCTTACACATTTCACTTAGCATAATACCCTCTAGATCCATCTATGCTTTCATAAATGCTAAGATTTCATTCTTTTTCATGGCCATGTAATATTCCATTGTATGTATTACCACTCTTCTTTATTCATTCATCAGCTGATGGGCACTTAGGTTGCTTTTATATCTTGGCTATTATAAATAATGCTGCAATTATATAAAACTATACTATAGTACTATAGTAATCAAACAGCATGGTATTAGCATAAAAACAGACACATATTTCAATGGAACAGAATAGAGAGTCTAGAAATAAACCTATGCCTATATGGTCAATTAGTCTATGACACAGGAGGTAAGAATACATAATGGGGTAAAGACAATCTAGTCAATAAATAATGTTGGAAAAACTGGACAAATACATGCAAAAAAATGAAACTAGACCATTTTATACCATATATAAGAATAAACTTAAAATGGATCAAAAATCTAAATGTAAGACCCAAAACCATAAAACTCCTAGAAGAAAACATAGGCAGTAAACTCTCTAATATTGCTCTTAGTAACGTTTTCTGATATATCTCTTCAGGCAAGGGAAACAAAAGAAAACAATAAACAAACAGGACTATATCAAACTAAAATGTTTTTGTGCAGCAAGGAAAACCATTAACAAAACAAAACGACAACTTACCTATTGGGAGAAGATATTCACCAATGATATATCCAATAAGAGGTAAATATCCAATTCATAAAGAACTCATACAACTTAACACACACAAAAAACAATCCAATTAAAAAACAGACAGAGAACCTGAATAGACACTTCTCAAAAGAGGACATACGGATGGCCAACAGACATATAAAGAGATGCTCAATGCCACTAATCATCAGAGAAATGCAAATTAAAACCACAATGAGATATCACCTCAAACCTTTCAGACAACAAGTATTGACTAGAATGTAGAGAAAAGGATCCCTCCTGCATTGTTGGTGGGACTGCAAATTGGTGCAGCCACTATAGAAAACAGTATGGAGTTTCCTCAAAAAATTAAAAATATAACTACCTTATGAACCAGCAATTCCACTTCTGGGAATATATCTGAAGAAATCCAAAACACTAATTTGAAAAGATATATACATCCTTATGTTGATTGTAGCATTATTTATAATATATAAAAGTAACCCTAGTGCCCATCAATAGACAATTGAATAAAGATGAGGTACATATATACATGGCCACAAAAAAGAATGAAATCTTACCATTTGCGACAACATGGATAGACCTAGAGGATATTATGCTAAGTGAAATAAGCCAGACAGAGAAAGACAAATACCAAATGATTTTACTTATATGTGGAATCTAAAGAATAAAATAAACAAAATGAAAGCAGAATCACAGGTACAGAGAACAAACTGATGGTTGCCAGATGGGAGAGGGTTTGGGGGACTGGGTGAAAAAGGTGAAGGGATTAAGAATTACAAATTGGGCCTGGCTGGTGTGGCTCAGTAGACTGTGTGTCACTCCATAGACTGAGAGGTCCAAGTTCAATTTCCGATCAGGGCACTTGCCTGGGTTGCAGGCTCGATGCCCAGTAGAGGGCATGCAGGAGGCAACTAATCAATGATTTTCTCTCACATCAGTGTTTCTCTCTCTCTCTCCCTTCCTTTCTCTCTAAAAAAATCAATAAAGAGATATATATATATGAAGAATTACAAATTGTATTTACAAAATAGACACAGGGATGTTTTAGCACAGCACAGAAAATACAGTCAATAATATTATAATTACAATGTATGGCACCAGGAAGTTACTAGAATTATGGAGATCACTTGGTAAATTATATAAATGTCTAACCACTATGCTGCACATCTGAAACTAATATAAAATAATAATTAATGTCAACTGTAAAAAAAACAGTACAGATACTACAAAAATATATTCCTAGGGAGCCATACTGACTGCCCCAACATATTTCAGGTGTCTAATCATGGACAAAAATTTGTGGCAAGTACACTGAATGGTTGTTCTTACCATAATCATGTGGATGGGGGACAGAAGCACCTAGAAAAGCCAAAGAAAGAAGTTAAAGTGGATTAAGAAATATGTTGCCCTGGCCATTTTGGCTCAGCAGTTAGAGTGTCAGCCTGCGATCCAGAGAGACCCGGGTTCGGTTCCCGCTAAGGGCATGTACCTCGGTTGCAGTTTGTCCCTGGCCCTGGTTGGTCATGCGGGTGGCAGCCACTCGATGTGTCCCTTTCACGTCGATGTTTCTGTTTCTCTCTCTCTCTCTACCTCTCCCCCTCTCTCCCTCTCTCTTTCTCTCCCTCTCCCTCTCTCTCCCTCCCACTCTATCTTAACAAAAAATAGAAAAATGTCCTCAGGTGAGGATAAAAAAAAAAAGAAAGAAATATGTTGAGTAAATACATTCCTACTCAACCTTTATGCCTTAGCTCAGCTGGCCCTACCCCAGTAAGCACTCTAGATTCCCTTATTAGTTTGCATGCCCGTGTTCTATGCATTACTGCCCCACAGGTATGAAAAAACACACCTCCTCCTGTGTTTTCCTTTACACTACATAATCCTTTACTTCTGATACCAGATGTGTGGGTTTTCCACACACCAAGCAGCTCTTTGACACCAACTGGGTGTCTTACAATTTAACTCAATTCTGACACTATCTGGAGATAGCGTCAGATCCCAAAGGCTAAGGGTTCAGTCCTACAAAAATGCCCTTCTGCACTTCAGACTGCAATATAAGTCCAGGTTGTTATATATGCTTCTGACCTCCTACCTATAAATTGTCAGTTTCCATGACCCTCTCCTCAATTAAATTGCTAAAGCAGTTCACAGAACTCAGGAGAACATTTTACTTACTAGATTACTAGTTTATTAGAAATATATATATAACTCAGGAACAGACTGATCTGACTTGCACAGGACTATGTATGTGAGAAGAGGCTCAGAGCCTTCCATTCCCGTTCTGGGGTACAGCACTCTCCCAGAACCTCACATATGTTCACCTACCTGGGGGCCTCTCTAAAACTCATCCTTGGGGTTTTTATGGAGGCTTCATTAAGTAGGTATGGTTGGTTAAGTCACTGGCCACTGGTAACTGAAGTAAATCTCTAGCCCCCTTCCCTTCTTAGAGGGGGGGGTGGGGCCTAAGGTTCCAATCCTCTAGCCACAGGGTTGGTTCCCCTAGCAACCAGTTTCCCATCCTTTGGGGCTTTTTAATAGTCTCCTCATTAACATAAACTCTGGTATTGTTGTAAAGGTCTTGTTATGAATAACAAGGATGCCTGTATCACTCTTATCTCTTAAGAAATTCTAAGGATTTTAGGAGCTCTGTCAGGAAAGGGGACAAAAACTAATTATAAATTTTTTTTACTGTAGATCACAATACCCATTTCTATCAATTGCACCTAGTAAGCTCTCAATAACTGGTAGCTGTAATTATTCTTGCTACTATTTATGGACTTCCAATTATATCTGGGAACTGGAATAATCAGCTCACACATGCTCTCCCGTTCATGACATGCTATATTCTGATCTCAGTATTAAACTGAATAGAGTTGTTATTTGAACCTGTATCTCCTGACTTCCCTCCCACCACTTTGTATCCTCATTTCTTGCAACAATTAAGAGTCAACTTGTTTAAAGAAAAGTGATATAGCCTGGCCCGAGTGGCTCAGTGGTTGAGCGCAGACCCTTGCACCAAGAGGTCACCAGTTTGATTCCCAGTTAGGGTACATGCCCAGGTTGTGGGCCCGATACCCAGTGTGGGGCATGCAGGAGGCAGCCAACTGATGTTCTTTCCTTCCTCCTTCCTCTCTCTCTAACATCAATAAAGAAAAAAATTAAGAAATGTGATACAGAAAAGTTAACTAATGACTGGACAGTGGGACAGATTGAAGCTGCATTTTTAGCTTTAGATTTTTCTCATTTGAAGCAAACATTTCAGACTGTTGTGGGGGTGGCATGGGGAAGGAAATACAGATCTGTTCACAGCTGCTACTCAAAATACTAGCCATATAACCAAGAGAAAATTTGGCTCAAATTAAAACCTCAGGGCTTTTCATTGCCATCATAACCATTATTGTATCAATTAAGATTCATTTGGGTGTCCACAGTGTGTTTGGCACTATATCAAGGAAGGAAGGTGACAATTATAGAAATGACTTTAATCATTTTGCTAACATCTGAAAATGAGCCAAATGGTATAAAGAAAAAAAGCAGAAATATATCATTAAATTTTCATAATTCAACAGCACTTAGAATAATAAAATATTAGAATTAGAAAAGTATCCAACGATTCTGTTGTACAGCTCTGGAGGTTGATGAAACTCAGTTCCAGAATGGTAATGTTACACAACCAATATAAAAGTAACAGTTCCCGAAGGTCACACAACCAGTAAGAAACAGGGAAAGCCAAGGCTCATAGCCAGATCTTCTAACTCAAAATGCAGTGTTTTCTCCATTCTATCAGGTTGCATCTCAATCTATGAGGATCATATTCTTGGAAAATAACATATTCCATATATCTCGCTTCTTCTGATTGACTCTCTTGGAAAATTAGGAGTCAAGCCATCAGCGTCTACATGTTTTGTCTTTTCTGTATCAGCCATTATTAGTGATAGGAAAAGAAGGTACTGATGGCTTTAGTGGGGATGCTTTGACTTGAGGGGGGCCTTATTTATAGGGACAATATGAACAATTCAAAATATTTTGGGAATTTCATGAGAACCCTTATTTGGGCCTTATGCAGAGCTTTGAAGAGCAATACTGCCAAGACGCCAGCAGAGGGAGATTTATAACTTGAACTATTCCACTTAATTGTCAGTCAGTCGTAGGCTGTGGGAATACTATAGTAAACCAAACCAACATGGCATCTTCTTTCATAACTCTTACCATCCAGTGACTTCCTTGACAAAATTCTAAATTCCACTGTCCCTTGTCCTTCTGATGCACCTGATTGACAATTCCTCTACCATGAGTTAATCCAGTTGTCTGATTTCACTGGTCCCGCACAAGGACATCAGTACACTAGAAAAGAAATCAAAATTGTCACATTACGGATTTGTCTCTACATAGTCCTGCTCCCTAACTTCATATAGTCTCTTAATGTTGCTCTTATAAACCCCTACTTATAGTTATCTCTTTATTTCCCCGAACCTCTAACTGAAATTGAGTGTTTCATTTACTTACAAATGCAGACAATCAATTATAGTATTATTGGCAACTGTGTCTACAGTACCTATAACCTTATCACCAACAGAAATCACCGATTTTCTGTATCAAATTAGAGTTGGTACAGATCTCTCGAATTATTATTTATACTCATCACTACTTTGAAATTATGGAAGTTATTAAATTTAGTACTAGACTATGCCATTTTATGCATTTTCAAAACATCTGCAGATTTTTTTCACATTTCTTCCATCAAGAGATGGAAGCTATGTTCCCTCTCCTTGAATCCGGGCCAAGCTCAGTGACTCACAGATAACCAACAGAACGGTTGGAAGTGACAATACACGACCCCAGGGGTAGGACATAGAAGATGAAGCAGCTTTTACCTTGTTTGCTGGAGCCCAAGCACCAGAAGCCTTGAGCCGCCAAGTAATAACTCCAGCTACCTTAGAGCTAGTGTGCAGTGAGGAAGACCAAACTCATCTAAGCACAGAGACCACGTGGAGAGACTTGAAGGACAGGAAGGGGAGATGGAGAGGGAGAGCAGGGGATGGGGCATTCACTGGCCGGGCTCCAACTGCCTTTTACTTTGATTGGTAGGGACAATACAAGATCTCTCTACTCTGGTTGATGGGAACACAAACTATTCTCAGCATCAGAAATTGTTTCTGATGGCTCTTTCCCAGACCTCCTGGAGTTCCACCCTTCCACGGCACAGATCAGTACTCGGGCAAAAGTATGAGGGGAAGGGTACACCTGGGCAGACCTCCAAGACTCTGTGCCACTTCCTCCTCTCCAACACCAGCCCATTGGCTTCCCTGAATTCCCACCTCTGTCTCCTCCATTCAATGAAACCACTTGTCTCTGTTTAGCTTCCCTTCCCTGCTTTGTGCCCTGAACATGACTCCAGGCAGTAAGCTGGGGTCACTATAGGACTTACCTTATTTGTTTCTCTTCTCTCGGGGATCACAACTCTGTATTGCCTGTTGTCCAATATCTGAAAATAGTTGCTTCCAGTAGGAGGGCAATCTGCAGAAGCAGAAGTCCAAATGTAACAGTTAAAACCTACATAAAAAACTGAATTGTGTTGTCTGATCTTAAATTCATACTCAAAAATACAAACAAACAAACAAAAAAGCCCCTCATACTGTAGTAATAATAGTAAAGTTTCTTGAATATGTTCTCTATGGTAGCTATTATCTCTAACTTCCCACTCTTTAACTGGGTACATTCTGGCTTCTACCCTTCACTTCACTGAAGGGACTCTTAACACACCATCTGTAACCATCTTATTACTCCAAAGAATTAATTTCAGTTATTTTCTTACTTTATCTTATTCAGTTACGTTATTCAATATGGTAGCCAATAGCCACACGTAGCTACTGGGTACCTGAAATATGGCTAGTCCAAACTGAGAGGTACTGGAGGTATAAAATACACACCATACTAAGATTTCTAAGACTTAGTATGAGAAAAAGGATATAACATACTATATTAATAATTTTATATTAATTACACAGTAAAATGATGTTTTAAATATTTGGGGTTAAACAAAATATATTTATAAAATCAATTTCACCTATTTCTTTTTACCTTTCTAATACTGTTACTAAAAAATTTACAATTACATATGTGACTCCCATTATACGTCGAAAGGCCAGTCCTGTACTATAGCAACTGCTCCTACTGATAGAGCCCTGCTTTCAACTCTCTCCTTCTTTGGTAAGTGAGACTTGGCTCTTTCCTAGTTTTCTGGCTACCTCACTGCCTGCTCCTTCTCAGACTTCTCCTCCAAAACCTAAATATATTGTTTTCAAATTTCAGTGTGCTGCAAAATCACCGACTTGCTTGCCAAAAACACAGATTCCTGAAGCGCATCTGTAGAGATTCTGATCTAGTACTAACATTTACCAAAACTCTCATCTTCAGCTCAAATTCCTCTCATTGCCTGCCTCTTCTTCCCAAAGGCGTGCTGCACATCTTCAGTGGGATGTCTAAAACTGAACATAACCAACGTTTCATTCCTTGTCTCTATTTCCCTAACCCGCTTCCCTTTTGTCCTCCCAATTACCCTAGCTAGAACCCTAAAATCATCCTCTCCTTGTTCCTCACATTTCTGTCTAATCCGTTTCTAAAACTGCTTGCTTAACTTCTATCCTCTCCATGCTTTCTTAATTCCCTTACTTTTTTTTTTTTTTAAATAATAATTGCCTTATTTCAATCTGGGCACTATTGATGTTTTGAACCAGACAGTTCTTTTGTGAGGGGTTGTCTTGCACATTGCAGGATGTTTAGCAGTTTCCCTGTCCTCACCCCACTAGATATCAGTTGTACCCCCTAGCTGATAAAACAAAAAATGTCTCCAGATGTTACCAACTCTCTAAGGAAGGGGAGGGGTGGAATCACCCCACCCCACAGAGCCCTGAGTTGATTGAGGCCGTGGCGAGACAGTCCACCTGGATCTCCTGCCCAGTTCTGTACCTCTTCCTTCTCCACATGCCTCAGAGTTTTACAGTTTACTTCAGAATAAAATTTAGTATCTCTAATGTGGCATAAAGGGCATTATCTGTCCTCTGCTTACCTCTCTCAGCTTCCCACTCTAGATATACTGAATTCTTTGCAGTTTCCTTAAGGGTGGATGAAAGTCATAAGAGGTATTATTAGTCAGAAAAACATGTTAACTACACTAGTAGCTTAGGAGATAAATGCAAAATTTATTGGATGTTTTATATAGATAATACAAGTAAGCATGCACTTGGTGGAACATAGGCAGAATGCTGTTAAATATACACAGTGAGTAAACTATAAGTCATGCCAAAGTTAAAATAAATTGAAAATATCATGGAACAGGACATTTATAGTTTAAAAGGGGGGGAAAGGGGACTAAGCTATGAATAATTATGCTATCTCTGGGCTGACAGCTATGTCACCACTAAATTATCCATCCATAGGTGACACCTAGTACAGTCGCATATGTGCCCCATCCAAAAAAAAATAAAAATAAATAAATTCAAATAAACCCATGTCTGTTCAGGCTAATTAGTAAGCTCTGGTTGTGACCAGGCACATTTCCCTGCACTTATCCAGCCGAGCAGGTGTGTGTGCTATTGACTCAAAGCACTTTCCACCTGTGGGCCTCCTTGTAGCGACCTGAACTCTAGTCTACATAAGCACATTATCCATGGAAAAGGCTGATGTGGCAGACAGAACATAAGAACATTGCTTAACTCCTTACTCAAGTGATGGCCTTCCCCCTGTTTGCGCCCTATTCTAAACATGTCAACTTACTCCCACTCTTTCTCCTTGTTTTTCACTGGGCATTAAAATCAATTCAATAATCCATGGTTGCCCTGGCCAGTTTGGCTCAGCAGTTGGAGCGTCGGCCTCCCAGGTTCGGTTCCCGATAGGGACACGTACCAAAAAAACATAAAAGAAAGAGAAAATAATAAACCATGATATTCAAGTATCTTGATTTGGTCTGTGAGTCTTCTATTTTATTATCTTTGGGCAGCTTGCCTAGTAGTTTGCTTGGAAGCCACCACTGCATCAGATTAGTTTTCCATATGCCAGCTCAATTCAAGCAATAATCTCCTCTCAGAATGCCCCTGCATTAGTAACTCATTATATACTGTTCATATTCTGCGTTTCCATTATGGCATTTATCACACCACACTGTGATTAACTCTTTTTTTTTTTAATCCTCACCCGAGGACATTTTTCCTTTTTTTGTACAGATAGAGTGAGAGGAAGAGAGAGAGAGGGAAACATCGATGTGAAAGGGACACATCAAGTGGCTGCCACCCGCACGACCAACCAGGGCCGGGGACAAACTGCAACCGAGGTACATGCCCTTAGCGGGAACCGAACCTGGGTCTCTCCGGACCGCAGGTGGACACTCCAAACGCTGAGCCAAACCGGCCAGGGCTGTGATTAACTCTTGACTTCTTTGTTTCTCTTTCTAGCTCCTGAGCTCTTTGAAAGGAGGGATACATTTTATTCTTTTGCCTCATTATAAATTAGCAAAGCGCCAACCATAAATTACTGAAAGAACTACTGCATGTGACCTCCTGAAGAAACAGTTGAGCAGATTATCTATTGTTTTTGCCTTTCTTTCATTCCCCAATTCTAGAACTGGTGTAATTTGGTGAGTAGCAAAACTCTGTCTGGTTACACAGGAGCATGAAGGGGGTAGTAAAATCCCCTAAGACCACGGGAAAACATACTTCCATGGTCTTGGGAACAGAGACACCGCTCCTCTATCCCTCTCCAGGCGGTCTGCCCACATGCAGATACCCCCACACACAACATGAGGAACTATATTAAAGGGTCCCGGCATTAGGAGGGTTGAGAACCACTAAGGGATCATGAGCTCTCACAGATTCTAAGTGAATAAATCACTTTAAAAATTAATGAGTGGCCAGGCTGGTGTGGCTCAGTGGCTGAGTGTCACCCATGCACCAAGAGGTTGCTGGTTAGATTCCCGGTCAGGGCACATGCCCAGGTTGTGGGCCAAATCCCCAGTGAGGGGCATGCAGGAGGCGGCCAAGCATGTTTCTATCTCTCCTTCTCTTTTCCTCTCTCTCTCTAAATCAATAAAGAAAAAAAAATTTTTTTTAATTGATGAGCGCCTAAACTATATACAATAAAGTTATTTCTTTCCTCAAAAAAATTTACAAGCATCTTCCTGTAGCTCATATTATACTCTAAGTCATTAAAAGAGATGCATATTGGAATGCATTTAGCTTGAAATTAAATTAACGAAATGTGAGACCTTAAATAAAGGGTCGGTTCCTGAGGTCCTTTTAACACATTCACTTCTTCAGGGATTAGATCGATTGTGGTGCAAAAATCTGGCTTCACGGTCAGGCGAAGAGGTTTGCGAACAGATTCCAAACTAGCCAAACCGGTATCTTGGAAGCGACGGCCTCTGGGACTAAAACACACGCCTAACCTCCAAGGGCCGACACCAAAATAGCGCAGGGAGCAACTGTTGCCTCACCTTGAATCATTCGCCAATTGACACCGCCCAGCCCTTCCAGCCCCGGAGGCTCCCGGCGACGCGCCGCTCTAGGCTTCTCCCGGGTCTCTTTATGGTAGCGCTGAGCCTCTCTAGCTCTCGCTCGCCGTCCTCTCGGTGGTAGTGCGAGGACGCGCGGAAGAGCGGGCCGCCGAGTTCGTCGTGCGTGGTTACGAGTTCTTCTCGAACCCGGGCGGAGCAGCTCGCGCTAAGGTGGAAAGGGCCGTGGGGGGAGATTGTGGGAGGGAATGAGCGGGGGCGTGGAGACCCGCTCCTGGATAGGAGGAGGTCCCGGGCCGGGTCACGGAGACCGGTGAGAAGTGGGAGAGGAGGCCCGGAAGCGAGAGGGGAGTTTTCAACGGCCAGGTGGGCCTCCCGCCTTGCAGAGTAAACCCCGCCCCCGACCCCAGGTCACCTGCCCCCTTGGAGTCGAGGCCCGGCGCGGTTCCTGCTGCATCTGTCGCGTCCGCGGGTTGTCGCCTCCCAGAGACGGGGAACCCTCGAACCTATAGCCCAGGCTTGTGCTAGTTTAGATGAGGGTCTTGTGGCCTTGAGCCAGCGTGTATCTCGCCAATTTTGTTTTTATTTTTGTAATCGAGTCCTCGTTGAAGCCGGAGGCGCAGTAGTAGCCGTTTTGGGTACCGGTACCATGCACATAGTAGGTACTCCTCGGACGTATCTGGTGGCTTGAAACATGTTGATAGAGCCGTGAACTAGGGCCTTGGGCATGTGACCACCGCAGGATTGGGGAGGGAATCATTGTGGGGTCCGTGGGCTTAGTCACATGATGTGGGAGATTCAGCCTTCTCGGTGGGAGATTCTTACAGCTTCTGGACATGTATTCATTTAAAAGACGTTGTGAGGTAACTTCTAAGTGTCCGTTTTGTGCGAGAGAAGCTTCAGCTGTAAATGGGACCCAGGTGATCCCTTGCCCTCACGGAGCTTAGTGTGTAATGGAAAAAACGAACAAGTAACAAGCCTGTGATGAGTGCCGTGAACAGGAAATCCCACGAAGTTACTACTCTTCCGCCTTGGCTGATGAAGTCACACCGTATACCTCCTGTCTTCCAACAGCTGGAAAGTAACAAAGCTTTTCTATTCACATGAACGTGTGCGCACAAAGGAAGGAGGACCTGTAGCAATGGTATTTGGGTAAGGCTCAGCCAGGGGTGAAGACACTGGTTCTGCCTTGAAGGATAACTTAGCATCACCTGGCAGACAGAAAGCCCAGGCCTTTCTTAGCAGAGAACAACATAAAGGCATACAGCATAAAAGAACTTTGCAGGTAGTGTAGTTTGACTGGAGTAATGTGGCCTTTAGAACAAATAATGGCATTCTAAGGGCCCAGACTTTGTTTTCTAAGAAGAGGTAAAAAAAAGTGTTTTCAACAGAATGATTACAATTCAGTTTCGCAATCACTCAGCCATCCATAGTGCGCATGAGTTATTGTTTGACCATTTTGGTTTACATCCAAAATAAGGTAGAAAGAGGAGAACTTTACTCATTCCTCTTGGTCTGAAAACCTCGTAGTTGTTGAAATCCCTCCTCAGTTCTCTTTGGCCTTTAGGAACCAGTTGAATAGTGACAAATTGCAAACAGAGTTTGGAGTCCTGAAGAGGTGGCTACATCTTTCCAAACTTGATCTGAGTGTACACTGGACAGCATTAAAATCTGAGGGGAGTGCATTGGGTGAGCCTAGGGTAAATCATTAGGACCTAATTAATGGATTCTGCATATAAAGTAAAATTAGGTTTGGGTGTGTATGTTTTTTAATTCATTCAGGAAATACTTAAGTGTCTCTGATATACAGCCATTGTGCTAGCTTGGTAACTAGAGCTCTAAACTTCAATTTTTTTATATGTAAATGGGGATGATAGTCCTTCAGAGTTGTAAAGAATAATGAGATGGTGTTTGTGCTATCACTGTACCTGGCCCTTACTATAAATCTTTTCATTGGTACTATGGACTATATTTTTGTTTTAAATTCTCTGTAACTTTCTTACTGGCACTGGACCTTCTTGAGGATTGAGACCATCTCATCTTGGCTCTTTAGTCCTGTTAGTGCCCACTCACATGTAATATAGACAGTTAATATTTGAAGATATTAAATGGGCACAAAACGTTGACAGTTGCAAGAGGCATGACTTCTTTATGTGTGCTCATAACTAACTAAAACTGCTGATATGCATTGTAGGGGTGGATGAAATTTTTTAAATTTTCATTAAATAAGAAAACCTAGAAAATTCTATTTAAATTATAAGATCCTATTCTTTACCCCTCCCCACAAAAGGGCATTTTTTTCATGAAAGGGGAGGACTGTTGAGTTAACCTAAAAATTCAGTAAATTTTTTGTTTGGTTAAATTTCCTCTTAATGCTACTTTCCCCACTAATTATGAGACTGGTAAAGTAAAAAGCTATAATTAATGAGAAATCAACACATTGGAACACAGTATTTTCATACCTCCCCAAAAAATTTTGGGAGGAAAAAAATTAGTTCCCTTTTTAATCTGCACTTCCCTCTGCTTTTGTTTTAGAATAGTTTCATTTTAAACTGAGTAGGTCCTATAATTTGTTCATAGGAAGTTCAGATTCCTTTTAAGAGCAGGTAAGAGGTAGAACATAATTTGAAGCTGGCACCAGAGAAAGATCTCTGATTACAGGAAGATGCAAAAAATAAAAATAAAAACAATTGCATGGTAAATGAGGTTGCCAGAATTAGCAAATAAAAATGCAGGATGCTGCCCTGGCTGGTTTGGCTCAGCAGAGTGTAGTCCTGCTTCCAGAGAGACCCGGGTTCGGTTCCCGCTAAGGGCACGTACATCGGTTGCAGTTTGTCCCCGGCCCTGGTTGGGTCGTGTGGGTGGCAACCACTCGATGTGTCCCCTTCACGTCGATGTTTTTCTTTTTTCTCTCTCTCTCCCCCTCCCACTCTATCTGAACAAAATATTGAAAAATGTCCTCGGGTGAGGATAAAAAAAAAAGCAGGATGCTCAGTTAAATTTGAATTTCAGACAAATAACAGCTTACTTTTTAGCAATATTTGGGATATAATTAAAATGAAAACTATTCATATATTATTTAAAATCTAAATTTAACTGAGCATTCTGTATTTTGTCTAGCAACTCCAGTAGTAAATAATTCTAACCCCACAATGACACCTAAGCGGATGGATGCTTAGAAAACAGTATAATTGTGCAGACAGATTAATTCCTTCAAGTGTTCCTCCAAAAATTATAGTACAGTACTCAAAAGTGTGCCAAGAGTTTCAGACATTTGGAAGCCACTGTTTACCAGAAAGGGGATGTTGGCTAACTTGAAGAAAAAACTATTTTAACTGCATTTTCCAACTAAGAGTCCAGGTTCATAGTAATTTCAACATAATTTAAGAATTTGTACAATTGTGGAAGATGTTCGAGCAAATACTAGGAACACTTATTTGAGTTAATTATATTTCCAGGTTTCCCAGAGAGTCTACGAGTGCTTAGAAAAAGCTATTCAACTTCACTGGCACAATTTAAATAGTCTGCTAATAAATTCTTATGAACAATACAGTGACTTAACCAAATTAAAAGAAAACAAAGGAATAGAAGCTCCCAGTAGCCAAGGAAAAGAATTCCCTAGTGGGTAAAAATATTACTATGGACAGAAAAAATTTCTAAAATAAATTTTCTAAGTCACAAGGATAGGGAATGTCAAATATGCTCTATCAAATATGATGTTCCTTATCAAATATGGTCAGGGTAGCTCAAGTCTTTGAATACTAAGAACTAGTCCTATGTTCTGTAAATCCTGTTATAGATTGGTGGCTACAAATTGATTATAGTTATCTACAAATATAAGAATCTGTGGCATTAATAAGACATTAAGCATTAGCAGGTTTATAATGTGCTGATCAGATTTTCTTAATTATACTGACTTAAGAAAAGTCAGAGCCAGTTTTTTGTTGTGTAACAATACCTCTCAATTTTTCTTTTTCCACTCCTTGATTTAGCTTAACACACTTTTCTCCTTAAAAATCTAATTATTTGTATGATACAGACCATTTTATTTGATGTGATTGGGACCTATACTTGGTACTTAAATTAAGTTAAAATGTTAACCTTTTAACAATTTAAATTTTATTTTTTAATTTTTAAGTTTAGTATTTTAACTTAAAACATCAAGGTGTATATTTATTCACTTTTTTTTATTACGTGAGACCAGAGTCTATTCTTTGTGGTTTTACTGATTACAGTTTGTCTCTGCAGAAAATGCATAAGAGTATCTTCAAGCCCTGGCCAGTTTGGCTCAGTGGCTGGAGCATTGGCCTGTGGAACAATGACCCGCGGGTTTGATTCCAGTCAAGGGCATGTACCTTGGTTGCAGTTGGTACCCAGCCCTGGTCAGGGTCATGCAAGAGGCAACCAGTCTGTGTGTTTCTCTCACATCGATGTTTCTCTCCCGCCCTCCCTCCCACTCTATCTGAAGATAAAATAGAAAAATGTCCTCAGGTGAGGATTTAAAAAAAGTATCAAGATTTCTCACCAGTTTTTAAATAGAGAGCAAAGCCCAGCCAGTGTGGCTCAGTGGATTGAGCATCTTCCTATGGACTGAGAGGTCCCAGTTTGATTCCCTGTCAGGGCACATGCCAGAGTTCTGGGCTCGCTCCCCAGTAAGGGGAGTACAGGAGGTAGCCAATCTATGTTTCTGTCTCTCTCTCCCAAAATAAAATAAAAGACATCTAAAAAATAAAATAAACAGAGAGTAAAGCTTATAAAAACACTTGTGAGATTGCAGATTCCTACATTTTTTAATGTTTTACCACCACCCAGATTAAAATTTTTCATATCTACTTTCAACATCAATTTTTTTTCCTAGTGACTTGCATTTGTTGTGTATTTGTTCTGGAAAATTTAGTTACGAAAAACTCTACTAGCAAATAATGAAACACTTGTGTACATGCACCAACCTTACCTTCTTCCTGTGAAGTATCCACAAATTTGCTAGCTGTTACTCCTATGTATATTTTAGTATGTATTTATGCTTTCACCCATAAGTAATATATATTACTTTGTGTGTTTAAAATTTTACATAAATAATATACTGTATATACTTTTTCATCTTTTTTCACTTTGAGATTTATGTTGATAAATGTAATTCATGCAGTCTATTTTAACTGTCCTGTAGGAGGCCCCCCTATGAGTAACCCACAGTTCCTTGTCCTTACAGTTATTTCCAGCTTTTTGCTGTCAAAAAGTGAATGCCGAAAGTCCTTGTATGTAACGTGCTCATATGGGACATATTTCCCTGGCACAGACAATTAGAACTGAAAGTACAAGGTCCTCGGATGTACGCTTCATTTTTCGAGAAATTGCAAAAAAAAAAAAACACTCTAAAACAGTTGCAGCAATTTACATTCCTCCCGAAGTATAAGAAATATATAAAAGTTGGTCACATTTTAGCTGGCACTAGGTTATCAGGTTTTTTAAAATTTTGCCAAGTGATTGTTTGAGAAATAGTATTAATTTGCACTTTACTGATAATTATGAGAGTGAACATCTTTGCATGTATTTACTGTCTGTTTTGTTCTCTTAGTGAATTGCCTATTTATGTGTGTTTAGTTTTCTAATGGGTTCTTTGCTATTTTCTCATTGATTTGTAGAAGTCAGGATTTTTTCAGATATCTGGAATAATCTAACAACAGCTTATAAGTGTGACTTTTTTTTCTCATTGAGAGTTATATAGAATGTTTAATTTTGACATATAGTCAAATGTATCCATCTTTTCACTTGATTTGTGCATTACTTTTTAAGAAATTCTTCTCTACCCCAGTATCACAATGTCTTCTATGCTTTTTGTAAATATCTTTCCGGTTTCTCTTTTCATGTATAATTCTTTAATCCAACTGGAGTGAATTTTTATGTGAGAAAGAAATCTTATTCTGCCTTTTCCCACATGGTCAGGCAGTTTTCCAAGCACCTTTCATTAAATTCTTCTCCCATTAATGTGTAATACCCATTGGTTTATAATACCATATGTCATACATCTTCCTCTTTTCATGGATCTATTTGTCTATATTATGCCCATACCACAGTTTTTATTATAATAGTTCTACAGTAAATAAATCTTACTCTGTTTCCCTTCAAGATTCTCCTGGCTTACTTGGACCTTTACTCTTGCATATAAACCAGTTTGCGGAATTCCAAGAGGAAGTAGGCAGAATACCTGATGGGATTTTGATTGGAGTAGTTTTGAATTTATAGATCAATTTCTAGAGAATTGACACATTTACTATAGGCTTTCCAAGGCATATTTCTACATGTATTAAAAGTGTCTTTTTGCCATAAAAGTCTTGTATATCATTTGTAAGATTTATATATTTTGTAAGGTATCTTAAAGTGTCTTTGGTTTTCAGTATCCTTGTTAAATTATCTTCCTAATTTTATTAGTTTGTCTGCTAAAACCTCTTATATTTTCCCATAGATATTTATATCATCTTTGAGTGTTATTTCTTGTTTCTTTTCAATTCTTATACCTTTTAATATGGTGTTAAATGGAAGCTGTGACAGCAGGTATTATGTAGTTCTAACTTTACAGGGAATGTTTCTAATGTTTTATGATTCAATATAATAATGTTTATTGTAGGCTTTTGGTAACTACCTTTCTATTTCTTGTTTGCTAAGAGTTTTCTTTCATTTAAACAGGCATTGAATTTTATCAAATGCTTTTTCAGTTTCCCAGATAAAGAGTTCGCAGCACAATCTGACTCTTTAATATTTTCTTTAGGGTGCTCTGCACATGACTTATTAAAGAGAAATCGCTCAACAAAATTAAAACAGGAAATTTGCTGGAATCAAGAATGATGGATCCGTGTTCAGTTGGAGTTCAGCTTCGTACCACAAATGAATGCCATAAAACCTATTATACTCGTAACACAGGTTTCAAGACTTTGCAAGAATTGTCATCAAATGATATGCTCTTACTTCAACTTAGAACTGGAATGACACTTTCTGGGAACAATACAATTTGCTTTCATCATGCAAAAATTTACATTGACAGATTTGAGGATTTGCAGAAGTCATGTTGTGATCCATTCAACATACATAAAAAGCTAGCCAAAAAAAATTTGCATGTAATTGACTTAGATGATGCTACTTTTCTGAGTGCAAAATTTGGCAGACAGCTTGTACCTGGTTGGAAGCTTTGTCCAAAATGCACACAGATAATCAATGGAAGTGTGGATGTTGATTCTGAAGACCGGCAGAGAAGAAAACCTGATTCAGATGTATGTATAGGAGTCATTTTTTCTGTTATTTCTACACTGTGGGGTTTTGTTTAACTATAAGGAAATCATATTTTTTTTTACTATACTAATTATCATGCAGTGGATATAAAGTTGGGGAAATGAAAATAAATGGTGTTTTTAAATATTTCCATATACTGCCTAGATCACCAATTATCAGCCTTCTTTATTTCATGGCACAAAAAAAATATTTTCTTGCAGGTCTGACCAAAAAAAAATAGGTATAATTTTTATTCATTCACACTGGGTGGCTATTGTTGGGTTGGCTGTTGTCATTTCTTCATTTGACAGTCTAAGGGAAAAGAGGTCAGTGCCCCTGACTAAATAGTCAGGTATTGCATGTTTTAAAAATTCTTGTAGCACACTAGATGAATATCTCTATTCTAGATTGAATGATAAAGAAAGTAGGCTTGGGAAAGGAATAACATAATATGCCCAAGACTCTCAAGCTGTAACTTCTAGTGCTAACTCACTTCTAGTGAGTAACTTTTAGAACATTCTGGCAAAGCCAGGACTTAACTATCTTAGTTTCTTTTCTAATACCAAAGAAACTCAGTGGGACATGCCAGCAGCAAGGGTCTATATATATAGCAAGATGGATTCCCCTTTCTATGAAGGACTTGAAAATTATGCTTTAAAAGAAACATCGGAGAAGTGACTTGCAGTAATTGTTTCTTATTTCAACTTTTTTTCCTCATTTGGCATTATCCCATTCTTGTTTGGGTTTTTGAGAAGGTTGTGAGTTTTCTTTGCTGCTAGCTCTGAAATTTTACTTGGTATGGTTAAAGCTAATTTTAGGGCTCCCTGTGGTCAAAAAGCATACATTTTTACATCGTAAGTAATAAATATTTTATAACTCTCTTCACAGGGCTCCATTCAGATTCTTTAACCATATCAGAACAACTTAAGATTTCATAAAGCTCTCTTTGATGTAGAACAAAGACAAGTATGTCAAAGGAGCACTTCTCAAAATTGCTGTTTATAACTAATTTATAAATACTTGCTGCTGGCATATTTTTCTCGCTTTTATCTTTCATTAATAAACCAAAGTAAAAGATAATTAAAATTTTAAATTATATGTAGTGTTTTCCTTTTGTGCTCCACTTAGAGGCCTTATCTCCAGGACCCAATGTTATCTTGCAGTTCATACTAGGTACTTGCTACTGTCACATAAGATGTCTTCTCCACTTCATCCATTGCTCTTGTGGATTGTATCACATAAATCTGTTTCCTAAGTAACAAACGGTTAACTATCCAAATTTTGTAATGCATTTCAGGACTTGAAACCATATTCTCTGCTTTTGAAACCATATATAGTTGTAACGTAAACTTAAGGACTCAGGATCATTGGTAGGAACCTCAGTTGTGTGCCATTGGGTTATAAAGTAGTGTTTCTGACTTCTGCCCTGTTGGCAGCGGCCGTATCAGGTTTCACCATGTCTGCCCTTCCCCCTCTCCTATATGCCAGAAATTCAAATTAGATAATGAAAATATATATATGTAAGTTAACCAGTAAATTTTGAATGTGGTCCAGGGCTATGAAAATGTTGCAGTTGGGCTCTGAAACCTATTTTTCTTCTTTGTGAGTTCCAGACTGTGCTTTCAGGTTAAGGAATAACCTGGATTAACATTAAGTGAAATAGTAATATGATCTGATGTCAAGATTTAAGTTGATAATTTGTTTACCTTTATTCAGGGAAGAACTGCTAAAGCTTTGAAGTCATTACAGTTTGCAAACCCGGGAAAGCAAACTGAATTTGCTCCAGAAACTGGTAAAAGAGAGAAAAGAAGGCTTACAAAAAATACAAACTCTGGTTCAGACAGGTAGGCTATGTGTTACCTAGGTATATGGTAACTTTCTGCTTCGCGTCTGTATTGTTCCTCTGTCTTTCTCTTAAGTTTTGAATTTTCTGGGTAAATATTTTAAATTGGATTATCAGGAATTGGTAAGAAAATCTGAGGGCCTCATAAAAAAATGACATCTTTTTCAACTCTAAAAGTTTGTTTCTAGGAAGGTATCAGTGAAGTGAACAAAATACTTTTGGTATGAGATTAAAATAATTTAAACTATACTTAGAATTAGAGTAATTGAATTGTTTGAAAAACATTGATACGTAATTGGTATATCTGCTGCATGCTACAAAGTAAATTTTTATGAGAATTTTTATAGGTATGAAATGGAAATGGGTATGGTACAGTCAACAGAATGAATGAGGAAACTAAATGGTTTAGAATATGGCTTTTTAAATCGAGCATCTCTAAAATATAAATTGACAAAGAAATGTTAGTATAATCATTCAAAATTTTCCACAGATGCAGTTTATTCCATCTGTTAAGGTTTTCTGTTGAGTCGTTTTAAGTATTTTTAGGCCAGATTTGCTAGAGCCCATTAAAGAACAAGAAACAGATTAATTTCAGTACAAAAACCACTAGAGTAGTACACTGTAATAAAAATATGTTCACAAAGCAGTAAAGAGATTGGTAACCCAAAAAACATACCACTGTTAACTAGCTATTGTTTTATTTAAAGGTAAGGGAAGTTTTAACAGAAATATACTTATTTTTTTGGACAGAGTTTTTTGTCCATTCCTTTGCTCAGTTGATTTTTCAATGGACTTTGAGAGGCATATTCAGACTTTTTTTAATTTGCCTTAACATTTTAGAGTGGCTCTCTTCTAACATGGAGTTCATATGCTACTAGCTGTAGCGTAGCCTTGAGTCTGGTAAGTCATGTACCAGTCTGGCAGGACTTCATCACTAATTCAGAATATTTTATCTCCTTAAATTTTTTCATTACCTTATTTTCAGTTAACTATTCAAAAATAATATATTGGTGAGGTCTAATTCACCTTGTGTTGATTTTCCAGACAGGTGATACCGGCGAAGAGTAAGGTCTATGATAGCCAGGGTCTCCTGATTTTCAGCGGCATGGACCTCTGCGACTGCCTCGACGAGGACTGCCTCGGCTGTTTCTACGCTTGTCCTGCCTGCGGTTCTACCAAGTGTGGGGCTGAATGCCGCTGTGACCGCAAGTGGCTCTACGAGCAAATCGAAATTGAAGGAGGAGAAATCATCCATAATAAACATGCTGGATAATCTGTGTATCAAATTATGGGATCTTTGAAGTACTTTCTCTATTTCTAAAATTCTGTCATTCTAAGATACATTTTAAAGTTGATTGCCAAACGACAACAATTTTAAAACCACCTCAGCCTGCACTAATGTAAATTTAGACGGGCCGTTTCAGCAGTCACTTTGAGCCTGTCCGGGTCAGTGTAAACAAGTAAGGTATAGGCAGTCCTCAGTTTGCACAATTCACATGTCCACAAATTTCGATTACAGTGATTCGGTTGACTAACGCCAGTTCCCTAACAGCACAGTTCAGATTTCTGTTCCCATGGTCTATACACTGTGAGTAATTACATGAAGTAGTCACTATGTGAATAACAGATGTAGTTCATGAACAGTGACCAGTCACATTACTTCTCTCAAATTCTGCTCGTGATTTGTCACTGCATGTCTAGTAATCAGTTCACTCACAGACAGCAAAGCATACAGGTGAATTGTATCCTTGTCCTGTGTGCGACATTTTGTAAAAGTAGATTATGAAAAGAATGTGCAAAGAAATGAAAATGATAATGCGAGAAGTGAGATTTAAGGGGAACACGAATGGATTTGTGGAAGAAGTCACCGGTCATGGGGATGCTGACAGCGCTGCTGTCCTCGAGCCTGGGGTACTCGGCCAAGAACGCCCCACAGGCGCCAGCACAGCGCTCGTGTGGAAGGATGGCTGTCCCAGAGGAAGTGATGGCAAAAACTTCGCATTAAAGGAAATTACAGAAATATTTCACAACACTGAAAGTACAAACAATGAAACGATAGAAAGTCATCCAAACTCGAAGGACTATGGCAATGAAATAATACACAGATTCTCAAATCTTTCTAATGTTTTAAACGACAGTGCACTAAATAAATACTTTTTTTTACAATTTTTTAATTTATATTTTAGCTAAATAAAGCGATCATAATTTTCCCCAATGACTAAGAAAGATTGTTTGGAATGGCCATTTTGTACCGTCTCATGACTGCAAAGCCAGGCCTGCTTGTAGCAGAAAGCAGGGCCTACTTCAGGGAACAGTTCTGATACAGCTAAGTGGTTGGGTGTTAACTACTTGGGAAATGATCCCCGTATCTGTACTAAAATAGGCCATTTCTTCTCCCCACTTAAACTTCAAAAAAAAAGTATTTTGATACCGTAAACTTTTATTGTTTAGACCATGCATCATGCTTGGTGAAAATGTGTTCTTATCGACAAAAATCTTTTTCTATGTATAAAGCACAAAAGTACATAAATATATAAACAGATATTGATTAAGATTCAAAGGACAAAAAAGTCTCCTTAAGGGAGTAATAATTTTTAAAAAGGTGTAGAAACACTAGCTGAGACTACAGATTATTTGGAAATTGAAACTTGATGTTGGAATTTGTATGGGTGTTTGGAGGATGGGGTTGAGTGATAACCTCTGCTCTTTTTAAAGCAGCTACCTGTTATTCTGTCTAAAATCTTTCATCATTTAGGATACTGCCATTAAATTAGGTTTTTGGTTTTCCTCCTTAAATATAGTAGTTAAGTTTAATTAAATGAGCTTTGAACAACTTGAAATATTTTTTAGCCATCAAAACTATAAATCCATACAGTCAGTTTTATTGACCAATAGAGGTTTATTTTTATTTCTGTACATTTGCTATCTCTTAAAAACTGGTTTTACTTTGATGGAATGCCATTTTCAACCATGAAATTAAATGTCATTTTTAAGTTATAATTGTTCACTGGCCTAGTTATCAGAAGTACAATTAGTTCTTCATTTATATGTTTTAGCAGAGCACTGGCAAAAATAATATTTTAGCTTAAAGTACTTAAATGGCTAGTTTGTTTTTGTTTTTTGAACTAAGGAAACATTTTCTTATAAAAGACTAAAGCATAGACTAATTTTCTCTGAACTTCCAGGATCATTAGACCGTCTTAATTGCATTACTACCGTCATTTTTATTGCTTCCAAGTATGATTTAGTATATTGGTTAGGCTCTTCATAGGGCAAAGGAAAATCTTAGAGATTTTTTTTGTTTGAAACAGCAATATTTTTTCAGTGGGATAAATGACTTTAAAATTCAATTGTTATATTTCAGCATTATTTAAAACATTTTTGTGTTATTTTCAAAGATGGTAAGTTTTCTGAGGAAAAATTTCTTGGAGAACAATTATGCTAATATTTGTTTTTTTATGTCTATTTAGGAGACCAAATTTTTAATGAGCATGCAAAGGTTTATGGAGAAATCTATATCTGATTTAGAGTAGGCTATAATAAAAGCTGTGTTTTGTAAAACTTGTATCTCAAGTCCACTTACTGTTTTTTAAAATAAAATTTCAGAAATACAGAAAACAGAATTACCTAGACCCTTTTTACATTTTGGGTATGATTCAAAGTGGCCAAATTATTTTAGAATGCTATTACTCTAAAAAGCAAAAATAAAAGTTATAAAAACATTCAGCTTCTCCCGTATGTGGCTCCTGGTGAAGTTAATGTAAGTCCACAAACCTTGATCTTACACAATGTTTTGGTCACAAACATTAAAAATGCCTATGTATATTTCAGTAAAATAAGTGACATCCCATGTGATCTTTTTCCTATTTGTCTTTTACAAATATAAGAAAATAGCTTTGGAATATTATGTGAGATTCTTCTGTTGTTGAGATTTACATCTAGTTCTATTAACAGCCTATTCTAAGACTGCTTGCCTGGCATGGATTCAACTAGGTAATTTTTAGCAGATGTATTTTGAAGTGTATATACATATATAGAGTGATTTATTAATACAGAGAGTATAATTTTAGTCAGTTCTAGCATGGTTCTTAACTTTTCGGAGGTCAGAGACCCCTGTGAGAAGTTGATGAAAGCTATGAACTATCTCCCCAGAAAAAAAAATATTCATGTGCTCACAAATACTCCATGTTCAGAATCCCTGAACATGTATCGGAGTTCCTAAGTAATAGGACATATTCTGTAAACCAGTTGACTTTTTTAGGCCAAAGGTGGCTGTCTGAAGTGTGGTTTGGTTTGTAATATAGTATTGAAGATGGTTTTTGTTGAACAAAATCAGAGCAGTTCAGTTCTTTGAAAGGACTGTTGTGAAAAACCAGATCCCACTACACCTCCCATTCTCACCCCGCTGTTCTCCCCCCAAAGGGTAATTTGCAAGTCAAATAACAATGTAGAAAGCAGGGGTCTTAAATGGACTAAGCTTTGGTAATTAGAGATTTTCTATTTCGCTGTGGTCACCATGCTAGAGCCTGTAGAAATTCATGTGACATAGCCTTGGTTTTTGCTGACATCTGCTGGTATCTTCGTGAAAGTAAACTGCGGCTTCTGAACACTAACCTCATGTCTTCTAGATTAAACTTTAAACACTGGTAATGACATTGAAGTGGGAAGTTTTTAAAGAAACTCTCAAAGTAGAACAGCTTCTCTTTTTAGCCTTCTTAGGACTTGCCCCACAGTAGTCAACCATATGAGGTTTAATTTTCAAGAATGGAATCGATGGTGTATACAAAAGTACGCATAGGCACTTTTGGGTTTCTTTCATTTATTTTTATAAAGTGGAAAGACTTGGAAAAATAATGTTTTTATCTATGTTCTTTTTAAAAATTGCCAAACACTTCATTGAACACTTAGTTTGAAAGGTGTAATAGCCTTCTGTAGAGTATGTATTCCCAACTTGTAGATTATTTTGTGATGGTACAGTTCTGAGGATTGACTCGTTTTACCAAGATAATTTAACTTCAAGAAGCTGGAGGAAATTTACCAGATAAAGCAATTGGGTTAGTAATTCTGGATCTTTAAATGCAATTTGAAAGCATTTAACACCAGCTCTATGCAGTGGCACAGCTAAAGGTGCTGTTTCTCCTGTGATTGAAGCCACGAGGGAATGATTTCTTTGCAGACACTTAATGACTAGAAACTTCAACTTTCTCATTTCATACCACCATAAGCAAACAAATATGTTTTATTCAAGAGTTGCCATAATCTTTCCAGACTATGTGAGATAAGTGAACTTTGCTAAAAAAAAATGTTTGCAAACGTTGCTAAAACTGCCAAAACCTCCTAACACTCCCGGCTTCAACAGCTAACACCTGGAAACACAAAAGAAGGGTTAGACTCCTGATTTTCACGTAAACAGGCTGGGTGATACTTTTTTACCCCGTTCTTTTCACAGGCACATTTTGAGGTGAGGACACATTTTACTTTAATGGAATAAAATAAAAACCAGACATTGCCTCAGGGTTCAGAATCCTTGTCTTTTCGAGAGAAAAGAAAACATCGAAAATCAAGTATGAAAACCTTAAATCAGGCTTTAGTGGGAGACCTGAACATTACTAAATGTAAATACTGGCTCTGTAAATATCCCTTTGTTATCAACAAACCATCAGAACAATGTGATAAATCCAAAGTAAGTTGGTTTTTATTGTTTTATACCCTGATAGCTAAAATTTATGATTTGGACTTTAAGGTAGTATTTACTTGTAGTTTTTGGTGGCATAAGATAAAATAATGATCTCTCTCATTGATGTTTCTACCTCTCTTTCCCTCTTTCTCTCTAAAATCAATAAAGAAAAGAAAAGAAAACAATTTTTTTTAATAGCCCAGCCAGTGTGGCTCAGTAGTTGAGCGTCGACCCACGCACCAAGAGGTCGCTGGTTTAATTCCTAATCAGGGCACATGCCCAAGTTGTGGGCCCGATCCCCAGTGGGGGGCCTGCAGGGGACATCCAATTGATGTTTCTATCTCTCCCTCTCCCTTCCTCTTTCTCTAAAATCAATAAAGAAAAAAAAAATTTAAGATAAAATAATGACAACAGTGGTACCAGGTGAAAGGGTTTTACAAGATTCTGGGTAAAGTACAAATTTAATTTTTGGCATTAAGATAGGTAAAGTGATTCGGGATGTTCAGTGAATTGTGGCATCAGTAAGGTTTTTGATCTCATGCTTTCCCCTAAGGTTACTTGGCCTTTTGCTTTGGATTGGACTTGTATTGTTCTCCAGGTTAACATAATACAGTGATATCAGATCACTTCATGAAAAGAGAGCTTTGGCTGTGATCTGAAATGATCTGAAGCTCACTTGAGGGGTTTTGTTTTGTTTTGTAAATGAGATTTTTTAAAATGCCAACAGCTTCTACTCATGATTTAGTGAATGAGATTATGCAAAGAGAATTTCTGCATAAAATACAGGTCCTATTTGGGGCATGCAAATCAGATTTCTTTTTCCAAAATAATTTGGCTCATGGCATTCCTAAAGTGGGCCACAAGAGGACTTCCCTGTAGGAAATGTTGAAATGAAAAAGAAACATTTCCATAATGTTTCAGTAAAAGTTTGCAACTCATCTCAAAAGGTATCTTGGACCAGTGCATATATTCATTGATGTCTTTGTATCAAAGAACTACACATACAGCTAAAGATCCCGAAGAGACCAAGCCTCACACCCACACCCACACCCACACCCACACCCACACCCACACCCACCTAAGCGTCTCCTCAGACCCTTTCAAAGAAATGGCCCTAGGAGATTCTTACCACTTTGAATTTCATTTCCCCTGGTCCCAACCGATTGGATTAGTGGGAGCCCTGACCCTAGGAAAGCTCATCTGTGTCTTGGCCAGAAGCTTCTGTGTTGGGCAAATGTTAAAGAAACACCGCCCAAAGGACGAGGGTGATGCTGCGCCGATCAGATGCAGGAATTTAAACAAAAGGTAAGGGAGAAAATTTTGTTTGTACAAGGAGAGGTGAAGGACAGATAGCTAAGGCACGGTGATGGAACAGGAGGTTCTGTGCTTAACAGCTGGAAGGCAACACCTGCTAGGGACTGAGTCACCGGAGCAGCTCCAAGATTTACACATCTTTTGTGTCTTAGAAATACCCAGTCTCCATGAAGCCTGGCCATGAAGCCAGGATCCCTCTAATTTGTATGTGTACTTCCAACAAACACTCCATTACTAAAAAAAAAAATTGCATAAGGAGTTAGTCAATCACCTGCAGAGCTGTACGAACACCCTGCCCTTCGAGGTCAGAGAAGAGACTCCTGGAGGCGTCATGTCACGTGGCCGCATGTTGGCAGGTCTGGAGCAGGGGCAGAGGGCTTTGCACGTCTAGCAAGTTTGCAGGCGAGGTTGAAGTGGCTGGTCTGGGAACCACACTTGAAGAACCACTGTTTTGCAAGGGTAGCTCTCAGCATGCCTGTACCCGGGCCTCACCCTCAGATGTTGGATGTCATTGGTCTGGGGTTTGGCCTGAGCATTGGCAGACCACTTCCCTTCTGGCTCAGTGGAAGGATCACTCGGAATTCAAGTAGGTAAGTGTGTCCACTTGACTAGGTCGTGGTATCCAGTTTTCGGTGAACTAATGACTCGATGTTTCTGTGAAGATTTTTTTTTGGATGTGATTAACATTTAAGTCAACAGACTTTGAATTAAGCAGATTACCTTCCATAAGGTGAGGGGGCCTCATCCAATCAGTTGAAGGCCTAATGTACCCCAAAGAAGAAGGAACTCCACCTCAGACGGCCTTCAGATTCAAGCTACGACGTCAAGTCTTCCATCGGTCCCCAGACAGCAGATTTGGGGCTTGCCAGCCCCCCAACAATTTTGTGAGCCAATTCCTTACAATAAAACTTGCTCTCTGTATATACATCCCCTTGCTTTCATTTCTCTGAAGAACCCTAGCTAATACGTTAACCTAATTAGTCTCCATTCCAAATTGATTCCCAGAAAGGCCCGGGCTCTCAATCAAAAAATCACTAGATTTTCTTTTTTTTTTTTTTTTATCCTCACCCGAGGACATTTTTCCATTTTTGTTCAGATAGAGTGGAAGGGAGAGAAAGAAACATCGACGTGAAAGGGACACATCGAGTAGCTGCCTCCCACACAACCCCAACCGGGGCTGGGGACAAACCCCACCGAAGTACGAGCCCTTAGCGGGAACCGAACCTGCGTTTCTCTGGACCGCGGGCCGACGTTCTAACCCCTGAGCCAAACTGACCAAGGCCAGATTTTTTTTTTTTTTTTTTTTTTTAGCTATATCTAGCCTTAGGTGAGTCAATGCATATAAAGCTCAGTGATTTTTTTACTTCTTTATCCTGTTCATAGTATCAAATCTATTTGGTTCCTCTTTGGAACATTCTTAAATCCACTTTAGGTTTTTTGTTCATTTTTATTTTGTCTCTACCACCCAGTTAAAAATCAATAGTGTATTGTATGCCCAGCATTAATTTGGGTGTTAGCACAGAATTTAACTTTGAGCAGCCACCCTCATACGCTCAGGCCCTGTAGTTCAGGTGGTGTTGGCCTCAGTCTGTGGTTCCAGGGCTGGGCGCATCCCCAAGCCCTGGCCTTTGAGAGTGCAGCATCTCCCTACCTTAGAGGATGCTTTAAGGGCAGGTGCAGGACCAGCCAGGCCAGTCAAAGCCAATCAGCATCAGCTTTGCTGGGGTTAGAGAAAAAGAGATGCTCTTTTTCAGTGAGGGTTGCTAAGTTCTAGATTTAAGACTGGATCTGTTGGTGGCTAATCTGGACAAGATTTAAGAAGAATCTGCTTTAGCCCTGGCCATTTTTCTCAGTGGTTAGAGCATCGGCCCATGGACCAAAGATTTCACGGGTTCAATTCTGACCAAGGGCACGTACCTCAGTTGTGGTTCCTTTCCCAGCCCTGGTCAAGGTCATGCGGGAGGCAGCCAGTCAATGTGTCTCTCTCACTTTGATGTCTCTCTCTCTCTCTCTCTCTCTCTCTCTCTCTCTCTCTCTCTCTCTCTCTCTCCCCCCTCCCTGTCTCCCTGCCTCCCTCCCTCCCTCCCTCACACTCTGTCTGAAAATAAATAGAAAAATATCCTCGGGTGAGGATTTAAAAAAAAAAAAGAATCTGCCTTAGAATGAAAACAGGTAAAAGCAGAAGCTAAAGTACAACACAGACAGGATTTGAGTACCTGGATCTAGTTAAGTGGAAGTCAACCCCGGACTTTTCAGTTACATAGATCAATCGTTTTCTCTTTTCCCCCATGATTGTCCACTAAGTGAATACAAGGTAGTGACCAGATGGAGAGTTAGTTCTATTCACATGAGGCTAAAAACCACCAGAGAGCAAAGGTAAAATGAGTTTAGAACATAGGCCTTTGGAACTTATACACAGCACTCTCCCCCTATCCACAGTTCCACTTTCCGCAATTTCCATTACCCCAGGCCAACCGCAGTCTGAAAATATTTAACGGAAAATTTCAGAGATAAACAATACAAAGTTTTCCATTGTGTGCCATTCTGAGCAGTGTGATGAAGTCTCACAGGGCCGCTCCTTCTGCCAGGACGTGAAGCCTCCACGCCCGTCAGTCACTTAGCCGTCTGGGTTGTCATACTGACTGCCGTGGAACCCCAGGGCTTGTGCTACGTCACCCCTGTTTTACTAGTAATGGACCCAAGGCTCAAGCGCAGCCATGCTGGCAATTCAGACTTGCCAGAGAGAATCTGCGACGTGCTTCCTTCCGTGAAAAAGGTGAACATTCTCAACTTCATGAGGAAAGAGAAAAGCACATACAGAGGTTGCTTAATAACGAATCTATCCGTGAAATTGTGAAAAAGGAAAAGCAAATTTGTGCTGGTTTGGATGTCACACCTTCAACTGCCAAAGTTACAGCCACAATGAGTGAAAAGTGCTTAGTTAAGATGGAAAAGGCCTTGCCCGGCCAGTGTGGCTCAGTGGGTGAACATCGACCCATGCACCAAGAGGTTGTGGGTTCGATTCCCAGTCAGGGAACATGCCCAGGTGCTCAGCCCGATCCCCAGTAAGGGGCATGCAGGAGGCAGCCAATCAGTGTTCTCTCTCAGCAATGTTTCTATCTCTCCCTCTCCTTTCCTCTCTCTCTAAAATCAATAAAGAAAAAAAATTTTTTTTAAAAAGATGGAAAAGGCCTTGAACTTTATCATAGGCATCTGTACACAGGAAAAAATGTAGTGTATCCACCCGAAACTATCCACCGTGTCATGCATCCGCTGGGGGTCTGGAAGCCTATCCCCCGGGAAGGAGAGCAAGCAGCCACTCTGTTCCTCCAAGCCCTTGCAGAATCTTGTCCCTCGTGGGCCTCGACTCGACTTCTCTCAAGGGCACATGCAGCATAGACCCTGGCGGTTTGCTGCGAGGGTCTGAAGTCCCGTAATGAAAAATAAGAGATCTGTAATGAATAATAAAGAGACTTATAATATCAATGTTTGTGTTTTGGCTGGTATTCCTTGCTTTTAAAGTGCTTAGAGTGTTTGAAAATTGAATACTGGAAGCATTCTCTCTGTGGTTCTCTGTTTCATAGCTAGAATTCAGTTGTAGGTGAAGTGGACAGAAATGTTTAATAGCCAAGTCTGGATTAAGTAACTTGTCAGGCATTAAATGTATATAACTGCCTCAAATGTCTAATTTATAAAACATTGCTCAGAAAATTCAATGGCAGCATTAACAGCCCTGGTCCTTCTTCCCTCTGCCCTTACGACACACGATCTGTGTGGTGAAGGGGGGCAGTGGTCCCCACCAGACAGAGGGGAACTCAGCACAGTTCAACATGTCCTGTCCCTTCCAATGACAACAGTGGCAAATAATTAAATGTGTAGTGAATTTCTGATACTTGATAATATTTTAGAAAGCTGAAATTCTTACTGATGATAGGGGGTATTTAAATGCTTTCATCTTTTTTTGATGTTCTATATTAATGTATTTTTAAGCCTTTTTTTTTATTTTAAAATTTGATAAAACAAAGTATAGATTATTTATGCCACAAATTTGATAGCTTCACATATTTCTGAGGTTTCTGCTCCAAAACGTCTTTACATGGATATCACTGATGTCCTTGAAAAAAATATACACCTCTAAAATGTAGATCATTTAGAGAAATATTTGGTTTGATAAACCTTTGCTGTTAGCCAAAACTTCTATAAAAATAAGGGCACTTCAGAGAAATAAAATATTTTTATACTTCCACATTGTTGAATGTTGTGCTTCAAAACTTAAGCTAGCTGATTATATACAATTAATAATTAGGACAGAACCAATAATAAAGTACCAGTTCACACATATAGTCTAACTCTTAGCAATGTGCTGCCTTTGTTAGGTGTTATTTCATTTCACTTTCACAGGTGGGAAAATCTATTAGGTTTCCCCACCTAAGTCCTACTTACCTGCTTTTTTTTTCAGTTTTACAATACAATGCTATCAACTATAACCACCATGTTTCATATTAGATCCTCAGAACTTGTTCATCTTATAGCTGAAATTTGTACACTTTTACCAACCTCTCCCTATTTCCCCTGTGCCTCCCCACACGCCCCTGAAAACCACTTTTTTTACTCATTATTTCTAAGAATTTGACTTTTGTTTTGATTTCACATATAAGTGATACCATACAGCATGTGTCTTTCTCAGCCTGCCTTATTTCGCTTAAACTCCTACTTTTAGAATTATGATTTAACAGATGAAAAAGTTGAAGTTCCAATAACTTAATAACTCGCCTCAGCTCACACAGCTTATAGATGGAAGAAAAGAAAATCAAATGCGGTCTACTGACTCTGAAGGGCGAACGCTGACCTATATTCATTATTCTTTCTCGATTTATCCTACACCTGCAGTGTTCTTCCTACTCAGGATTCATTGGAGCTATTTGATTTTGATGGTCTAGATAAGATTATCATTTATTACTATAGTATTATTATAGTTAGGTATTCCTGCAGGTTAGTTAAGGTGTATCTGCAGTTAGAGCTTTTACTTCTATCCCAGCACTCAGCCACCTCCATAGAAATGGATAAAAAAGTATTGCTCTTCCAGTTCCAAAATGTTTTTTCTTTGCTTCCATTGTGAGGAGTCACTTTAAAGAGTAAAGTATACACATGGTAAGTAATAGCAATAGCTTTTCGTTGTCATTGGGCACATCATTGAATTGTACTTTCGCTCGAACTTTTAAAAGTCCTTTGTGTCCCTCTCTAGTGTATGATACCTATGTGTCCAGCAGAGGGCGACGTTTCACTACAAACGTCCAGTGAAACTCTGACCTGCTTTGGGGAAGACAACCATTTAGAAACCCGATTTCTTAACGTAGAGTTAGCGTGTTATTTGCTTAAGTGCTTTAAGAGAAAAATGTTTCTTGTAAATGTTATGTAGAGAAAAGAAAATTTTTCTTTCTCAACCACCTCATTTGTATATGTGCTCCTTCCATCAGAAATCAAATATTCGATTGCAGTACAGATTCTGGTGAAATATTTTAGAATCAGTCCATTCTTCAATCGAAAATACTTATAATCCAGAGAAAAGAACATGGGCTCTGGTGTCAGACAGCCCTGAGTTTGGATGCTCTCTGTACTACTTCCTAAGCTTTGTGACTTCAGACAAGTTGCTTGGTTTCTAGAGGCCTCAATTCCCTTGCGTGTCAAATGTGAATAGTGAAACCTACATGGAGAGGTGAGGATCAAATGTGCCAGGTTAAGAGCCTCATCCAGACAGACACTCAATAAATGGCAATATTCTAGCCCTGGCCGATTGCTCAGTGGTTAGAGCATCAACCCACTGACCAATGAGTCACGGGTTTGATTCTGGTCAAGGGCACTACCTCAGTTATGGTTTGTCCCTGGCCCTGGTCGGGTCATGTGGGAGGCAACCAGTCCATGTGGTTCTAGCATGTTGATGTTTCTCTCTGTCTCTCTCCCTCTCCCTCCCTCCCACTCTATCTAATGATAAATGGAAAAAGATCCTCAGGTGAGAAATAAAAATAAAATAAATGGCAATGTTCCAAATGTCTGAATAAGCAGGCCAATCTGGGCAAAATCACATGAAATGTGCCTTTAAGATGAGCCTTGGTCATTTCTATGGTGTTGCATAAAACACAGTGCTTGGCACATATTACATACTCAATACATTTTGTTGAAGAAAATGTTTTAAAATATAAAAAGAAGCCATGAAGTGTGAGATAAAACTGGTATTGGACTCTAATAGGTGTGTTTCTACCTTCTTTTCTTTCCTTTCTTTTCCTTGCTAAAAAGAAAAAAGTCCGTTCCCGCCTCTCTTCTTTGAGTGGAGAAAGTGAGTGTGATCGAGTAAGAATAAGCTTTGGGGAGCAAAGGCGGGACAAGGAAATGAAAGGAACTGTTTTGTTCGCTGTCCTGTTGTTTCATTGGTGGGTAGGAAGTCGGCTGCAGAAGGAAGGCAAAGGCCTGGGAGCCACAGGAAGTGCAGCCTTCAGAGCCTGGGCCCCACCAGGCCACAGCCAGAGGAGCCACGGCAGATGCCAAGGTGAGCTGCGCGGTAGGTTCTGTGTCAGCCAGTAGCCAGCTCCTAACGGTGCAGGACATGCCCGGCAGGTGTGGCTCAGTGGTTGAGCGTCAACCCATGCACCAAGAGGTCATCAGTTCGATTCCCAGTCAGGGCACATGCCCAGGCTGTGGGCCTGATCCCCAGTGGGGGGCATGCAGGAGACGGTCAATCAATGTTCTCTCTCATCGATGTTTCTCTCTCTTCCTTCCTCTCTCTCTAAAATCCATCTAAAAAGATTATTTTAAAAAGGTGCAGGATAGCAGCCACCTGTCAGTGCTCATTGCTCTCTGCACTCGCTCACCCCTGCTTGCTCTGGGAGCTCTCCCCAGGCTGAGCCCTGAGCAGCACCTTGCCTGTCGTCAGCCTGCGGGCTGGGCACTCGCAGCAGGCCCCGCCCTGTCAGCTCCAGGTGGTGGGGTGTGTCCGCCATCGGCCCACGGAGGTCATCATGACTACAGACCCAAGAAATGCTCTTGATGACACCGCTTTTCAGAGGGAAATCACCCTTCGATGACACACACAACTGCCATTGGGGGGTAAAGATCTCAATTTTGTATGAGAATGCTCGTCACATTACAGCAAAATGTGTGAATTCATTTTCCAACAGGAGGAAAACAGTTGAACAACTAAATGATAAAATACTTATCTATTAATATAATGTAACCAAATAAGGTTTGTTTGTCTTTTCTTTGGAGAATTTTCAATGCCTTGGGGCAATACCCTGGGACACAATGTTAAGGAAACTTATCTTTGATTTAATGTCACTTTTTATTTTTTTCTAGCATTCATTCTAGTTTTCACATTTCCTATACTGAGCACTGTTGTTCTTATAACCAAGATACTATACGCTCTGAAAAGGTGTGGGCGTTAGGTTCATTCGTAACCAATGCTTCCTTGTCACATAGAAGATGTAACACAGCTCAGTGCTTTGTGGCAAAGCTTGGAGCACCTGGGGCTAGTCTCTTGCCAACTCTTACCTCAGCCTTTGCTTCCTTAAAATGAGAATAATTTAATGGGGGAGAGGGGCTGATTCAGTGAGATGATGTTTCTAGAACTGCTCAGCCCAGTGCTCGGTACAGAGGAAGCATTCAATCAACTACAATAATTATTAGTAGAGCAGAATCAATGACTAGTTACCTAACTTCAGCCCGACTTGGCTTAGTGTTTCATCTCGAAAACATGAAACAAGGACATGGACACCAGACCCTGCTGGGAAAAGGATTCCACGTGATAAAAAGACAAAGGAAGGAAGGTGCGATTCTCCGCGAGTGGAGGGCCCACTTGACTATCAGCGGCTCCGTGCCTTGTCTGTGTTCCCCGGAGGAATGGACCAGCCCATGGGCTTTGGGTTCTCATGCACCCCAGAGGCACAGGGGGGCACAGGTACCCGGACCTGGGCAGGAGTGAGGCTCTCCATGTTGGGTCATCCCCAACTCAACTGCTACCACAAAGACTTGGCGGTCAAGAGAAACAAAAACAAATAAGCCACAACATCAGAGATTTGAGTTAAACACTTCATTTAAAAGTTTTTAATCCTGGGACTTCCGGTCAAGATGGCGGGTAGGTAAACGCGGTATCCCACAACCACATCAAAGTTACAACTACACTACAGAATAACCATCATTCAAAACCGCCTGAAATCAAGCTGAATGGAAGTCCTACAGCTACGGAATTAAAGCAGCAGCCACATCCAGACTGTAGGAGGGCGGAGGGGACGGGCTGGGCCCACACCCACGTGTGGCGGATAAAAATCAGGAGGACACCTCGGCTGGGAAGGTCCTCCCTGAGGACTGAGGGGTCCCCGTCCCACACCAGGTGCCCCGCTCAGGGTTCTAGTGCCAGGAAGAGAATCCCCATAACTTCTTGCTGGAAAAACCAGCGGGAACCGAGGCTCAGGGAGGCTGAGGCGGCTGGAGCCCCAGGCAGCTCCCTAAAGGGCCCGCGCACGGACTTATCGGACTCGCTCCCTCTAACCTCGGAGGGGAGGCAGCTCGAGGGGCACCAGAGACATACAGGGAAGAACTGAGCTGTTTGGCACTGGAGAGGGGTCTGGAGAGGGGGCTTCCTCGGGGACAAACGTGCTGTCAGAGGCCTTTGTTCCTTTGGTGAGCCCTTCCCGGGGGTGGCAGACAGAAGCCATATCTGGGACTCCAGCAACCTGGCTCACACTGGTGGCCCCGCCCTGGAGATTCCCTGAGGCCCTGCCCCACCCAACTTTCAGGCCCACCCAAGCTGTTGCCACTTGCTTAACCATAGGATTGGCCAGTCTTGGATCCTGCTTCAGGTTTTTCCTAAATTCTTTCAAACGAGCAGCATCTGGTCTCAGCGAGCCCCATACCACACACAGAAACAAACACAGGGAGGCAGCCAAAATGAGGGGACAAAGAAACAGGTCCCAAATGAAAGAACAGAACAAAACCCCAAGAAAAGAACTAAGCTAAATGGAGATAAGCAACCTAACAGATGCTGAGTTCAAAATACTGCTTATAAAGATGCTCAATGAACTTAGTGAGAACCTCAGTGAACTTAGGGAGGGCCTCAAGAGCATAAAAAAGGACCAGTTAGAAATCATGGATACACAGTTAGAATTGAAGGAGGCATTAACTGAAATAAAGAATAATTTACACAGCTTCAATAATAGAGTAGGTAAATCCAAGGAGCAAACCATCGATTTGGAATATAAGGAAGCAAAAATCCCCAATCAGAACAGCAAAAAGAAAAAAGAATCCAAAAAAATAAGGATAGTGTAAGGAGCCTCTGGGACAACTTCAAGCGTGCCAACATTCGCATCTTGGGGGTGCCAGAAGGAGAAGAGAGAGAACAAGAAATCGAAAACCTGTTTGAAACAATAATGGCAGAAAACTTTCCTAACTTGGTGAAGGAAACAGACATACAAGTCCAAGAAGCACAGAAAGTCCCAAACAGGATGAACCCCAAGAGGCCTACACCAAGACACATCATCATCAAAATGCAAAAGGTTCAAGACAAAGAGAGAATCTTAAAAGCAGCAAGAGAAAGGCAGCTAGTTACCTACAAGGGAGTTCCCATTAGGCTGTCAACTGATTTCTCAAAAGAAACTTTGCAGGCCAAAAGGGAGTGGCAAGAAATATTCAGAGTGATGAAAAGCAAGAACCTACAACCAAAATTACTCTATCCTGCAAAACTGTCAATTAGAATCGATGGACATATAAAAACTTTCCCAGACAAGAAAAAGTTAAAGGAGTTCATCACCACCAAACCGTTATTATATGAAATGATGAAGGGTCTTTTTGAAGAAAAAGATAAAATGTATGAACAAACAAAATGGCAATGAATACATATCTCTCGACAATGGAATCTACAAAGAAAATGAACAGGAAGAACAGAAACATTCTCATAGATACAGAGAACATTTTGTTGGTTGCCAGTTGGGAGGGGGGTTGGGGGAATGGGTGAAAAAGGTGAAGGGATTAAGAAGTACAAATTCATTGCTAGACTGACAAACCTCAAAGGGAAAGGGGTTGGGGGGGGGGGCGGAGGGGGGAAGAAATAAACCAAAGAACTTATATGCATAACCAATGGACACAGACAATAGTGTGGGAAAAGGTGGGAGGGGGGCGGGAGTGGGGAGGAGGGGGTCGAGGGGGTCAATGGGGGGAAAATGTGGAACATCTGTAATACATTTTACATCCAACAATAAAGATTTAAAAAAAAAAAGTTTTTAATCCTGTTGTAGGTAGACAAAAACTCCACAGGTAAAATAATATCAGCAGAAGTCCCTTCAGTATAGACCTGGAAATGAAGAGCTCTTGTGAATATCTATTCAAAGGCCACCTGAGCACAGTCTGCCCACGGCTGGATTTACCAAATGTACTTCACCTTCCTGGTGCCCTACCTGGTGCCACAGCTCCTACCTACGTGGCTGCACACACCAGAAACTGTCAGATTCACTGGGCCCCATCAAGGGATGCCCCTTAAGAATTTTCTGAAAAATAGGGTTTGGAGAGGATCTAAACATAAACAAACACACCTGAGCCGTCATTGTTTTTAAAATCTAGAATCAAGGTGAAAGATTGTTTGATTATTTTTTTGGTATAAGTCTGAGCCAGGTCCCAGGCGGAGCTGTTATTCTTAAACAGCCTTATGAGCTGGGTACTTCGATTATTTCCATTTTGCAGACACTTGGAAATTCCATGAGATGGTTGTTTTGTTCACTCCTTTGTCTCAATACCTACAACACTGGCTGGCCCAGTGCACATGCATTGAATGGACGAATGACATCAGGCAGTGTGTGTATGCCACACAGCTGGCTAGAGGTGGAGCTGGGGTCCCGCCTAGGCTGGCCTAACTCCAGAGACTGGATTCTCAACCAGTGCCTCTGTTCACCTCTTTCTCACTGACTGCTTGAGCCCAGGAAAGAGACAGGGCCTGCTGGGAGAGGCACCTCTCTGCATCACAGACTTGGTGTGTCCTCAGAAATGACGGGCCCTGCAGTGATTGCCAACAATCCGGGGTTCCTCTGGTCTTGGAAAATGTTTACACATCAGCTGTGAAAGCGGAACGCTTCTGTATGATATAATTCTCCAGGCTTTCGGGAATGCGGACTAATAAATTATAGGCTACTTACCAAAAATCTCTAGATACAGGCAGATGTATTTTTAGGATCACTTAGCAATTGCTTGAGGGCTTTGAAAGTCTCTTGAAGACAAGCAGTTGAAGAGGTTTCCCCTAAGAAATTAGCAAGATTAGGACTTGGACGCTCCATGCAATTCCTGTGTAATTCCTATACCTTTTAGGCTCTATCCAGCGGTGAACCGATCGAGTTTGCATCTCTCTGTGTGATTAACATCAAGCAGCTTGTGTTGGTGGAAAAGATTCATTATCTGGAGAAGAACTTAAAAGGCAGGATGGACAACTTCAATTTAGGTAATTGTGGGATGTGAAGGGGTGCTCTTCAAATGGTCTGCGCGGGGCGGGGGCGGCGTAGGGAGCAGCGCCGTCCGCTCAGCCCTGGTAAGGCTCTCAGAACACAAGGCGGCAAATACCAAAGTGGAGGAAGTATGACCTATGGGATCAGAAACCCTGGGTTTTAGCTCAGACTCCATCACGAGCTGAGTAGCCTTGGGCAAAACCACTCAGTGTCTTTGAGGTTAGTTCTGTCATCTGTAGAAGTGGCAACGACCCCCCCTAAATTTTCGGTTGTAAGGATGTAAGCCATCAGGTTGTAAGATGGCTGAGAACACCCGGTATGAGCTCTGCACAAGGCTTGGCGTCATCGTCGTCATCGTCATCGTCATCACTACACAGGTTCAACAGGATTCAAAGATGAGCACGACCTTGTATTTCCATCCAGCCTCACAGAACCTGAAGACAGTACAACCTTGAGGGCCTCTTCAAGGAAATGAATACAAAATTATAAATAACAATTCAGAACACCGTGCTGGAAAGGGCTTTGTTGGGTTCACAGCAAATGCACCTCTGCCACCATGAGAAGTGGTATAAGAGTGGTCAGAAGCCCTGGCCTGTTTGACTCAGCGGTTAGGGCGTTGGCCTGCAGACCGGAGAGTCCCAGGTTCGGTTCCCACTAAGGACACATACCTCGGTTGCAGTTTGTCCCTGGCCCGTTGGGGTCGTGTGGGTGGCAACCAGTCGATGTGTCTCTCACATCGATGTTTCTCTCTTTCTCTTCCTTTCGCCAAGTTCCCCCAGTTATTTTCTGCCAAAACCTGAATTTCAACTTATATCTCTTGCTTCCAAATCCTGTATTCTTCTCCCAACACCATCTTGCTTTAGGAAGTGACACGATTCTTAGACTTTTGGATACTGAGGAAGGTGAATGAAGAAGATGGTGTGGCCAAGAGTACCTTCACAGGGTCCTCAGGACCCTGCCCGTGAGGAAGAGGGTAGCTCTATAGCGGGTGTTTGTGGCACCAAGGGAGACGATCCAGGGCCAGGCGTAAGGCGAGGCAAGTGAGGTGCCAGGGGAGAACACCTTAAAGGGACACCTCCTCTCAAGGTCATCCGAGGGCTTGCCCTGGCCCTGTCACATCATTAAGATCATAGCTGCAAAAGTCAGACTCAAAGGGCATGTGAGATACCCCCTAAAATAAAGACACCGCTTAGGTGAAGTGTTAGGAGGTATGTTGACCAGAAGAATCAGACGGCCAGAATCAGGCGCTGGTGGGGAACCCTGTGACCCCTGGCTTCTGGACCTCAGTGCCTGATTCACTTGGCTGACCGTGCGCTCAAGGAAAAAATTCTTCTCACTCACCTGACACACTAATGTCCTTCAAAGCAGACTCTTAGGTGAAGGAAAATTGCAATCACATTCTGTTGGAAAAGTAGTAAAAGCTAAACGCATACTTTAAAAAAAAAAAAAAATCAATGTTTGGAAATCTAAAGAGTAGATTCTAGAGAGATAATCTATTGCAAGTTAGATGTCTGTCACTTTTGGACAAAGAGTCCCAATTACTCTAACCGTACACTCAGACTGCTCTTATAGATCAAAACATATTTATTCTATTTTCCTTCCTTTCTGTGTCCTAAAGGTTTATCAGATCAAGACATAGAAACTGATCGAGCTTATCTGGCTTTCTCGACGTCATACAGCCAGTTAATGGAAAAGCCTGCGCTGGAACCCAGGTGTACTGGTACATAGCGCTCACTCCACGGGACCGAGAGTCCCGCACGGAGTACTGGACCCAGAGAGTTATTGCCCAAGCTACGTATGATGGTTACTACCAGTCATTTTATTCGTGTGCGGTACTTTGAACTATCCTGAGTGCTTCTGCATTGCATTTTCAGCTTGTAAAAATGTTTCGAGTAAACGAAATCCAAGGTAAGAAAACTGAGGCTCAGAAAGAGTATGTGACTTCTCTGAGGAAACCTATTGAGGTGATGGCATCAGTGTGGTCTCTCCCCAGCACTGTTCATGTTTTTCCCTACCAGACTACACGACAAGCCCAACATCATCAACTCGCCATTTCTGTGAGTCAGGGTCCAGGTGCCACTCATCTGGGTGCCTCTGACTGAAGATTATCTCCGGAGGTTGCAGCAGGTGTCAGCTGGGGCTGCAGGCTCCCCTGAGGGCTCAACCGAGGGATGATTCGCTTCCAACTGTCGTTAGGATCTGGTTCCTTATAGGCTGTGAGTCGAGGGCCTCGGTTCCTCCCTGGCTGTTGGCTGGGGACCTCCCTCAGTTACACATGGCCTCTCTATAGGGCAGGTCACCAGGGCAACAGGCTGTCCTCGGAGTGAGCCGATGAGAGAGCAAAACCGGGGAGCCCAAGGCAAAAACCCCAAATACATTGTGTACCAATCTTGAAAGTGACATCTCAGCCTGGCCAGTGTGGCTCAGTGGTTGAGCGTTGACCCACGCACCAAGAGGTCGCCAGTTCAATTCCCAGTCAGGGCACATGCCCACATTGTGGGCCAAATCCCCAGTGAGGGGGGGCATGCAGGAGGTGGCCAATCAATGTTCTCTCTCATCAATGTTTCTATCTCTCCCTTTCCCTTCCTCTCTCTCTAAAAAAAAAAATCAATAAAAAATAAGTGACATCCCATTACTTTTGCCATGTTCTGTTCATCAGAAACAAGTCAAAAGGTCCAGCCCACACGCAAAAAGAAGAGATTACAAAAGGGCGTGCCTATCAGGAGACCGAAATCACTGGAGCCCTGTGAGAGGCCGCCTAGGACATAACACACGCCCCAAATGAACATTACACCTCCAAGGTGCCTGAGGTGAAATAAGTCTAGAGTTAAGTTTATTACCCTTCAGTTTTTAAGAAAAAACAGTTTTCTTTTTATTGTAAAGCAAAGAGGATTATTCACCCAAAAATGATGGCTGACAGCTTGTTTGATGTTTTGAAATCATTGCACAGCGTGGACACGTCTCCCAGAGGAACGGATCTGGCTCCCGCCACCCGTCCCTCCCTTCCGCAGAGCATGCTAATTTCCCAGTTTGATTTTTTTTCTTTCCATCGGAACTAAAGTCTCGCCTTCCAGACAGCACGAGTGAGTGACACCGGCTGCATGTCAGAAATTGCTACTGACATTTCAATTTTGCTTAATTCTTTTTTCTTTCTTTGATAGTATTATGGAGAAAATTTACATTTGAATAAAAAGCAAATAGTGCATGTCAGAGTAAGCATCAGGGAATGTCAAATTGTTTTTTTCCAATTACAACTCTATTTCAAATAGGGTAATGCAATTAAAGGATAATTACTAGCAGCACAAAGCCAAGGTTACCATCAGAAATGGTTACCCTTTCACTTGAAGTCCTGTCTTGCTAAATAAAATATTCCTGAGGGGCAAGTTACTGTTTGAAAATAGAATATACTCATCCAGGAACAACCAAACACTTGGCAGTGTTGACCAAAACATGCATTTGTGCATAAATACCAGTGTTCGAAAGCGACAAGAAGACACTAAAGGTGAGCTGCATTTTCCTTGGCTTTCTCACTCTGATTAATAATGTGATAAACTAGCTGTAGGATGCAATATTAATTAACAGTATATTAGTTGCATTTTATTGCCAATCACATAACAAGCTCTGAAATAGGAGTCAGAGGAAACTGCTGACGTGGGCTTTTCTGCAAACTGAGCTGTAGTTTGATTTCTCGTTTGTCCAAGTGAAGCATCATCAACTGAGTAAAACCAATTACCTCAAAACCCACCGAGCCCTCGGCAGCAACTTCGTGCAGCTGAGCGTGGCCCAAATGTTATCGCCTTCAAATTGGAGCCTGGTCTGAGATGGGGCACCAAAGAATTTCTGCCGCTGAAAATAATTCAATATGGCAGTCTACTAGTGCAACACTCTGCAGAGGCACATAGAAAGCGAAGACTCGCTGCAACTTCGAGACATTTTGAATCTGTGTCTGTCCACCTCCAGAAGGCGAGGCTGGAGGCATGGAAGTCGGATATGAAGAGAGAGGTGCTTTCCTGACCCCCTCAAGTCAAAATCTGGTAGGAGAATTTCCAGGTTGCAGTGTTCATTGTTGAGGTGAAGTCCTGGGTTTGGTTGGGGGACACTTTAGAGAAAAGGATGCCAGGCCAGGGATGGGAAGGAATAAGGAGGTTTAGATAATGGGTGTGACCTCACCTCACTAGGTAGTGACCTCAAACTCCATAGCACAAAAGCTCATCAGGTAAAGAGAGACGTTATTGGGTTCACACACGGTCTGAGGAGTTAAAACAAGCATAGCAGGATGCATTATAGGTTCCTGGAGAGATCCCTGTCCATGTATTTATTCACTCGTCTACCCAACTTCACTTCTTAGCCTCTCGCGGTCTGTCTCTGTCTCTCGCACACATAGTCATGTTCTATCCCCGTGTCTTGCTCAGTTGTTGTTGTTGTTGTTTTTTTCACAGCTTTTATCACTGTCCTAAATTACATTTCAGATAGTTTATTTATTCATGTACTGGCTTATTGCCTGTATGCCCACCAAACTGGAAACTCCATGAGGTCAGGGGATGTGTCTCTCTGTGCATTGCAGAGCAGTGCCTGGCACACAGCAGGTGCAGAAATAGTCGAGTCAAAGAATGAACCCTCTCACCGAACGTACATGTACCAAATGCCCCATGGCTAAGTGCAAAAGACTCCAAGGTGATGATGATCGTAGCTATCATTCATTGGTGTTTACAAGCACCCTCAGTGAGCTCAAAGCTTTAATCTTACAACAACTCTGCAAAGCATGTGTTTCTATTATCCCCCCCTTTTTTTTTTACAGATAAGGACAGAGAGGCTCAAAGAGACGGATTTACTTAATGCCACACAGCTCGAAAGAGATAAATCCGCGAATTAAATGGCATTTGCCACTCTGACTCTAGGTGCTGTTGTATTCAAAGATGAATAAGATACAAGCATCCTCCCTGAGCACCTCAGAGTCTTATACTTTGGGTTTGAGGCATCATTGTCTTAGAAGCATCTTTGCCTTGCGTGGCCAGAGGGAGAATCCAGCAACGAATCCCAAAGAACTCAAGGGGGACAGTTGCCACTCTGGGAGCTTGAGGAGTGTCTCTCTCCTGGCAGGACCTGGTATTCCGTGCCGTTCTGCCCGGGGGAAGGGGGGGAGGGTGCAGGGTTGCTAGAAGTCCATGAGAGCAGCATATATTCTCACATCCCTGGTTCCAGGACTGTGGGTGAGCCCAGCATCTGCCAGGGATCCTATTCACTTAAGTAAATCTGACAAATGAATGATAAATAAATGATGAGTCTTCGGCCTCAGAGAATCCAGCAGGGGCAGGGCCCAGCCAGGTGCCTGAGAAGCCAGACCTTTTCCTGGTACTTGGAACTGAATTCGAAACAGCCAACACCAACCTCCACAGTCAATTCAGACCACAGGGTTTCTATGCATTTGACAGGTCACAAAACTATTTCTCTCTCTGGTCCTCTGGAATAAAGAAAGTCCCTCAGCCTATTCATTCTATGAATAAAACAAAACAAACACACACACACACACAAGTAAAAAGGTCTCCCTCGGTTACAATGTTGTTCATGTCCTTTGACCAGAAAGAGTTGGAGAAAAACTTCAGAATTGATCTGAGGGACGCAGAGCCCAGGTTCCATTAAAGTATATTAATGCCAAGGTCTGTGTAATTAGTGAAAAGTCAATTCCCATTACTCGTTAACACTATTGAATATCTGCTTTCTTTAATAAAAAGCCATGTCCAGTACAAAGAGAATAAATCAATAGGTTGGCTGCATTTAGAGCTCTTCTGCCGTCTCCGAGAACGCACAGTAAACGCCGGCAGGGCTCGGCGGCCTGCCTGCCAACCTCGTCCGTGAGCGGGCAGCCGCCCGCCGTCTTCGCCTGGATTCTTCCGTGGGCACGAGCACGCCCTCCCTCTCATTGCTCTCATCGGAAGGTTGGAGTGTCACCCTGTGCTTAAGCATCCTCTCTGTGAGCTTAACCTTGATCTGGCTCTGACTTGGACTTGTTTAGCAAACAAGCTATCAGCAGCGAGCCCTCTGCGTCCACCATCAGCCCTCGCTGGGGCGAGGAGAGTGTGGGGCAGACACAGCCTCCTACACGGGGCCGAGGAATCCTTGGGGTCTGAACAAGTCTGCCCCGTAGGTACGCCCCGTCCATTGCTCTACAGCTGGTTAACGCTATCTGCTGGGAGGCAGCTGGAATGTTCCGGATTTTCCAGTGTGAATGTTCCTTGAAGTTTGTAAGTCCTCTGGCTTCCCAGGAACACGTGCAGAAGAAGGACACATTCACCTCCGCGTGGAGGCTGCCCGTCTGCAGCGAGGCCTCCCTGCCCATCTGTGTGGCCCTCGAGGAGGGGAGAGCTGTTTAGCCACTGTTCTCATTACCACACTGGTTCATTACAGATGAAAAGGACCCTCTGAACTCCACGGTCTCTCATGCCCTGGCGCTGATATGTAAGTTGCCCTTAAGTCGGCATACTGGATTTCCATTCAAGTGAATTACATTTCCCCGAATCATTTTATTTTATTTACCAGAATGCTCAGTCTTTGATTGAAACAGGATTGATATCATTTTCTTCAGTTCGAGTTTACTGTGCAAACGTATATGTTTGTTTGCTTTTTAATCTTTTGGTCCTTATTTTTATCTGTTGGTCTGCATTCGCTGATTCAGTACTTCTGCACCTGCTCTCCCTTCCCAGAGCAAGTGTTCAGAGGGGCTGGTAGGCTTGGCGGTGATACTAGTTTGCGTCACGGTTTCAGTGAAAGAAAATATTTGAATCCCATCAGGACTCAGCAAATCAGTATAGATTGTTCTGGGTTTTTCGGTTACTTCAAGTCTGTTATTTCTCTACCCAAGAAGGTAGACATATCTAAAGAAGTGAGAGCTGGCTGAACCCATATCTGCTTATTCCTGCCGCAGGGGTCCTCCCTGCCTCTTGCCATGACCCCAGTCCTGGTCTTCAGGTCTGGTTCGCATTGTCAATGATCACAGATGAGGCCCTACACCGTGAAGCCAAAGAATGAGCTGAAGCACTGAAGTCCGTGGCTGGGGAATTCGGGGGCGGATTCCTGCACCGCTTCTTGGAGCAGTCTGAAAGGTGAAAGTAACTGGAGCAAACAGTGGCCATGCACACCATCCTAACACAAGGCAGGGAAGCGCTGGGTTGTAAAGAGGCATTTACGGCTACACAAATAGCCAGTGCTTCTCCACATTCAAGGTGATAGATTTTGAACAGGCAGTTTTATTAGGTGACAAGAAAAGATTTAAAAGTCATCAGACAGGCAGGCAGCGTGTTCCCAATAGCTCAGCTGCTTCCACCAGAGGGTTACTGACTAAGGAACCGGCGACTGGATCAAGGGACCACTGATCTTTGTCATCCCTGGTAGATGCAGGCCTGGTCTACTTGGCCAGAAGCAGTGACTGAATTCCCCTTTGGAGATGGAGTTCACAAAGCAATAAGCGGGCATTGTCAAGAAATTAATACAGGGTGAAGTATGGTAATGAATGTTGGGAAATGAATACATGCAGTCTCAAGCAATCTGCCTGTGTGATGTTCATACAGGAAAACTGCCTTTGAAGGGTTTGGCGGTTGTCTTTGGTCCTTCAGCTGATGCTGCTGTGATAACCCTGACAGGGATAGCAGGAGGCAGACCTGGATGAAACAAGTTCACTTTTACAAAATAGAAAGGGATGTTTTTAAAAGTTCAAAATTCACAGAATTGCCTCCAGTGCTGCATCAAGCAGTCAACCTTCCTTGCCTTCAAGACAGGGGAGGGGAGGGGGCTCAGAAGGAGACGTGAGCTCTGCAGACGTCCCCAGGACCATCCCTGCAGGAGGCTGAAGTTGCCAAACCAGAGCTGGGGAAGAGTGGCCCCATAAAATGAGCACAGAATGCAATGCACTCTCCCCTTTGAGTTCAAGTGCATGTTGAGATTTTTATCTGAAATGAATTCTGATGCATATCAACTTGGACCAAAGGAGAAAAACATTCAAGCATGTGTTTATACTTGTGGACATGCATAAAGGATATACCTTAAGTCTGAGTCATAACACTGGAAGAAAAGACTGTTGAGAAATGCATACCACGGATACAGTCGTACTGAGAAAGTCAACACGCCAAATGCCACAAGGGAAAGGAAATGGGTTTCACCGGCTTGTCCGATCTCTCTGCAACCATGAGAGCAATCACAAAGCTTTGTTCTTTTTAGTTATTGACCCAGTTTCTCACTCCGAGACTTTATTTTCCAATCATTTTGGAAATGGGCATACCTCCCATGGATGTTTTAACCCTTGTTGCTGATACAGACAGAGGAGAGAGGGTTGAGTTCCATGTTCTGACGAGAGCCTTGCATCCATGACCATGGACAGCACACCCACAAACAAGAAGACATTGAAACAAGCCCACTCCTCGGTTGATGATGGCAGATCCCTTCAATCTTCTCTGTGTATTAGACCTGAGCCTTTGCCCTCAGCCAAGTGGGGTCTCTCAGTGGAAATAAGATGGACTTCCCAAACTGGCAAGATTTGGAGCTTGACTGGATAAGCCAACAAGAAATGGATTTTTCTACTCCTTTACTCAGCTTACAGTCTTCATTGCCTGGATAGACAATCTTACATCATCTATTCCTCCTTCCATGATTTCTTACCAGAAACATTTTAAAGGGTACAAAACAATGGTTTCCCATCACACTCAGAGTAGAAACAAATTCTCTGTAAGCCTCATCATCAAGACACCAGCCAACCACTCACCCATCATCTTTGTTCTTTTTCCAACCTCCAGGTGACCTAGTCCACCTGTGAGCCCTTGAACACTCTAGGCTGTTTCTGCCTCAAGGCCTTTGCACCTGCTATTTCCTCGTCTGGGTTCTTCTCACTGCAGTGTACACATGGTGAATTCGGGGCTTAAATGTCAGTTTCTCAATAGACACATCCTCAGCTGCCTTACCTAAGATTTTTACCTCCCCCACCTCCCAAGCAATTCCTATCTTTTATCCTAGCACACCATATAATTCAGTTTTCAATTGTATTTAGTCTGGCTTCCCAATGGAATGGAAGCTCTATGAAAGTAGTGTTTTATTCACTTCTATGTCCTTGGTGCCGAGGGCAAAGCCTGGTATGTAGTTAGGGCTCAATAAATATTTATTAAATTAGTGAATGAATGATGCACATCAATTACCATAGGAGATTTCATTCACATATAAAACCCAGGTCTTTTCACTGGGCATTAGAAGCAGCAACACCATGATCTTGCAAATGGCTACTAGCTCCTACCATATGCCAAGCCTTACATGAAATGCCATACATGTGCTATCTTATTTAATCTTCACAACCAACCCCTAAGTGTGATCATTCCTGGTTTACAATGAATAAATGATGAGTCAGAGAGAAAAAGTAACCTGCCGATGTTGGTATATTGGTATGAAGTAGAGCTCAAATACAAGTTGAAATCTGTCTAACACAATGGGTCTCAATCAGAGGGTAATTTTTCACCCCCTCCCTGGACATTTGGTAGTGTCTGGATTCATTTTTCATTGTCACAGCTGGGGAGTTGCTCCTGGCATCTGGTGGGCAGATATCAGAGATACTGCGCAACATCCCACAATGCACAGGCCATCTCTCCCACAGTGAAGAATTATCCAGCCCCAAAGGTCAATTGTGCTGAGCTTGAGAGACCCTGATCTAACTCCATAAACTCTGTTTGGTCACTTTGCGGTTTTGCTTGATTAGTGGCTAGTGGCGGCGAAAATGGCATCAACCCTTCTGTAAAGCAAGACAACAATATTTCTTAAGAGTGTCGAATGTTTTCATGTCTTCTGACCCTGCAATCCTATTTCTGTAAATCTGGCCTCAGGAAATAATATGAAATATGGAAAATGTCCACAAATATTTGTCATGACATTACTTGTAAGAGCAAAAATCAGAAAACAACTAATGCCTGGTAATCAAGGAGTCATTAAATCTACTCTGCAATATCCACTTGTTGGAACATTGAGCCACCATTAAAATGATATTTTTAAGAATTTATAAAAAGATGGGAAAATGCTTACTTAGAAATAGTAAATTTTTAAAACTAGGTTTCAAAATTACGTATGCAGTATGACTGTTAAAAAATGCCCAAAATTACACGTACAAAAGAGGTGAAGCAGAAATACACTAAAATATTAATAGTGCAGAAGGACAGAGGCTGATCAATGTCTTTCTTTTTATCTTTCAGTACTTCCAAAATGTTCTCTAATAATATATTCATTTTATAAAGGGGGAAATACCATTGAAACAGTAAGGCTTTCTTTTTTTTTTTTCTTTTGTAAGAAGAAAGGTAAAGAGAGCAGCTAATATTGAAAATAAAATTCAGAACTGCCGTGGTGGATTTGGCTCTTATATGGATTTATTAATTATGCTTAATCCATACCTATTATTATTTATTATTCCTTTCAGGTATTCAGAGGAAGGAAGGCGCATTAGTTACGTTGTGGTAGCTGGAACCACCTTTATTGCTACTGAAAACATCTTCCTGGCGTATCTCAAATTTGTTTTTAATGTTTTAAAAACATTTGATTACATTCAATCAAATAATTCCCTGTCCTAGAAGCAGGACTGCCACCAGGGCAGTTGCTGTGTGGGGCCCTGAGGGGCACGGGGAGGGGGGGGGCGTGGTGAAGCCCTTCCTGCGACATCCCAAACTGGGAGCCCCGGGCTGGTGGCTGAGGGTGAGCTCCAGACTCCAACAGGCCTTGATTCACAGCCCAGCTCCAAGCTCACCTGAATGCCCTTGAGTGAGCTTTTAACCCTTCAGTGCCCTCTCTGGGTCTCCAGCCTATGTTTAAAAGCTCTTTGAGCCCTGGGCGGTTTTGCTCAGCAGTTAGAGCCTCGGCCCACAGACCAAAGAGACCCGGGTTCAGTTCCCGCTAAGGGCCCGTATCTCGGTTGCAGTTTGTCCCCGGCCCCGGTTGGGGTCGTGTGGGTGGCGACCTGTCAATATGTCTCTCTCACATCGATGTTTCTCTCTCTCTCTTCCTTCCTCTCTCTCTCCCACTCTATCTGAAGATAAATTTAAAAAATGTCCTCGGGTGAGGATAAAAAAATAAAATAAAATAATGAAAGCTCTACGAAATGCTGTTAACACTTGACAAACTCCATGCTCTTTGAATATGGTGACTTGGGACCATCCACTAGTTCGTGATCCTCATCCTTCCCCCCACTTTCCAGAGATGTCTTTAATCTCAAGAAAATGTGAGGCTTAGCCCAGAGAAGATACGACCCTGCTTATCCCACGCGCTTTACCTTTGGACTTTGTTTGAAATTAAACCTGCCTTCATCCCGTGGACTGCTGTGGGTAGGGCTCGGCTTTCTGGTCAACCGTAGGCTGCACCCCAGAATGAATACAAAGTGCAGACAAAGCAGCCACCGAGACAGCATCCTCCTTCACTCAGACGCTCTTCGGGAAGCGAAAGAACAGAGACCTCAGTTACTCAATTAACCCTCAGAGTCTCCGGAACGTCCACGTTTTCTTTGGAAAACCCTGAGACCTCTCTTGTTTCCCACCGGCCTGCCTTTATTCCTGCCTCTCCTTCTGTTCTCTCTGCTCTTGACCTCCTCCCCGCACCCCCTAAAGCACTGTGAGATGACTTGTTTGCACAGACGGACAGGATTGTTTCCTCCCCCACCCTAAAATTATTTAGGCATTAGAAACTTTCTCCCTTATCAATTTTCCATGGACTGGCCCTCTATTCCCTAATGGCCCTGGGTTGGTACACACCGCAGATGCTGGCCCAGAAACAAAAGGAAAAGCCAGCAGATAGAGATACACACAGCCAGCCTCCCTGGCTATTCCCAGGGTGTCCCACTGACAGTGCTGTGTGGAAGGGAAATTGTTCTATCAGCGACTGTGTTAGATTCATGACCCCACCACAACCTTGAATTGGCCTTTAGTTGTCGCTGATGGGAACAGAAGAACAGCGCCTGTCGACATGATTGCTACTCTCCAATGAATCAGAACATACAGGGCGAGGAGCAGCACATTAAACCAGCTACAGAAATATATCACTGTACTTTTATATAGATGTATTGCTTTTGCCCAGGCATATAAGTGATTGGGCCAGCCACTTATTTTTTTTCAAGGACTATAAATTTAAAATAAGCTAAGGGTTTTAAAATTATGTTCTTTTTGTAAAAAAATCAAGGTAGCTATTTTAAGGCAACAGTCAAATATTTAAAGATCATCTTATAGGGATATTTCAGCCACTGTCACTGGGAGGAAAAGCAGGTCTTGCTACTGCCCTCAGGTCACTGAACATGTAGGCACCGACTTACCGTGTGTTGCCATTTGCTAATTGATCTTTCTAAGAAGTAAATGTTTCCCATATTTACTTCCCTGCCTGCTTACTGGAGAAAGTCTAGTTCACGCATGCAAGCTGTGATTTAGATGGACAGCGAGCATATTAAGCAGCCTAGAGCGAGGTATTGTCATAATCAGGGGGTTCAGGGTAAGTGAAGAGCTGAGAACCAATGATCCTTCCCTTTGGAGGTTATAGGGTCCCTTTGAGACTGAAGCCAATGGACCCTCCTCCCCGAATCACACATCTACGCTTTCACTTTGAAGCAAAATTTTTCATTTTACTTCAAGGACTCACAAACCCTGAAGGCCCTCCCTGGAGCCCAGCTTGAGATCCCCGGCCTTGGAAATTACCTTATAAAAAGCTGTAAAGTTGTGACATACTAGGATGAGGTGATCAGCTGTAAACCATGCCTCAAGTGGTCGGTCACTAATAACAGAACAAGTATAGATGCTTGCCGATGATTTACTTCTCAGAAGTGCGTACGGTTGAGAGGACTCAGAGGTTTACCTGTAACTGCGCCAGTCTCACTTGTCACCATAGGTAATAAGACCTTATGTGGTCGACTCTGCCTACCTTCCTCTTGTCACCTCTTCACACGTTTCTCCCCACCCCCAAAGCTCCAGCCACATGGCCTCATTTCTAACTTCCAGCTCACTGAGACCTTCCCTTCCTTGGGTTGTTTTTAATGCTGGGCAAGCCTTTCGAATGTTCTAGGCATAGTTTGAACAAGGCCACAAGATCTGTCTTTTGAGGGTCATATATTCTGTGGAGGGAAACAGACAATAGAAACGTGAACATTTCGATAAGTGTGATCATTCGAATGTTAGGAGGCAATTAAAATAGGATGATGGTGGGGTAGAGAGTGACTGGTGGGTGGCCACTTAAAGCCTTTTTGAGATTTTAGCTGAAATGGAAGAAATGAGACACAGCTGTGGGTTAAAGAAAGCATTTTGCAGTAGCAAGTGAATGTCCTGAGGGGCTTTGGAAGGTCAGACACAGGCAATGGGCATTGGATATGCTTTCTCAAGGAGAGATTTCTGCTGTTGCCCAACTCATTGATAATGCCATAGAGTGTTGTGGTAATTACAAATTATGTGCTTTATTTCCCTGTGGTAATTTTTTGAGTTCTTGTCCAAATCTGGATGTGCAAATTGAGGTAATTCAAGATGTAATTTGAGATGGAGTAACCAGAGTGGTGAAGTAAGTTGCCCAAAGTCACACAGTTAGTTAAGGAGTTAGCTTCATGGAAGAGACCAAGGGAAGTCCTGGCTTCTGCATTTGTCGGGCAAGGTTCTTGCACCAGACCACTCTGTCTCCCAGTCATCTTCGTATCACCTCCCAGAGGTTGCTTTTTCTTGAGAACTAGCCTGGAGCCTGGTTCCATTTGAAGCTATGGACTAGAGACACACCATCATTACAGGACATTTAGCTTTTCTAAACTTTTGTTAAAATTCTAGCTCAGGGTTCCTGACTTCTTGGTTTCATCTATAGCCAAAGGTAAGGTACAAACCCCTCACCTCTTACGGAAAACAAACAAAACTGTACCTCTGGGCCAGCCGCTGAGACAGGTTGCCTCCCAGTATTGGATGTCCCCGTCAAGGAGGATAACCGTGACCCACCCTCCTTTGTCCCGCTGAGCTCCACACTGCAACTGAACGGACAGCGTCTTGATTCTCAATAAACATGGGAATTCTCTGATCTAATGGTAACAAATTATTTTAAAACATAAAAATAAAAATGGAGATGGGTGAGTGAAGTATTTTGGGTAGCTATAAACCGGCAAAAACTGAGCTAATTCCAGCCACTACTATACAACGAATAATTTTTGTACCAGTACTGAGCTCTCTCATGGAAAAATGCTAAAAAAGAGGCTAGTCCAGTCCAATATTGAAGTACCCTTGGAATAACAAAAAGTTCAGAAAAATGAACTCTTCTCTAGTACCTCTGATAAAATTCAGGTTCACATTCCTCTCCTTCAGCACCGGAAACCTGTTTCCTCTCCAGCCAGTTCCTCTGTCCGTCTGCACGCTGCCGGTGGGGATGGAGATGCGGTGCTCCCTCACCAGCACGATTTGGCTGTTGGGTATCAGGAAACTCCAAAATGCTCTTGTGGACTTTGAGCCAACGATTGTACTTCTAAGATTTGATCCTAAGGAAATCAGAGATGCCTACACAATTATAGGGCAAAATTTATATGGCAAGGTAGTCATAGTAGCTTTATTTATAACAGTGAAATACTGAAAATAATCTAACGGCGATTCGAATCTCACAAAATGTGTTACGTAGAAACTGGTCTGCTAACATTCTCTCAACACAAACACACAGACAGAGAGAGAGAAAGAGAGACCATTGTTTGATTAGAGATATTTGAGATACACATACCGTAGGCCTCTTTTGGGGAGTCACACACATATTAGCAAGAATCTACTCTGTAGAATTCCTGCAATAGAGAAATCTGTGTAACGATGTTGAATTTAGTGTTTCTCAAATTCGTTTGGTCATGGAACCTCTTTACCATAACACTCCTTGATATGTTTCAGAACTGGGGCTCTGCAGAATATACATCAGGAAAGGCTGGGGTAAGTAAATGTCTAGCCTGTATTATGGAATGCTTTGCTGCTATTTTAAACAATGCAGAGAAGGTTGAGTCTATGGGATAAGTGCTGATGATGTCTTGTCGAGTGGGGTGGGGTAGCAGATCACATAACACTGAAATTTTGTTTTTTAATTGATTCAAGAGAGAGAGGAAGGAGAGGGAGAGAGAAATAGAAACATCGATGACAGCCCTGGCTGGTTTTGCTCAGTGGTTAGAGTCAGCCTGCAGTCTGAGAGACCCGGGTTCGGTTCCCGCTAAGGGCGCGTACCTCGGTTGCAGTTTGTCCCCGGCCCTGGTCGGTTGTGCAGGTGGCAGCCACTCGATGTGTTCCTTTCACATCGATGTTTCTCTCTCTCACTGTTCCTCTCTCCCTCCTACTCTACCTGAACAAAAAATGGAGAAAAAAAAAATGTCCTCGGGTGAGGATTAAAAAGAAAAAGAAACATCGATGACAGAAAACATCAATTGGCCACTTCTTGCATGCCCCCCACTGGGGACTGGACCCCCAACCTGGGCATATGCCCTGATGGGGAATCGAACCGGCAACCTCTTGGTGCATGGGTCAACGTTTAAACACCAAGCCACACCAGCCGGGAAACACTGAATATTTTATTAGCCTAATTTGGGAAAGAAAATAAAGGTTTGTACAATTATAACAGATTTGATCTCTTGGTGATGGAATTACTGATGGTTTTATTCTTCTTTGTGCTTTTCTAAAATTTCCCAATATTCTAGCATTCATTTTCCTATGAGAAATAATTTTAGAGTTACTGTTACAGATTGAACGTTTGTGTCCTCCCAAAATTCATCTGTTGAAACCTAATCCGAACGGTGAGGTGGGGCATTTGGGAGATGACTGTAAGAATGGAGCCCTCATGAATGGAATGAATGCCCTATTGATTAGCCCCACCACCCCCTCCTCAGTATAAGGGTACAGCAGGAAGACAGTGTCTGTGAACCGGGAAGCGGGCTTGCACCAGACCCCAAACCTGCAGGCCCCTTGATCTTGACCTTCCCAGTCTCCAGAAGTGTGAGAAATACGTTTCCGTGGTTGGTGAGCCACCAGGTGTATGATATTGTGTCACGTTCTGTGAAAGGTTTTCAGTCTTTTTTTTTTTTTTTTTTTTGGTCTTTAATGACCTCGATTTTTTAGAGTCCTGCCAAGTTATTTGTAGAATGTTCCTCGACTTGAGTTTGTCTGAGGAGCTGTCAGGCTGTATTCATGCATTTTTGCCCTTTTGTCAAATGCTGTCGCAGAAGTCACACCTGTCCTTCCACTGCATCATACCAGGAATTACACAGTGTTGATACATTTCATACTGCTCTTGTTAACCTTGGTCACTTAATATATATCTGTGGAAAGAGACTTTGAGACCATGAAAATCCTGTATCTCATCGTCATTTTACCTACTAATTTTAGTATTCATCCATGCTGCTTGTCTATAAAAGTTATCACTGTTGTATTTTCCTAATGGTGATTTTTCTATCTCTATTATCCCCCAGTTATTAATTGGAAATCTACTGAAAGAAAGAGTCGTCCCGTTGCCACTTATTTATTCAGTTATTTTTATGTAGATATGGACTGATGGTTATTTATTTTACTCATTGGTGTTCATGACTGATTTTTTTTCTCAAACCATTCCAGATCTGACCATTCAGAGCCCCTTCACGGTCATTCCTGTGTCCTTTTAATGGGTCCCCATCCTTTTCTGAGCTTCTTTACATCCTGGCACACAAGATACTCCAGGATTATGTTGTACTTTCCTTTCCTAGCCCTGGACTCAAACATTTCTCCAAGGAAAAACCAGGATCTGGGCACAAGACCTGCCCATTGCTACCAGGGTAGCATTGTGTCTGGGCCCTTTCAGTGGGCAGAGCTTGGAAATATACAAAGCGTACTCAATGCATACAGAAATATCTTCATTTTCAAGTCTTCTATCATCTATCTATCTATCTATCTATCTATCTATCTATCTATCTATATCTATCTAATCTATCATCTCTCTATCTATCATCTATCTATCTATCATCTATCTATCTATCTATCTATCTATCTATCTATCTATCTATCTTCATGCTGATACTGGATTCCAATCAAACTCTAGTCTGAAACATTCTTCTGGACTTCCCCCTTTTCTCCAACAGTGAGATACCTGGCTCTCATTAACCACAATATGTTCATTTATTTGTTCAATCCTAGACCATATATAGAGTTCCAGAATTGCCAACCCATACCTCTGTGAAAGACTTAAATTTACCAACTGGAGTACAATATTTGCACAGATTCTTTTTGTCTTCAGCTGAATAATAAGGAAGTGCTGTTTTCCAAAGTTAGTTAGGTTCTTCTCTCTTGCTCAGTGCAGTTATATTATTATGATTTTGTCATAGTTAGGTTCATTTCTGTTATGTGTATTCTGTTGGGGATCTACTCACATCCAGGTTGATTTTAGCTTTTGAAATTTATTTGGGGCATACCTAAGCATAGCAGAGCTATTTATTTAAAGGTATTCTCAGAGATGTGTTCCTGTTGCTCATCCCTGCTCCCCTTTCCCACCTCCCCATTTTCCCAGCCTCTTGCCACCCAGCACCTCTCAGTAACTCATTCAATTCGTTGCTAATTTTTCTTTCTATATTTCTTTTGTACAAATGAGCAGATACTTACATATTTTTTATATCTCCTTCTTTCTTACATGAAGGGTAACATGGCTATAAATACGCTTTACAATTTGTTTTTTAAACTTAGCAGCATATTTCAGAAATTAATCCAATTCTTTTATTTCACAGCTACGTAGCACTCCACTGAATGAACGCGTCAGTGTGTTCAACCACTTCCTATGTGTGAGCATTTAAGTTCTTTCCAATATTTTGCAATTATAAGTAATATTGAAATAAATGACCTTGTGCATATGTATTTGTATATTATTGGACATGTATATTCAGTGTAGATTCCTGAAAGTAAAATTGCTGGATCAAAAAGTAACTATTTGCCCGGCTGGTGTGGCTCAGTGGATTGAGTGTTGTCCCATGGAGTGAGAGGTCCCGGATTGATGCCGGTCAAGGCAAGTGCCCAGGTGATGGGCTCCATCCCCAGTGGGGGACGTGCAAGAGGCAACTGATCAATGTTTCTCTCTCACATAGATGTTTCTATTGTCCTCTCTAAAAAAATAATCTATAAAAAACATATTTAAAAAAAAATAAGTACATAGACAGTTTTGTTGGGCATTGCCAAGTTATCCTCAAGAATGGTTGTACCAATTTGCATTCCAATCAGTAACTTATGAGTGCTTGTTTCTCCATAGTGTTGACAACCGAATGTGTTGCTGCCGGTTAATTTCACCAATCTAAGAGACAAAAAAGTATGTAAATGGAGTGTTGGTTTAATTTACATTCCTCTAATAATGATTGATGGGTATTTTTTTTTTATGTTTAAGGGCCATTCTATATCATTTTTGTGAATTGTCTGTTCACGTCTTTTTCTTTTCATTGTTGCATCGTGCTTTTGGTTCTTTTAGTCCTCGATTTTTAAGATTTCTTTATGTTATTTAAAAAATATTTTTTTTCTTTATTGATTTTAGAGAGAGAGGAAAGGAGAAGAGAGAGAAACATTGGTGAGAGAGAATATCGACTGGCAGCCTCCTGCATGCCCCCCACTGGGGACTTGGCCCACAACCTGGGCTTGTGCCCTGACCAGGAATCGAACCAGCAACCTCTTGGTGCATGGGTCGACGCTCAACCACTGAACCACATTGGCTGGGCAAGAGTTCTTTATAGTCTTAAGTGGATTAGCTCATCTTGGTATATGTCACACATGTTTTGTCCTAGTTTTATACCCGAGAGAGAGAAGGAAAGTGAAAAACTCAGTCTGTGTAATCAGGTGAATTCTATTCTTACCTAGTTCATGTTCACATTTCAGCTGCCAGTTATATTTCGACCTTTTTTGTTGTTGTTGTTGTTGTTTTGTTAATCCTGACACAAGGATATTTTTTTCCATTGATTTTTAGATAGGATAGAAGGGAGAGAGAGAGAGGGAGAAAGAGAAAAACATCGTTGTCATCAGCTGGTTGCGACCCTTTGGTCTGAGGGCTGACACTAACTGCGGAGCCAAACCGGCCAGGGCTATTTTGACCTGTTAAAAATGTGTCTCTTGACTGATAATTTTTTTTTTTTTTTTTATCCTCACCCGAGGATATTTTTCCATTTTTTGTACAGATAGAGTGGGAGGGAGAGAGAGGAAGGGAAAGAGAGAGAAAAACATCGACGTAAAGGGACACATCGAGTGGCTGCCACCCGCACGACCAACCAGGGCCGGGGACAAACTGCAACCGAAGTACGTGCCCTTAGCGGGAACCGAACCCGGGTCTCTCTGGACCGCAGGCCGACGCTCTAACCGCTGAGCCAAACCAGCCAGGGCTTGACTGATAATTTTTAATTTAATTTTACATAGTCAAATTTATCAAACTTTTTTTTGTGTGTGTGCCTCTAAATTTTATTACACACTACTTCAGTGCCAAGGAATGTAAGCACTTACTCTAGAAAATTTTATACCCGAGAGAGAGAAGGGAAGTGAAAAACTCAGTCTGTGTAATCAGGTGAATTCTAGTCTTACCTAGTTCGTGTTCATCATTTCAGCTGCCAGTTATATTTCAACCTTTTTTGTTGTTGTTGTTGTTTTGTTAATCCTCACACGAGGATATTTTTTCCATTGATTTTTAGATAGGGTAGAAGGGAGAGAGAGAGAGAGAGAGAGGGAGAAAGAGAAAAACATCGATGTCATCAGCTGGTTGCGACCCTTTGGTCTGAGGGCTGACACTAACTGCGGAGCCAAACCGGCCAGGGCTATTTTGACCTGTTAAAAATGTGTCTCTTGACTGATAATTTTTAATTTAATTTTACATAGTCAAATTTATCAAACTTTTTTTTTTTTTGCCTCTAAATTTTATTACACACCACTTCAGTGCCAAGGAATGTAAGCACTTACTCTAAGAAATTTTATACCTGAGAGAGAGAAGGAAAGTGAAAAACTCAGTCTGTGTAATCAGGCGAATTCTATTCTTACCTAGTTCCGTGTTCATCATTTCAGCTGCCAGACCTGTGGCAAAGTATTAACCCTTTCAGAGCCTACCTTTTCTCAGCTGTGAAATGAGATGCCAAAAGGTACCTTGTGCTTCCATGAGAACTTGAAATGCTTAATTCAATGTTTGGCACTAAGAAAACACCATCATCATCATTATATTATTTTCATAATAGATTTACTTCTGATGATTTATTAAAATTTCAAGAGCTGTATCTGATATTTTGTTCTCAACCTTATCTCATCAAGACCCCATCACTCTAGAACCTGAGAGAGTGTCACCCGTTCACCTGTATGTTCATCAAAATTGTTCTCTTTACTTTCTGAAATACTTTATCTTTTGAAATGCTCTCATGTCTCATTCTGTAATGAATTTAGAGAAAGTTATGAAAAGAAAGGAGTTAACACCCATACGGCACACTGAGCTGGGCGATAATAGCATCAAAATAAGTTCCATAAAGGATTCTAATTAATCCAATTTATCGCCGCCTTATCTCTCCAAAGCCCTTTCCTGACCTCCCTTTCCAAGTTCAAAGTTTCGTGGTCATTCCCAAAGGACTTATAGTCCATAGAAGCAGGAAGCTCCTGCTGACCCTGGTTATTGTCAGTACCACAGAGGTGCTTGTTGGAATTCCTACGGCCAAGAGTATTCTTCCTTAACAGGCAATCCCTTCTCAGGCTTCCTGTGACACAAAACAGATGCCCATAGGGAAGTCTGATGACACCTTTGTTTTTCATTCCATTCAAAGCAAACACAACCAAGACTGTTCTCCTAATCCTCTGGCAGCTGCTTCTGAATCATTTGAGTATGATGAAGTTCCCATCTAGCAATAAGTTAATTAGGTGGAGGTGCTCCCTTACAGAGTACAGATGTCTTGCAGGGGGAAAAAAAAAGTCTAAGGGTCCCATAGACGGCAATGGATTTTCTTCTAGTTCACTGATGTTTGTTTTCCTCATGGCCTTTTTCCCAAGGCGGTGATTTGGATGTAGCTGTCCTCCCATCTTTCTGTCAATCCTCAGTGCATGCCACTTCTTGAAGGGAATCACAGTGGAAGTGACAAATGAAAGGCAACTCACTTTGCAGCTCAGCTGTAACCCGAGCACCACACTTCACTTAGAGATACGTTATTCCAGGCGTTCTCAGTCAAGGAGATACTACCTCTAAGAGGAATCTGGAAAATTTGTGAAGCCACTTTTTTTTTTTTTTTGTGGTACGTGCCCCTAGCAGGAACTGAACCCCGGGATTCTGGTCCGCAGGCCAACGCTCAACCGCTGAGCCAAACTGGCCAGGCCTGTGGAGCCACTTTTTGTGATAATTGCAGAGCACCACTGACAGTTATAGGATGGTATAGGACCAAGTAAATATCTGTCCAAGTTTCCTGGCACAGAGACCCTAAAATCCTTGGAATCTCATGAGTAATGAGTGTCTTCTGTATCCTAATGAGAGAGATCTTAGGTGAGAGGGTAGGGGATGAGATGAGGATATTTATGGGGTCCCTTGATAGCTTTAGGGTGGAGTGTAGTCACCAGAAAGACAAGCCATGATTAGAGGGTTGGAACTTTCAGCCCCACTCTGCACCCCAACCTTTCCCTCACCTCTGGGAAAAGGAGAGGGGCTGGAGATTGAGGTCAATCACTCATGGCCAATGATTACATTATTCATGCCTATGTGATGAAACCCCTCAGCAGGGGAATTTGGAGAGCTTTTGAGTTGGTGACACATTTCCACCCAGACAAGTGGCGTGTCCAGAAACAGCACGGAGGCTCTGCACCTCCCCCCACCCCAACCCTCGCCATATTTATCTCTTCCATTTGGATGTTCCTAAATTACAGCCAAATCTTTAATAATAAATTTTTAATAGTACATATAGCTCTTTCCTGAATTCTGTGAATCATTCTATCAAATTATTGAACTTGGGGTGGGGCCACGGAAGTGACTTCCACATTTTGATGGTAGAGGAAGATTGAATTATCTTCCTCTTCTTTCCATAGAAAATATTACAAACTCATTGTCAAACAGTTACTCAGAATATTGATTCAAGAAATGTAAGAATAAAATGTATTAGAGAGGTAAAGGTTGTGAGCACCCAATTCCAACGTGTGACAGTGCCCCCCCCCCATCCCCGCCAAAGCAATTCTCATACACCAGCTGGGTGTCCTACAAGGCAGCTCCATTCTGACACCATGTACCCGGAGAGAGCGTCAGGTCCCACAGGCCTCTCCAGGTTGTTCGCTGGGCTTCTCACAGACCAGCTACAAATTGGGGATTCCCACGACTCCCTCCTGGGGTTCTACTAACTTGCTAGAGCGGCTGACAGAACTCAGACGCTGTAGTTGCTAGATGACTGTATTAGGAAAGGCTGTAACTCCGGAACAGCCAGACGGAAGCGATGCACAGGGCAAGGTAGGAGGAAGGGGTGAGGAGTTGCCATGCCTCCCTCCAGCACACCGCCCTCCCCAAACTTCCATATGTTCACCAGTCCGATGTCTTGCGTTTATATGGAGACGTCATTGATTAAATCATTGGCCATTGTCAATGCTTCAACCTCCAGCCCCTCTCCCCTCTGCAAAGGTGTGTGTTGAGGGGAAGGGGGTGGCTGGGGACTGGGGACTGAAAGTTCCCACCCTCTAATCATGTGGTTGGTTCTCCTGGCAGCCAGCCCTCAGCCTTGAGTGCAGGTCAGAGTCACCTCATTAACATAACAAAAGACACTTTATTATTATCATCGCTTAGGAAATTCCAAAGGATTTAGGAGCCTTGTGCCAGAAAGGGGAGGAAGAGCAAATGCATATTTCTTAATATAAATCAGTTTTGCAGAGGTATGTTGGGCAATTAATAAAATTACTGTGTTCTTTTTTCTGGATTTTGTGATGTTTTATATTAGTGTCAGCTTTTTAAAATGTGTGATTTGTTGGGATTTATTTTCTCATTCCAAATAGACATTTACTTTTGTACCTAATTTTGTATTAGTTAATTTTATATATTTTTTTTCGTACAGAGGGCCTCTCAAATTGTATAAGGCTCATCCCTACTGGCGAAGCCCGAGTTAGCTATTTTCTTTTTTTTTTTTTTTTTATCCTCACCCAAGGACATTTTTCCATTTTTTGTTCAGATAGAGCGGGAGGGAGAGAGAGGAAGAGAGAGAGAGAGAAACATCGATGTGAAGGGACACATCGAGTGGCTGCCACCCGCACGACCAATCAGGGCCGGGGACAAACTGCAACCGAGGTACATGCCCTTAGCGGGAACCGAACCCGGGTCTCTCTGTATCACAGGCCGACACTCCAACCGCTGAGCCAAACCAGCCAGGGCCCGAGTTAGCTATTTCCAAAGGCCTGTTAGGCAGAGATGGTTTGTCTCACATGGTACCAGAGGGCTAGAACTTTAATTGATGGTGGCAGCTATAGGGGGACAGATTTCAGGTCCATTTGAGAAAAAAAAAATAATAATATTTAAAACTTCCAAAGATGAAGAGGGAAGCAAAGCTGGGGAGTAGTGAGCTCCGTGACGGTGGAGCTATTTAAGTAAAAGTCGTCATCACTGGGCACGGCCCTTGTCTTGTGGGCTCAGGCTTGGAAGGCTGGTTGGGTGTCACGAGCTTTCAGATACATTTTAGTGCGGAGTCTGTGCTTCTTTCTGCCCGGTTCCCTCGGACCCCTCTTCCCATCCCAACGTGGCTCTCACAGCAGGCTCTCGGGGAACGGGGAGGCAGGCCGGAGTAACGAGGGCAGAAAACAAGGAACACAGCAAACACAACACTCTCTTTATGAAGAGGCTCAGAAGAGAGATTAATGGCCCAGCAGCTTCAGCGGCTGAGAGGGAATCCACAGCAGAAACACCTTCCACCCGCTTCCCCAAGACCTAATCACATCCTAAGGGAGAGGCCCAGTTTCTCACTAACGGTGGAGGCAGTTGCTTTGCCATTAACCTTTTCAAGGGGTCACTGCCACACCGGGAGCTCCACATGCCACCCAGAAAATGTAACTGAACATCAGTTTTGCTTTTCCTCTTGCTTAACTGTTTTAAATGTCCTTGAGCTGCATTTCTCCACCGGGCTTAATTTTATGGATTGTGGATTACATTTACTGCTCAGCACTTCTTACTCAACCCTGGACAATCGCCGGCCTACCGAGTTGTTAACTCACATGGTCAGCATGAATGTCTGCGACTAGTTACACCCAATGACTGTAGCACCGCGCAATTAACACCTGGCCTTCGCGCGTCCCGGCGAAATCAGCTCTCCGGTTCTTCATTTCCACCCAAGAGCGATGTGCGAGTAATGACCGGGGTTAACTGTGCTTATCTTCCTAAGAGTTCAAATTTCTTCCCCAATCTCAGGAGCTGTCTTATCTCGGAAAGTTGTGTTCGAAGGCTGCAGGGTAGCCCTTTCCCCAGCTTACGGGCTAGTGACAGATCCCAGAGGAAGAGGAGGCTTCTTCACAGCCCACGGGGATTCAGCAGGGTGTCCTGCGCCTTTGTTTTCCCCACTAGCTCACGTTGGTTAGGAGAACTCCAAACATGCTCGTGGAAGCTACGAAAAGCTTTAGAGTGATAGAACTTGAAAGTCGAAAGGAACCTTAAAAGGCATTTGTTGTTTGCATCTCTAGGTCTGAAACGTCTTCTCAAACAAGGGTGACTAGAAGCTGCCACGTGTATGCAGCCTGCAGCCTGAGCCACCGTTCTCCAGGTCAGGATGGACTCCCGTCACCTGGATGAGCCCCGCAGAGTGGCGTGCAGTGAGTATCACTCGTCTCTGACGGGCGCCTGAAATCATTCCTCCTGGGCTCCCAGTTCCGTGCTAATATCTCCATCAACGTTTCCAGGTCTTTTTCTCGTTGTGTCAGCCCCGTGCAGCGTAGACTGTTGTTCTGTGGAAGTGTGACATGTGTCGGGACGCTCAGGTTAGCAGTGTCCGCGATTCTGTTTAGGAGGAGGACACGCTGCAGCTGCTGTGAGTGGGGAGAAAATCCTGCGACGTCCTCTCCTGGTTCACTCAACCGTCCCTCCCACTGCTCCCGTGAAGGGGAGGTTGACAAATTCCCGATATCAAAACCAGCTGTCAGGACAACACAGGGTAATAGCTGTCCTTGTCAAATGCACCAATTAATTCACCTGACTGTCAATGCTGGGGTAATTGATAGACTCCACAATCTGGCTGAGTAATGAAAGTCGAACGCATTACTAAGTCCATTTTACCTCCTAACAGGTCTTGTTGTGGAACTGGGGCTGTCAGAACGGGACCAATAAACCTCTGCAAAAACTAAAGCTTGACTTTTAAAAATCAGTGTGTAGGCAGGGGGAGGAAGGCTCCCTGGTCAACTGTATTTGTACTGTGTGACCAGTTTCCAGAAAATGCTCAGAGGAAAATATGGCAAATAAGTAAACATTCCACTGTTTTATTCTGAAGTTTGTTTGCATGCAGACACCTCACTGCATAGAGATGCCAAGTCTGCAGTTGCCGGGACCTTCTGCACTTCTAACTCACTTTGGCAGAAGTAGAAACTAGAAATCTGGATCAACAGAAGTCTAACCAAAGATTTGGTAGGAAATATTCTTATTCTTATGATAGGATGACGTAGTGACTGGAATGCAAAGAGAACAGTCTCATGGCTAGAGATTTTTTCTGAACACATGATGATGTAATATAAGACATAGTGGAATTCCAAGGTGACAGTCTGAGTTAGAGAGTTCTGGCAGGGAGGATAAGAGCCGTCTAATCTGGTAGACTCCCTAGTTCTGGTAGAGTCCGTAGGAAAGCAGAGGGTTGTTTCCAAGGAGGTTAGCTAAGGCAGGGCAACCAGGTGTCAGATCTATACCTGTGAACCAGTTGGAACTCTGGTCTGTGCAATCTAACTCTGCTGCGTGTTTCTTATACTAATGTATACCATTTGCTGAGGAGGGACCATCTTCAACCCAAAGGTAGTAGTAATAACAATGGTGTTATTTATTGAGCATTTACTATGTTCAGGCACTGTGCTTAGATTTTATATACATGATCTTATGTAATTCTCCCAACAACCTTATGAGGCAGATAGATGTAAGTAAATAAACATTTTTAATGTGCACAGACGTCTAGGCTACCAGAAGATCGCCTGGGATCTCCATCTCCATTTTCTCCCTGTTCCCCCTCCCCAAGAGGGAGGGTTCTTCCTGGCTAGCAGATGGGCTAAACACGAATCGGATCAATAAGGTACTTAAAGAGAGAGCAGGAGAAAGGTGGAGGAATGCCTGGTAGATGGTTATGGGGTGTGCAGGGTTTAATTTTTCAGGAGTATCCCAGGAGAGAAGCTTGCAGCAGTGTTAGGGAGTAGATTAGGTGTAAGCACCTAATTAGGAGGGAGAGTGTAAGCATTGAATAAATATTGTAAAGCAAGTATTAAAATAATCTATAAAGTCCTTTGAAGGATGCCAGCAAGAACTGGAATATCTTTTCAACTCCTTTTGGGCTGTTGAGATCGGGACTTATTATATACGACGTTACTCTGAGATAGAACTCCATCATCTCTGAGTTCGTTAGGGTTAGGGCATAAATATTACCCATTGAAACACAAGGATATTGGAACTCAAAGGAATAACACAAGTCACCCAAAGTGTGCAGCACAGTTGTGAAACTGTGATTTAGCAGCACAGACGAAACTACCCCTTTTTACGTACCTTCCCATGCTATTCTGAAACAGTCCCATACGCAACGATTTTACTTGGCCAGTTACATCTATTTTCCTCAAAGCCTCAACTCAGAAAGTAACCGCTTCTCTCTCAGTAATAATTGTACTTTCACACATTGGGTACGTACTATGTGACAGGTTATGCCAAGTACTTGACTTGCATTTGTTCACATAATCCCCTGAAGTGAGTATCATCTCCAGTAGACAGAAGGGAAGCTGAGGCTTCAGGAGATTAAGTAACTTGCTCAAGGCTGCACAGGTCCAGTGTAGCCCAAGCCGAAGTTGAACCCAGCTCTGCCCACCTGTAAACCTCTCTTCCCTCCGTGGTGGGGTCATTGGGATGCTCCAGGTAGATGCCAAGTGTTACTCTTGAGAGTGGGAAGATCTTGAATCTCGCCCAGAAACATCGTGGGCATCCTTCTCACCTTGGCCTGTTTCTTTATGATTGTTTGCATTGCCTGTTGGTCTCAAATGGCCACGTCATTGGAGTGACCTGTGCACACAGAGGAGGGGAAGCGGCCAGCAGGGGATCCGGCCCCGGGATGAGCTTCCCTGGAGGAGCCTGATGGATAAGCCTGGATTTGTGTAGGCAGGTAGTCTTCAATTTGGATTTGTCAGAAGCAGGAAAACCTGTTGTTTTTTTCTGCAGTGAGGTGAGGCTCAGGGTGAGTTCAGTGCAATGTTTGTTCACCTTGACTATGATCTTTAAAGTCATGACCATGTTTTTCAAGCCACCCACCTAAGAAAACACAGGCAGAGATCTGTGTAGTGTTCCGGTGGAAATAGTTTCTCTTGAAAAGTAAGACATTTTTCTTCCTTTCTACACTTCATGTTGAGTGAAGTTATTTAATGAGGGGGAAAAAAAGATGTAATGGGAGGAAGGAAAAAGGTAGGAAGCATGGCCCTGTCTTGATTTTTGCCCTAAGGATCATGACTATGACACTTCCTAATGGGACCAAGATCCCTGTACCTGTGAAAAATAGATATTTGATGTCCAATAAAGTCAGCCTTCCTCTTCTCGCCCACCACTCCAATTGAGGGGGCTTTCATTTCATTTCATTTTATTTTTACGTTGGCCAACTGAAGCTGTCGTGTTCGAGAGCTAAATGTGTTGTCCTGCGTGGGCCTCACATCCATCAATTAATGTTTCTGCCTTCTGTGCTGCAGGAATTATCTCCAAGTTCATCTTGATGAATTTTTCTCTCTACTTCATTACCCAAGCTGGATACAGCAGAGACTTGTCATGTTTAATGACGATTACCTTACACACATTTCTATTCTATAGGCCCACATGCCTGTCTATAGAGGCCCAGGAGCATCTCGTTGACTATTTTTGCATTAAAAACACTTACATTACAACAGACATACAAGACCTTGTAAAATGAAATAAAACATTACAGAAGTGTTTTTTTTTTAAGTGAAAACCCTTGAATAGAAATTATTTTCAATGCACCATCGAGACTTGAGTCATACTATATTTCTACTGTGCTTTGATATTTTTAACTTACTTTTTTAAAAAAAAATATGAATACACAGTGGTACGATGGACATCAGAAACTGTTAAGCTCTTAACATTTTTCAACTGCATTTAAGTTTTATGGCACACTCACATTTAATTCGTAATTGCTCCTCAGATGGACCTGTGAGATTTTATTAGAGGAGACCCTCGGACACTAAGATTCTTAAGGTAAGTTCTTATACATTTCTCTGTGTCTGCTTGCTTATTTTCTGGTTGTCTCAGGAGAATGCAAACTTCATGAAGGCAAGGGGCCCTGTCTGTGTCACTGTTTCCCCGGGCCTGTAGTAAGTGGCCAATAAATATTTGTGTAGAAATACCCAATAAAGGATCTATTCTAAATAGCTCTATCTTTTGGATAATTAACAGTTTAGATTTTAAAATCTAAATGAATGTGTTGCTGAGATGTATAAAAGGCTTTCTTGCCTTTTAAAATAGAGCATATTGTGCATAATCTACCTATTTCTTGGGGACACAAATCATTGTTGAATCATTACCAATGACTTTGTTATATATTTTACCACCATGATTTTGGGGCTCAAGACATAGCAGGGTCTTTACCTCTATACTAACTGACCTAGACATTTAGTTTTTTGACTCCTTGAGTTTTCTGACTAAAAAAAAAAAAATCAGTGGCAGTTGATAGCCTCGATTTTATTTCAGTAACCTATATTGAGTGCCTGTTTATAAAAAATAAAAACAAAAATATCACAGTTTCAGTGCACAGGGGTCATGTAATCGTATATCCTTGATGTCAGTGCCCAGGGATCCTCCTGAATCTGCTTCTACTCAGTACTCAGTGCTATATAGTGAGTTTGGGAATCAATAACCAAGTGTGTTCCCAATGTGTGTTAAGTATGAGAAAGCAGGTATAGAATTAAGGTGCCTCCTATTTGTACGTTAGGAGATTTTTTGTGGTGATTGGATGATACGATCTAGTCTGGTGTTTATGGAGGACTTTGTTTAATTGCATCTGATGGTCAACCATGTTTAGGGAACTGTGTTCTTTGTAGAGGAGGTGTTACCTTATACCCATATGATAGAAATGAAACGGAGACCTGAAAGAATAAATATCTTGTCTAAGTTTGCATTGCTAATTAGAAGAGGAGCCACAACCAAACGTCGCCTTTCTTGATTGCCAGTTCTATATTATTTCCTGCCAGATCACAGAATCACAAGAATTTGTTACGAAATGACGAGGCACGCAAGTAAGCCTTGTGTGCATCTCTGTGATACTCCTGGTAGCTTTCCAAAAGAGGGGGATGAGTCGCTTATCTTTTTCCTCACATAAGCAGCTATCTTATGTGAATCTGTTAATATCAGATCATGTAAGAACAAAACGCTGAGGGTCAGTTTTGCCATGTGTGTGTCAGGGACAGGGACGAAGGAAAAACAGCAACAGACACGGTGGCCTATTAAAAAGAGAAGTGTACTCTCTCTCTAGTCTCCTGTCTTAAGCTTTTACAGCTGCCCAAGGCATTGGTTTCGGTGGAGCGAAAGCCCCGAGGCCGGAGAGAGTGCAATGTCCATACAGCTTCACTTCAGGTGCCCTTGACCTCCACACTGACCTTCCTTGGGCTTCCTGCTCATAGTTGTTTCTAGAGTTGGATCTCTTGTGGCCCAGGTCCCCGGTTGTCCTGGCTTTCTGACTTCTCACGATAAGTGTTGGCACTGCGTTGCCTGATGCTGCGGTAGCCCTTGGGGCAATACGCTGCTGCTGAACACGGCCGCCAGAAGGACCTGCCCCACACAGCAATCCAATCATGTCACTGGGCCCCTTAAAACCTGCCCCTGGCTTCCTATGGGAATGAGAATGAAATCCCAAATTGCAATTTGCGGAGAGAGTAGAACACACATGTTCTCACATGTGTATGAAGATATGAGGTGATGGATGTGTTCATTAATTAGGTGGGAGGAGTCCTCGCTCACGGTAATCACGTAGGCACGGGCCTTCTCTGCTGCCTCTTTATTACCGAAGCTCCGCGCTCGCTGGCCCCCCTGCTGATCACTGTTCCTGGACCTTCGTGGGGGCCTCATTCTCCTCACTCACGTCTTCACCCAGTGTTTTCTCATCAGGGTTTTCTCTTCGGCAACGCTCCTTACTGTCACCCCACCCACCCAGCCGTCTGCTTCTCGCCCATTTCTCGGGTATTTTCTTCATGGGGTTGATCACAATTTGAAATAATTTTTTTAAATTTACATTTTATTTTGTTTCTTCCCCAAAAGAATATGAGTTCCCCAGGGGCAAGGACTTTGAAATTCCCATTTACTGCTGTTTTCCCAAAGCCTGGAACAGTGCCGGCCCAGACCAGGGGCTCTACCTTCAGCTGCTGAATAAACGCGCAGAACACAATTTCAGTGGCTCTCAACCCTCCTAATGCTGCAACCCTTTAGTACAGTTCCTCGTGTTCTGGTGACCCCCAACCATAAAATCATTTTCGTTGCTACTTCATAACTGTAATTTTGCTACTGAAGTGTCTTAGGCGACCCCTGTGAAAGGGTCGTCCGACCCCCAAAGGGGTTGCAAACCACAGGTTGAGAATCACTGGTTTATTTATTTATTTATTTATTTATTTATTTGGTATGTGCCCCTAGTGGGAACCAAACCCGAGACTCTCTGGTCCGCAGGCCAACGCTCCAACCACTGAGCCAGACCGGCCAGGGCAAGAGAGAACCACTGATCTAGATGAACTAGATGAACTTCAATAACTGTCATCGCCGCACGTACTTTGTCCTTCTGATTTAGTGTGCTAAATTTCTACTCGACAGTTCTTGCTCACACTCATAGCAATAGAATCATTATAAAAGACATACTAATAAATGTGTTTACAGGTCACACATTGCAACAGTAAAAACCATCATCATCATCCTATCAGTACTTACGCAGCAGGGGCTAAATGCTGGACACTACCTGTCTCGCATTTGTTTCTGGCCTGTCTCCCATTTATTTCTAACCATCACCACAGTCCTGCAAAGTAGGTGGTAGAATCCATGTTTTGTGGCCACATATTCACTGTCTCAAACATAGTTGCAGGCTCCCGTGTTCCTCTCAGCATGTTTATTGATGCTTATTGATAAACTCCTACTCTGAGCAGATATTCCGCCAGGCACGGAGGACAAAAGAGGCTCTCATTGGACGGGTAGGAAATGAGAGTGACCTCAGTTCTCTGACCACATGGAACTGGAAAGACACGGTCCCCATGTTCTGCTCCAACCAGAAAAGGAACTGAGCTACGGGATGGGGAAGGGGGTGGGGATGACCCCCACTGCAACCATAACTCATTTCCTGTTTGGGGAGCTTGCTAAGCGTGCCAGCGTCTCTGAGATTCTATGGTGCAGTCTTACCCTCTTTCTTGTTTCAGCAGAGGCCCATCTGCGACAGAAGTTTCCATGGTGCCCCTCTTCTTCACAGCCCTCCTCCACTCCACAGCACTCCACCCTGTGACAGCGAATACCCAGACCGGCCCTCGCAGGGTTCAGAGGTAGGGGCAGCGGGGGAGGGGCGGCCATGCCTTGTCCTTGGCAGATGCCTGACATTGATGTGGGGGAGGGTTTTGTGGGAGGAAGGTGGGAGCCAGGGTGTGCCCAGCTGGAAGCCGCCAGTAATTTAACACTCGCAGATGGAGACTGAGGGTGATATGATACCCCCAGCTGTCTGCCGCTGCCGCCTTCAGGCCCCCCCTCGGCTGCCTGGGACTCGGGATGCTTTGGGAAGGGCCTGGTGCGGGTGGGGGCGGTCTAATAAAGCAGCTGGTCTATTAGAAGATAAGCTTTGTGGAGAATCACACAATCATTCCGAATCCCCCTAATCCCAAACTTTATTGCCCTAGATAATAAGCTTTGGTGGTGACGCTCCATTGAAATATGGAATTGTCTGCAGGCTGGAGGCACCTGCTGTGTCACTCAGCTTTGGGCCCACAACTGCCACGCACAATCCAGGGGCAGGTGCACCTCGCCTGCTGCAGCTCCGGAGGGACAGAGGACAGCCGAGGGGGGCGGCTGTGCTCCCACGGAAGGCTCCAGATACTCTGCACCCGGAGGCCTGACTCGGGGAATGCTCTCCTGCGACTCCTGCATGACGCTGTTTTGAGAACTTGGGAGAGAAGGAGCAGGAGGGAGTATTCTCCTGTTGGGGACCCTGAGGCCTAGAGACCAGTTCTGTCTGCAGACGTCCATGGTCAGGGCCTGACGGCCTCTCCCTTCTTCCAACTCCCTGCAGCTGCTTTAGGGCCACCTTGGCACAGCTGTTTCCTGTTCCTGCAGGGTCCTCCTCTGCCCTGTACCTGCGTGTCCACCTGGGGAGATTCCTGTCCCCTCGTCAGTGATGCCTCTGTGCCCCCACCAAGCAGATGTATGTGTCTAGTTCTTGATTTATATCAGGATCATAGCCTGCATGACATTAATTAATCTAATCATCACTTCAATGTTTTTATGCCTGTCTCCTCCACTAGACTAGGAAGTCTTTGAGGGCAAGGACCATACCTGATTCACCCTTTTGTCCACAGTATCTTGAAGATGCTCAAGATTAAAAAAAAAGGACTAGAAGAAACCTAAGTACACATAAAGTGGGAATCCTACAAGGCTACTGAAAATAATGAGGCGTTTTCATTCCTCACAAGGAATGAAGTCGAAAGTATATTGTTAAGTGAAAATAATGCAAAGTGCCAAACACTGTAAGAATGCCATCTCATGTCAAAACAAATAATAATGATAGTATGATAGTTGCCTCTGGGCAGGGTACTTGGAAAGGAGTTATGATGGCAGAAGGGAGACTTCTTTTACACTTTTAACCCCTTTGTAAAGCTGAAATTTTTAGCATGTGTGAATATTACCTTCTGAAGGAGTGGAAACAAATGCACTCGCACATGTAGAAAGATGTTTGTTGAATGGAGGCATAAACACAGTTCTGGTCAGGTTGGTTGGTCTTCCTCCTCTTGTGCATTATCCAAACATGATCTAGAAATGGGAGGTGTCCACCCAAAGGTATGTGCAACAGATAAAGGAAGTGTATGAGCTGAGTTCTTTCCGTGCAGATGAGCATTTTGGGCTGGAACAGGAATGTGTAGGTTACCATCAATCACCTGAGAAGCAATGGATGAGAAGTTTGAAAGGTCAAACTCAAATCTGGCTGGGATGCTCTGGGAAAGCCCTGGTCTACCTGCTCCTGAATGGACAGCTACGAGCGGGAAGAAACCAAGGGGGCAATTCATGAACCTCAGTCTGGGGAATACTAAATCTGGCAAGAAACATCTGTAAAGAAAACTGTCAGCTTTTCCTAATTGTTCTGATTAGAATAAAAATGTACAAATTCCCCTTATCAATATAGTCTTTCTCATTTCTCTCTCCCTTTCTCTCCCTCAACTATAGTTATAGATGCCCTTTCTAGAGGGTCTGCCCTCCCTCAGATGAACATGACCTAAATTATGCGGCTCCCTCTCTGATGGTGTATTGATTACTTCCCCATTCCCATAAACAACCCCTCGGCACCTCTCCAGGGGACGGGCTGCACTAGATTAAATGAAGAGCAATCTTGGCTTTTAACAGAACCTCTCCACCTAGCAGTTGCCTTGCAGGAGCAATTCATGAGTTTAATTTATGATCTTAACGGCCTCTAGTAAAGCTGACCCCTTCCTCTGACATAGTCTTTCGTTATATAGACTCATTTGGGGACCCTTGATTAAGGTTGGGTATATTCCCCAATCCAAGGGACAGAATATGAGAACCAACATAGTATGTGTGGTCACCCCCAGACCCCAACTGAGAGCCCCCTTTAGGTAGAAGTGGCTAAGCCTCACCACTGAAAACGGAGATGGCCTGTCCTCCGAGTCAACATGCCATGAGTTCTCTGTGGCCCCCGCTGCGCTGCCGCGTGAATGTTGGCTGCTGTGTTTCCATAAACTCTGTGGCTGTGATCATGATGCTGACGGGCAGAGGTTCAGGAACCCCTGCTTCCTGTCCTCAGGTGGGATTTAGGCTCAGAATAAGTCTCAATTAGCTGATGAAGAATTCGCGAATTCTCAGCGGTCTCACTTGTGTATCTCATCATGCACTGTGCCTCCACAATCCTGTTTCTCTAGAAAGTTCTCTATCGCTTTTCTGTAGCCTATCTGCTGACTTGACTTGCCTTGACCTGCCTCGAGGAGCCTCTGAGAGGCTGGGGCAGGCGCTTGCCTTTGCAGGAAGTGACAGGTAGACAGCACTCTTAGTTTTAGGCACTTCACAGCTACCCAAGGACAGGATGGTATGACACAGCAAGCATTTGGGACATCAAGTAGAATGTAATGGCCAAATAGACATAGTTCCCAGACCCACCAGTGCACAAATGTCCAGGCTACCGAAAATCTCCGTGGGCCCCAGACCATTTACCTCTTGGAAAGAGCATCTTCGATTCAAGCATAACGGTCCACGTTCAACATAATTTGTATGTCAGTGTTGGAATACAAGCAATTACTGAGCATGCTGTTGTATTTGCAGTCAACTAAATATTTAACCTTGACTTTCAGCATTCTTTGAAAATATTTTTCCAGATCTCAAGCATCGTCCTAGTCTGGGTGCCCTGTCTATGCTGCCCAAAGGATAGAAGAGCCCGGAAACCGCCCTGTGTTCTCCGGAGGAGTTCGTGGTCACGCAGGCGGGACTCGGAGAACATCGTTTTCTTGGTTGCAGAGAGGCCTGGCAGCCAGGGTGCACCTCACTGTGCTCGGAACTGCAAGGAGCACCGTTTCCGTCAGTCTTTGCCGTCTAGCAAACCGTCCCGAAGTGGGGCTTACCACGATTTATTATTGCCCACGGTTCTGTGAATTGCCTCCACTTTTGTCGCCTGGGTTCACTCAAACCTCTGCGTTCGGGCGGAGGATCCGCTGGGCTCAAAGGTCCAGAGGGCGGCGCGCGTGGCAGTGGGTGCTGGCGGGGGGCTGGGGGCCTCGCTTCCCTCCTGTGTGGTCTCTCATCTTCCAGGGCAGACCAGATCAGCTTCCTTGTGCGGTGGCCTCGGGGCAGCATTCAGAGAGTGTGGACGTAGAGCAAGTCGCAGCACCAGCCCAGCTTCGAGAGGGTGGAGAAACAGACTCTCCTCCTGAACGGGAAGGGTGCAGAATTACAGTGCAAAGGGGCCTGGACGCTGCAGTGGAAGGAATTCATAGCCATTAAACCACACCACAGCCATGCCACAGACGGACTGCCAGTCCGAGGAGGGCAGAGTGTCTGGAGCCTCCAGAGAAGCTGGCGCTCTGGTCTGAACCACAGGCCCTGTGGCTTGGCCCCCTCCCGCCCCTCCTTTATAAAGCGGCTTGCCTGGTGAGGGTAACTTAGCAACATTTTGACTGAGCAGCTTGAGAGACAAAGGCTCAAGAGGCACTGGCCTCCCAGGTGGTCACTTTGTCTGTTCTCTTGTGCTTCTCCTCTGCTCTGTAGAGAGGCTGTCCCTCACCAGAAGATCTGGGACAGGTGCTTATCAGTCACCGAGGAAAAAAATACCATGGTCCCTAAATGACAGAGTAGGTAAGAGTAGGCTCTCCGATCACAATGCCTGGGCTTGAATCCAGACTGTACTACACGCTGGCTGTAATACACAAACAAGAGACATAAACTCTGTAAGCCTCAGCTTCCTCCTCTGTAAAATGGGATGATTATTGTATCTTCTTAAAATGTTTAATCATGTGTGTTTATATGTGGATTCAATGGGATAATGCCATTTTGCTTCAATCTCTTTTTTTTAGGCATTCATTCTTAGACATTAGTTCTCGTTATTTTCCAAAGACACAAAAGTCAAACCAAAATGAGTTGTCTGAAATGAATATTGTAACATATATTTATAGAATACCAGTACAAAAAGAAAAAAGAAAAATTCAACCTCCCCAGGTACCCTGATATTTAAAGCCCTACTGTTATGCTTTATTATTATTTTTTTATCCTCACCTGAAGACATATTTTTTCTATTTATCTTCAGATAAAGTGGAAGGGGGAGAGAGGGAGAGAAAGGGAGAGAGAGAGAAACATCAATGTGAGAGGGACACATCGACTGGCTGCCTCCTGCACAACCTCGACCAGGGCTGGGGCCGAGCCGAGGTATATGCAGTTGATTGGAATCGAACCCACGACTCAATGGTCCAAGAGAAGATGCTCTACCACTGAGCCAAACTGGCCAGGGCCCTACTGTTGTGCTTTAAGGTGGGCTGGGGAGCAGTGTGAAAATGGTCTGCATTTTGTGGTCAGACCAACCTGGGTTCTTCATCTTGGGTCTGCCAGTTATGAACTGTGTCATTTTGAGCAAAATACTTACCTTTCTAAGTCTCAGTTTACTCATTTGCAAAGAGCACATCATATCACATATAATCACATCAAGGCAGGAGATGTGACAATTAAGGTAACTTACGTGAAGCACCTGGCACACAGTAGGTATGCAGAACATACTAGTTCTCTTACCTCCACTTTTTGCATTTCTAATTTCCCAATTGAGTTCAAATACAACAAATTCAACAATGCGCTTTGAGCACTGGCAGACAGAAGATGATGACTGACTTGACTCTCCGCTTATTTAGTTTTTTGTCTGTTTGATTTGGGGGGGTCTTTGCCAGGAGCCACAAAAATCAGCCTCCCCGTCTCTTGAAACATCAAGTATATTTTTGTCCTTATTGACTGTTCTGTCTCTTTAAGGAAAAGACCCTGGACAGGCTGCTCACCTCATTAATACGAAAGGCTGTGAGTCCTTCAGTTCTAGTGAACTCTGCGTGACCCTCACAGACAATAATTGCTTTAACATAGGGTTAGGCAACAGCAGCGAACTTGTCTAAATATAAGCCAGGGCTTAAAATACAACTTAACCTGGGAGATTTAAGTAGGTAAAGAAGATGGCTTCTCTCTCGAATTGCTTCTTGATTAATCACCCCATCTGAGGCCGCTGGGAAAAAATGACAGTTTTCAAACAGGGCTTTAAATGTCTCCCGCTCTACTTTCCCACCCTGGCAGGAAGCCAGTCCCTGTAAGTCATTGGTTCTTAAAGGGGACAGATTCCCTTGGGTGTTCTGAATCGCACAGCTCAGGAAGAGTGGAGTCGGAAGAGACTGACTGAGGGGAGGGAGTTTTCATGCCCCTCACTTAAGGTTTGCTCATCTTCCAGGTAAACTCAAGGAGCAGCCATTGGGTTTAGAGAAGAAGCCTATCTGGGGAGGAAGTGTACATGTTCAGCTGTGCTCAGGACTTAAAGAAAGCAGGCTTCCCTATGTCCACCAGTTTCTTTCCGGTCCTATTGTCCAGGATCTTGCCCTCTACACTTGGGTCCAGGCATTTTATTGACTTGGCCCTAGTCTGCCCTCTGTCCCTCCTATTGTCTTCTGTCAACCCGGGTTTTTTCCCAGCCTCCACTTCTCTGAACATCCTCGCCTGAGTCTGGGAACCTTCAGTTTGCAGCCAATTTGGAGATCATCTCCCCTCTATAGTTGTTTCTCTTTCTCAAATCTGGGTTAGAGTCTTACCTTCCATACCTGCTGGGCACCTATGGCATCACTGACAGATACCAGTGGCCAGTCTCCTCCAATCCATGTCCTTGTCAATGGACAAGCTGATTTATTTCTGCTCTCACCGTACCCTGGACATAGTCTCTGTGATCTTTAGGTGACTTTGGCTTTATCTTCTAGGACTAAAAGATGCCTCCAACTGATGGGATTTTTAGCTGAGAGTTTTATGTTGGCCTTGGGTAAGAGATTTTTCTTGGCCAAGAAAGATTTCTTCTTGACCTTAAACCAAGTAAGCTCTATACAGGGGTAGGTTGGCTAAGTGGTTCTCACCTTGTATTCCTCATCCATACCCTAGGGTTCTGCAACATATTTTTCTGGGGATCTCCCACAGTTTCAAAAAGAATGGCTCTTCTCTGACCAGGCTTGTTTACATAATGGAGTTCCATCTAAGACTGTCCACAACATTCATCCCAGGACATTTGCATAGCTTGTTCCTTCTCTTTCTTTGTGTCACTGGTTCAACTGTTTTCCACAACAACCCGATATAAAATAGCAACACAAATCCCTCTCCCTTCAATGTCGTATTTCCCTTACCATAGTATTTATACTGCCATACCATATAGTCATATTTATGGTGATTCAAGCTCCCATGAATTTTTGTTATGTTAGTACTTCATCCTCTGCACCTACAACAATGTGGGCACATGGGAAGTACTCATTAAACATTTGTCCAGTAAATGAAAAAATTTTACTTACAGAAAGAGTCCTAGAATTCTAGGGTATTATGTTTTATTTATCATAAATCAGAATGACTTCTTGATGGAATTTTACTTTTTCTTTCTTTTTATTTTATTTAAAAAATTAACATGCAGTCAATTTATTTTATTTTATATATTTTTTGGCATGTGGTTCTGAGTTTTAATACATGTATGGATTTGTGTAACCACCACCACCACAATCAGGGTACAGTACAGTTCTATCATCCCCCAAAAACTCCCCCATGCTGCTCCTTTGGAGCTAAATATTCCCCCCTCCTGAACCCCTGACAACCATTGATCACTATAGCTTTGTCTTCTTGAGAGTATCACATAAATAGAATCGTACAGAATAAAATCTTTTAAAACTATCTTCTTTCACTGTCTTTCTTGTCTTTGAGATTCCTCCATGTTATTGTGTGTATTAATGGTTTGTTCCTTTTTATTGCTAAGTAGTATTCCATTGTATGGATGTACCACAGTTTGTTTATCCATTTACCTGCTAAAGAACACTTGAGCTGTTTCCAGTTTTTAGTGAGTACGAGCATCAATGCTATAAACATTTACAGGTTTTTGTGTGAAACTAAGTTACTGTTGTCTAGGGTAAATACCCAGGTGTAGGATTGCTACACAATATGATACATGTATTTTTAATTTCATAAAAAAACTACCAAACTATTTTCTAGGTGGCTGTACAATTTTGCATTCCTACCAGTAATGCATGAGAGTTCTGACTGCTCTTCATCCTTATCAGCACTTGGCATTATCAGATTTTCATTTTTTATATACTTTTTAGCCAATCTCATAAGCGTGTCTTGGTATCTCACTGTGGTTTTAATTTCCAGTAGTGGTATCTCATTTCCCTAATGGCTAATTATGTTGAACATCTTTTCTTGTGCTTATTTGCTATCCATATATCCTCGTTGGTAAATTGTCTATTCAAGTCTTATACCCAATTTTAAATTGACTGAATTTAAGACTTTTAAATATATTCTAGATACAAGACATATGCAATTTACAAATATTTTTTCCCAACCTGTAGTTTGGCTTTTCATTTTCAAAATAATGTGTTTGATAGAACAAAAGTTTTAAATTACAATAAAGTCCAGCTTACTAATTTTTTTAATGGATTGCGCTTTTGGTGTCATATCTAAGAACTCTTTGCCTAATTCTAGGTTATAAATATTTTTGTCCTACATTTTCTTCTAAAAGTTTTATACACTTATGTTTTATAATTAAATCAATGGTCTATTTTGAGTTGATTTTTATATAAGGTATGAGGTTTAGGTCTAAGTTTACTTACTTATTTTTGCATATGAAATCCAATTGTTCTATTTGTTGAAAAGATCTGCCTCTCTTCATTGAATTGCCTTTGCATCTTAAAAAATATATATACATGAGCCTGGCCAGTGTGGCTTAGTGGTTCAGCGTCGACCCATGCACCAAGAGGTCACCAGTTTGAATCCTGGTCAGGGTATATGCCCAGATTGTGGGCCAAATCCCCAGGGTGGAGCATACAGGAGGTGGCCAATTGATGTTCTCTCTCATTGATGTTTCTCTCTCTCTCCCTCTCCCTTCCTCTAAAAATCAATTAAAAAAAAAGAAAAAAAAAAATAGATGAATTGGTCATACTTGTGTGGGTCCATTTTGGACTTCTTGTTTTATTCCATTGAAGTATGTTTCTGTCCCTTCACCGAAACCACACAGTCTTGATTAATGTATCTTGATAGTAATTATTAAAATCAGATAGAATGAGTTCTCCAACTTTGGTACGGAATAGTTTTCTAACCTCTATCATCCTGGGCAACAGAAGCAGAAAGTAAAGACAAAAAACTTTTATTGAGCACTGTGTATGTCATAGGCAGTGGACTGTGGGAACTTACAATATTTAATTTTTAAACAATGCATTCCAGGTAGGTATTGTTTTTCCATTTTTGCAGATAATTAAACCTCAGAGAATTTTAATAACATGCCCAAGGCTATATATTTAATGTAAGGGAAAGCCAGGTCTTAACCGCAGGTCAGAGTGACCCTCAAGCTCACGCCCTTTCTAGTGCGCAATAGTTCATGTCAACTCTTTGGATTCTGGAGGTATGGTATATGCCTGAGAAGACCTTGGATACTCTGCTGGAATTAATTTTTAAGAAATCATTTACGTTAAAAAAAAAAAAAACCCTCTGTGGTTTCTCAAAGTTATTTTATTCCCATGGTTGAGATGCAAATATATTCTTATGTATACAGCCTGGACAGAAGGTTTAGTTTGCCCTCTTGAAAGACTGTGCCGAGTTAATCATCTAAGAGTAGATTGTCACACTGGCTACAGGAAGATAAATAATCAAGGATTATAAGTCTTTAATTTAATATAACTTATTCTCATTAATTAAATGCCAATTACCTGCTTGTCTTTCCTGGGAACTGGCCTTTGCAATCAATCTTTTCAGAAACGTTGTACACACACGCTCACAGAAGTATTAATATCACTCAAGATTTACAGGCACTGGACTCTTTGGCTTAAACCATCCTCAAACACTCTACACTGTAACCGCAGATAATCGTCATAAATTTCCTGATCTTTGACCTAACTGGTTCTTAAATTTCCATTCCCTAACGGGCTTGAGGAGTTCATATTTATCATACTGAGACGCTTACTTCTAAGGATCAACGCGTCCCAGCAAGGCTCTGGATTCCAGAGCTCTGACCCATCGTCCTACTTGGGGTTTTTGCAAGTCCCAACAGATGAGAATCATTGGGACTAAGAGAGTACTCTGTCCTGACTCTCCTGCGCAAATCACTCATTCACGGACAATATAACTTTGCAAAGTACCTGGAGCAACTCGACCCCTCTGAAGCCTCTGAATGTCCACCTGCACGATTTAAGCATTCAGTGGCAGCACACCCCCTGCTGAAACCCCCCACTCCAGCCTTTAGCAGTTGGCTGTGTGTGTCTGCAATTTTTATTAAATTTCTTATCCTCTAGACTGCTTATTCTTGAAGCTTGTCTGTAACTATACATTTTATGGGTGCTATAAATTTAAGTCTTATAAGTGGCTGGTGGTTTGCTTTGCAGAGCTAGTCTGGAATATGTGTCTTCTAGTTCTATATATTTAAGCTCAAAACAAGGAGACAAAGGAGGAAACCGAATTTATTGACGGAAATCCCAGGTTTACGTGCAAGCTCAGAGTCACCGCTTCCTACATCTGATCAGCTGCCACTCTCTCTTTTGTTAGCATTTCAATCTGAGTGCCCAGAATAGAACTATCTCCATATCAATCATTTGTTGAATGTTCTTTTTTTGTTGGCTTATTTTAAAAATTCAAATAATTATGTATGCACATGCAAAGTAGAAGCTAAAGTGTAGAAAAGTGCAGGGGACAGAAGTCATACAGCAACTACTTAATGCATATGTAAATTGATACTTGTAGCTCTCATGTGCCAGGCACTGTGCTCTTTGCATCATTTTCTCACTGATTTCTCTCAATAATCCTAGGAGATCAATACTGTTATCACAAAAAATTTTTTTAATTGGATTTAGAGAGGAAGGGAGGAGAGAGATAGAAACCTTGATGAGAGAGACTATCGACTGGCCGCCTCCTGCATGCCCCCCACTGGGGATTTGGCCCACACCCTGGGCATGTGCCGTGACCGGGAATTGAACCGGCAACTTCTTGGTGCATGGGTCGATGCTCAACCACTGAGCCACACCAGCTGGGCATCACTGTTATTTTAATGATGAGGGAACTGAGGCTCAAATAGTTTAAATAATTTGATCAAAACCTCACAGCTGGGGAGTGGTAGAGTCCTATTCTGAACCAAATCTACCTGTCTGACTTCAAATCCCATGTTCCAAACATAATACTAAAAACATGAGTTACTCACCACCATTATCCTCTCAGATTCATCTTTCAACCACGTACCTGTGACCCAGCTTACCCATCTGACTAAAAACCAGTCAGTGATGGGTCTTTAATGTGGGCAGGTCAAACATCTTCTAAGAAGCACTTCATAGCCTGGCTTGACCAATTCATTTGTCTAGTTTGTAGGAAACAAAGGAGACTGGGCTGGGGATTTCCAAATAAGTCATTACTCTCGCAAAGAAACGTGATACTATTGATTTCTATCAGTACATCAAAGGTACGAATTATTGCAGCTCTCCCCCTCTTCAGTGGAAGAGAGAGATGTGCATCAATTTACTTATATTCCTTCAACAAATCTCCATGGTCACACTGATTAGGAAGGTGATAGAGCTAAAACTGTTGTCCTCATTAACACTAGGTCTTACATGAACCTGGTTACTGTTGATTAGATTGAGGTGGACACATGACCTGGGTACCAATTGACTAGGAAGAAGGTGATCAGATGATTTTTTTTTTTTTTTTTTTTACTGAGCATCAGATAGAAGATCCAAGAACAATGGCCACTGGTGTACCTGGACATTCTGGTTTGTTTCCTCCTTAGCTTCCTTGTTTCTCGCTATTTGTGATATCTGTATCCTGTAAGAAAACTTTTTTTTGAGTGAAATTGGAGTGTGTTTTGGTTCATTGCAATCAACTCCCACCCAGCAAAGAGATGTTTTAAATGTTCTTAATATCCGAAACAACTCTTCGGAAGTACAGATGGGTAAAGGCTCACCCGCTAAATAGCATACAATGGTATGTATCGGACTTAGAAGAGTTAACTCGCCCGCAAAGAACCAAGGGGTTGGCTTCTTTTGCTTCAGTTGGGCCCAGATTAATTTTGGTTGGCTATAAATGGTGTTTTTATTCAGAAGGCATGGGCCATATGTGATAAATGTGAAGACTATCATATGTCTTATAAAGAGCTAATTGTTTGTGAAAGATGCTCTCCCGGCAACAACACACAAGTCTGATGTACACTGGCTGCTGGCTCTCCTATAACAACATCATGAAACCACCAACCCTCACACCAGAGCATAATGTGACAAAGTAGAGATTGTCTTCTTTGACCTTGGCAGGATCTGGAGACATTAAAGAAAGATCAAATACTCTTTTTTTTTTTTTTTTTAATAAACAACTTTATGAAGACCTAATCACCCTGCATACTAAATTCAAGCACAGGACTTAGGAGCCGACCATTTTCTCATTAACACCGTTGTTAATTTTTCATGCTGTATCCAATTTTCTCCACGTCTCAGAGTAACCATTTACTCTAATTTATTAGCTTAGGAATTGCAGAATTACAAAGGTGAGAAAAAATTGTATGTTTCTCCTTTCCTCCAGAATTAGACTCCCATCCCTAGGATATGAAATTCTTCACTCAAGAAATCATTTCTTCCCATTCTTTAAATTGGTATTTTATCAAATCTCTGGCCTCTGGAATGTTGGCAGGCATTACCCAGAGTAGACTGTAATGTACTGTTTCGTGTCTTTGCAAAAGTCATTTTGCATTTATCTTCAGAATTATTTTATCATTTTATGAACAGTTTAACATATTTACTCATGTGTAAATGGACAATGGGTGGAGATTAGGGAGGCTTCATTTGCAGTGAAGACCTCAGTAGAATCTAAAAAAAAAAAGAGGTTGAATTAGCAGCTAAAGATTTTAAATTGTGGATATCAAATTATGGCTACGATCTCTAAACTTCAAGATACTGCTTTTAAACAGAACAGACAGAAAATTCCTTTAAAACAAGAATATATATATAACACACACAAACAGATATATTGATACCTGTTCTCTATATATTTATGCTTGTATATAGAAATATATAGACACATATATAGATCACTCTGACAAAGAATTCTGGAACTCAGCTCTGTACTAGAGAAATATTAAGGACTTGAATTTGTAGTCAATTCTTTAATTGTAATTAGAGAGACATATTTGTGAAAAGAAGCTTTTTGAGTGACTTAGAAGGGAGACACCCTAAAACTAGGAAAGTTCAGGAATTTCCCCCAAAGCTTTAAAGTAGTCAAGGCCCTGGTCCATGGGAGATATATCCCATTCTTGATTACAGTATTTGAATGTCCATTTCAACATCACTTTGCAGATGTCACTGCTATTAGCCAGAGAAGCTCTAAATCCTTAAAGAATAGATCATGCACTCATTGGCCTGTTTGAAGATGTATCATCCAAACACTGAAAGTTTAATAGGCTTAAAACTTTAATTTCTGAGATTTAACGTTAGCCAGCCCCCTGTGGCTTATGGACCGCACTCCAATTACTTTGTATTCATTTATTTTTCCAATTGGAGGTATTTATTATCACACATTTTTTTTTTATCATCCTCACCCGAGGACATTTTTCCCTTTGTTGTTCAGGTAGAGTGGGAGGGAGGGAGAGGAAGAGAGAGAGAGAGAGAAACATCGATGTGAAAGGGACACATCGAGTGGTCGCCACCCGCACAACTAACCAGGGCCGGGGACAAACCGCAATCGAGGTACGTGCCCTTAGCGGGAACCGAACCCGGGTCTCTCTGGACCGCAGGCCGACGCTCTAACCGCTGAGCCAAACCGGCCAGGGCTATTATCACACATTCTTAAACGAATCTACTGATACCTTTTCCTGTTTATATGCATTGTGGCCAAAAAGTAGCAGTTATGAAATATCAACCATGGTCTGCAAAAATCACTACAGGAGACCGAGAGTGTTTTACAGGACAGCAGGTGGAGCAAACAGTGTGGCAGGGTCTTCGGGGGAAAACAGGCTCAGCTGCTCTGATGCAGGCTAGACTACTGTGGCTCAGACTTTGGTTGGAGCCTCTCTTTGGCCCAATCCGGCCTGAATCTTATGTGAGGCAGTGTGGCCACGTGATAAATACTAGTTACCTGGTACGTGGCTCTAGAGGTAGATTCGCACCCCTACCCGAACCTAACATTCCCCAGGCCCACCTGACTGGCCACTAAGGCACCTGAAATGATCATCTGTTGGGTGCGCCATCCCACTTCCAAACCTCATTTCTAAAATGAGGGCTAAACAGACTCTCTTTGACTTCAGGTCAGTCGTAGAATCATTTCCTAACGAACTAAAATAACTGTTCATAGAGTTCGCCGAAGAATGACAATGATAATCTTACAAATGTTTCATATAAAAAAAGAACTACATAAAAGAAAAGAAATGGCCAACATACGTCTTGCTCCAGAATGCCTCTAGGTCAGCCATAATTATTTGGGGGGGTTGAGAAAGGAGAATGTCTCTATTGAATTGCTTTTAACATTGGTCCAAAGTGGTGGTGATGAAGGGGCTCTTTAAATAGCTTTGAGAATGCCAAGCTTTAAAAACAGTAGGTGATGTCCTCAACATCCCATCCAAGCTATTCACTGCAAATACTACCAACAGCCACAGACTGCTGGCATGGATATAAATATTCATATCAATAAATGGGATGTTGCTGAATCCACAAGTATAGCTGGAATAGCCTGCATATTGTCACTTCACTGGAGATACATAATTTATTTCTTGGGAAAGGTCTTAAGAGCAACAGCCTCATAAAACAGTCTCCCATGTGCCACAGTGTTGATTTTGTTGGGGAAAACCCCACTACATATAGGTTGTGCTGAGGGGTTCAGCTCTCCTGGTCTCTTATAAAAGTCAGCAGACCTCGTATTAATGAAACCACCAGGCTACTCACTTGCCCTCTTTGGTCAAGGGTGTCCTGACATCTGAGAAGGTAAATTTATCAGTTCATAGTTTCAAGAAAGTAAATGACTGAAAGACATACAGAAGTCACACTTCCTGACCTGAGAAATCATTCAGCTTTGGCCCTAGATCTTTTGCTTTCTCTCCTTCCTATTCTCATTCCCTGACGCCCACCTCAACTTTTTACGGAGTAAATGTCTCTGCATCATCTCTGAACTCAAATATATTTTATGGTTATTCCCGGATATTGTTTTCATAGACCTCACCCTTCTCGGGAAGATGACCTATTGAATACAAATGCAAGAGAAATGCCATGTCCATCTACCAGTTTCCGAATCTTCTCAGAATACAGATCCCATTCATTTGACGTGAAACCAACATATTGCTCCCACTGCAACCAGTGGTGTTCTAACTAGCTCCAGACTTATTTCGGTTATTCAGCCCTTTAGAAAACAATGTAAGGAAAAGTTCTTATCCATCTGTATACCTTATTTCAGTTCCGTTGGGATACAGAGCCAGTCAAGGAGAAGGGTTACTTTGTTATATGTGGGACACAGTATTGTCAGAGTAGACATACACGGCCATTCATTCTTTCTCACCAGAGGTACTTGAATGCAGAAACAACGCGTCACAAGTGCGATGAGTGTTATTATTTTTCTTATTTCTATAATCTGACTTGAACAAATTTTCTCAGGTCAAACCCTCCAAGTTATGTTCTTCAACTCTTAACGATAAGAACTGAGAAGATAAACACGGTATCTTGCAACAATGAATGCTACAGGTAAGAGCATTGTGTTTAACTCTCTAGGATCTCTGTATTATTTATGCTTCAAACCTTTTATCTTCATTATCACCATCATCTAATAAGATAAAAACTGTGTGGATGACCCCTTCTGGTGTTTGAGTCAGTACCAGATCTTAGAGAACGCCATACTCTGCCTTCTCTCAAGGAACCACCAGAAGATAAAATTTATCTTGATGTTCCTCTTTTTAATAATCCTCACCTGAAGATACTTTTTCCATTTGAGTTTTCTTAAAGAGGGTAGAAGGAAAGGAGGGAGGGAAGGAGGAAGGGGGAGAGAGAGAGAGAGAGAGAGAGAGAGAGAGAGAGAGAGAGAGAGAGACATTAATGTGAGAGAGACACGGTGACTGGTTGCCTCCCACGCGCACCTGACCGGGGCCAGGGACTGGACCTGCACCCCCCCTTTGTTCTGAGGCTCAATGCGCTAACCGCTGAACCAAACCGGCCAGGGCTTGATGTCCCTATTTATCTTCCATTTCTGATCTACTGATCTATGCAGAACTGAGGACGGAAGGGTCAGATATCTCCAGCACGGGAGATGGAGTTTAAGGAAGTGGGACATACAGAAAGAAAGGAGACTGCATTATGCATGTAACACCTTTCTGTTCCTGGTGCGTGAGAGTTCGAGAGAGCTCACAGGGCAATCTCATTGCTTGTTCAAATGCCCACACACAGCGTCAAAGGGCAAAGCCCTGGCTTCCACACCTCATCATCAAACCCTAATGGTCACACCCACAGGAATATAAGCTCTCGTATCTGAGATTTCCAGACCACAGTGGACAAGTGGACCAACTCCCCAGGAAACACTGGTCAGCAGGATATCAGTGCAGCCCAGGCCAAAGTCACCCTTCAGTACAAGTTCAGAACAGCATAAAGAAACGCGTGCTCGGGGCAGTATTTCTCCAGGGAGCTATTTCAGATCCCACATAAGAGTAACTGGTGGCCTTGGATAAATCATTCCTCTCGTTTATGTGCTGAATGGGAGAAAACAAGTCAACAACTGATGCATGCAAAAGCATTTGGAGGTGATGGATGGAGACATTACGGTACATTTCGTCAATGGCATGCCATTAGAGAAAACCATTTCATAGAGTAAATTAAGAAAACAAACCAGCTACGTGACCCACTTGAAATTGCCACTGGCCAGACCGGTTTTCCTCCTGCAGGAATGAAGCTGCACGGATTGACGTTATCATGACCACTCAGGCTCCCTTTCCTAGGTTAACTGCCTGCGCTTGTCTGAGACCTGGACCCCCGCCGGCACTTCCCCACGATGGGGGCCACTCACATAAGCGGAGACATCGGTGCATCACTGACCCTTCTTCGTTGCTGTCCTGAGCTATTATTTACATCTCTTATTGTTATTTAACATCATGTGTCAATTGTTTTTTGTTTTTTTTTTCACCGAGTTAGACGAACCTTTCTTGACAAAATCTGGGTCTTACAAATAAAGCTTATTAGCACCGCACTGGGCTTACAGTGTTCAGTAACTATGTACTGACGTCATCATCTGGGATTCACGTCTACCTTTTTCACGTACTTGGCTCCTGTCTGCCGAACACTGATTAGTTCACTAAGAAGGCATTTCTTCCGATCCAGCTGCTGCGAGTGCAGAGACAGACTTGGTTGCTGACCTCAGGGAGCTCAGGTCACACAAGCGGTAATCAGGACGTGGGGGTGGTGGCGAGGGGCGTACCCGAGGCTGCTGTTCTGGGTAGGGGCCGAGGAATCCAGGGAAGACTTCTAGGAAATAGAAGTCTCTTTAAGATTAAGTGCTGTTAACTAAGCATTATAGCCGGTGTGTGAAAAGGGCATGTCAGTGAGCCCAAGCATGGAGCATTGGGTTCCAAGTCATTTGCTGTTTCAGAAGCTTCTACTGCAAAGCTCAACCTATTCCCAAGGTCACCCACTAAGGTCAGGGCAGAAATGGGCTATGAAATCACAGGCCCCTTCCCTTGGTGAGCGGGCCCTGAGAGCATTCGGATGCACCTCATGGTAACTGCGGCTTCATAAAAATCAAAGCTGATTGATGGGAGCGGGCTCTCCGCCTTCGTGTGTTTAGTCTACCCGTGCTTTTAGTAGCGCTGTGGCTGTGCTTCCTAATGGAAATGCATCTCTCACTCTCGCCATTACCCAGATATAGATGCTCTCGGATATAAAAGGCCATTTACCTCAAGATCTTTGTCTTGGAAGGCATCCCTAACTCAGGAAGGAAATGAGAAGGAGTCGAGAAGAACCCACCACAAATGTTTTGTCAGGTAGTTCAGAGAGAGAGAGACAGGACTTTAAACAGCTCAGGGTCGGTTTGGCTTGGATTTGCAGCTCCATTGCTCTGACTCAGTCTAGTTCGAGGACTTCACTTTCTCTTGTGAAGGACTCTAACAGAGAGAAATAAGCTCAAGGTCTCTTTTTGCTGTTCCTTTTTTTTTTCTTTAGATAATTATGATTGACGGCACAATTAAATCTTCCATTTATTTAATAGCTCACTGGACTCAGGATCCTATTGATATTATCATATCAACTCTGACATCCATTGTGAGGTAAGAATTATTCCCATTACGCAGGTGTGGAGTCAGAGGCCGAGAGAACAATGCAGCGCATCCAAGGTATCCAGATGACACAGCTGGGATTTGAAGACGAGCATGCCTGATCCCAGTGCTGGGGGCTCTCATGCCACCCAATGTCTTCCAGACCGGACATGCACGTGTATTTGAAAACACGCGACGGAGAGCCGTCCAAGTTCAGAGGCAGACGAGGCGGGGGCCATGCATCCCTCTCTCCTTTAGGAGGAGCAGCTGGGTGCCCATCAGAGCTGCCGTGGATGGACTGGTTGAAGAGAAAGAAAGTGAACCCTCATGGGAACACTCAGAAGTCAGAGTCTAAAGTTTCTTTCAAATAATTTGGTTTAATAATAATACGCCACAAATAAACGGCTCGTTCTCTGCTATAAAACCACATCACATCTGGCCAAACTGATCTCTCCACCCAATTATTCCTAAGTGACACGCTGAAAACAGTTTATGCTCCAAACTGCCAATGCGGGGCTATCTCTTTGATTTGCTGTGTGACCACGGTGGTGCCACTGACCCTCTCTGAACTTCTCACGAGCTGCAGAGGCTGACTTTATCCGGGCACCAGGAAAAAGGGAGGCTTCTCAGAGAGGCTTTTGAATCAAGTTGGTTTTCTCTTCCATGGAAAGGCAGGTTAGGATAAGAAAGTCAGAGGTGACACCTTCAAAAGGAAGAGATGTAGCTTTAAACTTCTGAAGGACCACGCTACAGGGCAGGCACGCACGCCGCAATACTGCTACTTCACTAAGAAGCAGGAGAAAATAGGTTTTGCCTTAGGAAGTTGACATGCAGAAATGAGCCTGAAGCTTCCAGTGAAACCACCCAGTCCTGGAACCCTCAACACATGGGCCCCTGTCCCATGCTAAGAAGTGTTCCCAAATGCCTCAACTCAGTCAAATTCTCAAAACAAAGTACACCTTAATTCACTTTGGTTTAGTAAGTAAGCCAAAAAGTACCTAAAACCTTTAGGAAATTGAGAATAGGGCATGAAAAGATACTGGGAAACAAAAATAATATATGAAAGTTAACTCAGTCAAAGCAGCATTTCCTCGTAGGGTAAGAGTTGGGGGAGGGGAGCATTACTCTCTGCACAGCAAGTGTTTTATCTGCAACTGACAAATCCCAAATCCTCCAAGCTCCTGTTTCTCCCTACTTAAGACCTGGGTCACTGTATTTATTTACTTAAGTGATGGAGATGAAGGCAGGCTTAACGCTGGCCACCTGTCAGAATAACAGTAACCTGCTTCTTAAGGGGATTTCAGCGACCCCAGCACCCAATCTCTTTGTAAGGCAAAAGGGGATCGGGAGACAAATGTAGAAAAAAATATCACTAATTGAGCTTGTGGAGATGTTGAGATGGAAGTAAAGGCTCCAAGGGGAGACTGATGCTGAGATCCAAGGGTGTCATTTAAAGCAACATGAAAGAGGGCAGGCCCCTTCCTCTCCGAGATTAGAAGGGATTTTGCAAACCAGGATACCCAAATGAAAAGCGAGGCTCTCTTCTCTGCCTCTTGCAAATGCCCTTGGGGTTCTTCATGTCCTTAGGAAGAGAGGTTCCTTGCAGATCCCAAGAAATGCAAACAGGCACGCTTTCTCAGAAATAATGCCACCGTGCGCCCGAGGGCGAGGAGTCAGCAGACAGGTCCCGCCTGGAGAATCTTCAGGCAGCATGAGGGGACCTCATTTAACAAACACACATACGGTGTGGCTCAGTGGTTGAGCATCGACCCATGCACCAAGAGGTCGCCAGTCCGATTCCCGGTCAGGGCACATGCCCAGGTTGTGGCCTCAATCCCCAGTGAGGGGCATGCAGGAGGCCAATCAATGTTTTCTCTCATCGATGTTTCTGTCTCTCTCCCACCCTCCCTTCTTCCCTTTCTAAAATCAATAAAAACAAACAAATAAACAAACAAACACACATGCACCACTTCTTGGATGCCAGGCGGTGCTTTCCAAATATTAATTCAGATGACAACTTACAACTTCATCATCACCCCGGGACGGTCCGTCCCCGGCCAAGGGCAGCACAGTGCTCGTCGGAGATGCAGCCAGGACTAGCGAGCACGTGGTCCCAATTCTGCTCTCACCCGCTCTGCTGTGCTGCAGGCCGGCAGAGGGGCGCTGGTCCCACGTGATGTCATCACAAAACTAGGCTGCACCTACGCACCTACGGGAGGGAGAGGACATGTCCCCAGGCCCCCCTCAGTGTCACATCAGCTCTGCTTTCTGCTCCAGAGGCAGGGTGACACAAAGGGCATGAGTGACAGATTCAGACAGACCTGGTTTTGAACCTTCTATTTTCCTGGGGAAAATGATTCAACTTTCGGAGCCTTCATTTCCCATCTATAAAGGGGGGCTTATGTAACCTCTCCCAGGGTTTTGAGAGGATTAGAAACCAAATCTGAGACCTGCTCAGCAGAGTGCCTGGTAATGGAGAGACAGAAAGTGCCCAGTCTGTAAAAGCGATTTCAAATGTTTCCTTGTTTGGAGGCCGCGTGGAGGGAGCTCGGGGCCTTTGGACAGCCGTCCTGGCCGCTCCGGAGGCAGTTCCTGCCTAGAAAGTGGTGAACCTGGAGCGGCTGAGGGAGGCTCTGTCCCTGAGCCAGTCTACCCCGTAGATTCTGCAGACTGGGCTGCTTCCTGCACCCACTCAATGAAAAGCAGTTTTAGGAAGTGCTAAGCTTAATTTGTTTGTGTCCAGACACGCTTCCAAGGGCTGTGCATGCACACTTGTCATCGAGATCAGCCACCTGTTTCTGGAAAGCCTGCTTTGCGGAAGTCTGAGCCTAGCTCCTGGGTACCGTGACTAGATGCAATTCCCATTCAGTCCACCTCTCACTCCAGCTCCCTAGGAATGGGCCTGAAGTCAACACCCTCTTCTGCTGATGAGGCAGGTCAGAGGAGGGTTAACTGCTCACTGGGCGTCTTCGCTGCTTACTGTGGCTGTGGGTCAGCTCTGGCTGGGAAGCCGGAGCATCCACTCTGCAAGCTCAGACCGTGTCTACCACAGGCTCTGGGTGAACTGAGGCACCGTGATGGTCCGAGATGATTACATGTGAGTCTGAGCTAGAATTCTGGCCTAGGACATTCTTTCTATTCTGCTGGTATTGAAATCAAGAACTGTTTTCTGGAATTGCCCCAAGGAATCTCCAATGGGTGGGAAGACAGGAAAACATGGATGAATACAGCTCAACGAGCACCCGAATGTAGACTTTTGGGATACGTTGCAGATTCAAGAGCACGTTGCTTCTCTTCATTGGCTCTTCCAGACAAAATAAAAAGGACGTAACAGTTTTCCCTACCCCACCGCCTGCTGCCTCCTGGCTGCCACAGCATTCTAGTGGCACCCACGTCATTAAAAAAACGGAGAGGGGGAGATGTTAGCTGCTGCTGGGGACACATGAGAATGTGTAGTGGTTACTCAATTACCCGCTGGTTCGCTTTCTCACGACCACACGCGTCCACCATAGAGCCTCCAGCCTCCACGGCACAGCCGCTCTGTGCCTACAGAGATGACCATGGCCAGAGAGGAGTCTCCAGCCTCTGAAATCTATGGCAAGATAGATGACAGCCCGATGGAAGGAAAGAATACCCTGAGTGCCTGATCGATCCACCTGCCAGCCCGTGAATGGTGGGTAATAAAAATTTATTGGAAATTAGAAAAAAAATGTCAGGGATTCTAATTCTTTTGAAAGGGAGTACCGCTGTTGCATATGAATAAACCCCCCTTCCTCAGGCTCCATCACCCCCTCCCTCCAGCCAACCCTGCAAACAGCACGGATTTAAAAATCTTGCAATTTTATTTGCATATAAAGGCCGCTAGATATAGAATATCACAATAAATTTAAAGAAACAACTGCTTTCCTAAATTTCATTAACAAGGTAACATAAAATAGAATAAAGCTCAACAGCATTTACAATGGGAAAACAGAAAATGACTAGTAGCGACAATATTTTGTGCTAGCGAAGATTGCATCGACACACAGTGCAAAATGGGGGGAGGGAGAGGGCGGAAGAAGACAATTCAGGGCATTTAAATATAAAGGACAACTAAGCCTTATTTTAGTTAGCTTCCATTGCATCCATTTCAGTCTGTACACGCCTGTAACTGTACCGAGATTTAGCTCAAGCTCTTTAAGACCTTGAGTTCTGAGATGTGGGAGCTCCTTCGGACTTCGAAGGCCTTGCTCCACCGCACCTTTGCAGCTAGCTCTCCGGTCCTTGGCAACATCAAACTCCTAACTGAGTCATAGTACACAAAAAAATACTTATATATATAAACCCATATTAAAAAGGAGTCTACACACTCTTTTTTTTTTTTTTTTTTTACTGCATGAAATACCTGCTCTGGACAGATTCCATGTCCATATTTTTAAAGCTAAAATAATTTAAAAGAAACAAACAAGGAGACCTTCTATGACCACAGTATCGATCTCACTAGCTAAGCCATCCTTTAAATGAGGGCCGTTTTCTTCCCTTGACACAACTTTCTTTACAGCGAGAGTGTGAAGGGAAGTCTTTCTCCACACCGACTTTTCTCGAAGAGATTACTATAAATCCGGGCCACATCTGTGAAGAAAGAAACGTTACCAAGAAAACAACAACAACAAAACACCAAAAAATAAAATAGTTCAAACAATACTCTTAACACAGCTGTGCAAATCTGGTTGGTTTTTAAAACGCTGCCTACCTGTTTCTTGTTTTCTTTCTCTTCCAGCTTAAAGCATATTAAAATAAGACTTTTATCACCTTTTAAAAAGAAAGCTTGGCTGTCCTTTGGAGAACACTAACAATTTACAATGGCGTGGCCTTTGAGAAAACAGAAGTCATTTTACAAATTCACAATGCTCCTTTGATTTCAAATGGATACCCCATTGGAAAAAAAGAAAAAGGAAAATAATAATAAAGAAGAAGCACAACCTTTAGCATCATTCGTGTGTTTGTTTGTTTGTTCCAGCAATTTACAAAAAAGAACTCACAGGATTTGGAAATAAACAAGAGACTGTAAGTTTATACTTAGAAAAAATGGCAGTTTATAGACCTTCCCTCACATTCCAATCGGGCATTCAGAGCTTCAGGAACCCTGTGGGTTGGGAAGGTCAAATATAATTGGAGGGTTGGTCGGTTGAAAGCTGACTGTACACGTTGAGGCATTGATGTAGGTTGTGTAACCGTCGGTCATGATGCCGTAACCTGTGGGGAGAGAGTGTCATGCTTACCGTAACATATACAAATAGTAGTGACTCAAGGCAGGGCCCTTGGCAAGGAAAACAAAACAAAACAAAAATCTTTGCCAGTGGGCAGTGAGGTGAACTTCAGTGGAGCCTCCCCAGGCATAATAGCTTTTCAGAAGCAGCCTCCCGATTTTATTCTACTTTCTTTAAAAGGAGGATCCTCTACTTCAAAGAAAAAGTGGCCCTTTATTCCTTATTTAAATACAAAATCTGTCAGGGAAAGGCTGTAACATTACTAGGGAGAATATAAAAGAAATATTTCCCCTTCTTTTTAAAATACGATTTTCATTTCAGAGCCCTATGTTAACTATGGAGTTCTGGGGGACAGAATGAGTAATAAACTCAGGGACACACCCATCCAAACCCCAAGCAGATTTCCAGACGAAGGAAGAAGGAAGGAGAGTTGCACTGGGAGTTGGGAGAGGAAGCTGCTGAGGCTCCCTGCCTAAGAAATATCATCTAACCGGCCTCAGTGAAAGACAACAAGAAGTGATCTTATCTTGCTTGAACTGTGTGGCTCTGAGCCCGAATTCCATTTCATTCAAAAGAGCCAAGTAATCAAATGTCCAAGTGGTTTGGAGAAACAACACCATAGGACATTGCTCCCTAAACTCACCTGGACACTGGGAAAACACTTCCCACAGGCAGCGTAAATCTCCTGCAACCCACTGGAAGAAAGCTAAGGGAATTTCTCTGGGTCTTTGGTCTGTACAAGCCTTTTATAATTTTTAACACGTTGAAATTTTCAGCATGTTTGCAAATTTGCATATTTCCCTGGAAACCTTGTTTGCCTTATATCCTCTGCAATTAAGTTTGTAATTCTATGTTGGTGCCAGGCTCTCTGGCACAGAAAAATATGCTCGTGAAAAAAGAAAATCACCAGGACTTACAGGAATAACTGATAAAGTTTTTTTCCCCCCTTTCCAAATTGCTAAAATTTCTTCAAGTAAGCCTGTGGAGAGCTTAATGAGGGTCAATGGAAAAATCTCTTAAGAAAAGAAAAGAGGCATTTAAAATGTGCACTGTTTAGTTCTGGGGTCAGAACGTCTTGTTATCTCTCTCCATCAGGAGGCTGGTATCTGCCCTCGCTCTGCCCTCTTCAGCTGTCTTAAGCGAATAAAATCGAGACGAGTTTATTTGAATATGATCTCCTCCCTTTTAAGCAAGTTTATTATTTTGGGACTTCAATGGAATTCCCCAATTGTCTGGCTAGTTTAAAGCTAATTAATGATTTTAAAAAAAGATGAAATGCAAACCCATAGGCATGCTGCAGGAATTCAACCTGATAATTGCCCCTAGAAATGCTGTTTAGACATGAGCACCCATTCACCCCACCCCCAAGTCATGCATCATGCCTTGGAGAAGCGCCTTCCTCTTCAAGGAACACAGCTCAGGCAGGGAAGGGTGGCATGCACTTCTGGGGAGCTGCACCCCTGCTTTCCATCCGCTCAGCTGGTGCCTGCACTTGGGGTTCCCTTATCTTTCCTGGCCTCAGTAGGATGATTTCCAGTGGGCTCTTTATTACCCGCCTAAACCAGGAAGCCACTGGATTTGTGGGCTTTGAAAAGCAAACTTGAGCCCTGGCCGGTTTGGCTCAGCGGTTAGAGCGTCGGCCTGCAGTCCTGAGAGACCCGGGTTCGGTTCCCGCTAAGGGCATGTACCTCGGTTGCAGTTTGTCCCCAGCCCTGGTTGGTTGTGCGGGTGGCAGCCACTCGATGTGTCCCTTTCACGTCGATGTTTCTCTCTCTCTCTCTGTTCCTCTCTCTCCCTCCCACTCTACCTGAACAAAAAATGGAAAAAAAAATGTCCTTGGGTGAGGATAAAAAAAAAAAAAAGAAAAGCAAACTCGGTTTTTTTGTTTCATCACGTACACAGATCTAAGCACCTCAAATGCAGATTCATAAATAACTTTAGGGAACAGCTGTAAGCAGGAGATGGAGAGAGTACAGTGGGCTGCCTCCGTACACACACCCACTGCCCACAAACATAAGTCAACAGGGAGACTCCAGCAGGGCCAGAAAGTCGACGGCCCACAGAAAGAGGGCTTTGGGTCTGTCCAAAGGCCCACTTCCCCCCGGTTTGCAAAAGGGAGGACAGACAAGACCTAGAACCTTTAAGGTTCCTGGGAGACTTTCAGGTTCAGTGAACTTGACTCCAGCTTCCTCGGAAAGGCAGAAAATGGCAACTGGACCAGTTCCCATTTAGGAGAGATTTAATTATTCCGTTTAACCTCAGCCGGAGCTAATAATGCTGATGATTTCTGAGAAGTCTCAGATGGTTTTCTGAGGTTAGTAAGATAATGTCTACGTGCAAATGTACTGGTTCCTGCCACTACGGTTACGTAGTTTCACTGCACGTCCTAAGCTATTTTTTGAAGGCTGTCTTGTCTGCCTGGGTGTCGGTGTGCATTCTACATGAAACAAGACTTAGAGGTAGGAAGAGGCCATTTCTCCCAACTCTCTTGAAGAGAAGATTTGTCCTTTATTACTTGATGGCTGTTCTCCTGCAGTGGTTATCAAACATTCCTCACCAGAGCTCTGAAATTCCAGAAGCTGCCCCCGGAGTGCTGGGCTAGCAATAAGGTGGGCCTGTTCCTGCCCTCTACTCTGTTTCAAATAGAGCAGCGCCATGTAAAATATGCATCAACTTATGTGCGGGCATTTCTCCTAACATTGCATCTGATGAAAGGGTTCCCCGGGTAGGAAGAGGCTGGGCACCACGGCTCCAGTTACCCAGGGCAGCCAAGGTCCGGCTGTGGAATGAGCTCACGGGCAATGATACAATATGTCAGGAGCTCTTCTGGTCTTACCTTCGTGAATTCCACCAAACACATGGAGCTTGGGTCGGACTCGCCTCTGGACTGTGTTTAAAAGCTCCACGCAGCCCACTCTCTGAAGCTCCTTCGGAACCCAGTCTCGAAAGCCTAAGGGCAAAATGCAATCAATACTCTTAATTTTCTTTCTTCAGGTAAGGTTTCATTTAGACTTTCAGGAAAGCCATAACTCACAGAAGGTTTATTACATTATCTGTAATCCTAGCCTCTCCATTAAAGCTCACAATGGCTTTTAAGGAACTTTTCACTCGTCACTTTGTCTTCTTTAGGTTCTTGAAAAAAAAAAAAAATTTTTTTTTCAGTTTCCATTTTTTTTCCTCCTGTTAATTAACTTTTTTTTTTTTTCCTTCTTCTTCTTTAAGGGATTTGATTTATTCAGCCACAGGTTTCAAATCTTCTTCATGGCCCAATGACATTTATTCCCGGCAGCCCCGTAATATCTCTTTCTTGCCCAACTCAGTCCCTCTCCTTTTTTATTGTACTTTTCTGATAGCAGTGTACTTCCAAGACAATTCGGAGAAGACAGTTTGGGATGGGCTGCCTGCACACTGGCCACAAGATAACCTTGCTCTCTTTAGATACATCAACTCTTAACCCTCGGAGGTTGATGACCAAGGCTTGGGAACGCCAAGTTCCTCCTCTGGCCTCCCCTCTAGCGATGGGTAACAACGGTGACCTTGTGGGGGCATGCAGGAAGCTGGGGCTAATCGACTCCTTTATGTAAAAGCCACTTAGTTCTACGCTTAATGCAGAAAATCCATAAAAACTAACATCAATTATAGCAAAAGTCAACTATCTGAATGATTATGGCCCAAATGCCTCGGCAGGATGGGGCGGCAGAAGGCAGGTAGGACGAAAGGCTAAATCATAATCAGTGGGGATCCATTCCACAGCTCCATTAGGTGATTCCTTGCTATTTAGAAATGATCGGGCCAAAAGGGACAGACAAGTTGATTCCACTTTGGCGAGACTGAGGAAATGAAGATTTAACATCTCTGTAAAGACATAATTGCTGGAGTGTGGGGACTGGCCAGAGAGTCTGGGAATAGATGATGGAAGTGGGGGCCCTATAAAAATCCAAGCAGGGGTCTTAAAACTTTGTTAATTAGAGGAAATAATCCTTAGCTCACAGTAATTGGCTTATTCCCTACTCCCTCTGGAGGTGTGTTTCTTGAAGGGGGTAAATATCTCATTTCATATACAACCCCAGAGGAAGCATCTTGCTCACACCATCACAGGCACGGCCCACGGGGTGGTGGCTTCCCTTCCCGCAGGGGGAAGTTCAAGGCCAGTGCCCACCCCGCTCCCACCTCCCAATACAGCGTTGTCCTAGGAATCCCAGTAACCGTACTGATTCTTCAGCTTCCCCTGGCGAAAGGCTTGCCCGAGCTTTTATTTCGGAACTCCAGGTCTTACCCTGCTCTGTGCACGGCCCTCTCTGGACACTTCATCTTTACTACAAACAGAGAGACGGCAGCCGCCCTCGTAAGGATGTCTGAATTGTTCCGAGGCTGGAATTCAGACTTACCGTTATTACCACTTACTTTTGTACCAAAATTAATGACTTGTCGGCGAATCCATCGATCCGACCAAAGTTATGTACCAAATAATAAATACTTCAGGCCTGTGAATGTTTCTATGCCAAGGATGTCTGAGTCCCTTCCAGGAAACAGCCTATCAGGGAACCACGCCTGAGCCCAACCAGGCTGCTGGGGAAAGCACCAAGCTGGCTGGACGCGGTCTCTGGAGGACCTCACTGGGTAACTCTGCGGATCGGGATATTTCACCAGCAATTTAATGTTTTGGTTAGTCTCTAGTGATTGCAAAATAGGGACATGAATTAATTATGTTGATAAAAAGTGTGGATAAGTATAATCTTTTAAGACATGGGATGGGGTGAAACGGGGTAGGGGACAAGCCTGGGGCTGGAGGTTCCGACGCATTGAGCACGCCAGGCAGCGCGGATCCCGGGCCAATCTGCGGTCTCCCGTCTGCGGCAGACCGGGCCCCCTTCTCTGGCTTTGCCCCAGCGTGGAGATGCGCCACCGGCTCAGGCCCGGTCCTCCCTTCCGCCGCGTCTTCGTGACGCACAGAGCACTTGCCTCAGAAGGCGGATAACAACCTCAAACCACAGGGGAATACATTGTGAAAATGATTTACTTTTGTATTAACTGCTTTCACCATTGTCCAAATCAGGATGATTGAGAAAACTTTTCTAGAACACTTAAAAATTTGTTAAGAGGGTTTTTTTTTTTTGCTTTTTTTAACCACAACTTAAAGAGAGAAAGAAAACTCCCACTAACAGTGCATCACCTGACTCTCCCGAGCACAGCTCAGCTGGACAAGGGAGGGCCCTGGTGTAACAGGCCCCGAGTGGATGGGGAGCCAGGGAGGGCCCTGGTGTAACAGGCCCCGAGTGGATGGGGACCCAGGGAGGGCCCTGGTGTAACAGGCCCCGAGTGGATGGGGACCCAGGGAGGGCCCTGGTGTAACAGGCCCCGAGTGGATGGGGAGCCAGGGAGGGCCCTGGTGTAACAGGCCCCGAGTGGATGGGGACCCAGGGAGGGCCCTGGTGTAACAGGCCCCAAGTGGTTGGGGACCCAGGTGGCAGTCATGTTTGGAAAGTGTTCTGTGGCCAAACTGCCAACAAACTCTGAACAACCAGAAGGTAATTATATGAGTCGGTGAATTGCCCTGGCCAGTGTGGCTCGGTTAGCTGGAGTGTTGTCCCGTACACTGGAAGGTCATGGGTTCAATTCCCAGTCAGGGTACATACCTAGATTTTAGGTTCGATCCCTGGTTGGGGCAGCTATGGGAGGCAACCAGTCGATGTCTCTCTCTCCCCCTCCCCCCTCTCTAAAAATCAATGAACACATCCTTGAGGGAGGATTTAAAAAATAATAACAAGTCAAATAATCATCTTTTGACCCACAGTCTGGGCAACTACAGGTAGCCTGGAAGCACCCTGGCCATCCACACCTGGATGCAGGCTCAGGATGAGGATCGCTGAGTAACATCCAACGTCAGTCCTTATTTAATACCTCAGCTAAAAAATAAATAATAATAAAAAGATCTTTTTCTCCTATACTCAGCATCTTGTTGAACTTTAAAGATTTCCCAGGTTATACTACGATATGGAAAAAAATGAACTCCTTTGAACAAAAGTCTCCATCATTTCACCACCATGCAAAAACCCTGGGATCGGGAGGCCCCCGCCCTCCGCGCCCCATCCCTTTACTCCAAAGTGAATACAGTTCTTAAAATAAATTATCAGGCTCAAAAGACTGTGGTGCTCCACACTCATTTGATTTTCCCTGACTTGACTAAATAAAAGAATTTAATTTCAAGAACACCTGTAAGCCCAGAAGAACTGCTGAGTTTAATGATCATCCTGGGTTTCTTTAAAGACACCGACACTTCTTTTTGTGTTCACTCTTTTTTTTTTTTTTAAGAAAAATTATTATGTCCCTGAAGCATTTATTCATTATGCTGGGGGAAAAAGGCATCTTGTATGACAAAGGGAATCTTTGCTTCACTTACCTAGAGGAGGTCCGTGCGTCATGAGAATGTCGATGCCCTCAGGGATGAGGTTCCATTTGTCCAGCAGAGACTGACCTCTGGGTAGGTTAAAGCCCCATCCATTAAACCACGGGGTCCTTTGGGGAGATAATGCACATGGTATCAGGCCAGCAGAGCCTCGTTTCTGCCCTGCAATATTTCTCTCTTGCACATTCCCCCACGGTTCGCTCTCTTTTCTCTTTTTGATGGTTGCCCCTGGCAGCGGGATGCTTTTTTGTTGACTGCTTCAAAACCCTCGCATCTGAAAGCCAGTGTGGAGCCTGCGGATTGTTCAGCTAGAAAGGGGCACACGCACCTCTGCAGTGGAGACTTTCCCAGCAGACTTCTATCAAAATCTTAACAATGCTCTGTCATCCCCCCAATCTCAGTGCTTCCTGACATGCCCAGCCCAGATCCGAAGCATTTCCACCCTTCCTGTGGTGCCTCAGAGCTAAGAGATACCCTCAGTACCCCCTCCTCCTCCCCATCACCGTGGAACTACTTCCCCAGAACGATTCTCACGTAAGTCCTTGGAAGAATGGACAAGTGCTTTGAAGGCAGAAACCTCTGTACACGAAGAATACCCTGGACTGAGAATGCAGAAAACAAAAATATGGGGGCTCTGAGAGGTGAGAAGGGACCCAGTGAACAAGGCCAAGGTGGAATTTTCCTTCTGTCCCCGAAGGGAAGATTTCTGGGGACATCCTTGGTCACTCTGGAATCCACTCTCCTGACAGTGGTCTGAGCGGCCACCCTCTCAGGAACTTCTGCTCTAGAAATGAGGTTCTGAGATCAGCGTTATGGGGTCTCTGTCTATCCAATGAGCATTTCCAATGGGAGCCGAAACTGTCTCTACCATTTATAACAACGGGAGAATGACCAGTTTTTCTGTACAAGTACCCCAGGCTAAATCACATCGGAACAAAGCAGTTCCCAGTGCTGGCCTCTTCCCAAACATCTAGCTATAACCACTCGGTTTTGAAACCGGGTCCTTTGCTCTGTAGGAAAATTCCAATTTGCTACGGCATACATGTAAAAGACAGGTTGGTCAATTTTCTCATTTAGCTTTTTCTCCTTCAACGCAAACGGCCTCTTTCATGCCTAATGAAAGAGGTAACCCTGGGTACAAGGTCACCTGGTCAGTCACAGCTAATTGAACAAGGGATATTCTTATTTAAAGCCATTCATGGCCCAGTCCAGTCAGATTCTCTCAAGACTCTGAACTCAGAAACACTGACCCAGCATTTATTTGGTGGTGGACATGTGGGGTCAAGGCCAGAGATAAAAGAATGACAACTAAAAGCCACGTGAAAATCCACTTTTCAGGTGAGAACCCCAGTTCCCGATGAGGCTGGAAAGAAAAAGCTCCAGAGATGAGAGACTGTGGGGCCCCAGTTAGAAAAAGAGAAACCAAGTAAGTATCTGACTTAGTTCCCAACCACTTTCCAAGTCCTTACGCCATTCTCAGGAAGCTTACCTGTGATAACAGTAGTAATATAATAATAATAGTTATTATTATAAAAGCTATTAATTATTGAATGATATGTCAAGGTACGATTCTAAGCACTTAATTTGTAATAGCCTATTTAAACCTCACAAGCTCATGATGTGGGTACTATTATTAACCCCATTTTATGAACGAGAAAACTGAGGCACAGAGAGGTAAAGTAAACACAACCAATGAATTGGATATAAACCCAAGAAGGCTGGTTCCAAAACCCATCCCCTTAATCACCATGCAATTCCTCTTCTTATATACTACCTGAATTAACTTTCGACTTTCTGGCCCCTTCTGTACTCTTTCAAGTCTGAGTGTTTTGTTGCTTAAGGCCAAATGAGCTCTTAACTAAAATAATATATCTATGGTATGGTTCTGAAACCCAACAATAAGATGGTGACATGGACAGCAATATATTGGTGGAGTGGACACCAGTGGATTTTCCTGCTCAATTCTTTCCTCTTTCGTTAAACAACGGCACCCTAATTTCCTCTAGGGAACGTCTACCTCTCCAACTCTGTACATGTGCTCTGGTAGGGCTGACTTATCCCTGCTCTAGAGTGAAGCAGGGACCGCCTCTCCCTGGACAGTGATTGGTCAGGGGTGTACATATGACCCCAATCAGGCCAATGAGAGTCATCCTCAGGATTTTGCCGGAGCTACTTTTTGAAAATAAGTGATGGCTTCCTCTCTCGGATGCTGAGTCTTGAGCACCATGTAAGGCTGGAACTGTCTGGGAGCTATCTTAGCCACCACGCAGACAGCCTGGACTTGAACATCAAACCACCATAAAGAAAGCCAAGAAACAGAGCCCTGATGACCCCTGGACATGGGGATCCAGCTGTGCTTGAAGCCAACCACATTTTCCTCCTAAGTACATAGGTCAGAAAGACCCTTTTCTTTTTATCAGCTTGAGTTAGATCCTGCTTCTTGCAACTGAAAGAGTCCTCGTACATACAACTATTGCATTTAGTGTACAAATGACCTACATACCTACGGTAGGCAACAATCTCCCCCTACCCCCAAGATGTTTATGGTCCAGTTCCTGGAACTTGTAAATATGTTACCTTACATGCCAAAGGGGAATTAAGGTTGCCATGGCGTTCAGGAGTGAATCAGCTGACCTTAAATGAGGGTGATTAGCCTGGATGACCCAGGTAAGCCCAACATAACCTCAAGGCTCCCTGAAGGTGGAGGAGGGGGAGACAGAAGAGGGAATTGAGGGATGCAGGTAAGAAGGATTCAATCTGGCCCTGGCTGGTTTGGCTCAGCAGTCAGAGCGTTGACCTGCGGTCCAGAGAGACCTGGGTTCGGTTCCCGCTAAGGGCATGTACCTCGGTTGCAGTTTGTCCCCGGCCCTGGTTGGTCATGTGGATGGCAGCCACTCGATGTGTCTCTTTCACGTCGATGTTTCTCTCTCTTTCTCTCTTTCTCTTTCTCCCTCCCACTCTATCTGTACAAAAAATGGAAAAATGTCCTCAGGTGAGCATAAAAAAAAAAAAAAAGAAGGATTCAATCTGCTGTTCTGGCTTTGAAGCTGCAGAAAACACAAGCCAAGGAATGTGGGCAGCCTCTAGAAGCTGGAAAAGATAAGAAAAGAAAAGGAATTCTCCCACGGAGCCTCCAGAAAGGAACACAACCCTGCTGACACCTGCATTTTAGCTTGGTGAGACCCGTGTCAGCCTCCTGACCTACACACTGTGAGCTAATACATATGCATTGTTTTAAGCCACTAAATTCACGATGATTTGTTACAGCAACACTAGAACACTAATCCCGTAGTTGAACCGCCAGAGCTGGTGATACAGTTCGGGACGAGTGGCCCTGGCCCCGCAGCCCCTCCGGCCGTGCTGCCTTGCTCAGGCAGGGACAGTGCTGGTGGTTTCCTGGAGGGAAGGGCAGCCCCGCTTTCTTCTCCCATCTGCGGGGAGCCCCGGGCTGCAGGGGGGACGAGACTGTCAGGGAGGCCCTTCCAGAGCCCCGCGAGTCCCGCACTCTGTCTGGTCTCCTAGGCCCCCCTGCCTTCAGAATCTGGACCATTTTCATTGGGGTCTGAAAGAGAGCTTTCCCAGGGTGAGGTGCCCACCCTTCCCTGCGTTTTCCAACGACCCTTTTCCGTGATGTGTCTGAAAAAGGAAAAGGGGGAAGAAAGAAAAAAAAAAAAGACCAGATCGAAACCCAGTGAAAACTCAGCGAGCATTTGGGCACGAGAGAGAGAAAAATAAGCAAAAACATCTGTTTTCCTCGTTTTGAAAACCGGCTTCTGGGTCTATGGTTCCTGCCTGAATTGCAAATAAGGACGGTTTGAAAGCGTCCCAAGCACACCCAAGTAGCTGGTACAACGAGGGGCTCTGATTTCGCTGCCAGAGCCTGTCTGAGGGCGATCAGCCTCTGAACCCCCAGCGCATCCCAGGGGCTTCGCGTCAAAGAAACAGGACTTAATCTTTTCAGTCTTTCCAGTTTTCTCTCACAGAATTTGTTTCTTAGAAACCCACAACCGTATTCCCCTAGGAAGTGCTCAGTTTTACAACTGCACTGTAAAAGATTAAGACAGGCCCATGGTCTATAGATACCACACATTTCATTTGGTTAATGTTAAGCTTGTGACAAAATCCAGAAATTCCAAGTCAAGGGTAAACTTCAAAAATGCCTGGTGTTTGCGCGGCCCGTGTGGCTCAGAGGTTGAGCACTGACCCATGCACCAAGAGGTCGCCGGTTCAATTCCTGGTCAGGGCACATGCCCAGGTTGTGGGCCCGATCCCCAGTGTAGGGGGTGGCCAACTGATGTTCTTTTTCTCTCATCAGTGTTTCTCTCTCTCAAATCAATAAAGAAAATTAAAATCTTAAAAAAAAAAATGCCTGGCTTTTCTTTTGACTCAAACCTGTTATGTGTATGAGAGCAACAGAGAAGTTAAGCTGTAGGAACGGGACCATTTATCAAGTCCCTGATATGCTTTACATAGGGTTTTTTGCATAGACTATTAAATTTAATTTCTCAGGATGATCCTTGAGCTAGGTATTATCAACTATTCTTAGATAAAAAAGCTAAAGATTGGTATGTCAAGTAACATGCAAGGTCAGATTTTACCCAGATCTGCTTGCTGCAAAGCCGGTGCCTTGTATCCTAATTGCAGTTTGGGCTGTCACTCACGTCCAGTAAAACCTGGCCTGCTCCGTAGTCTCTCAGGCTGTGCACTGTACAACCCCGGCAGGTGCCATGGCGTTGTGGAGCTGAAGAGGTCTGACCTCAGCAATGTTGCTATGGCTTGTCTGGAATGCTTTCTGTTCCTCTAAAATCAGGCGTGGGGGACGTCCAGCCTGTGAAATCAATACCAGCTAACATCACACGCCTCATCAAATTAGCCTGACCAAACATAGCAGGCTAATTTTTAAGTTGCTAACTTTGTATGGCCCGAGAACGATGGTATAAATTTCCAAATGGCCCTTGGAGGAAAAAAAGGTTCCCCACCCCTGCTAGATCCTCTAGATTAGGCCCTTTCCAAAGGCAGTGGCCAGGCAATCGGAAAAGCAACTCAGTGATGGGTTCCAGAATTACGCCAGCCTGGCGTAATAAACGGGGCACACAGAAGCCGGGAGACCCGTGTGCCGATTCCCTTTCTGGCATCAATTCACTAACTCGACCGGACCCTCAGTGGGCCCTGTTTCCTCTTCTAAGACATGAATGAGTAGGTGGATTTGATTACTGGTTTTCAGGAGTGTTTTTAGGTTGCAGGAATCCTTCGCAGAAGCCCATACCCAAAGCAGGTACCAGCGGGGGCGCTCTAGCTGGGGGACTGGGGAGAAGGAGCTCCCCCAACGCCTGCTCACCCAGTCCCTCCTCCTTTCTGACCCACACCTCTGGACACAACTGGCAAAACCAGGCCCTAGATGATCCTCCTATGATCCAGAAATCCTAATTCGGGAATTCTGTGCAGACTGTCAGTGTTCTGAGTAAATGCTGTGACTGGCTTCCAGTGAATTACCTAAATTGCCTGATAAGCGCTGAGTCCAGTGTGGGGAAAATAACTACACAGAGTGGAGACAGAGTATGTCAGCATCGAGGAATGATGCTTTATATCCTGTTGAGTTTCAACCTGAAACGTGAAACCCCAGCAGTGAGCCCATCGGGGGTTCACTGGAAGGTATGTGGTGCAGAGCCCCACAATGGGTTTTGTTCTGTAGCAGTAAGGGTCAGGGGGGCAAGGAGGAGAGAGGAATTCAAGGGAACAGTGTCTATTGCCTCAGCCAAGGACTTAATAATTAGCTGTGACTAACAAATACCACATGGGAACCAACTCGGACGAAAACGTCCCACAAAGCACCCTACTGCCAGTGGGCCAATCGGAGCTCACAACCCATCCCTTCACACTCTGCAGCTATTGGACGGGGAGTCCGATGGACAGAAGCCAGGGGTGCTTTCACGGTGCGCCCCCTCTTGCTCTCGGAATTGGAGGCACTTGGCCTCTCCGGGCTGAAGGTCCAGGAGCAGGCACTCAGGGAGTTCACGGAGGCAGAACTGTTTCACACAATGTCAATACCAAACAGGTTTTCTGTGTGGAGCAGGTGGAGGTGAAATCACAGCAAAGGTCATCTGTGTTTGCAGTACACAGTGCTGTGAGCAGCAGGGAGGTACCGGACCATAAATCCTGGGGCCTGGACAGGTGAATGGCTGTTTACTCGCCCACCAACTTCAGTGGAGGCTGGGTATACCCCATGAAGGCAGAATTTGGAAGTGAGAAGTTAGGACTTGTTCAGCTCAGAGGGGCTGCTGAGGTTCACAGCCCTGGTGTTGATCGGTGCCAGCGATTTCTCCATGGACACAGGGTCCTGGGCAGGCTATGACACTTGGGACTCTCATTCACGGTCTCCCAGGTGCCTCCTGCGGAGACGAGAGTGTGGAAGCCCCAGGTGGGCTCCCCGGCTTCCTGCCAGCAAGCTGTGAAGGAGGAAACGCTCACGAGCCAGACCCAGGCGCTGGCGTTTGGGGCGTGCCACTTAGAGGTAGGGGAAGCGGGGGTTCTGTGCAAGTCAGCCATTCTCGTTTTGGAGACAGTGGGTATGAGCACGGATCCTGGAGTCCAAAGACCCATGTTCAAGTCCAGGGTCTGCTACTTACTGGCTTCTCTGAGCCTCAATCACCCCATCTTTCAAACAGAAACAGAATCTCTGCCTGTGTGGACAAAGAGATACTTTATGTAAAACTTTGGGCAGAGTACTACCACAAAGTGTTAATACGCAGCTTTTCTAATGTTTTATTTTTCTTTTATTGGCTTTACAGAGAGAGGAAGTGAGAGGGAGAGAGAGATAGAAACATTGATGAGAGAGAACATGGATTGGCCGCCTCCTGCAAGCCCCCCACTGGGGATTGGGCCCACACCCTGGGCATGTGTCCTGACCGGGAATAGAACCGACGACCTCTTGGTGCATGGGTCGATGCTCAACCACTGAGCCACACTGGCCGGACAATACACAGCTTTTAATTTATATATATTAGCAATACGAGTGTAGGTAAACACACACACACACACACACACACACACACACACACACACGAGTTGGTCATGTTACTTTTTCTCTCTAGAATATCCTAAGCTATGGCCCATCAAATCAGAGACATTCCAGCTCCGGACTTCTGCAAAGCCCAATGGACACTCAAGCATTACTAGATGGCTAGATACAGCCTGATTTCCTCGGGCTGATTACTTATTAAAAGGTACTTCCTCAGTTCACTTCTGAGTGGAAGTTTTTCAGAAAGGCACCCACGCGCTGGCTGCCCGGCTCAGCCTTGCACAGACAATTCCGTGGAATGCGAGAGCACAGGGCAAACGGTTAGTCAAGGCTGCTTAGCTGGCTGGTACAGATGGTTAGATTTTGACAGGACCTTAAATTGGGGAAGTGTAAAGAAGGTTACTTGGGGTCCTTGGGATATTTATAATAGAGGAGTCGGAGAGGTTCCCTGGAGGAACTGACAAGGTACTTATTAATGACATCACCACCGCCCGGCGCCTCCATGAAGCAAAAGCCACACCAGGAGCCGGTTGGTTCCCACGTACACCTTCTTTTCTAAATGGTGGCGTTTCAGAATTGCAGCCTTCCCCAGGCTTGGCACGCCCAGCCACCATCGGCCCATCCCTGATGGCACAAGAGACCAGGTCCACAAGAAGCTCATTTAACCACTGCGCCCTTCACACGCCGTGAAGCTGCCGTGATAACTCTTGCTCTCTAGCTCCCCCGGCAGCTCAGCCCTCCCCTGGCGGCGGAGCCTCCCACGGGTCAGAAAGAGCAGCTTCCCTGGCACCAGCTGTGTCGTCCTGAATATCCGCTGAGAGGCAAGCACCTGGCCCGCTCTCCTCCTTGCCTCTCTGTACGCAGGACAGCCAGCCTTCTCCCCCCAGGTCCCTCCACTGGGCAGCCTGGAAGTCACTTTTCCATGCCATTGAAAAGATGTCTTGCATTGGCCGACGGAGGAACTTTGCACCTTGTGCAGCAAAGCGACACACACACACCCTGACTGCCTAGACGGGGAGGGCCAGCTGAGCCTCGGGGCAAGATTTACTCCCCTGCGCGGCTACTGGGCCCAAGCCCCGAGGCGCGGCTGCCACGAGGGCGGCGCCGGCTGTCCAGTCCCATCTCTGCACGATGACTCTGTAGTTGGTCTTCCCTTACGAGGGCCTTGGGATGGAGAGATCCTGTTGCGGTAAAGGGCGGCCTCGGTGAGTAATGTGGTCTGTATGCCGTGGCCAGGACAGGAGCAAATCATACCTGAGACAGTCACCTGAGGTCCATGAGCCATGACCCGGGGCTTCGTCACCCAGGGCAGCACACTCCGGTCTGTACAAACATGTGCCCCCTTCTGTGTAACTCATAAGGAGCAACTGCCCGAGTTCAGCCTCTGTTGCCCGTTTTCCTTCCCTCTGCCGGAAAGGTGATGATGTAAGCAGAGTTTGCTGTAGGAACCAAGGGGGGAAATCACTACGACCCGTTTTTGAACTCGGTGTGCCCTGAATTATTAGAAATCACAGTGTCTGCCTGGCTCTCCCAAGCTTACCTGCCTTTAATCGTATAACTAGGTTCATAGTAGGAAGACGGAGATTTCCAATGCATTTCCTCCCCACAGGAACGTGAGGGGGACTGTGCCCATCCATCAGGTAGAGCGCCCGGCAGGGCAGGGGACAGACCACGCAGGACTCTCGGGTGGGCGGGTGAAGCAGGGCTGGCGTGTGCCGTGTGCTTCCAGATATATCTCTTGGTTCTGTGGCCGAGAAACCAGAGGACCAGTACCAGGTGCCTGATCAGAGGACCGGCCTGACTCGGCAGCTCCCCGTGGGACTTGCATTGGTGTCTAACCCCAGGCCGGGAGAACTCCTCAAATAGGGACACCAGAGCACCCATCATCCAGGCTTCACAGAAAAAGGCAGGCTCAACAGATGGAGAGAAGCATGTGCCACGTCACCCGCCGCCACGGCCCCAGGCCACCACCATTCCACGTTCCGTCTGTCACCACGACTGTGCCAGGTATCTCTCAGAAGTGGAATCACATAATGTTTGTTCTTTTGTGTCTGGTTCATTTTACTTAGCATAATGTGTTCGAGGTTCATCCAGGCTGCAGCATGGGTATGTTGGAAATGAATTCCTTTTTATGAATGAATAATATTCCACTGCATGGGTATACAGCATTCATTTTCTCACCTAAGGTTTCTGAAAGTCTAGGATGTGCCGGGCACTAAGCTCGGCCAGAGGGAGACGTGGAGGGTAAGCCCGAGTCCCTTCCTTCATGCGGTGTGCAGTTCTTGGGTTGAAAGCCCAGTGGGCGGACTCAGTGTTGGTATTTCTGGGGCATTTATGCATTTAACAGACATAACCTGGAGGCCTGGTTCTGTCCAGGCAGGTGCTGGGAATACAAAATTGAGCTCAGTGTCCAGGACAAACCCACAGCTTGCCACTTCATAGGTAACGTTACCCTGGACAGAAATCTTTAAACTCTGGCCTTTGTTTCTAAGTAATCTCCCTTCAGAGGAACTTGGGGAACAACAGAATGATCTGAGAATGAATCCAGCGATTCCAAGTACAGAGTGTCTGTCCCCCAGGCCAGAAGGTGACCTATGGCATATGTGGCAGGACTTTTGGGGGGAGGTCTCCTCTCATTTCCTCAAGCACACCCGTTAATAAGGCTCTGCAGCTGAAACCAGGAGCACAGAACACAGCACGGCATCCCCGTAAGGGACCGAGCCAGCGGGGACAGCGCATGTCTCATTCCTGGCCGGCTCCAAAGCACAGGGCCAACGACCCGGTGGAGGAGGTGGGAAGATGCCAAGCACTCGGGCAACTTGGCACAGGGCACCTGCAACTCCCCACCCCCTTTCCCACCCTGGAGACGTGTCACAAAACTGTGCAGGGAGAGAGTGGTTCTCTAACTCAGATTTGCCCAAAGAATAAAAAAAGGGAAAAGGTGGGTTCAGGGTTAGCTAGATTTTGTCTTGTTACCTAGTGAACTTTTTTTTTTTAAGATTTTCTTTTTTTTTCCTTTATTAATTTTTAGAGAGAGAGAGGAAGGGAGAGGGAGAGAGATCGAAACATTGATGAGAGAGAACATCGGCTGGCCGCCTCCTGCATGCCCCCCACTGGGGATTGGGCCCACAACCTGGGCATGTGCCCTGACCAGGAATCGAACTGGCGACCTCTTGGTGCATGGGTCGACGCTCAACCACTAAACCACACCGGCTGGGCACCTAGCAAAATCTTGAAAATTGATGGATTGATGAAATCTCTGCCCCGCTGATGGAGGATAATACAACATTTTATTACATCTAGTGTAGTTGAGAATGTGTGAGTGTTGCCACACACATTTATATCACGAATGCTGGTTTCTTTTTTACACTATTTCATATTCTAAGGCCCCAGACTGACAGAGCTGGTGAGGATTATGCTGTTAAGAAAATCTGCCACCTGAAAAACAGATCCAAAGAGAATAAGTGATAAGTGGGCCATAAAATACTATGTAGCCATTCATTAAACACAACAAGGAAGCTTGGTCCCACTGTGTCCCTGGCACCAAGAACCAAGCAGACACGTGCATATTTGACAGCTGAATTGAGTTAAGAATGAGTGTTCAACCCTGGCTCGTTTGGCTCAATGGTTAGAGTGTCAGACCGCGGTCTGGAGAGACCCAGGTTCGGTTCCCACTAAGGGCACGTACCTCGGTTGCAGTTTGTCCCCGGCCCCGGTTGGGGTTGCGTGGGTGGCAGCCACTCGATGCGTCTCTCTCACATCAGTGTTTCTTCGCTCTCTCTCTTCCTCCCTCTCGCTCTATGAATGCAAAAAGTGTCCTCAGGTGAGGATTAAAAAAAAAAAATAATGAGTGTTTTTAACTCTGTGAGGAAATGTATATTCCTTGCTGGTCAATGGAAAAGCAAAGGATTCATTTGCTTTTCAGTGTGGATTCAAGTACACATACACAAAAAAAATGCGGAGGAAAAAGAAACAGACCAACATGCTGAATGAATAGTTATCCTGGGGGCGGGAGAACGATTCAAGGATGATTTTTTCCCTTCTTTCTGTTTGTCTATTTTCTACTTTTTCTATACTGACTGCAGCATTTAGGGGGGAAAACTGTTCAGTGTATAAAAATCTCTGTTCAGCCACATGCAAGTTGAGCGTGGAGGGAGCTACCTGGAGAATTCATTATCTACTTAGTCTCTGCTCTGTAAGAGCAGAGCAGTTTCCTCCAGGGGGTGAAGAAATCGGTGGATTCGGGGCACTGTTGCTCAGGAAGATGATGTAGGGCTTGCCTTTTTCTCTCCCCTCCTCATTATCATTTGTGGGAACAGAAAGGCTTCTTCAGTAGCAAAGGTCTTGTATTCATTCAAGTAATTCAATACACATTTACCGGGCCCCTGCCGTGTGCTGGGCGCCACCCCTGGAGATTCCCCTCTCAACTGACTGAGGAATTTCAGCATAAATGTAGGGACCACGACATAACTGCATAGCACTTATGGCAAATCATCCTCACATTTATTCGTTCACAATGACCCTGCGTGGTGGGCAAGTGTAGAGAAAGCGGTGTACAGCAATAGATATGTTAGCAGCCTGACCAGGGTCACTTACAGCTAAGATGGCGTGAACGTAATTTTGGAGTCCATACCCAACGTTAAAGGTTAGCTCCGGGTTCAAATTCTGACTGTTTTCTGCTTAGCTATGTGACTTTGGGCAAGTTTTTCCACCTGAGCTCAGATTTCTCATCTATAAAGTGGAGATGATAATCTCAGTCACACAGACTTGTTGTGAGAATTGACTGTGACAATGTATGTAATGCATTTGGCTGAGTATTTGCCCTGTGTTAATAATTAGGCGTCAGCTCTTATTGCTACCATCAGTATGAATGTTCATATTATAAATACTGGTATCACCAACTCTGAGGGTTTTGTTTTCTAATTTATCTTCTTTGTATCCCTACAAAAAGGTGCCTTCTCTCCATTTCTCAGATTTAAGAATGCAGACACCAGCGACTTGGGTGAATCTGTCTCAAAGCAACAAGTGACGGCATCCAGACACTGTGGACCAGCTTCGGGTAGGGGCCAGCACAACATGCCGTTAGAAGACATGAGCTCCAGTCCGGGCTCTTCCAACTTCCTTTCTACATAACCCGGAGCAAGTAACCTCTCTGCTCTCCTGTTTCCTTAACTGTGCAACGGGGTAACGATTCCTATGAAACTTGCATGATCATCAAACAAACATGTGCATGACTGAGTAGCAATGAAAGGGAACGTGTCTTCCTTTTTTTTAAATCCTTACCTGAGGACATTTCTTTTCTTTTTTTGCATTTATCTTCAGTTACAGTGTGAGGGAGGGAGGGAGGAAGAGAGAGAGAGAAACATCAACATGAGGGAGACACATGGAGTGGTTGCCACCCACACGACCCCAACCGGGGCCGGGGACAAACTGCAACTGAGGTACATGCCCCTAGTGGGAACCAACCCGGGTCTCTCTGGTCTGTGGGCTGATGCTCTCACCGCTGAGCCAAACCGGCCAGGGCGAGAACGTGTCTTCTGATGAAGTGTCTTCTAGTTCCCACATCACTGGCTGCCCATGTTGCCCGTTTGTGCCATTTGAAAAGCTCAGAAGAACTGAAATAAGTGACAAGTAGGTCAGATGTAAGTTAAACTGTTGGCCCCATTTATCTACCATTTTGGCTCTAAATGACGAGGTTCAGTCCAGACCGATTTAGCAGAGCGAGAGCACTGTGACGGCAAAGTGGCAGTGTCCGCCCTCGGAGCAGTGAGGAGGCGCTGAAGCTGCCCCGTCAATGCAGAGGTTAAAGCAAGCAGACAGACCCCGTGTCTCCCTCACTGTGTGCCAGCCAACCATACATTATTAATTGGGCTCAGCAGCCATTATTGAGCACCTTCCCCTGCAAGGCTCTGGCAAGGCCTCCAGGGAGATCTGAATACAATGAGAGACCGTCCCAACCTGCCATCTGGTTGGGATAACGAGAGAGTCAAAATTGTTCTCCTCTCTCCCTGCCCATTAAAATTCTACTGAGCCCTGAAGGCTCAACTCATTTGTTTCCCCAAGAAGCTTTCCCGATGCCTCCGCTCTTTGTTTAATTGTCATTTGTGAAACTGTCATACTGTGCATTACGACTGGCCTGTGTGTGTGCACGTGTGTGTTTTAACTTATTTCCCACCTCATTCCTACGGACCTTTGAGGCAAACGCTGTGCTGTGAATAAGTCTTTCTTCCACAACAGGTTGTGAGCCAGGTCCTGCTTACATTGGGGTCTCCAGGATCGAACACAGTGCCTGATACATAGCAGGTGTCAAGAAAATACTGATAATATTGAAAAGAGTGAGAGAGTTTAGAATAATAATTGCCCAAAGGAGTGATCCAGATATTCTATGGGATTGGAGGATAGGATGGGGCAAGACAGATTAAGATTGAGTTTTTGGACAACAATGAAACATTTAAAAATACTTCATTGTCACGTAGGCCTTTGCTGCCAAATACCATGGCCCCTAGGTGGCCACTGGGAGCTCAAAATGCAGCCGGAACAAACTGAGATGGGCTGTAAACGTGAAACACATGTGCTATTCTGCATACTTCATACAAAAAAGAAATGTACAAATACCTCGATTTATATATTCATTACATGTTTATGTGTATTTATTTAAATTTTTTTTTGTTCATTTTAGAGAGATTGGAAGGGACAGGGGACAGAGATAGAGAGAGCGGAGAGAAACATCGATGTGAGAGAGAAACATTGGCTGGTTGTCTCGTGTACGGGCCCTGCCCAGGGATTGAACTTGAAACCTGGGTATGTGCCCTGACCAGGAATCGAACCGTCAACTTTTCTGTGTACAGGATGACGCTCCAACCAACTGAGGCACACCAGCCGGGGCTTCATTACATGTTTAAATTATATTTTGGAGACAGTGGGTAAAATAAAATATATTCTTAAAATAAATTTTACTTTTTTTTTTTCACTTTTCAATGATGCTACCAGAAAACTTTAAATTACACATGAGGTTCCTGTTGTATATACATGGGGCAATGCTATCACAGATTGCACAAATGCTTGTACTATGACTCAGCAATCCCGGTTTAGGGATTATATCCGAGTAAAGTAATCCATAAGCAAGGAAAAATGCTATGTGAAAAGTTAGTCACCACAGGGTTATTTTTTAAGAGTAAGATGTTAGCCCTGGACGGTTTGGCTCAGCAGTTGGAGTGTCGGCCTGCGGTACAGAGACCCGGGTTCGGTTCCCGCTAAGGGCACGTACCTCAGTTGTGGTTTGTCCCCGGCCCTGGTTGGTCGTGCAGGTGGCAGCCACTCGATGTGTACCTTCACATCGATGTTTCTCTCTCTCTCTCTCCCTCCCGCTCTATCTGAACAAAAAGTGGAAAAATGTCCTCGGGTGAGGATAAAAAAAAAAAAAAGGGTAAGATGTTAGAAACAAGTACTATGTCCTAAACTCTGCACAAAAATAAGAATGGCAAGACAATTACTATGATTGGAATGTTCAATAATATGTACATTATGCAAGCACAAATTATGAAGGCTAGGAAGTAACAAAGAAATTCTGAAGACATAATATTGCTTGGAAAAGTCAGCCCCTAGCACAGAGTTCGAATTTACGTAAAATCTGCATGCAGTTCTTTCCCTCACACACTATACATTTGCTGACGATTCCTACACCAGGTTCTGTATTAAGGGAAGGTCCGAAATGAAAGGGGATGTGGAGACAGCCAGGTAAACAGACAACAGGGTGTACAAATGAAAAGATGTAGCAGGTGAGAGAGCCATCTGAAGGAGGTGACACCTCAGCAGTCCTGGGATGAGCAATGACTGGAAAAAAATGTGTGGAGGAGCAAAGGAGCTATCCTTTTGGTCAGGAGTGGTATGGAGTTTTCCTCAGATACCAAGCTTTCTCTCTTGGATTTTTATCAAAAAGAGGCAAGAGTGGACATCAGCGTCTGACTCACGGGGAGCCTCGGCCACTGGGCAGGTACACTGCAGGCTCTGGAGTCAGACCTGAGCCTGAACGGGGGCTAACAGCTCCTGTTGCATCTCTCTGAGATCCAGTCTGCCTATCTGTACAATAGAGCATTCCAGCATCTACCTCATGGATACATTGTTGAGAAAGTCAAATAAAACCATCCATGTAATTAATGTTCTTAGCAGGGTGTTCGGCATATAGTAAGCACTGAATAAATGTTGATTTGATTATTATTATTGCAAAGAGTAGAAAACTAGCACCATACAATGGATCAGGATGACAAGGTCGAAGGGTAGTACCTGCCTGTTCCTAACACTGCTTTCTAGTTCTGCTGAGTCACTTATTTTCACCCTGGAATCTTTTATGGCCATGGAATTTACTCAGCTAAAGTCTCTTCTATTTTTTTTATGCCTTGAAGGATGATGAAATTATAAATGTTCTATATAATGCGATAGTGAAATAATTTAACCAGAGAATTATTTAGGTCTGTTCTCTTTCACTCAGCAGCATAACTCTTACAAAAACCAGACTGTACTCTCATTTCAAATTCCGCTCCCTCCCCCACCAGCCTGTGGCTCATTCGGTTCCAATCCACTCAGAGCCCTGAGCACCATTTATCAACCTCCAGGTGATCTCACGTTAGCGGGAAACAAAACCAGGTCAATCGTTTTGTTGGTTTTTAACGAGTGGTTGATGAATTCAAGAAATCTGGAAAAAGAAACATTTCATATTTTCTGATACTTAGTCCTGCTTTTGCTCCAATAAAAGACTAAACACAGTTACACGAAAACAGACTCTTTGTTTTATAAATAGAACATTGTTCAAGGTTTTCTAGAGGTGTCTGCTAAAAATAAAGAGGGTTACAGTTTACTTCTTTATAGCTTTCAAAACAAAACCCAAAAGCCTGAGCTTAGCTAAATGTGTTACATTTCTCTTTTGAAAGGTATCTTTATGTGAGCCAGGCCTGATTTCTTGAAACGAAATTCCCCAGAAATTAGATTTCTGATGTTTATACAAGGTGTGCCTATGTAAAGTAATGGCACCATAGTGGTTTTTATTTTTTGACACCGTAGTGCTTTTTTTTTTTAAACATATGCCCCGGAATGAACACGACTGAATGTTGTACTTCCATCCTATCGAGTACTCACAGAATTCCTCTGAAAACTGCTTACTTTGAGGAGTATGATGACCATTTCGATGTGTGAGTTTTAGGATGAAGAGCATTACTTTGAAGCGGAACCCACTGGTCCCTGAATTGTGAACTGTGTCCCAGGCTGTTTCTGGGATGCCTGCTGGAACCCAAGTGTCATGCTCTGGAAGCAATGCTAGGCTCCTCCGCAGGTCCCCAGCGGCCAAGCTAATCTCTCATGCCTTCACGTGACTAACCTACAAGGACAAGAGCTCTACCGATGCTCAGATGGTGGGCGTGAAAAGGGGCGGACTTTCAGCTCCGAGTGCCAAGGACATGTCTCTCCTTGCCCTGCTGAGCCTGGTCCCCACTCTGCAGTTCGGTGGTGGCCCTGGGGCCAGGGGCAGAGATGACACTTGGACTAAAGTAAGACAAGGGTTCCTGGTGTAACTTCCCAGGGCAGAGTTTCCCCTACCAGGGCCGATAGATCTGACTTGCTGAGATTGTTCGGGATCATTACGTGTTTTATGGTTAAATAAGTTTGAGAAATACCATCGCATTCTGACCCCACTTTGGGGGTATCAAGTGAAAATTACCAAGGTCAGGACTCTGAGAAGCCCTGCTGGAGAGAAATGTGTTTAACTTGATATAACTGAACATGATCCAAACACATTCGGTCCCTCTGAATCAGTCCCAAATTCTTCTATAATGCCTATCAACAATAGCTAACATTTATAAAAACGTGTGGTGTGCCAGGTACTGTTCTAAGCACTGTACCTACATGAAATCAATGCCCACAGCAGCCCTTTGAAGTAAAGGGTAAGATTAACCTTATGTATGAATGTGGACGCTGAAGCAAAGAGAGGTGAAAGATTTCCAAAGTCACACAGAGCCCCCATCTAGTCACCATGTCCAAAAAAACCCCGGAAAGCAATCACCCTGAAGGTCACCTTAGGAAACGGTCCAACAGGTAGGCCCAGGCCTGCAGCAGGTGGCCCGCCATCTCTTTTTTTCCCTTCCCGTTCATGTCCGAGCCCAAGAGTATTTAGAAGCTGGCTTTGGAAAGTTTCCAAGGGTTACAAATGTCCCTCTTTTGCAACAGAGAAAGACGAAGTCGAACAGTGGGTCTTTACTCATGAAAGACTAGAGGAGGATTCATCCACACCTCAGAGGAAATCAGGCTTACTTTGTCCCGGGGTACTGGTCTCCTATCGTTGCTGTAAATTACTCACACGGTGGCTTAAAACAACATCAGTTTTGGAACTGAGAAGTCTAAAATCAGTCTTATTGGACTAAAATCAAGGTATTGGCAGGGCTGGTTCCCTTTGGGAGCTCGAGGGGAGAATCTCTTTCATTGCCTTTCCCAGTTCCTGGGGGGCCACGAGCACTCCCCTTGGCTCCGGGCCCTGCATGACTCTGACCTCCGCTCCTGTGGTCCGGGTTCTCTCTCTGACCTTCCTGCCTCTCTCTTATAAGCGCCCTGTGATTGCACGGGGCCCACTGAGATAATCCAGGATAATCTCTCCATCTCAAGGTCCTTAATATAAATATATTTGCAAAAGCAATTTTGCTATGCAAGGTTTACAGATTTGGAGGATTATGATGTGGTCATCTTTGTAAGGGTGGGGGCCGTCATTCTGCCTACCACGGTGGCACTGCATTGCTGGTGAGCTGAAGAGGAAGCAGCGACCTGAAATTGGCAGGAGGCGGGAGGGAGGAGACAGATTCCTCTGGGACCTCCAGCTCCCACTGCATGGGGAGGGGAAAGAGACGAATCCTGGGCGTCTCCCTTCCTCACCAGCCCCTTTCCCTTCGCCAGCTCGGTCAGCTATGAGGCCCCTGGACAGCAGAGGTGAGATGAGAAAGGCAGGGATGCCCTTCTCAAACAGGTGTGTTTGTCCCCAGGGGGCGTGGTTCTAGGCTGGGAACACCTGAATCTATAGATCGCCCCGATTATCATTCTGGAGCAGCACTTTTCCTTAAAGATACTGAGATTTTAAAAATGTAAATCACTACTTCCATAATATTTGAAGCACAGGTATATTTCTGGTTCTACTTAAAAACAACGCTTTTTTAATCTTCCTGGTTGGCAGAGTATGTGAGGCAATACAAAGTACAGTGGAACCTCAGTTCTCAAACTTAAATTCGTTCCGGAAGGTTGTTCGAGAAGCAATTTGTTCGAAACCCGAATCATTTTTTCTCATTAGAAATAATGTAAATTGAATTAATTCACTCCAGACCCTCAAATGATTCCGTTTTAACCTTTCTTATGTATAGTACATGTCTAATGTATTGTTTAATGTATAAACACTTCTTTTCTTAAATTTACTGAACCACCCTTACCAGCCTTAAACGAGTCGCTTTCAGCCCTCAGCCCTCGTTCCAGGGGTGTCTTTCAGGTCAGTTTGCTTTTTCGCATATCACCACCTCCAAACGCTGTCACAGGCTGCCGTCTTTCCACTTATCCAAATCAACAACACCTTTTTTACCTCTGCAATCGCTTGTGATCATTATTCTGTGAGCACTTTCACACCCTTAGCAACATCAGCACTCCTGATGGCCTCTTTACATTTTAAAACTGTGCTAATAGCCCATTTTGCCAGCAAACAAAAGCAAACAACAACAACACACAAACACATTCGCAGCACAATTTTCTGAGATGTTAACGAGTCAAGAGGTAAACAGACTCCCACTAGCGCATTCTCTCCTTTGTGGCCTGAGAGATGCTTTTTGTCAGGCTGATGTATCAGCACGAAAGGGTTGTCAGGAAGCAAACGAAAACTTGACAACCAAGACATTCCCCACCCCACCCCAACCCTGTGAATAACTTGGTCAAAAACAGAATTGTTCCAGATGGGAGACATTCAAGAACCAAGGTTTGACTGTACCTCCAATGGTAATAGAGATGTTTAAATAAGTTAATACCTGTAAAGACTTAGATCAGTGCCTGGCACATAGAAGCTCCCAGTAAGTGTTACAAATAGATGTGACTGTTGTACCATTACTGAAAACATATAGTCACCTGCCAGGTGCTTTCAATACATTAGCTCCTTTTAGTCTCACAACCACCCTATGTGATATGACTGTTATTCTCTCTGTTCTATAGATGATGAAAGGAAGCCAGGTCTACAGTGTTTAAATCGCCTGATTAGGGTCATACATCCAACTGGCAAAGTTGGGATCCCAACTCTGCTGCCAGATCCCACAGTGTCAGCAGTTCCATTTCCCTTTCAAATCCACAGCCCAGGTTCCTGTGGGGCCAGCAGTGCGGGTCAGGATCACCTGTTAAATCTGAGTTAGCAGAACTTTTGAGTGAGCTCCTAAGAGACTCTTGTCTATAGGTTTTCTGAGTTATTAAATCTTCAAAGAACCAACTTCTGCTGACTTCCTTGTTGGTGCCAGTGTTTTAGAAAGAGAGGGAACCAGAATGTGCATCCCCCACTCTTCTCGTCACTCGTATTCTCGGTCTGACGACCCCTTGTCTCCTGTGTGCAATGGCCACAACCTTGAGCTAATCAAGTACCTTCTTCTCGGAGCCATTTAACAAACAGTAGCAAAAGTGGCGTTGTCACCCTGCCCAGTGTGGCCCAGCTGGTTGAGCGACATCCCATGTACCAAGACATCGCCAGTTCAATTCCAGGTCAGGGCACGTGTCCGGGTTTCAGGCTTGATCCCCGATAGGGGACATGCAGGAGGCAGCCTATTGGTTTCCCTGCCCCTCCCCCCCAAATCAGTAAAAACATTTTTTTTTAAGTGGTGTTGTCTGACTTTTCAACTGGGAAATTCTAGGAGTCAGAGTTTTGCTGGGTCTCCCTAAAACAGAAAACTCTGACTCGGTAGAGGCAGTGAAGTCAGTCACGGCGGCTCTGCATTGGGAAGAACACCCAATGTACGCAAACTTCACTGGGCTCCTGGGGCTGCTGGCTAGGCACATCACGGGGAGGAGAGAAAAGCCTGTTTCCCCAAACCTGGACAAAGAGGAAGAACAGGAAGCGTTGGGAGTCCAGCAGCGGAGACCCCGCTGGCCGCCCATCACTCAGATCTCCCTCTAGACTGGAGTCCTTCTTGGTTTCCTGAGCTAGAAGTAACTGGGGGCCTGAATTTCCAGCTCTGCCTCTCCCGACGAGGTCAGACGCCTCACGGTAATCCACGTGGCACCAGTCCCTAAGGGCCCAGAAGGGATTTGGCCTCAGATCAGCCTGTCTATAAATGTCATGCTGGTATCCCCGCCCCCGCCACCAGACACGGGGAAGGAGCTCAGGGGAGCGCACTCAGTGTACGACAGTAGAAAGACTACAGGCGGGCACTGAGGAACAGTTTTGTCCCAGCTCTATCTCCAGCGGAGCCTGCCCCTTGTCGGATACCTGATAAACGTTCATGAAAGGCAAGAACACCTTCTGGAGAGTCAGCATGGTGCAGTGCAGTGGCTGGGAGACTTTAGAGGGCATTCGAATCCCCTGAGAACCACTCCAAAGTGCAGGGGGTCCGAGGTGGGGCCTGGGAATGTGCATTTCGACAAGATCAGGAGCTGCTGGCGTTTGAGCCCTGGGACCAGCGTTTGAGAAGCACTGACTTCGTGGTAAAGCGTCAGCTCCAGGGCGGACTTCCTTAGTTCAAAACTCCTGGCCGCCAGAGTAACCGACCTCTCTGCAGCTCAGCTTCCTCACCTGCACAAACGCAGGTAACAGCAAGACCTACCTCACAAACCTCTGTATGTCAACCACTTCCAACAGGATGTGCTATTTCACAAACAGTGTATCTGTTGCTACCATCGGGAGATGTTTCTTTCATGCTTTGATGTTTTAGTCTGTGTTTATATTAGTTCTTTCCACAAAAACTAAGTATGTGTAATTTGGAAATCCTGGACTCCTCCCCAAGGCCTGGGACTTGCATTCCCACAAAGATCTATGTGGATTTGGCCCTGGCCGGTTTGGCTCGGCGGTTAGAGCGTCGGCCTGTGGACCAGAGAGACTTGGGTTCAATTCCCGCTAAAGGTTGCAGTTTGTCCCTGGCCCTGGTCGGTTGTGCGGGTGGCAACCCGGTCGATGTGGCTCTCTCACATCGATGTTTCTCTCTCTCTCTTCCCCCCTCTCTCCCTCCTGCTCTATCTGGAGATAAATGCAAAACATGTCCTCGGGTGAGGATAGAAAAATAAATAAATAAAGTGAGCACCTTGAGCTCTGGCCGGTTTGGCTCAGCGGTTGGAGCGTCGGCCCACAGACCAGAGAGTCCTGGGTTCAATTCCTGCTAAGGGCACATACCCCTTTGCAGTTTGTCCCCGGCCCCTTTGGGGACGTGTGGGTGGCAACCCAGTCGATGTGTCTCTCTCACATCGATGTTTCTCTCTCTCTCCCCCCCTCTCCCTCCTGCTCTATCTGAAGATAAATGCAAAACATGTCCTCGGGTGAGGATAGAAAAATAAATAAATAAAGTGAGCACCTTGATCTTCTAAATCAGGCAACTTCTAGGTTCCAGCAATAAATAAAGACATCAAATCCTGCCAAGAGTATGCTCACGGCGGTCATCTCTGGACGGTCAAGGCCATGACAGATACCACTTCTCTGAGACTGCCTGGGCTGGCCATGGGAGGTGCTTCCTCTATTTAAGATGAAGGAAATTAGCAGTGGAACAAATTAAAACAACAATCAGATTTAAGTGGCCTCTACCAGGAAATTAACTTTAATGGATATTGTCATCACCAGGCCTACCTCCGAGTAGCTCTGCTCACAGCGTTGGGATGCAATAAAAACTGGGGCCTAAACACAAAGTTACCCACCCACAGCTCGGAATGAATTTTCTCTTTACTACCTTATACTTGCTTTAATATGTTCCTTTCGCGGTTCATTCAAGCTTTCCTGTGATTCTATTAAACTGATTTCACACCCCTGCAAATGACTGCACACCTTTACCTGAGCCGAAAGCACAAATGGGGACTGGGAGATGGCTTCCTCGCTGTGTCACTTTCTCTTTGGTGAGATCTGAAGCTGCTCTTTTCTCCACCGCACCCCAACCGTAGCATGGTGAGGGTGCCTGAAGGGGCTGCTTTCTATCCCTACGTGAAGTCCTGCCCTTGCAGGAGAACAGCATCTGCCTTGCTGTCGGGGCGTTGCTCTGCAACCTGGGTCTCTGCAGCAACGCGTACTTCAATTCCAGACTGAGTCTAGTTGCCAGCCTTCCTCTCCCTGCCTGGCCTGTGGGCAACCTTCCTTCCTCACTCAAAACACCTCTAGATTCTGTACTGAAATTCAGGCCGGGCTTCAGCTGTCATCTTTACTAGCTACCTCGGAATCATCAGATCAAGAGCAAGAGATCAAGAGCAGCGTAAGGAAGGCAGAGAGAGGGAGTCTGACCTTATGGGGGATCTCAGACTTGTGAACCAAGTGAGCCTCCAGAGCAGAAATTTTAGGGAAAGAGAGCTGATGGCCCTGGCCACCCGGGCCATCTGATGGCAGCACCTGCTGGGGAAGAGCATGGAGTCTGGAGCCAGACAACCGTGCCTCAGTTTTCTCATCTGTGTAATTGGAACAGTAATCATTTTTCTATCTCAAGCGATTATCATGAAGCTTCGTTCAAATACGTAAAACAATCAGAATGTCCCTGACACATATTAAGCACTAAGTGTTTGTTAACTGAGTAAAAGGTATTGAGCCCTACTATGCACCAGAGATGACAAAGAAATGGCTTTTATTCTCCAGGAGTTCCTTAAGAAGAAAGTGGGAAGTGTGGGTGTGTGTGTAGTGATGAACTCCAGCTGAAGGATAATTACCATAGCTTCTATTTATTAAACACTTAGTAGGTGCTTTCCACATTTATCCTGTAGTTAATCCCCACAAGAGTTCTTCAAGCAGTCCAGTCTCCAGTAACTCGCGAAGCAGAAGACGAAGAAAGCTGAAGTTACTAAGAAGTCACAGCCCAGTGGCTGAGCTGGGGCTTGGACACACAGCTGCTTCCCTTCAAAGTTCCTGCTCTTTCTCTTGACGAGATAAAGGGGCGAGGCACTCAGGAAACCGTGTGCCATGCTCCGTTCATCCCAGTGAAAACAGGTGGAGAGAGAGGGCAGAAGACTAGTTTTCCTTTCTTTGTTTAACCCATAGATAACCGCGTGCCCTTGGAGACCCCGCTCTCCCTTGTGTGCCAGCTCCTTCGGGTGTAAGACGGTACTAATCTGTGGCCTCCCTGCACCGCCCCGCGGAGTTGTTTTGAGATTAATGGCAATAGATAGCCAGGGCAGCCCTAGAAGCAGTCAGAATACCGGAGAAAAGTAAGATGCTCCAACTCCAAACCTCAGCACACCGCGGCCTTCACTGCCGGATCTGCCTCCCGATCCTTCTTGAGCTTGTTACCTGCGGTCTTATCTCCTTCCCGATGGAAGCTCAGGGGGGCACAGACAGCGGCTTCCCCTCGTCTTACAATCCTGCGGCATTTCGCCCGGTGTTAGACACGTAGGAAGAACACACTTAACAGGTGTTAAGGAACAGGACCCCAGCAAGGGAGAGAGATTTAAGTAGAAAATGCCAAAATGTGTTGGAGAATGCACAGGAAGATACGGAGTTTGGGAGAACAAGTCAAGCGGGACTAAAACAAATGAACTGCGCGAGGAGTTGCTGTCTGGTTCTGAAATAGCCCGGGTTCAGATCAACCCAGGTTAGGCCCTGTACTTGCAGACTCAGAAACGAACAAGCCCTCCAAACCTCTCAGGGTTTGCAATCACTAATTATGTGGCAATTATTCTATTTCGGGTTTTTGCTAATGAGATCTGGGAAGTGTCTTAACCACCCAAAGTTATGAGAATAATTTCAAACTTGACTCTAGGGCTAGTTTTACTCCACTTAGGAAGAAAAATATAAATGCGTGTGCACGGGGTTATTTTTTATTAAAAAACAGTCTGAATTTGCTAGGACTCCAGGCCCCTATTGTAAACGCAAGTCTATACAGCATACCAACACCTTCATGTTCCAAGTTTCAGGCACATCTGCAGCATCACTATTATGTTTAATAAACTGTTCGTGAATTGTGGTCATTCCCAGAAAAAGGCTCTAGAAAATCCAGTCCTTGCCAAAGGAGGAGAAGGTAACACTCAGTGTTCGAGGCTGGGCTGGGGAGGGGGTCTGGGCCATCGTTTAGAGGTGGGAGTAGAGAGGATAAGAGCAAACAGTAAATGTATTATATACTATGTGCTTCTCCTCATGAATCGCTTCCCATAGCCAAGTAAAGTGAATTCCCTCCGAGAACACAGCATCCTGTTCGTATATACCTTTGCCATGTATGACCTGTTTTTGTGACGTCATTACTATCTTTATGCCTCAGATGCCTTGGGTATGATTCAAGGTGTTCATATCACCCCCCAGGGCCAATTAGAGGCGATTTACGTAAAGCACTCAACAAACTCTAGACCAGGGGTCAGCAAACTGTGGCCTGTGGGCCAAATCTGGCTAGGTGATGGACTTTCGTAAGCAAAGTTTTATGGGGACACAGCCGTACCTGTACCTCTGTGCTGTCTGCAGCTGTTCCCACACTGCAGCGGCAGAGCGGAGAAGTCACGGGACAGAGAATATGGTTTGCAAAGTGTAAGATGCTTCCTGTGTGGCCCTTTGCAGAGAAACATTCCCTACCCCTATTCTAGACACTAGCACTGAGTGAATGCGGGTCATGAGGGCAGTCGTAGAGGGGTAGGTGTGGTTAAGGCATTTTACAGATAAAAGAAAGCCCAAGAGGGTGTTCCTTACTGGAGGCAGCCAAGCTGGTAGGTGCCTGGCCAGGGCTGGGCCCGGCAGTCTGACTCCAAGCCCACTGTTTTTTCCACTACACTCTACAGACATGCTCGTTTCACCAGTAAGCAGCCAGGGCTGAGTTGGCACTGCCAGCAGATCACTGGCCTCGCCTCTGACTTCTGTAGGAGGTACGCCTGCTTGTGAGTCCTGTGTGCCTGGTGTCACCACAAGATGCATCGAAAGGACGCTGGGAAATCCCAGGACAGCCACTCTTTCCAAGGTGTGTTCTGTGGAGTGACAAGAGGTCTCGAGTTAAAAGCAGGGTGCTGTCGTCAAACATACTTGTGGGGAGCTGAGCTGAACTGAAGAGGTTCCTTTACCCCAGGACTTCTCACGGCCTTTCCTGTATCAGCACATGGGGTGAATCTATCCCCTCCCCCCACCCCCCATGAGTTACTCGGCAGGGCCAGTGGTCTACAGAACACTTTTTGGTCTCAGAAAGAATATTTCCCCATTTGTAGGAAGGGATTATACCTCCCCATACCCAGATGACATATTTTTTAATTAATTAAAAGAAATTAAAACTAAGGAAATGCCCTTTTAATTACAACTGAAGCATTTACTGACCAAATAGTTCCCAGGAGTTATTACCAGAAACACATGCTTCCCGATGCTGCTGAGAAAAGATTTAAGTAGCAGTTTATGCTCCTTCTAATCTTCCCAGACTGTCCTAGTTCTGGGTTGATCATGAGACAATCAAGATCATCTGTTCCCCGTGGAAAGTCAGAAACGGAACGAGCGAGAGAAGGTGTTTTCATACAGCGGTGACCACCATCCATCCCCTTCTTGAAACCCATCGCCTGTAGAAACATCTGTAGTGTATGCAGTACTTGCAGTTGACTACAATCTTGCGGTAATCGCTTAATTATGCCTCCAAAAAACTGCACCCTCCTTCCAGGGGCCTGGCACCAGATCTGCGATTCTGTGGTCCAGTCTCACATTTCTCTCCCCCTTCATCTTTTAATTCGATCCTGATTATACACTGAGAAGCATTTCTAAAGGTCTGGCCCCCAAATGCTGTCCCAGAGCCACGGCCTGCATTTTCTTGGACCCCTTTCTTTCGGACATGTTTCCCCATGCCTAAGACTTCATGGGAACGAGTGAGAGGCCCCGATCAATCTGCGGAGCCCTAAGCCCGGGCCAGGTGAGACTGCCCTCCTGCTCCCTACTGATCACGTTGAAACATTCATCTCCTTTGAGTTAATCCTGGACTGGGGTGTCAGGTGTTGGTTCCCACTGAATCCTTCCAGCCTGGTCCAGTGCCTGGATCTAGCAGATGTAAAAGAAACGTTCCTGCTAGTTGAGCTCTGGCTCACGGGAAAAACCACCTCGAAGATGGAGAGAAGGGAGCCCTGCATATATGTTCGAGACACCTGCAATAAGTACGCGGCAAGACTTTTTGCCGAGTAGTCGCAGGGGGTGGGAGGAGTCTGAGGGATGAAAAAGCCCCTCCAGCCTGGCAGTTTAAGAAGAAAATCTGGAGACCTCGGATGGGGAGAAAGAAGACAGAAACACATTGGCGATGTTTTTGGGGAAAAAGAAATGGAGCCCAACTAATTAAGATCTGTGATGTGGGTACATGGTCAAATGAAATCCATGCGTGTTGGGAAAACTGTCTCCGGGGGAAGAGTCGGCAGAAGCAACAGAGAAACATTTGCTGATCGCCTACTACCTGTGAAGTGTGTCGGGGGAGGGGACGAGGTATCGCTCCAGATCTGACCGATTTCACGGTCTCCTAAGGGAATCAGACATAAAAATATTTTAAAATACTGTGGTAAGTGTTGGTATCCACTCCTCACTTCATCCATTCAGCCACACACCACAGTTACTGCTGTGTGGGGGGGCAGGGTGACCACCTCTGCCTGGGAGAGCGTGGGCTGTCACATGCCAAGTGACATTTCAGCTGACTATCCATTGGGACCCTTAAAAAAAAAAGTTATCACTATTAAGCTTTGATTCTAATCTGTTTGGGATCAAACATTTGACAAATTCCTCAGATGCAATATTAATATATCCCTTTGCTCACAGACACAAGGATTCCTGACACGGAGTCTCCGCACCTGCTTCCCCGTCCACTCTGCTGGGGGCCTGGTAGGAAAGGATGTATCCAAAAAGTCATAAAGTAGAAACAGCAGTTATGACTTGAAGATAGTAAAAGTAGCAGCGGTGATCATTAATGAGAGTGTCCTCAGAGTGCTTTACAGGCCGAAGCCCATGATTTCAGTAACAGGATCATCTGTGTTTCCAGCTGAGGCATCTGAGACAGCAAAGTTCAATCATTGGCCCATGGTCACCCAGCACAGGTGGGAGCCAAGCCCTGGTCGGCCTGCCTTCAGGTCGGTGTCCTGCCTGTCTCTCCGAGCTCCTTTCACCCCATTGGAGGGCAGGGGCCAGAAGGAGGGGTTAGAGGTGGGGAGGGAAAGAGAGAAGACGGAGGAGGGACAGAGTGTGAGAGAGAGGCTACCCAGTCCCAAAAAGATGGCACAGTAGAAGGTGGGAGGTATCCAAACTTTGCAGCTGGATAGCTGGGTTCAAATCTTGGCTTCGCAGAATGAACTTAGGGGAGAGGCAGCGCTGTGTATGCAGCTGGTAACACACTGTAGATCCCGCCTCTGGCACCTACTGTCTCAAGAGAACTACCAGCAACTGGTTTGATGGAATCCTGTCTGCAAACAGTGTGAATTAGTGACATTTCTCACAAGAAGGAAGACTCCATAACTAAATACTAGTCAACCCATTTAAAGCAGGGGTGAGCTCACCCCAGGCTTTGCCCCAGCTCCCAGGTGCTTGGAACCGGGCGCGGCACTCAATCTACACGTGCTGCGTGGACGGCCGCAGATTGCTAAGGGACGCAAGACGCTCTGGAAAAAGCATCACTTTCAAAGCAGAACAAACGTCTTTCTGTGTTCTTGTCATCTCGTGAGAGTCACAGCAAAAGCAATTATTTTGAAAGAAAACTGATTAAAGCTTACTGTAATGAGTCCAAACACAAAGAAGCAAATGGTTATTCAACTGGGACAGTCAAAGAGAAACCAAGCAGGATGGAATCACAATGTCAGGTGAAAAGTTGGCCCTTCCGGCGCAGGAGGGCAGAGCCTGTGATCTGCATCCCGCCCGCACTGTCAAGCAATGGAAACAAAGCCACGTGCCCCGTTGCTCCGAACTGTTTTCCTGGTCTCACAACATGCTTCAAACATACCAAACGCACTTGCCTGTCTGGAGACGGAGCCTAGAACAAGGCTGGACGTTAATAGTGGTTTCTGAAAGACTCTCAGACACACAGATAAAACATCACCCCACTCCACCCCCCTCTTTTATTTCAGATGGGACGCTTTTCTAAGATACCTAACCCTAGGAAGGCCAAAACCACTTAAACTAAACATTCAAAATAAACTCACCTCAGGGCGGACACAAGAGACAAAATACACATTTACTGCAATCCCAAATAACGTTGTAAGTTAAGGCTTTACAAGAATAAAGAAATGAACTCACTCTAAAAAAAAAAAAAGACTTTTATTGTCATTTTACTCCATTCCACGTCTCTGTTTGGTTTTAGATCTGTACTTTGGGGGTTGTGCTGGCTTATTGGAATTTTCCCCACTTGATTAATTTATTCTAGTTAATATTTTTTTAATTATTCAGTAATGCACTGAAACATTAAAAACTCTAAGATGTATTCGTGACAGCATTCATTTCTTAAACCCCTAAACCTGTGTGAGGCAAGGAACCAGCCCTGTACCACCCTTAATTAAATAAATTTCAGGGTGTCCTCTGACTTGGCTTGTCAAGACAGCGGGGAGTCAGTGATCATTCGCCCTGGGATGGAGGAACAGGACACACAGCAATTTCTTACCAGCAACTACATTAATTTTTTTTCCCTCCTTGGGAATTGTCAAATTAAGTTTGGGGGCGAGGAACAGTTCCTTTAAAACTCCCATCTTCTCTCTGGCTCGTTTCCCGTGACAACACCTATTCTAGGTGCTCAGTCACTGCCTGAATGACCTGTGACCAAGGGGAATGCGGAACGCAGAAGCCAGGCTGGCCTCATTAAAACATCCAGAGGGAGGGCTCGGAAGATGGGGAAGGGCTGGGTGGGCAAGGCTGGCACCGCACCAAGGTAGGAAATGAGGCTCAAAGGTGAACTCGATTTGTCGGGAGAACCCCACGGACCTCGATTCCACATGTTTTGACCCCATGGGAAAGATCTTTCCATTCCTGAGCTCTTGTCTAAGCTGTTGCTAATTAATGCAACCTTTTTTGTGTGTGTGGTAAAATATACATAACACACGATGTACCATAATAGCCATTTTCAAGTGTACAGCTCAGTGGCATGAAGTACACTCACATTATGATGCAACTATCACCACCTTGAATCTGCTTAACTTTTTTATCTTCTCCAACTGAAAATATGTCCCCCATTGAACAATAACTCCTCATTCCTCCCTCCTCTCAACCGCTGCCAACCACCCTTCTACGTTCTCTCTTCATGACTCGACTACTCTAGACGCTTCATATAAACAGAATCAGCCAATCATTGTCCTGTTGTGTCTGGTTTATTTCAGTTAGTAAGTAGTCAAGGTTCTTCTATGTTGTAACATGGGTCAGAATTTCCTTCCTTTTAAGGTTGAATATTCCCTTGTATGTAAACACATTTTGTTTACTGATTCATCTGTTGATGGACATTTGGGTTGCCTCCACGCTTTGGTGATTGTGAATATGATGCTATGAACATAGATGTATAAATATGTGATCGAGCAAACATATTTTTTTTAAATCCTCACCTGAGGACATTTTTGCATTTATCTTCGGATAGAGCGGGAGGGAGAGAGGGAGGGAGAGAGAGAGAGAAACATCGACGTGTGAGAGACACATCAACTGGTTGCCACCCACACGACCCCAACCGTGGCTGGGGGCAAACTGCAACCGAGATAGGTGCCCTTAGTGGGAACCGAACCTGGGTCTCCCTGGTCCTTGGGCTGACACTCTAACAGCTGAGCCAAACTGGCCAGGGCAGCTAACATAACCTTTAACCAAGCAATTTCACCCTTCCCTAGGGTCACTATTATCATCTCTAAAATGATGGTAAGGGGTATGTACCTCCTTGAATACCCCATTTTCTACCAGTACAATCATTTCTCCATGGACCACCCAGTATTTCACTCTGCTGGTTGCAGACAGCTGTTAACCCAGACCCAATGCAGGTGATACAGAATGAATAGCTTTGCAGCCAAGGTCAAAGGTTCACGTTCCTTCCCGGCCCTAGGAATTCGAACTGTGTACAGAAAATGGGATATGCTAGAAGATACTGGCAAGTTCCCTCTCCCATTCTCTCCTCCTAGAGTTTCCTCCATTGGGAATTCATCCTGAGCACAGACTCTTAATTCAGCTCAACCTGACAACCATTTATTTAGCACCTGGCCAGCACTAGGATCTATGCTAGGTGTTCACTGGCTTGATCTTGGCATCCCTAAGACTGTTTCTCTTTGGAAGATACTATAATGGAATGGCACATTCCAAAAAGGGCCAGCTATTAAACAGCATGACTTAGGAAGAATAAATTAACTCACTGCAAAGGAAAAAGGGGAAAATATACGGAAGCGGAAGAAACATCTCGGGGCACGTTTGCCCAAGCGCCCACCTCTGCTCGCCGGCCGAAGCCTCCACACCCTGCCGGCTGTCCAACTGCTCCTCTCAGGCCAGATTTAAAACAGCTACAGAGCCTGCTGGTCACGCACTGGGAGCGCCCCCTGTACGTTTCATCTGGCTACGGGCTTCCCCAGCCCTCCCCTCCCGAAAGGAGAGCCCAGCCGCAAAGGCCGGAGCACCCCTCTGACTCCACACTCCCATAACAAAAAACAAGACTGTCCAGAGCCCCCCACCCTGCAGGCGGAGCTCCCGTTGAAAACAACTGTTTATGCCCAAGTTATACCGATTTCCCCCAAAAGAGCAACTGACAATGGCCATATGGACATTTAAGCAAGTGCTGTCTTTGCATCAACATTCTGAGAAGCAGGCGGCCACAAAGTTGACACGCAGTGTTTTCCAGCAGGGATGGAGAGGAGGAGGGAAAGAGAAGCTGTTGAAAACAAAAGGTCACTTGATTTGGTCATGTAAGAACATTGGATCTGTGCTCTGCGAACAGCGCTGCATAAGCACGGGGTCATTCCAGACGGACAGGCCCGTGCGTGTCAGGTGGGCTCCCCGTGCCCTGGAGCACGTGGCATCCAGCCCCATCAGTATGTGACAGAGTCCAGTGGGCCAAACCCCACCCTCCCAGGCTGCTCCGTGCCATGGAATTTCACACAAGTTCTGAACTTCCGACAGTGTGATTTGATAAAAATCCCAAACCCACAGTAGCCTGTTACGTGGGCCAACTATTCATTTTATATTCACCTCCTTGTCCTGTTAGTGCAGAGGTCATCTAAAGAGGAGGCCTAATTAATCAAACTGTCAGAGGCAATGAGGAGGAGCATGTTAATAGGACTTTTATTTCACCCAGGAAAGCGGCGGCCTGACAGGGACCAGAAAATATGGCCTGGGTGTTGCTGTTGATTAGCAATGCCGAGATCCGTGGTAATAGGAGCCAAGCAGTGTGTGGGTGATAAAGTGCAGGGTGTCAAGAAGCAGCAGCAACTCGAAATTAGACTGACAAGAGGCAGCACTCAGCGGATATTGATAGCTGATAAATAGGAGGCCAGGTGCCGAGGGGTACTTCGGGGTCCACAGCCAGGAGGGTCCGCAGTTCGGTGGGGGCAGGGAGAAGAGGCTGAGTTTGGAGTCTGTCCTATGCTGGCAGCGGAAAGGGTTTGCTTCCCAATGAACCATTACTTCATCCCGCCGGCGTCTCTTCACAGGCTCCTTCCACCAGTCCCTGTTCCAAGTGCTGGGATGCAAAGATGCACACGACGCCACCCCTACCCGCCAATGCTATGCGTGTGCCGGGGAGCAGGCCACCTTAAAATGCGAAGAAAGCTATGGATCTTCGAAAGGGAAAACTTGTATCTCCACCAAAGATACGAAATTAACCATGTCAGGGGTCTGCAGAATTGACACCCACTCAGGAGCATGGTCAGAGGGAACCCTGGCGAAGGGTCCCTTGTCCGCGGTCACCATCCACTATTGAGGGAGTGTGTTTTCAGAGGTGAACGAGCATCACTTGGGGGGAGAAATGAACCAAATCACAAGGGCACCATTTTCACAACAGGGATTTCCAGTGGGGGACTGGAGAGGTCCTCATGTCAGTCCCACTGAAGCCCATCTGTGCTTCTGTGGGTACATCCTGTTTGCTAAAGAGGGTCCATGAAGTTCAGAGGGTCAGCCAGCGAAGGAATCGACAGCTCCCTGGGTGAGAGGGGCCCTCAGACCGGAGTTCCTTCTCTACGCCTGGTACCGATGCCAGGCTCCCAGCCCGCAGCCTCATTCTTTACTTCTGGGCAGAGGACCAGGTTTCGCATCATTTTGTGGGGTCCAAGGACCATCAGGATGTGCACTAAAATGTTACAGCTTTATACACTGATGCTTACAACAGCCTCTAGGGGGGCTACTGCTATGCATCATGTGATCTATAAGGAAGTGGACAAGCCATTTTAGACAATGTCCTTCCACAAGGGTGAAAATGCAGAGGGCTAACTTGATGTTTGCAGAAGGCATTCCCTGACTGCCCAGAGGAACACTGCCCGGTCATCGTTTTATTCCCCGCTATCTGTTTCCTTCATGGCACTTGTTCTCATCCTTAACTCGTTTTGTTTTACTCATCTGTTTACTCGCTTGGTCTTCAGTCTCCCCTACTGGATTTTAAGGTGACCACAGCAGGAACGGTGCCCATTCCATGCCACATATATATTATGTCTAATGTACATACACTGTCAAGCACAGAGCTTGGCATGTAGCAGGTACTCCACAAATATCTGTGGAATGAATGAATGAGTGAATGTTCCTAAGTACGGCTGAAAATGAAATTAGCCAGAATTTCATGAATCTTAAAGGTCTGCTGTGTTTGCACATGATGTCATTGCTTCGCTCCAAAGTATTCATTACGCATCTATTGCTGCCAAGCCTCGTCAAGCCTGGGGCTTCAGGGAACAGAACAGCCTTGGCCCTGCACTCAGGGCTCTACAGTCTGATTCTGTCTGGGTCAGGATGAATAACAAATATAAGGACTGAAGCACTATCAGTCGTAACAGGTGTGTTGAACTGGTCTGGTATTTCCGGCTGCACAAAGTAATTTGTACATATTATTTCACTGATGCTCACAACTGTCTCATCAATTAAACGCTATGAGTCCCGTTTTACAGATAACGATCTGAGCTCCGGAGAGGTGAAGTAACCTGCCAGTGACCAGCCATGGGTAAACGGAAGAGCTAGGATTTGACTCCAAGGGCTGGATTTGTAGGATCAGCAATAGAGCTGCACCCAGGTGTTTCTAAAACACCTGGGCAACAGACACAGAAAAATATTAGCTACATATGTGAGCATCCTTGGACCCTGCTCTGCACCCAGGTTTTGTCGCCAACGCTTTAATAGCATATGTCTTAACGGGGTTTTTCTGTTTGCAAAGGATTTCCACATAAAATGACACATTCACCCTCCGAGAAACTCCGTAAAAGGGACGAGAGACAATATCAGCCCCTTTTTTCAGAAGAGGTACTGTGCTCAGGGAGGGTCTGGCTCAGTGCCACACAGTAAGCAGTGGAGTCCTGAACCTGTCTCGTGGCTCTCTGCCTTCCCAGGATCATTTTAATTTTTGCATTTAAAGGATTCATAAACTCTCCCTGTGGATCCTTGGAAAATAATCTGTGGACAGCATAATGGGACAGGAGAGGAGCAGCTTGACACGTAGCAAGAGTCATGGGGGGTCTGCGCTCCAGCCTCGCCACTAACTAGCTGTGGGGATCTGGGCAAACCCCTCCCCCTCTTTGGGCCTCGCTTCTTCCCCTGTAAAGATGAGGATGGGACCCTGATGGCGTGATCTGTGAGTTACTTTCCAACTCTGACACTCGGTGAGAAGCTTCACCTCACTCCTTGTTTCTTTCTCCTTTACGGCTTCCTTTCTTTACCTTTCAGCTGCTTTGGTGACATTTGGGAATTAGAAGTGACCAAGCTTGCCCCCCACGCCACCCCATGGCTACCGACGTTGGCTGCCAGGTCTTAAAAACGCAACTCGCTCTGCTGACCTGGCCCACGCGCTGCAGGAAGAGGGTCTCAGAGGGAGGCAGGTGTCTCTGCCAGCAGGGAGCATCTGTTATGACAACAATGGCGAGCCCAAGTGCCCAATTCCTCCTGTTTGCCCTTTAAACCAGGCGGACTTGGAAACTTCACTACGGAGGATTCTTCACCTTAGGACTGGAAATTTAGCTTGTTTAGAATCATATCAGGAACCCCCTTCCCTTCCCCATCACATCACTCCCGGGAGAGGCTATTTTCATGTTAAAAGAAGCCTGTTTCCACAAATGTCCGCGTACCTTGCACCAGTTACATGTGTGTTCCAACAACGTTAGAGGCACAAGAGACTACAATGCTTTATGCAGTGGGCTTCATGACCACAGAACTTAAAGGGGTGGGGGTGGGATATATTTTAAATATCCGTAACTGACAGGCTGCAGGGGGCGGGGCCAGGTGGAGCTTTGGAGGCAGGAGACCTGTGCCCTCGTTCCCATTCTCCTGTGACTCAACGCCATCACCTTGATTCCTTACCCTGAGAAACGGATTCACACCAGTGAAGCCTGCCCCCAAGGAAGCTGTGCGGAGAGGGAGCTCTGAGTCCCATTCCTGCCTCCTCGCATTCTCTCCCCTTCTGCTCACCTAATGCTGCCTCGAGCCACCTCGGCTGGTCACTACAGAATAAAAGCAGAAATCAGATCGTTCCACGACCGTGCTTAACAATCTGCGAGGGCTTTTCACTGCCTAAAGATAAATCCCAAAGTCCTGAGCTCCTCACACAGAGTCCTGGCCTGCACTGACCCCTGGGCGCCCTCTACCCTTTCACCCCAGTCTCCTCGATCTTGTTATATCCTGTCTGGAGAGCCTCCTCTCTCCAGCACTGCCAACTGGCCAGAGTTGAGTCGTCCTTCAAGATGTGGCTTAAACATGACGCCGTCCAGGGGAGCACGGACCTGTCCTGGTCCACCCTGTCGTACGAATACCTGCTCTGTACTCACTCCATGAGGACCTTCGGGCAGTCTCTGCGGTATCGTCATTAATGATGTTCTGTGTCCTCCCCCGACCCTCACTATTTCTCTTGGGGTCCTAGCATTAGGATTACCTGAGGTGCTTGTCAGAAACGCAGACTCCTGCCCGGCCGGTGCAGCTCAGTGGACTGAGCATTGTCCCATGAACCAAGAGGTCACTGGTTCGATTCCCAGTCAGGGTTTCCAGCTTGGTCCCCAGTGGGGGTGTGCAAGAGGCAGCTGATCGATGTTTCTCTCTCTCTCCCTCTCTATCTAAAAATGAATAAAAATATATTTAAAAAAATGCAGACTCCTGGGTGTCACTCACACTCACCCAAGTACAACCTCCGGAGGTGGGGTAGGACTTGTGCACGTGAAGGTGAGCACTGCCCTGAGTGTGAGCTCTCGAGTGGGAGAGGCAGGACTCGTGCCCAGGCCAACTGTGTCCCAGAGCCGAGCACCATCCCTGACGACCACTGTTTCAGAAGGAGCAATGGGTGTCCTCAGGACACGGGCTGGGAAGTCCCCCCGGAGGGTCTGACTCAAGGAGAAGAGGCCCTGGGCGCTGGCAGTGTGAGTTATACAAGGAGCTGGGAGAGCACGCCCGCTTCTTTGCCAACTTTATTCTCCGAGGTTCTGCAAAAACGCCCCTGGGAACTTACAGCGGCGGGGTCTGGGAGAGGAGGGCCTGCGCGACCGACAGTGCGGAGGAGACCCCCCTGGCTGAGGACTTATTTAGAGCAGACACACCCTCGTCCGAGGCGACTTCCTGGCGAAGTCAGCAGGCGTCTCTTGCGAGGATTACAACGTAGTCATGTTCTGTGGGCTCTGAAGGGAAACAGCCCAGTTACTCCTCAGAACATGAAATAAACATAAAATCCAGCAGCTAAAATCAAGCCTCTGGTGCCAACCACACAGCAGCCATGGATTCCCTAGGACCCTTCCACTGAAGAGAGAATCTGGGTCCAAGCCTAATGGGGTGCACTGTCACATCAAGCTGAGGCTCAGTCTGGGAAGCCTCCGCACCCCGAAGGCGGGTCCCGAGGTGGGTGAGCTGCCCTGCCTCCATGGTGTTTGCTGGGGTCCCTGGGCATCCTTTGATGTAGACTTCTTCAAAACAGGCTCTCTGAATGGAGGCTTTGCAGCGGCCTTGACAAAATGAAGACGGAGACCACTTTATTTTATCTTGGGACCATCCAATTTCTCTCCAGTTGGTCAATTTCAAAACAGGCCAATTTTGTCCAAGGCGCAGCCCCAGGAGGAACGCCACACTCCGTACACTTGCCTTGGCTGCCCACGGTGACATTCTCCCCGAATTTGTTTCCTTAGGCACTAGAAAAACAACTGATTTTCCCTTCCTATAGGGAAAACTGAGTGTATCAAAATTTCCGGTCATTTTCTACATTTGCTCTGTGATTTTGAAATGGCAGATTTCATTGGACACTGACCGGTAAGACCAAGCAGAGAAAACCGTGTCTTCTCCCAGCTTCCCCAGTTGGCTCAGGACAGAGGCCCTCCTGCTACGGCGAACTGGCTCGCGGCTGGCCAGCCAGGAATCCCAGACTTGTTCTCTCTGGGGCTGGCTCTGCCTTCTCGGAGGTCACTGGGACAGCGCTTTAATGACATTTGCATGCAGCAGGAGTCCAAGAGGAAACTTCCAGTGCTCTCCCATGGCCAGAAGGACACAAAAGAGGTCAGGGGAGTGGCATTCTTTCCCAAAGAGGTCATCCCAAACCTCGTTTTGTCTTTAGGCCACACACCTTGGTTTCACGTGTTTCCTTGAGCAGCAACTCACTTCCCCACAGGATTCCGAAAAGGAGGGAGCTTTTTCACCTTGGCAAGGAGACTATTGTTGCTGGAGAACAAAAGGGATCCGCACCTTAAGGCCCGTGACACTGCTCTCGGAACCTTATTTACAGTATGATAAAAACCGGCTGTTCTCACGGCCTCATTAAAGCTCAGCCTCATTTAACTAGGGGGACATTTTTACAATAGGTTTACTGGCGTACTGTGATAAATGGCTGTCTAACATCCTTCAACAATAGCCGGGCTACAGCCACAACCAAGATGTGTATAAACACAGCATCAGTCTAACAATGCACAGGGCTGAATAGCAGGAAGCAAAGCAAGCATTTTCCCTGAACATTTGTGTGTGTGTGTGTGTGTGTGTGTGTGTGTGTTGGGGGCGGGGGGGGGGGAGGGGGGTGAGAAATTCACTGGAGGGAAAATTTAGAAAAAAATTTTTAACACGTTGAATATTTCTGCTGGGGAAGATAAAGATGACCTTTGAAACTCATGACCTAATTTTAAAAAAAGTTTTCCTGAAATTTGATCATTTGATTCCTGAAAGATAAAAAGGGCTGGAAATAGAATGAAAACGACCCTGTTGTCTCTCCTTTTAAAAAAAAATTCGATCCTTGGAAAATGAATAGAATGACTTGTGAGTAGACGCAGCCCACTGTTCTAGAAGCTGAAGTCCGGCTTGCTTATCCAAGGAAAGGGACAGGCTGCTGGGCCAATCAAAACATCCAGTGCCGGGCCAGGTCCGGAAGGTAAAAGGGCTTATTTTCACCCCAGTGTCTATAAATTGCATTTTCCCCTCTGTGACAGAGAACCTAACCATCACCTTTATATTAAACATTGTTGGGGCCTCGTCCAGGTACCTAGTGCCGAAGGGGGAAGCATGAGGTTTCCTAAACTGGGGAAGAAACTGTAATGTACTAATGCATTTAGATCCAACCGGATTGTCACTGGCCTCTGAGATCATTTCATACCAAGCGCTGTTGCATAACTGGACAGAGCAAAGCCTTTAGTATTTACACTGGAGACAGAGGTCTGGCATTCTGTCTAAATGAAATTTCCCAGTTGTCCCAAGCAGTTTTTACCTGGATTCCACGCTAGCAGTCTGAAATGTCACTACGTATTGCTTCAGTGACAGGTGAGCAAAAGCCAACAGCGGCTTGGCTGGCGCTCAGAGCAAACAGGCCTGGGCAGAGGCTGGTGTCCTCTGCCCCACTTCCCTCGGGACGCTGGCCCATGCTCTGTGCCACCAAGAGCACTGCCAAGGGGACCGGAAGCTCTGCAGTGACCCGCTCCCAGGCTGATTAGGACGACGGCGGACCATTATCACTGACAAGAAAAAACACTCCGTCTCTGTGTGTCTCTTGCCCTATCTGTGCTTGCAGAATGAAAGGCTGCCTTTTGGAGCGAGTTTTGGCAACAGCCCTGCTTTTCTTATTGGAATACACACTTGAAAACAAAAATTAGTGTTCCTTAAAACTGATTTTCATCATGTTAAAAATAAATAAAAAGCAAAGTACATATCCTTAGGTTACTCACAGTGTCTTGGTGTTTCTGGGTTTTTTTGGTCTTCTTTTTAATACCAAAAAGCAGCTTCTCCAATCTCCACCTTCCTTCCCATATGGGAGGTAGGTAATCAGAAGGCATGTCTGCGGGCTTCATCAACAGAGTAAATCAATTAAGCAGCGCTATTCCCCCCGGGAAGCCAGCCCCTTGCAGATCAGCCTGGCTTAACGTGATGAGATATGGGAGCGCCCCACTCACAAAGGTAAAGATTCCTCACCTGGACAGTCCTGCCCGGACTTGCTAACCTGCCAGGCATTCTAGGTATCTAGGTAGCTCGCTGAGACTGACGCCCTGGTGCTCGGACCAAGAGGTTCTGTGACTCAGATTCCCCTCCTGACACGAACAGGGCACTGGTCTGGGTCATGTTTCATCACATGCAAAGCCTCTAGGCCCTACTTTTAGGGCAGAGCATAAGTTCTAAGAATTTAAAACTCTCTCCCGACATGACTTTAGTGCTTCTTTATACATATCATGTCTTTAGAGAAACCCCGTACTAGTCTGAATAAGGGAGGAAACCATGTACCAGTTCTTTTCATTTGGCTTGTCACTGCCCGTAAGAACGAGCAAATAAGAGAATCTGGGGGAAACTCACCCGGAGAAGAGACAACAAGGAAAACACCAAATTCCCTTGGACTCTCCAAGGAACAATCTGACATGTGGACCAAGGCTTGGACAGGTTCGTGTCGAACAAATGGCTCGCCTGATCAATGGTCCTCCGTTGAGACGAACAAAGGCAGAGCAGTGTTAGAGAAAGGGGGATGAGCACCCAACCAGCAACATAGTGGGGATCACAGGTCCTGGCCATACCCCAGACCCTACATGGGCGGTTAAACAGACAGCGGCAGAATTCACGCATTCTCAAGCTCCCCGTTCTCCCTCGCATGTGCACGTGTAGGAAAGGTACATCGCAGATGCTCTGGGATGACTGGATAACCTTGAAGAAATGTTGCAATCCTGAGATTCTATAATCCTCATAATCAAAGGGAAATAAGAATAAAAAGTAACGGCCCAGCCTCCACTTCCCTTTTTTCTTTTTAGCTCACTTATTATTATTTTTTTTATAGGTACAGTATATCTATTTCAAGTTTTTCCAAATTTTTAAACAGTGCCATAATGATTTCCTATATAAGACCCTTGACTGCCTTTGCGGGGAGGTTAGGCTCTTCAAGCACTACGTGGGCACCAGTTGTTCACACAACCATACAGCAACAGGACGAACAAAAACAGGTTAGACCGGCAAACACAGGGCAACCGGCACTAATTCATGCCTGAAATAAAAGCGATCTCTACCCCTGTGAAAAATTAATACCTCATCTAGAGGAACAAATTGTAGAAAGAAAGTTCAGCGCCTGGTGTGGGTCCATCTTCTTAAGCTTCACTGGATACATTTTATTTTCTGTCCTTTAAAGGGGTTGGGGAGTTCCCTCACAGGGTTTCGGTCTGTCTGTGGAGAAGATTCATCAGCGTTTATGGCATACACTGACATGCTCCGAGCACGTGCGCACCCAGGAAAACCAGGAAAGGTGGGGGCACAGTGGGGAGAGGTTTTCTGCCCTGGTCTGTGGCAGGGTTCTCTGGGGGGGGGGGGGCTGGATCCTTAATGACGACGTGCAGCCCTGAGAAGAAAGCTCACAAAGACATTCCCATTCATATTTAGTCTGACATTTGGACTTTCTGATTTTTCAAAACAGCCCTTTCTTTTTAAATTGCCGAAAGCCGATATCTTCCTGCAGTCACATGAGTAGCTTAAAATGACCCTTTGGCATTTTCAAATTGTTGATATGTGCCACATAATTTACATATAGACATGTAACTAAAGGTCCATAGAAGAAATAGCATTTACTCAGTGCTCAGGAATTGCATACATGATCGCATTTCATCTGCAAACTAGCTATTCCACCACCTATTTGCTGATGAGGCTCAGAAAGGTACAGTAACTTGCTTAAGGTCCTACAGTAGTAAATAACTGAACCAGGCTTCAAACACACTTCTAAGTCCAAAGCAACGCTCTTCCCAACACCCAGAGGACGGCAATAAAGTTGGCAGTATGTGCTGTCTTGGCATTCTCGAGTTAGTGACAAGAATCATCTTGGGTTTACTTGTGGGCTGCCACATTCTTCTTTGGGGTTTCATTCAGAATCTATTTTGCCTGAGTGAAGATACCGTTTGATGACAGAAATGAACCAATATGTATTAAGTTCCCAGTTCCCAAATGTCCAGTGGCCCCCTGGTGCTGCGACGCCTAATGTATCTAAAGCATTCGTGGGAGGTAAGAAGTGGGGCCCTTCCCACGGCATGCCCTTCACGCCACAGTGCAAGGAACCTCCCTTGGGTGCGAAAGCCCTGGGCTCTCGTCCTCACTCTTCCAAAGCAGCACCTGCCGTCACCTCTTAGTCTGTGTTCTCTTGTGCTAAGATGAGATGATCTCAAAGGTCCTTTTCAGTTCCATGCATGAGAAAATATTTTGATGCTGGGAAAGAAAACCTTCAAACCCGAGATAAGGAACCATGAAGTGTTAGAGATGGAAAGAAAGTCGGAGATTACTTAGTATCATATTTTCATTTTATACACAAAGAGAGGGAAGATCAAAGGTTCAAGGTGACATCCAAAATGACACCCTTAGGAAGTGAACCATGTACAGAAGCGAGTTCCCATCAACCCTCCTTCTACAACACAGAGCAGAATGAGCTTAACATGAAAAATAATTAAGGGTCAATATATTTTTTTAATGAGTTAAAAAAATCACAGTTATTATATCTCCACCAACACAGATCATGAATTAACTGGATTTTAATTTATTTTGTTCTCCAGTTTTACAGGCAAGATGTCCCCATCAGGAGTCAATTTACAAGAAGTGATCCTAAGAATAAATATACAGCCAACTCAGACACCTATAGCTTCAAAGGGTTTTTCTCACATTTTAATGAGCATAAAAATCACCCTGGGTGCTAGAGTGTGGATTTCCTGACCCCTCCTCCCCGAAAGGTTCTGATTCATGTTGAGGCAGGGCCCAGGCACTGGATCAGCAGGAACGGAGGTCAGGGCTGAGCCCTGTACTCAGGATCCCCATGTTCTAAAGCCATATAAGTGGGATCAGTAAGATTCTGTTAATTATGGTCACCTGGAGACAATCGATGGCCCTGATTTAAAACTCCTAGGGCAATTTCGAACAGTTATTAAAATAAAAGGATTTTTCATTTAATCTTCAGACATTTATATCGACCCAAACACTCGTTCTACCAAAGACGCCTGTTTATCAGTGTTGGGTTACTTTCTGCACACACTGTTAGCACGTTCACAAATAAACCCAATTTCCGAAAGTGGGACTTTCATGGACCGTGGAATATCTGGTTTAACACAGACAAAGTCACTATGACAACGCTAATTTTATAACAGGAAAACCCATAAACATCCCAGCAGAGAAAAGAAAAGCTAAACTCTATGGTGTAAAAATACTGCGGGTCTCATGAGGTTTCTCTGCAATTGGAAATGTTCAGTCTTCATAAGAAAGAAACCTCTGCTGCCCCTTTAGGTCATGTTATAAGGAGAGGCCTTGACAAGATCATAAAATATTCAGTATGGCAGTTTTCAAATCCACAAAGTTTCACACAGAAGCGCTTTCTCTGGGTCATACTATTCCAACATGTACCTCAAGTTACCAGAGTTACACGAAATTGGAAATAATAATTCTCCTGCTCTTTCCTCTTCATCCCCAAACCGCCATACGTGTGGTTAGGTTGGATTACATACACCAGCATCAGACATTTTTCTCTTTGGAAAAGCTGAGAGCACGTGTATTGTGACCATCAGTTCTGTTCAAGGGTGGCAACCGTTTTCAGAAAACCAAAGTGACAGTCCCTTTCCAGAAATGAACTGTCTGGAGACCAACAGCAGCCAAGAGTCCTTATTTGAGAGTCAGCGTGGTGCCGGTTCCACTTTGTAGCCACGTGGACACTGGACATTTTGTACTTGGCACAGCCAAGACCAGGGGTGCCCTGGAACGAAGCAGCGACGGGCAGGTGGGGGCGCCACGCCCTGCTCCGGCATTCCTGTTTGCATCCCCAGGATCCTGCGCTCTTTGTGAGAGCTGGCTTTTCGTTTCTCTATCTGTTGTGCTATACTTTTAACTTTTTCTTCTTATCTTTTTTAGGCATTTCTGCTTTCCTTGGCCACAATGAAAACCGTGGAGTCCAATCCCCCACCCCCTTAAAATGGAAGAAAACCCTTGCTGACAAGAATCAGGAATCTACTGTCCCATCTTTCTGGGGGCGGGGCGGGGCAGGAATTCTATCCGCTAAAAAGAACCTGACAGATTGCAGGTGGAAATGAAGAATGGTGCAGCTGCTGTGGACATGGTATGGTAATTTCTCAAAAACTTAAGCATAGAATTACCATGTAGTCCGGCCATTTCACTTCTGGCTCTACACCCAAAAAAGGGAAAGCAGGGGCTCACACAGATATTTGCACACTCACGTCCACAGCAGCCTTACTCACAATAGTCAATAGGTGGAAGCAACCCAAGTGTCTGTCAACAGACGAGCTGGTAAAATATAGCGAACACATATGAAGGAAGGGAATTCTGACACATTCTGGAACGTGGACGACCCCTGAAGACATTATGTGATAAGTGAAACAAAGCCAGGCTTCAAAGGACACATATTATCTGACCCCACTTACATGAGATTCCTAGAGTAGTCAAATATTCACAGATAGGAAAAAGAATGGTGGTTTCCAGAGCTTGGGGGTTAAGGGAAATGGGAGTTATTGTTTAAGATGTCTCGAATTCCCGTTTGAACTGACCAAAATGTTCTGGACATGGTGGTCGTGATGGTTGCACAATATAAATGTACGTAATGCCACTGAAATGGTTAAAAGTTTATGTTCTGTTCTTATCTCTCTCTCTCTCTCTCTCTCTCTCACACACACACACACACACACACACACACACACACACACAACCTGATAGGAAAACGCTGATGCCAAACCAGAGATGCCATGAACGGGGTTCGGTTAGCATTTCATTTGTGCCACAGCAAAGTTGAGAGGCAGCAAGTCTATCCCTGCAGGAGTGGAAAGGATGCTCCGTCTTCTCACACCCCAACATCGGGATCATGAGTAGAAGCCCCGAAGACTGTCAGGGCTGCTACAAGCTAAAGAGATGGATCTGACTGGCTCAACAGTACAGAGTGCAGAACCCAGAGGCAGGAATGTGATGAAATGGACCTTGAAGCAGAGAGACTGAGAAAAGGGGATTCTAGTACACTGCAGACTCCAGTACTCTAGGGAGTGCAGACGGTGCAGCCACTATGGAAAACAACATGGTGTTGCCTCAAAAAATTACAAATTGAACTGCCATTTGACCCAGTGATCCCAACTCTAGGAATATATCCTAAGAAGCCTGAAACACCAATCAGAAAGAATATATGTACTCCTATGTTCATAACAGCACTATTTACAATAGCTAAGATCTAGAAACAGCCCAAGTGTCCATTAATAGATGACTGGATAAAAAAGCTGTGGTACATGTACACAATGGAGTACTATGCAGCTGTAAGAAAGAAAGATCTCTTATCCTTTTCAGACACCATGGAGGGACCTGGAGAGTATTATGCTAAGCGAAATAAGCCAGTCAGAGAAAGACAAATATCACACGATCTCACTTATTTGTGGAATACAATGAACAAAATAAGCTGATGAACAAAACAGACCCAGAGACACAGAAGTAGGGTTCAGACTGACAAACCTCAGAGGAGTTGGGAGAGGGAAGAGATAAACCAAAGAACTTATATGCATGTATGTGTAACCATGGACATAGATAACAATACTGGGGGGGAGGGCAGAGGGTATCAATGGGGGGAAAAAGAGAAACATCTGAACAAAAATAAATTAATTAAATAAATAAGAAGATAAAACAAAACAGATCATGAGGGAAAATAAAAAGAATAGAGACTGTCCACTGGAAGTTGACTATAATAGCTAAATCTTCTTTATAAAATGTTCTTTCAGCCTTCCCATATTTAACAAAAACATCTCGACAATTTAATCTCTAGAATTTTTTCCAAGTCTTATTTCAGATTCTGAAGGTAAGCACCATATCTTTCCTATCACAAATGAAACCTTAGCCATAGTTCAGGAGATTATCCTGTGTAAAAATTTGGGCAGAGATGCTGGGTACTCACTGTCTCGCGTACATTCGTCTGATCAACTTATCATTTATAATTCAACAAGTATGTCATCCTCCTTCAAGTGTTGCCAGACTCGGTGGTCAGGGATGTGGGGCATTTGGGGAGCCCCGGAAAAGGCTGGTTACCCACATGGCAATCTGCACTCAAGAGCTTGGAAAATGTTGCTGCGGTTCTGGGCACATTTTGAGAACATAAAACTGAAAGTTCACATTCAACACCTGTTCTTCATTACCCTCTGCTTTCCAGGGTAAAGATATCCCCGTTACCAGGGAGTAATCAAAGATATAAACATTCCCTTAACTTAACAATACTCTGAAAGCAGCAAAAAGCAGAATGCAAACAAAACCAACTCTACAAGCACCAACCCCCAGCATGAGCTCATTTATGTTATTCTGTGACCCATCTGGAAAGAGAGAAAAATTCGCCAGCAACCTACAGACTTTGCCAGCAACCTCCAGACTCAACTTGGGCAGGAAGGAATATTAAGACTTCAGTATACGCTCTGCATAAAAATAACTGCAAATAAATAATGCAAATAATTTAAAATAATGCAAAGATACCAGCAGTTTTTAAAAAATTATATTCAGAAATATTCTTAAGAAGGAAAGGAGAAATAAGTCACTTTTAAATATTATTTTAAACAATGGCTTCCTTCATTTAGAAGAAAAAAACAACCCTGCTTCTATTTCTGGCCCGCAGTCTATTTTCCTGGAGTGGATCTCCAAAAGAAGTTTACTAATGTCAAGTACTTGCAAACAAGGAGTCCGACAAGGTCCCATTCCCATCCACTCTCACATCCACATAACGGATTCAATAAAAAGCCACTGTAGTAGACTTAATTGATGGAAACTGAAATAAAGAGATGTATTTATTACCCACATGGCAAAAAGTATGGAAAAGGGCACAGTCTCTATCATCTGGTATTTATTTGATGGATGGAAAGTTTAATAAGAATCTAAAAAGGCACATATGAGGAGATTTTAAATCTGGAAAGAAAAGGGTCATACAGTAAGGAGTGGGTTGGGGAAAAAGTATTAACTGTTGGAGGAAAGAAAAGATGGACTTTCCTAAAGAACTCGTGGTTTAGAGAAAGACACATACAATAGTTAAAAACTGTTGAGGGACTTTAGAATCGAATCGGCCAACGCACACCCCAGGCCCCTACCCTGCAATTCTTGCATAGTCCCCACATATGTCTTCTGTGCCTCCCAACCTGGGACACCCTGGCCAGAGGCTTTAAGGTTACAAATATTCAAGCTTATAAAAGAGAGAGAAGAGGTTAAAAAAAAAAAAAGTCCCTAGCACATTTTCTCTGTATAGATATGTCACTCAGAAAGGTTTCTCTGCTATCTGTTCAGGCCAACTGTGAAGTATCAGTCACAGTATAAGGCTGAGGGCCACTGAAGAAAATAAACACCAAATAATTGTAATCACCTAGAGGATACACGCTTCAAAGCGGAGCTGCCCATTTCCTGCCCCAGTAAACAGCTCAGAGTGGACCCTTGTTAGCTGCTGTCCCCTGCTCATGCCTCCATTTCCCCACAGCCCTGGCTTCCATCTGGGGACCGTGGGAAGGTGACGGCGCTTCATGCCCACCCAGGCTGAGGCCATCAGCGATTCCATTCCGTTGGTCCTGGTCAGTGGTACAAGGGTGGAGATACGGCCCAAGTCAGCCAGCAGGGACAGCTTCAGGGCCTTGCTGAGTCTGCCTTCCCCCTACACACAGTCTCTTTTCCCCTCCTGGTCTTCCTCTTAGTCCCCCAAAGCCATTGGCAGCCCCTGGAGAGCATGGGGATGGAGCCAACCTCTAAGAAATGGAAAGGGAGAAACTGTGTCTCTCACTCATCTGTTTAATGTCATCTTAAAACCTCCTCTAAAGCCTTATTTACCTTTGAATTTTTCAAATCTAGGAGCCAACACATTCCATTTGTTCAAGCCAGTTTGGATGGAGTCTTCAGTCACTTGCAACATAAAAATTCTCACTGGTACAGGATTATACGTGAACTGTTATATTTTTTAAATATAGTAAAACACAGCCACTGTGGAAAACAATATGGTGTTACCTCAAAAAATTAAAAATTGAACTGCCATTTGACCCAGTGATCCCACTTCTAGAAATATATCCTGGACTTCCGGTCAAGACGGCGGGTAGGTAAACGCGGTATCGTGTCCTCCCACAACCACATCAAAGTTACAACTACACTACAGAACAACCATCATTCAAAACCACCTGAAATCAAGCTGAATGGAAGTCCTACAACTACGGAATTAAAGCAGCAGCCACATCCAGACTGGTAGGAGGGGCGGAGGGGACGGGCTGGGCCCACACCCACGTGTGGCAGATAAAAATCAGGAGGACACCTGGGCTGGGAAGGTCCTTCCTGAGGACTGAGGGGTCCCCATCCCACACCAGGTGCCCCGCTCAGGGTTCCAGTGCCAGGAAGAGAATCCCCATAACTTCTGGCTGGAAAAACCAGCGGGAACTGAGGCTCAGGGAGGCTGAGGGGCTGGAGCCCAGGCAGCTCCTCTTAAAGGGCCCGCGCACGGACTTATCGGACTCACTCCCTCTAAGCTTGGAGGGGAGGCAGCTTGAGGGGCGCCAGAGACATACAGGGAAGAACTGAGCTGTTTGGCACTGGAGCGAGGGCTGGAGAGGGGGCTTTCTCTGGGACAAACATGTTATCAGAGGCCTTTGTTCCTTTGGTGAGCCCTTCCCTGGGGTGGCAGACAGCCACCATATCTGGATCTCCAGCAACCTGGCTCACACTAGTAACCCTGCCCTGGAGACTCCCTGAGGCCCCGCCCCACCCAACTTTCAGGCCCACCCAAGCTGTTGCCACTTGCTTAACCATAGGATTGGCCTGTCTTGGATCCTGCTTCAGGTTTTTCCTAAATTCTTTCAAACGAGCAGCACCTAGTCTCAGCGAACCCCATACCTCTCATTAAGTAATACACTGAAACAAACACAGGGAGGCAGCTAAATGAGGAGACAAAGAAACAGATCCCAAATGAAAGAACAGAACAAAACCCCAAGAAAAGAACTAAGCGAAATGGAGATAAGCAACCTAACAGATGCTGAGTTCAAAATACTGCTTATAAGGATACTCAATGAACTCAGTGAGAACCTCAGTGAACTTAGTGAGGGCCTCAAGACCATAAAAAAGGACCAGTCAGAAATCATGGATGCACAGTTAGAATTGAAGGAGGCATTAACTGAAATAAAGAATAATTTACACAGGTTCAATAATAGAGTACGTAAATCCAAGGAGCAAACCATCGATTTGGAATATAAGGAAGCAAAAAATGCCCAATCAGAACAGCCAAAAGAAAAAAGAATCCAAAAAAATGAGGATAGTGTAAGGAGCCTCTGGGACAACTTCAAGCGTGCCAACATTCGCATCTTGGGGGTGCCAGAAGGAGAAGAGTGAGAACAAGAAATCGAAAACCTGTTTGAAACAATAATGGCAGAAAACTTTCCTAACTTGGTGAAGGAAATAGACATACAAGTCCAGGAAGCACAGAGAGTCCCAAACAAGATGAACCCCAAGAGGCCCACACCAAGACACATCATCATCAAAATGCAAAAGGTTCAAGACAAAGAGAGAATCTTAAAAGCAGCAAGAGAAAGGCAGCTAGTTACCTACAAGGGAGTTCCCATTAGGCTGTCAGCTGATTTCTCAAAAGAAACTTTGCAGGCCAGAAGGGAGTGGCAAGAAATATTCAGAGTGATGAAAAACAAGAACCTACAACCCAGATTACTCTATCCTGCAAAGCTGTCATTTAGAATCGATGGCCATATAAAAACTTTCCCAGACAAGAAAAAGTTAAAGGAGTTCATCACCACCAAACCATTATATGAAATGATGAAGAGTCTTTTTGTAGAAAAAGATAAAATATATGAACAAACAAAATGGCAATGAATACATATCTATCAACAATGGAATCTACAAACAAAATGAACAGGTAGAACAGAACAGAAACATTCTCATAGATACAGAGAACATTTTGTTGGTTGCCAGTTGGGAGGGGGATTGGGGGAATGGGTGAAAAAGGTGAAGAGATTAAGAAGTACAAATTCATTGCTAGACTGACAAACCTGAAAGGGAAAGGGGTTGGGAGGGTGGGAAGAAATAAACCAAAGAACTTATATGCATAACCAATGGACACAGACAACAGTGTGGGAAAAGGTGGGAGGGGGGCGGGAGTGGGGAGGAGGGGGTCAATGGGGGGAAAATGTGGAACATCTGTAATACATTTTACATCCAACAATAAAGATTAAAATAAATAAATAAATAAAAATAAAAGAAATATATCCTAAGAAGCCTGAAACACCAATCAGAAAGAATATATGCGCCCCTATGTTCATAGCAGCACTATTTACAATCGCTGAGATCTGGAAACAGCCCAAGTGTCCGTCAATAGATGAATGGATAAAAAAAGCTATGGTACATATACACAATGGAATACTATTCAGCTGTAAGAAAAAAAGATCTCTTATTCTTTAAGATGACATGGAGGGACCTGGACAGCATTATGCTAAGCAAAATAAGCCAATCAGAAAAAGACAAATATCCACTTGTTTGTGGAATATAATGACAAAATAAGCTGATGAACAAAATAGACCTAGAGACATAGAAATAGGGTACAGACTGAAAAACCTCAGAAGAGGGGGGCAGGGGGAGGGAAAAGATAAACCAAAGAACCTATACACCTGTATGCATAACCAATGGACACAGACAACAATGCTGGGGGTGGGGGTGGGGGGGAGATCTGGAGGAAGGTATCAGTGGGGGAAAAAAGAGAAACATCTGTAACAAAAATAAATTAATAAAAAAAATATATATATACAGTAAAACACATTCATTTGGACCTCAGACTAGTGAATTTTAGAAAATGTAAGGCTAGGTTGAAACTTACCCATACAATGTCTAAAGCAGTGGTTCTCAACCTTCCTAATGCTGCAATCCTTTAATACAGTTCCTCATGCTGTGGTGACCCCCAACCATAAAATTATTTTCGTTGCTACTTCATAACTGTAATTTTGCTACTTGTTATGTCTTAGGTGATCCCTGTGAAAAGGTTGTTCGACCTCCAAAGGGGTCGCGACCCACAGGTTGAGAACTACTGGTCTAAAGGAACAAGATTCAAAGAGAACATTTAAACTATTAGACTGCAAGCAGTTTATAGTAAGTATTCAATAAAAATCTGATCAATTATATCAATACATATATGATATCTTAACTATACAAGCACTCATTACAAATAGGTGAAAAGATAAATATATATCAGACTCTTTGATTTGATCTTTTATCAGAACCAGAGGTTAGCAGACTTTAGGAGTTCACAGACTAGCAGAATTTTAGGTACTCATAAGCTGCTTCTGTGTTCCCATGAAAGGACACTAAAACACAAACTTACACACACACTTGCCCACACACCCTACACTGGACCATCACCTACTACATCTCATTTAGAAAAAATTAAAGCTCAAAATGTAGGGTGACCATAATTTCAGAATAAAGAGTAATTCCACCCAAGAAAAGACGCTGAAATACAACGAAAATACAACACACATCATCTTTTTTTCTCATTGCACCAGGATAATGCCGTGAACGTGTACCTTTTGTTTCTTGATATACTTGACTTAAACTATTTTGATACTTAGGCTTCTCACGAATTCATATGAGCTATTTCTCAATCATATGGGTAAACAGTAAGCCTTTCATGTGTTTGTTCTGTACAGGGCAGAAATCTGTAAATTTGAGGCTATTTTGCCTGTGAGAAGAGTCTCTGATCAAGTTCAGAGAAAAACCTAGGAATAGTCAAAGCTATGACTTGTTGTTCATCTTCGACCAATTCATTTTTATGGTTTATAAGTTTATAAAATTATATAATTTATTTTATTGTTTTAGCTTCCTTTGTGAGGGTGCAAGGAATCAGAAGAGAAAGTTCTCAAGGAACATATTGGGTTGGGAGCAAGTACTAACACCCATGAGACACCTGGATAACTCACAGGCTTTCTGGTACAACCCAACTCAGGTCAGAACTCAGATTTGGTATTAAGCAAACAAGGTCTGATCCCTATTTCTAATGCTCACTAGCTATGTGATTTTAGACAAGTCCCCTGTGGGTCTTGGCTACAGGTTCTACACTATGAGGGTGAGTATACCTTCCTCTCAGGTTGGGGACGTGAAATAAGATGTTCAGCACAGTTTCTGACACATGGTACATTTTGCAAATTAAAAGTATATGAAGTGGTTCAGGCTGAAATTGCATTTATTTTTTAATCCTCGCCCAAGGATATTTTTTTCATTTATCATCAGACAGAGTGGGAGGGAGAGAGGGAGAGAGAGAGAGGAAGTGAGAGAAACACAGACGTGAGAGGGACACATCGACTGGTTGTCTCCACACGACGTGACCAGGGCCGGGGATGAACCCCAACCGAGGCATGTGCCCTTGGCCGGAATGGAACCCGAGACTCATTGATCCGTGGGCGGAAGTTCTAACGGCTCAGCCAAACCAGCCAGGGCTGAAATTGCATTTAGAGTTCATGCAGGTATTTTATTAAGTAGGTGAAGCTGGAATTTTAGAGCACCTGGAACAATTGATGGGGTCTAGCACATTCCAGCATCCATGTACCACAGAAAACCTTTAAACTCATTTGTTTATTTGCTTAAACAAAACACTGTGCACAGAAAACAACACATCTGGAGTCCAAATGTAAGCCTAATTCCTACTTTAGGGCCTTTGGCAGGTAGAATTTGAAAAGACAATGAAGAGTTGAGGGTTTTGGTGAATGGAGCGTCTTTGAAAGCTACGTCCAAGCTTGTAGCAATTCCAATGCCTTCGCCACAGTAGCCACTCGCTAACACATAATTTGTTCCTGTGCACAGTATGAGGGGCATCTGATAATCTTATTTTACATTATATTTATTTTTGGTCTGCCTATTTCTTGCTACAATGGAAACTCCATGAGAGTACAGACTTTGCTCCCAAGCCTGGCAAAAGAAGATATCCCATAAACATTTGTTGAAAGACTAAATAAAAGTTACTATTTTTTCCTGCGGATTTCCACATAGAATCAGTGCTTTCAAATTCGGAATTTTAGTTTCTGAAAAACAAGTTTATCTCTCCCCTTTGAATAAGGACCTAGCTAGGAGAGCAATATCTGATAGCCAGGTAATTTGTTAAAAGGGTTAATAAATGGAGAATGCATTCGTTTCCAAGGTGTTGGACGAGGAACTTGGACTTGGTAATTAACTGTAGGATGCCACTGTCCCCCCTGGGGCTGGAGTGACGAAGGGAGGAAGGTGCAGTTGCTGAAGTCCAGGACCACCACCCAGACAGCTGGGGCCATAATGACTCACCCAGCAGAAGCCGGGTCCACTGACAAAGGGTTCCCCAGGGGAAGCCACACTGCAGAGCCCAGCGAGAGGTCAGTTAGCAAGGAGCCTGGAAATCCTAGCTGGCAGGTCAGTCTGCCCCGTGACGCAGAGAGGAGCAGGACAAGGAACAGAATGGAACAGATAGGAATGCAAAGAGCAAAGGATCAGCGCAGCCTCTGTTTGAAAACATGAACACTGAAGGGGCAATGACACTCGGGGACCCAATCAAAGGCCAGGTACGGAGCTGGCTTTCTATCATCTTCCCTCACTTGAAATGCTTCTGTGAATTCAACTGAAACAGGACTTTTTGGCCCCAAATACCTATGGAATGTTCGGATAAATGCATTTGGAAAAGGTAATTACTGAGGCCTGTACCCTCATGCCATTCTGATTCTTTACTTGGGAGCCAGCTCTATTTGGTAAAAACGGGAGACCGTGGCTAGCACTGGACCTATGAGAACACACTTCTGAGCCTCTGAATGGAAAAAGAGTGTGTGTGTGTAATGTTGTAACAAATACTTTAAGCATATACACATAGTTCAAATTTTTACCTTCACACATGGCAGACTAGTTAACAGAAATATTAATCTCTGTTTGGTTTCCTCTGTTTTTCTCTCCCTTATTCCAAGAAGGCCTTTGTGTTCTTTTGCCTCAGGGGTGTTTATATCAGGGTTTAAGTAGAAGTTGCCAGAAATACCACCTGCCCCCACCCTTCCTGACTTTTGTTTTCACTGAGGGCATGAAGCTAGGTCAACACACTGGGGAGGAGGGCCCGGGGACAGGGGTGGAGGTGAAGGCTTACAAGAAACAGTCGGGATAAACTGGAGCGGGGACTCCTCTCCAGCCGAAACAGGACTGTCTGGACCAGGGAGGCCTCAGCTGGAATTCTGGGTGAGGGGGCAGGGTGGGTGGGGGAGTGACAAGCCTTCCGCAGGAATAGCTGTGTGGTGTCCCTCAGGAGGACAAATCATGCCCTCACTCAGCTTGGGCAGAGATCCCCACGTCAGGGAAAACAGAGCCATCATTTGCTTTCAAGGGACCATGCGACACCAGAAGAGGTCCATCAGCAGTGGACCAAAGTCCAGAGGGCCCCCTCCAAATATCCTGGATCTTTCCAAGGCCCTGGGCTGAGAACCAGAGCAGAGGCAGTCTCCAACAGGGGTACAATCTAATTTTTTCATGATAAGGGGTAAGGCCTCAGATTCAGACTTGTTTCAACTGTGAACACAAACAAACCAACCGGTGGATGGGAAAGGCCCTGCGTCTGTATATCATCGTGGAGTAATAGTCACACCTGCTACACATGTTTCAATGTTAAAAAGCTCAAGTTGCTGATGCAGAGTTATAGCTCACGCCTTGGGCTTTCGTCGGCAGATGCAGCTGCGGAACTGCTGACATTGGGAGGGGGCTGGTGCCACTCAGGATCCTCACCTCGGAGATGGGCTTGCCGATGGGATGACAGCACCTCGGTAAGATGGCACGAATGTCTCTTAGACATCACTTGGGGGGACCCATCCCTACATTCTACACAGGAGGCAGCAGAGCTCCCCAGAGGCCCCGACTTCAAGTACAAGATGCCGCATATTACAGCAGTGTTTCCCAAGCTTCAGTCCTCCTGCGCTCGAGTCATGATTCATCCGCCACATCTGCACACCACCTGCACTAATATTTACTGAATATTTCTCTCCATGTGGGCTCACTTTTATTACTTAAATAAACTTATACTCACCCTAAACAACAACATTCATGGAATCACAAGGTTGGTGAGCTGCAGATACACATATCACGCACACACTTTTCAGGATGCATGCGATAAAGACAAAATCACGACAGAGCCAGCGTCCGTCTGTGCCCTGCCGAGGATGACGTCACGCCTCCTTCTGCAGTGTAACTTAACCAAGTTCAGGGAACTGCATCGCATGCATTTCTGCCAGAGCTACGATGGTCCTGGGGGTGCTGATGGCATTTTCTCTTCCCTCGGACCCCAGCTTCCAGACTGTGATAGCCTTCTAACGATGATCAGTCTGAATACAAAAGGACACAGAGAGGGAGCGAGGTAGGGGAAAGAACGGAGGAGAAAGAGATGGAATAATAAGGAAAGGAGGAGAGAGAAGAAACAGAAAGACGCCCGGGCAAGAGATCCCAACAAAAATATTAACAGCACGGGAACCTCTGTATTTATGTCTGTGTGTGTATGAGCAATGGGATGGTGCCAGGAAGTCTGTTTATCAGAAACATGGTTACCTCATGAAGAGGCAGGATTATCCCTAAACAATGCCACAAAGCTGGTCCCAAACATAAACCTGAAAATAGAAAGCACTATGCTCTCACCGTCCAGCTCCTTCCAGAGCCCCTTGGAGTTCCCCCGACACTGGATCTTGGCCTTGACGTTCTGCGGAGACTTGCAGCTAGCCACACGGCCGGCCCGCCCTCTACACCTTCCCCACTTACCGTCCTTATCAGCTCAGGAAGAAATTTCTGCAAAACTCTTCCTCTGGTCACTGATATCTGGGAACCAAATCCATTAAGATATTTTTGATCCTTACTCACGCTATTTTGAATGTCTGGTGCACAGGAAGGAACTGATAAAAATAGAATTACAATGCCCTTACCGCCAAAGTAGCAAAGGGGCTGATTAAGATTGATGTCTGAATAAATATACAATAGCAAGCCTGACAGTTTAATAGCCTTTGATGGAAGCAGAGAAGAGTGCCGTTTTCCCTGACTGTAAAGTGTACATTTCTTTTCCCTTACCATGTACTTTTTTCTTAAAATACAGCCCCTCTTCTTTTAAATATTAAAAGTCATGCAAAATAACAAGGACAATACTATAAAATAATGGCTAATATTCATTGAGCACTTATTAGATGACAGGCATGGTTCTGGGACGTTTCCATGAGCTAACTCATCCAATCCTCATGACAAACAACCCAGTAGGGATGCCTGGATACTGTCATTGCTGTTTGATAGATGAGGAAACTTAGAATCAGAGATGTAGCAATAGCATAACAGGGAGACCCAAGCCCAGCCCTGCGTCTCCAAATAAGTCTATCAGCATGGGAGTTACTCAATCTGTCCTCATCCCAGCCTCCTCCATAGTGAGAGATATTCAAGATATAGTTGCTGTGAGAACGAAATGAGAGGTATGTAAAGTCCTTCAGAGAGTGCCTGCCACAGAGTAAGCTCTCAAACACACTGCACCACCACCACCACCACCATCATCATCACCATCATGCTCTTTCCTTCTTCCATATCCTCCACTGATTAGGAGGAATATGCTCTCTCTTTAAAATTGGTTATAGCCCTGGCCGGTTTGGCTCAGCGGTTAGAGCGTCGGCCTGCAGTCCAGAGAGACACCGGTTCGGTTCCCGCTATTGGCGCGGGCCTCGGTTGCGGTTTGTCCCCGGTCCTGGTTGGTCATGCGGGTGGTGGCCACTCAATGTGTACCTTTCATGTAGATGTTTCTCTCTCTCTCTCTCTCTCTTTCACTCTCTCTCTCTCTTTCTTTCCCTCCCACTCTATCTGAACAAAAAATGGAAAAATGTCCTTGGGTGAGGATAAAAAAAAAAATTGGTTATAATATATTAACCTTTCTGTATGTTGTTGGATTTGAGTTGCTAATTTTGTTAAATACTTTTGTGTCTGTTCAAGAGGCATATTATTATGTAAATTTTTGGTGGGGGGAAGGGTGACATCTTTGTTAGATTTTGGTAGTAATGTTATGCTGGCCACAAAATTGTTGAGTATTCCCTCTTCCTCTAATTTCAGAAAGAGTTCATGCAAGATTTTGATATTTCTTCTTTGAATGTTTGATGAAATTCACAAGCCACCTGGGCCTGGAGTTTTCTTGTTGAGGTTTTTGAAAATGAACTCTATTTGATTATTATATATAAGATTATTTAAATTTTACTTTTTATCTTGTATCTTTTTTTTTGGAAATTGTTTTTTGAATTGTCCATTTCATCTAAGTATATTGGCGTAAAATTGTTCATCATAGTCTCTTATTATATTTTGAATGTTTCTAAGGTCTGAAGTGATAAGGCTTCTTTCATTCTTGATATTGGAGATTCATATTCTCTCTCTTCTCCCTTGATCATTAGAGGTTTATCAGTTTTAGCTTTTTATTTTTTGTTTTCTATTTCACTGATTTCTGCTCTTAATTTTAGTAATTCCTTCATTCTTCTTAGGAGCTGTTTTTGCTTTTCCCCCCAGGCTCCTGAGATGAAAACCTGAAGTAATTGGCTTCAGGTCTTCATTCCTTTCTAAAATACACATTAGAGCTAAAATGTCCCCTGTAAGCACTGCTTTATCTGCATTCTGCAAATTGTCTGCTGCTGCATTTTCATTCCTGTTCAATTTGAAATTATTAAATTTGGGCCTCTCTGACTCATTTAGAAGCATGCTGCTTAATTTCCAAATATTTAGAGTCTTCAAATACATCTTATTGATTTCTAATTAGATTTCATTGTTTTGAGAGAATGATTCTATGATTTTAGATGTTAATGCTCTTAGATTTACTGAACTTGTTTTATGGTTCAGCACACGGTCTACCTTGGTGAAAGGACTGTGCACTGGAGGAGAATGCAGTTGTTGGGTAAAGTGTCCTACAAATATCAATTAGGTCAAGGTGGTGAGGAACATTGTTCGGATCCTCTTACGTTTTACTCATTTTTGGGGTCTAGTTTTATAATCAATTAATGAGAGACATGTGTTAAAATCTATTATGATTATGGAATTGTCTCCTTCTCCCTTTGAAAATGTCAATATTTGCTTTGTGTATTTTGAAGGTCCCATGTGAAGTGCATATATACTTGTGACTGTTACGTCTTTCTGATGAACTGACCCTTTTATTGTTATAAACGTCCCTTTTAATCTATGGTTAATTATCTTCTTAAAGTATATCTTACCTTATATTAATTTGGCTATTCCAGCTTTCTTATGCTGACCATCTGCCTGGTACGTCTTTTCCCATCTATTTACATCAGCTTATTTGTAGCTTATATTTGAAGTGCATCTTTATACTTAAAATGTGTGTTTTGGATCATACATAGTTGTTTTCTAATTTATTCAAATAATCTCTGCCTTTTAAGTTCATTACACATAATTTTTCAGGTGAGCAGATATAAGTCATCCCTTATCTATTTTCATTTGTCCTCTGTTTTTTGTTCTCTTCATCCTTCTTGGCTTCTTTTGTGTCAGTTAAAATTTTTGGAATTCCATCTTACCAATTGGCTTCTAAGTTATGTATTATATTTTTAGGGGTTGTTTTAGGGTGACAGTATACATCCTTAACATTTTACAGCCAAGTGAGAGATGATACTGTACCATTTCACATAAAATGTAAAAGTCTTCCAACCATGTAAGTCTCCTTACATTACTATATGACATAGTTGGCATATCTCATCTATAAATGTTATAAACACAAGAATTATAATATTTGTTTTAAGCAGTCACATGTATTTTTTTAAAATAATCAGCGGAAAAGTAGGTTTTTATATCCTCCCAGGTATTAACCATTTCTGATGTCTTCATTCATTCCTGAAAATCTGAGTTCTCTAGTCTCATTTTCCTTCAGACTGAAAAATGTCCTTTACCACTGCTTGTGATTTGAGTTTGGTAGCAATAACTTTTATTTCTTTCATCTGAAAATGTTATTTTCTTTTTATTCTTCAAGGATATTTTTATTGGTTGGAGAATTCTGGGATCACAGGGGTTTTGTTTTTTGTTTTTTCCTTCAGCCCTTTAAAAATGTTCTACTCTTTTCTGACCTCCACAGTTTCAGATGAAAGGTTTCATGCCCTTTAAATCATCATTCCCCTATCAGTAATGTACTGTTTTTACATCTGGCTATTCTTAACTATTTTCTCTGGTTTTTAGCAATTTGACTATGATATTCCTATGCATAGTTTCCTTGATATTTTTCCCTATTTAGAGTCCACTGAGCTTTTTAATATGTAAGTTTATATCTTTCACCAAATTTGGAGACTTTAGGGCATTATTTCTTCAAATAATTTTCTGGCTCTACTCTCTCTTCTGCTATGGGTCTCAAATTACCTGTATATTATACCTTTGACATTGTCCCATAGATACCTGATGGGCTGTTAATTATTTCAATAATTGTTTTCATTTTCTTCTTTAGATTGAATAATTTCTATTAATCCACCATGGAGTCCATCCACTCTTTTTTTCTTTTGGTCCATCTGCTATTAAAACCCAATGATGTATTCAGGCATTATACTTTCCCAGTTCCAAAATTTCTACTTGGTTCATTATCTTTTATATCAATTCTAATATTTCTTAACTTTCCATTCATTAAAAACATGTTTTCAAACCTCACTTAGTATAATTATAATAGCTGCTTTAAAATCCTTTTCTGATAATTCTAATCTCTGCTTCATCTTAAATTTGGCCTCTGCTGATGTGTCTTTTCCTTTGTCAAGTACTTTGCATGTCAAGTAATACTGTATTTTTGTTGTTGCTGTTGTTAATCCTCAACCCTCTGAAGCTATATTTCCATTGATTTTTAGAGAGAGAGGAAAAGAGAAAGGGAGGGTGGGAGAGAGAAAAACATCGATGTGAGAAGGACGCATTGATTGGTTGCCTCCCACACATGCCCCAACTGGGGCCGGGGATCCTGCAACCCAGGTATGTGCCCTTAACTGGGAATCAAACTCAAAACCAAACCCTTCAGTGCACCGGCTGACATTCGAACCACTGAGCCACACAAGCCAGGGCAATACTGTCTATTTTGAAGATTATGCTGTGGAGACTCTGGATTGTGTTATATTTCTCCAAAGAATGTCCATGAATTGTTTCAGCAGGCAATTCATTTGGTTAGAATCAAATTCTAAACTCCATCCTGCCTGTGGTGGGTAGTAATTCAGGTCTCAGCTCAGACTGCTTTCACTCTGCCCATGCATATATGGCTCAGGAGTTGCTCAGAGACTTGGACAGAGTTTATGCACAAATTTTAGGGCTCCTTTTGACTTTCCTTTTTTTCTGGAACTCCGCCTCACTTGCTGGTAGCTCTGGTTACGCTGAAATCTTTCAAATGGTTCCTCCCCCACACACAAAACCAAAAAAACAATGCAGGCTCTCCATTGGATTTTAGCCACCCCATGCCATAACTCTGTCTAACTGTGGCTGCCCTTGGAGCAAAACCACAGAAATGGAAAACTCACTCTATGTCAGGTGCTTCCTCTAAGTTTCAACTCCCCTCCAAAAATCTCCCTGTTTGTGTCTATTCTCCAAAGCCCTTAGTAGTTATTTTTTGTTTTTTTGGAGAATTTATAGTTATTTGTGGGAGGTTCAATCTGTTAGGAGTTTATTCTTCCATAACCAAAGCAGAAACCCTTATTATCATTTTATAAAGTTCTAAAACAACAGCCATATATTATTTAGATATGTGTTAAGATAGATTTAAATAAACAAAAATATGATACAGATCAAATTCAAATTAATGTACAATTGGAGAAGGAAGACAGAGGGATGAGAGAAGGGAAAACATAGATAAACACAAATTTTTGTCTGTGTTCTAGTGCCCTGGCTGTGTATGGGCTGACTGCTGTTCACTACATTATTCAGAAAAGGATAAATATAACATGATAATAACAAGGGGTTATTATGTGATGGCAGTGTGTCATGAACCAAGGATTTTGATTAATTTAACTCTGCCCATCTAAAAACAAATGTTCACAGAGTCACCGTCCTGTTCTTAGACTCCTGAAAAGTCTCAATCCCAACATGATTCTGAGAAGCTCCAGTCATAGGGTCTATGAAATAGCTAAGGATTTATGAGATTCATTTATAGGTAAAATTTACGGACCATTCAAATTTAGGCACATCTTAGACACCTGGTTAATAAGGAGAAGTCCCCTAAATAACGCTGCCGTTTGAATGAGAAGGATAAAAAGACAAAACCAGGCGTGTGTGTATTGTTTCTTTGTTCACAATACATACAGGCTGTGTGATTGAGAAGGGAAAAGTTCCGAAGGGTTGAGAAGCCAGGGATAAGAAGAAAAGAGACTGAACATAAAAATCCTGAAGCTTTCTCAAAGCAGGAGAAACCTTCAGCTTGCATGCTTAAAAGCATGTCCACATATCAAGGACCGTGGGACATTTTCCCAGAGAAGACTGGACGAGGAGCCTCTCTGGTCTTAGTATTTTAAACGAGGCTGATGGAACACCAGGGAATATGCTGGAGGGAGGGAGATCACACTGGCCAAAGGGGTGGAAAAAGTGATGCAATCAGAGTTCTTTCCCATCTCTAATTTTATGGCTCTCTCTAAAAAGGAAGAATTCAAACCACTTCAAAATAAAATCACCGGAGACCTGGCTTTGAAGACCGGATCTGATGAACAAGAAATTGATAAAGATATAGTTTCCTGTTTGGTAATCACATACCATGCTAAAATATACCTCCACCTGACTACTATTTCATAGCAAACATAAGGTACATTTATAAAGGAACGCAGAATATTGAGAATTGGGAACAGTAGGTGGATCATCCACAAGCAATAGCATTAAAAAATAAAGGTTTTGTTTCCCGACAACCAAAAGCGTGACAACTCATGCCCAGTGTTTTATTTCTCAGGATATTTAAAAGAGCAAAACAGAAAGCTCTGTTTTTACCTGATTTTTATCTGATTATAAGGACTCCCAATGACAAACCTCTAAAGAAATAAAATAGATTTTCTTTTCTTTTTTCTTACTTGAGATCATTAAGAGTAAACTATTTTTCCCAAGTTGGGGGGGGGGGACACATCCTTTTGGTTGCTTTCACTGAAACATCCATAAAACACACATTTTAAAAGCTAAAGCTTTATAAAAGTACATTAAAAATAAATAAGGGACAGAGAAATTTGCTAATTGCTATGAAATTCAAATCTCCAATCCGCTGAATAACCCTCTGGGTATGAGGAAATAGGCCTCTTTGGGGAAAGGTAATCCTAATTATGTGGCCTGCCGGACAGGCACCCAAGTTTATGTCAGGAGCAGATGCTGATAAGATATGCTCCGAAGGAATCGTGCCTGGACTGTTTCAGCTGGGAGGGTGTTAGTGCAGTGTTGGTATTTAGCTGTGATCTAGGGCCAGCAAAGGTTAGGTTGGACAAAGCAGAGCCTAATGAAGCTGCTAGTGTCTGGGGTGAAGGAGCCACAAAGCCTTTCAAATTAGCAGCTGAATCCTGACACTCATTAGTGATTATATATGCAAGGGCTGCAACTTAAGCCCCGACCAGTAAAACAGCCTAGACGCTCCGCATACAGACAAAGGAAATGAAGTATGTACAAAAATAAAAGAACCAGAACCTTGCCAATGTCTTCCCGTTCCCATGTTGACGTTTTGCTTTTGCTTTTCTTCCTTAAAAAAAAAGAAATATTAACGACAGGATTGCAGTTGCCTTCCAATTTGGTACTAAAATAATTACCACCACGACTAAAATGAGACTTCATTTATTTTTAAATCAAGGAAGGTCTAGTCAGAAATTGGTTCTGCTAAGTTCTGTACAAGACGTAATACACTCTTGTTAACTAACAAAACCAATAAATCAAGCTGAAACACTTATTAAAGTATCTTACAGCACTAAATTTATCACTGATGACAAATTTAATTTGGGACTGTGACAGTTGGCTCCTCGCACATACAGTACTGTAAGAGATTTCTTTATTGGGGGGGGGGCGTGTTTCACAAATAAGGAATGCTAAAACTTACTAGAAATTTTCAGAGATGTAAAAGATGACTTCCAATAGAAAACTGTGTTTTCCCCACAGCATCCCTGTCCCTGGGAAAAGTTATGCATTAAAATCCTTTTCCAGCCAGTTCTATCATTCACACATTCGAGTTAGCAGAATTTTAAAAATGGTGATAATGAGCATTTTACGAAGCAATTTATAATCATCACTCAGTTAACCCACACATTCTATCTCCACGGTTAGGTCAGTGCAAGTCCCTTGATAATGAAGATAAGAAAATTGAGATAGAGTTTTCCCCTACCTAACAGGTAGAATAATTTCAATCTGTGGCCGTGTCATTTAGCACAAGGGAGGGTGGAAAGAAAAAAAAGTAAGGAAATTCTCAAGATTGCGTTGGGTTTTATAATTATTCCAGACTGTAGCTAAAAGGACAATATTCTCGCTTTAAGTATCAAGTGAGAATTACATTCCAAATACACATAGAATTATTATTAATAGGTAACCTTTGCTCAACACCATACTTCTAGACTACATAATATGAATAATGCCTTATTTTCTGTTCCAGTCAACTGCCCTATGAAAGCTTATTGTACAACACAACCAGGCTACACAAGTTATATTTTCTATAAACTTTTCCTCCTCCTAAACCATAGCTCTGCAATTCTGCATTAGCATTTTCTTGCTGTCTTTTCAAAACGTATTTTCTTTCTTGACAAAGCAATCAGCATATAAAAACCAAATTTCACCGCCTGGCCTGGTCCCGTTTAAGGCAAACCAAACACCCTAAACCACAGTCTGACAAGGGGAACGCATTAAGCTCTGGGACAAAAGCATCCGAGGAGACCTGTTTTGCAGACTGATTAATAGAAACAAGCTCCAAGGACTAATCACAAGTCGAGCAAGCCCTGTTTTGCAGATTAATAGAACAAAGACACACGAGAGGAGGGGAGGTTACAGCACTGGAATACAAATAAGCAAAGGTAGGCACCAGGCTTTCCTCCACTGAAGTCACATCCTGGTCACATCCTGCAGACCTCAAGTCCTAAGGTGCCACGTTCAGGGATGATCAAAATGCGGCAGCAGAAAGGTCTGGGTTCCACTGGTTACCCCAGCACCAAATGAGCCATCTAGATGCCCCCTTCTTTGCAGATTCTGATTTAAAAGAGGAAATCACATTGTTTTGGCGGAATGACGCTGGTCTGGGTGCTCTCGGGGAATCCTTCTGTTTCAGTGGGGCAAACCACAGCACTTGTTGATTAGGACAGACCCATTCACCTCCCCGTCTTCTTTTTAATTTACAAAAATTTTAATTGATTTTTAGGGAGAGAGGAAGGGAGAAGGAGAGAGAGACAGAAACATAGATGAGAGAGAACATCAATTGGCCTTCTCCTGCATGCCCCCCACTGGGGATTGGGCGCACAACCTGGGCATGTGCCCAACCAGGAATCGAACCGGCGACCTCTTGGTGCACAGGTCGATGCTCAACCACTGAGCCACACCAGCCAGGCACTTCCCCATCTTTTGCAATGGCCTGCCACACAAGTAATCTGCAAAGTGTGTCCAGGCCCACAAATCTAAAAGAACCACATACACAGCGTGAGCGTGACGTTAGAAGAAGAGAGTCAGTTGATAAATTACCCCTAGACACACATTTTACGAGAGAATGTGGCCTTTTTCCCCTGACTGTAAAAATAGACGTACCCATTGTAACAAAATCCCAGGAAAGTGGAATGAAAAGAATGAAGAAAAAAACATTCATAAGCGAAAATCGCTGTTATACTTCTGGTGTATTAACCTCTCAGTTTTCATTTTCCCTATATATTTGTATGTTTTTTTGCAACGTTATGATCCCTCTATATTTCAGTGGAGACATGCCTTTCGAAATGCTTACTGCTAAACATAGGAAGCAAAACATGTCACTGCTCTCTGATGACTGATGCTAATTCTCGAGTGACTAAAACCAGGTGAATGTATGACTTTTTACTGGACTTGTAAAATCTTCATCCGTGTGAGCGTCTTGTTCACTGAAGAGAGTTTACACAGCTTGGGAAACAACGCTTAGGAATTTAGATGTCTGCTTTTCACATGATTTCTGTCCTTGGTGATTTTGTGCAGCGACTATTTTCTTTCACCTTTTGTTTATTTTCTATTATTATAGAAACTCAGGGTTGGTTTTTGTTTTTGGTTTTTGGCCTCCTTCACAAGAAGAATATTAGGTTCAGTGGACGAAGAGAATGCATTTTCCCCCAGCATACTTGTATTCTACTTCATCAGTAATCCAATTATTATGTTTATTGCAATCATCAACCAAGGAAAACCACGTTTGTAATGAAAATCATCAATATCAGCAGTTACCAAAATCTCAGAGCTGGCTCCGGAGCACAGGTGGGGCCGTGGTTTCCAGGCTAGCCACACTTCGGACTTTCCAAGGCAGTGATCCTGTTTCTCTCAGGCTTCTCAGAACAGAGTTCACACTCGACAGAAGTTCACTGCCACAGCCAACGACCTTACAAACCAATACCTTCCTTGGCGTCAGGGTTTCCCTTTAACATCAGACGGAACAGCTCATACACAGGGTTTCTGAGCGTAGGAAGGCGCTCGGTACCTGAATGTTCCCTCGCCTTTCATGGGCCTATCTCGGAAGCTGCTGTGCAGGCCACAGCCACACAGAACTGGGCTCCGGTAAGAGCTATTTAAAAGCACAGAGGTCGCCCTGCGGACCAAAGAATCCCGGGTTCGGTTCCCGCTAAGGGCGTGTACCTTGGTTGCAGTTTGTTCCCGGCCGGTTGGGGTTGTGTGGGTGGCAACCAGTCGATGTCTCTCTCTCACATCGATGTTTCTCTCTTCCTCCCTCTCTCCCTCTTGCTCTATCTGAAGATAATGCAAAGGTGTCCTTGGGTGAGGATAAAATAATAATAATAATATAAATAAATAAAAATAAAAAATAAAAGCACAGAGGTCAAGGCCAGCACTAGACACACTCCCTCAGGGTCCCATTTTTCCTACTCATTCTGCTGGACCAACAGGTAACTTCTTCTTACAGAACTGTATCTTTTTAAGGGAGAGGCTGAATTTGAATTAGAAAAGAAGCTAGTCTTTGCTATTTCATGTGAAAAAACAACCACCAGACAAACGAGAAGCAGGAGGAATGTATAATAACAGAGGCATCATCAGCGTAGCCTGAAATCCTCATCCTTCAGTGCTTCCTCCGTATTCGTTTATGGAAACAATATAAAAGCAAACCCCACAAATGGAGCTTCTTAAATTTCCCTTCCACTGTATTGGTTTCCTTAAGTGATAACCCCACTGGAAAAGAGTAAAACAGTAGAGCACGGTGGCCGACAACTGCCCATGGGCATATTTCCAACTAATTTTCCTTCAACGATTTCTGAGTAGGTTTTAGTCTAGCATCTTTTATTTGTTCTGAAAGGATCAAAATAAGAAGGTGCTTTTTTGTTGATACTTCATTCAAAATAAAAACAGAGACCAGATGATGACTAGTGAATTGGGGACTGGGCTGTAAAATCATTCAGATAATTAAAACTCCCCCCCACCCCCCTAGTTTCTGTCTTGGATATTCCTGTTTTTAGAACCAGGTAACTCCAAGCTCCTTATTGCTCGAGGCCGTGTGTGGCATGAAAACTCAGTACATCTTATCAGATTCAGTGTTCAGACTAAATATGTCCCATGATTTCAATACACAGTAGCTTGAAATGCAGCGAGAAAAACAGTAATCTCCAGTTATTAAGCCAGGCAGACAGCAGAGCCACTTAGTTTTAAATGCAATCATTTTGTCCCAAATATGTAAAAAAAAAAAAAAGTGCATAACCAATTTTAGGGAAAAATGGAAAATCAGTAATGTCTACTCTGACCTGTTTTTTTCCTATTACAAACACGGTATTGGTTTTACTTAGTCTTCAGTAATGATTTACTAGAAGTGCATATGAAATTTTAGCACCACTTTTTAATAAATGTGATCTATCCTAAACCACCATGCCAGACATTAGACCTAAAAGTATCTAAATTACCCAATGAATGTCACCAGCACCTTCAGACTCTGTCTTGGGAAATTTTATTCTGGGAAGAATCTTACTTAGGCTAGCTAGTTTTTAACTATTTTCTCCAATTTGCCTTTTACATACCAAGTGCTTCTCTTCATTGACTTTTCATTTTTCAATATAAATTTCATACTTGGACAGTACTAGTTATAGTAACTCTATTTACACTTTAGCTAAGCTGATCTTTTCTAATATTTGAGCAAAACTGTCTTCCTACATCGTCTCCTGAATTAATGCGGATTTGTAATTCATCTTCTCTGCATTTTCAGAATGTAGACACGTTCTGCTAACCCAGAGGTTTTCAAATTTGTCACTCATTTCCTGTGTAAGCAGTCCTCCTGAACCATTCCACATGCGATTTATAGTCCCCATCCAAGATTACCTTTATTTTTCTTGGGTGAAAACACCAGTGTTACTCATACATTCAAAATGATCCTCATGTACATGACCTTAAAAATGTCCATACATCTTCATTTAACAGACATCCATTCACTCTTCTGTGTCTTTTGATCAAATGCAGATGATATATGGGGTTCCTTCCTTAAATGGTTTTCCCTTGTCCAGATCATAAGCAACTTGCTGTGCCATAAAACCGTATAGCCAGTGCTTTTAAAAATCCCCCTCTCCCCCCGCTCCACACACTCTAATGGGGGTAACCATTTTCTTAGACAAATTTTCCTATTCACTTCATTTCTGCCCCTTTTTGCTTCTCCTCCTCTACCCTGGTATACCATCATAAAAACAGAAAAACAAAAAACAAACAGTCCCCGCTGGGTGACTCAGTTGGTTGGAGCGTTATGCTGTACACCAAAAAGGTTTCAGGTTCAATTCCCAGTTAGGGCACGTACCTAGGTTGCAAGTTCGATCCCTGGGGCAACTGATCAAAGTTTCTCTCTCACGCTGTTTCCCTCCCCCCACCCTTCCTCTCTTTCTTAAAAATCAATAAACATATCCTCGAGTGAGGATTTAAAAACAAAATACTAGCCATTACAAAACTACACAACTGCTACTTTTCCAGGAAGAAAATAATACTTGCTGAGCATTGACCGCAGGCCAAGAACTTAACACCATCATTACATTTTAATTCCATGAAAAATATACTGAATATTAAAAAAATAAAGTCTTTGGGATTACACTTCCAATTCTGCTGCTTGGGTGAGTTATTTAACTTCTGTAACCTTCCATTTTATCATCTCCCAAGTGGGTTTTGTGAAATTACCTCCTCTGCAGGGTTGCTGTGAGACTTAAAAATGATGCTACGTAGGGTACCCATGTGTGGGTAATGCTCAGTACATAGAGATTATTGTTTGCATACCCATTTGACAGATGAAACTGCAGTTCAAGGAGATGAAATAACTTGCTCACCAAGAAACAAATTCTAAATGATAAAACTGAGACCCAAGCTCCTGGGGATAGCTGTTTCCAAAGGCCAAAGCCTACAGCCCTGGACTACACACTGCCTTCCCCCTCCTTCAGTAGGTAGAACAGGGCTGCAGCTATTTAAACTACGTCCAGCCTGGGGATCAGGTCCTTCAGGGCATGTCTTTCTGCTGGGGAGGTCCTGCCAGAGCTTGTTAACCTGAGGAATTCATGGTTAAAGGAAGAGCTCCGCCCAGATTCAGCAAAGCTCTCACTGTCAGAGGGTTGTCCCTGAGCACTACATGGCACGGCCTGTCCCCCAACAAGCCACCCAAGAGCTTACAGGTGAATCCTTAGGAGGGTGAGTGACGTCATGCCTTGATGGCCCTCTCATAGAGCAGCCTAGAAGGGCAGAGGGCTTCTCCCCTGTCCAGCTCAGAACGCAGCATAGCTTTGATTATCATGACTACTGTAAAGGGTAGAAGGCGTGTCCTGAGGCTATGCAGATGTGGTACCTAGCAGAAGGGGAGCATGCGTGGAAGGGGCTCCTGCCTACCTGTGTGTGCTCCAAAGCCCATCTCACCTGCACCCCATATCATCAAGAGGACTAAAGGAACCCGTGTAGTTGCCTGAACTTAACTTGTGAGCACATCTGAGCTCCGGGGGAGAAGTGTGCCCCAGGCAGGCAGAGAGCGCAGCGACGGGAACCAGGCAAAGATGGGTCAAGACTGTCAATGGGACCCCAAAGGACTCACTATCTGGTAATACCTGGAGAAATTCATATTGCACTTAGTGTTCAGAGTATAAATGAGAAGTCTGTGTTTGCCCAAGAGCTTGAAAATAAATGGTACAGAATCTACGTGATGTTAAGTCAACTCTTAAGAATTCAACCATTGAGAATTCCACCGCTGCAAAAAGAGAATAATAAATATGTATCACTGGTTTAATGTCCACAGGATTTGCTGGGGGGCCCACCCGGTCTAGCTGCCTACCAAACCTACACCTTACCGACCAAACCCACACCTCACACTAACTTCTTTTACCGCAGCTTGAAGAGGTGGCCTCCTGTTCTAACTGAAACTCCCATGGCTGCTCACAGCCTGGAGCTCAGGCATCTGAGGTACAGAAAGGACACTAAACAGCTTAAAAATACTGTTGAAGCCTTTTCTTGGAAAACTCTCGCTGCCTCCAAGTTAAGTTTGCCAACTATTCCCATTCCTCACCTTCACTAAACCTACACACCTAGGGAGATGCTGCTATGCTTTCTATAGTACTGAATGTTCAGGAAGGATCTAGATATGTTCGTGAACTTCATGGGCATAATTTAGCACTCTGCTGGGTTCCATGATGCTCTACCAGCTCTGGTCCTCCTTATAGATTTATGGCTGTGCTAGATTTTGGAAATATTTTCTTTCCTTTCGTCACCGAGTGTCTCATCTGTGTAGACGTTCAGTCCATCAGCCACAGACATGTCTTTGTCATCATTCATTCATTCATTCATTCAGCAGATACAGACTGAGCATCCTCTATGTGCCAACCCTGGGATGGCCTAGGATATGCATAGAGAACAAAGACAACAGAATCCCTGCCCGCATGGAGCTTATAGCCACTGTATAATCTCCTTCCACCCACCAGCAGTAACTCTAGGTTAAAAAGAAACCTGTCAGTTTCACATGAGAAAATGAAAGAACACCCAGCAGCCAGCCAGCTGGGTCTCAACGCGAAGGTCCAGGCCTTCTCTGTGACATGGTGCCTGGACCCTCGCCAGGCCTGACTTCAGCAGGGGCACACGGCCAGCAGTTCCTTCATGGTGCACATGCCCAGGGCCGCTGTCTCTCTCACCTGCCACTTGGTGCTTGGGAGGGGAAAAGCCATGCGCACCTCGTGCCTGGCCCCCTGAAGGGTGTGCAAAGGAAACAGAAGCTGTCTATGAGCAGAAAGACCAGAAGGAGCTGATCCGTGTCTTAGGAGACGCAGATTGTTCATTTTTAAAACCCTAGGTTCCGGAGCACACCGTGCAAAAGATACTAGATCATTCCTTTGTTGTGTCCCCCCAACATTTCCTATTTCCCCCCGCAGGCACCTGATCACTGAGCCCTGAGAGCTCTCCAAGTATGTTGGCTGGGATTTCTGTCTGCCCTTGCGGTGATTACATGGATGCTGCCGAGTGTTCCAAGTGGCGACTTCCTGCGCTGCCTCAGGTCGAGGAGCAGAGAGGCAGCGGTGGTTAGTAGGGTCCCCTGGTTTAATCTAAGGAACTCAGCCAAGGAACGCTGGGCTCTAGTCCCACTTCCCAACCTAACTCTCCGGCTGTGGGCAACTCTATTTTTGCTTCCTCTGTCAAAACGAGGCAATACTGAGTACCTAGAAACGCCTGTAGATGCTATTTATTATTGTTGTTAATACAGACTCTGCTTATTTTAATTGTTTAGAATTGTTTTTCAATCTAAATTTTAATTACTTAGAATGACTGTGAAACCCAAAATGAGATAACACATGAGAAAACTGTCTGAGTGAAAAAATACCATCCAAATTTGTCTGCTAATTGAGTTTGTCCCTCAGAATGTGTAGGCAAAAATTCAAGTTGTACCCATGGCTGATAAGCACACCAACACCTCTACGCCGGGTTTGTCTATACATCCACCACCAGCACATCCGAGAAGCACCGCGACAAGCTTCCAAGGCTTGGACAGAGAGGGGAGATGGGTATGGGGTGCGTCCGACATCACAAGCTCTGCATTAACCAATTTCCAAAACGCTATTTACTGACATGGCTATCAATAGGAGGTAGGAAGCAAAGGTATCGGTTTTGCTTTCTCCTTTTTCAAATAAACAGGGCAGTTGTTCAACCAGAAGTGAATGTGATCCCGGGCGGCTTTAAGAGCAGTCAGCTGCGTTCTGAAATGGGCAAAAATGTAAACAGAGACTGAAACTCTAGCACCGGGCAGAGTGGCCATAGGTTTCATAATGGGAGAGTCTTAGGGCCCTGAGCCAAGAAAAATGAAATGCTAGCCTGGGCCTTTAAACAGAATCATGTAAAAGCAGAGTGCATATTTGTTTAACACACACACACACACACATACACACACACACACACACCTTTTTCTGTGCCAATGCCTTTCTGAAACCTCCTGAATAAAGGCCGGAATCCTGAGAACGTGATACAGAACCAATATCGTTTGTATGGTTCTGGTTCTTTAGCATGAAAGGGCTTTCCTGCTGAATGTGGGAATGTTTCTTTCTTTCTTTCTTTTTTTTCTTTTGGCCCCAGTTAATTACAAAGTATGACTGTGAAAATAAAATAAATGAGCCCATTCCATCCATCCCCATATCTGAATTCTGTCACAGGAGTTGCCAATTGGTTTTCTAGTCCTTTCACTCGATATCTGCTGTTAATTTGTTCGCTATTTCGAGAACTTGAAGACTGTCATCAAAGTACATGATGCATTACAAAACTTATAATTGGAAATTAAAACATCTGACGCTTTTCTGACAGAGTAAACATAAAGCACTCTTGCACAGAACAGAACAAGGAAACGTGAGCAACCTTGTAGCTATTGGGTTGCGAGCACAGTTGCAAATGCTGTGGAGAGGGAATCAACACTTAACTCCCACCCTGAAAAACGCTGAGAAAATTACATCTAAGTGAATGAATGAACTCAACATGTTTATGATCCTAAATGGGGGGAAGCGGAAGGGGGAGGGGCAAAAATCCTGCTCACCCTTCCTTGCAAAATGCAACTCAATGGGCTTTCTCTGGCTAGTTCGGCCGTTTTAGAATTACGCTGCCTAGGCCCCAGATCTAATTTTCCTGCTGCAGAAGTTAAGGCACTTCCTCCACAGTTACTAAATCTGACAAATTACACCTGGGTCTACTCTAACATGAAGAAGTGTGCCCTTTGTTCCTGACCCCTTGGTCGGCACAGAGATCACATTCCTGCACATTGGAAAGCCCCACTCATATTCATTAGAAGCCACGGGAGACCGGCTCTGCCTTGCTGTGGAAGAGGGGGGCTAGGCGCCGGCTGCTGCTGAACCACCAGACTGCTCCACTCAGGTCGGAGCAAGGGAGACTTGTTACTTTTTGCAGCTTGGCTGCTGATCAATTAGTACCTGGATTTTTTTTTATATATATATACAGCATCTTAGTAACAAAAGAGCACTTAAAATCAGAACAAAAGGAAGGGGCTAGATGATGTTTAAATGCCGAGTCCCACCAGTTTACTGAAAATTGTACCACAATGCTGGCTCCGCAGATCAGTAACCAAAAATACAAAAATGGTTCTCAAATCCCACTGCCCCCTACGCTGGCCAGACAAGCCGTTGGCTGCCACAGTGGCTAATACTGGACAGATTCGAGTGTTTTCTCCTCTTTCTAACCATACGCAGCCTTTGGAAAAGACATTACAGGGCTGAGAGTGATCGTAAAGAGGAAACCAGGAAGCACCTTGGCGGCAGAGAATCAACGTGAGGGACACAAGAAACCCACAAGCTTTCCTGTTGCAAGAGCAAAGGCCCGGGCGGACCTAGCTGTCTGGCAACACAGACCCTCTTCTTCTGTCCTCCCAAGAGGAAGAGAAAAACATAACAGGAGAAATTAAGAAAAGGTAACTGAACTGCTAGCCCTCAAGATAGCAACACATCATGCCTGATTCCTTTCTTCAAGATTCTTGGAATCACGACAGTGAAGGAAAATAGGCAGAAGCCACAGAAGCTGCCACACGGCCTCTTGAGGCAGGGAGGTTCCCAAGAATGTGCCAACTCGTGTCCTCCTTCCAGGGTAGCACCTTTCTCCCGCAGCACGGCACCCCACTTACAACGTCTTCAGTGTCGGCCACTGAATTTTCCCAGAGCCATCAAACAACACCCAAATCCCCTTGGTGGGGGACCCAGGAGGTACCACAGGGCACTCAGATCGCAAACACACGTGAACTCTCTGGAGAGCTGTGTGTCACTCTCCACATACACGCTCCCGCTAAGCTGTAAATCAGGAGAGACTGCTTTCCTCCTCCGGGATCTTCAGGAAACTTTCAGCCGTGCTGTAAGTTCTAAATGTGTAACAACCATGAACTCACACTCCTTTTCGATGGGAGACCAAGGCACAATCCACATTTTTTCGATGCATGAGTCACAGCTATCTTCCTGGTCAGATGACTGTTACTTTTGAGAAATCATGGCAGGATGGAAATTCTTAGCATCAAGGTTCTTATTTTGTTTTCTGTTTTTAGATCAATACCACTAGCAATAACAGCAAAATCTTACTATTTCCTCCCCAAAAGTCGTTGGAAAAGCAAGTAAATCACACTTAAGTCAGTTTCCATTGTTTTGGGGCTGCAGTGTCTAATGGGTTACTAAGCAGGCGGGCATTCACCTACGGGCGAATCTCAGGGAAGGAAAAACCTAAATTCTGAAGTGAGAAAAGTGGTGACTTGGCTTCTAGTCAAATTTTTAATAGTGAAAGAGGTTGAAATTTGCATAAGATATTAAGATCATCGAGCAGGCTGGAAAGATCCTGACTTCGAAGATTCTGACTCTGGTGACATTAAAGTGAGCAGCACAGGAAGAGACTAGTGCAGACCTCCCTGCCCCTCTTTCTGCCAACAGAGGCTTTAAGCGATGCACCTTGTCACCCAATCAGCAGAGACTGAACCGGGGCTAGAACCCACCCTACCTAGTGCCACACTCTTGGTACGAAATGGGCAAAGACACAAAGTAGACGGGAAACACCAACCCCACTGTGTCAGGAACAGCTACCACGTGTCACTTATTGGATCCCAGGAAGTCTTCTGCGTGCTGAGGGTGCATTAACTCATTTACCCCCGACAATCGTGTGAGAGACCAGTGTGTTGCTATCTCCCACTTTACAGAAGAGCCAACAGCCACATGGCGAGTTCAGAAACTCGCTCCCGGTCCCAGGCTGAGTAAGTGGGAGACCTGGAAAAACTGCCCCCCCCCCCCCCGCACAGAAATGCTTGTGCAGGCGTTGCTAAATCCACAGGTGATCCACAGTTCTTCTTTTTTTTTTTTAATCCTCATCCGAGGACATTTTTCCATTTTTTGTACAGACAGAGTGGGAGGGAGAGAGAGGAAGAGAGAGAGAGGGAAACATCGACGTGAGAGGGACACATCGAGTGGCCGCCACCCGCACGACCAACCAGGGCCAGAGACAAACTGCAACCGAGGCACATGCCCCTAGCGGGAACCGAACCCGGGTCTCTCCGGACCGCAGGCGGACGGACGCTCTAACCGCTGAGCCAAACCGGCCAGGGCGATCCACAGTTCTTGAACAAAACATCTTCACAGTAAGATCCAAATTACTGATGCCTCCAAAATATAGGATGAGACTGAAATTTCCTTTTCATCAACCTCTGCATTTGTGCTCTGCACAAAGAGCAGCAATTCCCACAAGTGAGGCCAATTCCACGGAAAGATCTCCCCAGGTGTAAGAGATGCTGGGCAGGAAGTACTTCCAACTTTTGGGAAACCCCAACAAATTATGTACAAAAACGAGCTCAGGATAACATTTTAGGGGGCTAACGGCACCTATTTTTTTTTTTTTTTATCCTCACCTGAGGACATTTTTCTATTTTTTGGTCAGATAGAGTGGGAAGGAGAGAGAGGAGGAGAAAGAGAGAGAGAAACATCGACGTGAAAGGGACACATCGAGTGGCTGCCACCCGCACAACCCGACAAGGGCTGGGGACAAACCACAACCGAGGTACGTGCCCTTAGCGGTAACCGAACCCAGGTCTGTCCGAACCGCAGGCCGACGCTCTAACCGCTGAGCCAAACCGGCCAGGGCAGCACCTATTTTCTTGACTTTACCACCTTTTCCAATATTAAAATAAAATTCTGAATGGTATTAATTCAGTTCAGACTTTGTCTGAAGTTTGTACCACCACCAAAAACGAATTATCCCTCACCTCATCACATATTTGAATTGCTATAATTTTGTGTGTGTTTTTTAAATTTTGAGATGCTGCACGATCTGCCCCAGGATCCAAAATCATTCCCTCCTTCGTCACAGCCATAATCTGATTTGGCTACACCAGGTGCTGGACAGGTCTGGGTCTGCTCAGATCGCGGAGGAGGCTCATCTGTCACCATCACTTTGGCAACTATCAACCCAGGGACCTTGCAAAGTCCTACTTGTCGGGGACAGCCTTCAGTCTTGTGCCCTTTGAAGATTTTTCAAAAATCGCCTGCAGTTATTGGAAAAACGATGGTAACCCCACGCAGAGCTTCTCTGTCAGTCAGAGGTCATGCTTCAAGGACTAGATGGCCACTGAGACTCAGGCTGGGGTCTCTCTCCTGCTCTTTACACACCATCCTGAGGTCAATGTCCAGGTTCCTGTTTGATAAGACTAACTTCTCCTGTTTATTCGCTTTCCCTTTACCACCTTCTCGCATATAAAATAATGGATTGACGTATATCAAGAAAGCTGGAGATACCCACTGCAGGCAGTAACCACCCATGACCACACCATGACCACCGCCACCTCAGCCACACCCTGTCATCAGATTCAAATCAGGAATGCTACCCCTTAGTGTCTGTGGGATTCTCCCGCAGTCACTTAACCTTTCTGTGCCCGAGTTTTCTCATCTGCCAAAGAAGAATCACAGTGGTGCCCATCTCTTAAAGGTCTTTTGAGTAAATGAGATAATAATTATAAAGGATTTAGATTAGTGCCTGGCATTTACAGTAAGGATTCAATTAAGAGTTCACAATCACTGTCAAGTTGATTTGAACACGAATATACTTCCTGCGTCCGTTCACCAGTCCTTTTGGATGCCAAAGAAAGTAGAAAACATCTCAACTTTCTATTCTGCAGAGGACAAACCACACTGTTGAGGGGGTGATTAATCTGAATGTACTCTAGTTGTCTTCTTCCATCCTCAACCTGCAATGCTGGGGCGAGACTGGAATACTTCTTTAGGTTGGGTGGGTAAAAGTTCCTTCTGCTGCTGTACATACACAGAGCTCTCAAAAAGTACATAAATAATAAAAACCCAAGACTTCTTTGATATGGCTTTCCTGATCTAATAGTCCCGTTTTAAAGAAGAAAAAATTGGCCCTGACGGCACAAGTCCACATAAACACGCGGTGGCAGAACCAAGGCCAGAGAACGCAGTTGTTCTCATCCTAAGCAAATCACCAGGTACTCAGCTAAATCCCCTGTAAACGTCGCCTAATTTAATCCTCATCCTAACCCTCGAAAGTAGGTAGTATTTTCACCCTCTTGGAGATGCAGAAACTAGGACTCAACCTCTGTGAATTAGCTTCTTCAAAACCAGACAAGTGACAACTGAGAGAGCCGAGACGAAAAATACGTCTTGCCTGGCCCCAGAGAAGACGCACCTGCTTCAAGTCTTCTGCATCTCAGTGCAGAGGACTCTAGTCCAGAGCTCTCAGCCTGTGACTTCTCACTGCCCATGTGGAGGCCCTGTCTGGGGAGCTGGGAAAAATACAGGTTACTGGGCTCCAGTTCAGGAAGGAGAATCAGACTCTCTATGGGCAGGGCTTCAAAATCTGCATTTATTCAGAGTTTGTGATTCGGATGTGTAGGAAGAGTCAAGAAACCCTATCTACACAAGACATTCTGAGTGCTTCCAGCATAAAATGGGAGAGAATTGAGGGCCCTCAGGCTAATGGGAAGTTCAGAATAGCTGAATCTGCATGAAGAGTAGCAATTGGGGACTTTCCCCCAAATGCTTCTGTGTGCCACAGACACACAAAGTCCCGCCCATATCGCTAAAGCCCTGCTCTCATTGACCTTGCCTAAAGACATCAGCATCACAATGAAAACAATAAACAGGGCCCTCTTCATGGTGCCAGGCTCTGTTCTGTCGGAAATACAGCAATAAGGTTTCTTTCCAGCCTCATCCTTCTCCTTGCAAGCGCCTCAGTCTGCACTAGGCTTTCTTAGGGCTGAGCAAAAAAACAAACAAACAAAAAACGAAGGGCCAGACTGTTCGAATGGACACTTACCAAGGTGCACCGTATATCCTGAATCCCTTCACTGTTACCTCCGAGTCTTGTAAGTAAATACTGTTGGTCAGGAGGGACTGGACGTTGTCAAAGTCCTCTGGTTTCAATTTGGACACAGAGGGGAAACGGTAGTAGTCCTGTTTGACAAGGTCTGCCATGAATTCCTTATCAAATGTCAGTTCATGATTCCCAGCGATCACAATTTTATATTCATAGGGCAGGTTTCCTGAAAGAAGAAAAAAAGAGCACCAATTAGCACGTTCATTTCCCATCACGGAGTACAACAGCCGAGACTGCGTGATTAGCAGACGGTATACCCAAATGAAATAGCTCATGCATTCCTTTATATTTCCATGGGAACCAAAATTTATGACTGCTCCTTTATGCTAACAAAAATGACAATAAACGGGAAATGGGAAGCTGCTAAGAAGCTAAAAAGCTACTAGGAAGACATTAAGTTTTCTGGTTCCATTTTCCTCTTTGGCATGCCTTGGTTTAAGTCCTCAAAAATAAGCAGACCACATCGTAAGGTATTTAAATACAGACTCACTGTGTTGTACGCCTGAAAATAATATATTGTATGTCAACCATACTTTAATAAAATAAATAAGCCAGCCGACTATTTTTAACAACACAGATAACTGCTAGATTGAACATATCCTTCATATAAAAAAACGTGGCACAGCCAAGCAGGCCACAATTTACATAAATGAAAGTAACTACATAATACAATTTCATATTGTAAGTTAAAGTTTACCTTTTGGCTCAGGAATAAAAAGAACATTAATAATGCCTTCCTCTGCCCCCCCATTGGAAGGCTAACTTTCAATCCATTGGGGATGGGAGAAGAAACTGTAAAGCTTAACCCCCTTTTAATATTTATGGTATGGAAATGTGAGTTCTGAGTGTGTGCTTTTTATGCAAAAGTTTCCCGATCGAAATGAGATAATTCTGGGAAGAAGAATGAAAGCTATAAAGGAAAACCCAAACACCAGACTTCTGCATAGATTTATAATGTTTGAATAAAGTACAGATCATACATATTAATAACTCACCGTGATGCTATAAGAACCAAAATCCAAAGGGAGATAGTGCCGGGCAGCTGTCCCCATCCTGAAATTAATGCCCTTTCTATTCGCTTTCATTACCCATCCCTCAAACCTCACCGCTGGGCCGTTGCTCATTTCATTTCATTTTATTTCATTTTATTTTGAAAGAAAAAAGGGCGGGACAATGGTGCCTATAATTCCAGTTTCTTAAAACTCCTGGGTCCAGTGCAAAATGAATGTTTCCTGCTATTCCAGAAAGAATGATAGTTACTACTAGCAGGGCACTGGATACACTTGTTGTAAAGAATTGGTCCTTACCAGCAAGCCAGAGTCAATGATTTAATTAATGAAGCTAGCAGGGAAGATTATTGTATCTTTTTTTTGGAGGGGGAGCAAATTCTGTCATGGGTCCACCTGGATGTCAGCAATGCAAACTGTAGAGATTACACTGTGAAGTCCACAATCCCAGAGCACACTGCAAATGTATCTGCTAACAGTGAAGTGATTTTTTAAGATAGCCAGAATATGCTTTGTAACACCACTGGTTTTTCTTTAGCTCTCACTTTTCAGGTTTCTAACAGTAATAAAATTGCTCAAATAGCATGTGGATTAATGGGGAGGCTAAAGAGAGAGATGAAAGGAGTCAGAAAAGAACACGGCAGAAAGATGAAACTAACTGAAAACACTGTGGCCAAGTGTCAGTGGGTATCCTTGGCGACTAGCCCTCGATGCTGTGACATGCCTTTGGCCTCAGTTATCTGCAAGGTGGACAGCTCGTGGAAAAAAAGAAGCCTCTCTTAAATGCATGTTTATGCGAGTTTATAATCTGCACTAGCATAAAGCAACGAGGAGTGCAATGCATACTGCAAGCTACTTAGATAGAATGATGGTATTTTACACAATCCCTTGCACTCAAAATACAGATGAAAGCTGTATTAACGGGCTGCAAACTCCCGGCACTGCACACACTGGAAATATGGGAGAGGTCCCACAACTCTAATATCATGGCTCTGTGACCCCCGTAGCCGAATACCACACCCCCAGATTCACCTGTGTTCCCAAGGCTGGAAGGTTTTCCCGGACAGTAATCTGTTCCAGGGCAGGTCCTACCAGTGTGACTCTTTGAGCAACTGTATTTGTGCAAGTCACGCTGCTGCTGCCCGGTTCCCCTTTAATCATTCATGATGATGGACTCGCTGGAAACCCTTTCTTTATGCACCACTGCTCTTGCAAGAGGGCTTGGCTGGCTTCTCGCTTTTTCCATTTTAGAGCTTTGGTTCAGAGACGGCAAGGGTGCGATTGGGAGGCAAGGCAAAAGAAAGTGCATGTTTCCCCTTCAGACCAGTTTAAAAAAAAAAATAAAACTGTTGCAAAGCAAATCTTCCCCAGGAAGCTAAGACTCCTCAGAGTCTTTTAAATCAAATTGGGACACTCGACATCAAGAAATCGCCACCAAAATGAACAGCCACAGAAACAGTGATGAAATTTACACATTGGCAACAAACTCATCTCTCTGAGAATCCAATAGCAGTTTCCAACTTCCATTCTCTGTCACCTATGTTATGAGATTGTCTGACTTTTTTTTTTTTTTTTTTTGCTGAGCTGACCTTTCATCTATAATCTGACAACCTTTATGTTTTATATGAAAAGTGTAAGCAGGGCAGCTGACAAACCTCCTGTTACTTGACAGCATTTTACTTTTTTTTTCCAGACTAATTTGGAAGGTTCTGCAGTCAAGCTCCAAACTTCTTGGTATTCAAATAGCATCAAATAAAAAGGTACCTGCTTTTATCCATTTTATTCAGACCAACTCATAGAAGCTGACCTGCCTGAATAAAAAAAAAAAAAAAAATCAAGGTCACGTACTGTTATTCTGACAGGGAAATGTTCTTGCTCTGAATGACCTAAAGAACTCTACCAACTAACCAGTTCCATCTTTCCCAATACATGATATACATCCTACCTGTGACAGACAAAATAATTTTGGATGGAAAGGAGATGAACTTTTGGCAAAATGTCAAATAGTTTTTTGTATATTTTAAAAATATGTATTTTTAAAAAACACAATATAACAGTGAAAATAACATATTGGTTCATTTTTCATTGTTCTATTTTTATACAGGGTGGGACAAAAGTAGGTTTATAATAATTAATAAATAATAGTACAAAAATAAACTGTTTCGCATACTTGTAACTGTAAATCTACTTTTGCCCCACCCTGTATATAAAATATGAGATGATTTAAAGAAAACTACTGAACAGATAATTCACAAACATGGCAAGTAACAGTACGGACAGTTCACAGATATGATCATGGTAGCGCGTGATGAATAAAATGTGGGAAACGGATCCAACAGGTCAGGGTGGAGCCATAGACCATAGTGAGACCATAAACTTTTAGAAGCAGCAGTCAGTCCTATTCTAATCTGCATCTTGTACTGTATCTGTATCGCCTAGTGGCTTCACATAAATAGATGCTCACTTAAAAACTAACGGATAGTAAAGTCAGCTGGGCCCTCACTGCTGCTCTACAGCTCTAACTGTCCCACCTCCTGCTGCTGCCTGTTCCCTAAGCAGCTGCCACAGACCTTCCAGCTTCCTCTCCAGCTGCCAGGCTCCGCTGGACTCCCCACTTGGCACACAATGTGTCCTCTGACCTCAAGGTGGGCTCTCTTCACGCCCGGATCTTAACTTTCCTATTACTCCTTTGCATCTTCTCGCCTTTCTAAGGATTGGCCTCTTAATCCCATTCCTCCCACTCCCCCCAGCACTTTCCTTTTCCAGGCAGCTCTCTTTGGTTATTTTGGATCTTTCTCACTCTCTCTATTTAATCCTCTTCCTTAGGAAAACAAAAAACAAGCAGCCCTTCACACAGGCTCACGCACGGGCGCACACACGTGCTTGCGCCTCACATCGTCCTAAACAAGCCCTAATTTTGCGCCTTCTTGGAGATGATGCTTCCTCATTTCACTGCTGTACTTCTGGAAAGAGAATTCCAGAAGCTAGCAACTGGGAGGCCAAATTCAGCCCACAGATGTATTGCAGTTGGCCCTCCACTGTGTTTTATTTTATATTTTTACAAACCGAACTAATATTTAGAAATCAGGAGTTCTGGGTTTCTAGCTTATTCTGGAAAATGAAAAGATCAGGCAATGCTGACCATTAGCCTGCCACGGACCCCCCCACTTTCTATTACTTCTCACATCTGGCCCATTTATCATGTTTGCATTGCCGATGGGCCTCTCTAGTATTAAAATTAGCAACTTAGAGACAAATGGTTACTCAGAATTCACCCAAGGAAATCTGGCTCCTGTTTCTATTCTCTTCCAAAAGTTTGCCCTGGAATGTTGATAATAACCTAGTAGCCAAAGCCAGGACTTTTTTCTCCATTCTCATCTCCACTGGTCACATTGCAGTGGTGTCCCTGTCTCTTAAACTTAAAGCATCACTTACCTTCATTACTGACATGGCTCTCTCCTTTGCTCCTCCCTCTCTGATGTTCCCCTTCCTCCCTCTTCTTCCTCAGCTCCCTTTACACCTTAGCTGACTCATTACACTCTCTTCATCTTGACTGTGATGGGTATTATTTAATACTTCCTGACTGTATGTCTTCCATTTCTATTCTTTGTGATTCTATTTTTAAACTACTACAATTTAAACCCTGGGGGGGGGGGGGGGGGCTGGGGTTACGAGTGGGGACTCCAGGCTTCACTGCATGTTAGCTGCATGACCTTGGACAGAGAGAGTTCTTATGTCCTCTTCAAGTGCGCCAGCAAAGATGGGTAAGAACTGCACCCCCCTCCTAGGTTGTTTTCAAGATAAAATGAGAAAAAGCTTCTCAAGCACATGCATGATGTGGAGGAAAAACAATCAGCACGTGATCATTCGTTTTCACTCCATTTTTTTAGTTTTCCTTTATGCACACGAAGGGTCTACCTTGCATACGACAGTGAGGTTTTTGCAGGTGTGAAGCGTGGCTTGCGGCTTTGCTTCACACGAGGCACCCAGTTCAGTACCATCCAAATTGCAGGTGCACAATGAGTATTTCATGGATAAGGGGAGGAATGGATGGACCTCTCCAAGATGCGCCAGGAGCTTCCTTAGCATTGTGGGAACTGAACCAGTCACCTTGGGCGATGACAGGATCTAAACCACTGTCATGTTGTCCTGTTCTCCACACCCCCCAAGTCCAGTCTAGCCAAATAACCTCCAACAACTGTTTTTAAACCTAGTTTCCTGAAATATAAACAGGAGGAAAATAATAATACCCCCCAACAAGGTTTGGTGTGCATTAAGCAAGATACTGCATGTGTTTCTAACACTTCACAATCACTCAGGAGCTGCATTATAATAATTCTTATAACGACTAACCTAGTTGTTATCCAAGAAAATATTAGTGTATCCACAGACTGGCGCACTCCGTGGTCACAGTGGCACTATTCTCAAAGGAAAGCATCTGAAGATGGAAATGAAAACTTTGGTTTTCCAAAGGCAGAAATGGGCATGGTCCAAGGTGTCCTTCAAGTTAACGAAAGTGTTATTAAGGACGTCGAGGCACCTGGATCTAGAGGTGAAGGTGGGTGGTCTATGCGGTCTCCCCACCGCACACAGTACAAAGCCAGCCGCCTCTGTCGAGATGATTCTAATCTTGCTAAATGTGTACCCTGAACACATCACTTCTTTCCTCCGTCTGTTATCCTCTCAGCCATCCCTCCTAATATTTACTGAATACCAAAAAAAGGTGCCAGGGTCGGCTTCTCATTCACAATGACGAGTATAACCTGCAACAGATAACATCCAGATTCTATTTCCCTCGAGTGACGACTCATTCGGAAAGTCCCTGATACCTTCATTGAAGCAGGTGCGCGGGTAAAGAGGCATAGAATATTCAGTCAAGTTTAAGACCTTCAGCTGGGCACATGTCTGATAAATCCATAACAACTTTAAAGCAGACATACAGCGAACTGTGTCAAGGTCAGCCTCCCTTCCTTATCAAATCCTGGACATTTAATCTGTCACTTACAGTGGCTCCCATAAATCACAGCGCAGGAACCCAGAAGGAGCCCCAGGGACAGCCCGATCCGGTGATTTGAAAGCTGTGCCCCGGGAGCCTCCCAGGCTGGAGCAGGGTGGCGGGAGGAAGAGACAAGGGCGGACGGGAGGGCCCTGCTCTGGTGCCCACTAGCTCAGCTCTGCCTTCCTTTAGGTTAATTCAGGGAAAGACTTCATTTGAAGAAAAGGATCGCTGGCTTAAAAACCCTTTAGAGAAGAATCACTGATTTTTCCAATTCCATTTCATGATGAAGCAGCTGAGCGCGGGGAGGTGTGCCGCTGGCTAAGCGATGTCCCGGGCCACGCTGGTGGCGCCCGCAGGGCAAGAAGAGCTCTTCCGTTTCCTGCACTGGTTCTTCTTCCAGGTGATTGGAAATTTTCTACAGCCTTATGAAATCTGGCTCTAGACGGGTCGTAAGGCCCCCTCGTACCGCTGCTCCGCCTACCGGCCTCTGCTCTCTGGTCCTAGGCAGCTGGGGCCCTTTTCGTTCACACTGTGAAGCAGAACTCCCCATTCCAGATGTCTGTCTGGCTAGGTTCGAGCAGGGGGCTTCTCCTCTGGGGGACTTCAGGCTGCGTCAGCCTCGCACTGTGGCAGCACACATCCTGGCCCATGGAAGGCACTCCCCAAATGCTACTGCAATGATGGCTGTAATGTCTCACCCAGCAGCTCCCAGAGAATGTGGGAGCCTACCTGAGAAGAAGGGTCACCGGCTTCAGAAGGAGAAGGAAAAAGTGCTCCTCTGCTCAACTTTATACAGGGCCCCAGATTTTATAAACGTGTTGGCTCTGTTATGAGATCTAAGAGGAGACTGTGACGGGAGAGTGTAAATTCAAGGTAAGAAACCCAGATGCCTCCGGGAGCCAGGAAGTGCAGCAGAAATGGGAATGACCAGGCAGAAGTCACAGAGAGCAGCAAAGGCCAAGGCACACGTGCGTCGCCATTTAAAAATAAACATAGGTAAGGACTGCTTTGGCCAAACAAGATGCTTTGCGAACTTGTCCCCACCCCTCAAAAACGACCAGAAAAATGAATGTCTCTCAAAATTCAGTACCATACAATCGCGGCTGATTTTTCTGCCATAAATCATCATAGAATGTCTTCCTCTAGAAAATTCAAGTTCAAGTCAAATTAAAATCCAAAGTCAATTCCAGAATAGTCACTTTTCTTGGGAATCTTCCTGGTGCCCGTGAGAAGATGATTCCTGCACCATCCTCTTCATTTGACGTGAGCAGGGAACACGGGAAACAGGGACAACCAAAGGGCCACCTTTCTCATGCCCCATTTTTACCAGGGACCTGATGAGCAAGGCTCATTGACTGGAATCTCCTATTTGTTCTGCTGAAACCGAGAGAAAAAGGGAAGCCAGAGTACAACAGTGGTTCTCCGTGAAGGACAGCATCCCAAAGCAGACATCACCTGCTGGGGTTCCTGGGTAAAAGAAAACCTAGTTGTATAAAGGTGATGAATTTTGCCTTGGCCTGTTGCTCAGTGGTTAGAGCGCTGGCCTGCGGTCCAGAGAGACCCGGGTTCGGTTCCCACTAAGGGCATGTACCTCGGTTGCAGTTTGTCTCCGGCCCTGGTTGGGTCGTGCGGGTGGCGGCCACTCGATGTGTCCCTTTCACATCGATGTCTCTCTCTCTCTCTTTCTCCCTCCCACTCTATCTGAACAAAAAATGGAAAAATGTCCTCGGGTGAGGATAAAAAAAAAGTTAAAGTTGACAAATTTCAAAATTTCCGACCCTTATGCCCATTCTCTTCCATAATTATAGACTTTGAAAATAAATGAGTAAAGCAAAAGTGTTTGTGGGTGCCCCTCACCTTACATAAAGCTCCCTAGGTAGCAAGAAGAGGGCAAAGAGATGATAAGACAGAGAACCTGCAGTGGCTCTCAGATGCCCCGGAAAGTCACACTCCCAAGGCACAGGCTTCGAGCTCACTCTCCCTCGCCAAGGTGCTAGGAATAACTAACTCTCTGAGATTAAAGAATAAAATAGACGTACACTCAGGTCTGGTATCATGGCACTGAGCCTAACCAAAGGAGATATGCTACAGTCATTCACATTTCGGAACCTTTCAGCCCGCGAGAGGCAGTGCCAGGGACCTGTTTCAAAACACTGTGCCCTTATACCACCGTTATAAAGGGACCTTGTCAAACCCTCGAAGTGGAAAGAAGGCAATTTTTTCTGTTTAAAATTATTATGTTTTTAATAACGCGACTCTAGCAGAGAGGGAGAATGTTCAAACTCTTAAAGTCTCTATAGTCCACGGAGGGCTGAATAAGAATACCTTGGACTTGAAAACTGGCCAAGCAGAAAATTTTGCAGGAGGACGAAAGGAAATAATAGTAACAATAATGCGAATGGCTATGAGAATGGAAGAACTCTGGGGCTGTGGGACGGACTAGGAGATACGTCATCTACATCCCTTCGCTGAGGACTGTCAGGGGCTCGTACCAGACAAGGGCTACATCCAGCCTGGAAACAGGGCGAGAGGCTCTCAGCTAGACCCGGGCAGAGCCCGCCTTTCCCTGCTGGGCTCCTAGCACCTAGAAAAATGCTTGGCACTTGACTAGTGCCCACTGCCTACCTGTGAAGTGAATGAATGAACCTCCAGCAGTCCCGCTGGCTCCACGCTTTGCACTGACTTGCCTGGGCTGCAGAAGCAGCAGAAACAGTAGCCAGGGCAAGCCCTACCTCTGACCTCAGTCTGTCCCCGTCAGGCTCCATTAATTTTCACAAGTCCTGACAGCTCTAACGTTAATACTCACACTTGCTGATGGAGCCACACAGCAGGTTCAGACTGCTACCTTCTCCTCTGAAACTCATGCATTAGGGTTTCTTCCATGCTTGCAATGGGAAACCAAGTCTAAGAAATATTAAACACAGAAAACTAGATTACAATAACGTCCGGACTGAGCCAGAAACCCAGGAGAAAGTAAGGAATGCCACGTGGAAGCCCGGTGGTCTGCTGCAAGAATCGGGGCTGGTGTGAGAAGCCACAGCTGAAACGCTCCCTCCTCTTCTTCAGCCTCCTCCATGAAAAGAATCCCCAGGCACCAGGAAAGCAGACCCCCACTAGACCCGAGGAGTCACCAGTTTATGGCACTGATGACAGATAAAGTAACTAAGAAGTGTGAAGCACGAGGGGACAGGCCACTAGTACCCACATAACTATGTATTAGGGGCCTGCAAACAGCTCAGAGATTTGATTCTTGCTCAGCAGCAACCTGTTTGCATGCATCCCTGTCTCAACCATAACCTTATTGCAACATAACTCTTTGTGACTTAAACACACACACACACACACACACACACACACACACACTACACTCATTCCCACTCATACATTTTAAAAGACCACCATAAAGTGGTAAAGATGGATGACAATATCCTCTTCATTTCCCAAATGAGTATCTCTAAGTTGCCACCCGGACCGACATGGCATGTCCTACACAGGAAGTGGTGGTGGCCACTATTCCCTGCAGCGTGGCTCCAATTAGACTTGAGAATTAGGTTCTGGCCGGACCATTGGAACCACAGGGAGTCTCCTCACTGTTCTTTTGTCCAACCTCTAAAAATGAGGGCCTGGTCTTGATAAGAAAGATTTATATCCTGTAGAACAAATGTGATCTGAACAGACTATCACCTAAATGGATCCAACTTGGGGTTCCACCAGGTAGTCACACGAAGAATCTGGTAAATACACTGTCAGGTCTCATCCCGGCCAGCTGTGGGCACGTTTCCATCACTCAGATGTATAGAATGTAGGGGCAGATGGCAGCATGAAAAGACCAGGGACTTTGCCCTGGCCAGTTTGTCTCAGTGGTTAGAGTGTCAGCCCACGGACCAATGAGTCGCAGGTTCGATTCCAGTCAAGGGCACGTACCCCGGGTGGGGTTCGTCCCCGGCTCTGGTGCGGGAGGAAACCAGTCGATGTGTCTCTCTCTCTCACATTGATGTTTCTCTCTCTCTCTCTCCCTCCCTCCCTCCCGCTCTATCTGAAGAGAAATGAAAAAATATCCTCGAGTGAGGATAAAAATAAAAATAAAAATAAAAATATCAGGGGTTTCGGAGTCAGACAGATTTAGGACCAAATTGCTAGTTCTGTCGCTTATTACCTATGAAACGCCAGCTCCACACGTTACCTAACTTTCCTTTTACCAGAAAAATGAGACAACCTACATTACAGAGCAGATAAGCAGACTGAAAGGATCAGTAAAGAACCTAACCCTAACCTGACCCGTAAAGGGCAATTGTTATTATTTTCTAAATCTGGTCCTCTGTTCTGCATTGTAACTTCATTCAGGATGAGCGGCCCACCTCCTTCCTACCACCTTGAAAGGGTCTTCAGTGAATATCTTTAATAAAGTAGTAGTGTTCACTGACAAAGTCTATGGTGACCTGAAGACTATTGTTTTTCTCCCCACACAAAGCCTTTAAAAATCAACTGAGAAAAGGTGTTCCTTCCAGCAATAATTATAAAACTAGTGGCAATTATTCTATTTAATAATTAGAGGAACGAATACAGAGCCTATGTGTTTGCATTTTTAACCATTAAGGCAAAAGTCAAATTAAATAAGAATAGCACGGGTATAAAGGACAGTAATAATTTTGAGGCTTTTTAGATCCCCTCCCCACCTGAACTCTGCAAAAAAATCCTCCCGTTCAAACTGCTGTTCTTGCGTGCTGGGACAATGTTTGGGCGAGGAATGTGGGACATCGGCGTGTCGTGATTCCGGGGGCTGGTCCACTGCAGCCAGAACAGAGAGTTGACAATGGAAATAAAATCGCTGCCTTAACAGTGCCACTGGGGCGAGATGAAAACGGTCTTCCAGAACTTGATTAAAACTAAATTGAAAAAGAACGTATTTGGCTAATATTACATTAGACTAAAATATAGAAATGAACCCTAATACTCTTGAAATCTAATAAGGAAAAGCCATCTCAATTTCCAAACTTTCAAAAGCATATTCTTTAAATGCATCACAGATCAATTTACATGGTGCTTTTGCCAATAAGCAAAACCAAATCCCAGGCTCCAATTGGCTCATATTGGAAAGTGTGAGAGCAAATGTTAGAAAATGCAATTACTGCAAACAAACTCCATTTTCTCTCCTCTGAAGGGAATTTCAGAGAATATTTTATTGCCATCAAATAATATTTCTGAAGGCATCAATACACAATTCTATTTTCTCTTCGGAGTCCCTGCTCACTGTATAATCTAATCCGCTCTACAGAATATCTTGGAATTTAGAGAAGAGCCTACGAAAGGGGATATTACCTTGCACACACATCCTGTGTCAATTTTAATAATTGGCACTCTGGACAGGAAGCCGCAGAGAGCAGAATTTAGGATCCAATAAAATTGACTTTTCTTATTTTATAACTCAAAATTTTAATGAAGCACTTCAAGAATAAACTTCTAAAAGAAATCTCTCAGGGAAGGTTATGTTGATCAACGGTGACAGCAACAAGATGGAGGCAGTGGAGACCACCTTCATCTCCTCTTCCATTTCTGCTTCTCCCCACCCATCAACTGGCAACATTTTCTAATAAAAATTCCAGGTAACCGGAAGCTACAAAGAAGACTTCCTGGGGGATATGAAACCAGGACATCTCCTGTTGATAAGGGTTCTGTTTCACTGGAACACCAGCTTCAACCCTCTCTGAGCTCTTGCCTTTGGAGCAGCTTGAAGAGCTGTGTGGTCTAAATGCCTCCAGCCTCCCTCTGGGATGAAGTGGCACCATTCCTTAGGAGGAAAGACTTTCTGCCAAGTCCATCATGGCCCCTGGGACCCAGCACTTATTTCCCTTTTCACATTTTTATCCCTTACCCATAGGTTATGATCTGAATGTTTGTGTCCCTCTCAAATTCCTGTGTTGAAACCTTAATCCCCAAATATGATGATGTCTGGAGGTGGGGCCTTTGGGAGCTGATTAAGTCATGAGGGTAGAGCCCCTATAAATGGGATGAATGCCCTTATAAAAGGGATCCCTAGCCCCTCCCACTATTAAAGGCACAGTGACAAGCCGCCATCTATGAACCAAGAAGAGGGCTTTCACCAGACCGCGACCGTGCTGGCCCCTGGATTTTGGACTTCCGGCCTCGAGAACTGTGAGAAAATAAATTCTCATTTAACCCACACAATCTGTGGCATTTTGTTGTGGCAGCGCAAGCAAACTAGCACACCCTCCTGGAAGGCAGACTCGGCTTATTCTATCCTATACACTAAAGCTGAGGTGCTCGTATAATACAGATCTCATCATACATCTTCCCTCCACACATTCCACACTCGTCCACTTTAAAATCTTCCCAGATTCCCGAGTATTCCTACAGACAAAAGGCCAAACTCCTTGTGTGGGGTGTACAACTTGTGGGATATGGCCCCCCTCAGCCTCCCCTCCACTCATATCTGGGGTGGCTCTGAGCTTGCCAAGTGCTTGCAGTTCACAGAATGAGAACTTGTATACAGGGCTCTTTGACTATAGTCCTCAGGAGGGTCAGACGATATTTTATTCATCTTTGCATTCCCAGCAGGCTTTAATAATTATTCATCAAAAGAATGAATAAGTAAGAAATAATTTTATCCTGGCTAAGAATCATGTGGATACGAGTAGCTTGTACCTCAATTTTGGATTCCAGATGGCCTTAAAAGTGTTACAAATCCTATTTTTATTTTATCCCAGGATGGCACCAATTATATCCATTGCAAAGCATAATATTCATTTGCAGTGGAGAAACTAAATCTGATTTTAAAAATCTGTTGTCAGAGGACTTTCAGGGTGGGGAAGGCAGACAGAGGTAAAAATACTTTCTTGCAATTGTAAAAACTCAATTTTGTTGACGGAGTGAACAAATGAACAAATGAACGAATGAATGAATGAATGAACTATACACATCACACAAATAATGGGTTTCACTTTCAAAAGAGAAGGGAATTACTGCTGTTGCATGGTTAACATTACTCATTTAAAGATTTTTGCAGCCTTTGTTCCCAGGATTGGGTAGTGCAGAGGAGATAATCAATAGTGGAGTTAATGGAATAGTCATTCATTATTTGAGGAAGTTGCCTGTATTTCTTCTTCGTTGTATCCCTTCATATGAAAGTTTTCACCCCTAGGCCTCCCAGGCAAATCACTGCTGTTTTGACAGCTGGCTTTGCAGAGGCCACAATGAGCCTACTGCCCGGGCCACACAGGTCATGTGTGTGCATCTTCTCAGGCCCCCTGTCACCGGGTCAGATGAAAGAATCCATGCGAACATGCTTGCAAGGCCAGCTCTTTTCTTTTGCTTCCGACAGAAAAAAATCAAGAGGCGGCAGGATGCCCTTGACATCTTATCCTCTAATTCCAGGCTCACTGACATTCCAAGCTAGGAGAGTCCTCAGAGATCACAATCATTCCTCGTGTGGAATGGAAAACCACACTCCGGCAAGGCTAGACGGTCCCTCCAAGGTCACCCAACAAGTTCGCTGCAACGTGGAACTCCTCCTTTTCCCGCCCAACCCTCTTCTTTGCCTTGTCACACAATTACACAGCCTGGGCTTTTGAATCGAAGGGTGTTGAAATGATTTTCTTTACAGATCAGGAAATTGAGGTTCAGAGAAACGGAAAGCCTTTTCTAAAGACTACGCCTGCAATCCTGACTCCTGACTCCTAAAATCAATCTGTCACTACCTGCAAGTCCCATCCAATAACCCCCAGAGCATAGAGCCACTCATTTCTTCATCTCACAACACTCAAGACTGCACAGGTTCATGGTTGGGGTACTCACTCTGTTCTTTTTTAAACCTCGATTATAGTTCAAGATCATTTTCTCTCATTTGACCCATGGACGGCATCTGTTTAGCAACCTGTGAGCTTAAGTCACAGAGTGACTTAAGATAATAGAAAGGAACTCTCTGGATCCAGCCACTGTCCTTCCAAATTTTCCTTCTGTCTCAGACACTATTATTGAGGCACCTTTGATGAAATTCGATGGTAGAGATCTTCCATGAGGCGAACAGCCCAATTTTGACTTATTTTTGTCTATCAATAACTAAGGGGTTGTTTGCTTACTCCCAGCCAATATGGGACCCTTTTTCATACCAAATACCTAAGTGATGTCTCAAGGTTCTGAAAGAAAAAAAAAACCAAAAATGTTTTCTAGACATATCTTTTTATAATACATAAGTTTATCTCAACCATAATATTTCATTTCTGTCTGTCTCTGAAATACCACCAGCATTTTCCTCTAAGGTTATTCTCTTCCAAGTGGGAGGTGAGGCCAGTATCATTGATTCTTAAGTGCTGAAAATGCAGGTCAAATTTTTTGAAAAAGACTACTTTTTATTTTTTATTTTTCAAATGAATTCCTTTGGGGTGTTTTGGCTAGAAACTGGAGATTAGATGCATTGGTAGAAAAAAGAAGGCACAGTCTGTATTTTTTGCAGGGTCTAACATAATAATTCACAACCGAGCACTCCAGCCACTTCTATTCAAACTCATTCAAAGCTTGTGAAGCTGATTCCTTCCTAGGAAGATCTGGCCAGATTTCAATGCTTTGGGTTACATTCTTACTTTTTAGCTCTGTCATGTGGCATTTCACTTTCATCTCCACATTCTCAGATTCACCCACTTTGTGGTTTCCTTTCCCTTTTGGCTCATTTCAAAGTTCTTGCAAAGTCAGGTCATAACCTAATTTTGTAATCCAGCAGCCTTGGGGAAAAGAAATCTTATTAGATCCAATGAAATCTCATTAGATCCCTGACCTTCTCAAAAGTCAGGATGAGATTTGATAATGAAATGGGGTCCCAGAATGCCCATGGAATGTTCAGTCTTTCCACACGGTCAACAAGTACCCCCTGGGCCCTAGGGTAAGATAGGCAGAGCTGGGTACTGGCTGGGAATATATGAAAGTACAAAATAGAAGAGTCTCTGGCCTTAGGGAGCTTATACTCGGCTGCGAGCAACAGACAAAGAAGTGAATACTAACAAAGCTCAGATTATGATCATTGTAAGAAGGGAATTAGCAGGTACTAAGAAAGAGAGTAACAGAAGAAATCTACAGAGATACGGTGACCAAAGAAGGTGTTTTTGAGGGGGCTCAGCCAACATTTGCAGTCTCTGCAGCCCTTTAGTAATAATCAATTAAGATATGTGAGAAACAGCCTTCCCCATCACATGTAACATAATAATAAGAAGGTAGAAAGCGTGTGCGCACACACACATACACACACACACATGATGCTTAGAACAGTATTCAAGATAAAAAGGAATACTGTAGAGCAGAAAGTGTTACAAGAATTTTTAAAACACGCAATACCTGACTAATTTAGTCAGGGATACTGACTGACCTCTTTTCCCTTAGATTGTCAAATTAAAAAATGACAACAGCCAACATGACAATAGCCATCTGGTGTAAATGAATCAAAAGTATACCTATTTTTTTTTTTTGCATGTTGCAGGATTTTAGTAAGTAGTTTATATGTGCCATGAGATGAAAAGGGTTGAAAATCACTGTTGTAGAGAAAAAGAAAAACAGAAAAGTGCAATTCTTCAAGATGAAAGTAGGAAACAGGTAATAGTATGGTATACTAAAGCACAACCCAAGGCTGTCCAGTCCCTAGCTGAGCCTTGCCATAGTGCTTGCCCCCTGAATTACAGCAAGTCGTCTATGTGGACTCCATTCTAGAAAAACAGCAGGCTACTTGCTCCAGAGTTCAATGCAAAGATATTTCCCTGCTAGATTCATAGAGCAGACACTCTGGTTGGTCTCCCCCAATCCTCATCTCAGCTTTCCGTGACAGCAGAGCCCCTAACATCTTTCATGTATTCATCCCTGGGAAGCCACATGCCCAAGAAAGATGTGCCTATTCTTAGACCCAGGTAAGTGGATCTTAATGAATTCTATTTCCCTTGCCTGTAACTGGTTTAAAGAGGTGCATGTCACCCAATCCTAGCCAATGAGACAGAAGGGGCAGTCGGCTGAAGGGCTCCCGGAAACAGTCACCCCCTACACAAGACAGACACCACAAGGAGGGAATGGCTCTCTTCTTGCCACTGAATATTGTCATGTCTTCACACTAAGCCTGGAACTTCGGTAGTCACTCCCCAACCTCAGGGGCAAGGTTAACATGTAAGAACAGGAGAAACACTAAAATACCTGGGCTCCTGGGAATCATCCCTGGGTTCCTACATTACCAGACCCTAAAAAATGCTTCACTCCCAGCCTTCTTGTTATAGGAGATAATAAATCCCTTGTTATTTAAGCCATTTTGTTTCTTCCAGCCAGAAGCCTCCTTACTGATTTGGCACACGGTTTACACTTCCATGTGCTTATTAATAACACAACATCTCTCCCAAAACAACGTTATTTGTATACTTTCTACTGCTCCTGACAACGGTCTAGGAAGAATCCTAAAGTGTGACTGCTGCCTCTGGAAAGGACGTCGAGAGTCTCTGCAAACAAAATTAAGTGATGATGACCATTATGAGGCTTAGAATGAACACAAACAACACGCTCTGTTGGGCACTGTCCTGCAAACTCTATACATTATTCTACTTAATCCTTACAACAACCCTATGAACTAAGAATTGTGATCCCCTTTTGCAGACGAGGCCATTGAAGTGCACAGAAGTCACAATGGAAAAGAACAGCCTTGCTAAGTAAGGGTGATGAGGGCGTGCAGAACATATCCCTGAACTTGACAGTTGATACCGTCATGAGAAGAACAGGGCAGTGAACTGGCAGGAAGGCCACAGAGAGTTCGTTAAAGCTCGTTATTCACACTCACCAGTAGAGAACGCGATTCAGTAGGTATGAGCTGGATTCCAGGAATCGGAATTTTTAACCACCTGCCTGGTAAGCAGTCAGGTTTAGGAGAGAGGAACTTGAAACAAGAGAAAACTGAGCTGCCCAAGATTTGGGGGACATAATAGGGTAAACTGAGCTGATCTATTAACTCCCTTTCAAGTAAGAATGTAAAATGCTTCAAATGCTAACTCCCATCAGAGCGGTCAGATGACCACCCATAGCTTAGGATTTAGTTAACTTGTCTCCCAAATCCTACAGGACATAGAGAGCTGTGTGTGTTTCCTTGTCTTCTTGGCTGTCTGATTCAATACTAGCCCCGACTTGCCTCAAAGAAATGCCAAGAACTTCCTGCAACAGCTATGGAACAGCTTCTAGTGCGAAGGAAACTTAAAAATCCCACCAAGCCTAGGTCACAGTCGTTTCGGGAACTCCCTAATACAGACACTTGAAAGCCTGGATCGGCCAGAAGAGTTCAAATAAAGCAGGCAGACATGGTCACTATGGCAATTTTCTGTCTACCAGAGTCAGAGAGCATGAAAGTGACCGAAGACAAATGACACTAAGCTGACCTGCAAATGCATGGTACCTGAGCAACCACCTCCCCATGCTGCCACATGCCAGCCACTGCCGATCAATCATAACATCCTTCCCACTGAGCCTGCGTGTGCCAGGAAGAGCCTTCTTAATAAAATGCTTCTGGGCCTAACCTCCCTCGGAACACGAATAAAAATTAAGATCTTTCACAAATAACAAAAAAGAAAAGAAAAAGAAAAACACTGTGCGTTCATTTCCCAGACACTCTTCTGGTGTACTCAAGTGTTATTATTATTATTATTTCTATCGCTCCTCCTGTTCATAAAGGGCACTTGGATAAATGCCTGCTGAATTTAATTTGTTTTTTTTCCTACTCTTCGGCCAAAGGATTCAGCATCTCCCTACATGAATATTATACTCAGCAGAGCCCATGAAATAAAGGAGCCAAAACAGTTAATTAGCAAGTCACCAAGACTTAGCAAGAAGCAGAAGACAGCTTAGGGAGCTGCCCATCCTTCTTGTAATAAAGAAAATAAAGACAGTTATTCTAAGAACATTTATTAACCCCCCAGTATGGGTAACTGCCATCAGATGTGGGTCTGTTAGTCCTGCATTAACATACGCTACTGAATCTTGGTTTGCAATGGCACAGTAATGCCCATGATACTGCAAATAAGTGCTAACGCTGGAGTTTTGGAAACCAAGCCCTGTGTCTAGCAAATGCTTTTAAAAGAATTTCTCTCTCAGTGGTTCCTTGACCAGAAGAAATTCATTTTATGTTAAAAAAAGAAATACAGAAAACAAGGAGGCATTCAATTGAGCAAGCATTTTTCTTGACTCATTTTAAGAGAACCTCTTACATTCACCAACAATTTCTCCAATTGGTGGAATCACAGGAAGAGATTTTGTATGGTGTGGCTTATACTCCCCTCTATATTGGTGGACGACCTAAAATAATGAAATGGCAATAAAACACAAAAAAAAAGAAGAAAGAAAGGGTTTATAATAGTCGGGACACGCCGACCAATTTTAAATTGAATTACACAGCCTGCTAATCTTTATGATGGGATAAAATCTCTTTCAACATTATGCATTATACTAAAATTTGCAGCACTTCCCCCTCCCCGCTTCCTGAGCTGAGAGTCCCCCCACCAACCTCCCCAGTGATAAAGCTTCTCTTCGCCCCCAAAAGCATTGTTCCCGCTGCCTGGGAAGGCAGGGCACAGCTCGTGCGAGATTTCATTTTTATAGCCATTGTTAGTTGGTGAGCATCTATATTTCACACCGGGGTATACAAACAGTGTTACGAACACTGGGCATATTTTCTTAATACACATTTCTAAAAAAGGTAGACTCAAACACACACATATGGTAAAAGAGATTTTTAAAGCCAACAGCATGGAGAAGCGTGTTACATTTTAAACACGGATGTGCGTATCTGAGGAAGCAGACACACGGCAGAAACTCTGAGCTCTGCAGGGTGAGGGTGGAGGTACCCACACGGATGCAGGACTCTGTCTGCGTGCGCTGGGTTCCTGCTCGCTCGGTGTGTTTTCTCTCTGTCTTTAGGCCATGGAGCAGGGTGCGAATGCACAGGGACAGAGCTTGTTCTGTGAGCAAGGACACGCTCACCGTCACCCCTCCAACCCTGATGAAGCGAACGGCAAGAACTGCCTTGTCCAGTTTCCTGATCCTTCTTCCTCCTGTCACAGGGACCCGAGTTTCCAAGTTTACCTCCCCAAAACCACGGATACAGTATTTCTAGGAGACATGACTCTTCTTAAAACGTAAGCTCCTTCCTGGGACCTTAGACTATGGGATCGTACTGTGTGATGCATTTGGCTTATTTATAGTAAAAATAAAAGACGTACCCTTATACACTGCCTTGGGAACAAATTCGTGTTCCCTATTTCGGAGCTATAGCTGTGACTTTTCCAAACATGTGCAAGGCAGGCAAAGAGACTCTATGTAAGAGTAAAAACTTCGATCTTATTATGAGAGTGTGTGGCAAATGATGAGCTACAGAAAAACTACCAGAAACTACACCTCGTTTCTGTTTTAGATCTCTCTAGAAATTCTCGACAGTCGATTAACTGACTCTCCTGTCCCCCCGAGACACACACCGGCTGCTGCTCACAGTGCACTGACTGGTGACGGTCACAGTGCTCCCGTGTCCATCATCCCTACGCCACTTGCATTTATCTCCCAACGAGGTTCTGCCCGCTGCACGTTCCCCCGTAATTACCTCATGTCATTATATGTGACTTACAATGACTAAATACGAACATTAAAAGAGCGCACACATTTATGTTGCCTGGGGAGTACACGGCACCACTTTCAAAAGGGGGAAAGAATCATTAAAAAGCTAGAAAGACGCTGCACTCAAACTGTTTTGTAAGCACCTTTACGGTCTGACTCGCCAATGTGAACGAAAATGGAAGCGTGTTAAATAGGGCGAATTTTAGATAAAGATGATAAATTATGTGTGTGATTTACCCAAGAAAGATAGTGATGATCTCTAGTCACTGTGAAGGAAGAAAAGGCTTCGGCTCAACTTCAGAGGACTGGCCGAAACGCGCACATCTACTTGCTTCAAGGTATGATAGAAATGTCTAGCTACGTCCGGCTGGTGTGGCTCAGTGGTTGAGCATTGATTGACCCATGCACCAAGAGGTCGCCAGTTCGATTCCTGGTCAGGGCACATGCCCAGGTTGTGGGCCCGATCCCCAGTGGGGGGCATACAGGAGGCGGCCAATCAATGTCCTCTCTCATCCATGTTCCTGTATCTCTCTTCCTCTCACTTCCTCTCTCTCTAAAATCAATAAAGGGGGAAAAATTTTTTTTAAATTTGTTTAGCTACATGTTTATCACAATATGGTTTCCCACATTAGCTGCCCTTTTGATTAACCATGACCGTTCCAGCCCTTGGGACAGGGTGAAGGGGCTTCACTGGAGGAGTCATGCATGTGCATGAGCTGAGACTGTGAAGGTGGAAATCACACCTGTCGCCACCTGTAACCCCGAGGCCTTATCACGAACAAACATCCAGAAGCGAAAGCTCCATCTGCACAATGGAAGATGTACGTGGAGTTTTGGTTTCCAGATATTTTCATAGGAGAATCCTATGTTTCCTCCTTTCCCAGTGCTAAATATACAAGCTTCAAGATACATTTGTCAATTTGTGCATAAGTCATTTTTAGGCTTTGTGGTTACACTGCTTTCTGAATCCAAGCTTTCTGTTTAAAAAAAGGATTCATAAAATGAAGGTTGTGAAAATACCAGTTTGGTTTCCTACATCCCTAAGAAACTCAGACTGCAGCGAACAAAACAGCATTCCTACCAGGACCACGGTCACCACCACTAAGACGATGACTCGATGTTCTTGTGTGATCATCAACCTCGAATTCAGATGACAGATGCATACGGCTCTGATACACCGTGGGTGCTGACTCACCAACAACTGTGATATGAAGTAATTGAGAATGACTGATAGACAATCTTGTCCTCAACGTATTTCAGAGAAATCGAAGCCCAGAGGTTGTACATTTTACCATCAGCTGTCTGTCCTCACAGGCCAGTTTAGTCTCCTCGAAATGAAAAGAAAGTTTGTTCCCCAACCTTATTTTCAAACAAAGGACAGAAATACAAACTAGAGGATAAGTGAGATTCACCTAAATGACAGGAAGAAGGGAGACAACGCAGTTTAATTGCACAACTTTACCCTGAAATTAGATGGGGAAAAATGTGCCGTTTCTTTCCTGCTCCTGAAATTTCAAAGCATTTAAGAAACACTGGGGAAGAACGTGTGTTTCCGTTTCATAATGCGCCCCAAATCTTGGTGCAATAACATCTGAATCAGTAGATCAATAATGCATGTTATAGTTAGCTGCTTAATTATTCATTTTGGATGTACCAAATAGGGTTTTAAAACAAATTCCAGATGTGGAAAGAGCTAGGAAATACAGGCAGTGTAATCAAAACTAAAAGTCGTTTTTCCCCCAGTGTTATTTTTTTCTTGAACATTGTGAAATTCTCAAAATTAAAGATATTTTATTACAATTTTAAATACACACACACAATTATGTGTTCTTTGGACTGTTACAACTGCTCCAATCAAATGCCCTAAATAACCCACTTCTAAATACTATCCATAAAAATAGCATGTATCATAATATCAAAAGGTCACAAGGTAAAAAATAGACACAAATGCTAGAGTAAGAACAGTACCAAGGATATGCAAAAATAAATTAAAAAAAAAAAAAAAAAAGAACAGTTAATTTGGGGAAAAACGAATTGAGCTGTATGCCATGAACAAGCATGTGCTGCCAGGTCCAGGGACCACCTCTTTAGACTTTGTAAAACAACACCTTATGGGCAAGAAGCAGCTTGATCAGGAATAACATATTGGAGGAACTAAAATATTTTTAAATGAAAATGCAAAACTATTCCAACTTTCTTCCTTAAAAAAAAAAAGAAGTCAAGAATAAACAAAAACAAAACCAAATATAGGGATGTAACTGTGAGTTTTGAAATGAACCCCCATTTTGGTTTAAGTTATGAATGCCTACTAACCAACTACCTGCGGAGAGGCCAGAAGTCCTTCGGTCCACTGCTCTGGAATGTGCCTTCAAGTTGCCACAGAGACGAACTCGGCCATAAACATGCAGAGAACCTGAGTGTGCAGTTTCAGCTCATCACTTAGCACTTGCTGGCCAGCTGTTGCGCAGCCTTCCATCAGAAAAACCTAGTTTGTTTGACATTCACTAATGATTTCGCTAATTTTTAAAATTAGTTTAAGATACCATGCAGTATCTCTTGGAGCAAAAAAAAAAAAAAAAGAGTTAAGTAACTATCTAAGGTAAATATATTTTCTGGTCCTTACCAAGACAATGTAAAAATTAGACATGAAAGAAATGTGACATCGCTCAATTCCCCGTTGCGACCAGTCCCTAGGATCCTGGGTCCCAGCCTTCCTGTGTGCCACGGATTCAGAAGTCAGGGTTCAGAACACAGCCACTGCCTCTTCGAGCCCTGTGACCTAGGCTACCGTAGGTCAGCATCTGTAGCTTCAGCTCAAGAATAACTTCTCTGTGTGTTTGCTTGGGGGCTGAATGAGATAAACAAATATGTTTGCAAAAGACCCACAGCATCTTGCCACTTGATGTACAGCTATACTAATTTCACAAGGACCAAGTTTCCATGATAACCCCTCACTGTTAGAAGGTAAGAAAATGACAAACCGTTTTTGTTTGATTTGGTTTGATTTTTAAAACTGATTGCAGTGCATGGTGGAGCCTGAACAGGAAAAAAAAAAAAAATAGCTATAAAGGACATTATTAGGTCAACTGGCAAAATCTGAAAAAAAAAATCTGTAGATTAAATAATAGAACTGTAGCAATTTATATTTGATTATGAAAATTATAGTGGGTTCATGTAAATGAGCAAATACAACAAAAGGTTAACAATTGGCGAATCTGGTTATCTGGGAGTAGGGCATATGAGAGCTCATTGTATTCTTCTTGTAACTTTTCTTAAACTTGAAATGAGACTCAAAATAAGTATTAAAATGTTAACTGAAAAATGATTAATCAAGCGGGACTGCCCACTGGTGTGGGAGGTGCTGTCTACACGGCCCCTCTGGTCCTTCACCGTGGTCCCCACGCTGTACTCCCCTCCCCCGGCCTGTCCTGCGCAGCGTGCAGGAATGGCTGAACTTCGCAGACAGTGCTATAATTATGTCCTCTTCTCTTTCATCTTCCTTGCACTCCTCCAAGGGAGCATGTGCAGGGTGAGCTAATGATTTGCTGCGGATCTCTGATGAGTACTATATTATTTGCATCATGATATTTTCATTTCTTCCCCCTGCACATAATGCCACGTTGACAGCAAGGTCAGTTAAGTTACTATAAGGGATTTTTAATGAAAACAATTATAAATTAAAAATAACTGTGTTTAAAGCATTTAACAGTCACTAGGGTCAAGTGATTACAGCAGTTACAAGACCCATGGGACGTGTTCACACCAAAACAAAGTGAATAAATTACCTCAGCTGGCGCATGTAATCACTAAGTGACCACAGGGGTCAGGCAGAGTGGAACCCTGAAGACTTTCACGCAAAACCAATAATGAAAATTTATCAGTCAAAAGGTGGGGGGGAAGGGGGAACATCAAGAATTAGTGAGTCGAGCCACAGACTGGAAGCAGAACCGACTCTCCATGCAGCCTGAAGAGCCAGGAAAATGACACTCACAACCCCAGGGGACTGCTGGAAAAAAAAATTCCAGGAAAAACAATATGCAGCAGGCTGGGGGGATGTGGGAGAGCTAAAATGGAAGTGATCTAGGCAGCATTGGCAAGTTAAAAGCCAAACCAAGGGCTACTTGCATAGAAGAATGACTGTCCTTATCCAGAAACCTGTGGCAGGGTCTGGAAATGCATTTGGAGGTCTACAATAAAAGACAACAAAGGGTGTGATGTTAACAATAAAATGATCACTTTTAACACTGACATGGCACTTTACATCTTCTGAGGGTTGTTCCCTCAAACTTCACCCTCACAGCTCTGGGACAATTTCTGCAAGATCAGGGAAGCAAACACATTTTGCTGATGGAAGTACCACTAGGAAGTGAAGAAAATCAAACATTTATTGAAGAGTCCCTATGGGCTAAAGACTCCGCTGGGAGTGTCATTTCGGGAGACTCAGAATTGGAGGAGATCAGCATCCCTAAAACTAATGTGTGCTAATGGTATGAACTTAGCATGGAGGGGAGGAAGGGGTGACGACCAATGGGGGAGGCAGGGCCAGTTTCCTAACAGAGGGAACCTTTGAATTAGGCCTTAAAGAATGAGCAAGAGTGCACAGAAGAAAGGGTACAAGATTGGCAAGCTGGTGGTGGGACCAACAGGAGCAAAGATTTAGTGATTCAGCAAAAATCTATTGTTTTCTACACATACAGCACCGTGCTAGTGACCGCACGGAGAGGGAGACCCACCCCCTATGCTTGTGAAGAGACCCACCCCCAGATCTCATGGAACTTGCTTTCATTCCCCTATCCATTCTGAGCAGCTCGTATGGGTCAGGCCCTGTTGTAGGTATCGAGGATGCAGGGCCAAACAGCACAAGCCCAGACCCTCATGGAGCTTGCATGCAGTGGAGAGACTGATGATAAGAAACAGAAGTAGAAAATGTAAGATCTCACCAAGCGGGTGACGCTTGAGCAGAGACCAACAGAGGAAATGCCTGGATCACATGAATCAGAAGGGGACTGAGGACAATGAGCAGTATTTGGAAGAGCTGTTAACTCAGTTTGAGAGATATTGGTTTCGAGGCATCTGTGTACCTTCTAAAATCTATGGTAAAATACCTAGTCTCCAGTTAGATGCGAATGTGTGTGTTTGTGTGTGGAGAGAGAGAGAGAAAGACATTAAGATTAAATCAGTACTCCATTCCATAAATCAAACCTCAGAGAATGAGAATAATCTCCCAGGTTTTGACTTGCAGAATTAGCGTAGAAATAGCATCACACCTGGGTAGAAGAAAAAGTCCCTACTCCGGGGCCCTCCACTAACAAATCCGTGCGAATCGGCTAAAAGGTTGACACTTTCTGAATTCCAGTTGCCTACTTTACAAATGGGGCAGTAATACAGACAATGCAAGGCTGGATGCCCAGGGCAGGGATGCCGCTCCCTCGTTCCCCTCCACGCTCTCCGTGGAGGAAGACGGACGGAGACACTGAGATCACACGCACACAGCCTCTTGAAGATGATGGCCCTTCATGCTCTGGTGCACAAGGACCCTGGTGCAGGATTTAGGGTTACGTATTTCAGGGGTTTCAGTGTTCCCTCTAGAGCTAGTGGGTTTAGAAAACTTGGGGACATTTTTGTTTCCAAAGAGCTCCTTTTCTTTATTTATTTTTAATAGTGACAAAATTGTCATACAGTAAAATTCAAAAAGATTTCACCCTTTTCAGGAAAGTGTGTACCCGGCTTTCTCTGGTAAGCTGATGGAGTAATGGTTACTTGTGCCTTGCCCTGGTTCTGTTTAGGAGATGGGGATGTTTCAGCAAAGGAGAAAGCAGGAAGCTTTATTTTTTTTTATACCTTGCATTTTTTTTTTTGCATTTATTTTCAGATAGAGTGGGAGGGAGAGAGGAGGGAAGAGAGAGAGAGAAACATCAATGTGAGAGAGACACATTGACTGGTTGCCACCCACACGGCCCCAACTGGGGCTGGGGACAAACTACAACCGAGGTACGTGCCCTTAGCGGGAACCAAACCCGGGACTCTCTGGTCCACGGGCCGATGCTCTAACTGCTGAGCTAAACTGGCCAGGGCAAAAGCAGGAAGCTTTAGAATGGAATTTGGGAAGAGGAGAAACAACATCCAGGGACTTCAGCTCTTGTCCACAGTATGACCTCGGTCTGTCCTTCCACCTTTCTGGATCCCCATCCATCCATCAGCAAGACAGGGATAATACTGTCTGCCCATATCGACTTCCCTGCGCCATTATAAGCACTAATGATCTAATATACTCAAAAGTACTTTGAGTCCTTTGGAGGAAAGATGTCATATAAATTAGAGGCATTATAATTAATGTAATTAAAGAAAATGGCTGGCCATAACAAAGAGGATTAGGTTCACATGGATCACAAATGACCTAGTCATCATGCCCTCAGGTCACTAACGATCCTTTCTAATGAAACAAAACTCAGTCTTACTTATTTGAGCATACTAAACAATTCTGTATTTAGGTTCTTTTGTTTTTTTGTTAAGTACTTAACATAATTCTATATTAAAATTGAACTATACTTTAAAGTTGATTTTGTCCTTATTGGGAAAAAGTACTTATATATGAATTAGACCATGAAGTAATTCACTTTGGGGTGAAAGAGTCTTTAATGTAAAGAAAAACAAGTGAATAATACGCATGAATCTGTTATTTGGACTAAGCAAATACTTCTACTAGGACTACAAGAAAACAGACTGTTTGTATCCACATCATAGGATAGATAGGCAACTCATAGATACTTTTTGAAATTCTAGAATCTTATACAATACTAAGAGAAAAAATAACACCCTAAGTAATTGCTTGAAATAGAAAGAGAAGTTTTTAACTAAATTATAACTCGAGGATGGTAATTAGGAAAATCAAATTATGAACCACAAATTGAAAAAGTATCGCATGTCAGATATTGTTTTCGTGAGCAAGCTAACGGTTAAGACACTCCTTTGACATTGTACTCCAGACAATGAGAGTGAGAGCATTCTAGGCTGTAAAGACCTCTCCGGCACATCCTCCTCTGCAAGTCATGGGAAGTCATCCCGTGTGTCCTTCTTAAAGCCTCGTACCTTTGCCTCTTTATTAGATATGACTATTAAGTGGTCATAAAGATAGAGCACTATAAACATTCCCGTGCGGCTCCCCTGCTCAAATCACGTCTGAAACTTTTCTTCTGGGAACCGCTCGGGCACCTTACAAGAGAGCAGTTGCTGTTAGGTCACATTATGTTGTTTTTTTTATTCAAGATAATCTATCTCCACTTGCCTACTTCACAAGCTCCAGCTCCTAATAATTGTGTACTACTGCAAAAATCAGTAGCCTTAAACGTGCAAACCATGCTTGGAAAGCGTGAGGTGTCAGAGCTTAAAAAACCAGCTGCAATCTGACTGCAGCCTGGCGTGCCCGGGTTTGTAAGACAGGAGCTGGTGTGCAGCGATGATGTCCAGAGGAGGGACGGGTGACTGTGGAGGGGGGAGGGAGAGAGTCAGGTTAAAGATCGGGGCAGAAGGGAGACGCCAGGAGAAGGAAACAAGGGTAGGGAAAGCGGAGGCCTGACCCCTTAGGTGTGCTCCAGAAGTTAACTGGAATCGAAAAGCATGTCCGTGTGTGTTGGGTCTGGGACGCTTGGAAGATGGTGCCTGTTTCTGGTGGTCAGGCAGGGCCACCTGGCTCACCATTTTCTCTGTCCCACAGGCAGACTGGGACTCGGGCTGTCGGGTCACTGGGGTACAAAAGACTGCAAGGGCCACTTTCCCTAAAGTTCTGCCTTCCCAGGGAGTAAGAAAAAGTCACTGACAGGGCAGGAAGGATTTGTCTCAACACTGACCTGCTTAGATAATAAAATTTAGCAGCAGGTAACATTTACTGACCATTCACTACCCGACACAATAGGAGCCACACCGGTTGTTAATAGTTATCTGTGACTTGTAGGATATACTGGTGGTCTTAACAATTTTTTCCCCTGTACAATTATCTACATTTTTGACAAAGAACATGTAAGCTTTCACAATTAGAAAAAGAGTTTGTAGTCATTTTTTAAAAACCCCTACAGGGTGAAAGGTTTTTTTTTGCCACTAAGGATCTTAAAACATATATGACACAAAGTCTTAAATACTGCTAAGTCTATTATGGAGAATTTCTATAGAGGGAAATTTGACAATACATAATAAAACTTTTTTTAAGAGATATATATCAGTTGGAGCAACACTTCTCAGTCTAGAAAAATATCCTACAACTATAATGAAAGATGTTTGCAAAGAAGGATGTTCGTCACACCAGTGCAGTAATAGTAGAATGAAAACACCTCAGGTCTCCAGTAATAGGGACAGCTACATAAATGAGAGCACACCCATACAATGGAATGCTATGCTGACACAGAGCATGGTGTGTTAAATTTTTTAAAGTTACAGGACACTATGCAGAGTTCTATTCATTTTTTCAAAACAGTAGTTGCCAGAGGGGGCAGGGGTTGGGGGACTGGGTGAAAGAGGTGAAGGGATTAAAAACTAAAAGTGGTAGTTACAGGATAGGCATAGGGATGTAAAGTACAGCATAGGAAATAGAGTTAACATTTAATAACTATGTATGGTGTCAGGTGGGTACCGGAAATATCAGGGGAATCACTTTATAAAGTCTAACCACTATGCTGTACATCTGAAACTAATACAAAATAATAGTGAATGTAAATTGTAATTGAAAAATTAAATGTAAAATCTTTTTTTTAAAAAAAAATGTGTTTGGAAAAATAAAGTAGTAAAAAAAATTTAAATAAAAAATAGTAACCAAGCAAAAAAAAAAGAAAAAAAAAGCCTTAAAGTATGAAGAGTGCTGCTATTTGGGATATTCAAGATAGAAATAGAAAAATTTCCCCAATGCTGTCCACCAAATAGTAATTACTCTGAAGAGAGGATTAAAGATGAATGCATATTTTTTCTACATTGCACATGTCAAATACTGACATTTTTATAATATATAAATATCTTATTCATATTGAAAATATTCTTGGGGGAAAGAGACATACTTATTGATGTAGCCATATTTATTGATGTAGCAGGTTGTTCATGATATATTGTTAAGCCGAAGAACAGACAATGAAATGGTATTACTGTAAGATCTCTATTTGGCAAAATGTGTGTTGTGTGTATACGTATGTATCAATAGAAAACATTCTATAAAGAGTCACACTAAATGTTAACAGTTGTTATCTCTGGCCATGGGTAATTTTGTTTTCTTCTTTCACTTATCTCTGTTTGCTAAGTTACCGGGAATGAACATGTATTTCATGCATTATAAGAGTAAAATAAATAGCTCAGGCTGTGAAAGCTTTTCCTAAAGACCAGCTCCAAAACTTTGGGCCAATAGCACAATCACTGGAAAAGAACACAGTCTCCCAATGTGACAATTGCGAAAGGGACAAAATTGATTTGAACGTCTAGGATCGGGGACGTTTGCTACAGTCACACCCCGTTATAACCATGTCTAATACAATGCTCCTACAGATATGAATCAGCCCTTTCGTGAGATTTTCCTTGGAAGCATTTTCTTTCTTTCTGTTAGGCATGGAGAAACTGAAGCTCAGAACTATTTAATGACAACCGAGACCAAAGAAACGCTATAATTAAAAGTTCACAGCATTGGCTCTATGTTAAAACAGAGTTTGATTAACTAGATTGTTATATATAAATTTTCGGCTGAAAGAAGAGGCCACCCAAGAACTTTTTAATTATAATATTGGAAACAAAACAGCAACAAATCCTCTTTAAGTATCACTGCACAGTATATAGAAATTACTAACAACAGCCAACTGGCTGTTCTAAATACTTGGAGGAAAACAGGAAAAGGATGTGAAGAGAAGAAAAGGGAAAGGTAGAGATAGGAAAGGAAAAGGGAATAAAATATTTTACCTGCAGTAGAAATTGTGTAATTTTAATGTCTACGCCAAAAGGCAAGGCAGAAAAAACATTCTTGTACCTTTATGTTCATTCATTCACTGAGACTCAGCAAACATTTGTGTGCACACCTGTGCTCCAGGCCCTTTACTCAGAACTGGGGGGTACAGGGGGCACTGGCTGGCACACGCTGCTGTCTAGGGGGAGACAGACAAATAACCACATAACCCTGAGAAGGGCTGGCTGCACACATGCCTGACCGGTGGGCTAAGGGAAGCAACCAGCTCTGAAAGGATAAAGGATGGTCACTCCAGGAAGTGGGAACGGGGTCCGCAAAGGGAAAGGGTGTGGCAGGGCGTGTGCATCCGGGAACTGGGAAGACTTTAGGCACAAGTGGAAGTGGAAATAAGAAGATGGATGTGCAGTCCAACGATAAGATTTCCTGAGGCTCTTTGTGTAGCATCCCTGGGCAGATAAGCAATACTGAAGAAGAAGACTACCTGAAATATTCTGGAGAGAGCAGCAGGGATGAAGATGGGTGAACAGCAAAGAATATCAGAGGCTCAGGAAGAACCCGGAGGCAAAGTAAAGGAAGACCACACGGGCCCAACGCCTCACAGCACACACCTGCAGGCACATCCGTGGTGTGAGAAAGCACTGATGTTCAGAATTTACTAAAAAGCAATAACAATAACCATATTTTAACTGGCAAGTAATCCTATGTTTCAGCCCAATCTGTAGCTGTGATGTATTTTTGCCAAGATAAAAAAGGAAATACTGTAATGATTGAGTGGCTGGGATCCCAGTTCAGCTCATCAAAGACTGTTCGTGACATACCTCTAGCATATCTGAGCTCACACGTTAACGGGGCTACAGGCTTTAACCATCACTTTAAAAAGCATTTCTTTGGGAAAGATTGATCTGCGCCTCTTTCCCACAACTCTGCAGCCCCTGGCCCTGGACTGGTTCCCTTGTGAACAGCCCCTCAGAGCTACAATTGTGAAACAGAGAACCGCGATGTTGGATCAGCCAGACTGGGGGGAGGTGGAAAGCAGGGACTGTGGGGGCTCCCAGAGGGTGGCAGAGACGGAGATGTCAAGTTTCACTCCCCTGCCCATGGCTGAGATTTCTACGCAATAGCAGCAGGTGTCAGGATATACTGGTTATTTGTGATTCGGGTGTTCACAGGTAGGAGAGACCAGCCCACAGAAGACAAGATCTGGTCATCTCAAGGACAGACAGGAGTGCCGTGATACGCTTACATGGCCTTGTAATTTGGACTATCCCCTGCGGCTTCTGTGACTGGCTGTTTTCAGTGTTCTTTCTGGATATTCTCTTTGTTGCAATTCACCGCCATTGGAATGGTCCACACCAAATGGTAAGAAAGCCGTGTGACCTCACAACGTGCTCCCTTGCGGCAGCTCAGACAGACGGTGCCACCAAACAGCACTAGCGTGACTAGCCCACCTTTGACCCTGACGGCGCGGACGCGGGAGTCTACGTGTTAAAGGAGGCAGTTAGTCAAAGGACTACCATTTTACCCAGAACAAGGTCCCTTCGGTAGGGGTCCCAGGCCCCAGACTGGGAACAGAGAAAGAGAGAACGCCCTTGGGCAGTGCAGTCTGATGGACCCAAGTTCAATTCCGGAAGCCACCTCCTAGCTGTGTAACCTGAGCTAAGTTCATTTCACCAAGGCTCAGTTTCCTCATAAGTAAAAATTAGAAGCTAATACCTACTTAACAAGTTATTGTGAGGACTGCATTAAATGATACATGTCATTGAGGGGCTGGGAAGGGGTACAGTGTTTAAACCCTACAACCCACAGAGAAAACATGATAGTTCAGCTCCTCCCCATCCAAAATGGACAGGAGTCCAACTTGGCCATTCAAGATCTGGGTGGCCCTGGACAATCACTTCATCTCTCCTGCCTCAACTTCCCCTTCTACTGAATTTGGAAGTGGGGACTCCAAGTCTCCTACAGTCCTCACATTCTGTGCAGTCAGAGTAATTGTTCAGAGGCCTCTTCTCAGCCTCTATTCTTACACCTTCCGGTGCGCTCTCTTACACTGTAAATCCCTTTAAATGCACGTTGCCAGAACCTCCTAGTTTCTGCCTTTCGGAGTCTGTGACATTGGCTCTGCTTTCTCCCTCCACCGTATTTGTTGCAAGTCGTCTACAGGCCATGGGCTGTGTTAGGAATGATACAAGCTTTGTCACAAAGTACATGCAAATGAGAAAATCAAGGCTCAGAATATGAAGCAATTTATCAAAGGTATGGAACTCAACGCTGGCTCTTCCCAGCTGCTCCTAATCATTACATGCTACACTACCTTTCCATCCTCTGACTCGCTCTAGTTTGAGTTCTCTCTTCTCATGGCCTTGTGCTATGCTAGCTTATCTCATAAATTACTTCGTATTAATAACTTTATGTGCTACACCAGCCAGGTGACATATGTCCATATTAACCAGGTCCCATCATCTCTGAACTCACATCCCATCATCAAGGAACTCATGATGAGATTCCCAGGCCCTTCAGGTGGGAGGTCAGGCTGAGATTCCAGACAGGCAGAGCTTCGGTACATGTTCAAATAACAGCCCTGGCCGGTTTGGCTCAGCGGTTAGAGCGTCCACCTGCAGTCTGGAGAGACGCGGGTTCGGTTCCCGCTAAGGGCATGTACCGCGGTTGCAGTTTGTCCCCGGCCCTGGTTGGTCGTGTGGGTGGCAGCCACTCGATGTGTCCCTTTCACATCGATGTTTCCCTCTCTCTCTCTTCCTCTCTCTCCCTCCCACTCTATCTGTACAAAAAATGGAAAAATGTCCTCGGGTGAGGATAAAAAAACAAAAAACAAATAAGCACATGGTCAGATAGCTACTCAGCTTCCATACGAAGCTGCCGGAAGCCACCACACCTTAGTTGAAGCCTGAAATCTACGAGCTTCCCGGCTGCCATTAGCTCACTCATAATATCAGAGACAGGTCAAGGAAAAGGGCTCAGCTCTGGGGCAAGACGACCCCCAGGTTTACTAGTTGAGTGCACTTTGGTGGATTTTTTTAGCCTCTCTGAGGTTCCTATCCCCTAGATCTTGAATAAGATAACCCAACTGAGTTTCAGGTTCCCCATCCATACATTGGGACAACACAAGCAACCTGAGGCAGATGTTGTAGAGATAAAGGAGGGTCTGGCCTGTAGCACAAACAGATTAGCTGTTGGGAGAGTAAAGGAGCTTAGGGGATGGTCAGGTTGTTTCCAACAGTCAGGGTAGTCAGGACTAGAGTAGAAAGATGGAAGTCAGTTCGAGGTTCGTTAGACTCTAAGTATCTGCCAAATCTAAGGATTCACGCTGGTTGAGAATTAGATGTGCTATTATGACATAAACTCTAGAGTGATCTGATCCTTGACTCCACACTGCTAGGCCACCTGGCAGCTGTTGCTGGAAGCACTTTTTTCAGGTGAGAGGTTCCCAACTGAGCCAATGGGTAGAGTGTGCTCACACACCATCTCTCTCCTCAGAGCTCCATGAGGTTGCCGGGGTAACTGAGCTATTCTGGGCCTTCCCTATGAGATCCCAACTCCTCTATCCATATCCCAGCAGACTCCCTTCCTTTGGCCTTACGTTCTGCACCCCGAGCTGAGACCTCTTCCTCCTGCCTCAGAAGATCGGAGAGGAAATGGGAGGAAAGGAACCGCCCGGGTACCTGGACCTCAACATTTTATTTCCTTATCATTTTATTTTCTTAGTTACGGCACATTTCCATTTATGAAGTACTTTCCCTTATAAAAATCTCTCACTGTTTACTTCTAACCTACTAAATAATCCCTCTGACCTCTTCTTGTTCTTACCCTTTAAATATCTGTTGATGGTTCATTCAGCACACTCCCCATTCAGTTATTAATGGCCCACAAAAACTTACTGGTAGCAATCATTTACTCATTAATCTGCACAACAATCCAGAAAGACAGGTAGTATTAATCCTTAGTTCTGCACAGGGAAACCAAGGGGAAAAGAGAGGTTAACTCAGTTGCCCAAGGTCAGTGGCTAAACAAGATTATAAGCAGGATCTATCTTGTCTTGTATTTCTGTGAACACTTCCCACAGTGTCGTTGGCTTTCTTTACAAATCAAAGTTGTCAGCGCAGCTAGAGCATCTCTGTGTTGAGGTCTGGTTGTCACAGAACAGCTTAAAACTGTCAAAATTCCACCCAAAATGAGTTTGCCTGCTAATAGCTCAGAAAGAAAAGTTGCTAAAATGAAGAGATAGTACTTGAAAGAAGATTTTGCAGAGGCAAAGGAGAAGGGAAGAGATGTGATTATAGACCCAGCTTCTGCCACAAGGAAACTCTGAGAAGGTCACTCAACTTCTCTGTACCTCTGAGTCATCTGTGGAAATGAGATTATGTTAAATGATATTCAAGGTATCTTGCTGTTTGAAATGAGATGACTGAATACCTATGAAACTGGCACAAAATATAAAGCTCCAATAGCCAATGCTGCTAGGGTCGGGGTAAAACTGGTGTATTCATCCACTGGCAATGACATACACAGCTACAACCCCCTGGGAGAGCAAGATGCCAAAAGACAACAAGAACCAGAAAGAATTTCATATCCTTGACTTAGACATTTAACTCATACTGCATTTTACCCTAGGAAGTAAGTCAGTGGAAGCAAAAAGACATATACAAACAAAAATGCACATTTCAGTGTTAGCTATCAGAGAAAAAACCGTTATTGATTTAAATGTTCATTTTAGAAGGCTGTTTCATTAAATAAAGGCAGAGAACAATATGCATGTCATGTTGCTATTTAAAAAGATAAATGTGAAAATTAGGCGAAATCACTTAAAATCGTACAGATACTACAAAATTAAAATAACCAAAAGTAAAAGAACAGATATGTACTCTGATGTCATCCGTATCAAATGTGGATTGATGAGCAGGAGCACAGGAGAACTCAGAACAGTTATGTTATTACGCTTATTAATCTTTAAATATTTTAACTGTTTTAATGAGTATTTTTTATCAACATATACATTTGACCAATTATTTAAAAACCTCTCAAACCCTGCTTTAATATTTTGGCCCAAATTTCTGCGTCATTTGTGTTGGCTGACATATTATTCACGACATTATTTTTCCAGAGTGATTTTTGCTCTGTACCACATAGTTCTTTAGTGTCTTTAGAGATTCTAAATTCTCAGAAATCTTGTGCTTCTTTCCCTCACCTAAAAGGGTTCCTACAAAGGTCTGTCATCTACTCCAGCTGTGAATAACCCCATGATCGCCTTCTGATGTTAATATCTGGCAACTCCTGACCCAGGAGTCAAGATGCTTCCGATAACCCTGACCTGTAGGTACCTCTAGAGTAACCATAACGTGGCCATCGCACTTTTCACAGTGCGTGGGGTGGTTTCATATTCACAGTTTTTGGAGTTTCACAGCAAGACATTTTACCTTTCCAGGGGTCTTAGGACACCCTCCCGGTTCCCTTAGGAAGCTGCTCTCAACAACGTTGTGCTAGGACCTGCCCTTCACAGGGCTTTTACATGCTCCTTCCCTCCTCAGCAATGTTCTCTTGCTAGTAGATCATTTGTACATCTTTGCTCATAATATCTGGGAAAGACTGCAGAGCCAATGAATTAAAAATACGATTCTAGGTCTCATGTGTGCCAATGAACGCCCTCATTAAAATAGAATGAGTCGAGGAGATCGGTTTCAAAGCTTTCCATCCCTTTGCTCCCGAGCGCTGAGGCCAGGCTCTGAAAGAATGCACAGTAAAATTAAATATCTAAAAATTCATCTTTAATTAACAGAATTGGATTAAAGCTAGACACCACGGCATATCATACGAGAAATGGCTGAGCTGGCTTCCAAGTGCTCTAATTCAATTAGGACGCAGTGAGTGACACTCGGACGGGAAAGGTTAATTGGGGGCGCCAGAACGCAATCATTCCTTACCTAACCAGTCATTAAACTTCTTAACCTCTGAGGGCAGTCCCAGCTCGGTGAAATCGCCTGTGTGGAGAAGGATGTCCCCATAAGGCATCTGGATACCATCTGTTCTGGAGTGTGTGTCTGAGATGCAGACAAACCGCGTGTGGCCCGCTGGTTTTGGAGTGTCATATGGGATGGGGTCGACCCTAAAGTAGACATAACAGATCCCATAACAGTTAAATGTATTAGAACCCTTGTAATTGTCATCGCACATACATATTGATTGTTATCTGTGAACGCACCCAGACAAACTGATGCAAAGGCAGAGAGACCATTGTTAACACAGGACACTTTGGGGCACAAAGGAGACTGCATCACCCATCTACGACTCCAATGGGCAAATTCAAAAAGTCTTACTTACCTGGTACGAAAATTAAAAAGAATATCTTACGTGCAGAGTGGGAAATAACCCAGGAAACTGAGACAGTGATTAATGGTGAAGGTTAGGGATATTGAACCCCAACTGGGGAAGCAAAATTATGCTATTTTGTCTCTCATCATGCTCCAATTGATCCCACTACTCATTAGGAAAGGAATAACTAATTTATTCCTTCTTAAACATGCATAAGTCAAGCAATGAACTAATTTAGGAAGAACACGGCATGCGCTTTGCCAACTGAGATGTGGAGAGACCTACTAGACAGTACTAATATTTAATATCCTTTCCAGAACCATTTAACACCTGCATCTTCTTGTTTTTGCTAAGAGATTGTGGGGAGGGAAGGTGATGTCAAAATAAGAGAGCTTTAAAAACACATCGGATGTTATAAAACTGTGTCAAGCTCCTTCTTTACCACCATGAATTATCTGCCATCCCAGTGACACCTTAGGTTACTTGGAATGCCTTGGGCAAAGATTCTATTCAGTACAAATAGTAAGTCTTTTAATGAGTGTCTATAGATACATGTATGCATTAATATATGTATAGTTTTAGAGACCTAACCACTGTGAAATTACACTAGGGCATAAGAATCAAAAGGCAAAAGGATCAACCCGAAGCAAAGAAAATGAAACAGAACATTCTCATTTAATTGAGTGTAACAAAGTGTGCTAAATAAACTTGGTAAAGAAATGCAAATCTGGCTCTTCCAGCATACAGCTTTAATTATTTAAGGGGTTGGTAGCAGAGTTAAGGATGCTTTAACTATATTAACTCTACACTGACAGCTTCCTTTAATTTCTCTGCAGGAATGTGCACTTATTTTGGATCATGGGTGAAGAGAAGCAGTTATAAATGCAAAAAAAAAAAAAATGTCAAGAGAGAAGCAAACACGCAATGCAGAAATTACCGTGTGAACCGTTAAATAAAGAACAATGTTTCATATCACAGTCCCACTCTTGACAGCTAACACTAGCAGAGAACACACAGAAAGTCAACATAAGGTTCCCTAGACATCTCGGCCTCCACAGGCTTGGTTTAGTTTTTCTTTCCTTTGCCCTTTTTTTAAAAAAAAGAAACACTCAGTTTAAACAATGCAATTGTAATGAGGGGAATAAAGACATCCCTATACAACCTGGTTGGTCTTGCATTTCTTTCACAGTAACCTTTTAATTTTATTTTATCTTTGACAGAGAAGAAGAAAAGCAAGCAAGAAAAAAAGCTTGAAAAAGACAGAAAGGAGGAAGGAGAGAGGGAGGGACTGTGAACTGGTTAACACTGTGGATCTAACTGGAAACCTAGAAGGAAAGTTTTCCTTCTGCAAAAAACTAATAGATTTTCCCCCATAAAGGTTAGAAATTAATAATGCTGTTACCATGGAGAAAATTCACTAATCCACTGAGATCTCACGAGTAACCTGGAAACCCTCCTGGTTATATCCAATGTTGATTTTTTTTTTCTTTTTTAATATATGAAAAGGTTTGGTATCTTCTTTTCCATTACTGAGACTCAATTACAATCAGTCTCAGTGGTTCTCATCTTATTGCTAGCTCCTGTCTTCTAAAAGCAGTTTACTCAGAGAAGGAATCGCCAAACTACCCCCTGCTGCAGCAGACTCTGCTCCCCTCTGCAAGTGGCAGGTGACATTCTATTCCTAGACCTAAACTTAAAATGCTCTCTAAAATGGAACCATGCACATTTACATTTAATCCACCCATCTGAATGAAAATTAAATAAATTAACCAACGAACTTTAAACATCTCAATAAATCCCATATTATATCTCTCTTTATTCTCCAGTTCTTACCCTAATAATAATAACAACCCCATTTCTTCCTTAGTAACTCAGTTAAGCTACGGACACAAGTACTGAATCAAAATCCTTTACGAGCCCATCCAAATTCATCAAAGGGACATCATAGCCATCATTTTGAATTTATTAAACAGCGAGTAGCACAGATATAAACCCTTTGCTAGAAACAGACCCCTATTCTATGAATCTACTCAATTTAAAGAAGCAAATCATCACGTGGCATGTAATTTGTTTCTCATCTGAGTTCTGTGTTGGGGCTATAACTTCCCAAGACTACTGGAACACCAGTCAATTTCTGAATGGCTGCAACTTCCTTCCCCACCCCACCACCTCCTCCAGAGAAACGATGACATGTCCAACAGAACTGACATGAAATAAAGGCCAAGGAAAAGACGAACAGAAGACAGAAAATAGGGAGAAAATGTGTCTTCTTCTTGTTGAGCTGAAATAAAATAATGAGTCAGAAGTACACAGAAACACCAAACTTGATGTCATCAAAGAGAAAAAAAATGTAGGCATTTGGGAGAAATACTGGGATGGATTTGAGGTAGAGGACTGGGGAAGAGGGAGGTTATACAGACGCAAACACAGGATTTATATACAACCCCTGACCCAGAAACACTGATGTCCTTTGATACCCACAGGACTAAGTACAAGAAGACCAGACGGTGTAGCATGTCAGAGCCGTGCCACAGGATAACATGACAAATGTCACCTGGGGGTCACAGGAAGACATTTCCACCCAAAGACATCCAGAGTTGAAAATAAAGACCTCTAGCAGAGGAGGCAGGTTGCAGTGAATATAATTAAAGTTGAGACAAATCTAGGGAGGCGACTATTTCCAAACTGGGCATTTGGTAAACACTTTGAAGAGTCAAGACAGACACACAGTTTCACTGTGAGAGCACATGCAAGGGAGATCCTGACTGCTACGGCATCATCTACCTCCTCACATGTGTGGAGACCCTCCTGCTACATTTCCTCTCCTAGTTAACTGCTTACTGCTTACTGTTTATGCTGCAGACTTCTCAAATGACCTAACATTTCCCCCAAGGCATCATGTCAAATATCCCAGCAAGTGAGTCTCTCACCAAGGCAATCTAAGCCCTAGAGCCAGATTCAAATATCAGAATGAGATTTGCGCATACATATGAGCACACCCAGGGGAAAACAAGATGACATGGGAAGATGAGAAGAAAACACAGCATCGTAAAATCCCAGAGCTGGACAAAACCTTAGGGGCCATTGGGTTCAATGCTTTACACAAAGCTTGAATCCCCTCCCTGCTCCCTGCCCAACTGACATAAATCTTCTCTGCAAGGTTCCCAGAGGAGAGCGCCTGAGCCCCTCCCCTCCCCAGGGCAGCCCCTTTGGTTTTTGATAGATCTCCTTGCTAGAAACTTTTGGATCCAGAGTCTGCACCTCTGAGAAAGCTGAGCACGGTCCAAAGAGACTTGGCCTGGAGCCTGAAGACTGAGTAACAATTTTGGCCGAGTTACTCACTTTGGACAAGTTATTTCATTCTTTGGTCTTGATTTTTTTCTCACTTGTAGAATGGGAATAATAATGCCTAAGCTGCTAAGCTGCTCTGAGGGTACAAATGGCGCAGCACTGGGCCTGGCACAGGGCACAGGCTCAGGAAGTCCAGATGCAGTGACGTCAGGGGCAAGCAGGCTCAGCCGCACAGCCGGGTTGTCTGGCTCTGAAGCCCAGGCCACATCCACGAACAGTGTGACACCACGCAAGGCGCTTGACTCCTGTGCCTTGGTTTCCTCATCCATAAAATGGGTATAAAAATAGTACCTATCGCTTAAGATTGCTGTGAGGATGAAAAGGGATAAAGTATTCAAACATGTAGAACGGTGTCTGGCACACAGGAGACAATAAATGTTAAGGTGTTTTTTGTTTTTGTTTTTACTAATGAGTATTTTTACTAGTATTAGTAAGTAGATCCTTTAGTTTCTCTGAGCTCCACCTCTCCTTCTAGGATGAGGAGGCAATAACAGCTACCACACCGGGGCCTTGTGAGAATTAAAGATCACATACACACCGCCGAGCACAGGGCGGGGCACATCAACCACAGTCAATAAACACTTCCTTCTCAATCCTCTTCTGAAATAACAGAGAATAGGAATCCAGTCCCTTTTGCATCTGCTAGTCCTTCAAATACTTGAGGACACGCATGATCACCCCCTGAAAGATTCTCTACTCGAGGAGCCACAGTTTCTTCTGCATTCCTCGTGTGGCAGGGGTTCACGTGCGCCCGGAGCCCCCATCCCCGCAGTGCCACCCGATTGGCCGGAATCCCTCCATCAGCAGCGGCAGAATGCCGGGGCCATGTGGTTCGTGGACCAGTGAACTGCTGATCAGAGACAGATGCTGGGCCGGCGACGGAGCGCCGTGCGGGGCTGTCGGGCAGACCTTCCTGGTGGCCGGAGCTCTCATCCTAAACCCGTTTCTAATTAAGTCTCCAGGTCTTGGGCTAAGCCTCAAATCTCGCTCTTGAAACTTGATTGTCAAATGTTTACATATCTCACTAAAAATTCAAACAAATAAACCACTCTCACTCATTCAGTCTTGGCCCATGGGTGTTTTTTACCCATAAAAAAATAATATCATAATATTATTGCTTCCACTCCGGAATCGTCTCCTGGCCCTGTGTGTGCTTTTTCCCCCAATAATAAATGCATACAGCGTTGCAAGTTCCATTGCTGGGTCTTCAGAAAAGCTGTTATCCTGCGGTTTGTTATGACATGGGTTTCTCCTTTTTTAAGGCCATGTGTGCAGTAAACGCCTTGTGTATACAATTAGCCTGATAATTCAGTGTCAGAAGAGAATATAACCTTTACAAAGCATTTTAAAGGGAGCTGTATGTATTTACCATTCCCCTTTCATTCGAAAAATCTCAATACATAACAATTAAAATTCTGTTTAAGGTCTGTCCACTCTAAAGAACTAGAACTGGAGGTTTTTAACTTCTACCTCACTTCCCTTTCCACCCACTTAATTTTGGAAGCTAAAGATATACCTGCACTTGGAGAATGAAAATGATAAAAGTTATAAAATGTGATTGGCATTCACTGTCAAAAAAAAAAAAAAAAACTACTAAGTTTTAGTGCTTCATGAATTGACCCCTCAACGTCGAAAGGGGCCTCCTAAAACCTCCACTGAAGGAATGAGCAAACATAAGATTTGATTTTTAGAATACTGACAACGATGTAAAGTGTTCCTCATGCTCAAGGATGTCAAGGCACACGTGCAGACCGACTGCAAGTGGTTGCAAATACAGGTGTCTTGGAGGAGCTACTTTAGTTAGGGAAAAGCCTCGTTAAAAAGAGCTCTGCTTTTCTGAGGTAACACCACACTGTTTTCCATAGTGGCTGCACCAGTCTGCATTCCCACCAGCAGTGCACTAGAGTCCCCTTTTCTCCACACCCTTGCCAGCACTTGTTGTTCGATGATTTGTTGATGGCGGCCATTCTGACAGGCTGCCATTTGACCCAATGATCCCACTTCTAGGAAAATACCCTAAGAAGCCTGAAATACCAATCAGAAAGAATATATGTACCCCCATGTTCATAGCAGCACTATTTACAATAGCTAAGATCTGGAAACAGCCCAAACATCAGTAGACGAATGAATAAAAAAGCTGTGGTACATATACACAATGGAGTACTATGCAGCTGTAAGAAAGAAAGATCTCTTATCCTTTGAGACGACATGGAGGGACCTGGAAAGTATTATCCTAAGCAAAACAAACCAAACAGAGAAAGACAAGTATCACACGATCTCACTTATTTGTGGACTATAATGAACATAACAGTCTGAGGAATGGGGTAGTCCCAGAGACGTGGAAGTGGGGCACAGACTGGCAATCCCCAGAACGGGGGGGAGGTGGGGGTTGGGGAGAGATAAACCACAGAACTTACATGTATGCATGAACAAAGGTCATTGACAACAAAGCTGGGGACAGGGTGGGGAGGGGGGCGAGGGGAATCAGTGGGGGAAAAAGGAGAAACATCTGTAACAAAAATAAATTAATTTTAAAAAAAAGAGAGCTCGCTTGTGGAGTCAGGGGAAGTCCCGCGCTCTTACTACACTGGCCGTCACTTAGCTATGTGACCCTGGGCAAGTCACTTTCCCTCTCCTAGCCTGTTCCCTAAGTGTGAAAAGAGGGGCAGAACCAGACAACCCCCAAATGATTAGCGGCATAGTTTCCACGACACTATTCATCTGTACAAGACTTTAGAACACTTCAGTCTCCGACATGGCTTAAAACATCTGCTTTCTCTTGAAATGTTACTTTGTTTTCCAAGCACTGCAAAGATAAATGCAGTCCAGATCGATCCAACCAGAATCAGAATTAGCGAGGCTACAAATAAAAAGATGTGGAACTGCCATGCAGGGCTCTGGAAAGGGCCTCCAGGTACATCTCGTGTTAAAGAGAACAGAGAAACCAGGATCCCAGTCACTGCCATAAAACAAAAATAGGAAAATACGTGATTTAGCTAGTTGCTTCAGAAATAGGGCTGTTCTCTTTCTTCTAAAACGAAGAGCGGGGGCAATTCTCCTAGCTTAGCCCTCGTGGCCCAGCACAGAAACGGTGCTGAAACGCAGTCAGGGAGCATAACAAAACCAGATGGATAAATATATTCACGTTTGTACCAAGGGCACCACCCTCCTTTAACTGCTGAACTGCTGTATCAACACTGTTCTATCACCAACTAATTACAGCTAACAAAACCCACTGCACGGAGTATGTCTCGTCTATTTTTTGCCGGTACAAAAGTACAGTGCTGACATTCAATGAATATTAAGTGGTAACAATTTAATTCTTTGAGCACTGCATACGAGATGAACTCATGGTCCTTGCACTAGTTTCCTCTGAGGTGTTTTGGTGTCTGTCAAGCTGCCTACTGTGTGAGCACCAGAAGACTCTCAGACCATGCTGCTGGGTCCTCAACATCCCACTGGAGATGGACTGTCCCGGGCTCAATGTTTCCTAGCAATCAAGTTCATCGGCCTACATGTCTGAGTGCTGGCCTTGCATTTGAGAAAAGAAGCCATGTGACCCAGTAGGGTGTGTGTCATTCCGCACCGTCAGACAGTCAGCCAGCCAACAACCATTCCTTAAGCACCTACTTGTGTGCCAGGGGTACGGTAGGCTCTGGCAGGACAAAGAAGCAATAAGGGTGGGTCCTTCAAGGATTCTGCAGTTCATTTGTCAATTCACTACTCAACAAGTGCTTGCTGGCATGCCTGGTTTCTACTCAGTCATTCAGTCATTTCACAAGCACTTAGTACGCACCTTCTATGGACCCTCGATTGCGCTAGGCGCTGAGACTGCTATAACCAAGTCAGAGATGGTCCTGGGGTATGCAAATGGATGGCTTATGAAACAACATGCAAAGTGCTTTATTATTTTTTTTACTTTATTGATTTTTAGAGCGAGAGGAAGGGAGAGGGAGCGAGAGATAGAAACATCGATGAGAGAGAACATCGATTGGCTACCTCCAGCATGCCCTCGGCTGGGGATCTGGCCCACAACCTGGGCATGTGCCCTGACCAGGAATCGAATCGGCGACCTCTTGGTGCATGGGTCGATGCTCAACCACTGAGCCACATTGGATGGGCCACAAAGTTCTTTAATAAAGGATGTGTGAGGTGCTGTAGCGGGGAAGAGAAACCCCTGGCATTGCTTTGAGGGCTGGGAAGAACAGGGGACATAATGGTGGGCACAGAACACAAGGTAGTGTGCCAATTTAAAATGCCTGGGACAAGGAAGAGGATGAGAGTGGCCTGCAGCTGGAACCTGACCTGGGTTTTAAACATGCCCTGGGCTTGGACAATCAGGCAGAGAAAAGTGCTGCTGAGGCACCAGCAGGGGGGTAGGGAAGCACTGGGCATTTCGGGACCTTGGAGTAAGGAGGTTGGGCTGGAGCGGAGTCACTGTGACAGTGAGCAGTGGGAGGTTTGGAAAGCTAGTGGGATTGGGGCCAGACCACAGAAAGCCAGACTGTGGGGCCTGAACCAGGCCTGGAGGCCCTGAAAAACATCCCCCTCCCTTCCCCACTGACAGGTATGGGGGCAGGGGGAGAGGCGCACAAAGAAAGCTGGCTTTTAGGAAACCACCCCAGCTCCCTGCAGGATGTGAGGGTGGTTGGGGTGAGGGGGGAGGGCACTAAAGGCAAGGAGGCTGGCTGGAATTTAACTACAAAAATATGACCATCTGATGATAAAGCCAAACCCAGTCAAAACGAAAACAGCAAGGAGAGGATATGAAGAAAGGCAGTAGAAAGCCGATGATGGTGTTATAAACAGAAACTACCATGAGTGTACTGTGAACGAGGACTGGAGAAGCAGTCAAAAATCAACAACAGCCTCCTACACTTCATCCTGATCTGATTTTATGGGCTGAATGTTTGTGTCTTCCCCTCAAATTCCGATGTTGAAGCCCAAATCCCCAATGTGATGGCATTTGGAGGTGGAGTCTTTGGTGGGTAATTAGGTCATGAGGGTGGAGCCCTTATAAATGGGATCAGTGGCCCTTATAAAAGAGACACAAGAAAGGTGATTTCTGTCCGGGTCATATGAGGACAGAGCAGGAAGGTGGCCATCTAACAAGCAAAGAGGAGGAAAATCTCACCAGAAACCAAATTGGTTAGCACCTTGATTATGTACCTCCCAGCCTCCGGAACTGTGAAAAAATAAATGTTTGTTGTTTAAGCCAGCCAGTTTACAGGATTTATTACAACAGCCCAACCGACTAAGACATCAGATACTGACACTGAATATTTTAGCTGAAAATAGCAACCGTTTTCAACGGGACTGTGTGCTTGATGCCTTCGCAAGGATTGTTTACATTTCATCCTTGCAGCAGGTAGGCCCTGTCTTTGTCCCATTTTACAGATGAGGAAACTGAGACTCAGAAAGATTAAGCAATTTGGCAAAGGTGTAGGGGTAGTAGCTCCACTGTCCACCTCTGGCTACACCACCTCCTCTTACGCAGCGCACCCCGCTGTAAGGGCAGATTCTGTCCGAAAATGAGGCACGCGGTTTTTTAAGTCAATATATACATTAAAAATTCGAGAACAAAATGTGTGTTTTTTTTAACATTGGTCCACCTGAGAACATGTCATCTGGCTCAATCCAGTAGAAAGAACTGTAAAGGGCATCAAAAACACAAGAATTTAATATTTTAAATGTTGGTGGGGGCATTCACAAGGAAGTGTTTTGTCTGATTAAACAATTCGTTTGGTTTTTCTGTTTGTCTGCATTAAAACTATGTCAAAGGAGAAGAATTCTACTTTCCTTTTCAACCTTTTCAACTCATCAAAGCCAAGTTTTCCAAGGCTTAAAGTCTCACAAGTAGTTGTTAATTGTATTCATTGTTTTGTTAATTGTGCTTATCAGAAGTACAGGTAACTTCATATTTGCATGGCTAATTGGCCTTCTTTAGTGTGGCCATTACAGTTGGGCTCTAATGGTCTGTAATTTTTTTTTTTCCAACTTTGGATTGAGTTGATTGACTTATTTAAAAAAATCAGTCATGTCTAAGGCAAAAAGACATAGGGGACATCACTGTAAGTACATTTCAAGACCAGTGCCTATGCCAACACTGAATGACCTTGCAGAATTAACCCAGTACAATAATTTTCTGACTCCATGTATGTTACTCTAGAGACTGTTTCATGACAATAAAGAGAACCATTTTCCCCTACATCTTTATCCCTTGCTGAAATAGCTAGCCCACTATTCAACCATAAAAATTACATGGTGCTCAGTTGGCACAGTAGAAGAATCCATGGAGAACTACTTTCTTCCCCCTCTGGGAATGAATACTTACTACCTTGGTGGATGGAGTATGTCATAGTTTACATTTACCATGATCATTGCAGGGTTCGTGTATCCAAGGTACAGACCTGGTGGGTGACTTGCCTATGATCACCAGCTAGTATGTGGTTGAAAAGAGAATCACATCTAAGTCTGCCTGCAATTCCAGGGGTCGATTTACTTTGAACAACAACAGTGGGGAAATACCCTTTTTACTGAGCCACAACTTCTGATTAGTACCAGCCAAACTCTGCCCATGTTTCCCTGCTGGGGGTCACTGAAAAGATCTATCAATAGGTACGACTGTAAATGAGTTCTCTACCTCTAGCTTTTGAATTGGCTACCTTAATCATTTAGCCCAGGGGTCAGCAGTAGCCCACAGGCAAGAGGGGCCCAATGCATGCTCTTAGGAGGAAAGCTTAGAAAGAAACCACAACCACATTCATCTAAATATTGTCTACGGCTGCTTCTGAGCTACAGCAGCAGAGCTTCGCGGTGGTGACAGACTCCATCCATACAGCCTGCACAGCCTAAAACATTTGCTATCTGGACCTTAGCAGGAAAAATTCTGTCCACTCCCGCTTTTGTTGCTCAACGGACATTTGTTTATTTATTTATTTTTCTTGTTGTTGTTGTTAATCCTCACCTGAGGATATTTTTTCCATTGATTTTTAGGTAGAGTGGAAGGGAGGGAGAGAGAATGAGAAACATCAGTGTGACAGAGACACATCGATTGGTTGCCTCCCACAGGACCCTGACTAGGGCCTGGGATCGAACCTGCAACCCAGGTACGTGCCCTTGACCAGGAATCGAACCCGTGTCCCTTTGGTCCACAGGTTGATACTCTAACCACTGAGCAAAACCAGCCAGGGCAACAAACATTTATTAAGCAACAATATATGTTAGACATTTTATTACTAAAAATCATACTAGATAATTAGCAGCACCTACTATGTGCCAGGGGCTGTTCCTCTTAAGATCTCTGTATGGGGAAAGGGGGTATTTTCCTTCAAATTTTTCTTAAAGTTACCTAATAAGCTTGGGGCTTAGGATTTGGAACCTGTCTGAACCACGAATTTTTTTGCCTTTTGCTACACAATTGTGTTTCTCAGAGTTTGGGGGGGAATTTTAAGACTTTGGAATGAGCATCCTTTTAATAGAAGGCCAAACCTCTGGACCATTATCAGGCCCCATAGGGACACAGACCTTATCTTTGGGGCTGCTATGCAACTTTGTAACTTGCAGATAACTCAAAGCAATGTAAACAATTCTTATCTGTAAACGCAGATGAGTTCTGCCCAGTGGAGGTTCAACTGATGCCCCTCCAGTTTTGCATCCTTTTGTAAATTCATTTTGACACTTTCATTCCACATCGATTTGAGTTTTTTCTACGAAACTACTATATCAACTGTCTTGGTTCCTTCATTTATTAGTGAGTTAAATACAATTTTGGAAAAGTGTACACTTTATATCTGTATGAGAGTCAGGATTTTTATAAATTATTATTTTACAGGGTGACATTTTTACCATCCTGTGCCTCCCATATTTGCTTGGGAAGGCATTACACCAAACTGTAAATCAATGAGACCATAAATAATACATACCTACGCAGGTATGAGAGGAGGGAGAATAGGAGAGAACAAAGTGGTTAAGAGGTCACTTCAGGGGTTCATTTATCATCTACAGCATCAACACCTGGGTTTGGACCATGGCTCTGCCTCTGCCTAGCTTTGAGACCCTGAACAAGTTAGTTCCTAAACTTCTCTAAGCCTCAGTTATCTCATCCGTAAACTGGGGATGATAATAGAAGTTGCCTCATGAAGTTGATACAAAGATTAAATAACTATTGTTTACAGTTATTTAAATAATTGGTGTACATTAAGTGCTAAATAAGGGTTAGTCATCATTATCGAGAATATTGATGGAAGAAGTTACTTCTATTTTGGGATGGGAATTCTTCACTAAGTGTGTATATTTTATCTGGGCCTTGAAGGGGTAGTAGGAGTTCACCAAGCAAACAGCTAAGGTAATATCATTTGGCATAAAGAAATGGTATTTTTAAAAAAAAAAATAAAGAGAGGTATGACGGTGAAGCAGGGAAGTTAGAGAGCTGAACTGACAAGAAGGTAATTCCCTGGTGGACACTGCATTTATAAGGTAACCTGGACTTTCCTAGAGTTGTTGGAGTTTGTAAGGACTGCTAAAGCCAGTAGGAACGCGTCATCCAGATACCAATTTTCATGAAATCCAGACACCAAATCATCATGACTGTAGTTATGACGACTCACCCAATTCAGGTAGCCATCAGGAACAAGTGGTTATTTTGTTCCAAACTTTGTAAAAACATAAAATGTATTCACCAAGGTACAAGGTACAGGCCATGTTTCATAGAGGCCAAATTTTATTTAACATACTTTAACAGCTTACATAATCCTCCCCCCCCATACATCCAAGAAAATAACACAGAAATCCAACAAATGCAATAATATCCTGGTCCTCATCCTGGCCACATCCGATGTCTTTCAGTGCCTGGTTATGTCATTCCTACATCCTTTTATTGGTCTCATAGTAGTTCACGTATATAATTACCCTGCTCTATTGCAAAATAGTGAGTCTTCTGGATACTTTGGACAAGGAGATTAAACTTCAGGTAATTCTCAGTTCCGTGTCAACATTTGCTAAAAATTTACTAGAAAGCACTGTGTTTGCATAATTCTGTCCGCTTCTCAGCCCCGCACGCACCCATTTGAATGCTAAACCAGAGGCCTGTTATCTGGAGTATGCATCCTGCAAAGCTGCCCACTGGAGGGCCTGCAGGTCTGCTAAGACTCCACCTGTTTCTGCCAGGGCACTGAAAAGGTTAGACCACTAGTTTTTTTGGCAGGAAGATTGCTTCCTCAGAAAGCCTGTCCTTCAAAAAAAAAAAAAAGGAGAGGAAAAAAACCTTCCAGGTCTCCCTGTGCCCTGCCGTCAGATACTGTCCTCCCCCGTCTCAGGAGGTTCTGCTGCGTGATTGTTTCAAGCTCTCTTCCTCATGAAGAGGTGAACACGTGACCACCGCCATCCATAAAGGCTGAAGTGAGTGTACTTAGCTAAAGGGCACTGCAATAATTTTTCTCTTCCACGTGAGAAAGGTAGCCTTGAAAATTCTCTGGCTCACTGCCCATTTTTAAATCATCATTTAGGGAGGGGTGGCCAGTGGGGCATATTAAGTTAGAATTAAACCCCTCTCATTCCCACATTAATTGCCTTTAAAAAGAACAACAATAATAATAACCATGATGATACTGATAATACAAAGCTGGTTGCCCCTATCAAGTCTTCGGGTTGGCTTTCAAGGCAGTGCTGAAGACTGGGTATTTTCAAAGGCCTCCCGAGGCCCGTGGTGGGAAAGCAGTCCTGGCTGACAGACTGAGCCCGATCACCTCGGGCTGGCGCTGTTCTGCACAGACGACGTGATTCCTTTGGGATCCAGGGTGCATGGTGGCCCGAGAAAGTCACTGAAGAGATTCAGAACCCACAACTACAGATCAGCCTCTGATTCCAAAGAAATAATTGTCTTTCCCACTGCTGGTGTAGCACACACAGTACCAGAAACAGGGCGAGAGTTATCAGTACCAGAAACAGGGTGAGAATCATCAGTACCAGAAACAGGGTGAGAGTCATCAGTCCCTTTCAGCAAGCTCAGGGAACTGGAATACAATCACTCCTTCTCTTAGCCGGGCAGGGGTGGGGTGGGTATATGCTATTACATTGCTGTGAGTGAGGGGGCTGGGGGGTATTTGTATTACTGTCAACAACAAAAAAGAAAAAATGTTTACCCTGGCCGGTTTGGCTCAGCAGTTAGAGCATCAGCCCACGGACCAAAGAGTCTCTGGCTTGATTCAGGTCAAGGAAGGGCAGGTACCTCAGTTACGGTTCCATCCCCAGCCCTGGTTGGGGTAACGCAGGAGGCAGTCAGTCAGTGTGTCTCTCACATTGATATCTCTCTCTCTCTCTCTCTCTCTCTCTCTCTCTCTCTCTCTCCCCCTCCCTCCCTCCCACCTACTCTATCTGGAAGAAAAACAAATGTTGGCTACAGGACCCTCGGCAGGGCAGTCTTCTCATGCCAGCCAGGCGGAGGGGATGTGAGAACAGCTAGGAATGCTGATGTGAGTTTGCCAACAAGACTTCACTGAGCGCTCGTCGCTCGTGCCAACTGCGCACACAGGTAATGTCCGTGAGCACCTGGCCGAAGAGGCTCGGGCCAGCTCACACACGTGTGCACTTGGTGCTTCCGCCGCTCCCTGGGCTGCAGCAGCGGGCTCTTCTGTTCTCTTCTCACTCCCCTGTCGAAGGGGAGGCCTCAGCCGGGGCTGCCGGGAGCTGCTGACCCAAGGCCCAGCCCTCTCCTGGGAAGATGCAGGAAGACCTCCCCCAGGGTCCGGTCCGGCCGGCCCTCTCTTGATGTGAGAGCACAAATCAGGTGAATCTGTACATAGCGCTGCTGGGTTTCTGGGTTAAAGCTTTTTTTCACAAGAGACTGAGCATAACTCACTCAACTTGTTCTCCACAAACTGGGTTCCTGTGGGAAAGTGCCAGTTACACCTTCAACTCAGGTACCTACTTTGCCCTTTCTGATCTGCCTCCTGTTCTCTCCACCTCTAACTCGTACGTCGGTGCAGCCCTGTGCCCTGTTCCAAAATGCTGCTTCACAGATCGGAGGATTTCATTCCCACCTCGATGAAAAAAGGACAGTGTTGTTATTCCCATTGGAATCTAAGATCCAGAGGGGTTGAGTGACTCGTTCATGATCCATGCTTCCCGGGAATAAAAGTAGTGGCCACCATCAATGAGTGCTGTTTACCGTGTACCAGGCACCGTGCCGAGCACCTTACGAACACTACCTCATCTATTCCTTGCGCGAACCCTGCAAGGAGGTATTATTATTAATCCCATTTTACAGATGAGACATACTGGGTTTATGAGATTAAATAATTCCCCCAAGGTCATGATACCATAAATGATAAAGCCTCAATTGCAAAGGGAGTCTCTGTCTGAGTCCTGGTGTAGTCGCTTTAGACTAACTCCCAGTCCAGTATCTTTTTTCTACACAAATCTAATGTTAAATTGAAGAAATGTAAGTTTTCCTCCAGATCTGAAGATTTTGACTATTAAGTATTACTTTTAAATACCTAATAAACTTTTGAAAGTCTAGTTTTGCCCCCCATGATACTGTCCAACAGAAAGTACTCGAAAAATTATAAAGTGCTTTTTGACTGGTGTTCTTACTGGTCCAAATATCATTTGCTTCCATCTCTTGGTTCATTTCACAGAACAAGAGGTTCAGTAGAAATTCCTGCATGAAATTTACTAGAACCGCCAGAAAACTTTATGAACATAGTAAGTTCTCAAAACAAACAGCATGAATCCAAATCCCAAATATTACGAACTGACAGCCTCTGGAATGTGAGCAAGTTACTGAACCTCAGGGTTCGGTTTTCTCATGTTTACACTAGGGATAAAAATGCTTACCTCCTAGACATGTTGGGAGAAAGTAATGAGAATGCACAGGGCACCGTGTAAAGGACAGATCATTATCATAATCATTATTGTTTGCGGTTATTTCTGTCTCTGCGGAATTTCTCAGGACCGCCCTAGTTTCACTAAGTTGGCAAAAGCTGACTACTCCCCTTAATGAAGGGTTCCAACACTCTCCTCTATACTGATAATAAAGCACTCTGTACTCTACCAGGGAGAGAACATACCATTTCGTAATTTATAATTCAGCTCCGTCTCTCAAAATTATTATTCACCGGGTACTATTAAAACTGTCAAGTCTTCTAGGTCACCTAAGCACTCGTGTCAAATAGGTGTTATTTTACACAGAGTAACGTGTTAATTCAGTCAAATAAGAGTCACCGGAGGAACTAGAATCACAAAGGACAAGCTAATTTCCCTGACCTACAAAGGTGAGTTTTCCCAAAATATGAGAAATTATTATTTAACTGCAGGGGGAAAAAAAAAAAAGAGCTTTGTTTCCCTCCTAATTACAAAATACATGCTTACTAAAGTTAGCAAAATTAAGAACATGTGTTTATAAAGCAAAGAAAGATGAACCCCAGAAATAGAACTTAGTAACATTTTGGTATCTTTCCGTTATGCATTTTTAAAACATAATTGGGACCATTCTGCACTCAGAATGTGATATTCTGGGATTCTTTTTTTTTTTTTTTTTTTTTGTTCCACTTAAACCATTATAACGTCAGCATTTTTCAATGTTACTGCAGACTCTTTATAAACGTTTTCACTGGGTGCAGGATATTTCATGAGTTAGTGTTGTCATAATTTTCTTAACCGTTTTCCTTTGCTGAACTCCCCCAAAAGGCTTTTAAGCTGTCAAGCCCAGACAAGATTTCTAGACACACAGCCTTAACAATGGGGCCTGCCTGTGGTCATGAACTGGGCCATTTTGGGAAGCAGCTACATAACTTCTCACCATTAAGTGAGAAGCACCTTGGTCCTACTCTCCAAATGCCAACAGACCAGAGGTTCAGTGATGTGTGAACCCCAAATGCCAGCAGTTCTGGCCACAATTACAGCAACTCCTCTAAGATAAATAAAATAGTGTTCTCCACCGTCCTGGCCACCCACCGTGAGCAGAGGGGAGAGCACAAACATTCCCCTCCCCCGACCTTGTAGCCTGTGCTCCAACGCAAACCCAGGGCGCACGGGTATCTGCTTTTCTCCTCTTCCCCTCCACGATTTATTTCCAAAAATCACTGTTCCATCACCACTCCTCTCCATTTGACATCGACTGCACCGTAAACCTATTTTTAAAACCACGTATCATGTTCATTATATTTTCCTTCAGAAAAAATAAAATAAACAGAGATCTTAAAAGTTCTCATCACGGGAAAAAAAATGAGTCACTGTGTTAACTCAACTTACTGTGGTGATCATTTTGCAACATATACATACATCAAATCATTAGGTTATAAACCCAAAATTATATGTCACTTCTATCTCAAATTAATAACTAAAAATGAGTAAAATATTTTCCAAGAGGAGGCGAGAGGCAGAGGCCAGGGCTCTGGAGGGAAAAACCATGTGGATTTTGCTCAGAGTCACCGAATGCAAGACGCAGTCAGAAAGCACGCTCATCAGTGCTCACTCACTACCTTCATGCTCACGCGTGACCATCATCTCAGGATGCAAAATGCAGTGCCAGGCCTTTCGATCTGGGAACGGTGGTGTGGTCTCCAGGGACAACTTGTGAATTACATTTGCATTTCCCACAGTTAAAACAAACAGATACACACAGATTTTTGTTTCAAGCAGTGAACGTTTCCACACACAGAAGACAACATCGATGAAATTCTAGGCACAGTAGCTGGAATTTTAAACAACTCCGTTGCTCCTGAGAAAAGCAAGGTTGGGAAACAAATAAGAGGTTCCTACTTTAAGTCGCAAGTCAGGATGGCCAGGTGGGAAGGAACGGGCCTTGACTGGAGAAGAGCTGGGCTTGACTTCTGATTCAAGCTTCCTACAAGAGGAATACACAGCCAGTCCAGAGGTTTCTTGGAGTATTAAATACGACACCTACGACCCCAAGCACCATCTCTGGCCCCAGCAGCTATGTCTTCCATTGTAAGGATTTCAGCATTATTAACAACAGCAGTCTATGTCGCAAGAGGGAAGCCATCCGTAGATTGCACTGATGATTCATGAGTGCAGATAATCATAAACAAAGTCAAGGACCTAGAGATTAAGAAATTGAGGACTACTGCTTCTCCTTTTTTTTAAAACCATATAAAGCAGACCAAAGAACTAGGGAGGAAAAGCATACCCTTTCTAGACTTCTTGTCTTGTCTTGGGGCAATCTGTCCAACATTAGGTCCTCTGGGCACTTTGTGAATTTCCAACAACTGCAGAACAGGGTTTCCTGAACCCACGTCAGTCCCCAACCCAGAGCCGCAGTAGCTGCGTGGCTAACACTCAGCTCAGTCCCAGGTCAGGTGTCTAAACTGACCACACTCTGACTCTAGATAGCATTCAAATATCCTAATCCTCAATTCAAGCCACTCAGGAGCAGGCCATTGTGAGCATCTCCCTCTGTTCAGCCTTGTCACTTCAGTTCTTGGCAGTGGGCCCCTGCTTCCTTCTTGTTCTAAGCCTTTATAACCTACTACATACAGTTCCAGGTGCTGCAATCAATTGCTCTTTGCCCGGTTCCTTTAAGGCTAGGCTCCGGTTTTTAAATTTCTGCCCCCAAGCTCAAGAGTATCCACTAGAGGTCTGCCACCTGTGGCCACACCTTCTTCGGGTTAGAAGACCCCCACATTTGCCTGTGCTTAGGCCTGATTCCGCACGCTGGCCTCCCCGACACTGCTACACAGCTCCACACAGCCGCATGCCCTAGTGTCCTTTTAAGACCCTCAGCTCACATCGACCCCAAAGGCAGTCGCCAGGACTCCACAGAAATGATGGGCTGGAAGATCGGTCTCCTCCACCATGTCCTAGATGCCACTGTGAATGACCCCAGAATTATCATCACCTATTTAACTCATCTTAGAGGACAAACTGGTCTCAGTCAACTGTACATTCATTTTTTAAGATTAGACTTTCCTTCTTCCTCCCCAGAGGAACCACCTCAGTCCATGTCTTCTGAATCTGTCATTCATCCATGACTTGGGAGCCCTGTCACTCCAACACCACCTCATTATTGTCACTCTTTGTCTTTAGTGACATCAACCGATATACTGATTCACAGATTTTTAGCATTACAAAGCAGTTTTGGGGACTTACACTGCCTCTTCCAGATAAGAAAACAAGGTTCAGGCCCTGGCCGGTCTGGCTCAGCGGTTAGAGTGTCGGCCTGCGGTCCAGAGAGACCCAGGTTCAATTCCCGCTAGGGGCATGTATCTCGCTTGTAGTTTGTCCCCGGCCCTGGTCGGGTCGTGCAGGAGGCAGCCACTTGACGTGTCCCTTTCACGTCGATGTTTCTCTCTCTCTCTCTCTTCCTCTCTTTCCCTCCCACTCTATCTGAACAAAAAATGGAAAACTGTCCTCTGGTGAGCGGAAAAAAAAGAAACAAAAAGAAAACGAGGCTCAGACACTGAGAGACTTGTTCAATATCAAAGTCAGTGGCAATTCTGAAACTAGAGGCTCCCCGCCCCTGGTCTCTGAGACCACTGACATATTCTTAGATGAGTATGTCTATGAACTGGCGGAGAAAAAGTCCTTTCACGCTTCTCTGGAATCTCAATTTCTTCATTCCCGTCTCCACATCTTGAGTTCACACTTCCATATTGTATTCCAGATTGTTTGAGGAAATCTCTTTCTTCCGTAAGACTTCAAATATACTTCAAGGTGGAGAAAATCTTCTTTTCACTCAGTTTTGGGTAGCTGAATGGGTTGAGTGTTCCTCTGGAATTCCATGACCTGTGAGTGTGATGGTTCCAGGTATAACTCAACTCTCCCCTGAATTTTCACCAACCCCATTGGCCTTGGAAAGAAAAGTCCAGGAACTAACACAAGGAATTCTGAGTAACGTTGACCTAAAATCTCAGAATGCTTGAAACGCAAGGATCTGCTGTAACCACTATTAGTTCCAATTTACAGATGAGGGACCTGAGACCTACACCATTTGATTCTCAATCCAACATGCTTCCGTCCATGATCCCCCCTCCTCCTAACAATGTATTCCCTCGTATTCTAAAGTGAAAAAATCCTAGGGCACGCTTCTGTATAGAGCCTCAATCAGTGGAACTAGTCCAACAGCATGTTTGTGGATCTGGATTGTATTTACTTCATGCTTCTTCATGCCTTCAATTCCACATGGGTTTATCATGAGCATTGTTTTGGAAAAGAAAAGAAAACAAAGTCCAAACCTTTAATCCATGGGGCTGTCACTATCTCCTTGATAGACTAACACGACCCATAGTTTCACTAACCAACTGTGAAACCCAAGTCATACTGGGCGGCTCTTCTGGCCTTGGTTTTCTTATATGCAAGATGGGAATAGTACAATCTACTTTTGAGGGTTATGGTGAGATTTAAATAAGATGATGTGCCCCGGCCGGTGTGGCTCATTTGGTTGAGCATCATCCCATGCACTGAGAGGTCCCGGTTCGATTCCTGGTCAGAGCATGGCCGGGTTGCTCGATCCTCAGTGCGGGGCGTGCAGGAGGCAGCCAATCGATGATTCTCTCTCATCAACGTCTCTCTCTCTCTCTGTCTCTCTCTCTCTCTTCCACACACTCTCTCTAAAAAGGAATTTTTAAAAATCTTTTTTCAAAAACTGAAAAGGCCCTGGCCGGTTTGGTTCAGCGGTTAGAGTGTCGACCTGCGGTCCTGAGAGACCTGGGTTCGGTTCCCGCTAAGGGCGCGTACCTCGGTTGCAGTTTGTCCCCGGCCCTGGTGGGTTGTGCGGGTGGCAGCCACTCGATGTGTTCCTTTTTACATCAATGTTTCTCTCTCTCTCTCTGTTCCTCTCTCTCCCTCCCACTCTACCTGAACAAAAAATGGAAAAATGTCCTCGGGTGAGGATTAAAAAAAAAACAAAACTGAAAAGTAAGATAGCATACTAAGGCTGTTAGCACTTCGCTGGGTATATAACAAGCACTCAATAGACTGTAGCCACATTATGATGATGTTAACGATTATTATCTCTGTGGATTTTGCCTTGTTCTGTCTGGCTCACCTCTTTTTACCTGGTTTCCTAGGTCAACTTAGGCTGTATGCCTAGCAGTCCAAGGACTGAAGATGCCCTGAGGTAGAAAGAAAAAGGGTTCCCCAAAAGAAATGTTTAACCAAGGCTAAGACAATAAATTGAGGGGCAGGGGAAGTCAGAATAGGAAAATAATCAAAAACAATAAGGTTTAGTTTTATACTCTAGTCTAGGCTATGACAAATTTTGTATCAAGGCTGAAACAGGTCATTAATGGGCATTACAATGAAACATTTTCTCTCATAATAAATTTATGAGCTTATCATTTCAATGTATTAAACAATTCAAGACTCAAGCAGTTTGCTTACCTGGAACATAGCAGGAATTCAATAAATACTTGAATTAGTGAATTAATGAAAAAAAAATGGCCATGCCAAATAAGCAAATACATACCAAAATTCTGAAACAACTATATTCACCATTTTTATTTATAAGGCTAAGTGTTATTTTTCAGGTTCAAAAAAATTTCTATTGAACTTACTGGAGTGACATTAGTTAATAAAATTATATGTTTCAGGCATACAATTCTATAATACGTCATCTGTATACTGTATTGTGTGTTCACCACCCAAAGTCAAGTCTCCTTCCATCACCATTTATTCCCCTTTCAGTCTCTTCTACTTGCCTCCATCCCCCAGAAAAGTTTTAAAATAGTTCTATCTTAACTGGAAGTATCAGTCCAAACTATTTTTGTTGGAGACAATGTATACTTTTATATAATCAAAATATAAGATTTCAAATATCTTTTTTTTAGAAAGTTATGTGTATTTCACTTATTTGTGACTCTTGATAGCCACCAAAGCAGCTCTTATGTCAAGACAAATTATTAGCCTTCACAATAGTACAATAAACAGAACTATTTCCCACTCATTTGGAAATATTCTCCCCCGGGTATTGTGAGATTTAACAGACATACATAGTCAAGTCATCTATTATGTTAGTTTCCTTTAAAAAATTGACTACTTGTTAGGTAACCAATCAGTAAACATCTCTATCAGTCATCCCGGTCACCTGAAAAACAACGTGCAATTACTTCAGTCTCTAAGCTGACAGACCTTATTTCCCATTTACAGAGGATCGTTTGGGTCAACTGTTGCATCAGCTTTCCCGTAGTCCGTCCAATACGTCTGTGGACAAGTCGAAAGCTGAAGCACTACTATGTACATAAGGATTCATAATAGCAATGGCTATGAGGGGGGTCCAACCAAGTAAGACATAGCCTGGTGAGTCTAGAGCCCTGTGGCCAGGGTAAGAAAGTCAATGGTGAGCATTCACTAATGAATTTTGTTCCTTGGGTGTGTTGAACTGGCAACATAGAACTGCTCTAGGAAAATATGAATGAGTATGAGTGAAAATGATTACTGTGGCTGGAAAATATACAGTTATAATAAACTGGCCCCAAAGACAACTCCTAAAGAAATGGTTTCAGAACTATCCTCAGCAGTGTAGGTATTGCAGGAATAGGGAATAAACAGCAAACACCACACACACACACACACACACACACACACACACACACTACTTTATTTATGCTGGTGAATTTATTACAAAGAAAAAAACCGGAGCCAGTAGTTTACACACTTCAAGCCTAACACTCTTACTCGAGCTGAACTTGCTTTTCCCAGAGAAGAGCTGCCTTTCCTATAGGTACATTGTCCACTGCGTGCCCCGTCTTTCTCTTTCTTTTGTTTCCTTCCCTCCCTCCTTCCTTGTTTTCTTTCGTCGTCGTCTTCTTTTTTCCCAGCTGGGAACACACCGAAATGTGAAGAGAAAAAACTGAAAGCATAAAAATGCTTTACAGTCATAACCAATTCTTTTCAAATAGTTAGCAAACCTGGTCCTTCTCATTTGGACAATTACAGCCGCAAGAAGGATCTGGTTTCAAAGTGCAGCTGCTCATTTGAAGTGGGATAGGCATGGTTAATTTTTCCAATGAGAAAATGGTGATGAATGGAATAGAAAATAAAGATATCTCTAAAGCTAGACTAAAAAAAAAAAAAATTAACTCAAGAAGGTCATCAATTTGGAAATATCATCCAGAGAATTTCCAAATCACAGAGAGGCGCTTTCAGGAAATCTTAAGTGACTACAAATGAAAAGTATGCCTTGGAGACCAGTTTAAATAAAAGTCACAGTAGTCACTGAGGCAACTCGAAACCCTGCGACATCCAGGTGCAGAGGCCTCCTAGGAAGGCCACTGGGATCCCACCGCGTACAGGCATCTTCTTTGTAAACCACACAGCAATACTAACCAAGGTCTCCACAATTTTTATTAACAAAAGTTTGTTGCAGATTGCAATAATATTTAAATTCTTATGACTGTAGAATATTACTTTGCAGGCTAAAACAGTTCATTTGTACACTTCTCTGTATGTATGCCGTGCTTCGATTAAAAGTCCACCAATTTAAAAGAAATTATACTCAATCCTCTCCTTCCCTATGAAATGTTTTTCCTGTATACATTTTTTTAAAACACTATAACACAAACCTGCACATCTCCTTCAAAGTCTTACTGAGAAAAAAAAACACAAAAAACCGTAAGCTATTTAGGAATGTTAATTTTTCTTTCATATCCTTAAGTCTTCTCTTTTGATAGAAAAAAAAAAAAATCTACCCTCTCATATTTTAATTTCCCATTCACCATATATAATTCTTCCTATTTATGTCTACTAGCCCCTTTCAAAATAACCAAAGCTCATCATTGGTTATGAAGCTCCTTTGCTCTGTGGGTGTGTCACTGCAACTGGCATGCTTTTTCTTTTTGAAAGCAGTCTTCACATGTACCAAAGGGCATCATCAGCACTATAGCTGCCCACTGCCTTGTGGGATTTTATCAATAATGTAGTTAATAAACAGAAGCTTTGTGGATAACCGCACTGTTATAGGTTATCTAAGACCTCATACCTTTCCTTCGACTTCCATCTTAAAAATTCATGAATTAAGAAAACCTCAGCGGAGGGGGGAGGTGATCTGTGAAATAAGGCATTCTCATTTGTCACTGAAATTACCGACTTTCCAAGTCTGCGATTACTATTGCTGTGTTAAATTATTTATTTTCAAGGAAATAAGCAGGGGAATCTCAAAATGACTTTTAAGGCGACTGCCTTAAGAATACCTTTTAAAGAGACCAATTAAGATAGGTATTTTTTAAAATACTGGTCACTAAAAAATATGGTGACTAACTGAAGTTTTTGGTTTTGTTTTATACAAACCATTTTCTGTAGCCAACTGCCTGAAAAACGTCAGATTGCTTTATGCTTCCAACCAACAGTGACTGGCATTTACTCTTAGTAAGCAGAAGTCCTCAGAAATGACAGAAAGTGATTAGCAATCACTTGCTACACGGCATGAGATAGTCTTAAAACTCCCATTTACCCCCTACTGAACCAATATCTTAGCTCATTCTAGAGAATGCGAACGAGATTTCTCCGGCAACTAACATAAGTGAAAATATGAGCCCTAGCTCCGTAGAATGCAACACATTTGGTCACAAAGGAAAATGAAAGCAAGCCCCCTAATACTAACTCAAGACACTTTCGTTGGAGAAAAACAGCCTGCATCCCATAACATTTTATGATAGTAAATGAGATGCAGGCAATGTAATTTCACTTATGTGATTCACTTACAAGCAATGCAAATGCAATCTTGCTGATTACATTTAAAACAAAAGACTGAATCTGCTTATTTATAGAGCAGACCCATAGTCATGCAAACATCATGCTCCCCCCATACCCTGTGTGGAACAAAAAGAAAACAATGTGGCAGAAGACCTTTTCATCACTACAGAAAGAAAAATGATGTTAACGTGAACCCCGGGTCGACCCAATATGCTTAATAATGCTTCTTGGTGCCCTTAATAGAAAACAAGGTCAACTGTGTGTAATGTTAGCTGAGGTGTTCAACCCACATGTAAACAATGTCCAGTGTTTTATTTGTTTTTTTCCAGTGGCCATAAGAAGTGTTCAGTAAGCACTTGCCTCTATGTTTAATTTTAAACCTTCATTTATCTGTGGGTGTGTGTGCATGTGTCCACACACGTTTCTGTGTATAGACAACAGAAATGTGTAATTTCCACAGTGGAATGCAGATTGCTACAACCAATATATTCATTAGCTGGACTCCTCACAATGCATATTTTATGAACTCTGCCTAGTAAGTTGGCATATTGAGCATTCCAGAACTACTAATTTTAATCATCATCAAAAGTAGAGCTTTTATGAGATCATTTTTCTGTTATGCAGTTCAACAGTGAGAACTCAGTGTGAAAGTTGCTGCCCAATGCTATCTCTAAACTTGCCAGAAAAGCAGAGCTGGAAAAATTCTCCTACTTCCTGCGATGCTCAGTTTTGAAAGATCGAACAGCTACTTCTGGCTCACGATCAGTGACTGAACCAATGCCCAGCTGCCAGCCGCTGCACCAACATCCTAGGCATTTGGCTCGAGTCTCGCTGATGGCTAGATCTGCAGCACTCTAGGCAAAGGATCATGGCCAAAGCCAACTTGGGTCCAGCTGTGGTTTTAACAATAAAGAAGTTTAATGGCATACCTCACACCTTCCACAGAGCATTTTCCAAGAGGAAATTGTAGAGTGACCTGTGGTCCTCGGGTTTCTCAATCTTAATGAAGAAGACACACACTGCAAGGGTGTACCAAGTGAAGCCAACACAAATGATGGATAACAGAAGCAATTTTCTGTGCTATGACACCACTTCTTTTTAGTCAGAGACATCATTTCCAAATAGTAACCTCTAAGAACTTTTCAAAAATGGAGATGCCTTTGAAGTGACCCTGGATCTTTGATAGTCAACGACAGTCAGGTCTCAAAACTGTACCTAGAAGCATAGTACAGGTCTGCTCATTTCCACACAGTACAAGACTGGGCCGGAAACCATTTCACTTATTTGGAATGTGAGCTGTCATCCAAGCCCACGGCATATGGTTGCACACTTCCCAACTCCCACATCCCAGCAAAAATGCAACTGCTGTCCAAGTGTGCATGGTCTCTGAATAGAAAACGGCCGTGGTTTCTGGAGCCCTGGGGTCCAGAAGCTACTGCCAGGCTTGAAAGGAACCAAGGGACACGAGAATGGAAGAACAGGAGGAAATATTATGAAATGCAAGCAAAGTGTGATCCTCCAGGGCAGAAAATAGCTACTCCTGTTTCATTTATGTTCTTTCCATCGCAGGGTGCCTCCTACAGACAGCCCACCTCCCTTCCTACTGGGGACAAGAATCAGTCCTGAAGACACTCTGACTACCCTGGAGTATGTCGACAGAGAAAAATCAGGAAATAAAATTGGAAAGTGATTTAATAGAATTAAGTCAGATAGCCAAAAAAAGTCTTATTTCAGACATGTGGTTGAAGAAATTCTCCCTCATAGGTCTTATTATCTGTCCCAAATTATAAGTTCCTTAAGCACTTTCTGCTCAGTAAGGGTCAAAAGGAGACACATACTATACTTCAAACCAGCTGTCCTGTGTGACCTTCACTGGGTGACTCAACCTCTGTGGGTAACCAACTGCCCATATGCAAAATTCTCTACCTGGGCTTGCTTCCCTCACAGTGAACACCAGCACACAAGTATACAAAAATACACCGTGATATTCTATTAATAATAATGCACACGTGATTATTTTATTAAATATTATTTAATTCAGGCTCAACTGACTATCTCCCTAAATAGGCAAAACATCCCTAGCAGACGAGGGCTGGAAGGCTTACAGTTCCATGTTATTCTGACCCTGAGACCTAAGAAGACATTCATTTCTTCATTTCTTCATCAATAACTATTTATTCATTGTAGCAGATACTGTGCTAGGTCCTGGGGATAAAACAATAAGCCAAACAGCCATGACCCCTGCCTCTCAAGCTACTTCCAGTAAATACTTATTGATTTATTTGACTGAAATGTTTTCAGTGACACCCAACTTCCCCCCGACTTCCTCCGCATCTTCCTCATTTTCTCCATGGCCTGTAGATGGTTTCCAAGACTCCCATCGAGTCAAACAACTTTTCCCCCTTACTCAAATATTGTAGAGGGTCCCATTTCCCCCGTAAAGGTGTTAGAGGCTGTAAAATCACCAAGGAGACCTTAATCAATTAATGCCAAAATATGAGGGCTGCCAACAACCATCCTTCAGCTATTGATGAGCGAGTGACAGGAGGGCCAGGGTATTCTCAGCCAACTGCACGGGAGAACATGAAGTAAGTGATGCTGGCAATGACGAGTGCTCAGGTGAGCACAGTAACAGCAGGGATGACTCTCTAAAGAGGAAGGGAAGAGTTTAAGTTTGGCGATAATTTATGGTCAGGTCAAAACGACAGAGGAAATACATATGGGATGCTGTTTATTGATTTGTCAAAGGTGTATTTGATTACTTAGCCCTGGGCATGGCAGAGGATTCAAGACCAACCAGCATCAGCCCTGTCCTGGCCGAGCTTCCAGTCAAGGGAGGGAAATACTGCCGCCCTGGCCGTCCCCTTCTGTGTGCAAATGTAAATTTTCAAGGGGAGGTAATTGGTGCCGGAGCATTTATGAATTTGTCACATGATGCTGTGTAAGGCTGTTGTTCCTTTGATATTTCTCCCATATGAAGCCTTGTTCTGGGACTGGGCTCTGAGATACAACTGGGAGAAGGAGGTGTCATGCACTCTCTGCTGCTCTGGCCAGATCTCATCATTATTTCCCTGGGTTACATGGACCAGAAAGATACTAAGTGTTTTACATTTTTGGTGACTTTTCCCAATTCACCTCAAGACATTGTTACTGACTTTGCCTGCCCTCGCCTGCCCTCAGCCTCGTGTACATGTGCAGTCAAGCACACGTATACCCCATGGGGGTGTGCCATACCCTGTCATCCCCAGCTGTGCTAGAAAGTATTCTACCTCTGAAAATACTGGTAACAGCAATATGAGCAAACACTCTGATAGGACTTACTGCGTCCCAGGAAATGTTCTAGGCACTCCACGTATATCAACTGATGTAACACTCAAAACAGCTATATGAGGTAGGTACTCATTTTTCTCCTCATTTACAGATGAAAACCCAGAGAGGTTAAGTAACTTGCCCAAAGCCACACAGCTAGTATGAGGCAGACCAAGACTCAAACCTTGTCGACCTGGTTCCAGAGTCCATGTTCTTAAACACCACACTCTGCTGCTTTTCTGTCTCTACACACAGTAACGCTCAGGAACGTATTCCAGACCCACAGGCATTTACTCCAAAACGGTTTATTAAAGCCTTGGATGATAAACTCGACGACTTCTTAATTGACTACACGTTCACATTTATTTCTTTCTTCTTTTTTTTTTTTTTATCCTCACCCGAGGACATTTTTCCATTTTTTGTTCAGGTAGAGTGGGAGGGAGAGAGAGGAACAGAGAGAGAGAGAGAGAAACATCGATGTGAAAGGAACACATCGAGTGGCCGCCACCCGCACAACCGACCAGGGCCGGGGACAAACTGCAACCGAGGTACGCACCCTTAGTGGGAACCGAACCCGGGTCTCTCCGGACCGCAGGCCGACGCTCTAACCGCTGAGCCAAACCGGCCAAGGCCACATTTATTTCTAAAATTTAACCAAGACCAAAAAGAAGAAGAGAATGGTGGGAAAAAATGCACCCAATTCTATGTGCATCGAATGCACTCATGGCCCCCTAATCTGACTCCATATGTGAGCAAACAAGATACATAAATCTCAGTAGATTGGTTGTTCATATAAACAATTCAGAGCCTTATCATGCCTCTCTCAACTGACTCCAATTCATCAAAAATGTAGGAGCAGGTTATATATGACACCCTCTATTAACTGAAACACACCAATAAATTTCCAAAATGTAGGACTCAGCACCAATATATATATATGTATACACACACACACACACACACACACACAGATATAGATAATGGAGAAACCCCCACATCTATTGCAGAACTCCACACAGCTTGTGTCTCCTCATGCAGTCTGGAATCATGCATAATGCAACACCGCAACTGCTAACAGCAGGCGCGCACCAGATAATTTACACTTGTTTTTATGGACACGAGGAACTGATCTTTGAAGCTGTCCCTAATGAGATTCCGCTTGGCCCTAACAGCATCCTGAGAGAGTGTTCCGGTTTTCTACTTGGCATCCGGTGCATATTTATAATGCAGAATACAAGCTCATTTAAATTGCACATGTGGATTTTGGTGTCTTCCCTATTTTACAGAAAGATTTTAGCCTACTAAGGAGCACTGACTCCTCAATTAGGAAACCACACTTTACCTAAACAGTGTCACTGCCAGTCACTACAGGTACTTATCAAAGAGGCAGGTCCATCAAAAGGCTTCTACCTACAGGGCAAAAAGCTCCCCCAATTCTAGTCCACACTCAGATCCAGAGACTCAATTAGGTCCTTAGCCAAAGGGCATCTCCAGAAAGCCTGAGCATGCACGCCTTCCCTCGTAGACACAGTCACAAGGTCAGTTAGGGAGAAAACCTGAAGTCAGCCACCTAACCTGAACACTTCCTGCCCCAAAGTGCTTGCCATGCAACCCTCTTTTTCGTATTATCTCTGCTCTTTTAAGTTCTGCTTCATGTAAAATTCTTTTTAAGCTTGGCACTCTACACAGGTATTCTTAAATCGTTTGGTTTTCAAGAGGTTTCTAGTTGAGTCACCCATAATTAAGACTCCATTACATACGTACATTAAATTTCATTTGTTTACCTCTGAATCAAAACTTTTAAAAGGTTTTCAATCACTATATCACATCCATGTTGTTACGATGGTATTATCTGAACTTAACACAAATCACAGATTCCTGTCAAAATAGTTACTCTAAAAGAGTCTGAGGAGTTTACTATTTCAGAAGAAAAAACAAGCCTCGTCGTTAAAAAAAATCTCGATACAGAATAAAATGATGCGAGTCCCATGATAACAGATGACCCATTCTCATGGTCTTCATTTCCGGTAAATTCCACACATTAGAGGTAGTTGCCAGTCACGAGCTGAAATATAACCTAATTAATTTCACACTTCTAACCAATAACTGTTGACTTCAAGTAAGATCAGTAAATGAGCATTTTACAAGGTTTAAACAATATATTTCCTAATGCCTCGGTTCTTAAGTTTCAGAACAATATAGGAAACCCAAATATTTAGGGTCCAGTTAAAAGTGAAACTTTGATGTTTTCCCTACGTTAGAAATGAGAGTTCACAATGTAAAAGTCAACAGATTTATGTTACCCTTTTTAAAGTCAAGTCTAAATACATGCTCTCAAAATGAATGAATGATTAGAGGAAGCACACAGTAAAAGAATACTGAATACTTGCACCCTCAACTTTAATTCTTTCATTCAACAGGTACTTGGAGGGTGTATAGTGTGCCTAACGCTGTGATAGGTGCTATAGATGGAGGTAGGCAAAAAAGAAAAGAAAAAGAAAAAGAGTTGCTGCCTTCATAGCGTTTATAACCCAGTGGAAGACAGTCTTTTCACAAACAATTAGAAAATACACTTATGTTAAGAGTGACCATGGGAAAGCATTACTTCTAGGTACTCAGGAGTCCCCTAAAGAAGTGACAATGGTGGAGGGGAGGAAACAATATTTAGGGAGGAGGGCTGTGGACATCATTCTGAGCCTCAAAGTTTAGGACTAGCCTGCCTGCCTTCTGCCTGCACCCCTCAGTACCTCTCTACTTGGAAAAAGTAAAAATACAAGATGCAGGAGGCATGCCTAGAAAGTTAGATTTACAATGTATTTTCCTTTCACCGTCAACTCCGAATCCAGACGGGATGGAAGACCTTGGGAAAAATCGGCGGACAGATCACCAAAGTTGGCACTAACTGCTGCCAAATGTCTGGCTGGCACCAATGTACAGGCTCAATTGGCCATAAAAAAACCTCACTGTAGTCTTGCTCCTCTCAAAGGAAATCATTTTGCAATTCACAATGAGGCTTACCCAGAGGCCAGTCTTAGGGGGAGGCCTTGAATTTGGAGCTTAACTCAATTGCACGGTTTAGGGCAAGAGTTTCAGGTTTCAGATGGGCAGTCAGGTAATCTGATCCCATCCGACTTTTAATGGCTTTTAAGAAATCCAAAGTGTTAAATCCTTTTCCCAGCCTCCCCCAGAGCAGTCTAAGGGTGCTTTTAGCCAGCCTCCATTCTCCTCCTCCCAGTCTCTTACTCTCAAACTCAAACTGTAACGAAGTCTGAGACACTGTCTTAATACTCACTTCTTAATTCAAAAGTCTAATCAAAATCTGTGTTCTAGTCTCATTGTTTATTTTTTTCCCTTTGTTTCTCTTGCCCTAGAAGATGTATCAGTGAAAATACTGCTACGTGAAATGTCTGAGATTTTACTGCCTATGTTTTCTTCTAGGATTTTTATGGTTTCGTGACTTCATTTAAGTCTTTTATCCATTTTGAGTTTATTCTTGTGTATGGTGTAAGTTGATCTAGTTGCACTTTTCATGTACCCGTCCAATTTTCCCAAAACCATTTATTGAAGAGACTATCTTTACTCCACTGTATGCTATTGCCTACTTGATATGGGTCAATTTCTGGAGTCTCTGTTCTGTTCCACTGGTCTTTATGTCTGTTCTTGGGCCAGCACCAGGCCGTTTTGATTACAGTGGCTTAGTTGAATACTTTGATATCTGGTATTGTGATCCCTCCAACTTTGTTCTTCTTTATCAAGAATTCTGAAGCTATTCAGGGTCTTTATGATTCCACATACATTTTTGGAATATTGGTTCTAGACTGTGAAATATGCCGTATTTTTTTAAGAGGGATTGTGTTGAAAGTATAGATTGCTTTGGGTAAGTATGTTCATTTTAATTATGTTAATTCTTCCAACCAATGAACACCATATATGCTTCCACTTGTTTATCTTCCTCTATTTCCTTTTTAAATGTTCTATAGTTTTCTGAGTTCAGGTATTTTACTAACCTAGGTTAAGGTTATTCCCAGGTACCTTTTTTTGTTTGTTTGTTGTTGCAATGGTAAATTGTATCTCTTCCTGAGTTCATTATTGGTGAAAAAAATGCCATTGATCTCTGGATGTTAATTTTGTATCCTGCTATTTTTCTGAATTTATTTATTAACTCTAGTAGTTTTTTGGTGGTCTTTAGGGTTTTCTATGTACAGTGTTATGTCATCTGCAAATAATGACAGTTCCACTTCCTCTTTTCCAATTTTGATGCTTTATATTTCTTTTTCTTTTCTGATCATTGTGGCTAGGACTTCCCGTACTATGTTGAAGCAGACACTTAGGGAAATGCTTTTAGTTTTTGCCCACTGAGTGTGATGTTGGCTGTGGGTCTGTCATATATGGCCTGTATTATGTTGAGATATAATCCCTCCAGTCCCACTTTGCTTAGAGTTTTTATCATAAATGGATGCTGGATTTTATTGAAGGCCTTTTTCTGCATCTACTGATACGATGATGTAATTTTTATCCTTCATTTTGTTTATGTATCACTTTTATTGATATGTGAATATTGAACCAACCTTTTATCCCCAGAAAAAATCCCACTTGGTCATGGTGTATGATCTTTTTAATGTATTGCTGGATCCAATTTGCTAATATTTTGTTGAGGATGTTAGCATCTATGTTCATCAGGGATATTGCCTGTGATTTTCTTTTTTTGTAGTGTCTTTACCTGGTTTTGGAATTAGGATAATCCTGGCCTCTGACCTCATGAAAAGAGCTTGGAAGACTTCCCTCCTCTTGAATTTTGTGGAATAGTTTAAGGAGGACAGATGTTAGTTCTTTGAATGTTTGGTAAAACTCACCTGTGAAGCCATTACGTCCAGAACTTTTGCTTGCTGGGAGTTTTTTTTATTGCTGCTTCAATTTCCTTAGTTGTTATTGGCCTATTCAGGTTTTCTGATTCTTCCTGATTGAGTTTTGGAAGACTGTATATTTTTAAGAATTTGTCCATTTCACCCAGGTTTATCAGTTTGTTGGCATATAGTTGTTTATAGTATTTTTTTACAATCCTTTGTATTTCTGTGGTGTCAGTAGTTCACCTCTTTTATTTCCAGTTTGATTTATCTGGGTCCTCTCTTTTTGTTTCTTGATAAGTTTGGCTGAGGGCTCATCAACCTTGTTTCTCTTTTCAAAGAACCAGGTCTTGGTTCCATTGATCTTTTATATATATATATATATATTTTTTTTTTTAGTATCTATGTTATTTATTCCTGCTCTGATCTTCATTATTCTCTTCCTTCTACTTATTCTGGGCTTTCCTTGTTCTCTAATTATTTTAGTTGTACAGTTAGGTTGTTTATTTAAGCTTTTTCTTGCTTCTTGAGGTAGCCCTGTAATGCTTTGAACTTTCCTCTCAGGGATGCTTTCTCTGTGCCCCATAAATTTGGGGGCTTTGTGTGTTCACTTTTGTTTCCAGGAAATGTTTTATTTCTTCCTTGATCTCATTGGTTATCCATTCACTGTTTAATAACATAATTCACCTCCACATGTTTAAATTTTTTTGAGTTTTTTTTTTTACTGTAGTTGATTTCTAGTTTCATGCCATTGTGATCTGAGATGCTTGATATGATTTCAAACTTCTTGAATTTGTTAAGGCTTATTTTGTGTCCTAACATGTGGTCTGTCTTTGAGAATGATACTTGTGCACTTGAGAAGAATGTAGATTCCACCACTTTGTGATCAAATGTTCTGTAAATATCAATTAAATCCATGCGATTTAGTGTGTTATTTAAGGTCGCTATTTCCTTGTTGAATTTTTGTCTGGAAGATCTATCCAGTGATGTCAGTGGGGTGCTAAAGTCCCCTACTCTGACTTTATTGCTACTGACCTCTCCCTTGAAGCCCACCACGAGTTTTAAATATATTTAGGTGCATATATGTTTACAAGGGTTATATTTTCATGTTGGATGGATCCTTTTAGTATTATACAGAGACCCTCTTTGTCTCGTTATGGCTTTTGTTCTGAAGTCTATTTTGTCAGATATGAGTATTGCTACCCCAGCTTTTTTTCCCATTTGTATGGAATATTTTTTCCAACTCTTCACTTTCAGTCTGTATTCCTTTAAACTATCCTCCTGCTTTTAAATTCATGTTTCTTTTTGCTGTTCTAACTGAGTGTTTGCTCTTTACCTTGTCTTTCTTTTATTTTTAAAAAAATGTTTTTAATTTTTAAAGAGAGAAATAGAAACATTGATGTAAGAGAAAAACATTGATATGCTGCCTCCTGCACACCCCTTACTGGGGACTGAGCCAGCAACAGCCAGGCATGTGTTCCGACTAGAAATCGAACTGGGACTTCTCAGTCCATGAGACAATGCTCAATCCACTGAGCCACATTGGCTGGGCTCTACCTTGTCTTTCAAATCACTGATTCCATCCTTTGCTTCATGCAAATAACTTCATTCCTTCCAGTGTATTCTTGATGTCAGATATGGTATTCTTAATTTCTAACTGGTTATTGCTCATGGTTTCTAGTTCCCTTTCATGCTGTTGTAGTTCCCACTAAATTCCTTGTAATTCTCACTAAATCTCTTGAGCATCCTTATAACCATTACTTTGAACTCTATATCTGATAAATTGCTTGCCTCCATTTCATTTAGCTTTTTCTAGAGCTTATTCTTTTTCTTTCATTTGGGGATTGTTTCTCTGTCTCTCCATTTTGCTGTTTCCTTGTGCTTATTGCTATGTATTAGCTAGAACTGCTATGCCTCCCAGTCTTCCTGGGATGGCTTATGTTGTAAGTGTCCTGTGGGGCCCAGTGTTGTAGTCGCTTTGATCTCCCAAGCTGGATGCTTCAGGAATGTCCCTTGTGTGGGTTTCTTGGGCTTTCCTGGTATAATTGGGTCTTGATTGTTTTTCCATTCATGTGTGGGTTGTCCCCTCAGGCTGGCTGACTGAGGCTCAACCCCAACCACACTGCGCAAGCTGTTGTGCGGGTGCTAACAAAACAATTCAAAACAAGAATCTATAAAAGTCCCCTACAATAACAACAAAACAACAGAAAATTAAGAAAGAGAAAACAAAAATAATAAAAGAAAAGGAAAACATATAAGAAAAAAAAAGGGAAGAAAAAGAATATGAAAAAAGGAAGAGAAAAAAATAAGGATAGGAAAAAGGTATAAAAGAAAAGAGGAAGGAAAAAATTATGAACAGGAAAAAGAGAAGGAAAAAAGAAAAAAGAAGAGAAAGAAGAAGAAATGACAAAAATAGAATAAGAAAAGAAAAAAGAAAAGTAAGCGATATAAAGGACAAAACAGAGTCAAAAACAGTAACAAAGCAATAAAAAAGAAAATAATGGGAGGGGGGAAGCAAAAGGAAGTTCATCTCAGCAGAGTTTGGTGCCTCCTGGGAGCTCTCCTTGGATCCTGTGCTTATGTTGGCTGAAGCTGTTTTGTATGCCACTTCTAGGCCTCCCACGAGGTTCTTTGGTGCTAGTCACTGTCAGGAGATGTCCACGTCTGGTTTTCAGAAACCTATTTGAAGCTTCTAATGATCTACAGTTTGTGGCTGACTCCACAGGGCTTGAAGGGGTCAAGCTGCACCCTAGGGTCAGCCTGTTAGCAGCACAGAGCCCAGAGGCAGGTCAGCAAATGTCCCAAGGCACCTGGAGATCCATCTCCTCCAACCTCTGCCTGCCAGCCAGTGGCCAGACTTAGTCACTCAAAAGGCTGTGTCTGAAAGGGCTTTCGGCAGAATCGGTTGGATGAGACCTCTGGGTCTCCTGTGAGGGGGAGGTGCCATTCAGATTTCAGGGAAGACGGTGGGTGTTTTCCCCTGTCCCAGAGTCACAGGTCTGAGTCTGTCCCCGAGTATTTCCCTGATCTCGGCCTGGCAGAGACCCTCATATGCAGTCTGGTGGGGTCTGATGGGAGCCGGGAATGTCTGTCAGCTCTCCCGTGAAGGAGAGGCACCAGTCAGGTTTCCAGGACAATGGGAGGAATGGCCCAACCCCAAAGCCAGTCACTGATGCCCTTGAGACTGTCCAGACCCGGAGGCTTGTCCTCTCTGTGGGCTTGGCCTCTGTCTGCTGCTGCCTCCTCAGCAGAGGTCGACATGCAGGGTGGGGCAAGTGGGAGTCCTGAAGGAGCCCATCAAACTAAAGGAGAAACCATCAACAAAAGGAAAAGGGAATTCACTGTATGAGAGAACATATTCGTCAATGATACATCTGATGAGCGGTCAATTTCCAAAATATACAAAGAATTCATACAACTCAATACCAGGCAGACAATCCAATTAAAAAATGGGAAAAGGACCTGAATAGATACTTCTCCAAAGAGGACATACAGAAGGCCAACAGACATATGAAAAAAATGCTCAACATCACTAATCATCAGAGAGATACAAATTAAAACTACAATAAGGTATCACCGCACACCTGCCAGAGTGGCCGCCATCAATAAATCAACAAACAACAAGTGCTAGCAGAGTGTGAGAAAATGGAGCCCTCATGCACTGCTGGTGTGGCTGCAGAGTGATACAGCCGCTGAGGAAAACAGTATAAAGTTGCCTCAAAAAATTTAAAAAATGGAACTGCCTTTTGATTCAGAGATCCCACTTCTGGGAATATACACTAAGAAGCCCGAAACACCAATCAGAAAGATTACATGCACCCCTATGTTCACAGCAGCACTATTTGCAATAGCTAAGATGTGGAAACAGCCCAAGTGTTCATCGGTAGATGAGTGGATAAAAAAACTGTGGTACATTTACACAATGGAGTACTATGCAGCTGTAAGAAGGAAAGATCTCTTACTCTGAGATGACACTGAAGGACTTGGAAAGTATTATGCTAAGTAAAATTAGCCAGTCAGAGAAAGACAAGTATCACATGATCTCACTTAATTGTGGAATGTAATGAACAAAATACAGTGATACCTCGGTTCTCGAACGCCTCGGTTTTCGACCAAATCGGTATTCGACCAGGAGATTCGAGAAACTTTTGTCTCGGAATCCGAACAAATATTTGGAACTCGAACTTCCGAGATGAGCCGAGTTGAGCCGAATGGCGTTCATTCGGCCCAGCGCGCCTTGCTTGCGTCATCAGTGTGCGTGCAGAGAGAGAGTCACGCTTTGTGGAGTCACGCTTTCCTATTGGGTTTCATTGCTTCGGTTCTCGAACAATTCGGTTCTCGACCGTCCTCCTGGAACGAATTATGTTCGAGAACCGAGGTATCACTGTAGGTCTAAAGTCATGGATGCATGGAACAGAATGATCGATCTCAGAGCGGTGGCGGTAGAGGGAATGGGAAAAGATTAACCAAAGAACATATATGCGTATATGAATAACCCATGGACAGAGACAATGGTGTGGGGAAGGCCTGGGGTGGGGCAGGGGTTGGGTGGAGGAGGTAAAGGGTTGGAAATGGGGAACATCTGTAATACTGTCAATAATTTTAAAAATCTGTGTTCTACAATGATGCATACAGATCTACTGTACTCCCTTTAAAAGAAAAAAAAAACACTGGGAGAGGGAGAAAGTAAGAGAATAATGGAAGTGGAATATGTAGAAACATTGATTTATTTCGGGGACAATACTATTATTTGTCTTTATGATCCTGGAAAGAACATTTTCTGGTTCTGTGGAAACCAAAGGCAGCAAACCCAAGCAAAATCCGCAGCTCCAGTAAAAGGCACATCTCTGAGAATTCCATGTCCCAGGCAAAAGGCAGGGGAGATAAGTGTTTATTAAGTCTGTGCCCTGGCTACCAATAGGATGACACAGACTCCATTTTTCCCTCGTGGTATGGGAATCACTTGGGAAAACCCTAAAAACTTTAAAAGCCAGAGGGAAAAGAACAAAAACAAAAACTTCTCAAGACTAAAACAGACACATGAAACTTAATGACAATTATTATCAATTACTGTACTTAATTAATATTAATAGCTACCATGCACCAAGCATTGAGATACCGTACTTAGTTATTTCCTAAGCACTAAGCATCATCTAATGTAACCTTCACCGTTACCTATTAAAGCATATATATTATTGTGATCCCCACGGTAAAGAAGAGACACTCAGAGTAGAGAATATAAATGAACACATCAAGGAGCATGGGGACAGAGAAACAGACTGGATTCTGAATATACTTTTTTTTTGGGGGGGGGGGGCTCTTCAAGTGATTTTTTTCCAACGTGCCTACATTTCTGCTTAGCAGCAACCACTCCACTCTCAAAACTCTTCCCTCCAAAATATACACATCCATTCTTCCTCTCCCTCTCTCCTGTTCTTCTGTTTACGGCTCTATTAAGATACTAAGTCCTGCCCTGGCTCTTGCAGCCCGTGGTACCGCACCTCACAAAACAGCACTGCTTGTTTATAAGGTGACACAACCTTCCCTGCAGAGCTGGGGGCATGATTAAAATCTACTAATGGCCAGAAAGCTCATTTTCATTCTACACTTGACAAAATAAACACCTCGTAAAGGCAGGTAAGCAGAAGCTACTTTTCACTCTGGACCGCTTTGTCTTAATAACCTTTGAAAGGGAGAAAGCGACTGCAGGGAACTCCCAGGCTCGGGCACACACAAAACACAATTATGGCACAAGCAGACAGCAAAACCCTTACATAAAGTTAAATTATTTTTTTTCCTTGAAAGGGGGTGCCTCTCCTAAATGCAGACCGATGCTGAACTGCAAAGGTTCTTTCAGTGCAAATTGAGGCTGCAGTAGCAGGATCTCACCAAGCCTGTCTTTAAAACCAGGACATTTGATTTCCCTGAAATCAATTCCCGAAAGGGCTGACTTTTCCCCCCTCTGTTGTCCACAGCAAATGAAGCTCCACTTACACACGTTGGAGGAAATATTACAAAACATTCCTTTTTTCCCCTCAAAGTGCAGAATTTATGGTAACAGATAATTAACAACAAATGACAAACAATCTGAGCAGTAAAGGTCCCAGTTTGGTTGCCAAGATGATGGTATCACATTCCAAGATAAACAGTGGAGCGTGCCGGCTGCCATTACCGAGGTGGAGGGGTCGAGATGGACAGACGCAGAGCAGCCCAGCCATCCACCACCAAGGGCACAGTGTGGGGCAAACCACCTCCCACGGGGTTACTGTTTCCCTCTGAATTCTCCAGAGTGTCAGTGGGCAACGGCAAGGGCAAGGCTCACGCCACTGTACGAAACAGGACCCCCAAGCCTTTCTATTTCACATTGAGAAAACATGAGCTGCTTCTTTGAACTGCATTATGGAAGAATCAGGAACTCATAGCCATGAGAAGTTAACACTGCCTTCCTCCTCTGTCGGGTCTTCCCAAAGATTCGCCCCTCCCCATTCTACTTTTCTCTAAGTCTGAGACAAAATAGATTTCGATGCTGCCAGCTGTGTCCAAAATGTGAGGGTTAAGAGCAAAGTGAAAACAAGTTAACCTGTAAAAGTCAGAATCTGAGCACAACATATGGTAAGGCTCCTTGAAACTAACAGATGGCAAACCTTGGGAAATCGCAGTTTCAGATATTCTATTTTGCAAAACCAAGTTCGTGGTTCACTATTGTCAGATGGATTTTTTTTTTTAAATAATGAAACACAATCCTGAAGTTTTGAATTACCTAACAAATTGTTCCTTCTCAGAGATCAAAACAGGTCAATGTATCAAAAATTGCTATTTCAATCCTTGCAAATGCTGGATTCATTGGTGTGTAGAATTAGCATGCACACCCCAGAAAGCCAGAGTGCTTTAGTCTTACCTCCCTGTTGACTCATGTCTGGAGATACTGACACTCTCGTGGTGTTCAAGTCAAGCCCAAGATGAAGGACATCATCATTGCAAGAAAGAGTTAAGAGCTAATGAATATATCTGCTAGGTCTTCCCTCTCCCTCTCTCCTTCACACATATCCTCAGCTTTCTCTTCTCCATAAAACATGCATTTCCTCCTCATGATATGTTCTGCCTATCCAAGCAGTACCAGTATGTAAAAGTTGGTAATTAAAAAAAAAAAAAGGAAGGAAGGAATACATTAAATATAAGGCAGAACCAAGAACAACGGGCATGATATATGTGATGTAAAAAATATATATTATCTAATGCAGTCTAATAGGATCTGTGGTTATCTTTGAAGTTTTAAGGCAAAGCGAAATGAAACAAAAGGGAGAAAAATTTTCCAAAACTCAGGACCAAAATAGAGCTGGTAAAATGTCTATGTCATAGCAAAAGGCTAAATCAGGAAATTAGAGAAACATGCTGAGGTTGCTTAGCTGGTGGGAGACTTAATTTTTTTCTTGATTTCAGTTTTAAGTCTTTGTGCAAAACACATTTGAAACTTGGTCTGTGGCCCAAATACCACAAGTGAGCCACTTTCCTTAACCAATCAGCATAAATGCCAAATTAGCCCACTGCAAGATGGGAAAAGATATTTTTCTAACCCAAGCATTATCAAATCTTTGAGCTGGAAGGGTTCAGAGACTGCACAAAGAAATAAATGAGTCTGAGCCAAGTCCACGTTATGGGGTAGGGCCTGCAATCTTTCAAGAAGCCACTACCAACAGAGAAACTTCAGGAATAGTTCAATTCGCACATGGAATTTTAAAGCTCAATAATATCGAGTACTAAAAATTTACCTCTGTTTGCTTTATTAAATGGCGCTAGTTTTTCCTTTTCTTTTTTTTTCAACTTGTGTTAAGAGCTTTACTACTTAATATAAAACTGCACAAAAGTTTAAACCAACTAGAGGAGCTTCTATTCTTGGTTTGTGGTAAAGAAGAAAAACGTAAAAAGCCTGCAGACATGCATTTTCTTATTTGCATACATTTTACCCTTCTACAAGGGCAGAAATTGGAAAAAAAAAAATCTTCAAAGCAAAATAGAACAAAAATATGCAGACCCAAATACTGCAAGGGCCAATAAATCCAACCAAGCTTCCTCTTTGCAGAGTTAGTGTTTCTACTCAGACAAAGTCTCCAAGTGTACATTTTACATTTAAAGAAAGGGGGGTGAGGGGCAGGCTAACACGGTGGTCTGCAAAAGTGTGGTAGTTTTATCCGTCCTAATATTGAAATAAGAGCCTAATCACGCCGAGGCAGCTCCTGAAACATCGAGTTTGCAGAGTGCTATGAAAATCGAAAAGGGAGAAAGACATGGGAAGGAGAAAGCTCAGGAAATACTGCAAAGGAATAAAAACAAGCTGGTGGATAGATCTTCTAAGCGCCGGTGAGCTTTTCCTCCTTCTTGAAAATCAGTTCAGAACTAAGGTTTTTTTATACAACATGTGGTAGATTCCATGGCACTGGCTTTGTTTTTCGATCTCAAAATCAGCATCTTCGTAAGCTCTAAAGCCTCCGAATTAAAGTGCAGTGTGTCTCAAATACAGACTCTCTATCACATTACTTCCTGTTTAGCTCGCCTTGCCATTTTGCATATTTTTATCGAAACATTTCCATGAAAGAAGTTTTTTTTTTTTTAAGCCTGTATTTTGAACAAGAGATGGATTCAGTCCTTAAGGAGAAGTGATATGACAGTTTCCCAGTTTTCTGTCTACCCATCGACTGAAGCCACACTTTCCCTAGGAATCTTTCTTTACCTCTATAAATGTAGGTATTTCAGAATCTGAAACCCAGGAATACCATACTACAGAGAACCTGCTTTATTTATCAAAATGCTTTACCCTCCCAGAGAGTTAAGTAACCAAAAACAAACAAACAAACAACAAATACTATCCAGTTGTGCAACATACAGTTAGGATTCTAAGAACAAATCCGTATGGACAAAGAAGAAAAATCTGATTTTAGGCTGGCTTTTTAACGCTCCAATGCAAACAAAGAAATGTACAGAATAGGAAGAAAGTCAGCTTCACAACGAAGTCGAACTGTCACGGACCACAAGACCGGTCCCCTCAGGGAGTGCAGAGGAAAAAGAACTTCTTTTAAAGAAGAAATGAGAGAGGAAAAGAAAAATACCCTGTGTTTATATACGAGTGCAAACTAAAAGGGCCATTCAGCATCTCCACAATGAATTTCAGATTGAAAACATTAACAAAAATTATGGCCATGCTAATGTGCAAGGCCAGTGATAAATTTGTAATGAGAATAAGAAACTGGCTTACCAAGAGAAAAATGTATAGAATTTTTTTTTTTTTTTGCAAACAGCGAATGCAGCCCAGCTCCTTAAGAAAGGATGAAATTCTACCTTGTTTAGCAAGTACACTATTAGAGTCCCAGACATTCATTCATTCATTGATATTACTCTTCCTCGGTCTGAGAGTTAGGGTAATTTTTCTTCTCCCTCCACCATACCTCCGTGATGCCTCCCTATTATATTCTTTCCCTGCAGAATATCACCAATGACGAGGGAGCTGTGTTCTTAATTTCAAATCAACTAAGGAAAAGACATAAGGGCCCTGGCCAGTTTGGCTCAGTAGTTGGAGTGTTGGCCTGTGGACCAGAGAGACCCGGGTTCGGTTCCTGCTAAGGGTACGTACCTCGGTTGCTGTTTGTCCCCGGCCCCGGTTGGGGTCGTGTGGGTGGCAACCAGTTGATGTGTCTCTCTCACATCGATGTTTCTCTCTCTCTTTCCCCCCATCTCCTTCTCACTCTATCTGAAGATAAATGCAAAAAACCAAAAACAAACAAAAGAGAAAAGACGCAAGAGAAATACTAAACTGCCAGAGTGAGAAGGTATGATGCTAACAGGAATTGAGTCCCACAGCTGAGGAGGAACCTGAAATGCAGAGAGGCCCATCTGCTAAAGATCATGAACATAATCAGTGACCAAGCCTGGACCAGAAACCAAGTTCTCTGAAACACTTAAATAGTCTCCTAAGCGAGTCATTTATCTACTGATACTGTAGACTCTTTTGGCTGTTAAAAATGAATTTGAAAATATTTCTTAAAAAATTCCACTTCAAGGACAGGACTAAGAAGTAGGCAGCATCCTGAGCACTGGTCTCATCTTCCCAAACATAAGCAAGTTGACTTATATTGAACCAACAAATTCTCTCTGGTTATAACATAAAACAGACAAAGGTTCCACCTATGAAAGCCAGGCCCAAACTAAGTTGACCTGCAGCAGAATGAGCCTTTATTACATATCTTACAGACAAAACAGATGGACTTGTAGACAAATTACATTATTATCATTCTTTTTTAAAATATGTGTTTGATTTTTTCAGAGAAGGAGAGAGAGATCGAAACATCTAAGTGAGAGATACATTGATCAGCTGCCTCCTGCACGCCCCCTACTGGGGATCAAGCCCATAACCCCAGGCATGTGCCCTGACCAGAAATCAAACCAGGACCTCTCAGTCCATGGGAGGATCTCAGTCCAATGAGCCACACTGGCTGGGCCATTTTTATAATTCTTTTAAAAAATGTTTTCATCATAAAAGTATTCCCAAGTTGTTAAGTATATGAAATAAAAGTGAAAGGTCTTTACCCAACACTCCCTCCGCAGATTCATTCCTAAATTTATTCCTTAAGTTATCACCAGTAATGTTGGTATTTATCTTTCCACACTCTCTTATGTTGTTTTAACCAATTGACACCACTCTATAACACTCCTCTGTAATTTTGTTTTTGCACCTAAGGATACCTAATACAGCCCTGAAATAAACACTTACTTCCTACCACATAAGAATAAAACACATCACAAAAACAAACAAAAATAAGAATTTGGGCATGGAATGATCAACCAGATACCCTAAACACTTCAGATCATTTCTGATTAACAAGGCCCAAGCAAACACTGACATGCATACAATTCAACAAAGCAACAAGAACATAAGTTGGACTGGTCAGGTTTTATACCACCAAGCAATTCAGACATAAAGAGGTTAACGAACACTTATCTCATGCTCACCAAATAGTGGACAAAGCCATATCCCAGCATCTGTTTAGTAAGTGTTATCTTTTAGGCATTATATGTCACATGCCTCATCTCATTTAAAGCCCACAACCATTTAAAGGGTCATTAAACCCATTTTACAGGCGAGAAGACTGAGGTTCAGTAATCTGTCTATCATCACCCAGCCAAGCCTGTAACTGGTGGGATCAACATTGGCAGAGATCTCTGATTTCAGACCTCATTCTCAGCTACCACGTGACTATTGTCTGCATTCCCCAGCGCAAGCAGTGCACTTCTCATTCATCCCTGGTTAATTACGGTTAACTTTTTTTTTTTTTTAACCTCACCTGAGGATATTTTTCCATTTTTTGTACAGATAGAGTGGGAGAGAGAGAGAGAAACATCGACGTGAAGGGACACATCGAGTGGCTGCCACCCGCACGACCAGCCAGGGCTGGGGACAAACTGCAACCGAAGTACGTGCCCTTAGCGGGAACTGAACCCGGGTCTCTCCGGACCGCCGGCCGACGCTTTAACCGCTGAGCCAAACTGGCCAGGGCTACGGTTAACTCTTGATGCTTCTGTTTTAACCACAGTTGGGTAGGGGAGGTGCTAAGACACTGAGGGGGTACAAGGACCTGAGACAAGCCCAAGTGGAGGAAGGCCGCTGTGATTCCCCAGAGAACAACCAGACATCACTCAGCTCACTGGATTCCTCTCCTCTGGGACTGTCACTCCCATGGGGTAACTAGAGGGAGGTGTCACACTCCTGAGCCATGATCTTGGCAAACACTGAAAAGTCAGGATACTTGCCAACCCACCCAGAAAATTTTGCTGGACAAAACTTACCAGTGATTTTTTTCTTATTAATTCATTTATTTATATTTTAACTGATTTTCACAATGGATTGAGACAGCTTAGAATAAAAAAAAAGCATAATCAATAAAACAACCATTAATGATAATATCTCACATTTATTGAGTATAGACCACGTACTAGGTAAGAACTCCTCTAAGAAATTATAAGTAATACTGTTTTTAACCTTCAAACCAACCTTTTGAGATAGGTACTACTTTTATTGTCCACATTTTACAAATGGGAAAAACACACACACAGAAAAGCGAATACTTTTCTCCATGTTTGGCTACACAGCTAGTTAAGTGGTACAACCAGGCTTTAAATCCAACAATCTGATTCCACTGGAGATGTTCACCATCATGCTACAGTGTCTCCCCAAAACAAGTGTAAAAGAACCAGAGCTAAGTAAGAGCCCAGGATCACTTGGTAAAGTAGAATGTGATTATTTAACCACTATGCTGTATACCTGAAACTAATGTAAAATAACACTGAGTATAAATGGTAATAGAAAAATAAAATATTTTAAAGAAGACCCCAAGGGTATCGACAACCAAAGATACAAGCAAATAAAATAACTAAAACTGAAAATAAAATTCGATTTGAGCTTCTTAACAACCAATCCTTAAAACAAAAGGTAAAGAATTAACCAAGTGACCAACCACCCTGGTTAGCGTGGGACGAAGGGTCTCGCAGAACATGGGACTTTCAGGGCGAAAACTAGGACGGCTGGGCACTCTACTAAAAAGGTTTGATAACACTTTATAAGGCCTCGGATAATTAAAAACATACAAAATCATTATGGTGTTTTCAAACCTACATTGGCTCCTTTAACACCTCCTCCCACCATCATTAAATACTAAATAATTCTCTCAACAGTCTTCTTGGGAAAGATGAAAGGGTTGTAGAAATATGAAGCCCTGTTAATTGTTGGCTTTCAATCATCACATCTATTAGTGTGTTCAAGAGTCTGGGTAAGAGAGGCACACAAATTCTAGGTTAAATTCTGCCCTGCCAACTCCAGCTGTGTTTTAATTTTCTTTCCCAAGGTCACATAGGATTGCTTTCTTTAAAAAAAAAAAATTATCTTCCCTACGTCACCGGCAAAGATGTAGGCCAGCGTATGTAAGAAAGCTTGGCGGCAGCCTCATCAGAACACACAGGTAATAGCAAACCAAGGCCAAGCAGTAAACTTCTTCAAGCCGGCTGAACCACTCTGAAATTAGTGATGGGCTTCATGAGGATGGAGACCAGGTCTTATGTGTCTGCGTTCCTCACAGAGCAACACCCTGCAAATAAATATGGTCTTAGTTGCAATCCTCACCTTAGTATGTCAAAGCTAAAACATCCACAACTATCATTTGGTGCAAACGTTTACAGACGAGTGGAATGGGGCCTGAAGAAGGAAAAGTGAATTGCCCATGATGTGAGCACAGCCGAGTTGAGACTGACTTACATGGGAAGTGAGCTAGTCCTTATTCAAGGTGAGAAAAGCCCAACTAGGCTGTTAAGGGAAGAAGATTGTAACTCTAGTCCAGCTGATCTATCATGGGTCTTCATAGACCTCAGGTATAAGTGAAAAAGGAAAATAAATGTTTTAAGAATCCCATGCAAAATAAATGAGTAACTACTCAAGTGGAAAAGTTACTTTGCTCCTTCCGGGAGAGGAGCAAAGCTCTGCATGACATGTTGAATATTTCAGAAAAACTGAAGAAATTTTAGGCTAAATATTTTATGGAAAATTTCCAGCCAATTTAAGTTTCTATTTGGACTAGGGCAATCATTAAAAAAAGATAGATAGATAGATAGATAGATAGATAGATATACAGATTTATATTATATTATATTATATTATATCATATAGAAATAATATATATTATACATATATATATGAACAGAAATGTAACATTTGTGCACTTCACCAAGATACTTGGATGCTTAGTATGGACCAGTCACTATGCCAGGGCATCAAGCATGAAAACAAAGTAAAGGCAAGGAAAAGACAGGTCAATAGCTTGATGATACACATACACCTTCATTCAAACACTCATAATGTTAAAACAGCTCAGAAAAATTCCAATGAAAGTCTCTAAATCTCAAACATAATTTCTCGTGTCAATGCACAATCAAATCAGTGGATGGATCGATCCAATAAGTATATCTGAACACCTGTTACCTACTCAATCCCGGCCTTTAAGAAACTAATGAGGCAGTAGAGACAGAGAAAGAGAGAGAGAGAACAATAATAATGTAGGTGGTATGATTTGAAATACATGCCAAGTGACTAGGGGCATTGTGTATGGGGCCAGGGGAGGCACCGTCAATTTGGAGTGGGAGACACAGAAATGGTTTCACAGACACAAAGGAGCCTGAACTGGCTCTGAGGCATCTGATGAGCAGAGCATAAATGTGAGTGTCTCTGACCTGAGAAACAGTAAAAACAGCGGCATCAAGATGGAAAGGCTCAAGGTGTGCTCAGGTGACAGTGAGCCGACTTGTGTGGCTGGAGCAAGGCATTCAGGTAGGAAGACCTCTGTGGGTGATGATGTTAAAAAGGCAAGATGGTCCCAGACCATGGAAGAACCCTCCACTCTAAGGTAGGAAGGCAGTCTAGTTAAAGGGCTACACAGCTCTCTATGCTGCCATTGCAAACCCAATTTTTCAAGCTTTTTATTTAAAAAAAAAAAAGTTCCTTTGAATATTTCATGGCTAGATCTAAGCAGATCAGTTCTAAGGCTACATGATTTTTTAAAATACCTCAGTGCATTCAGAGTTCAGGAGTGGAATCTTATGGCTACGAACAAGTGAAAACTAAGCTGAGATTCCCTGTCAATCATTTCCCAAGAAATCTGGGGCAAAACATACTTTATTTTGCCTGAAAGGAAAACAGAATCCACAAAGTTCTTTACAATTCTTTAATACAAAACGTCACCCCACCAAAACAGAGCCAAAGGTATCCTAAGTTCTCTGGCACAAATTCTATCACATATTTGAAGAAAAAGGAATTACCAGAAGATGAAGAATAAAAGAAATATTTAAAATGAATACATATTGTTCAGTAAAACCTTTTTAACTAAGAAAAATCTTATTCACCTTAAAACTTTTCCTTAGAATCATGTTAGCAATCCTTCATCATCATAAACATATTCTGATTTAATGGTTTAAAGAAAACATAAAATTCTGAGAAACAGTTTATCACAAACCATTTGCAAAGATTTCTTTCTCTTTTTCTTTTTCTGAGTAATCCCGACACAGGTAATCGAGCGGCTCAACTGGATATACTTGCAAAGTAACATCCTACTTTTACACTAATACCCACCAGTCAACAGAAAGGTTTTTTTTTGTTTGGCTAGTGTTTCTAAATTAGAGGGTGTGTATATGTGTGCATGTGTGTGCGTGTGTATTGGGAGAGGGCAGTACTACTATTTTTTTTTTTTTAATGCCCAAATAAAACAATTACTTTAAAAAAAAAAAAAAAAGAGCTTGTGACTCGGACATGCCCTGGTTCAATTTTGCCACAAATGGCAAAAACAGTCAACAGAGCCCTAACCCTCCTTTCTCTCTTGACTATACAATAGTTTTCAAAGAGGTTTAGTCCTACTATGAAAGACTCATGTTAGATCCTGGAAGGGTCTCTTAGAGAATGAGCACCAGGCCTTGAATAAACAAGGGTGATGGTGACCTTCTGCCCCATCTGCTGAAAGCCCAGCACATCCTGCAGCCAAGAAACAGAAAAGAGCTGGTGAGCATCCAGGTGCTGCCAAGTCCTTGCCTCCTGATTTCTCCCACACTTTGTTACTGCAACAGTTTACACTGCACGTGATTTAAATAGTATTCGGGAGTGAGAGAAAAGTACGAGTCCTGGAACCAAGGGCCCCACGGTCCCTTAGTCCTTTGTTCCCTGTATTGTTTGAGTTGTGCTCATGAAGCACACGTTCCACTAGCAACAGGCAAGACAGCAGATTCAGCAGAGGCTGAACAATCAGGCCCCGATTAGGCTTATTTCCTAGCTGAATATAAAGGAGGTGCTGAGGTGAGGCGGAAAAACGAGAAATTTTCAAGAAATATTTCCTCCTGGAGACAAACAATGCAATGTAAAGCAAATTGAGCTAGGGGTCAGGAGACTCTGCCCAAATACACTGTGTGACATTAGGCAAATAGCTTAACCACTCTGTTGTCATCCAGAAAGTGTGGGCCACCTGCTACCACCCATGAGAGGCTCTGAAAATCAAACGGTGGTTGAAAGTGCTCTGAAAGTTTGAAGTGTTCCACAGAAGTAGGGTATTCCTCCAAGCTGTATTTGGAACCAACGATATGCATCTGTTTGGCGAATCATATGCCTTTTATTCTCCCTGGCACACGTCATTAGCGATTTTCTTATTTCATGTCTATTCTCGATTGCTAGTGTTTTAAAGTTCATGAGTGATACTTACATATGTACATGTGGCGGCTGGAATCTGCTCTGGTTGATGTTGTAGTGCGTGAATGCCTGGGTGGGGTTAGAGCTGTATTCATCCACCGTTATGGTAACTTTGCCTTGAGAAGGAATCCCATGTGCCATCCTTCCTCTCTATAGGCATGAGCAACTCACAACTTTCCGGAGCAAAGGATGGAAGCAGGCATGGTGCGTTTCAGCCAACCTCTGAACCCAAGGATCTGCTCATCAATACTGCTGAGTGTTTCTGGAAAAAAAGAAAGTATAAAATGAGAACAAAGAAAAAGAGGGCGTTCTAAGAGATGTCAAATGTGACACCTGGACATGAAGTTGGTTCAGGAACAAAAATCTCAATGTGTTGCTGCCTTCTGGATACAGCCTTTCCCAACTCTCTACCTTGTAAGCACTTCAGAGTGGACATTACGCTCCACATGACACCGCTGGCTGCTAGCAAATCATTTCACTGGCATTCAAACTAAGATTTCCTCTTTAATTATAATTATGGCACTTAACATGAATTACAGAAGGGCCATATCCACAGTTGCCATGGCGTCTAACTATAAATGGTTTGTGCTCGAAGTGGGAGACTCTTCCAAACCTTCCCTGCTAATTGAAGTATTTGGTCTGTACAAAGTTGGTGTCATATAATAATCTGAAATCTCAATGCTTAACACAGCCATAAAATGCAACGACAAATGTTAAGTTTTAAATGCTGTGCTCAAAACAATACCTGTATGTACGTGTACTACACACCTCATATATGCACATGCAATATATAATTTTTTCTTTCACAAGCAGCTCCTGAAATACATAGGAACTCAATTCCTAGTATACACATGCGTTCCACTCCGGCAAAGAACTTCAGGGTAAGGCAAATTCTTCATGCTAAATTTAATATAATTTCTCTAAACACTGCCGTTACTTGAGGGAAAAGCAAACACATCCAGGCCTGGATCACACTTTGGATGCATTCATTACCGCCCCTCTTCCAGCCGGGAGGGAGCAGTAAAGGAGGGGGGCCATTACATCCACCGCCTGCCTCATTCTCGCTTGTTGCCGCATAAATCTCAGTAGCTGGTTTCATACTTGTTTGTTTGTTTTTTTCTTTCTAAGTTTCCACTAGTTCTGAATCTTCCTTTAAATGTCAATATATGATTTGCTGCACTGGGTTCAGAAATGAGGGTGTTTACTTTTATAGCAGGTGTGCAAAGACTGAGGAAAGCACATCCCCGCATGGAGGCTGTTACAACTGATCAGTGCAGGAAAGAAGCGGCAGCAGCGGCACAGTCCTCAGGTAACCCTGGGGTAACCCACGCTCTTACTTCAGAGTGCTCCGCATCAGAATGCGTTTGCTGTGTGCACCATTAAGCTCCAGAGTCTTAGCTGCTATCTCAGATAAAAATATGTAGAATAATAAGATTAGATTTAAATTTGGCATGAAACACCTTAAATATCAAGCAAAAGGCAGATGGCCTGCTATAGGCCATTTATTTTATTATTTTACAACCCGGGGCTTGTGTAGTCCTCCATATGCTAGCTGGGCTAAGAAATTCCACAGCGTTCTCCTCAAATCGCTGCCCTGTTCCTCTGAGCAAAGCGAGCTAAACAACACCCACCTTGCCTGTGTTCCTAAGGTACAAAGGCACTGCCAAGAGATGAATCCCTGGTGTGCTGGCATTTTAAATAGTGTCTCTTTGGGTTCACTTTCTTCTTCCTGACTTCATGGGAGGTATGAGTCCTTTAAGTACCAGTTGATAGACAACCAGGCCAGCAGGATTAACAAAATTAAAATCTCTCCCTGCTCCTCTGATGTAAGATATCTATAAGAACTGCTTACAAATCATAATGTAGCAGTTTTCATACCAAGTTTGCAGCTGTTTCCTTAATTTCCCCCCACAATTATATTTTACTGTTATTTTGCATAACAGTAAAACACAACACCTGCTTCAAATTGCAGCCCTGTTCTAAGTACTGTAATTCTCGTTTGAGACACAAAGTACCGAGACACTACTGAAGCGCAAAAGTGCATAATTGTGCCATGCTGAAAAGTAAATACAAATGAAAACATCTTCCTGTTATAGAAATGACTGTCATTAGAAAGAATGTTAGCCATCAAAGCACAGAGGAAAAAAACACACACATTTTCAGACTGCGAGAACTTAAAGTGTCTGCACAAATTAGAGCGTGATGTAAAAATTACATGGCAATTCTTATGTTCCTGCCATCAATGTCTATTGTGTGAAATACAGAACATTAAGAAGCGAAGGAAACAAAATTCATGTCTAGACCATTGTGACCTCTCAGTAATAATCTCTGCACCAGGTGCCAGAAACAGTTTAAATGTTTCGGGAGCAACCTCACTAATTAAGCGGACTAGAAATAAAATACACATACCCATTATGTAAATATCTATGCAACGACTTATAAAAGTTAGCATTAGACCCTACCATTGGAAGCCTAGAAGAGACGGAACTTAGAAGGTGATCAATTCACACTCCTAAATGGTCCACTCTACCCTAAAGTCAACCTAGGATTGCCTTTTCTATCAAGTGAACATCTGTGCCTCTTTGCACCTTTGCCCCAGCAAGACAAATAGAACATCTTTTCATCAGCAAGCACAGGCCCCTATAACTCTGAAAGGCTAAATGGGTGCCTGGCACCTCATCTGAATTCATCGTAACCATGTTCTCTTTCAAATGTTTTATCAAAACAGTGCACCTGCAGTGTCTATCTTCTTTAATCTGGAGTCCTTTGAAGAAAATGTCAGACTGAGGAGACAGCTTCAAAACTTTCACAGGAACCTTTACAGACAAGTCAATAAAAGGCTTATTTTTTGAAATGCTATGTTTACCCCCACTCACATCACAAAATGAACATATCCTAAGACTATTAAACACCAACACATGGGAAAGACTTGGGGAGGGGGGGTAAACCTTCAGAGACAGGACAATGGTCTTCCCCCTCTACCCGAGAAATCGGGGAAAAACTCAGAACAAGACAGAATGATACACTACCTAGAATTATCAAGAAGCTACATCACCTTGCTTCACTATTTAGATAGTCACACCTTCCAAATGATCAGATTTTGGGGCATCTCATTCTCATCACACTTACATTACTTTTTACAAATAATATTTAAAGAGACCAGTATTCTTTTTAAATTTTTTCATTTTATACTTCAACACATCTGCTCCACAAAACAAAGGAACCCACTACTAAATACCAGGAATCCTAAAGAAAAATAAAAAAGGGACTGATAATCACCAGTCACACTGGTTTTAGTTTGATTTTCTCTTAAAAAAAAAAAATCATGTGAGCACATTTTGCATTTCCTAGACAGCAGTCATTTCGCCAGTCCCTGAAGCTGTGCAACTTGAAATGTCGTGGGTATTTTGTTTTGTTTTTCCCCCAGGAATTTAGTTGGAAAACATCTTAAAGTCTGCTGGCAATGAAAGGATTAAACGCTGAGGAATTAAATAACTGTCTCCACCTCCTAGACACCAGAAGTCCATTTACCAAAAGTTTCAAAGCAACAACTCATGACCTCTCTCCCGGAGCACCGCACGACATAGCCTATGAGAAGGGAGCCCGTGATTTCGTAGTTTTAAAAAAGGATGCTCATTTTATTCACTTGCCCTACGAAGATCGCCCGACCGCCTGGCCAGACTTTGGAACTCGCCCGCTCCAACTCCGCCAAATTTCTCTCTCCTCCCTCCGCTGCACAGTTGGAGCGATCGCTCAGCTCCCGCCTTTGCTCTTTAATGCCCACCTCCAGTTACTCATCCCTGTATCCCAACGCGACGTTCACAAGCCTTCCCCGGGGCCACTCCACCAGGGTTTAGGGAGGGATGCACGAAGCTCCACGTGCCTCTGTCCACAGAGCGCCCTCCCCTCCGCGGCACTTACACCTGAACTTGTCTCCAGCACTGCGGACACCCGGCTGGCACATTCTTTCGGAGAGGAAGGGCAGGACTTTCCTTCCGCGCCTCTGGCTACGCGTAGTCTATATATGGTGGGGCGGGGGGCGCGGAATTCGCTACTTTGGATTGGTGTGTTTGTTTTAAATCGGGGGGTGCGGGGGCTTCACCAACTACACCTACACACACACACACACACGCACACGCACACACAGGCTCGCCCTGCCCTCGGCTCCCGGCCGCTTCGTCCGGGCTGCAGCTCCCCCTTCCTTCCTGGAGCACCAGCTCGCCTTACTCGCTCAGTCCCCGGTTGCCACCGCCGTCGCCTCTGCTGCCGCCGCCGCCGCTGGCACTGCTGGCGCTCGCGGCCCCGGGCTCCGCTGAGCGCCTTTCTTTCTCTCCCTCTCCCCCAGCCCCAGATTGATTGATGACCACTGGCGGCCAATGGCTCTGACACCGCGCCATCCTCGCACAGGCATCAGAGCCCCACGCCCCCGACGTCAGTCTCCCCGGCGCGTTGGCATCCCGAACCCTCAGCGCGGAGCCCGCGCCCGGAGCCGCGGCCGTCGCCTCCCAGCTCTCCGCCCCGGGGCTGCCGGGCTGCTTGCCTGAGCCACGGGGAAAGGAAGGGGGAAGCCTGCGAGCGTTGGAAGGGGGTGTGGAGGCCAGGAACCCACACACACCCTCATTAGAAATCTTGTCTTTCACTTAAAGTTTTGTGGGGGGGTGTCCATCCTGACCAGTTTGTGTTTGTTTGTAGCATCTCAAGTCAATTACATGTTTTCATGACCTGAATTTGCACTTAATGTGGGGTGTGTTGGGGGGAGGAAAACACGCTATAAATCCACCCCGTGGGGCATCCTTAATTTCGTTTCTTGCTGGTGGATTCTAACCACCTCCCCAATCTCCAGTGAAATGCCCCCTTCACCTCCTAGGCCGCAAAACCCCGAATTCAAAGGCTTTACCAAGATAACCCTGTTCCATGTAAATAGCCAAGAAACTCCTGCTCTCTCTAGAAGAAATCGGGCGGCAACGGTTACTTTTCCTCGCCGCTCGTCCTCAGCCGCCCAGCCCGAGTCACCGACTCCCTCCACAGGCTGCGATCGTGAAGACCCGAGGCGGCAGGGGAGAGCGAGCGAGGTCGGGGCGCCGGGACAGGGCGAGAGAAAGCCCCGCGCGCGAGCGGCGAGCGCGGGCGACCCCGGGGGCGGCGGCGGACCGCAGCCCGAGCACAAAGCTGCGCGGCGCCTTCCCTGCCACCGCACCTCGCTCCGGCGGCCGCGGACGCCCGGGGCTCCGGCCAACACAATGCACCCGGGCCTAGGCCGGGGCGGCTCGAACACACAACCCCAGGACTTTCTAGTAAACAGCTCGCGATGCCCTCATCCCCACCCCCATCCCCGCAGTCCGGCTTCTGCCTCTGTCCCTCACCGACACCCTCTTCTTCCCTCCTGAGAAATCCAGGCGGAGGAGGGGGCGGGGACTTGGGGACCCCGAGAGGTCGGGGCCGAGGACTGGGGGGAGGGGAGAAGAGCAGAGGGGCAAGATGGGGAGTGGGAGAGAGACAGCTCCTAAAAGAGAATTCGCTCTCGTTTGGAGGTTGAAAATAAGCCCTCCTCGGGTTCCGAATTGCCCGGGAAGCGCCCGCTCATGCGAATGTCAGGGACACCCGGGCAGCGGCGGTGCTCAGCCTCCGAGCCCCCCGCACGCGCCTCTGACAAGGCACCTCTCACCCGGGCTCCGCTTTGTGTGTGCATTTTTTTCCCTTCCTCTCGCGCTCGGCACCCGGCGCCCGGCTGCCTCCTCCCCCTCCCCCGCCCTCCGCCTCCCTTCCCGGGGCGGATTACCTTTCCCGGGCTGCGCTCCGAGTCCGGGGGATGCCTTCAGCGCCCGGCCAGCAGGCGATCCATCGCAGAGCGGCCGGAGCCGGCGGGAGGCGCGCGGGGGGCGCGGGCGGGCCAGAACCTTCGACCTCCGAGGTCCCGCCGAGGGCTGGAGACGGGGGTCGGGGGGCGCGGCGCGAGAGGGGGCGGGGGGAGAAAGGACGAGAGCAGCCTCGATCTGGGGAGAGAGCGAGCGAGGGGGCGAGGAGAGAGAGCGAGGGCGCGGCGAGCCGGAGGGAGCGGTGCAGTGACAGGGACTGCCACTGGGGTCAAAGGAGCACAGCTCCAGGAAGCAGGGCGGCCGAGGCGCCGCTCCGTGCGCGCTCCCCGGCGGGACCCCGCGCCCCCGCGCGCCCCTCCTTCAGCCCCGGCTCACTCGAACCCCCGCCGGCGCTCCGGGGCCCCGGGGTTGCAGGAGGAGGAGGAGGAGGAGGAGGGAACTGAGGGCGAGGCCGGCAGCCTGCTGGTGCTCCCGGGTCAAGCAGGCGGCAGGAAGCTGAGCTGCAAGTTCATCATCATGAGTGTGATCAGCGTAAAAATGATAGGGGATCGGGGAGGGGGTGCGGAACCCCAGGACAAATACAGGGAGTTTTCCCTCCAAATGGGCGCCTTTTGCAAAGGGAACACCCAGGCCTCCCACCCACCGACCTGCCAGGCGCTGTCTGGAGTCCTGGCACGGCTACAGGGCGCAGAGCTTGGCGCTGGGGCAAGGCGAGAGGCTCGGGCACTGCGAGCAGACCAAAGAAAGCGACCTGGGTCCCCTCCCATCTATCTGCTGAGCTTAGGGCTTTCCTGGGGGAGAACTACGCTCTTTTTTTTCAAGCCTCCCAACTCGCCAAATACACACACATATACGCACACACCCCTTTCTGCAATGCTGTTCCTGAGAAAGAAAAGGCCAACCCAGCTGATATTTTTTTCCCACCTCCATGAATTAAGGCGGGTTCAGGAGAGGGAGTTGAGGAAAGGCAGCCTCAAGTTGTTTTCATTTTTGTCTTTGGGGTACATTTCCCCCCAAAGATAAGCCCCTTAAAAACGTTTTAAAAATCAAAGTTCATCCCCTTTTCTCTGCTACTTTGGATAATTGGGGGGTGGGGGGGTTAAGAATTGTATGCAAACAACATAAGGAAAGGGAACGCCACCGAAATGCCAGAAGACAGGAGACAAGGAAGAGAAGGTTTTGGAAAACTTGGTTGGCAAGGCTGTCTGTGAAAGATGAGGTGGCCCTGTGATGTTATGCCACTGTCAGAGCTCAAGGATTTGGACGGCAACCAGATCTAATTCCTTTCCAGGAGTCAGACTCAAAGATCTAGCCATTCTCCAAAGGGAAATCCAATGGGTGTGTGTGTGAGAGAGAGAAGTGTGCTAAGTATACTATGTGACAACTGACTAGACATCCTGGCTGAAATTATATCCTCTAAAAATAAAAAGGAGCCATTTCAACCTGGTCTGTGGCCTCTGTGCTGAGACTAATTGGTTTCCAGGGTCTGGTGAGAAAGGGAGAGAGGCTGGTAGGAGCCCCTATAAAAAAAGATCAAACGGAATTCACTTGAAAATATTTCCCTTTTACAATAGGCTTTCCTGGCACTTGAATTTTAAGTAACCTATCTCTTATGCCTGGGCTGGAATGAAAGGGGAAATGGTCTTGCTAATGTATTTATTTTGTTGTACAGTATGCCCAGAGTGTAGGTGCCTGTCAAATGTGCTGGGATCAAGGGACAGTGACTATCCTTGCCCAGCACAAATCACAGCAAGAAGCACTGATGTTAAAGAATGCCAAAGATGGGAGGGGGGGGGGTCCTTTTTATTTTGTTTTTATTTTCCAGCTCAGCAGCAAACACTGACTAGAATCATGTTTTTGAGGAAATGCTTAGTTTTGTTTCCCTTATTCCGTGAGTTAGCAGTATACTCCCCTTATCCAAATGTTTTGAATTTTTAGACTGATTTGGGATGATTTAATCAGTCAAAGAAAAAATAAAAATTAGCGCCAGCCAAACCAAATAACTTGTGTGGTTTTCTAACTTTTTTTTCCTTTTAGAAAACGGATAGTCAATCAAAAAAGCCAAAATAGTACATGATTCTAAATCTAGGTGCACAGATAAGAAATAATAATGCCTTTGCCTTTGGTGGCACATTTTACAAGACATTTAATGCTATAAAAAATCAAGTGAGTGATCCTTTACAAAGTTGATGAAAATTTGTGTACCATTTTGTTGACTGGGGGAAATTTGAAGCAAAAAAAAGCTTAAAATTGTAACTTGCGCTATAGGAAGAAGTCAGCCTCTACTAGGTCTCTGCTGATCAATTATCCACTGTAAGAGGTAGTGACCACGCTATATTAGAGTCCTGAAATTTTATTTCCATTAAGCTAGCAAAAGAAAGAAGCTGGAGAAATGTAAGTGAATTTAAATAATAAATCAGGAACAAACGGAATTCACTTTTCAAATAATTCTCATCGCATAGATTTGAACATACTGCATTTTGTTAAATCATATTCTCGACCAATATAACTACCTACACTAAAAGCTTGTTTTAAAGTGATTGGATGTGAACCATGTCTGCCCCTGACATCAGCTTTGAAATATCGATATATCGAGCCTCATTATACCAAATTTTAAATGCTAAAGGCTGGCATTTTTTTTTTTTTTTAAGATAAGTGAGACTATAAGCTCCATTTTTTGGTTATTGTTAGTAAATTTAATTTTTATTGTTTACAATGGAAAAGAGAGGAAGGATAAAAATCAAATGCCAAGTTTATGATGGCCTCTATGCAAATACTACAATTTTTTTTTATTTAATGGAATGTAAATCTGGACCCTTTCTCCAGTGATTTCATCGAAGGAACTGGCGAATATGCTTCCTGATAGCCTGCTGCAATATCTTTTAAAATATCTTTTCAGAATGTATTTCAGGAAGAAAATGAGAGAGAGGAACGTGGGAGAACTTTAGGGGGAAGCTTGCAAAGTGAAAGCTGCTTCCCTTGAAAGCTCAGAACTTAATTTGGAGTTGGTTTTCATTCTCCCTCTAACAGGTTTTTCAGTGATTCAGGGATACTTGTGTACAACTTAAAACTTGGTTCAGTAGTGTGGTTCTTCATTTAAAAACTTTGTTGAAACTATTGCCTTTTCATTGAGTAATTTCATTGAAATTGTATGCACTGATCTAATTCTAGGGACAAACAGTAACTATTTTGCCTTTTTTCTTTAAATTTTCTGCATTTTTATTGTTTTCAAGCAAAGGCTAAGATATATATTATGAAAAAGCAGAGCCTGTTAATAGAACTATTATTATGATGCAATTAGAAACTAATTTGAGCCAACAAATACCTTTACCTTATTCTAAATGTCTACAGTTTTTACATTTTTTATTTGTTGCAAATGTTTTTATTGCAACCCCCTCATATTTAAGAACTATATCCTACATTCCTTTGTGTTCTTCATGCTTATGTACAATGAAAGTAGTAGAAATTTGGACAAATTTGTGAAACAGTTGTCTGGGTCAGAAAATAAGAGAGTGAGAGAATGCATGAGTGAATGAAACAACAGCACAGTGAAGAAAAATCCATACCAGATAGGCAGGAATGGAAATGATGTCATGCGACCAGTTGGAGGATAAGAGCTAAGGACTTTCCATGGAGTTCAAATAGCACATTTAAAGGAATTTGCTAATATATTTAGAGATACAAACTAATATATAAGACTATTTCAGAAGTTGATTTTCTCATTGAGAAACTGAAGATTGTTATGTAGCCCGTCCATTCAAAGGCAGTCTTTTTATTTAATCCTCACCCCAAGGATATGTGTTTTTTTATTGATTTTTAGAGAGAGAGGAAGGGAGAAAGAGAAAGAAACATTGATGTGAGAGAGAAACATCGGTTGGTTGCGTTTTATAAGTGCCACAACCAGAGTTGAACCTGCAACCTAGGTATGTGCCCTGACCAGGAATCAAAGCCACAACCTTTGGGTGTATGGGACAACACGCCAACCAAATAAGCCACCAAGCCAGGGCAAAGGCAACCCTCTTGTTAAATACAGTAGGATGCAAAAAAAAAAAAAAAAAAAAATTCTGAGTAGAATGTAAATTTTAAATTTTACAGGAAAAATGTAGCAAGATGTTGTTTCAAAAGAAACTTAGGTGATTAATCTGATTTTTTGATCCATCCTTTTTTGAGGTCCTCAACATAAACATGTAACTGTTTCTTGTCCTTTGCATTTAAAATTTCCTGTTGGTTAACGAATAATGCTTCTGCCTAAGGCAGTTTCAGGAAGCACTAGAAATGATGAAATTTCATTTCATAAAATAAATTATATGGGCACTACCTTAGAAAGACTAAATTTGGCCCAGCTTTGCCAGCAGCTTAAATAATAAACATGGAGGGTCTGAAAATCAGAAAATTTTACGAAACACTCAATAATTCTTACCATCCTTACTAACCAATATCTAGTAAGTATTGCCAAATCAGGCAAGTATTATTTAAGTAACAATAATTTTAATAATTAAAAAAATCTGAACAAGGTGCTAAGCATGTGGTAGTGTGTTTTTCATCCTAAGAAGAGTGTGTTCATTGAAGTAAAAGACAAAGTAATCTCTTTTGAAGGATGGGCAGTGTGGAAAACCCATAATCACCTGATTAAAGAAAATATATGTGGGAGTTTTCAAGTTTAATAATTCAATTTGACAAGATATATCAATATTTTGAGTAAGCAATATATAATATAATTTTTCTTGTCAGCAAAAATAAATAAATGAATGAATACATTAAAAAAAAAAACAACTCAGTTTGAGACACCAGTAAAATCTAAAACCCATTTCTCTCTGTAGTATTACTATAATGATTCCGCTATTCAACAGCTATTTTTTAAGCTCTGCTCTGTGCCAGGCAAAGTATTTAAATCATGCTGATGGTGTGATGATGTACCAAGCTGAGTTTTCGCTCGCATTATGAAGTTTGTAATCTCATGAGCCTGGGAGACTGACTTTCAGTAATCACACAAATAAATAAAAAGTATATGCATGAAAAGGAGAGGCAGCTGGTGCAAATAAAAATTCCACGCACGTTTGGGAGACCTTTTCTCCTCTGAGGTTGAGTGAAGACTTCCCTGATGGGGAAAGGAATACAAGGGTGTCATAGGGAAAAGGAAGAGTGTGCTGGGTGCTGAGCGAGGAATTGCTCGGTCATGTGAAGAGGTCTAGATCTGTATCTGTAGTCAGAGGCCAGAACTGAAGGGCCAAGTCAGAGAGCTTGAAGGTCACAGCTGAGGCCCTGTTTCAAGATGTTTGACTTTATCCTGAGGGCAATTGGAAGCTGTTTAAGGATCTTAAGTAGAAAAGCTAACATGATTACATTTGTGTTTTGAAAAGGTCACTCTTCTCCCAGTGTGGAGAATGGATTTTAGGGGGGTAGGGTGAGCACTGGGAGGTCATTTGAGAGCTGTTGCAGTCACTGGGTTGGGGGTGATGGAACCTTCAACAGGACAGTTGGGAGGAGATGAGACATGGAAAGACATGAATAGATTTGAGGGTTGAATAAATTTTATGTAATAAAAACAAAGATATTTTTTTCTTGATTTTAGAGAGAGAGGAAGGGAGAGAGAAACATCGATTGGCCGCCTCCTGCATGCCCCACCCCCATTGGGGATTTGGCCCACAACCTGGGCATGTGCCCTGACCAGGAATCGAACCAGTGACCTCTTGGTGCATGGGTCGACACTCAACCATTGAGCCACACCGGCCGGGCAAAAAACAAATATTTTAAAAAATCAGAATCTTGAAATACTGGCTGAAAGCATGGTAGTACCCAGACAGAGAGGATGGGAGTCATCTTACCTGATGACTTTTTTCTTTTTATTCCTCACCCGAGGATATTTTTTCCATTTTATTATCAGATAGAGTGGGAGGAAGGGAGGGAGAGACATCGATGTGACAGAGCCACATGGACTGGTTGCCTTCCACACAACCCAACCAAGGCCAGGGATGAACCACAACCAAGGTATGTGTCCCTGACCAAAATTGAACCCACGACTCACTGGTCCACAGGCTGACACTCCAACCACTGAGCCAAACCAGCCAGGACATGACTCCTTTCTTAAACCCATCATTCCACTCAAGCCATTTTATGTCTCCAAGCCATCTTTATTCTATCCCATACACCCTTTTCAGAATCCCATCTTGCCATGAAGAACTGCAGAATTAAATACAACGCTGACATAAAATGGCTCTAACCTAACTTTTTCCAAATACACGGATCCTAAACTTTATCCTTCTATTTTTGGCCCAGAAATGGACTTGTTCTTAATTCATATGAAATATAAATCCAGTAAGTAAATGTGTTTCTGTTTTCCTTTAAAGTTTTTAGATGTTACATTGACTTCATTTCTGTCCTCGTCAGAACTACTTCACTTGTATTTAATATTCCAAACACTATTCTAAGGGATTTTTAACAAGTGGTTGTTGTTTTTAAGTGAAATCTTCCAAGAAACAGATATGCTCTCAGAGAAAATACATAGACACTGACTAAAGGTAAGAATATTCTTTTGCTTCAGGGTTATGACATGTGGGCCCAGTCTTCGCAGACCCATTGTAAGGAAGACATTCGTGTTGCTGTGTTCTTTTTTGGTACAAGCTAAGTCACAGTGGCCCTGCTTAGCAATTCAGACTGCTGAGCAAAGATGTAATGGAAATACATGCAAACGCTTTATGACTTCTCTAATGGCAATTATGTTTTCTAACTTTACCCCTTTCTTGGCATTTCTACATTTTGAAGGCTCCATCCGTTTCTTCTTCTGTTCTCGTAATTCCCCTTAGCGACCATCTATAAACAAAGTAAAATCTACACACAAGAGAATAGTTGAATAGCCAAGATTTAGGGCACATGTTTTTACGAGATGCTAAAATAAAAAGAAAGTTTACTGGAGGGTTGTTAAAAATATCACAGCACTATTTTTAAAAATCCCTATTTCACACTTAACACAGAAGGAACGTTAAAAAGATTATTTTTCTTTTCAAAATTTTTCTTTATTTACTTATTGTCTTGTGAAAATTGGAAAGTATAGATAAGCAAAAATTTTTAAATTGGCTATAATTTTATCATTCAGAAATATCCACTGTTAACATTTTGTCATATCATTTTTCCAGTCAAATGTATTTTACAAAAATGGAATAAAACTTGGAAATACAGCAAAGGGTCTAGTGTAGTAACTAAGAAAAAATCAGGGCTGGAATCCCATCACTTCCTCTCTGTGTGACCTGGCGTAGGTTGCTTAAATATTAAATGTACCGCCCTGGCCGGTTTGGCTCAGCGGTTAGAGCATTGGCCTGCGGTCCAGAGAGACCCTGGTTCCCTTCCCGCTAAGGGCGCGTACCTCGGTTGCAGTTTGTCAACGGCCTTGGTTGGGTTTTTGGGTCGATGTGTCCCTTTTACTTCGATGTTTCTCTCTCTCTCTCCCTCTCTCTCCCTCCTGCTCTATCTGAGAAAAAATGGAAAAATGTTCTCAGGTGAGGAAAAAAAAATATATATATATATATATATATTAAATGTACCTATTTCATAAAGTTGTTACAAAAATTAAATGAGTTCATGTTTTTTAAAGAGCTTAAAATAATGCCCGATACATATCAAGCAATTATTATATAGTATTGTAATCCACTTCTAAATATTTTAATATAAAATTAATATGCGCTCATTGTAAAGAAAATAAATACAGAGTACATGAAGAAGTAAAAGCTGCCCTCTTTCTCCCTCATAACCCCGTCACCTATATACCTAATATTTCAAATGAACAGAAGACTATGAGCATCGTTCCATGTCATTAAACATCTTTCCATGGCTCTATGGACTACAACTTTCATGAAAAGAAGTGCTGTGGATGTTATAAGTTCAGAATACCCAACAGTTCATATTTTATTTCAGATACTGCACACATAAGACAATCATAGAGATTACTTGAAAAGATGTTCCCTGAAGAATTCAGTAGTCATAAAACATCTTAAGAAAATCCTGAGCCCTGGCCGGTTTGGCTCAGTGGTTAGAGCATCAGCCTGCGGACCAGAGAGTCCCGGGTTCGGTTCCTGCTAAGGGCACGTACCTTGGTTGCAGTTTGTCCCTGGCCCTGGTTGGGGTCGTGCGGGTGGCAACCACTCGATGTGTCTCTCTCACGTCGTCGATGTGTCTCTCCCACGTCGTGGATGTGTCCCCCATCCCACCCCCCACCATCTGAAGATAAATGCAAAAAGTGTCCTTGGGTGAGGATTAAAAAAAAAAAAAGAAAATCCTTCTGATATTTATATTAATGGGAATGACTGAATTGCTCTTTGCATTTAGTTTATTGTCAGTTTACTAATTCCTCTCATTGGAAGCATGAGCAATATTCTAAAAAGCAAATTAAGGACTTGACACTCTGCTAGATGCAGTTCGTTTTTTGGTTATTTATACTGTTTAAATTTGTAAACAAACAAGTAAGCTGATGGTTTGTGGAAAACTGGTGACTAACTGATATACCAATTTTTTGATATAATATTTACTTGTGTATTTTAGAGCTGTTAAGAGCATATAATGGGTCCTAATCTGTAGCATTCATTTGACAACAGGAAGTTCAAGAAGTGATGGCAATAACAAGGAAAGTTGTAGAATTTATGGAAGACAGGATGTAAGGATTTTTTGGAAACTGACAGTTCTTTAGCAAATTGTATAACTGCTACTTTTCCACCTGCCAGATATGAAGTATATGGAAGCGTATGTGGCCAGTGTTTATTTTATAAAATTTGCACATGCAAACTAAATAGTCTGCGGTAATCCTCACCCTTCACCAGGCACACAGGTTAATCTGGTTATGCAAACATGAGCATGTTTGGGTGCCAAGGGCTTGGCCTGGTGGAGCCTAAGATTTTCATTTTAGAAAAGGCTATCCTAAGAAAAAAAATGTGTTCTGCAGCAGATAGTATCTGGTATCTGAATTTGCTGTTGGCACACTGGTCCTTGCATGTCTTCGAGGCATATGGAAATTGATGATGAAAGTGCCTCATGGAACTAGAGATATAATTTGATGAAAACTGAAGCAGCGAACTGTGAGAAACTGTGAAACCAGTGTCATCAAACAGTGCTTCAAAAATAATGAAACAGAACCACCAGCCCTTTATGAGTAATACTGGGTCAAAATGAGAAAAGCACATGGTATGTACAAAAAGTTTAAATATATGAGGTAATGCTCTTTTTAATTACTATTATTACAAAGACCACTCCAAAAGCCTCCACCCAGACTCCTTTCCATTTATCTCTAGTAGACAATGACATCACGTCTCCTGTAAATCGTTCAGACCCAGGGGATGGAATTGGCTCGTTCAATAGGCAATGCCATGTTGGGTGTTGGCACGGTACTTACAGCCTCTCTCCACATTATCCTCAAACTGAAAAGAACATTTGATGGTGGCCAAATGATTTAAAAATGTTTTCCTCTAGACTTGAAGCACTCAGAAAATCTGAAGAATAAAAATAGGTATAATTATAAAATGTCGTAGAAGGAGAAAACTCAAAAAGTGAAAACCACGCCAGTCATCTGAAGGCTAGCAGTTCGTGAAGTCATTAGAAGTCATTCCGTGCAGGCTGAGTTTAAGGAAAAGTCAGAGGTTGCTTTGTTCTTGACTCTGAGTGAAATCAAAACCTACCCAGACTCTATACAAAGGCAACTGTGGTCCGCCTTTTTCTTGCTTGGTATATGTCACTAAACACACGTAAATGACTTATATTCAGAGAAGCCTGTGATTCTATTCATATTAATCCATGTCTCAGGCTGGCAAAATGCCTGAGCACAATCAAAGGGGGGTGGGGTGGGGGGCAGAAGCCTGCCTTTTCAAACAGGCTAGAAAATTTGTACCAAAAGATCACAAGGCGACAGAGACAGCTGGAAAGATTGGAGCTGGGGCTCTGATTTTCATGCTAGTGGTACATCTAATGCAAAGGGAATGCAGAGGATGGACTGAGACTTATGCATGCTATTTCGTTCCACAACACTGTATGTACACAGAGGTAAAAATATGACAATTTAACAGTAACATTAGACTCTAGCACAACACAAAAATCCCTTGCTGTTTCAAAGAATGAACATATTCGAATCCAGCAACAAGTTGTTAATAAAATAAGATGAATACATAACAGAGGAAAAAGAGGGAAGCAATAATTTCAAACTTAGTCAATTAAAAGGTGAGGTTTTTACTAGTGGCCCTTAATAATAAAGTTTTGGAAAAATAGTCCTAACCAGTGTTTTACGTACATAGAATTTTCTACAAGATGGCTTAAAATGCTTGGGACACAAGGGATTTTCAAATTAAAGATTTTAGGGCATTTATGCTTCTGAAGGAATGTGTATGATATTTTTCCTTGGGTTTTAGTAGTAGTTTTATTCATAATAGAGAACCAAAAAAAGCAAGGTATTCAATGTAATTTTCTGTATCATCTCTATTTGAAGGAGTTTTTCACTCGAGGTGCTAGTCACTATAATCTTGGTCAGATGGCGGGTGTCATCCACCGCTGAAAGGCTGTGTGGGAAATGAAGGTCATTGAAAGTCTCATTGAGCTGTGCTAAAGGTCTCTGGGGTCCTGATTCAGGCGTGTTTTCAGACTCCCGCACTCTGTGGCCCTTGACAGACATGAAGACAAGCAAGACCAAAACAGTTTCTACCACACAACTGGTGGTCACAAAGAACAGCCCGTGGAGGTGTCTGTCACTGAAAGAAGTGGCCTCTGGAAGAGATCCGGAAGGGGAAAGATGCGGAAATGGAGTGTGTGTGTGTGTGTGTGTGTGTGTGTGTGTGTGTGTGAGAGAGAGAGAGAGAGACAGAGACAGAGACAGAGAAAGAGAGACACAGAGAGAGAGATATGACAATATAATATTCGAACACTGAAAGTAAAATTAAGTCTTGAGAAATATCAGTGTTGGACTCATAGGCATGTCTTTTCTTCTTCTCTTTTATGTCCAACAACCTTACTTAAAGAAGAAAAAAAAAAGAATGAAAAAAATAGATTGGTCAATCAGACAATTACATTTGAAAAATCTTCTAGAACCTTCTGGCATCTTAGGGAAATTGACTAATAAGTTCCAAAAGAAGGAATGGAATATTCCTGGAAACAACCAACGTATTCTTTTACTTCATTATTTCATTTAAAATTTTTATCTTGAATAAAACAACCTCATATTCTGCACACTAATTATATCATTTGCTATTTTTCTAATGTGTTTTTTTGACATTCATGTGCTCTGACATGAAAATTCTTTTCTTTTAGCGTGATATTTTTATTCCTGACTGATAATATTTATTGAAACATACATTGTCATTTAAAATGTGTGTACATTCCCTGAAGCTTGTTTGAAAAACAAGAGCACTCTAAACACATATATACATTAACTCATGTACATATAGTATGTAAATTTTTTAAGCAAGCCAGGGTAAGATAAAATCCTAAAGCTAATATGTAGAGGCTTCTCTCCTGCCCTGGTTTTCTAAATAAACAGCAGGCCCTAAGGGCTCTTTGAACTCACTTGAGTGTTTAGCACCAGCAATCACTGGTTCATGTCGCTTATCTTTTCCTGGTACTTCTATGCGATTTAATAGTTCCAGGCTGGCGGAGGGAATGAAAACTTCTGGGTCTGTTCCTGGAAGCACTGCATTCCCCATCACCATCTGTGATAAACCAAATAACCTTTCTCTGCCTCAGCTATTTTCTTACCATCGTGTCTGGTTGGCAGCAACGGAGTGAAGCTTGATAAATAGTTGGAGGTGTTCACCAGTGAAGCAGAGTCTTCTAAGCCATGCAGGTGTGTCTAGTAATTAAGTAATGAATAAGGACCAACCTCTTGATGGTGATATTCATTAAATATCCAACATTAAAGTGGCACTTAATTGCCAAGGGATTAATAGAACAGATCTTTACTCTATCCGATTGGGATTCGTTAGTTAGAAGTAATAGAATCTGACCCTGGCTAACATCAGAAACAGGGAGCTTATTGAAAAGTAACAGGATTACATCAGTTGGAAGGCTCAGGGTGGGGGATTAGATTTTCCAAAAATGATTGCACCAATGTGTATTCTGTCCCAAATGTTCTTCTTACAATGTGATCTTGACTGTACTCTGTTGAGAAGTGGGAGGGTCTGTGTTCTTTCCCCTTGAACATGGGTGGACTTTTACAGTCTTTCAATGAAGAGTACAGAAGTGACCTTACATGACTCGGGAGGCTAGGTCACTAAAAGAGAGGGCTTCTGTGTGGATCCTTCTGGAGGATCCCTGAGTTGCCACATAAGTCTGGCCACCACCCTAAAACCATGGTGCTGGGTAGATAGACCATATAAAGATTTTGAGAGATGCCCAAAGAGCCCATCTGTTTCAGTACTCAGCTATTCCAGTCTTCCCTGACCAGGCGCCAGACGTGTGAGCAAGCCCAGCCTTTAATCCACCCCAGGCAAAGATGGGTAGAGGTGAAACAGGCTGACCCTGCTGGAACCTGTCCAGACTGCAGTCTTCACCAAACTAGATGTTATTGCTGTTTTTAAATTTTTTTTCTGTATTGATTTTGGAGAGAGAGGAAGGGAAAAGGAGAGAGGGATAGAAACATCAATGAGAGAGAACATCAATTGGCCACTTCCTGCATGCCTCCCACTGGGGATTTGGCCCACAACCTGGGCATGTGCCCTGACCGGGAATCGAACTGGCGACCTCTTGGTGCATGGGTCAACACTCAACCACTGAACCATACCGGCCAGGCATTATTGTTGTTGTTTTAAAGCACTAAACTTGGGTGTATTGTAACAACTATGAAAACTGCAACACTTGGGAGGAAGCAGAAATTGTGGGACAAAGAACTGGGAACTAGAGAAATATCTCATAGCATTGGTAGTAGTGTGGCTGTGGTACTACCACCAGGATGACTTGACGCCAAATGTCTCTTCAATCCTGTATCACTTGCTTAAGAAGCAAATTCCTGGAGAGTACAACCAAGGACCCAAATGAGACTGTAAATGCGCCTCCTGTCTATATCTCAGAGATGCTGGAATATTTTGTAGAAAAAGCCCCCAGCAGCTGCTGAGATGCCTCAGTATGGAGGCAGGCACTTGGGTTTGTCATCCCCACCAAGACTATACCATAGGGGGAAAGAAATTTGGGAGCTTTCCAGAACAGCCAATGGATGACAGACGTCAAACAACGAGTCCATTCAGACCACATTTCATTCTATGTCAATAAATACTTTTCTTTAGTTATAGTGTCCTTGAATATAAATTAATTGCAAGTAAAATGTATGTCATGTCAGCTAATTGTGTTTTGGAATAAAGTTATTGAAATAGTCTTCAAGATAAAGTAATTTACTTGGTGTTAGATATTAGGCTTTTTCCTTTTTTGTGTGATCTTTAATAATTTAGTATTTAGCACTCAGTCTACAAAATGTTCACAAGCATAAGACAAGAGTCTGCCGATTACAAAAATACTCAGAGCTGCCTTAAACCTTTTGTGGAACAAGCTGGAGGAATAAACAAATAATAAACTAATAAAATACTAAAAAATTTTCAGGGGTATTGTTTTTCACACCATAGTTCTTTTTCACTTGTATTTAACCTGTATCAAGCGTGGTGGCCCAACATACACACACACACACACACACACACACACACACACACACACAGGCTTCAATCATTTTCAATCAAATATGCTACTCAATTTCTTACAAACAGTCAGACTCCCTGATTGTTTGACTGGGCTGGAGGTTTATTTGACTGAATTGAAGGCCATAATGCAGTGGCCCCATGGATAGAAAATGTAAAACATCATTTTTTTCTTACTGTTATTGTTCCTTCAAGTTTTAATTTGTTTTAGTTATTGAACAGGAGACATTGTTCTCTTTTAAACTATGGTGCATGCAGAGGGAAAAAAGGGATTCATCATTGAGATTTCTCTTTAGTTTTAAACAGGAGAAATAAAGACCTTTAAACTAGAATGCCTTCTTTTCAGCAGAAAAGACATCTGTAGAAGACTCATGATTTTCCCAAGGATTTAAACAAGATTATATATATTTAGACACAATATATACTAAAACAATACATCATTGCTAAAATAGCTTATTATCATTTCTTTGCACCAATGTGTATAAAATAGACTTGGAAATACAACACAATATGAAGAATGCAAGCCAACTTTGGAGTCTTATGTAGTTTCAGGTTTTACTGGTGAAATTATTTTGTAGATAGTAGATTCATAGATAGAGGATACATAGGCAAATAGATATAGATAGATATAGATATAGCTATAGACACAGATATTTCAGAAACTGAGAATTCCAAAATTGTGTTTTATAGTTTAAGTGATTTTTTTCCTTCTTGTTTTTAGCTTGATTTGGCCAGTGAAATCTGGTAAAATCAGGAAAATGACTTGAGTGTGGAAAAGTGAAAGACCAGTATTGTTGCCCAGTCTCTGATTGTTATTTCAGTATTTTGTGGAAAGAAGATTTCTCAGCTTCAGCACTATTGACATTCAGGCTGGAGATGTCTTTGTTGCAGGAGCCGGCCTTGTACATCGTAGGTTATTTAGCAGCATCTCTGGCTTCTACCCATTAGATACTAGAAGCAGTTCAGTCTTTTTGTTTGTTTGTTTTTATCGTGGCAAAATATACATTACATAAAATTACCATTTTAATCACTTTTAAGCGTGCAGTTCAGTGACATTAAGTACATTCACATTGCTGTGCAACCTTTGCCAGATTCCATCTCCAGAAATTCTTCGTCTTCCCAGACTGAAACTTTATACCTATTCAACAATAATTTGTCTTCCCCATCTCCCCTCCACCCCTGGTAAACTCTATTTTACTTTCTATCTCTGTGAATTTGACTGCTCTAGATACTTCATATAAACACACTAGTTTATTTCACTTAGAGTAATATTTCCAAAGTTTATCCACATTGTAGCATGTCAGAATTCCTTTCCTTTTTAAGGCTGAATAATATTCCATTGTACGGATATACCATGTTACCCACTCATCTGTCCATGGACACTTGGGTTGCTTTCACCTTTTGACAATTGTGAATACTACTGTTGTGAGTTTCTGCTTTTAATTCTTTGTATTATGTAGACAGAAGTGGAATTGCTGAATCAATTGTCTCTGGACATTGCCAAATGTTCATTGGGGGCAAAATCGCCCCAGATTAAGAACCACTTGCCTAAAGAAACAGTTTTCTTTGAACAGCAAATTTTCTACAGAGCTGAATTATGGACTTTTAGGTCTAAAAGGGACATTAGAAGCCATCTTGCTGAGTGAACCATCTCTACCTCATCCCTGACACCTTGTATTTGGCCACTAGCAGTGCTTGGGAACTCGGCCACCTATAAGGCCATCTCAGTCTTTCCCTATCAGTTCCTCTCTCCTTCATCCCTCTTAGTCCACTGGCTCCTTTCCATCATGCTACAAACACATTCATGTCTCTGTATCTTATCTTATACCATCTTGTCACCAGCGAACATCTTAATAATCTATAAAATTTTAACTCCCATTTACTCTTTACTCAATTAACGTCTGAAACTGCTTTTAATATAATCACCTAATTTCTAGATTCAATAGCTTCTTTTGCCTTTCTTCTTCATTTGTTGTTTGTTTGTTAATCCTCGCCCAAGGATATTTTTTCACTAATTTTTCTTTTTTTTTTTTAGAACAGAAGGAAGAGAGTGAGAGAAAGAAACATCGTTGTGACAGAGACACATCAATTGATTGTCTCCCATGTGACACCAGCTGGGGCCAGGAATCGAACCTGCAACCCGGGTACATGCCTTTGACTGGGAATCAAACCTGTGACCCTTTGGTCCAAGGGCCAATGGTCTAACCACTGAGCAAACCAGCCACAGCCTTTTATCTTACTTCTTGACATAATCATAGGAATACTCAGTTTAGTCAGACCCAACTCTCCAACAAGTCATTTATTCAACAAGTATTTATTGTACCCACTGTACATCACGGTGTACTAAAGATTTTATTGAATTTTGTCTCTGGTTCCTGGAAAGTAACCTCTAAACCCTAGGAATTTCCCAAGTGATAGGTATTTTTCATGTTGCACCCTTCAGACCACATTTGAAAGCTTATGCTGACAAGGAGATTCATTGTGGGTCCCTAGATAGTTTATGCTAATTAGATGAATCAGGGTGGTGCCTGGCCATGCCAGAAAGACCAACCATGTGATTAGATTTTGGGACTTGGAGTCTGTGATATACGCCTAACCTCTGGGGAGGAGGATGGGCCTGGAGATTGTCACATGGGCAAGGATTCAACAAATCCTGCTGGTGTTATACAATCCTGACTAAAAACTCTGTACACCGAAGTTCAGGTCAGCTTCCTTGGCTGGCAAATACTCCGTGTGTTGGCACACACTGGTGTACTAAGAGGGCAATGTGCATCCTGGGGACCAAGAAATGACACGTTTGGGACATTCTACGTGCCTCTCCTTTGGCTGGTTCTGATTTGCATCCTTTTGCTGTAATAAAACTACAATAGTTAAGTACAGTGCCTTCCTGAGTTCTGTGAGTGGTTCTAACAAATCACCAAACCTGAGGGGGAAATGGGAAATTTTGAATTGTAGCAGCAGGTCAGAAGTGAGTGTGGCTGGGGACTCCGAATCTGTGGCCGGTGTCTGGAGTGAGGGAAGGGTTGTGGAGAAGTGTGCTCCTAATCGGAGAAGTGTGGCTTGCCTCTGGGCAGCTGGTGTCAGAAGGCATTGTGGTCACTCGGAGGCACTCTGTGATACCACGTTGAACGAGACATTGTTTCCTAGCCTCATGGGACTTAGAATAGAGAGAGAGAGAATTTACAATATAACCAGAAAACCCAACATAGAAACTCCCCTGGGTACAGAGGAGATAAATTTCCAAAGACTGTTTACAAGTCTATTTGTTCTTAAGTCCAAAATGATGCCATGCAAGTGACAAACATATGTGCATCAATTAATGCCAGGTTTCACTCTGCTGCCGTCCTAATCCTATGCCACTAATTAGTAGTTTTCATCATTCTCACTGCTTGTACATTCACTGGTCATCATGAGATTAATAATGCTCATAAAACACCTCAAAATTAAGCACAAACATAGCAAACACTAGAAAACTAAGGAAGTGAAAACAAAATGACTAAGATTAAAATGACTGTACATGACCATTTCTGTCTTCAGTTGTTGGTAAACAAAATTGGCTTGGCTTTGATCCAGGGCAAAGCTTTGTTTAGACCAATGTCTAGGAATATAAGTTGGACTTCACAAAGAAAGGAGATGCATACACACATGTATATGGATAAATAAGTGGCTCATTTAGGTGGAAGCTTAGAGAAAGCTTCTCAATGACCCGAAGGTTGAATAAAAATTAATCAGGCGGAGTCGGGGGAGCACCATTGAAGGAAGAATGATTAACAGCTACAAAGACCCTGAGGTAGGAGCGGGGCACTTGAGGGCAAGGACAGTCTACATGGGGAGTGTGTCTGGCACTGAGGAAGCAATGACGTGAAGGCGTCCGCCTCAGCGAGCGGGCACCAAGGCTCCGATGTCAGAGGGTGGTGTTGGGTGATGTACGTTTGGGTAACTGGTATGGCCTTACCAGCGACCCCACTGGGATGTGAGCTTCTGGGGAACACAGATGTGTGTGCGTCTGCGTGTGTGTATCTGTGATTGCTTGCTTCTGTGTAGGAGTGACTAAGAGCTATAATAATCTAGGGTTGATAACAGGGAGACATCTAACATGAATTAAAACAGAACAATTTTTTTTTAATTCTCACTCGAGGACATTTTTTGGTGTTTTGTTCAGATAGAGTGGGAGGGGGAGAGAGAGAGAGAAACATCGATGTGAAAGGAACACATCGAGTGGCTGCCACCCACACGACCCAACCAGGGCCGGGGACAAACTGCAACCGAGGTATGTGCCCTTAGCGGGAACCAAACCCGGGTCTCTCCGGACCGCAGGCCAACACTCTACCGCTGAGCCAAACTGGCCAGGGCATAGCATTTTAATTAATATTAACAGCAACACTGTTCGATATTATTATTATTATTAATCAATTTTAGGTAAGAGAAAGGAATAATGTTGAATGGTTAGATTGGGATTTGAACTCAAGTAGTATGGTTCCAGAGTCTTGTCAGCTACCTTGGTTTTTAAAAACATGCCCATGTTGGGTTGTACAGGAGGTGCATTGTCTTCTCCACTACAGAGGGGACAGGCTGTGAAAATGATAAGGCGGTGGCTGATTGGCACAGCTCCAGCCTCGGTCAGCAGTGACCGTGCATTGTCCTCACACTCAGCCTTGAGCCAGGCATCCAGCCTTGGGACTAGTGGGGTAAGCGGTGACATAAAAGACCTCTGAGGACTAGGAATATACCGGGGCAATGAGTTTCTTTGGAAGACTTGACTTTGTTAAGTCAAGTGAAGGGGTTTTGGCTTGCAGAGGGATATTGATATTAATGCAAAGGGGCCTGAATTTCAACTCATGGCCGATAAATCTGGAGTACTCTGGTTCTATGAAGTTCTCCCGCTCATCTTTGCTCTTCATTTCCATGGCGGTAAGAATACTGCAGCTGCAGTCCTGAGCCTTCTGTGTGCAAAGTGAAGCCACTCCCCTAAACTGATTTCACGTCTTCTAAGTTTGTATTAACCTAACATCAAAACTCGCCAAACTGAACCTCGTCAAACCTATTGAATTATATCTCCCAAAATTCTCCAAAGTGTCCTTGTAGTGCTAGTCTTAGTGATCGTCTATGCCCCCCAAATTCCTTGTGTCTTCCCACTTGGGTGCATAGTTGGCCAAACTCTTCTCATCCATTTTATTCCACTTTTGAAGACCATTTGTACATCCTTTCACGAAGCTAGTCCTAGGAAATCGCTTCCTTTCTAGATCACCCATTGTCTGCGTGAGAATTTTTGCACATGATTATATCTGCTCTTTATTACGTGCTGCTTTGGTTTTTCCCTAAATGTGTGCTACTGGGTTTCTGAACATGCAACGCAAGCTGGTAGGCATGGAGGAGGTTTTAGGTGGTTCTACAGATGTGGCAATAAATGGCATCAGATCACATTGTGAGAAATGTATTCCTTCTGTGATTCTTTCTCAATAATTAGGATTAAGACAAGTACAAGTATTTGTTTTGTACTAGTCTACATTTATTACCTATATAACACAAAACCTCCCATTGGAGAAATGAAAATCTCTCAGTATCTGAAGAGAATGTAATAAAATATTTTGCTTTCACTGTATTTATTTCTATAAATATAAGGTAAGTTATAGAGATAAGCCATTCACCAAAGTGTGATATAATTTTAATAAATATATTTAAATAAAAAATGTGAGTACATTTGAAAAATTAAGTAAATACAAGTAGAGTCTGTGTGTAGGTATACCAAAATTCATAAAGGAAAACATGAATGCCAAAGGTCTGGAAAATTCTGGTTTCTTGAAATATCAGTGCTATGTCACCATGAAGCATGTAATTCACTGAGGTAATAGTATTCTTAACAAGAAATAATGGACAGTGGAAAAAACATTGATATGGATATTGGGAAATCTTGCTTGGTTCTGGCTTTGGCCATGAAGGCTTAACAGGTCACGTTTAAGACTCATGCCACCTAGATTTGAATCCTGGATCTACCATACGTCAACTGTACTAACTTAGATATTACAAAGACTTTAAGGAAGCAACGTCTGATAAAACTTTCTGTAACGATGTTCTTTGTTCTATAATTTGAGGCGAACAATGCAGTTGCTACTACTGAACGCTTGAAATTTGGTCTGTGCATTAAATTTTATTCAAATTAATTTAATTTAAATAGAAACATGTGGCTAGTGGCTGCTTGTTGGACTGTTGCAGCCCCACGACTCGATTTTCTTATCTATAAAATAAAGATGATGGTAATATTTGCCTCAGAGGATAGTTTGAGAATTAAACGACACAATACATGTAAAGTACTTAGAACTTGGCGCAGAAAAAGAAGTTAATAGTATTAGCACTCCATTTAACTGGCTTTATGGGTAATTTGTTGCACATCTCTGAAATTCAGTTCTTGTTTTTGCGTTTTAATTTTGTGGCATCTATGATCATGGGGGCACTGAGGTACTCGGTTCGGGTCTGCCACAGATTCCAGCAGAGGGGGCGTGATAAAGGTCCGATGACCAGGAGTCAAGGAGAGCTTTGGTTGGGGTGGATTTTTTAAAATCTTATTTAACAGTTTCAAGTTTTTGGATTTGCAAAAGTTTAAATGTCTAAGATAATAAAAGAAAAAGGCAGGGTGACCAAAAGAAACTTTGAGTAAGTTAAAACTATTACTGTATGTCAAAAGCATTCCAAATAGGATCTCAAACCCTGGCCGGTTTGGCTCAGCGGTTAGAGCTTCGGCCTGCGGTCCTGAGAGACCCGGGTTCGGTTCCCGCTAAGGGCATGTACCTCGGTTGCAGTTTGTCCCCGGCCCTGGTTGGGTTGTGTGGGTGGCAGCCACTCGATGTGTTCCTTTCACATCGATGTTTCTCTCTCTCTCCCTATAAAAAAAAAAAAAAAATACAAATAGGATCTCAAAGCATCTGTGAAGGTTGGCTGGATTGAGTCTGTCATGTGTTCAAGTTTCTGATATTTTGGTTTTCCTGTATCAAATAGGATACCTCCCTTAAAAATAACGGAAGAGTTGCCATTTATTAAGAGCCTAAGGCGTGCCTAGAAACTGCCAAGTTATTATTACTTATTCCGCAGCAATCTTACAATGGAGGTGCGATTATCCCTACTGGAAAGGGCAAAACACTGAGCCTTGGGAGCTGAATGAGTTGCCCAAGGTCACACGCCTGAAGGTAGAATCTGGCCCTACCTGGTTATAAGTCGCTGCCTTTCCACCATAGGACATTACATCTCTGCAGGCTCATCTCCTGAAGTCATAATAGCTGTTCATTCATATGCTTCAGTTAGCTTATTGTTTGATTTCATCTGAATCCATAGAACTCTTTAGAGTTCTCTTTCAAAGCTGTTGCCAAGGATTATGATTTTGTCTGTATGTTTTGGAGGGTTCTTCTGCGAAGGCTGGAAAAGAAATTACTGAGACACAGCTACAGCGTTTACAGTTCACATTGGTTGGCAATTAATCAGAATCAGGATCAAAGTGCTTTACTAGGACTATTACATTTAAGCCTCTTAATCAAAGCCTATCCATGCCATTCTCATACCCATTTTATTGACAGGTAAACTGGAGCACAGAGGGCAAACAACTCATTTCAGATGATTCAAGTGTAACTAGGATTTGGACCTGGGCGTAGGACACCAGCTACCAGCTACCCTACTGCGCCACCTGCCCGTAGTGCCGGTGTGAAGGCTGAGTAGTGGTGGACACAGGGATTTCTCTAGAAGTTTCTTTTTCATGACCTGAGTCTTTTTGTTGCCTCCCTCATGATACTTTTTTTCCTCATGCCTGTCCTTCAGTTGACTTTTTGTACTGTTAAATTCAAATTCCTTTTCTCCTCTGCTGATTTTTACTATTGGGATGCTTACATAACATGAGGAGGTATGTGGGTTTTATGCCAAAAAAGAAAAAAAAAAATCTTTATTGGCAGAATAGTGAACTTTCGAAGCACCTGGAAAAGAAAACTGTTATATGAATTCAAAAAGCAAAATATCCCAAATCTCAGTTTCTCCTTCATTTTTACCAGTGCAGTTTTGAAGTGGTAATAGAAAAAGCAGCTACGAGGTACCGAAGCTCCAATATTGTACTTTCTGTTAAGAGAGTTTGGTTTTTTTAAAAAAAAATCCATGTAATTTTCTGCTTCTAGAAAAACTGTAGTTCTCAGAACTCCAATATTTAAGGATATTAATGAGAAATATCCAAGGGAAACACTAATCATTTGAGCAGAAAAATACATTTTCTGTGTCAAGGAAAAAATATTCCTGTGTTGTAAGTGGGCCAAATTATGAGAATTATTCACAGACTTTTTTTAATAGCACTTAGCAGAGCAGTTAGGATAATCTATGCTCTATTGCATCATGTGCTATGCTCAGGATTTGGCATTTAAGTATGATACATGTTAAATTGAAAATACCCACTTGTTAAAAAGAAAGAGTAAGAGAATTCTAGGAGTGATTTTTCACCTGTCAGAGGTTATCGGAAGCTGTAATTCAGGAAAAAAATGAAAGGAAAAGATGTAGGTTACCCAATAGACCAATACTACTTAATGAACTTCCAACCTCCTCAGTGGGGTTTACATTTGACCAGCGAAGACGTGACACACTTTGACAACGATGGTCATGGGAACCCACTGCAATGGTGTTCAAATACTATGTAGAATCTGCACAGAATATACAAAAATTATAGAATGTGTACAGAATAAGCAACGTTCCCCAGCTAATTGTAGTCAATATATCTTTTCTTCCATTGCTGCCTGACTGAAATGAAACAAAATAATAATGAGTTGGATGCTACATACTGAACTCTACCATTTATACGTTTATATGAGAATTAATATTGATTCGAGCAACTGATTTGGGCACGTACTCTGAGATTCTGTAGACCATAAGTCTCCATGTCTCTGTAAGCTATGAGATTTCATCAGGAAGGAAATAATATATAATAGGTAATATGAATCATATTTTTATCTGATGTCAACATTATAAGAAATATGTTACTTATAATAGGAGGAACTATGTGAAATCGTCAATATTTAACTGTTTTGTTGTTATTAACTCTCACTTGAGAATATTTTTCATTGATTTTTAGAGAGAGTGGAGGGGAGAGAGAGAGAGAAAGAGAAACATCTATATGAGAGAGATACATTGATTGGCTGCCTCCTGCACGATCCTGTCCAGGGCCACTTGTCAAACCTGCAACCCAGGTACATGCCCCCCACAGGAATCGAACCTGTGACCCTTTGGTCTGCGGGCCAATGTTCTACCTGCTGAGCCAAACCAGCCAGGTAGAACTGTTTAACTGTTTTTTTTTAATCTACAAAATGTCAATTTTATATGGTTCAACCTAATACTTTAAGATGTGAATATATCATATAGCAAAAATATTCTTTTTGGATTCTAACAATAATTGGAGTTGCCCTGGAATTTGTTCCAGTTTACTGTGGCGATTTGAATGTGTTTACTTCCTGGTTGCATTTGGAAGTGATGGCCTAAAAAATAAATAGAGTTTCAAATGTCCTCTGACATTCTCAAATATTATATCAGATTTGCTTGACACAGCAGACACTTTCAGAATTATTGTGGACCCAAACAAATAAATCATAAATAGATAATGCAAAACATTTATTGCTATGGTTTAGTAATTTCTGTGGCAGCCTGAATAACAATTAAACGGTAGAGAGAAGCATGGGGAGCTTTGCGTCCTAGCAAACTCTACAACCACACCAAGGGTCCCTTGTTTATATAATAACAATTAAGGAAATGAAAATAAGAAGACTAAAGGAAATACTTAAGACCTTGGTCCCTTGGTTTAGACGTATGGGATTCACTTTTTCATTTAAACCGTAGAGAGATCTCTCTAGGAGTGAAAATAAAGGGACTCATTAAAATTACCACTACTAAAAAGCAAATGTCAGCTAGTTCCCTGAAAGAACAATTAACAAACTAGCAAATTATTTCCCCCTATACTTTATTTTGAGATATTTCAAACCTACTGAAAAGTTTCTAAACAGTACAACAGTATAATTATGCATCTACTCACCTGGATTCACCAATTGTTTGTTACTTTGTCATCCTCCCCACCCCCCATTTTTTTCCTGCAAATTGTCCCTGTCTATTCTGACAGTCAGGAAGAAATCAAGATATTTTAAGGTGATTTTTAAGGATCTTTGCTTGTTCTTCATGTCAGGTGTGAATCCGTCTCTTTCCCAGTTTAAACAAGATGTCAAAGAGTCATAGGTAGGTCCTGTTTTTGGCAAGTACCGAGTTACCTCAGGAATTCACTCCTAATCCAGCCCTCTCCATACCACAAAGTTCTAAAGGTCATTCCTTCAAGGGAGAGAAGGCAGGGATGGTAATTTTGTCACGTAACCCACAGGGCATGTAGATGACATGGATACATTCACTTGGTACCCTCAGCAACAAAACAAAGCTCTGACAAATCAATTCAAAGGGGGGAAGAGATTTTATTTATTTTTTTTAATATTTGTTCTTTGTTGATTTGAGAGAGAGAGAGAGAGAGAGAGAGAGAGAAACATCAATGAGAGGGAACATCGATTGGCTGCCTCCCGCACGCCCCTCACTGGGGATCGGGCCCACAACCTGGGCACGTGCCCTGACCGGGAATCGAACCAGGGACCTCTTGGTGCATGGGTGGACGACACTCAAGCACTGAGCCACACTGGCTGGGTGGGGGAAGGGATTTTATTATCTCCCACCTATCAAGGCAAAGTCTGAATCACAGCTAAACCTCTTGGGGGAATTCATGTGTTCTTCATACCCGATGTTGTGCCTCCTCCGGGATAACCTGCGCGTTGACCTCCCTGCATCCAGGTTTTCCCTCCACTCTCTAACTCATCCTGCACACAGCTGCCCATTCTACCTTCTGGAAACTCTACTCTGATCACGTTCCTCCCCCTGGCCAGAGATTGTCACTGATGTTCTACGTCTAGCAGATTAGATTTCAAAGTTCTTAGTCTAAGACTGATATTTGGCTGGTAGGATCTGGTATGTCTGTATCAGTTGTTAAAATATTAGAAGGCTTTCGTACTGGTTGGTAAAGAGAAATACTCTATGACTATAAATTACTTATTGATCTGGCCCAGCAGCAGTTACAGCAGAGAGCAGTGGGGCGTGGGAAGGGTGCTGGCGTGAAGGAGGTGGTTGATGGTGATCACCAAGGGGTAAGGGTGATGGAAGTGGTGTCCATGGTGGTGGCCTGGGCAGCTCCTGTTAGCTCCAAACCAAGGTATCAGCTTGTTTTAGATCTTGCCTTCAGACCATACACCAGTCCACTAAAAATAAATAGCATTGGCACCACCACAGTCTAGTCCATTCCTCCATCAGCTCAGCCTTCACAACGGTACATCATCCCTCTGACCAGCCAGAGGATCTTAATGCTTAAAGCTAACATACCAGGGCACTGCTTAAAACTCCCAGTGGCTTCCTGGCACACAGAAGGTGAATCTTTAACTGTGTACAATATCACAGGGGTCCTGCCTATTCTCTGAGCTCATCTTCTTTCACTCTTCCCTGGTCTACTTTGGCCAATTTCCATCCCTCGAATATGCCAAACTTGTAGCCAGCTCAGAACCATTAGCATTTGTTCTTCCCACTTGGAACAAACTACACAAATGTTGCTTCCTGACTACCTTCTCCTAAGTCATGTCTTTATTCACAGTCACTTCCCCAGAGAGGTCTTCCTGGACCACATTTGAAAGTGCTTCTCTCCCCTACTCTAGTCACTCCCTAGTTCATTACCTCGTTTACTTTATTACGTCACTGAGCACTTGACGTCATCTTGTATCTCTCTCTCTCTCTTTTTTTTTTTTACAATTTTATTTTCTATCTTCCTCTACTGGACTCTAAGTTTCTGGGAGGCAGGGTTCTGTTTTATCATTGCTGTATTCCAGCAGATAGAGCAGCGCCTGGCCGAACCCATGCTTGGTGACCGACTGTCTGAGACAAAAGCACCATGCCTGGCACAGGGCCAGCACTCAGTATCTGTCGGCTGTTTTATCATCACAGCGTTCTGCTTACTTATACATTCTCTGGCCTCCCTCGCTTTTCAACCTCCTCGCTCTCGCTTTTGTGTATCAGCACCAGTGATGTGATGGGCACTGAACTGTTTTTGTTGAATCTTTGTTTTTATTATAATAAATAATGATCAACCTCTTACAGAGCTGGGACAGAGACTTCTGGGGTAGCCGTATCCTTTTCTTTCTCTTGGTTTTGGCTTTGGGAGAAGAAAGACAAGGTTTCTTGAAAAACTTGATTATAAATTTCTCAAGTTATGCGTGTTTTCTATCAAATGTTGAAAACTGGCGGCCCGGGGGTTCAATGTGGCACTTGTATACGATTTGTTTTGCTCAGTCGTGTATTAAAGCTGTTTTTCAATGTACATTTAAAAATAAAAAGAGCTTGCATTTCACTTGGAAGAAATTACCTATTCAGTTTCTCTTCAAAAAGAAGAAGATCTGGATAGAGTCGACTCAACCTCATGTTACACGTGGCCAGAGAAGAGTAACACTTGGTCACTGCCACCTGAGCATGAGCCCTGGGCTAGTTCTGGTCCTCACCTATCCTATTTCACTTATCCCTGGAATAATTCGAGTTTGTGATTCCTACGGTAAAAAAGTTTCCATAAGGGGAATAATTTATTTTTTACTTCTTGCTAGATGGAATTAGAGGTTCCCCAGCTCATCTGATCCAGAGTCAGATGAACTAGGAGTTAAAGAAGGATTTTTGAGAAAGAAAGCTAACTTCGATATAATGGTAAGGACAGGGGAGCAGGTAAGAAACAAACAGATTTTATAGGACTGAACGTTGAACCTCTATTTTCAAAAAGAATGTAACAATTACAAATTTTTAAAAATACTTAGGATTTCCCCCCAGGGCATTAGAAGAGGCTGGAGCAAGGGCGGGGCCCTCATATTTAAGAGTCATTAGCTCTGGCCCTGGCCAGTTTGGCTCAGCGGTTAGAGCGTCGGCCTGCGGTCCAGAGAGACCAGGGTTCGGTTCCCGCTAAGGGCACGTACTTCGGCTGCAGTTTGTCCCCGGACCTGGTTGGTCGTGCGGGTGGCAGCCACTCGATGTGTCCCTTCACATCGATGTTTCTCTCTCTCTCTCCCTTCCTCTCTCTCCCTCCCACTCTATCTGTACAAAAAATGGAAAAATGTCCTCGGGTGAGGATAAAAAAAAAAAAGAATCATTAGCTCTGTAAATCCACCTCTGATGGGAGTGAGGAGGAAGATGGCAAGCTCTAGAAGGAATCACCTAGATGTTAAACATCTGTGCTCACTACATTATCTAACATGCAACCGAATATTTTACTAGTTGCTAAAGTGCCATAATTATGAAGCTAAAAATAATATAATGAAGACACCAGGTTCTATGTCAGATAACTTGATAAAATATAGGATTAGTGATATCTCAAATAATTCCTGAAAACACCTCTCACATTCTGGGAAGTCATCACAAGTAAAGGGATACTCATTCATCACTACTTCGAGATAGAACTATTCCGAGCATGTAGGTTGATTTGAAAGGCTAACATGGCACTTCTGGGTTTCCTAGATGAAATATGCAAAATGTTACAGGTGTTGTCTTAGCTACTAGCTGAGTTCTGTGACATGAAAACTAAGTTTGGATCAGTGCCACACTCGAGACACCAGCAAATCATTTCCTGTTGTGTCTCAAGAGAAAAAAAATCGTGTTTCAGATTATAAGAGGCACACAATTATGTCCTTGGCTAAAAAACAAAACAAAATAAACCAAACAAATTCCAATCAGAGAATAGTAAGAACAATAATAAAGCATAGGGAGAAAAGTAAACTATGAATAAATATTCAAAAGTGTATTTGTCTACTACTTTATACGCTGCCAGAGTTCTAGCGTACCGAACAGTATTGACACTTCAAAACAAATGCTTGTGTCTGAGAAATTTGCTTCTAGGACAATTATGTGCAATCAGAAAGAACTTTCCTAATTTGAGCAAGTTGTAAATGATGTTTGAGTTCTATGTTTAGGCCAGAGAAAACCTTTTAATAGTTATCGACTTGAAAACATAAACATATTATGCAATGTAATCACTACTGATAACATTTTTTTTTTTTTTTTAGAAAACACATTCTATTTTCTTCCTTGAAAATCTAGAAATATATTTTTCTTAATTGAGGAAGTGGCTTTAGCAGTCTTCTAGAATTAGGGAGAGGATTCAGAACAGGTCTCAAATAAGGGGAACAGAGGTAAGTAGAGACAGAAAATTGCAAAGGATAGGACTCTGGTAGAGCAGCAAATGTTCCAAACATGGATGTGGATAGAATTCATTGAGTGGTGTTTCCAGGAAAGCTCTTTAGAGGGGACTAACTCAGCAGACAGGAACACTCTATTTGCTTGTCTGTTATTTTTGCCGAGAGTACAGATGTGATGGCTGGAGCAGCAGTGGCCACTTTGTAGTCATGAGCTGACTTTAAGCATAGAAGTCATGTACTAAAGGTAAAGGAGAAGAAAGATAGAGTGAACCTGGTAAATTTGTGAAAGTGAGAGCTGATTTCCTAACCTGAGTCAGCCTGCCTTTGAACTTCATTTACATGAGAAAAAACAAACATGGATCTTTTCAACTTGCTCATATTTTACGTTGTTGTTCCCAGTAACTAGTACTATTTGTAAGCGATACAAGGGACATAAAGAAACTTTATTCAGATTCTTTGAAACTTTATTCAGATTCTTCTCTTTGCCAGGCACATTCTGAGGATAATAAATGAAAGATATTACTTTTACTTTCAAGTACTTATTCTATAGCAAGCAAAGACATGACTGTAATAATGTGTGAGAACTGCTAGAGCACTTGGAAGGGACACTCAATCTCACTTGCAGCATTATTTTAGTTCAATAAATATGTTGTGTTGCCTTGGCCGGTTTGGCTCAGCAGTTGGAGCATCGGCCTGCGGTCCAGAGAGACCCGGGTTCGGTTCCCGCTAAGGGCACGTACCTCGGTTGCAGTTTGCCCCCGGCCCTGGTTGGTCATGCAGGTGGCAGCCATTCGATGTGTCTCTTTCATGTCGATGTTTCTCTCTCTCTCTTATTCTCTCTCCCTCCCACTCTGTCTGAACAAAAAATGGAAAAAAAAATGTCCTCGGGTGAAGATTAAAAAAAAGAAAAAGCTATGTTATTTGGTCATGATGCTGATTTAGCTAAAAATTGTTAGTATTGTCTGGCTGTATAATACTGGAAGGATTACATCTCATCAATCCTTCCCCAGTTTTCTCCATCTCAGTGAATGTATCCCTCCCTCAATTAGGACTTTCATTTTATCTTTAGTGATGTGTCTAGGTGTGAAGTAGTTTCATTTTTCCTCTTGGGAATAGTTGGGCTTTTTGAATCTGTGTATTGACTACTTTCATCAGATTTAAAAAATTTGTAGTCATTTTCATTTCAAATGTTGCTTCTGCTTATTATCTCTTTCCTCTTCTCCTGAAGTATATATTAAACCTCTCCCTGTCTAGTCGTTTGTCACTCAGGTTTTCTTCTACAGTTTCTATCCTTTTGTCTTTCCCTGCTCTCATTATGGTTATGTTCTTCTGGCTCCATAATTATCCTTTCGTCGATGTCAACTGTAAACTGAATTCCTAATTTTGATGTTGTGGTTTTTAATTATTGAAGTTCTATTTGGCTTCTTCTCAAGTATGTTTCATCACATTTTAAGAGTTTCTGATTCCCTGTTTGAAAGCATTAAAACTTAATTTTATAGTTGATTTATAGTTTTGGACTGAAAATGCCAGGTTTGAGAGTGTTGGTTGGTCTATTTCTATTGGCTCTTACATCTACTGGTTCTGTAAGCTCATGTATCTAATCTGATCTAATTTTATGCTGAGCTTGAAAACGTGTTTGTAAAAAATAATTGTGGAGAATATTTTCTTTTTATAGAGAGGATTTTCTTTTGTCTTCGGTACCTGTGCACTAGCAATTAAAGATCATTCTAATCTAATTTCCATGCCTGAAATTTTTCTGGGTCTCCCAGATGACTGGTAGCTGATGCCATCTGTGCAAGGGTTGATTTGCTTCCAATTCACCTAACTCTAATAATACAGCCCTTCAGGGTCCCAGGCTGAGGTAGAAATGGCTCAGCAGAGTTCCCGCTCTTGCCAAACTTTAGACTCTGACTTTTATTTCCTAAGCTTTTTAAGGATGTTACACACACACACACACACACACACACACACACACGTCAATTTCTGGACCACCTCTCCTGAATGGGCAAATACAGGACAAAGATAACCTTAAATATTGGGCTCACATCCCTGGATTTCATCCTTTTTTGATCTTAGTCTATTAATTTCTCACTTATTTGTTAGCTGTCTGGTTATCTCTAAGAGGTGAAAACTAAACATGTATGTCACCTGTATTAGTAGTCTTCAGTAATGATTTGAATGATCGAATCTGCTACTACCAAACAAAAGTAGAAATCTAGTTCTACCAGTTTCTCTCTAAATTATATTTGGAATCCATCCAATTATTTCCATTTCACTACCAATGTTCTAAACACCATTATCTCTTACGTAGATCACTGAAATAGTCACTAATTGTTCTGAGTCCTTGGTTGGCTCCTTGAATCTAAGGTTTCTCAACTCAGCACTATAGACATTATAAGCAGAATAATTCTCTGAAGTAGATTGAGGCAGGGGAGGGAGGAGCTGTCCTGTGCATTACACAGAAAGTTTAGTAGCATCCCTGGACTTGACCCACTGATGCTTATAGCAGCCTCCTTTTCCTCCCAGTTAAATGAATGCAAAGTGGCGGTAGACATTGCCAAATGCCCCTCAGGGACAAAACCCTCCGTTGGGAACCACTATTTTAATCCATTAATTACATAACAATAAAAGTAAACTTAAAATACAAATTGTTATACCCTCATCATTAAAGGCCATTTAATGGCTCTAAAAATTATTTAAGACTTCCGGTCAAGATGGCGGCGTAGGCAAACGCGGTATGGCATCCTCCCACAACCACATCAAAGTTACAACTAAACTACAGAACAACCATCATTCAAAACTGTAAGGAATCGGGAGTGCCGCCAAAAAGATAAGAAGAGACTGGAGAGCCAAACAGCCAAATAACCAGATCAGGCTTTATTGGGTACACTCCGGGCGGGTTCACAGACCCCGGGGTCGAGTCCTGGAAGCCGCGCCGATGCTGTATCTGCCTGATGCGTAATAGGGTGTGCGTCTATAAGCCCGGGGCCAGCAGTTCCCGGAACAGGGCAGGGGTAATCTACAGGCCCGAGGCAAATAGTTCCTGAAACAGGGCGGGGGTTAAGGTTGGGTAAGCGTGCTAATGGTCGAGCAAGTTGCCTGGCGCCAGTCCTCAGGCTATCGGACAAAAACCGCCTGAAGTCAAGCTGAATGGAAGTCCTGCAACTACGGAATTAAAGCAGCAGCCACATCCAGATGGTAGGAGGGCGGAGGGGACGGGCTGGGCCCACACCCACGTGTGGCGGATAGAAATCAGGAGGACACCTCGGCTGGGAAGGTCCTCCCTGAGGACTGAGGGGTCCCCATCCCACACCAGGTGCCCCACTCAGGGTTCCAGTGCCAGGAAGAGAATCCCCATCACTTCTGTCTGGAAAACCAGCGGGAACTGAGGCTCAGGGAGGCTGAGGTGGCTGGAGCCCCAGGCAGCTCCTTAAAGGGCCCGCGCACGGACTTATCGGACTCTCTCCCTCTAAGCTCGGAGGGGAGGCAGCTCGAGGGGCGCCAGAGACATACAGGGAAGAACTGAGCTGTTTGGCATTGGAGCAAGGACTGGAGAGGGGGCTTTCTCCAGGACAAGGAGGCCTTTGTTCCTTTGATGAGCCCTTCCCTGGGGCAGCAGACAGCCACCATATCTGGGCCTCCAGCAACCTGGCTCACACTGGTGGCCCCGCCCTGGAGACTCCTTGAGGCCCCGCCCCACACAACTTTCAGGCCCACCCACGCTGTTGCCACTTGCTTAACCATAGGATTGGCCTGTCTTGGATCCTGCTTCAGGTTTTCCTAAATTCTTTCAAACAAGCATCTGATCTCAGCTAGCCCCATACCTCTCATTAAGTAATACACTGAAACAAACACAGGGAGGCAGCCAAAATGAGGAGACAAAGAAACAGGTCCCAAATGAAAGAACAGAACAAAACCCCAAGAAAAGAACTAAGCGAAATGGAGATAAGCAACCTAACAGATGCTGAGTTCAAAATACTGCTTATAAGGATGCTCAATGAACTCAGTGAGGGCCTCAAGAGCATAAAAAAGGACCAGTCAGAAATGATGGATGCACAGTCAGAAATGAAGGAGGCACTAACTGAAATAAAGAATAATTTACAGCCCTGGCCAATTTGGCTCAGCGGTTAGAGCGTCGGCCTGCGGTCCGCAGAGACCCGGGTTCGGTTCCCGCTAAGGGCACGTACTTCGGTTGCAGTTTGTCCCCGGCCCTGGTTGGTCGTGCGGGTGGCAGCCACTCGATGTGTCCCTTCACATCGATGTTTCTCTCTCTCTCTCCCTTCCTCTCTCTCCCTCCCACTCTATCTGTACAAAAAATGGAAAAATGTCCTCGGGTGAGGATAAAAAAAAAAAAAAAAAAGAATAATTTACACAGATTCAATAGTAGAGTACGTAAATCCAAGAAGCAAACCATTGATTTGGAATATAAGGAAGCAAAAAACGTCCAATCAGAACAGCAAAAAGAAAAAAGAATCCTAAAAAATGAGGATAGTGTAAGGAGCCTCTGGGACAACTTCAATCGTGCCAACATTCACATCTTGGGGGTGCCCGAAGGAGAAGAGAGAGAACAAGAAATCGAAAACCTGTTTGAAACAATAATGCCAGAAAACTTTCCTAACTTGGTGAAGGAAACAGACATACAAGTCCAGGAAACACAGAGTCCCAAACAAGATGAACCCCAAGAGGCCCACACCAAGACACATCATCATCAAAATGCAAAAGGTTCAAGACAAAGAGAGAATCTTAAAAGCAGCAAGAGAAAAGCAGCTACTTACCTACAAGGGAGTTCCCATTAGGCTGTCAGCTGATTTCTCAAAAGAAACTTTGCAGGCCAGAAGGGAGTGGCAAGAAATATTCAGAGTGATGAAAACCAAGAACCTACAACCAAGATTACTCTATCCTGCAAAGCTGTCATTGAGAATCGATGGCCATATAAAGAGTTTCCCAGACAAGAAAAAGTTAAAGGAGTTCATCACCACCAAACCGTTATTATATGAAATGATGAAGGGTCTTTTTGAAGAAAAAGATAAAATATATGAACAAACAAAATGGCAATGAATACATATCTATCAACAGTGGAATCTACAAACAAAATGAACACGCAGAACAGAAACATTCTCATAGATACAGAGAACATTTTGTTGGTTGCCAGATGGGAGGGGGGTTGGGAGAATGGGTGAAAAAGGTGAAGGGATTAAGAAGTACAAATTCATTGCTAGACTGACAAACCTCAAAGGGAAAGCGGTTGGGGGGTGGGAAAAAATAAACCAAAGAACTTATATGCATAACCAACGGACACAGACAATAGTGTGGGAAAAGGCGATAGGGGCCGGGAGTGGGGAGGAGGGGGTCAAAGGGGGAAACATCTGTAATACATTCTACATTCAACAATAAAGATTTTTTAAAAAATTATTTAAACTTCTTGTAAAGGTTTTTAAGGCCTTACATGCAAGGTTTTCTGCTTATATTCCTACCCATATTTCATGTCAATTGTCTATTTAGACTTTATATAGTAGCCACATTGATTTTCTTCCTCCTCAAAATTTCTCACCTATAGGGCCTTTGCATGCAATAGTTTCTTTTCCTGAAATGCTTTTACTCTTGCTTCTCATGCTGTAGAACTCAGCTTAATTGCCACTTCCTCAAACAGGCATTTTGTTGAATGAATGAATGAACGAACGAATGAATAAAGCAATTTTAATTCTAGGTTGGATATTATTTCAGATGAAACATCTTATTCAAGACCCTCTAAACAAGGTAATACAAGTCAAAACAAACAAAACATAAAACCTACCAACTACTCTTATCCTGTCTACCAAGGTAAGTTAAGATATTCGCCTGAGTTGCTCAGTCTCAGGAAAAAAGAAGTCTAGAAAACACAATTGTCTAGTCCTCAGGACATTTTCTGCTCATCCCCACCCCCTAATACTGTTCCCCAGATGGTTTCATGATTCTATGCTTTATGACACTAATGGTCTCTGAGGGGATTAAAAGCAAACCAAATTCCTGATTTTTTTATTTCCTCTTACCCTTTCTTCATATTCCTACAAACTGCCATTGTAAAGCACACACTGAAATTATGCAGATTGTTTCTCAAAGGGAATTATATCAAATGTGTTTTATTTCATGTTTTTTAATAAAAATATTAATTCAACTTCAAATTTCTTTCTTTTGTATTTAGATCTGGAAGAATGTTAAGTGATACAATTTCTGTTTAGCCCCTTATCTCAAGTTTCAGCATAATGATGCTTCTGCCTTGAGGTACATGTTAGTTTAATTCTTTAAATCGCAGTTGAAAGAATTCTGGAGCACTCTATTATAATAACCAGACACTTACATTAACTAACTTCCTGATGGAGGATAAACAGTCTGCAGATGCTGAATATGGAAGGTAGGAAATAATACTCATTCACAATACTTTTTCACTATTCTTGCTGCAACTGAGATTATAAAAGATGGAGTGTTAAAGTCCATAAAAGAGAGTTTGAATTGACAAGACTTGTCCTAGAAACAGTATGCTGTCTTTTTGTATGTACAGTTTATCATCGTTATTTATACCAGACTATGAGAAACAGATGTAAGATGTCTGTAGTTTTCTCTAGGGAGAAATAAGTAATACTAATGAAATACAGATTACACTTAAACAGATAATCAAGAAATTAAAATTTATGGCACTGAGCAACTCTTGGCTTGGAAATGATCTACTTGAAGCTTCTGAAGACAATATGCACCTGAGAAGAAGTATCAGATACGCTGAAAAGAGAAAACGGGTCCTTGAACTGTATACTCCTGAAATATTAAGATGCAGCCTCAGGAAAATCCTGAAGTACAGAGGAGTTTAATTCACATATTCTCAATATGAATAATATACTACACAGCATTAATCAGGATGGAATTAGAGGAACATTTGGGAAATTATGATTCACTTTTTAAAAAGTAAGTCACATTCTACAAAGGAGAGGGCACATAACAAATAAATATTGTATCTATATTTTCAGGATAGGAAATACAAATAAAAACTGGCAGAAAAATGAAAGCCTGGTGTAATAGGAAAATGCTGGACCGAGAAACAGGAGTTCTAGTTTCAACTATTTGTTCTGGCTCTGTGAGCTTTTCCTTACGAATTAATAAAGTTTATTTTTTAGAGCAATTTTAGGTTCACGACAAAATTGAGCAGAATGCACACAGAGCTCCCCTATACCCACTATTCTCATGGAAGCACGATTTCTCTGACAATCAACATCCCACACCAGAGTGGTGCATTTGTCACAGCTGATGACCCTTCACACATCATCACGCTACACCCCTGGTTTGCATTGAGGTTTACCCTTGATGTACATTATATGGGTTTTGACTAACGTGAAATGGTGTATTTTGACCACTGTAGTATAGCAGTGTAGTACAGAAAAGTTTCACTGCCCTAAAATTCCTCTGGGCTCTGCCTGTCCATCTCTCCTTCCCTCCTAACAACTGGCAACTACTAATTTTTCATTGTCTTCATGGTTTTGCCTTTTCCAAAAAGTCATACATTTGGAATCACGTTGTATGTAGCCTTTTCAGATTGGCTTCTTTCACTTAGTAATATACATATAAGTTTCCTCTGTGTGTTTATGGCTTGATAGTTTTTGTTTTTGTTTTTTTAGTGCTGAATAATATTTCATTGTCTAGAATGTCATGTATCCATTCACCTACTGAATGTCACGTCCATCCCATATTTTGGCTGTTTGGAATAAACTGTTATAAACATCCATGTGCAGATTTTTGTGTGGACATAAGTTTTTAACTCCTTTGGGTAAATACCAAGGAGTGTGATTACTGAATCAAGTGGTTATTAACAATTGATTCAATTTCTTTAGTAGATATGGGATTATTCAGATTGTCTATCTATTTTTCTGTGAGTTTTCAGAAATAGTGCCTTGCAAGGAATTTGTCAATTTCATCTAGATTTTTATATTTGTGGGCATAGAGTTTTTTATAATATTCCTTTTATTATCCTTTTAATGTCCATGGATTCTGTATTGATGTTCCCTCTTTCATTCCCGATTTTAGTAATTTGTGTCTTCCTTTTTCTTAGTTAGCCTGCCTGCTTACAAATTTTATTGATTTTTTTCTTCAAAGAACCAACTTTTGGTTTCATTGATTTTCTCTATTGATTTCCATTTTTTAATTGATTTATGTTCTAATTTTATTTCTTTTTTTCTGCTTACGTTGGATTTAATTCATTTTTCTTTTTGTATTTTTCTATAATGAAAACTTAGATTATTGATTTTAGCTCTTTCTTCCTTTTTTTTTTTTTTTTTTCATCCTCACCCGAGGATATTTTTCCATTTTTTGTACAGACAGAGTGGGAGGGAGAGAGAGGAAGGGAGAGAGAGAGAGAAACATCGACGTGAAGAGACACATCGAGTGGCCGCCACCCGCACGACCAACCAGGGCCGGGGACAAACTGCAACCGAAGTACGTGCCCTTAGCGGGAACCGAACCCAGGTCTCTCCGGACCACAGGCCGACGCTTTTAACCGCTGAGCCAAACCGGCCAGGGCTTTCTTCCTTTTTTTAAATAGAGATTTAGTGTTATAAATTTCCCTTGAAGCACTATATCGCATATACATTTCATACATTGTATTTTTCATTTTATTAGTTAAAATATTTAAAAATATCTCCTGATGGTTTTTTTTTTTTTTTTTTTCTTTGACCCATGTGTGATTAGAAGTGTGTTGTTTAAACTCTAAATAATTTGGAGCAGGTATTATATAATTTCTCTCCCTTTAAATTTGTTGAGATGTGCTTTATGTTCCACAATGTGGTCTTTCTTGATGAATGGTTCATGAGAGCTTGAAAAGAATCTGTATTCTGCTGTTGTTAAATGAAGTAGGCTAGAAATGTCAATTATATCCTGTTGATTGATGGTACTGGTAAGTTTAACTATGCTCTTACTGATTTTCTTTCTATTGGATCTGTCCATTTCTGATAGAGGGGTGTTGAAGTCTCCCACTATAATAGTGAATTTATCTTTTTTTCTTTGCAGTTCTATCAGTTTTTGCCTCATATGTTTTGACATTCTGTTGTTAAGCACAAGCACATTAAGGACTGTTTTGTCTTCTTGGAGTATTGATCTCTTTATCTATATGTGATACCCCTCTTTATCCTTGATAACTTCCCTTGTTCCAAAGTCCGCTTTGTCTGAAAGTGATATAGCTACTCCTGCTTTCTTTTAATTAGTGTTAGCATGGTATAGCTTTCTCTAACCATTTACTTTTATCTATTTGTGTATTTTTATTTAAAGTGAGTTTTGGGCCCTGGCCAATTTGGCTCAGTGGTTAGAGCGTCGGCCTGCAGTCCGGAGAGACCCGGGTTCGGTTCCCGCTAAGGGCACGTACCTCGGTTGCAGTTTGCCCCCGGCCCTGGTTGGTCGTGCGGGTGGCAGCCACTCGATGTGTCCCTTCACGTCGATGTTTCTCTCTCTCTCTCCCTTCCTCTCTCTCCCTCCCATCTATCTGTACAAAAAATGGAAAAATATCCTCGGGTGAGGATAAAAAATAAATAAATAAATAAAGTGAGTTTTGGTAAACAAGATATAGTTGAGTATTGTTTTTTTATTTACTCTGACAATCTTTGTCTTTTAATTGGTGAATTTAGATATGGTGAATTTAGATAATTGCCATTTAAGGTAATTATTGATATAGTTGGATTAATATTAAAATATCTGTTGCTCTCGCCCTGACCAGTTTGGTTCAGCGGTTAGAGCATCAGCCTGCAGTCCAGAGAGACCCGGGTTCGACTCCCGCTAAGGGCACATGCCTCGGTTGCAGTTTGTCCTCTGCCCTGGTTGGTGGTGTGGGTGGCAGCTACTCGATGTGTCCCTTTCATGCCAATGTTTCTCTCTCTTTCTCTCTCTCTCTTCCTCTTTCTCCTTCCCACTCTATCTGGATGAAAAAAATGGCAAAATGTCCTCGGGTGAGGATAAAAAAAAAAAGTTTAAAATAAAATAAAATAAAATATCTACTACTCTTGTATTTGTTGCTAATTGTTCTTTGTTTCTATTTTTGTCTTCCTCTACTTTTTTCTACCCTTTATGGCTTTAATTAAAGATTTAATATGATTCTGTTTTCTTTCATTTTTTTGTTACATCAATTGTAGTTTGTTTTTTTTTACCTTTTTTAGCGGTTGCATTAGTGTTTACAATATATGTTCATAACAAATCCAAGTCCACTTTCAAATGATACTATATTGCTTCATATATAGTGTAAGTACTTTATCATAATAAAATATTTTTTCCTATCTCTTATATCATTGCTGTCATTTGGTACACATATTTAAGCATACATAAGCACATATACATACATAAATGAACACGTTGCTATTATTTTGAACAAATGTTTATCTGATAGATCAATTAAGAATAAAACAGCCCTGCCTGGTTTGGCTCAGCGATTAGAGTGTTGGCCCTCGGACTGAAGGGTCACAGTTCAATTCCTGGTCAAGGGCATGTACCTGGGTTGCAGGGGTCTGGATGGAGGGTTGGAGACAACCAATCGATGTGTCTCTCACATAGATGTTTCTCTCTCTCTCTCCCTTCCTCCCTTCTACTTTATCTAGAATTAATGGAAAAAGTATCCTTGGGTGCGGATTAGCAAAACAAAAAGAAAAGAATAAAAAAATGTTTTATTTTACCTTCACCTATTCATTCCCCAGTGTTCTTATTTATATAGATCTAAGTTTCTGACCTGTATTATTTTCATTTTCTCTGAAGAACTTCTTTTAACATTTCTTTCAAGGCAGGTCTACTGGCGGCAAATTTCCTCAATTTTTGTTTGTTGAAAAAGTCCATTTCTCCTTTTCTTTTTCAGGATAATTTTTCAGGATACAGAATTCTAGATGGGTAGTTATTATCTCTTAACACTGTAAATGTTTCACTCTCTTCTTGCTTTCTTGTTTTCTGAGAAGTCAGATGTAACTGTTTCCTTTGCTACTCTATAGGCAAGGTATTTTTTTCCTCTACCCTTTTTCAAAATTTTATTTTATTGTTGATTTTCTGAAATTTTAATGTGACATGCGTACATATATTTTTTCTTAGCTTTTATCCTGCGTGATGCTGTCTGAGCTTCTGGATCTCTGGTTTGGTGTCTGAGATTAATTTGGGGCAATTTTCAGTCATTATTGTTTTAAATATCATTTCTTTTCCTTTTTATTTTTCTTCTCCTTCTGCTATTCCAGTTACATGTATTGTTATACCTTTTGCAGTTGTCTCACAGTTCTTAAATACTGTGTTTTTTTAATCTTTCAGCCTTTTTTCTTTTGCACTTTTGATAATTCCTCATGTCATATCCTCAAGCTAGAAAGCTCCTCAGCTGTGTCCAGTCTACCAACGTGTCCATAAAAGGCATTCGTTGTTTCTGTTGCCGTTTATTTGACATCTTGCATTCCCTTTTGATTCTTTCTTAGAATTTCCATCTGTTTATATAATCCATTTGTTCTTGCATATTGTCTACTCTCTCCATTAAAGCTGTTAGCATATTAATAATAGTTTAACATTTTTTCTGACCTGCTAATTCCAGTGTTCTTGCCATTTTTTACTTTAGTATTTATGCTTGTTTGGACTCCTTAAACTGTGAGGGTTTCGCCTTTTTTTTTTTTTTCCTTATAAATTTTAGTTGTAAGGCAGACATGATGTACTGGATAAAATGAGCTGCAGTCAATAGGCCTTTAGTAGTGGAGTGAGGTGGAATGTGGGGAGGAAGCCTGTAGAGTCCTATGAGTAGGTCTTGGTGTTTTGATGAGCCTGCGTCCCTAGATGGTGAACCTCACTAGTGCTTCTAAGTCCCTAAGCCCCCCCCCCCACCACCACACAGGTGGGACAGGAAGGCTGGAGGGCTCCATGGGTTCCTTCTCCTATGTGGTAGGCTAGCAGGGGCTGGAGTTAGGTGTCTTTCTCCTTCCCCCCAGATCTGATATAACCCCAGTTTATGCTTTGGTAAAATGTTTTCTTCTGAGGACAGGCCTTGTTCAGAAGAAAGAATGCCTTGACATAGTCAAAATGGTCCTCCTTTTCCTCCTCTTGCTACAGACACAGGGGATTGTTCTCTGATATTTGCTACAGGGGATTGTTCTCTGATATTCTCTGTGAAGACCCGTTAGAGCTCCTGGCAGTAAAAGTCACACAAATGTGAGGGGCTCCCTGTGCCGTGAGGGGCTCCCTGTGCCTGGGTCCTTCTGGAGATTTTCTCTCTCGGGCTTGTGCACACAGAAACTCCTGTGATCTTACAATTATAGTTGAGATTTTCTGCCCTGATGTTGTTTCTGTGAAGGTTTCTGTTTCTATGAAGGTTTCTGCTTCCAAGTTTCTGCTCTAGTAAGTTATGGTTCTCTGTATCTGCCTGTCTGTCTCACCAATTTTTGGGACAGTGCTTTGCTCTGTCATCTCACTTCTCTGACAAATCTAAGAAGAGCTGTTGATTTTTCAATTTCTTCAGTGTTTCTACTTGTTGTTAGGATAAAGACTTTTAATCTGCTCCCATGCCAGACCAGAAGTCAAGTCGCTTATTTTTCAGAGTCTCAGTCTCATTGTAAGTAAATGAATGAGCCTGCACCCTCAATAGTAATTAACTTTATTTTTTTAAGTAAAAGGGCCATTCAAAAAGAAGTCAAGTTAGCCCTGGCTGGTTTTGCTCAATGGTTAGAGCTCCAGCCTGTAGACCTAACAGTTGCCAGTTCGATGCCCAGCCCATCAGGGTTGTGCAGGATGTCTCTCTTACATCGATGTTTCTCTCTCCCTCTTCTTCCCACTCTCTCTAAATTTCAGTGAAAAAAAAAGAACCTCACGTGAGGATTAAAAAAAAAAAAAAAAAAGTCAGGTTAAAAAGAAACATTTTAAAATTCAATATGAAAATCATTTTTATCAGTTCTAATGGAAAATGTATACATTTATAATTTAAACTGAATACATGAAAGAGCAGCAAATATGGAGACATTTTCCCGGGTATTCATGCTGAAATTAGATCTCAGCTCCTCTAGAGAAACTGAGGGGAACTCTTCATCTGAGACCAATAGTAGCTCATCAAAGGACTATGTTTAGTCCAGGTCTGAAATCACATAAATGATCCTACCACCCATTCTAAGATGTTTAAATTACCAGGACATAAACCATTGGTGCTATTTTAAGGGATGGGAAAATTATATAGATAGTTAATTCTATAGTAAGTCACAATCAGAGATTCTTAGAAAACATAGAGAAACAATATGAAATTTCACTTTTTTAACCCTTTAATTGGTCTCTGAAAAATATCCATTTGTCCATGGGCAAAAACAAAACAAACAAACAAAAAACTAAAGTAAAACATGACAATAAGAAAGCTCCAAAGATACCTCAAAAATAGCAGAGTTCATCAGTTGCTCATACAAAAACCTGAGAATACTTCAGACCTTCACAGAAACCTCTGCATACCTGACTGGCAGAGATGGAGGCATGATTGGCTATTGGGCTTTTGAAGGAGGGGTTTTGTAAGGTTGAGATTCATTCAAAGCGTTGAGTAGAGCAAAGGGATAAGAAAGAAAATAAATGTCTTATTGGGATAGAAGAACTAAAAAGATTTCCTGAAGATTATGGGTCAAGGGAATGAAATAGATATGCGAGCTTTTGGATTTATTGAAAAATCTAATGCATCTCTTAGCTTTGAAAGACAAGGGAGTATATGCCTAATTACTATGCAGGGGAAAGCATAGATGAAGGTGATGTGGTCATTCAAGTGATGAGAGTGTTGGATCTCTGACCATTCAAACGGAAATCCTTTATTATCCCCAGCACATTATCCATTCTTTTCTCAAAGGAACTGCCTGACTTTCTTCTGCTCACTATTTCCCTAGTTACTTGGGAAAGAAAACTAATTACCCCCATAGATTGCATTATATTCTTTATGATTTCAAGTCCTTGAAGAAAACCTTCTGCCAGCAAACACAAATAGAATAAGGGTCACTCTTTTGTGTTCCCAAATACTTGTACAGATTTGTGCTATAACCCTTATCACTCTGTGTGGCAGTAGGTCTCCACTTTTTGGCTTTAAAGCATTTTTTTTTTCCCCCAGAATATTTGAAGGCATTAACTCATATCTATCAACATCACTGTGCTCATTGGGTAGCACTTCAGCCTTGTGTTGCTGTTTGGGAGGGATGTTGAACCCATTGATTGAAACAGCCAGGAGGCAAAATTCTCAAGCTTTTCAGTAAATACACAACTTTTCAACAGATGTGGTTTGAAATTGCATCTTTTACTTTCCACGATTTTTATCCTGTAACACACCACACTGTGTAAGCTGTTCGACTTCTCATTTGATCTCATTGTTTATATCCTACTTTGTAACAAATACCATTTTCCAAGTGATGTAAATGATCAAACTTTGGCACATGCCTGTGGAAGATTCAGAGTAACCCAGTGTCTCTTCATAGTAGTTTGAGAACCACTGTTGTATCAAAATGGTTTTTTGTTTTGTTTTTTACTGTCTATTATAATTAAATGAATGAATAATTGAAATTGAGCATAAGATACTCTACATATTACAAATAGAGGGATTTATGGCACTTCAAAAATATGCCCCATGCTTTAAAATTTGGGTATTTAGTTTTATAAGACCCATAATTCTTTGACATAAGCCACCACTAATTTTCAGAACGTTCATATAAAGATTTTACAAACATGTTTGCTCTTTCTTTTTTTATCCTGGTCTTGTCCTTGTTTTTTTCTTGGCACACATATCCCTTGGTTCCCTCTAACGGTACGACTGAGACTTTACATCAATCTCAGCCTGAGAAATTTCAAAACATCAAACCTCTTCTTTTTGAAAGCTGAAGAATGTATTTAAGGGGTCTGCTCAGAAGAATTCATTATTGCAAAGCTGGTCTGTGGCACCTAAATAATTAACCTATAACTAATACACATGTGAAATTACTATCTTAAGCTTACCTTGGTAACTATCTGGCATTAAAGAAGTGGGATAAATAATTTATACCAAAATATATGTCTGAGATAACACCATTAAAACTGATACACTTGTTTATCCATTGTAAGAAATTTGATGAAGCACAATTCCCCAAGTGTGAGCTATCCTGTGGCACAAGCAGGGTGTTAGTTCTAAAATTCTGAGGATAAATCGAAGATTCTGGAATTGGTCAGCTGGTGGAACATCTAATTGAGAAGGGGTATGTTGAGTATTGTGCTAAATATATATGGAAGAAGGCCCATTGTCTGTGAAGCTTTGAAATGCTTAGAAACAAGCACATAGAGCAAAACACTTCTTGGGTAGAACTATTTATTTTTGTTCTTGGTTCATGGCAATGGCTCTTGAAGTTTTGCTTGTCTTCTCAAAGAAAATCTTATTCAGTAGGTCTCTGGTAGGGCCCAAGAATATTCCTCTTAAATAAGCACTGCGGGTGATTCTGACACAAGTAGTTGGTGGACCAAATTTTAGGAAGCACAGGTCTATGAAATTTGATGGATTTGACCACTTTGTTAGCAAGGTCTCTCTCTGTCTTCTTTACTTGTATAGCTCCAGCACTTAGCTTGGTGCCTTAACACAATGAATATCATTTCTCCAGAGAGTACTTTGTGCTTGGCTCTGTGCATGGAGTGGTCAACAAAGCAGGTGAGTTTTGATTGTTTGAATAAAGGGGGGCAGTTTTCAATACCTTACCTGTTAGCTCATGCTCTCAACGTGGCTCTTTTTTTTTATTTTTTTATCCTCACTCGAGGATATTTTTTCCATTTTTTGTACAGATAGAATGGGAGGGAGAGAGAGGAAGGGAGAGAGAGTGAGAAATATCGACGTGAAGGGACACATCGAGTGGCTGCCACCCGCACGACCAACCAGGGCCGGGGACAAACTGCAACCAAGGTACATGCCCTTAGTGGGAACCGAACCCGGGTCTCTCCGGACCGCAGGCCGACGCTCTAACCGCTGAGCCAAACTGGCCAGGGCTCAACGTGGCTCTTTTGCAGCAATTTTAAGGTAATATAGTGACTTGCTTGTGGGGGACTATGATAAAAAAAAGTCAAAGAAAGCAATCCAAACCAAGAATTAGACTGTTTAATAAACAAGAAAATAGTGCTCACATGGTGAGGGTCTTAGTTTGTTCTGGAAGCTATAACAAAATACCACAGGCTGGGTTGTTTCAACAACAGAAATTCATTTCTCACAATGCTAGAGGCTGAAAGTCCAAGATCAAGTATCACCTTGATCTTGGTACCAATATCACCAAGATCACCTTGTTCTGGTGAGGGCCTTCTTCCTGGTTTGTAGTGGGGGATTTCTTGATGTGTCCTCATGTGCTGAAGGGGAGTATAAATGAAACATTCACTTCTCCTGTGTTTCTCTTTTACCCTCACACTACTACCACACTCACAACACTTCTGATGTCAAAAGTACAGGTTATTCCCCCACACCAAGCAATTCTCTGTCAGACTACCTGGGTGTTCTACAATCCAATTCAATTCTGACACTAACAGAGTTAAACCAGACTCCACAGGTTAAGGACTCAGTCCCACGAGGACACCCCCCCTAGACTTCAGATGGCAATCACAAGTAGTAGGTCCCCAGGTCATTCACAACTTCTGTTTGACTTGGTTACAAATCAGAGGTTCCATTGACCCCCTCTCTTTCAGTTGGATTATTTGCTAGAAGAGCTCACTGAACTCAGGGAAACACTTAACTTTGCCAGTTTATTGTTTAATAACGGATATAAAAGAAGATACAGGTAAACAATTAGAAGAAGAGATACACAGGGAGGTCTGGAATGATCCCAAGTGCAGGTGCTTCTGCCCCCTAGAGTTGGAGTCCTCCACCACCCCAGTACATGGATGTGTTCACCAACCTGAAGCTTCCCCAAACCCCATGCTTTTGCAGTTTTAATGGAGGCTCCATTTCACAGGTATGGCTGATCATTAACTCAATATCCAGCCCCTCTGCCCTTCCTGGAGGATAGTGGATAGAGCTCAAAGTTCTAAGCTTCCAATTATGCATTGGTATTTCTGGTGACCAGCTCCCATTCTGAAGCTATGCAGGAATCCACCATGAGTTTCCTTATTGGAACAAAAGACAGTCCTATCACTCAGGACAGACCCAAGGATTTTGGAGCTCTGTGTCAGACACTGGGGAAGACTAAATATCAGACCAAAAGATGCTCCTACAGTTCTTATACTTAGGAAATTACAAGGGGTTTAGGATCTTTGTGCCAGGAACCGGGGACAGAGACCAAACCATATATTTATTTGTATTTCACAGGGGGCTGATAAGCTTTCTGAGGTCTCTTTAATAAGGCACGGATCCCATTCACAGAGGCTCCACCATCACACCAGACATTAGGATTTCAACCTATGAATTCTGAAGGGAAACATTCAGACCATAGCAATGAGACAGATAGGAAAGAGTTGTGTTGCCTTCTTTATATTTTGCTTCCCCACAAGCCAACAGGCTGACCTTGTTTTCTGGCCTCAACTATCCCCAAGGATGTGCTTTTATTGTTAGAACCAGGGGTACCCCGGCCTAGTGGAGAAGAAAACATCCAACAGATAGTTGATGAAAGTATAAAAGATGGTACATGGACATGTAGCAAGGCTTGCTAACAGTCTGAGGTGGTCCGTGGAAACACTGTTGAGGAATTGCTGTTTAAGGGGAGAATAGAAACCTGGGGAGAATTTAGCTAAGCAAAGAGTATAGGAGTGAGATGGGTGAGGGAAACTGTTACGGAAAGCCAAGTGAATCCACGGTGGGGTGACTTTGAGGAAGAAAGCCTAATCTGTAACAAAAGCTGAAAAACCAGTAAGGCTGGATCCCTAGTGATGGGAGATAGGCGGGGAAGTTAAGCAGAGGTTAGACCAAGGAGAACTTTACAAGTCACTGAAGTTTTGAGCTGAGTGACCAGGCACTTAACAACTATTGTGATTGAACATCACAATAATCTCCAAGTTGAGAAATAATCTCAAAGTTCATAAATTTCCTTGAACTTTGCTATGGCAGACCCTATTTCCATGGTAACAGAATTGCAGTTGGTTTGAGGCTAGCAACATACCCACCCCCAGGGGATGAAACAAAATAGGTCTGGTATAATCATGTCTATTTTCTTCCTGTTTGCCAGTTACTTATTATCTCAGCCTCCCTCGTGTTGAGGAACAGCCTATATATAGCCTGTATCTGGTCAATCGGATGTAAAGGAAGTATGATGAGAGCTTGTATGAATTTCCTATCACTGTACTGCTGTGTCGTGAGCCTTAGTACACAAATGCATTTCTTTAAAGTTCGGGAGACCAGAAGTCCAAAATCAGTCGCACTGGGCTCAAGTTGAGGTGTCAGCAGGCTGCTCCTTCTGGCGACTCTAGGAAGAACCGATTTCTTTGCATTTTCTAGCTTCTGGAGGCCACCTGCTTCCGTGGCTGGTGATTCCTTCCTCACTTCCCCACAGTCTCCTGCCAGTCATTACATCCCTGCTTCCCTCTGTCAGATCTCCCTCTGTCTCCCTCTCATAAAGACACTGATTACATTTAGGACCCACCCAGGGAATCCAGAAAAATCTCCCTTCCTAAAATTCTTAACTTGATCACATCTGCAAAGTCCTTTTGCCCAGTAAGGTAACATTCACAGATTCCGGGGACTGAGACATGGACGTGATGGCCATTAGTCAGTCCCACCAGCAGGCCTCTGGGTGAGTTTTTCTTCCTGGTCATCAGATAGCCCTCTTCTCAGTCTCCCCTTCCTTGCTAGAAATTTTTGGGAGAGACTATTTTTTTTGTAGCCATGACTTTTTATTAAAAATTTAAAAACATATATTTTCCCAGCATTATTGAGGTATGATTGACGAGTAAAAATTGTATAAATTTAGGTTGTACAATATGATGTTTTTTATTTTTATTATTATTATTTTTTTATCCTCACCTGAGGACATTTTTCCATTCTCTGTCCAGATAGAGTGGGAGGGAGAGAGAGAAAAAGAAAGAGAGAGAGAAACATCGACATGAAAGGGACATATCGAGTGGCTGCCACCCGCACAACCCAACCAGGGCCAGGGACAAACTGCAACAGAGGTACATGCCCTTAGCGGGAACCGATCCCAGGTCTCTCCAAACCGCAGACCGACGCTCTAACCACTGAGAAAACTAGCCAGGGCATGATGAAGCTTTTTAAAGATACACAATGTGACGTTTAATATTCATATACACTGTGAAATGATGACTACAATCATGCTAACGTATCCATCATCTCATATTTACTTTTTTTTGTGAGTGTGTGTGTGTGTTGAGAACACTTAAGATCTACTCTCTTAGCAAATTTCAAGTGTACAATACAGTGTTATTAACTATAATCATCAGAACTTAATCATTTTAAAACAGAAAATGTCTACCCTTTGACCAGCATCTCCGCATTTCCTCCAACCTCCAGCCACTGCCAACCACCATTCTACTCTATGGTTCTCTTGAGCGTGACTTTCTTAGATTCCACATATAGGTGAGATCATACAGGACCTTCCTTCCTCTGCCTGGCTTCTTTCACTTAGTCCTCCAGGTTCATCCTTGCTGATGCTTTGGTGCCTGGAGTTTCTGCAGCCATTTTATAAGCAGTAAGTGACATCGAAGAATGAAAACCACACACGGAGGTCAAAAAGAACCTGTGCTATCTTTTTCTTTATTGATTTTAGAGAGAGAGGAAGGGCAAGGGAGAGAGAGAAACATCGATTAAAGAGAACATCGATTGGCCGCTTCCTACATGCCCCCCCCACTGGGGATCGGGCCCTCAACCTGGGCATGTGCCCTGACTGGGAATCGAACCAGGAACCTATTGATGCAGGGTTGACGCTCAACCACTGAGCCACACCGGCCGGGCGAACCTGTGCTCTTGATAACAACGTTGAGCTGCTGCACAGAACCTTGCATAACATACCTCCAAATTTCCTGTTAGGTGGGATGACTTTCTTCTCTGTTTATCTCAGTTAGTAGATCTTGTTACTTGCATTGGAATACATCCTCACTGTTCTACTTGACAAAGTTTGGTGCTGTTTGCAGCCAGAAAAACGTTATGATCAAGATCTTAGTATTAATATAGAAACAAAGACTTGCAGGGATAGAAGCGAATGAAGAGTACATTGGGATCAGCCTCTTTGTTTTAAAGATTACTAATTTGAAGCTGTGAGAGGTGATAGATTTCTGCAAAGCCAATAGCCAAAATTAGTTCACAACCGGATTGCAATTTTGTCTCCTGGCTCCTGGTTCAATAATATTTCCCAGGAAGCCTTGGGACAATTGAAATGATAGATTTGAGGGAAAAAGGCAAAGAACAAACATATTATGCTTTCCCTGGGACTCAGGCTTTAACCAGGTTTCAAGTTCTTCTAACATAATATAATTTAATGGGGAGAGCTCTTGACATTAAGAGGCAAAATTTATATTCAAAAGGCTAAGATCGTGACATATGAAAACACTCTAAGGATGTTGGCAATGAATACCAAGAGAAACTGATGGTTGTTATTATCCATGAACAAATACGTTGATTCTCTGCAGTTAAAGGTGGTTCAGTGTCATTGTTGCTCGTGAGGAGGAATAAGCACCTGGATTTCTTTTTTTTCTCAGGACAGCTTTATCCAAATAAAACACGGTGTGTTTCATTGCCCATAATGGAAAGTGCCCATCACTCCTTGAACATCATCATATGGTTGGTGGCCAGTGGATAATGGAGCGCTGAGTGTCAAGGTGACTGGCTTTCAATGCACACAAAACTAAAAATTATAGACCTGTCATTCTGGAGGCAGGCCACAATTAGCTGTCTATGCAACTTGAAATCTCCATTTTGCCAGCTGAGTAATCAGTTGACAGGAGTTTTTCATTTTGGGTGCATTTCTAAGTCTTTTGTGTGCCTGTCTTTTAAAATGTGGATTCTAAAGTAAATAAACAGTGCACTTAATCAGATGTATTCTTTCTAGAAACACCCCTTTCTCAAACATACCAGCAAGCCCTAATATTGTTATAATAGTAACAATAATCATGTAACAAAACAATATAAGCCTTGGGTATTTTATTTAGGGATAGTAAAAGTTCAAGCTAAAAAATAAGAATTATGCCTTAATATCTGGGGATCCAGGATTGAGAAACAGCAACTGATATTTTGGCAGCAGGTAACTTGATAGAGTCACCAAGTAAGAAGTAAAATTAGCCCTGGCCAGTTGGGCTCAGCAGTTAGAGCATAGGCCTGCAGTCCAGAGAGGCCCGGGTTCCATTCCCGCTAAGGGCACCTACATTGGTTGCAGTTTGTCCTCGGCCCTGGTTGGTTGTGTGGGTGGCAGCCACTCGATGTGTCTCTTTCACGTCCATGTTTCTCTCTCTCTCTCTTCTTCTCTCCCTCCCACTCTGTCCGAACAAAAAATGGAAAAATGTCCTTGAGAGAGGATGAAAAAAAAAAAGAGAAGTAAAATTAGTACTAGATGTCAAAATTGGGAGCTTCTGTCTTGGAAACACTCACTGACTCAAAACTGTCCATTTACCTGCTTTCTATTTAGATTTCCTTTCTTTGTTATATATTTGAATTCGATCTTTTCTCTACCTAGTCTTTTAGAGCGAGAGAAAATGATGCCAAAGTGAGGTCTATTGGAAAATTGTATTGCAATGTCCATGCAGTTGCTGTGAATACAGTAAACTCCAGGACTCTACAGTCTCGGATCGGACCGTTGAACTTGGGTCTTTTCTACCTCCCTTGTCCCGTGCTCCAAGTCCACGTTGTTTTCCCCTTCACTCAGATGATCCCTGTCTAAATTTAAATTGCCAAGCCACGAGGGCATAAATGAAGTTGACAGTCAATACGAATTAAGGAAAAGATCAGAAGCCTGAGATCAGAAGTCTTTCAGGGTAATTCTCTGTATAAGTCTTGGAAATCTCATGATTTTATTGAACTTTCCATCATGGTTTTGATTATTGGGAATGTTAAGCAAGGTTACAAGGAATAAAACAGATCTGTCTGGCACAGTAAAAGAACTAAATTTGTATTGTATTGAAATAGGTCCTAACTAGACTGTTGATAATGAAATATTGACTACTCTATTGTTTTGAATGACCAAGTGTCATATTTTACTGTGAATTGATTTCTGAGCCTCAGTCGAGGAGTGACTAAATTTACAAATAGAGTCACTCTGTTGTGTAACTCAGATGATGCAAAGATCATTCTGCAACAGCAACTGAGATATAACCCAGGATTTGGTGCATGATTTCTCTTTAATTTCTCTTTTTTTGTGAGTGTGTATTCTTAGTTTCTAAAGGACCAAAACATTTCCCTTTTTATCTCTCTAGAAAAAACAAAAAAGACATAACACATGATTATAGGAGGCTTGACTATCTATTTTATGAGAATCTAAACCTAGCGGTTGGTTAATATTCTGTCTTCCATTTAGAAAAATAGTGAGCTTGTCATTGATTTCTACTGATTAGCACAAAAAGGAGAAGGCTTTTCAAAACCAAGATAGAATCTCTTTAATTCCAAAAGTATCCATTTAAGAAATATAAACTGTGAAGATAAGCAGAGGCGATTTTCTCTAAAGGAAAATCATTTTCGAATGAACAGAACAAGCAAATGTAGACTTAATTAGGTGGAGTCAGATGGCTATTAATTATTCACCTTTCCAGGGCGAGAATGGCATTGTTGTTAAAGGAATGAAATAAGGCGTGCCGTTGGCTTCGGTCCCCTTCTTGCTGTTGCTGCTGCTCTGATCTGAACTGGTGGACGATGCGATAGCAGGAGGCACAGTGAAAATCTGCCTTTGCCTTCACAACGGAGGCAGATTGCCTTTGGAAAAGGTGGTAGCCGCCATTTCCACAAAATGTTACATAATAAACCTTATGTTTGGAGTGCACACATACTCATCTGTTATACTCTCTTTAATACTTTAAAAATAGCTAAGTAAAGCTTCTCCTCATGTCCAAATATTCTAGACTTGGGGATACTAGCCAAAGTGGCCAATCATTCAAGTTGATGATAATCACCCAAGGATTAAATCTGTTTCCTTTGCAGTCTCTTTTTAACATATTTGTTAAACGTCTATCCCTTCCCTAGGTAAGATTTACATGATGCATGTGGACCCTACAAAGGACATATATTTAAAACCAGCACAGGAAGTCTCAGCATTTATCTGAGTGCCCAAATGGTGTTGGTTCAAAGTGGCAAAAAGTGGGATTCGAAAGAACCTGGGGATAAGATTCCGCAAATTTGGTTTCTAGTCCTGAGAGTGACAGTGACTACTTGCTACTTACCTCTCAATGTTGGTCAGATGATTTGTCAGTGTGTGTGTATGTTGGGTGGCAGTGAGGTGTGTGACAGGGTGGGGCTGGAGGGAGTAGGGACAGAGAGGAAGTCACCAAACCTGAACAGTGTTTCTAAGAAGCGAAGTGACTGTTATCATGTCTACATTCTAATTATACGTGTACTCTGCACACTTTGAAGTCTTTAGTAACCGAATGTTAACTGCCTTCTATAGCTGAGACAACCAATACCCATGAAGACAGAGTGACTTGGCCCACATTGGACAGCTTGTCAATAGCAAAGCTGGAACTAGATTCTAGACTCGGAGTCTCTGATGTTCTGCGTCAGACGCGTTTTTTCCTAAACGAGTTGTTTTAACCATGGGACTCTGAAAATAAGCCAGCTTTTCAAAGTAGCACCTCGTCCTTGTGTGCTGTTTCAAAGAGCTCCTTTAAAAGGTGAAATAATTATATCATCTTAACAAGTCCACTATAAATTTTAATACAGTATAGAAAAATGTGATTTTTTTATATGTTAACTAAACCATCTTTTAAATCCCAAGACTATAAAGGAAAAGAATGGTGATTATATAGGATAAAATTCCATTCTTTTTCATTTAATCCTCATCAGAGGATATTTTTCCATTTATCTTCAGATAGACTGTGAGGGAGAGAGAGAGATAGAAACATCGATGTGAGAGAGACACATTGACTGGCTGCCTCCTGCATGACCCTGACCAGGGCTGGGGACTGAACTGCAACCGAGGTACGTGCCCTTGACTGGAATCGAACCCAAGACTCATTGGTCCATGGGTCGATGCTCCCACTGCTGAGCTAAACTGGCCAGGGCAAAAATTCCATTTATTTAAAAACATGTTGGGGGACAGGTGTGCAAAGAATAGAATTGGAGTTAAAAACAGTGAATCAACTCATGCAATGGCTGTTTAGGTAAGATTCCTTAGTGGAGCTGGAGACTGCTCAAAGGAATGTGTATTTGTAGATATATGCCAGAAGTTTGCTTTAAATGTAAATCGGCTGACATTATTTTTAAAGCAATATTCCTTTCAGTAGAGTTTAGGAATCATATAACAAAGTGTCCCTTTCTTTGAGAGAGGAGTCAAATTAGACCAATTTTCTTAAAAGATCGAAAGATTTATGAAAAATACTGTGACTCACACTAAACATTCTATTTTTACTAAGTGTAGCAGACTTTTAGTCTCTAAATTAAGAGAATTCCAATACACCTCTGCAATTTTTTTTTCTTATAGTCCTGCATTTGTAGAAAAATAAGAGAGTCAGAAACAAAATAAATGCTATGGGAAGGTTATTTGTGGACACTGTAATGAATAAATTAAACTCCAAATTAGTTCAATCCTAATAATGCATCCTACTTCTCTTCCAAATCGCAATCTATTTGTACTTTGTAACAACTCTTGCATGCTAACGCCATGGTGTTTTTCAGGGGGAAAGTACTATTTTTTTTTTTTCCCCAATATTTTATAGCTTAAACTATTTTTTTGTTGTTGCAGATGCAGAATTATGCCATTACTATAAATTTTCATAAAATTATATGTAGATAAAGACTGGTCATTTAATGAATGTATTATTCTTTGCTAAAATTATAGGTGAGCTTCTCTATCCCATACTGAAGTGGTCATAAATAATATAGTGACTGCTAAGTCAGGTTAATATTAAAAGCAGAGTGCTGTGGTGCAGCTGAAATACCAGCGTTCTTAGTCCTCTAGTTAAAAACAAAAAAGTCATGTAGCAGTAATTTATCTCTCCCTCCTACCCCCAATCCTCCTCCAAATTCATCTAAGTTTTGTGGGGCTTTTTTTTTTTCCATGAAATCATTCTGTCACATCGTGTTCGTGTATCTGTCACTGGATCTGAATTGCATGTGAATTATACCTTGAACAGATTCCCCAAACTGGAGAAGCGAAAATGTTCCTCTCCTGAATATTTTAGACTTGTATGAGTGCTCTGATATTTTTGTTTTTGTGCAAGGCGGCTTGTAAGGCAGCCTGGAGCCTTAAATGCTGACAACCTCCATTAGCATTAATGCTGTTCTCTTATCTCCCCTCGCTCTCCTCCGCTCCCCCCTCACTCTCTCTTGTCTGACGGTTCCCTAACATCGTTGACAAGGCTGACACCACCAATCAGCTTCGACTCAGCAAGGTCACTGTTCAGACTTGACTCGTGATTGGCTGCTGCGCTTCAGCGTGTTATTACTGTCTGATTTGATCGGAGGCAGGGGGTGGTCTCCAATCAAACAGAGAAAAGGTCCTGGAGAAGGTAATTAAATCCTGTCAGAGGCAATTATCGGTTCCAGGGCCATGACTCTGGCCCTGAATGCAGATGATCTGAAACTGTATTCTTGTAGAAATTCAAGAGGGCTCCTGGCATGGTTCAGCTGGGCATAAAGGAAGCAGCAGGCTTTCTGCAAACAATGCAGCTCTGTATTTGGAACCTTCCTGCCTTTCCCCCCCTTTGCCCAGAGACTTCTGTTTTATGATAAAAAATATTCCTTTTCAGGTCACATTCTAATTAATTTAATAGACAAGGTTTTCCTTTCTTGTACATAAATAATGACAAGTTTTTACCAAAGAACTTCTGCCCCCAACACGGGCTGTAACAAACAGCCCTTATCAAGGCAAACCGAAGCATTTCATGGAGAGACACCAGTCTGTCGTTTACAGCAAAGGAGAACAAAATGTAAAGCCTCTAACATGGGTGTCCCGCCTGAGGTGGCTCCTGTCCCATCTGTTTACACCTCTCCTAATGCATGACGGAGTTTTCTGCTGGGACAGCCCTAGAAGTTTCTCCAGGGTAGTCTGGTGACCGCAGTGTGCATTTCATGGCTAGAGTTTTTAAAGGACAGATTAAAGCTGCAGCAGATTTCAGTACAGGAAAATAATGCCCCGCCCCCAAATATTTAGGAGAGTCAAAAATCTAAACTGACATCTGGAGAATAAAAGCAGAAAGAAAGGAATGTTGTATTTTTAATTGGGAAGGGGATGCATAGACAAACTCCATAGGTACACTTTTGTTCATATATAGACAGAAGACTTTAGTTTTGTTTTCCATATGATTTCTCTTAAACTGTTATAAAATATGCTTTGTGATATAGGTTTTGTCCAAGAACCCAGCATTAGAATGTAAATCTCTTCTCCAGATTCTGAATAATATTAATTGTTCTAAACAGCATCCATCAGTTTAGCATGTATGAAGGTACATCATAAAGTTTCTATAGCCTCACTCCCTGGACTTTAACAGACTCTCTGAAATACTGCACTCAATAAATGTCCACTTTCCAAATAGACAGCCTTGATTCTTTGTGTTTTGTAAACATGGGTATTATTTTTTTCAAGAATTAAGATGTTGAAAACACCATTAAAACAATTTCTGCATTGTTGCTGATGAAACAGTTTAACCACTAGGGTTTCTCCCGAGGGAACAGTTAACTTTCCTCTAATCTTGGCTGTGTTCTTTGTTTCTAAAACACCATATTCCTTAATATGCCTGACTTTATTTGTTTTGTTGAAACATAAACAGATGCTTTAAGCAAAACATTTTAAAAAAGTAGTCCCTGCTACTAGTCCATTAATCAGGATGAGGTATCAGGCTGGGCAAGAAATTGGAGGGAGAAGATGTTAATAATAGTGAAAACTGCTTTGGACACTCGGCTGGACTAAAATAACATCTCAAGTCCAAATCTGCACACATGACTGTGAAAATGGTATTTAATTCATCTCATATTGTGTTTTGGGAACATCAAAGGCTTCATCAACTTCCCTAATAAAGATAGAATAGATACGTGGACAGAAGCAAACTGCTCATGAATCTGACAACATATTTTTGATCATTTTAGAACCAAGGTTTGCTGCTGTTTCAGAACCATTTTGGTTTTCCTCAGTTGGAGTGACAACTCTGTTTCATTTTTAAGCTGGGGTGTTTATTTTTCTTTGACCAATCATTGTATATTAATGTGGGGTTAGATTATTTGGGTTAATTTTGTTTTGTACTGAAGGGGTAGCTGTTTTATTTTATTTTTTTATAAACATTTTCTTTTCTTAAAAAAATTTTTTTTTCTTTATTGATATTAGAGAGAGAGTGAGAGGAAGGAAGAGGGGGAGATAGAAACATGGATGAGAGAGAATGATTGGCTGCCTGCTGCATGCCCCCCACTGGGGATTTGGCCCACAACCTGGGCATGTGCCCTGACTGGGAATTGAGCTGGCGACCTCCTAGTGCATGGGTTGATGCTCAACCACTGAGCCACACTGGCCGGGTGAGGTAGCTGTTTTAATGAAGACACCTCTTCTGAAAGAAATCTTTATCTGTGGGGGAAAAAAAAAACACAAAACAAAACAGTTTTTGTAAGTGAAATTTAAACGATATTCAAATATCCCAGAATAGGACATCTCAGTTAGCCCCTTTCTCTGATTAAATAATTTTTAATTATTTAGTTAAATACATAGTATTGTGGAGTAGACCCTGATGCGATGGCTGTTACCTAGTTTAATTGGTGTTTTAAATAAAGATGGAAGCTTTTTTACGCTGTTACTGAATTCTGTGACCATTTAAGCACTGATCATTATAATTGCCTTCACGCAAAATATCTGAGGTCATTAGAATTTAAAAACTAGGCTGTAGTTTTTTAAATTAAAAAGTTTGTAAACAGAACTCTCCAGTAAACTGCATGTTGTACTTAATATTAAAATGTATTTTAAAATTTATAATGTTTATGCAAAACACAAAAAGTAAGTCACATTTATCTCCTTATGTTCGGTTGCTTTGTTCAGTGTTATGGGAAGGGGAAGGGAGGATTCGCCTTTTAACTGGTCTTTTCCAATTTCTGGTGAGGTTCCTACTACCACCACTGTAGACGTACACAGCCCAAACAAAGCCCACTGGGGTACATTTTCAGGATGGTGCTTAAGGGAACAATAATTTATGAACGGTAATAAGAGCTGGGTATGCAATTCCCCGCCCAACACCAGAATAAGTGTACCCCACTGATTACTGAGGGCACTGAAAATACTTGAGTAAATAAGATAAAAACATCTGCAGTCCCTTATTTATAAGTTGGAATTCCTCAAAAGCAATTGAAAAAAAAAAAAGATATAACATGGAAAAAGATATGACATGACACTAGTAAGCAATAATGTACTAGAACTATATATTTTTTTTAAATGGGGGTTGGCAGTGAAAAATTAGCTGGGCCTTACCACATGTAGAATGAAAAAATTAAAGTTCACTGTTCTGTGATGTTGCCGTGAATTCCCTGTGTTGCAGGCTGCATATTCACCCTCAAGGGAGCTGAACACTTACCAGATTTTATTAATTTATTGGCTCTGCGCTAAGATGTATTGTAAACCAATTTTCAGTATTTCATTTCGGTATTTATTCGCGGCTTCCGGAAAGAAGCAGCCTTTCCTACAAACCTCGAGGGTTTCCACAGTCAGTTATGTTATGGCTTTCCTCAACCTGAGGATATGAAATCGAGACGCATTTAAATATTGTATTTATTTATGATGTTTCCTAAGGGGTGTCATTCCTGATTTGCAAAATCAGGGGCATATTCTTTCGGGGGCCAAATCAGGGTTGTGGATTGAGAGGGTGATCGAAGAAGGATCCCCTTATCTTGTTTACAGTAGATGCCAATTTTACCCCCTTCTTCTGGAGACAAAAGCCTGAAAATGTGGATGGTGGAAACGGCAGTTTTAGAATGGGCGTGAGGTTGACTGGCAGGGTTAGAGCACGGAGCAGAGGCAAGGGGCCATGTGTTGGCACCAGGAGATGTGAAGCCAAGAAAAGGGAATGAAGAAGAAACTGGGAATAATGGAGGGACTGTTGGGAGAGAGGAGAAGCATGGGGTGAAGCGGGAGAGAAGGAAAGGGCACCCAACTGGAAGTCACAGGACTTGGTTCAAGATTGGGTTCTGTCCTCGTTGGCCACCAGGAATGATAGCTGTGCTCAGCCCTGCTCGGCATCTGCTCCATTTCCTTTCCTCTCCCAGGGTTACCAGATAAAGTATCAGATCTTCAGTTTAATCTGAACGTTAGACACATAAAGAAGGATGTTTCAGGATAACTATGTCCCAAATATTACAGGAGACATACTAAAAAATTATTCCATTTTTATGTGACATTCAAATTTTATTGGTATTGTCTTTGCTAAATCTAGCAGCTCTACCACCTGACCCTCAGTGGTACCTGAAGTTAATTGTATGCTTTATACATTTGTCATCTTTAGCTACCATTGCAACTTGATTGGAGGCCACTCTTTATGAGATACCCAAAAACTGTGGAGCAAGGAAATGGGGGGAGGTGGGATATTCTCATTGTTACTTCCAAATTCCATGCAAAAACTTCTTGTTATTTGAGAGTATATTCCATCTGTCTATGCCATCCTCTTCCCTTCTTTGCTGGCAACTTCTCATCTGCTGTTTATTCTCCATGGGTGATAAACTGTCAGGTGATAAATTGCCAACTGTCTTACTCCCTTCCATATATATATAGATATATATATCTATATATGAAACTTCTATCATTATCCATGAGAATTTCAATATCCACATAGAGTCTACTGATACCCTTGCTTACATCAAGAGGTAGAGTCCCTTTTCCATCCTTTACATCTGTTCTGGGCTTTTTCTATCCAATTGAATGTAGCAGAAAGAACACGGAGTTATTTCTGAGCTAGGATATTAAGAAGTCTCTCTCTCTCTCTCTTTCTCTCTCTCTCTCCCCCTCTCCCTCTTCCTCTCTCCCCTGCCTTTGTCTCTGTCTTGCTCTTCATCAGAACCCTTGCATCTTGTAAATAGGCTGAGTATGGTTGATGGAAAATAGAGACCACATGGAGCAGAGACAAGTAGACTCACTGAGATCCAACTGCCAAGAAAGTGAACCAGCCATTCTAGACCATCCAGCCCCAGCAGAACTGCAAACAGGCTGGAAGGATCAGTGGTTCCCACCTAGACCAGAAGAGCTGTCCCTGCCTTTTTGACTGTCCCAGTCATTTCAGCCAACTCATAGGACATGAACTAAATAATAAATATTTGTAGATTCTGCCTCTAAGTCATGGGGTGATTAAGCAGGAATATTTAGATGAATGCTTTTGTATCTAGTTCACCTTTTTCTTCTTATGCATGCATTCTATCATCATCCTTGAGAAATTTCATCATCCATACAGAAATTTTACTGACATCTTTCCCTTATATGATTTGGCTTCTTCCTCTTTAAAGAAGTTCAGGAGAAAAAGGCAGAAAGGGAAAAGGGGTGTAGGACCAAGTCTTCAGGTTGTGATCTACAGAGGAGACATCCTTTTTGGATTGACAGGAGATGATGACAGGCAAGTGAGAAACCTTCTGTGAAAGGAGGGACAAATCTAGACAAACCTTTCTGTCTAAAAAATGTCTTCCCCCAAATCCTCATGGTCCATACTTCCCCAAATAAAAACTGAGCTAAAGGATTGGACAATTGTGGTTAAGGTTTGGTTCAAACAGGTTATAATTAAAGAAAGACCATAACTATGGGGTCTCAAATAATCTAAAATTGCATGATAACAATGATTTTTTTTTCTATTTAAAAGATACCTTGAGGTCTGAGGAAATGAGGTGCCAAACAGATATATTTCAGTGGTTTCCAGGGATTAGATGGGAGTGGTGAGCCCTGAGTTGTGGTAGATATAAAAAGTTGGAAGTAATGTGAGGATGATGGGTATATGGAGGTAAATTTTGCGAGCTAGTGACCTGATGAAGAATAGACATTAACAGTGGAGGAAGATGCTGGACAATGGGCACTGCTGGGCACTTTCTTAATCTTGTGAAACTCAACTCTCAGGTCTCCCCTTTCTCCATTGTAAAATTTGTGGGTTGCACTAAAATTGGGACAGCAAATTTTTGACATGCTTACCACCACTGCCCCTTTCCATGACCAAGCAGACTTTTGTAATCAATTACATCCCACTGTTCTGTTAAGCATGGGCATTCTCCTGAATCTCTTTCAGTCCAGCAATCTAGGGAACTCAATTAATACTGTAGAGGTGACAGACCAGATGAAAACCTATTTCGTCATCCTAGACTGGATGATCTCAAACCACTTTGCAGTATTAAAATTCTTTTCTGTGGAAAAATCTCAATGCTTCCTTTTATCTCTGTGTTAGGAGATGCTACAAACTGAGGTATATTATAACCTGACCACTCACATCAAATTGTTTGAGGTTCCAGGAAAAAAGTTGGTTATAGATATTTGTTCTCTTCAATCTATTTTTCAAAATTCTAAACATAGAAAACCAAAAGAGACATTTAAATTTAATTTTATCAAGATGAAGGGGAAATTTGATTTTTGACATGCCTAACCACCATATTATCAGATATATAGGTTTCAAGAACCCAACATTCAATTTTGTGAGCTTTTTCCCTTTCACATATATGTCACATTGTAAATTCGTTTTGAAGATACAACAGTTATTTTGTTGTTGTTGTTTTATTGGATTTTTCTTAAAGCAGAACCCAAATCTAGCCTTGAAAACAGAGCAAAAGTTTCCTCTAAACACAAAACCAACCCTTCTCTCAAATATCATCTGCATTTCTCCTCTTCGTTCTGACACTTCCCAAATCACACGTGTTAGAAAATTGTGGAGCAGGATGACACTCAGTTCTTAATAAGAGCTTATTAACATGTCTTGAATAATCTTACCCTCTGCCCATGACACCAAAGGTTGCAGGAATATTGGATGACTTGTTTCAAATTTTATTCTTCCAAATGACCTTGAGAAAAGCCAATATTGAATATATATTAAATATATAGATGAATTATATGGAAAACCTGTCTTCCTAAGCTCACAACTTTGGGGGTCATTTTACACTTAAAAAAATTTTTTTTCAAAATAAATTTTTATTGTTGAAAGTATTACAGATGTACCCCTTCTCCCCCATTGACCTCCTCCTTCCAGCTCCCACCCTTCTCCTGCCTTTCCTAGCCTCATGTTTGTATGGATTGGTTGTGTATATATACATGTAAGTTCTTTGGTTTATTTCTTCCCACCCCTCCCACCCCCATCCCTCTGAGGTTTGTCAGTCTGTTCCCTAATTCCATGATTCCAGATCTCTTTTGGTTGACAGTTTATGTTTTTTCTTATGTTACACAAATAAGTGAGATCACGTAGTACTTGTTTTGCTCTGACTGGCTTGTTTCACTTAGCGTAATACTCTCCAGGTGCCTCCATGTCCTCTCAAAGGGTAAGAGATCTCTCTTTGGTTGTCTTCACAAGTGTAATCAGTGCTCAATGTGGAAAACTTGGTAAATGCAGAAAACACAAAGGGAATGAAATGACTCGAATTACTTCTCCCCCAAAGTTGACAAACTTATCATATTTTTATGTCTTCCTTCTCCCCCTTCCTTCCCTCCCTCCCTATGGTCACCTTTAACAAAAGTAGATAAATTTTCAACATAAATGCATATTCCTTCTCAATAATTTTTATGGAGGTAAATCTTACAGTGAAATGCACTGTAAAATGTTGAGTTTCACAAAGGTGTATAACCATGTAACCAACACTACAAGTCAGATATAGAAAATATTCCACCTTTCAGTCTATTTCCTCCCCTCACATAATTCCCAACACTAACCCTACCATAGCTAATGTTTAGTTTGCCTGTCTTGAACTCATGCAAATGGAATTACACAGTATGTAGTCTTTTGGATTTAGTTTATTTTGCGCAACATGCTTTTGAGATTTGTTCATGTTGCTGCACATGTAGTTTAAAAAATTTTTTTAATCGCCCTGGCCGGTGTGGCTCAGCGGTTAGAGGGTCGGCCTGTGGTCCAGAGAGTCCCGGGTTCGGTTCCCACTAAGGGCATGCACCTCGGTTGCAGTTTGTCCCCGGCCCTGGTTAGGTTGTGTGTGTGGCAGCCACTCAATGTGTCCCTTTCACATTGATGTTTCTCTCTCTCTCCCTCTCTCTCTCTCTCTCCCACTCTATCTGAACAAAAAATGGAGAAATGTTCTAGGAGGATAAAAAAAAAATTTGTATCTCTGAGTGGAATTTCATTGTACAAATATAGCACAATTTTGGTTAGATTATCTATCCCTCTGTTGAACATTTGAGTTGTTTAAAATTTTGTGGGGTAAAAATAAAGTTACTGAAAACATTCTTGTCCCTGTGTTGTTGTTGTTTTGTACATATACACAATCTTCAGTGTTTACATAGTATACCATTGAATTTATATAATATGTATACCTTAAGTCAGCCCTTATGTTAGTCAGCAATTATTCCCTGTTTTCACTATTATAAAGAATGATATGCTATAAATATTTGTGGGTGGTTTTGGGGTTTTTTTGCCTCTTTTTTATTGTGGTAAAATATTCTTTTTTTTATATTTTTAAAATTTTTTTTCAAATCTTTATTGTTGGATGTAAAATGTATTACAGATGTTCCACATTTTTCCCCCATTGACCCCCTCCTCCCCACTCCCGCCCCCCTCCCACCTTTTCCCACACTATTGTCTGTGTCCATTGGTTATGGATATAAGTTCTTTGGTTTATTTCTTCCCACCCCCTCAACCCCTTTCCCTTTGAGGTTTGTCAGTCTAGCAATGAATCTGTGCTTCTTAATCCCTTCACCTTTTTCACCCATTCCCCCAACCCCCTTCCCAACTGGCAACCAACAAAATGTTCTCTGTATCTATGAGAATGTTTCTGTTCGTCCTGTTCATTTTGTTTGTAGATTCCATTGTTGGTAGATATGTATTCATTGCCATTTTGTTTGTTCATACATTTTATCTTTTTCTTCAAAAAGACCCTTCATCATTTCATATAATAATGGTTTGGTAGTGATGAACTCCTTTAACTTTTTCTTGTCTGGGAAAGTTTTTATATGTCCATCGATTCTAAATGACATCTTTGCAGGATAGAGTAATCTTGGTTGTAGGTTCTTGCTTTTCATCACTCTGAATATTTCTTGCCACTCCCTTCTGGCCTGCAAAGTTTCTTTTGAGAAATCAGCTGACAGCCTAATGGGAACTCCCTTGTAGGTAACTAGCTGCCTTTCTCTTGCTACTTTTAAGATTCTCTCTTTGTCTTGAACCTTTTGCATTTTGATGATGATGTGTCTTGGTGTGTGCCTCTTGGGGTTCATCTTGTTTGGAACTCTGTGCTTCCTGGACTTGTATGTCTGTTTCCTTTACCAAGTTAGGAAAGTTTTCTGCCATTATTGTTTCAAACAGGTTTTCGATTTCTTGTTCTCTCTCTTCTCCTTCTGGCACCCCCAAGATGCGAATGTTGGCACGCTTGAAGTTGTCCCAGAGGGTCCTTCACTATCCTCATTTTTTAGGATTCTTTTTTCTTTTTGCTGTTCTGATTGGGGATTTTTTGCTTCCTTATATTCCAAATCGATGGTTTGCTCCTTGGATTTACATACTCTATTATTGAAGCTGTGTAAATTATTCTTTATTTCAGTTAATGCCTCCTTCAATTCTAACTGTGTATCCATGATTTCTAACTGGTCCTTTTTTATGCTCTTGAGGCCCTCCTTAAGTTCTCTGAGGTTCTCACTAAGTTCATTGTGCATCCTTATAAGCAGTATTTTGAACTCAGTATCTGTTAGGTTGCTTATCTCCCTTTCGCTTAGTTCTTTGCTTGGGGTTTTGTTCTGTTCTTTCATTTGGGACCTGTTTCTTTGTATCCTCATTTTGGCTGCCTCTCTGTGTTTGTTTCTGTGTATTACTTAATGAGAGGTATGGGGCTCGCTGACACCCGATGTTGCTCGTTTGAAAGAATTTAGGGAAAACCTGAAGCAGGATCCAAGACCAGCCAATCCTATGGTTAAGCAAGTGGCAACAGCTTGGGTGGGCTTGAAAGTTGTGTGGGGCGGGGCCTCCGGGAGTCACCAGGGCGGGGCTACCAGTGTGAGCCAGGTTGCTGGAGTCCCAGATATGGCTTCTGTCTGCCGGCCCCGGGAAGGGCTCACCAAAGGAACAAAGGCCTCTGACAGCACGTTTGTCCCCGAGGAAGCCCCCTCTCCAGCCCACACTCCAGTGCCAAACAGCTCAGTTCTTCCCTGTATGTCTCTGGCGCCCCTCGAGCTGCCGCCCCTCCAAGAGGGAGTGAGTCCGATAAGTCCATGCGCGGGCCCTTTAAGGAGCTGCCTGGGGCTCCAGCCGCTTCAGCTTCCCTGAGCCTTAGTTTCCGCTGGTTTTTCCAGCCAGAAGTTATGGGGATTCTCTTCCTGGCACTGGAACCCTGAGTGGGGCACCTGGTGTGGGACGGGGACCCCTCAGTCCTCAGGAAGGACCTTCCCAGCCGAGGTGTCCTCCTGATTTTTATCCGCCACACTTGGGTGTGGGACCAGCCCGTCTTGCCGCTGCCCCTCCTACCAGTCTGGATGTGGCTGCTGCTTTAATTCCGTAGTTGTAGGACTTCCATTCAGCTTGATTTCAGGTGGTTTTGAATGATGGTTGTTCTGTAGTTTAGTTGTAACTTTGATGTGGTTGTGGGAGGATGGGATACCGCATTTACCTACCCGCCATCTTGACCGGAAGTCGCCGGTAAAATATTCTTAACAAATATTATCACTTAAGCATTTTTAAGTGTACAATTCTCTGGCATAAAGCACATTCACACTGTTGTGCAGTCACCATCCAGAAATTTTCCATCATCCCAGACTGAAACCATACTCTTTTAAAACTAACTCCTGATTCGTTTCTCCTCCCTGGCCCTGGTAACCACTATTCTACTTTCTGTTGACGAGCCGGCTCTTCTAGGTAGCCCGTGTATGTGGACTCATGCTATATTTCTTCTTCTGGGTCTGCCTTATTGTACATCATATACTGTTTTCAAGGTTCAACCATGTTGTAGCATGAATCAAAATTTAATTCATTTTTGAAGATGTATAATATTCCATTATATGTACATGCCACATTTTCTTTATTTATCCATTAATGGACATTTGGGTTCTTTTCCTCTCTTCCACCTCCCTCTTTTTTTTTCCTGCGGTGAATAGTGCTACCGTGAACATCGGTGTACAAATACCTGTCCAAATCTCTGCTTTCAATTCATGTGGGTATAAACCTGGCAATAGAATTGTTGGGTCATATGATAGAGCTATGTTTAATTTTTGGAGGAACCTCTATACTGTTTCCATAGTGGTAACATCATTCTATTTTCCCACACTGTAAAATGCAAAAAGGTTTCAGTTTCTCCACACCCTTGCCAACACTTTATTATTATTATTATTAGCAGCAGTAGTAGTAATAGCCATCCTACTGGATATGAAATAGTATCTCATTGTGAGACTGAGTTTTGGTAACTAACTTTGACTATATCCCTGATTATGTGTTTAGGTAAGCTTTCTAAAAACATAATTCCTGCCTACAAGGTTATGTCCATTCTGACGTCTCCTAATATGCATAGCCACATTTCACTCCAGAAAGGTTGTGCTGATTTCTTCTATCAGCAGTGATATGAATCCTTTCTAGTTGGATTTCTAATATTTTTTTAGATAAGTCAATATTATTCTAAATCATTTGCTTGCTTTCCAACATGTGGGTATTTTGCCTTTATTGTTGCAATTATTCATTTATTTGGAAATATGTTTATCTTTTGCATACTGGTGATCATCTATGGTTGTGTTAATGGCCACGAATTAGCTACTGTCTATCAATAACTTAAGACCTTCTATTAATTATTATTCATACATAGTTTGCAGATTGTGCCTGTCTTGTTCTTCATGTAAAACTTTGTCTTAAGGGATCTTGGTAAATAATAGTAACAATAATTATTTCTTGTATTTGCATAGAACTTTAACTATTTAAACTCTTTTACACACATTATCTTCCTAGAGAGTGTCATAACAACCATACCTGGCAGGTAGGTAGGAAATGTATTCTTTTTTTTTTTTTTCTTTTTTTTTTCTCCTCACCTGAGGACATTTTTCTATTTTTTTTTTGTTTTTTTGTTCAGGTAGAGTGGGAGGGGGAGAGAGGAAGAGAGAGAGAAACATCGATGTGAAAGGGACACATCGAGTGGCTGCCACCCGCACGACCAACCAGGGCCGGGGACAAACTGCAACCGAGGTACATGCCCTTAGCGGGAACCGAACCCGGGTTTCTCAGGACTGCAGGCCGATGCTCTAACCGCTGAGCCAAACCGGCCAGGGCGGTAATGTATTCTTATTATCTTTATTATAGGTGATAAAACAGATGCGGAGAAGTTAACTGTAAGGCCAGTTAGCTAGTTAGTGGCAAAGTCAGGGCAGAGATGAGTTTCCCAGTTCCTAGTCAGATCTCTTTCTTGGACACAACACAACCTTCTTCTATAAATGCATTGAAAAAGTATTTTTTAAAAACGCACATAACATTTAATGTAAAAGTGTGAGCTCAAGGAGAATTTGCCACGTCATCTAATGAAGATAAGCATATAATGTCATCATTACACTGAAAATAGGCATTTTAAAGCAAGCAGAGTGGACAAATTAAACCATCATGGACAGATGACAGTTATTATTTTCAATGACGTCACAAGTTCTTTTCTCAATAATATTGTACAGTTGCAACTATCTGTTATTTGCTATCCAGTAAGACATTTGACCTCTCGGGCAGAACAAGAAGTCTTTATGATTTCTTTCTTTCTTTCTTTTTTTTTATCCTCACCCGAGGACATTTTTTGTTCAGGTAGAGTGGGAGGGAGAGAGAGAGAGAAACATCGATGTGAAAGGGACACATTGAGTGGCTGCCACCCGCACGACCGACCAGGGCCGGGGACAAACTGCAACCAAGGTACATGCCCTTAGCGGGAACTGAACCCGGTCTCTCGGGACAGCAGGCTGATGCTCTAACTGCTGAGCCAAACCGGCCAGGGCTGATTTCTTAATCATGAAAAATCTATTAACATGGAAATTGTCATACCTTTACAAATTAAAGTAACAGGTGAAAAGAAACGGGATCCAAATGTGAAATGTACGCTTTCTGAGTATAGTATTTTCTGTAGAAATGACATTCCTGCACAGGTATCTGCTGACTCAGTTTGGCTTCAGACTGGGAAACTCTGCAGAAGTAAAAAAATTCCTAGCTCATGGCTGTCAAACTTATTAAATAATTCTTTAAAAAGAAGTCTTTATAAAATCCCAGTATATAAAATAGAGAAATGTGAAACAAACATAAATAAAGTAGGGGTGAGAGGAGGCTAAATCTCTATGCACAGAAAGATTTATTCAGTTATTCATTCATTATTGAGCATCTGCTGTGCTTGGTGATGGGGACCCATGAGAAGTCAAAGAGAAACAAGGTTCCTGCCCTCATGAAGCTTACGGTCTAGTAGAGGAGACAGATATTAATCAGATACCATGCTATCAAGGGTAAAACTGCAGCGTTGACTGTGATGCACAGAGGAGGTACGCAGAGCTATGATAAATCATAATGGGAGAAATGGTTGAGTTGCAGAGGGCAGGAAAGTCTTCTTTAAGGAAGTGGTGCTTGGACTTGGATCTGAAAGATGAACAGACAAAGAGGGAAACTGGGAGTGTGCTAGGAAGAGGAAAAAGGATGTGCAAAGTCCTGTGCCTAGAGGTAAGAGGCCCTGAAAGATCAGGTGGTGTTTGAGGGACAAGAGAAGGAGATTCGGGATGAGATGAAGCCACCGGAGCACGTGAAGGCCAAACCACGTAGGAGTTGGCTGGCTGTGTTAAGAGATTTGGTCATTGTCATAAGAACGATGGGGTGCCATCGTGTTTAAGTGGCATGACTCAATGTGCATTGCGAGATCACTTTGCTGTGGTTTATGGAGCACTGTGGGGGGAGGGGAGGACTGGCAGTGAATGTGAGCAGAGAGGTCAGTAGCCTCTGCTGTGATCCAGGCTAAAGAGGCCAAGAAGAACAGTGGAGAAAAGCAGAGAAGTGGATGGATTAGGGTCCTTCAGGAAGTAAACTGTGCAGAGCCAAGAGGATATCAGGGAAGAGTTGTGAGGCGGAGTTCGATGTTGAGAGCAGGTTTCTGGCTGGTGTAATAAGTGGTACAACTGATGGGGGTTGGGATTCATTCATTGAAAGTAGAGGTCAGCAAACTATGGCCCTGCTATTGAAAGTGTCTCACAGGGACACAGCCCCGTTTGTTTGTTTGTGTCAGGTCTGGTTGCTTTTGTGTTATAAATGTGGAGTTGAGCAGCTGTCACACATGGCTCCCAGATCCTAAAATATTTATTCTTTAGGACTTTGCAGAAAAGTTTGCTGAGCCTGGCATTAGAGGGAATATTAGGGGGGAAAAACACACTTGAGATTGGGAGAAAGATAAGGAATTCGATTAGAGACACTTATTTGAAGTGCTTTGAGAAAGCCACGAGATGAAGTCAAGTAGGCAGTTCCCTACGGGACGTTAGAGCTGTATAAATGTATGAGTCACCGCGTGGCGGTCGCGGTGGATGTCATGCACAGGAACGAGGTCAGCCGAGGGAAGCTCAGAGTGAGGAAAAGTAGCCGTCTAGGACAGAGCCTGAAGACGTGGCATCCTCTGAGGGCCAGGTTAACAATGGTTAGAGACTGTGATGCTAGAAACTGGCGTTACAGGTGTTGGGTCTATCAGTTTCCTAGTGCTGCTGCCACAAGACACCCCAACCGGGTGGATTGGAAGAACAGCATTTTTCTCTCTCCCAGGTTGGGAGGCCAGAAGCCTGAAATCGAGGCTTTGGCAGCATGGGTTGCTTCCTCCTCAGAGGCTCCAGGAGAACATCTGTTGGCCTGTTCCTTAGCTTACAGTGTTGCCAGCAATCCGTGGCGTCCTCTGGCTTGCAGACACCTCGCTCCTTTCTCTACCTCTGTGGTCGCATGGAGTTCTCCCTGTAGTTCTTTATCTCTGTGTCTCTTTTCCTCTTCTTGTAAGGACACCAGTCATGTTGGATTAAGGACCCGCCCTACTCCAGTACATTATCTTAACTAATTACATCTGTAATGACCCACTTTCCAAATAAGACCATACTTTGAGGTCTGGGGCATACATGAAGTTTAGGGGGACACGATCCAACCTGGTACACCAGGGAGAAAGATCATTTCCTAAAGGAGACAATAGCAGCGGGTGCTACAGAGACGTCCAGAGAATGGCTTCGAACTTGTCCTGGTTTACTGGGAAGTAGCGACCTGTGGATGAAAAAGGGGCCACATACTGAACTCGAAAAGCCCAGGGGAGGCCTGGTTGGCAGCCTTACAATCTCAGAGACCCAAAGTAAACATGTAGGATGGTCTGAAATTAAAACTTCCTAACTAACAGGGAGTCATGGCGGGTAGTCATGTCCTAGGTCCGTATCTTCCTTGACAAAGGTCAATCTTGACCTTAACTGAGCCTGTCTATTGTCTTTTTGCATCTACTATAACCTACCTTTGGAGTGTCAGGGTAATTCCTTTTTCCCAGACCCCTCAGGGTACAATCTCCCTCCAGGGCAGGAGACCAAAGGACCCCTCATTGTTTTTGTTATTGTGTTACCTGTTCACTGTTCACTATCCTATACCCACCAATGTAAAAGAATTACGTGCCTATTCATTTTACATTTTACCCAATCTCAGAGATTTCCCCACTTTGCTTTCTCCCACCTCCCTAATCTATCATCAATGAATGTCACGTAACCCCCCCCCCCCCCCCACCACCACCACCTACCTCCTCCTTTGACTCTAATGTATAAAATAAGGTGCAAAACTGCCATTCCCCGGGGGGCATTTTCTCAATCTGTTGAGATGTTTCTTCCCAGCAATTGTCATCAGTTTGGCTCAAATAAACTCATAAAAATTCTCTACAGGTGTGGACTTTTCTTACGTCGACAGACCCAAAGATAGAATTTAAGTAGATCAGACTTAGACCTGGATGTGCTGACGCCCTTCTTACCAGTCATCCTGGAGTTTTATTGATGGCTGGTGTTGGAGAGTTCGTCTTTATCTTTGAGAGATGGCCCAGTTGGTGTCCCTCGTGTGGCACAGGGGTCCTGGCGCTGGAGCGATGTGAGTGTACAGGTACCACCTTTGGCATTTATCTTTTTGATCTCTGCAATCACTAGATTTCCCTTGGAGATGTTTCCTGAAGTCATATCCAAGCCTTCTCCTATTTAGAGTGCAGCAGGGCTAATGGAATCACTAGCTGAGGTGAAATGGTTGCAGATGGTAATGTGAAGACTAATTTATTTTCAGAGGCTTTTAGGAATTCATGTGCTTTTAATGATAGCTTACTATAACCACAAATCCCTCATTTTCATTCTTTAAAGGGAGAGGATATTGGCCATTATTAACAACAGAGGAAGATAGAGTAGGCAGCTAATTGACCCGGCGAAGCTAACACCGTTGTGGTGGGTTATGAAAGCTGAAGAGTTTTACTGTGCTCCTAGGACTTCGTCTCATTTTTTATATCGACTTTCCTGACCTCTTTGCCAGCTATTTTCACCTGCTCGTCTCTCTTCCTCAGTCAAGCTTTCATCTGGCCGCTCCACAGTGAGGACGGCTTTCTAGGATCTTTTTTTCCATCAAAAAGTGAATGCCTTGTGGCCCTACCAATGCGATAGTGACTTTTATTTGGAGAGGACAAAAAATGGGTGGGATTACTTCCTGCCTGTCACTGCTTTTTTTTGGGGGGGCGGGGATGAGGGGGGATCCTATTACATGCTTCATTGAAGCCAAAAGCTGGGGATGACATGTTGGCTGTCACTAATCTGGTAGAAAAAAGGAGGCAAGATGGGGAATGGATAGCAATGGAAAAATATGTTTTCTTTCAATCTTGACATGAAGGAAGAAACACAAGTCTTCCATAGTTATAAATCATTAAGTTTAGGAGGGAAAAGGTTGGTTCCTTCCCTGGCCCTTTCAGCCAGCTTGTCTTGGTGATACCACATGTATAATTCATAAAGGCCAGAGCTCTCTTTGCCGGAAGCTTCACCTCCTTCCATCACCAACTCCACTCACGTTGGACTCCTGGCTCAGCTACCCAGATTTATGTTCTGCCTCTGACGAGTTTCAGGTTTGTTGTTTGTCTTTCCAGGTCTTGAAACTGGGATTTTTTCTGAAGGGTTTTCACATGGGTTGTTCGACTGCCTCTCAGCAGTCTCCATTCACCATGGCTCTGCTCTGCTCCCCCTCCCCCAACCCCTCCGGGAAGGTCCTGGGGCTCTGGCCTTCAGGACAGCCATCTGGTTCTGAGATCCAGGAGATCTTCCTGGTTAAGGAAGTGGAACATTATCATTGACAATGGGAGAAATGTCAGTTTTGAAGTCAGGCCCACCAGGAATTGAATGTTGGGCTCTGACCACTTTTATTTTTACTTTTGGGGAAAAAAATTCCATTAAGTCTGTTCTAAATGCAACACAACAATGTTTGTACCTACAATACATGTGTAAAAACATGGACTAGACTATACTTACGCAATGCATGATTGTTATTCCTCCGAGGTGAATCTGGGAACCAGGTAGTACTAGAGAGGAAACAAAGGGAATTTTAGGTTTATCAGTAATAGCTTAGGTCTTTTATATATAAATAAAATGAAGCTGCTATGACAAAAGGTTAACATTTTAAAAGCTCTGGTGGTGGGTTATATTATTGTCCCTATTTTCTACATTGAACATTTTTTATAAGTTCATTTGCCATTTTATTTTTTCTTCTATGAACAGTATATTCATAATCGCCTCCTATATTTTTCATTGAGTTGTTTATCTTTTCCGCATTTCTTGGAAGTGATCTGTATATTCTGGTATCAATTCTTGGTTACTTATGTACATTATATCTTCTCCCTATCTGTGGTTTATCATTGCCTTTTGTTTTTGGCATCTTTTGACAGATAGTAAGTGATAGAAACAATAGACAAAAGTTCCTAATCAAACTTTTCCCATGTCTCTTGAGTTTAGGTATCCTTTACCTTGAGTTAATTAAGTTAGTAATTTTAATATACTTTATTCTCATAGAAAAAGTTATATTTTCCCTTGTAGGTCTCGAATCAATCTGAAATTAATATTTTTTGGCATGAGTAATTTAAAGATTTAATTTAATTTTCTTGTACACAGAAATCCAATTGTTTGAAACTACATAATGATTGATTACAGGAAAGCTATGGATTTTTGTCTCCAGAAAACTTGCTGCTTTCTCATACATTTTAATGATCATAGCTTTTATCCAATTTTCTATCTAAACAAATTGATAGTATTGCAAATTATGACTATTTTGTGTATTTCTTTTATATATATATATATGATATTTCTTTTTCTTGCTTTATTGTAGTGTCAGAGTCTCTAGTACAATGTTGAATCATAGTGAAGCTAGTGGGTGTCCTTATCTCATTTTTGACATTAATCAGAATGCTTTTAAACTTTTACTATTATAAGCTTGGTTAGATATTCCTTTATCATGTCAAGAAAGTTTCAAATGCATTCTTTTTTTTAGAGAGAGAGGAAGGAAGAGAGATGGAAACATTTATGTGAGACAGAAACATCTAACAGCTGCCTCTTCACGCCCCTGTTGGGGATGGAGCCCACAACCTGGGGATGGAGCCCACAACTCGGGCATGTGCCCTGGCCAGGAATCAAAGTGGGACCTCTCAGTCCATGGGACAATGCTCAATCCACGGAGCCACAGGGGCCAGACTGCAAATGCATTTCTAGGATCATAAACTAATGGAACAGAGTTGGTTTCTCTCAGTTACCATATGAATGGTGTTTGAATGTTGCCTCTCGAGGGATTATAGGACAAATCCAACAGAGCAAATTTCTCTATTAAGGAAGTATTTTGCTGCTAGAGTAATTTTCTACAAAACTGAAATCTAAAGTAAAGTTAGAATATTCAACAGTGTTAAAAAGATCCCCTTTTCCGCTTTTAAATTTTCATTGCTTTTGGAAAGGAGCTGAGCTTTTGTAATTGCCTCCATATATTGTTTGCTTAGTTAAATCTCTGTGACAGAAATGTTTATATGTCTTTGAGTATGTAGATATAACTCAGTGGATAGAAGCTTTGTTCCCAACCAGTTAACAACTCAGGAATAGTAATTCACCCTTAGGCTACTGTGTGCTGTCATCATGATGCATCAAAGAATGTTACAGGCTAGCATAATTCAAAGCCATTCACATCTTTAATGCCAGAGATCAGGTTGATTCCATCATGTAAATTTTAACAAACCGTTAGAAATTAAAAGAACCTTTTGGATTATCTGGTTTAACTTCCCCCTCTTTGAGGGAATGCTTTTTATAAGAAATTCTAAAAGACTATTTTCCCATTTATAAATCAAGGAAACAAGAACTTTCTAAGATCCTATGACATTCCTGATCTGTAATTCTCACCTTTTCCAAAATGTACTTTTCCTTCTCTTTCATGATTATTTCTATAGTATCCTACTTTACTCCAATCATATAGCTATATTCAAGTTTTTAAAATATTGCTCCAAGTTATCTAATTTTTAAGTGAACAGAAACCAGAATAGGCAATGCAGAACAGAACAGTGGATCAAAACTCTGCTTACCTAGCTAAGCATTTGCTAGGGAGGGTAGGAAAACAGTTCCGAGGCTATGCTTGGTTCAACCTAGCATATTCCCTGAATGGGTCTATGTGCTTGACTATGTATCAACCATGTGTTTTACATGTTTTATTTGCTTCATAATATAAAGTAGGCATTAATATTATGCCCATTGTATAGATATGGAAATAAATGTATTTCCTATGAATAGATAGAACCAAAATTCTGTCCCAATTTTGTCACATTTCAACAGTGTTTCTCAAAAGAGTAGAGAGAGAAGGAAAAATATTTTTGGTGGGAGTGTTTTGAAATGAATGCAGAAATTGTTTATTTTTTTTATTGTCACAATTGTTGGGGAGTGCTATTGGTGGCCAAGGGTGTCAACACAATAGTGCCCAGTTAAGAAAAATACCACCCTAAAATAAGGTAGAACAATGAAATTGTTTATATTCTACAAGTGACGATTAGAATATTTACGCATTTATTATTTTATAAATTTTTGACTATGTCTTTGTTTTAAAATAATATGGTGGAACCCAGCTGCTGTGCCTCAGTGGATTGATCATTGTCTCATAGACTGAGAGGTCCTGGTTTGATTCCTGGTCAGGGCATGTGCCCGGGTTGCAGGCTTGATCCCCAGTAGGGGGCGTGTAGGAGGCAGCCGATTGCTGTTTCTCTCTCACATAGATGTTTTTCTCTCTCTCTCTCTCCCTTCCTCTCTCTCTAAAAAAATCAATTAAAAAGTAAAAGAGAATAATGTGGTGGAGGAAGAAGTTAGATCTTTATAAAGGAATCTCATGGATCTGAGTGAGAAGAAGTGAAAACCAGAAGAAACTGTCATGCACTAAAACAAGTACAAAACCAAGAGACTGCAAGGTCTGCTGCATCCTGGAAGTCTCAGATGCATCATGGTTAAAGTTAGTGAAGATGGAGGGTATGGATGGCCAGTATTTATTAGAGATTCAAGCAGCACTTTTTAATAAGCAGCTGGACTGGTACTTGAAAGATGTTTCTGGGAAGCCTTATTGTTAAGCTCATCTTCTCTCTGATAGCGGATGAGTTATAGCTCAGACATTGGCTCCTATGCTTTCTTGTTTATGTCAGATAATGTAAATTGGCTGTGGGGAGGAGCAAGCATTTTGAATTTACAGTCTTCCTGTGCTCTGATTTGAGAAGTGAAGACAAGGAGAAGCATTTTCTTGGCTGATTCAGTCTCTGTATTAATCTTCCCATTTCCAGGCCCTTCCCAGTTCATTCCTTCTCTACATGCAGGAGTTCTCTACCACACTGGCTTTTAATTTGTGTTCAAATTACACAGATGTGTAATTTGTGTGCTTGTGGTTACAAATCATTTCCTTGGGGGGGCACTGTAAGAGGGAGTGGGGTAGGGATAAGGGTGTAAATGAGATGAGGGCGGGGGGTGGGGGGGTGCAGGCTCCAGGCAGTCTGAGTCCAGAGCGTGTGCTCTTAATCACTACAGTATAGACCAGGTTCAATCCTGGCTCTGGCCCTTATTAGCAATGTGACCTTGAGCAGGTTACTTAACCTCATATGTAAAATAGGAGGGAATGGTAACACTCATGGAGTGTGAAAATTAAGGTAAATGATGGAAGTAAAAGTACCTGATCTCTAGTAAGCATCCAGTAAATGCAAACTATTATTATCATCCACCATCTGGTTCTAACCTTTCTCGCCAGCTTCTACTCTTTCTGACAATTTCACACTGCGTACTCTAGTTCTATCAGACTAACTAGGCATTCCCAACCTACGTTCCTGCTGAGGCTCATGTTGCACCTCTTCTATGAAATATCACTCATCTATTCTATGGGACAAAATCCCACTCTCTTTCCAGATCCAGCTAAAATGTCCACCTGGTTCACGTATCAGAATGAATTGTGCCCTCTTTTGGCTTCTATAGTAGACGCATAGCCAATAACCAGTCCCTAACTCCTCTTTGCTAACATCACCAAGACTTGGTTTAACGGAGCCATACCCCAGGAAAGATTGCTCTAAGGCAATCCACAGTACCATTCCCTGCTTTCCCAAATCTCACTGTGTCTGGCAATCATGTGACTCATTTCTGGTCCAGAGGATGTAAGTGAAAGAGAGGGCGAGGGTGGTTCTGGAGAAACCTTTGCTTTTCTGAGAAAGGGACTGCTCTGCTTTCCTTACCCCCCTCTCCTCTTTCCTGCGTCGAGGATGTCAGGCAGCAGCAGCCAGCTTTGGCGATGGGCTGTAAATACAAGAGGAAAGTCAAGAGAACTGATGGGAAGTCGACTCTACATAACTAAACTGTTAAGCTAATGCCTGAAGCCACTTAACCTCATATTTCTTATTATGTGAGAGCATAGCCTTTATTTTTAAGCCATTGAAAGTCAAATTTTCTATTATCCCAGCAAAATGCATTTCTAACTAAAGAGAAGTAAAATTACTTTTAAAACAATTAACATCTTGGCCTGGCCAGTCTGGCCCAGCGGTTAGAGCTTCAGCCCGTGGACCAGAGTGTCCCGGGTTCGGTTCCCACTAAGGGTACGTACCTCGATTGCAGTTTGTCCCGGGCCCCGGTTGGGGTCGTGTGGGTGGCAACCACTCAATGTGTCTCTCTCACATCGATCTTTCTCTCTCTCTCTCTCTCTTCCCCTCCTTCTCCCTCCTGCTTTTTCTGAAGATAAATGCAAAAATATACTCGGGTGAGGATTAAAATAAACAAACAAACTAAATAATTAATTTAAATCAACATCTCAGATATATATATATATTTTAATAAATGTTATATATTCTCATTCCAAAAATTTGGAAGGACAGAAGGACCTGTGGCTGGATTTTTCTAAACATTGGAAGCCTCTCCTTATCAGAAGAAGGCCGTTCTCCCCCCAGGAACAGAGGGCATGGCTGTGAGGCTTGCTTGGAACAGCCAATGCCAGGTGAGGGAAGGGGCATGTGCCACTTAAAAAGCCGTCATTTGTTTCGACCTCTGTCATGAGACTGAGTGTCCCAAACAGAGGCTGACCTTTCAGCCACAGATAAGAACGAAGTGACGTGGAGCAGAGCAGGATCTAACCTCATGGTAGACATGAAGACGACAGACTAATGAGATTTGGGGATTGTTTCTTCTTGCAGTGTAACCGAAACTAAGGTGATGGATTTAGAACAAAGAGAAGGAGAAAAAGAAGGGGGAAAAATTTGTAATTCCACTGACAGGAAGCAAACCTTGTTAGTAATTTCCTTCGTTAAAATTACTACCAGCAATTTTCAATGCATACTTTTGATATTTGAAAAAAGTTTTTAAAGAAGAGTGTATTGATTTTTTTTTAGAGAGTGGAAGGGAGAGAAGGAGACGGAGAACAGGGATGTGAGAGTTGAACATGGATGGGCTGCCACCCGCACGCCCCCTACTGGGGACGGAGCCCACAACCCAGGCATGTGCTCAGGCTGGGAATCCAGCAGGCAACTTTGGGGTGGGGGAAAACTCCCAACCCACTGAGCCACACTGGCCAGGGCTCAAAAACTTTTAATGTGTAATGATTTCCCCTGCTATTAAAAAATCTATTGAATTTCTTAACGATGACTTAATTTCCCATTGTTCATAAACACTTTTTACAAACCACCAAGAGGGTATTTGTATTATTATTATTGTGTGAACACATAGAGCCCTCCTTAGAATTCCTCTTGCCTTTCTGTAGCCAAGTACCTCAGACAGTACCTGATATATAAGCTCTCAAGTTTTTTTTGTTCAAGAGAAGTAACGGAAGAAGAGAAACGACAAGGTACTGTGGCAAGACACAGTAGGAGATGTGGGAAAGGTGTCAATAACATAAACCACATTTTTTTCGGCTCCCTGCTTCTTCTTGGAGTCAGTCGTTGATACCTCCCGTGTCTGTCTCCCTGTTGTCTCCTGTGTCTCGCCGCCTTACTGCTACTGATAGGAGGACTCCAGTGAATTGTGTCTTCAAAGGTGACTGCTTTTTGTGAGGCAATTAATTAACTAATTTATTCATGTTCTTATTCAATAACATTTTTATTAGGTCGTGCTCTAGGCCCAGCAGATACAGCAGTGCACATGACAGACACAGGTGTCTGGTTTACGAGGCAGAAAACAAAGAGCGGACAGATCAATGGACAGGTGCCTTGGTACAGAGAGGTGTTATGAAGAAAGTAAAACAGGGTCATGCGGAGAGCAAAGGGGGAATTGGAGGGAGGAGTGGATAGCTTTGGCTCCGGTGATGAAGAAAGGGCTCCCTCTTCGAGCTGGAGGCCTGCACGATGAGAAGTATCCAGCTATGTGAAGACGGGTCGCATGGGTGTGCCAAGCAGAGAGAACACAGGTGCAAAGGCCCCAAAGAAAGAATGAGCTTGACATACTTGAAGGAAACAAGAAGGCCAATGTGATGAGTGAGAAAGAGAGGAGGAGGAGATGAAGTGAGGGGGTCGACAGAGCTCAGACTATGTGCAATTTAAAGAACGATGGTAAGGACCTTGGGTTTATTCTAAGAGGGCTGAAGAAGGCAGCAGAGTGCTTCATGCACTGAAGCAAAATCGGAGCCAAGTCTGATGACATTCTACAATGTTCATGTGGCTGCTATACAGAGCACAGCTTGCAGGAGAATGAGGTGGCAGCAGAGACCCTAGTTGGAAACTTGCCCTTCTCCAGACAAGACATGCTGGTGGCTTAGACTGCGGTGGTGTTGGGGACAAGTGATGGACCAGGAACACGTTCAGAGGTGGAGCCAGCGTTACTTGGCAGTAGATGCTACATGTGTTCAGGCTCCTTTGCGGTTCGGGCTTGGGCACTGGTGTCAAAATGTCTCTCTTGGAATTCTGGTTCCCCACGTACCAGCTGTAGGACATGGGGAAAGCTACAGACGTTCAATTCCGGCATCTACCAGATACCTCATCGGATTGAACAAATGAGCTAATGTACGTGATATGCTTAGCACGATCTTTGGCTCACAGGCATGAATTGTAGCTATTATTAATATTATTTTTATTATTAGTAGTAGAACGTGCAACCTTTAACATTTCATTCAAAAGCAAGTGTACTTAAGCTACTTGGCTTGAAGTGGGTGGTGCAAAGATGGGAGGCAAGCGATGCAGGAGGTTATCTCAGGAGACGTCTGTGTCCCAGAGGAGTCGCTTCTGATCTGGAACTAGACGGAACGGCTGGAGAGTTATTCTTCTCGGCCGCTGATAATTCAGTACAGGATATAAAGGACTGTTCAGGAAGAAGCATAATGCTTTTTTCATCTTTGGTAATTCCCCCTAAGATCCCCTTTTTTATTCTAGCACATTATTCATCTGTAATATAAAGGAGATAATGTGGAAATTAAAGTGCTAATTTCAGCTGTTATGGGAATCAGGCCACAGTGTGGGGATTAAGAGACAAAAGAAGAGAAAAGAGAAAAGAAAACACAAAACTTCCCAGTCAAGTTGCTTTAAGCCTGTGGGTTTTTATGAACAATTTGCCCAGCATTGAATGGAAAATGCCCCTTTTATTGGTAAATTTCTGAACAGTGTAAAGTTGAGCTGCATGCACAGTGATCCGTGGCTCCCTGTGGGGGTGACAAACGTTTCATCACTGGCAGGCAGACCGTGAGAAGTGTTCGGGGCAAGGTGAACGCTATGCAGCCCGCCTTATTGTAAGACCTTAGTTCACTAACAGTAAAAGCTGCCATTTATCGATCATTAGCCATGTACCAGGCACTGTTGCTGACATACCCTATCTTATTTCATTCTTACGACATCCTTTTAAGATAGTCATTGTTATTTCCATTAAAGAAAAGATAAAATGAGGCTGAAAGAGGCGAAATGTTTGGCTCAAAGTTATACACAGTAAGCCAAGAAGTGGAATTTGAACTCAGATATATCTCTAAATCTTGTGCTTTTAACTATAAGCACAAGTTATATTATAATACCTATATCTGCCAAATGTTGTATTAGAGTTTTTATAAATGACATATTGCTTATGTGAAATATAAAATCATGAAAATAAAAATACATTTTTCACAGGAGTAAAGACAAACAAATGTACATATTATATAATTCAGGGGCAATAGGATACCTTTTTTGTAACTCACTTTTAGAATCACAATCTTATATTGTTCATCATGTGCTATATGCTTGACTGTATAAACTTTCTCTTTTTTTTTTTTCTTTTTTAAGTTAAAAATGACCTATCCTACAGTTGAAAGACAAGTGAACAGGGGAAATAAACCCTGAAATATTCGATTCCTGGATGGGTTGGCTTTGTCTTCGAAGTACCGTTCTAATCACTTCTGACCACAAACTTTGTCCATTTGACATTTTGTTTATTTCAGAGAGAAATAACGGAGACCGAAGTCACAACGTCAGGAGAGCGGATAGAAATCCTCCCTCCTCCACCCCATCCCGTGGAAACGCACAGCGGCATTGCCTTTCGCAGGGAACTCGTGCAGCTGACGCTAGAGCTGCACCATCCAGAGTGGTAACAGTAGCCCGGGTGGCTGTTGAACACCTGAAGTATGGCTGGTCTGAACTGACACGTGCTTGTGAGTGTGAAACGATTTTGAAGACTTAGTATGACTAAACTAACCAACCAACCAAACAAACAAAAACCCACAAAAAACCCCACAAAAGCTACATTTCTCAACAATCATTTTTTGTTGTTTACATGTTGAAATGATAATACTTGGAAAACAATGGGTTAAATAAAATAGATGATGGCAATTAATTTCACTTGTTTCTTATTTTCTTTTTCTATGTGACTACTAAGAAATTTAAAATTACCCCCACAACTCACGTTCTTTCTCTGCCTGATAGCGCTGTTCTGGAGACCTGTATTTAGTGTATTTATTTTCAGACCCATTTTGGAGGTTAATGGGGGAAGAATTCATGCCCTCTGATACACAAAGAGCGAGTATGTAATGGGCCACTTCTGATGTAGTGTTAAATCAATACCAGATCCTCATCTAATTGCCAAGGGTAATAAACTCATGCTTAAGTTCCACAAAGCCAAACATCTTCTTGGGAATTCATCTGAATTATGGAGGGCACCCAGGCCTCGCAGCCAAGCAGACCTGGTTTTAAATACTGAGCAGTCATATGACCTTGGGTATTAACCACCTCTGGTATCATTTCACTTCCTTCCAGCCCCGTGTCATGTGCAGTCACTGCTGTCTCGGCCACTTCCGCACAAGCCGCAGCCAGCTTTGCACAGGTGAAACAGGATAGTGCCCACCACACTCCACCAGATCTCCTGCGCGCTGCCCCGGGGCTTAGATGTGGGGCATCTAGGGGAACATTTTGGCACTGTACGTGCAAAACTGGAAGGGCCAGAGTTAGCACCCGCGGGGCCACCTTGAGCAGTCAGGGTAGAAGACCAAAGATAAATTCTTCTCCCTTTTCTAACCCAGATACACAGTTCTATGACAAATTCACAGGGCTCCTCGGAAGGGCATGGCAGTGCCAAGCTCTGTCACCTTCAGAAGGGACCAACTTTATAATGCATCCTTTATACTGTATTTTTCTTTCTTCCTTATGTTTCTAAGACCTGCTCCTTGGCCCTCTTCCCAGATAAACTAGCTGCACACATGCCTGTGTGTCAGGCTCTGCTTTGGCAGAGGTGGGGGTGTGTGGGGTATAGGGGGTAGATAGTAGGTTAAAGTACCTTGGGAAAGTGAGGTGTCTTTATGGGTCTCAATTTTCTCATAGGTAAATTGGGGGTAAAATATCTATTTTTGAGAGTTGTTGTCGGAATTAGAGAGAATATATAAAGTGCCTGGAAGAAATCTTCGATAGCCATTGTTACCTTCTCCATTGACACTTCTTAAAGCAAAATGCCATGTGGGTGGTAAAAGTGAGTCCTCTAGAGAAGTTCCTTCACATGGGCCCTACGAAAGGCCCGGGTTTTGAAAAGTTGTTCTTTGTTTTTCCTGGGGTGAGGGTCTCAACAGTAACCCGATTGGAATAGAAATAGAAGTACCTATTGAAGAAAAACACCTCTTCCTTGGTGATCCATTTTGAAATGGAAGGGGGAGAGATGAGGACTCCAGGGTCACGTGGCTGTGGGCAGTTCATCACTCTGCTCTTGGTCTCTAATGTTTGAATGTGAGAAGTACAAGCACAGAGGAGATCACACGCACCCAATGGGTTTCAAAACAAGAAAAAAGCCAAGAGTTTATTCTAGTTTTTTTTTTTTTGAAGTGCTGAGAGTTCAATGTGTATGAAATATCAGAGTATAAACTCAAACGTGAAATAGGCTTTCTATCCCCCTATAAATGTACCTAATTTCTATGTGGAACCCCTAATCTATTGAAATTGGAAAATTGGCCATAGTTAATTCCAGAGACGCTCAGTTGATTTGAGTTTCCCACTTCTTTTTCTCCCTGAGGTTGCCTCTAGGTTCCCGGGGGGATGGTAGGGGAGTCAGGGCACCATGTAACATAAGGTCGCTGGGGTCACGAGCAAAGAGGCAGGCAGGTCCTTGGCCGCTACCTTCCATGATAGCAGCTATTGGAATGTACATCAGCCCCATGGTACCTGGTTTTTCATTTCTAGTCACTGGTCCATTATATAAATCTCTTGCTGTGCTACCCTGAGTTTGACAGGGCAAGCTCTCTGGGACCTCCAGTCCATGTCATTGTTCATGCAGCTCTCAGCTGCACGGGGAAGAAACGTGCTGCCGTCCCTGTGACCTTGGACGCCGTGAAGATGTGTCAGTCATCACACACAGCACAGCTGTGATAGACAGAACCACAACTTTCTGAAGATGTCCTTGTCTTAACTCCCAGAATCTATGTGTATGTTATGTTTCACGGCAAAAGAAACTAAGGTTACAGAAGGAATAAGATTATCAATCAGTGGAACTTAAAATAGCGAGATTATCCTTGGTTATTCAAATGGGTCCAATGTAACCACAAAGGTCATTAAAGGTGGAAGAGGGAGGCAGAAAAGTCAGTGTCAGGGTGACTCAGTGCGAGAAAGACTTGACTGGCTGTTGCTGGCTTTGAAGATGAAGAAAGGGGGCCACAGGTGAAGGACCGTGGGCAGCTTCTAGAAGCTAGGAAGCCCGCGAGAGCCTACAGAATGGAATGCAGCCCTGCAAACACTTGGTTTTAGCCTGTTGAAACCCGTTTTGCACTTCTGGCCTCTATAAGTGTAAAAGAATAAATCAGAGTTGTTTTATGTCGCCAAGTTTGTGGTAGTTTATATTAAGACAGCAATAGGGAACTAGTGGTCTCAGCCATTTCCATTCTATTGCCCTTTCCAGGACTGACTGGAGGGCTTTTCTATCCATATTGCCACCTTGCTGATCTCTATGCTGAAAAGGGGTGCACAGGCCTCCTCTGCTCTCGGATCATAACATTTATCAGGAGAGTCTGTTGTTTTGTCGCCTTGAGAGTATCATGTTGAGACTCTGCCAAAACTTATGCTTTGTACTTTTCCTTTTACTCTCTTTTCTTCCCCTAAACCCTTTTTAACTCTGGCCTGGGGGAAAAACCCAACTCTGTCCAATTGCATATTCTTCCAAATCGACTAGCTATGCCAAGACCTCTGCAAGACTTAGGTAGCTGTATTTCCCCTTCATTGAGGCAGGAAGTCCAGAATACCTTGATAGCCTCTTGGATGGCAGAATCATCCAGAAATTGAAAAACAAACAAAGTAAAACAAAAGAACACCAGTTAATACATTAAAAACATTACTGTATTACAATATTAGTTGTTTATTCTTTAAAAGGAAGTGTTGGTTGAATTCAGAAGTTTTCATTTTCAATATAGTTTGAGTGTGAGTGTGTGAGTGTGTGTGTGTGTGTGTGCGTGTGTGTGTGTGTGTGTTTGTCCCCATACAGCATATAGTGAAGGAAAGAGAGAGGAAGGACAGAAAAGAGGAAGGCAGGATAAAGAAGGGAAGAGGCAGGAGGAAAAAGAGAAATGAGAACTAAGCATGAAAGAGGGGAGCAAGGCAGCTAGCAGTACAGTAACCAGAAGGAGCAAATCAACCAGATTGCTCCCTCCCGAGGCCAGACAGACTTCTCCTGGTTCTCCTCTGGGGGTAGTGATACCCTCTTCCTGCCAAAGCTCATGAATGCCTTGATTTTCATCTTTTCACTCAGATTTTCTGCCTTTCTCCATTACTGTCTTTTCCATGAGTTTCTCATATTTATTCACAACACTAACATTTTTTGAGTGGTCTGCTGAAATTTTACAACATCTGTCACCATTCAGCAAATATTTTCAAGCACCTATTATGTGCCACGTGTGGTGGAGGTGAGACATGATAATGTGCGGAGTCAAGTGAACAAAGACAATTTTTCTTATTGAATTAAATATAAAGGTCAGAAATAATAATGGAAATCATCAGAATGGACATAGAGGTATTTATCTCAACATTTGCCCCATGTTCAAAGAATGTATAGCTCTTTCATAAAGAAAATTACTAATACAAAGTAATATGGAATGGAAACTAATTGAAAAAAATTTAAAAGGGGAAAAAAATAAGAAAAAAAGATTTGTAAAAATGCTCTTCTCACTAAATATTTTTGTTTTAGAAACAAGTTATTTTTCATAAATGTTATGTTATATAGTAAGTTTATTATTGTTATTTTAAAATAGATTAATAATTCATATTTTAACAGTTGAAAAATAAAGAAAATTACAAGCTACTTATGCAAAATGAGTTACAAGGGAAATACCTGCATAACATTTTACATTTTATATCTAAAATGTTCTCTCTTACCAACTGATGATATTACTCTCAACCTTCCAGTTTTGCAAAAATCTCAAAGAAGTTAAATGTTTGAACCCAAGTCATTTGAAGCTGAGGATCAAACCCAGGTCTCTTAACTCCAAATCCCATGATTATTTTCCCATACCCTCTTACTGTACCATACAACCAATGACTAAATAAATGTGAATTTTATTACATATTGCATTTTACATTTTATTTTATAAGCTGTTAAAGCTATGCAGCTCATTCAGTAGCCATTACGTGGTAGGTAGCAGTCTTTATAGAGACTGGAGCATTAGAATTAGTTTTATTCCAGAATAGTTCACCTTTTCACATTTAATCGATAACAGATGCTGTTTTTCACTGGGTGGAAGGACATTTTCAAAGTATCCTGATGTAGAGTCTTCCACTGTGTAAAAGTGTAGATTATTTCTCGTCAGAGTGAATTCCAAACCTACCATAAAAAGAAAACCTAAACTCCACTCGTAAGACTGGGCCTATCACTGACCATTCTTAAAATCAAGAGTTCCCTAATTTCAGCCTTCATTGACTATATGGAGGAAAGGTACATTTTAGGAAAAAATAATAATTTTTCCTTAAAACATTTGCTTAAGGTTGACCTGTAGTTTCATAACATAAAAAAAATATAAAATTTTGTATTTCAAAATTTTAAGTATTTATTTTTTTCTAAGATGAGTTCTGAACACTGGTTATCTGCAGACATCCCCTCACCCTCCTGAGACAAGGATGACTTAGGTGTTTCTCCTCCAAAGTAGACAGGATGAAAAAACACAAAAAAGCTGGTGAACTCCCCAGTTACAGGGTATGCACAAGAAGAGAAGCTACAGAATATCCTAAGAAAGATCAGTCACCGCCAAAGAAGAAAGGTTGAGTGAAAGAGTAAGAGGAGACAATCTGGTGATGATGTTTAGTCAGTTGTGAGCTTGGAGACAACAATAAAATAAAATTGTTGGATCTCATAGTGTCCATGATCTCTGGCTCTGAAAGTCTATGATTCTTGCCTAAAAAGAATTCAGACAAAAGATCTGAATTCATGCAATCCACTTTTCAGTGTATTGATCACTTGAAGTTGAGGACAGCGAATATAGAAACATGATACTTCTTTCTGAAACCAAGTGGGATACAAGACAGGTAATGTGGAGTTTTTTATTTAAAACAAATCAAATCTCTCCTGGCTGGTGTCGCTCAGTGGTTGAGGATCAATCCATGCACCAAGAGGTTGCCGGTTTGATTCCCATTCAGGGCACATGCCCTGAATTGTGGGACCAATTCCCAGTGGGGAGCAGGCAGGAGGTGGCCAATCGATGTTCTCTCTTGATGTTTCCATCTCTCTCTCCCTCTCCCTTCCTCTCTCTCTCTAAAATCAATAAAGAAAAAAATTTAAAAATAAAATAAAATCTCAAATTTTGTTTTTCTATGGCTTTCTCTTTTTTAGTAGCAGTAAATAATCTAGATAGGGACTCAGGGACCCCAGACAGCAGCTCTGACTGTCCCTTTGCTATTTCTGTAGGAAGAGAACTAGTGACATCTGTCTCAGTGAGCATCTGGTGACAGCCAGCGACCACTGGCACGAGAGAGGCCACACCTTTCTGGATCCCTGCAGTGGAAGGCCTTGCCTCCAGAGCCCTTGGGAATGCAGAACGAATTTGGAAGATTTTTATGAAGTAAAGCATAAGTAAGTTTGGGTGAATTGAAAGAAAGAACAGCATAAAACCTTTCTTTAAAGTAATTATTGGTTTTGTTGTATAATATACCATTAATTTGAAATTTGATTCACAAAGTCCTTGAAGAGAGTCTTAGTTTGAAGGGAGTCTTAGTCCATTCTGGCTACTATAACAAAAATACCATAAACTTGGTGACTTATAAACAACAAACATTTATTTTTTAGTCCAATACCCTGGTGCGGGCAGATTTGGTGTCTGGTGAGGGTCTGCTTCCTGGAAGCTGAAAGGAGCTAGAGGCTCTCTGGGTTTTTTGTTTGTATGTTTGTTTTTGAAATGTATTTATCTTCATTGTTGAGAGTATTACAAAGACACTAATTCCATAAGGGCCCCACCCTTATGACCCAAGCCCCACTCAAAAGCCCACCTCCTAATACTATCACATTAGGCATTGGGTTTTAGCACATGGATTTTGAGGGAGACCTATTCAGTCCACAGCAAAGAGTAAAATAACAACAGAAATTCCTGGGAAAAGTTTCCCTGTTTCCTCTGGCAGGGCTGCCTTATGACTTATGAGGTCCCTAGAATAAAAATCTGCCTTCGTGAGCTCCTTCTTCCACACAAAAATTATATTTTATGGTTATGTTAAAGACAACTATCATGCAGATTGGGTTGGTTATTATATTCATTTTTTTCCGCTTCTGATTTTAAAAGAAGTTAAACTTAAAAGATTTCATGGACCCCTAAAAGCATCACGGGCCCCAGGCGCTGTGCTTGCTGTGCCCGCTGGATGCCAGCCCTGCGGTTGCAGACCTCCCTGCTTTTCCTGACCGTGCTCTGAGTTCCAGCACAGCCCCCCTCTTCCATGAAGCCCTCCTCTTCCATGAAGCCCTGCTGACGGCTTCTACCTGGGGGAACTCCTTCAGTAGTTACTGGCTACCTGACTCATTTTGCCGTTATATGTTTCATATTCTATATCATTGATCTTTTATATATGAGTCCTTTCATTTTAAGTAGATTTTAGGTTGCTCAAAGGGCAGAGACCATGCTTTATACCTCTTCCTCTCCTTGGCACTCACCACATTAAGTGATAACTACCATGTGTTGAGCACCAGCTATATGCCAGGCAGAGTCTGTTATAGATGTGGTATTATCCTAGATAATTTCTAGATAAGACAAAAGAAAAGCAACTTGCTCCAGGCCTTCCAGCCAGACTCAGAGTTTCAATCTAAGCTTCTCTGATTTTTTTTTTTCTCCTCACCCGAGGACATTTTTCCATTTTTTATTCAGATAGAGCGGGAAGGAGAGAGAGGAACAGAGAGAAACATCGATGTGAAAGGGACACATCGAGTGGCCGCCACTCACACAACCCAACCAGGGCCGGGGACAAACTGCAGCCAAGGTACGTGCCCTTAGTGGGAACCGAACCCGGGTCTCTGTGGACTGCAGGCTGACGCTCTAACCACTGAGCCAAACTGGCCAGGGCTAAGCTTCTCTGATTTTAAAGCCCACCATCTTTCTACTCAGCTACACTGCCTCCACGTGTGGGTGGTGGTGATGAGCATGAGAAAGGTGGAATCAGGAGAAGGGGAAAAGGGGGAAAGAAAATGGCATCCAGGAAAAATTCAGCAGGCATTTAAATTCCATACATTAGAGCAAATTTAAGGCAAATACTGCTCGAATCTCCTTAGCTCACTGGAAATCTTTATTCTAAGCATTTAACAAGAAGACGTATATATTTATCACAGGGACAACCATGGGACGGGTAACCTACCCCTGTTGTAAAGGAATCAGTCCCTCACTTCACATAGTGATGATTTCAATGTCATGTCTTCTTTTTAAATTAGAAGAAGAAAAGTAATTTCTTTCCAAGGACATTATGCTCAGGCACTAATTTTTCCTTCAATATGTTATAATCCTATTCCATATTTTAGCCAGTGCTGGGGAATGGCAGAATTAGGTCTGATCACATCTATTCAGATAAAAACAGCTCTTGAACTGATTCATTTGGGCCCTGCAATGGGATGGGCTTTTTATGTTGTCAAAATGGCCAAGGAAACATTAAAACGTTTCATGCAGGGAAAAATAAGTGGTCTCCTAACTTGATTTTGCTTATTTCTTTTTTCAGCAAACATGAGATCATAATCAAGTCCTTAGAACTGGGAATATCTCTTGGCAATTAGAGGTTTACATGTAATGACTGAGGTCTTTGGGGAAAGAGATGCTGTCCACCCAACAGCCCATTCTCTCCTCTGGAACCTACAGCTCCCTTTGTGACAGCAAGCATTTTGTGATACACTCTCGACATCCTGAAATGAAACCTGTGGATAAAATAACTTACCTATGCATAGAGTTTTTTAATGCCCTAATTACAATATAAAGAAAGATAAAAAGGAAGTAATATATAATAAAAAATGTGAAATGCTTGGGCACAACTACACTGAAGGATTTAATGAAGTTGTCAGATGCTTGTGTTTATAAATAGAATCACGTTGACTGTGATTACTGCAAATACAGATTGATACAGGTGGCTGAACTGGCAACTCAGATAACAAAAACTATTGTATTGTTGGTTATTTTTTGAAATGACGAATGACTCTTGATAAAGTTCCCAGTGAAGAAAAGAATATTCTTACTTCCATTTTACCTGAGAATTGCATTCCTAAAAAATTCAATGCATATTAAGACTATGCAAAAATACTTTGTGTTATATGCAATGTGAGTCTATTCTCTGTGCCAAGAGACTAGTCTCTGTGCCAAGATAACGAAACTTTTCATTGAAGGGACATTCCAAACATGTATATCACTTGGGACAATTTTTCATTATGCTGGATTGTCTTTCTCATGATAGAATATCTAGCACCCTTGGCCCTTGATCATTTATAAGCCAGCAGTACTCACCAGTCATTGAGACCAAATAAAATATCCCCATTACTTTATTTAAAGCATCCCCTATGGGACAGTCTTGTCCCCATTCAGAATATTGTGCTGGTCATAGTAAGTACTTGACTCATTACTATGAAAGATGGATGGGTGGATGTTTGAAAGGATTAGTAACAGAGTTTATACCAAATATTTATTATCTACTTTTTAAGGTACCATGACTGGCTCTGGAGGAGACAAATTAAAAGTGGATCCTGTTCTCAATATGCTTGTAGTCAAGGAGGGGACTTAAACCACTCAAGGTCATTTCCAAGTATAAGCTACAGCGTATTAATTAGATGTTGGTTGAAAGTAATCTGCATGGTGCCATCTACTTTATTTGGAATTGGTGGATTTAAAAAGGCTTTTGTAAGACCCCAAGTTTAGGAACCATGAGTGTTATTTCAGGTGGGTTAGCTACGTTATTCTGATATGGTGCAAAACAGCACAGGATTGTTTTTAAATAGTGGTTTTCACACGTCTGGTATTTTAAAGTACGTTAGAATGCTTTCCAGGGTAAGGAGTGACACTGGTGGAGAGAAACTATGCAAGCTAATGGAGAAAGCCATTATGCTCTTGACAGTAGCTCAAACGGGACTGTGGAAAGTAGAAGCAGGTTTATTGATATTGGCCAGGATTTAGGATTAATCCTTGCTCTTTTTGAAAATTGCTCTGGGATCTTTAAATTGTACTTGAATGGCCACTGTGTTTAATAAGATTGTTTTCTGGGCCTGAAACTCAACCAAAGAGTCTTTGCATACACATTCTACAAATAAAGCACATTCGGAGATAACAGTTTTCTCCCATAATGAATTTGGATAACAAAAGATACTCACAGAAGCAGAACAGGGGAAAGAGAATCACCCTAACCCTTCCTTAGTTTTAGGAAGTAACCTCATTGGAGGTTCTGAAATGTTTAGGTAAATGTGTTCCAGGTTTGCCTTTGCTCTTCAGGGTTTTGGCTGAGACTGATGCAGAGGTGCCAACAGTCTAATGAGAACGCCTGCCCCTGAATACGTTCCATTCCACTCACAGGCTTGCAAGGGAAGAACCTCTGAACCAGTACGCACACTTCATGGTATCAAATGCAGTGATTTCTCACGCCTTTGGCTTTCAAAATTTTTGTGCCATTCAAACTTTATCCAAATATAGGTGGCAATTTAACTGGCAAGAGTAAAACAATTTGAAGTTTGCAATTTATTTTAATATATTGTATCATCTATTAAGTTCATATGAAATTAAAAGTTAATACCATATTATTATGCTTGGGAAATCTCCACTATAAGTCCACAGTGAAATCTACAAATTGAAACAGATATTAAACTAACCATTTAATAAACTTCTTCGAACTTTTGTTTAGAATTTGCTGAAAACTATGTCACTGTAATTCACTCTTCATTCATTCAAGAGAATTCGATTGGGTACCTAAAGCCTCTAATACAGGGATACATGTTAAGAATGGGGTTTTGGTAAAGGCCTTGAAAGTAATGTTTATTTAGTCCAGACTTCCGAGTTAGCAATAGTGAGAACGAATATTAGCCCTGGAATTTAAACTAACCTTCGAACTATCCGCTTTTAGTTATGAGCTCTTTTGATTTCTTATAGAGGTTTACTATGCCACAATTGTCTAGAGATTTGTTTTCCTCCCAAACCTTTCAAGTCCATCAAAGGAAAATAAGAAGAAACTGTGTTAATTGTATGTCTGCATTGCTTGCCCCATTGAATGCAAAACAATAACATTTTTATAAGGAAAAGTTACAGTAATTTGACCTCTCATGGGCTTGCCTTCCTTAGCATAAGCAAAAGGTTGAGTTTGACATTAGAGATTAAGGTTCATGTTAGGTTAGCTTCAGTGTGGGTTTGAGAAATTAGAGGTGGGTAAAAGGCAGATGCCTTTTAGATCTCACCTGTTTGATGCAATCCTGATACTTTCTAGGGGTGAAGGCATCAGGAGATATAACTATTAGAAGTGTAGCAGATCTTTCGAGAACCCAGGAGACATTTGAAAGACAGGTCTTTTATTTTAGTGATATTGTATCTTTCTCAGTTATTGAGATTGTAATGATTACTCAAATTGAAGCAAAAGCTGTGTATCATAACATCAAGAATACTGAGTTGGGACATAACCCAGTTCTCATAATCTTACGTCTGCCATTGCTCTGTCTTCCTGGTAGGCAAGCCCAAACCTGGCTAATTTGCCATTGTACTCCCCGTGCTTACTTTGCGTTGAGTATACGTGTACCTTAAATGTGTTCTGAATGACTAAAAATATTTTTTGAAAATTGCTTTTGACTATGATTTCTGTCTTGGCCTCAGTATCTTCATTGTACCAGGATTGGGGTGGGTTAGACGAGCTCCTTGTCCCCTTAGGACAGTTTCTTAACTACTAGCCCTTGTTAAAAACCCAAATTTCAGGACCCAGCTGAGTTAAAGTCTTTGGGGAGGAAGCCTGGGCTTTGGCGCTGTTCATGCTTCACAGATGCTTCTTATGTACAGAAAATGTGTTCTATAGCCATACAAGTCCCTTAAATCCTGTTTACAAATAGGAGCTGGGACCTTACCAAGGCATTTACACACAAAGGGCAAGTGGAGAGTGAAGGTGATAATTTGGATAATTTGGTTCTCTTATTCCTAACACTCTTACCTTTGAGATATACATATTTTATACAAGGCTTTTCTCTCCAGAGAATTTCTTTTATTCTTGATGAAGGTAGAAAAGGTTATAGTATTTCTAGATTTGGTTGAAAAGCTATAGCTCAAATAAAATAAACTCTACGTTTTTTTCCTTCATGAAAATGTAATTTTCAAGCTGTTAATCTTTCCATTTGCAGATACACTGTTAAACTGGGTTTTGAAATATGATTTGACAAATGCAGAAAAAATTATTTAACTGATGGATGAAAATACCATTGGCTTTCTCACTATTCAAACAAATCAATCTCTTAAAATGTTAATTGACATGTACTTTTCTGGATAAGTGTTTTCTTTTATGAAAGTGTAGTTTAAAAAACCCTAAATTGAAGAGTTAGCATTTTAAAATATTAAAGATAAATAAGAGTTGTCATTTTAAAGAATGCTTCATACTTAACAATTTTACTCAATTTCCTACTAATCCAGAAAGTACCAATGAAATGCGATTAAACAAACAATTTTAGTCCTTTCGTTGACATTCCCAAAGGCCAAAATTAACAGCTGGTTTTAGGATGCTCAGTCGCTTCTTTGTTCTTCCAAATTTCGTACTCTTGATGAGGTGTGGATTGATATGATGCAAGAGAAGCCAAAGCAAAGATATTTGGTTGATGTATCTGAACTGCGGTCAAATTCAAACAGGTAGGTTGTTAAGGTAGAACAAAGAGCCAAATTTTCAGACCTCCTTCAGGTCAAACTCATGCTGGACTCCCCCCACTTTGAGTGAGTTGTCCAAACCAAACACAGCCAGTCTTTTCCAGTCTTTCCCATGAGTGTGCATGGTTTCCCACTGCGGAAACAGAGACAATGTGCTTGACTTCACGTCGGATGTCAGGCCTGCTGACCTTCAAGGAAAGCTGTGCTTGACAATAGAGAACACTGGCCAGAGAATGCAAGTCTGTGGTCTAGTCTAAAATATTTACTCCTCTGCCAGACATACTGATGGATGTAAAATAGGAACATTTTAAAGGTTTACATTGAAACAGTGTGCTCCGGAGAACACATTATATTAAAACTTATTTCTTCTTTGATTCAGAGCTATCATGTATTTAGGTCGTAGGTGCAGAATATTAAGCTGATTGAGATTATGTGGCATTTTTTTTTTACCATGTTTTAAAATACGCTGTTCATTTCCAGGGCATATTACATTTTTTTTAAAAAAAGCCAAGGAGTATCTATAATATAATGAGCAAATAGGGGTTTGGGAAAATACATGTGTATCTCTTCCGTTTCTCGGAAGAAATATAGAAAGGTAAAGCAAAAACGAGAAAGATTGGTTACCTAATGGGGTAGGATGGAAAGGAGGGGAACCGGGACAGTTAGCAGGGATGAGGAGGACATGGAATTATCTGAGTGTATATTTCAGAGTTCTGACTCTGAGCACCACAGCCATGTTTCACGTAAACTTTACGCACCCAAATAATGGGGAGGGTATATAACACATTACTTTAAAAAATATTTTATTAATATTTAAAAATAAGAAATAATTGAAACCAACCAGGACATAAGGGGAACCCCAAAATGGAATAGATACTTACACATAATCGAATTGTAGTGCAAATAAGTAACATAATCACACAGAGGGGATGGGGAAGAAAAGAACTAACCTAAGTGACTTTGGAAAACAGTATCTTGATTGGATAGTATAAGGCTCAAGACCCAGAGAACTATGTGTGTATGACTCCTGTAATATTGTCAGCAGGTGTTTTTGTCAAAGGTACATGGTTTGGCCATTCATAAACAATTTTATGGGCATACTCAAATTGAACAAATAGGTAAATATATTGTAGGTAATAAGAATCGGGTTTCTCACTGTTGCAGAAAAAAATGTAAAAATAAGGAAAGGAGGGAAAGCTAAAATAAACTCTGAAGTGTTGATTGGAATCCGAGGTGTCAGCATAAACTCATGGTTTGTAATGTACATAAAAATAGATACAAAAACACGGATGCATATACATGTTTAGCTTAAAACACATAAATATCTCTCCCACTCTGCCTGCTGAGAGGGCTTAGAAGCAATAGCATCACAGTAGCAAATGTAGATGCAGCATCCAGATCTTAGTTTCTAAACATCACTCTGCAATGAAAGGAACTGGGGCTCCTAAGAGAAGCATTTGATTCCAGGGCTGAGGTAAGAAAACACAAGATGATCCTGGAGCATGAGGAAATGCTCAATAAAAGATCGGGGCCTGCTGAATGGTTCTTTTGTTCAAGAGTCAACCTGAAGGAGCTCCTGATGGTCAAAGCTTGGACAGTTGGAGCAATGAAGTAAATGACTGTATTGGATTTTAACCTATAGAATAAAATAAATATTCATGACTACACACTGATGTAAATGAATATTTGGTTAAGTAAAAAAATGAGAGAAGAAGAGCTCTTTCTTACTGTAGAAGTATACAAGTACAAGGAAGGAAGAAAATAGAAAAACCACCAAAATTCGTTCCTCCAAATATTTACTAACTACAACAGGAAAGATAATGAGTTTACAGTGGTGATATGCAGCAAACACTAATTTAACCCAGTGATCAAAGTCAACATCATCAGCACTAAAGATACATCAATATCTTTAATTCTTTGATGTAAAGCATTGAGAAAGATATAACATCATTTCTGTTGTGTTCTTTCCAAAAATGCATGACCTTACTCCAATGACAAGAAAATAGTAGACACACCCAAGTTTTTTTTTTTTTACAAAATATTATAGGATATACTATTTTCTGCTCAGGACTCGACAATATTTCAAGGTCATGAAACACAGGAAAATGCTCAAGAACTGTTACAGAATGCTGGCAACCAAGGAGAAATAAGAACTAAATGCAACGTGGTATCTCGCCTAAGATCCAGGATGAACTCCTGGAAGTCAAAGACAACTTGAGAGAGAAAGTGGGTGAGATGCACATACGGTCAGTAGTTAGTGAATAGTGTTATACTAACAATAATTTCTTTATTCTGAGCATCGTACTATGGTTATGTCAGATATTGACAGAAGCTGGGTGAGGGCTACATGGAAACTCTCTCTGTTATTGATGCATCTCTTATGTAAGTACACAATACAACAACAGGTTAAAAAATAAAATGTAATGTGACAAGTGAAAATTGTTTTTGTCAGCTCGCCGAGGGAGGAAGGCACGAGGCCAAAGTGATGCAGGAACAGAATTTTATTCAGGACATCTGTAGAGCAGATGGGCAGAGTCCAAAGTGGTGTGAGCCCCGACCTGGCCGGACTGGCTGCTTATGAAGAGCTGTGGGCGGCCTTGCTTTGGCGGGCACTTCTGGGCATGTCCAGGAACAAAGACCAGGCAAACAAGATGGTGGGTGCCCCACCGAAACTGCCAAGGGTCAGGGTCCAGTACCAGGGGGGATGGGCGGTAAAAAATGCAAGAGTGAATCTACAGAGGCAATTCTATGACAGGATGCTCTCTGGCCTAACAGTTTTAAAGGCAATTTAAAAAAAAAATTTTGGAAGATCTTATATAGTTCAGACTTTTTACCATGCTCTGCATTTTACACCAGCTGGCCCATTCTTACCTTCTCATGTCATCGCTAATTCTGTGTCATCCACCTGGTTTTCTTTCTGTTTCTTGAGCATGCCAAAGAATTTTCACACACACACACACACACACACACACACACACACACACACACACACTCTCTCTCTCTCTCTCTCTCTCTCTCTCTCTCTCTCTTCCGCTGAGCCTCTCAAAATTGGCTTCTTCTCATCGTTTAGCTCTATGTATTAATCAACTTTTACCAGGTTGTACTGTCTCGCAAAAGCAAAGTCTTATTTCTTATGTTGCATGGCTGACCCATCACCTGTGAATCAACTGTGGATCTGCTCCCCAGACCTTCTTCACCTGAGGACCCAGCAGCAAGGAGCAAACACAGTCTGAAATTTGCCAAACTCCTGGCAGAGGGCAGAGAGCAAGGAAGCGGGTGAGATCAAACACCAGTTCCCAGGGCTTCTCCGTGGCGCTGGCACCCTGTTGCTGGGGCTAACGTTTCATTAACCAAAGCATATCCGATGACGGAGCTTGATTAACATAGTAGGGAAGGAAACTCCTCCTGCAGAGGACAGTGCAAGTCATGTGATGAGGCTGTATAACCTTCTCACAAGGAAGAGGGAGGGAATCTGTAAACAATATAACCTATCGAGAGAATCAGCTGACACAGACTCACCTCCAGAAAACCTTTTTGTAACACCTGCACCTTGAGTCATCCTTCTTCTCCAGGTCACTTAATATTCTATTCTATTCTTTTCTTATTTATTTACTTTTATCCTCACCTGAGGACATTCTTGCATTTATCTTCAGATAGAGCAGGAGGAGAGAGGGAGGGAGAGAGAGAGAGAGAAGCATCGATGTGAGAGAGACACACTGACTGGTTGCCACCCACACGACCCCAACCGGAGCCGGGGACAAACTGCAACCGAGGTACGTGCCCTTAGCGGGAACCGAACCCGGACTCTGGTCTGTGGGCTGACACTCTAACCGCTGAGCCAAACCTGCCAGGGCTATTTTATTTTCTTATCAGATATTCTGAAATCATCTTACTTTGATAAGGTTTGTTTTTATTATTGGTCTCTCCCACTAGAATGTAATTCTATGGAGCAGAAAACTTGTATAAATTGATCATAACTCTGTCCGACAGTTTCTGGCCTTTAGTTATGTACTCAGTAAATAATTCTTGGGTAAAAGGAAGGTACAGCCTGCAGCTCCTCCATTTCCATGTCTTTATATAATCTATCATGTACAATGTCTCACTAATAGTAGGCATTGACAAATGTTTTTTAATAAATAAATGGATACATATTTATAATAAATAGAATTAAAGATGAAAAATATACATACATATTTTTTAATGACAAAATGAAGGGAAAAGAATCTCCTGATTAAGGACATTTTTATGCATTGAATTTTTCTCGAAGTGCACTTGGACAAAATAGATGAGATTTAATTTTTCTCATGTAGTTCCGGCTAAGCTCACCTATGAATACAATGTCCGAGGGTTTCGTTTGGCAAATGCAGTGCAGGGCTGCAGAACAGGCAGATTAGCAGTGTGTCTTGGAAGCGAACAGCAGCAGGATGGGAGATCTGAGGGCTGGAGGTGAGGGGAGAAGCCACACAGGAGCCCTGGCCTTTTGCTATTTCCAGTGCTTTCTCCCTTCTTCTACTGGTAAGAGCTTCCTGTGGTAGCTCATTTGAATAATTGGTACTTCTCTGCGAAGTTCTCTGTTCATCTTGCCTTTCCATAATATCAGTGAAAGCTTCATCTCATTCCCCTGTTTGAGTTCTCATGTCCCCTGAAAATGGGCTAAATTATGTTCTAGTTTCTTCCAATGGACATGACGCTAGAAAGATTGTTTAGCAATGACTCAAAGTATTCACAGACCTGCTCAGATTTAGACTTACATATAGATGGAATTGGTACTAGGATTGCAGAAACTTTGGGTAAACTCTGCCTTCTCTGATCATAGATTTCTATTAATAATAGTTCATTTCTGTGGCTTTGAACTAGATCGCCCAAGATCTGAAGGTCCGTTTCAGTCATAACTATCTTACTATGAAAAAGGTTTTGATTTTTTTTTCTGAAAGAAGTTTTAATTGGGTTCCAGGAAAAAATGCCAGAGTGGATGTCATTGTTGAGAAACGGGACATGGACAAGCCTGGGAGGAGTAGACCTATGAAGCTGAAAGTTTCATGAAGACAAACTTTTTTATTTTATAAGTTTATCCTGAGATGGCTTTGATCTTAGATTAAATTACTCACTGCTGTAGCCATAAACCTGCAACCTGTTATTGCACCGACTGAATTAAGATGAGGTCTGCAAGAAGGTTCAGTTATGGGAGGTTGTCAGTGGATCTTGTTATTCCTGGTCCTTTAGGGCCATGCTTTCAACGTATAGATACCATCAGAGTGATTTCTAGAGTATTTGCTTCTTTTCAATCTTTCTCAAATGCAGGGTTTAATGATTCTGGACCATAAACAATATTTACAATGGTACTAATGAACTGTAAATCTTTGTAACAAGATATTCTGAGATTTAATCTCTAGTCTGCCATTTGTCAGCTACGTATAGTTGAGCAAGATACTTAATCTTTCCAAACCTCAGTTTCTCCATTGGAAAATGGATGCATGAATTCTATCTATCCCAGAGCACTTTGTAAAGAGTAAATGTAAACATTTTTGCATGCTATCAGGATACAATCAATTGCAAGTCACAAAAATCCAACTCAAACCAACTTAAACATAAAGGGAAATTTATTGGCTCATGCTATGAGAAATTGAAAGTGCAAAATTGGCTGTAAGCATGGTTGGATGGAGACATTCAATGAACATATTCAAAATCTGCCTCTTCTTCTCCAACTGTTGGCTCTGCTTTTCTTTGTTTTGGCTTTATCCTCAAGTACTCTCTTCATGTGTTGGCAAAGATGACCACCTACAGCAAGCTCCAACCTTAACATCTTACAGCTTAGCAACTACAGTGAAAAAGCATATCCTTTTTTTCCCCATGGTTCTAGCAAAATTCCTAGGGCTGAATCTCATTTCTGGGTCCCGAGTCATGTGCTCCAGACTGAGGCCAGGGGAAAGAATTTACAAATTGGCCCGATCTTGGAGCCAGTTGGTTATACCAGCCCCGACCAAAACAATGTGCACAGAGAAGTGGGTGAGGGATACCTCTTGTCAATCAGAAAAAGTGAGGGGCTTTGCCTTACTACATGAAAAAATGGGGGATAGACAAAACAACAGAGGTCCACTACAGTATTTAAGGCATTCAGCATAGTGTCTGATAAGAAGCAAGACACCCATGAAGGCTTGCTGTTATTAATGCCATCAGTTCCCAGGGGAAGAAAATAGATGGCAACCTTAGGCAGAAAATCCCAGGGGAGAATTTGGATGACTAAAACTTAAACAAGGATGTGAAATGTGAGAACGTGACCAATTCTTCTTGAACTTTAGATTCCTAGAAACTAGTACAGTAGCTGGCACATAGCAGGTGCTCATAAATATTTGTCCAGTGAATGAAAATGTACCAGAAATCATGCAATGCATTTTCCATCCTATAGCAATTATAATAGCAATGCAACTAAGCTGCTTCTTGGTCTGTTGTCTCAGTAGTTATTCAATGGGCTCACTGTAGGTTGCTTTAAACTTGAAAGTGCCCATGAATCAGGAATCACCTGGGGATCTTGTTAAAATGCAGATTCTGGTTCAGTGAGGCTGGGGTAGGACTGGAGATGTTTGCATCTCTAATAAGCTCCCAGGTAGTATCACTATGGGCTGGGCTACAGAACACTCTTTGAATATCTAGGCTTTAAAATTTTAAACTATATCCAAGGAGGAGTAGATGTAAAATTTTTCCCAAGGGTCATTCAATTCCCCTGCTCAGTAGAGAACCCAGTAGGGTGTTCTTGTAGCATGTAATTTCTTTCCAGAGCAAGGGTGGGAAAAGGAGAGAACAGAGAATGTATTCTAAGAGTGTCCTGCCCTCCTAAAATCAGAGAAACAGAGAAAACAATGTAAAATGTGAAGACAGAAAACAATGTGAAGTGTACTTTTGAAGAGGCTAATGAATCAGTTTCTACCTTTTACAATTATTCTTTCATTAAGCAAATAGCTGTCCTTTATTGAACGTGAACTCTGAACCTGGGCATTGAGCTTTACACCCACAATTTCACTTAATCACACGACACTCCTGTGATATTGTAAATAGTGTCCTCAGTTGACAAACGAAGAAAATTATTCTCAGAAGAGTTAAAGCCAGCCAGGTATGCAGTGGGTTTATGCAATAATTTGTACTTCAATCTCTCTCTTAATCTCCATCATTTAATCTATCATATAAAATCTAACGGGAATGTTAGAGAATGCACTTATGGCTATTATTAACATCAAGCATCATGATTCTTAATCTTTTACTTATTTCCTTCAGCACTTTATGGTGTGCAAAGCACTTTGGCATTTATCACCTTATCTGATTTGGCTACTTCAAGTTAAAAGCTGACCTTCTGAAATAAAATCCTGACGCTACTTCTCATCAGTTTAAATGTGCATGCTCAAGAGAGAATAGAAAATCATTTGGACTGCACAGTGCAGAGGAGGAATGGTTTCATCATCACATTAGCAGTCTCAGGTTGCCTGTGGCACAGATTGTGGGCGTTGGTATGACCAAGACCTGGGTTTGATTCCTGGTTCAACCATTGTCAAGCCAACTGAGTGACCACAGGAGAATGAGTTACCTTTGTTCTGCCTCTGTTTTCTCGTATGTAAAAGTGGGTCATAATTGTAATTCTTATAACATAGGGTTGTGAAAATTTAATTATGCAAGTGGGGTAGCTTCGTGCCTGACACACAGTAAGCAATGCAATTATATATATATATATATATATATATATATATATATATATATATATATATATATATGGAGGTCTGAACATCACCAAATATGTCTCGTTAAAGATCAGTAATATATTCTATTTCTCTTCTCTTTTGGCTATAGATCTCATTTTAAGGCACTCATTATCATCCTCAATCTTTCCCCCATCAACCCCATTTCTAGGATTTTGAATTTTTGGCTCCACACCTGAGATACATAATTGCATCCCTTCTGTTTAGGCAGCTGTAAAAAGTTCACATGCAAACAGTCCCTTTCCTCTCTCTGTATCTACGACATTGAACATACATTTTCCCTCCTCAGCAATTACATGGAGGTTTCATCACCTACTTGTTAACCTGCAGTAACATATCTACACTAATAAAATTTTACCATTGACAGATAGGAGATGCGGGTAGATGAATCAGAAAGGCATATTTGTAAATGCAACACAGCTAAGCAGAAAGAGTTGAATGGATCTAGACAAAGGAATCCAAGGAGAAACAGTTACTCTAGGGCATGCCTGGCAGGTCCAGGGCAGTGGGCTTGCCCACTGGAGCTGGTGGCTCGCTATGGAAGTTTCCTTCTAGATGTGACTATGCAAAGTTCAGCCACTCTGATGATCTACTTAAATAGATAAACTTCTTCCTGCAACTCCCTTTCAAAGACAGAAGAACTATAAATCCACCATCTCTTCCATCTAATTTTTGAAATTCCTCAGCCATCTGCATCTTAAAGGGGGCAGGAACTCAATACATTACCAGTTTGACTTAATTTTCCTAGGGACTCAGCTTTAGGTTTAAACATACTGAATTGTTGATTATTCTTTTGTCTGACAGTTTGATTCCCAGTCATATTTGGGGTCTCCTCGAGCATATCTCATCCCTCACATTTCTCTTTTTTTTCCTTTATTGATTTTAAAGAGAGAGGAAGAGAGAGAGAGAGAGAGAGAGAGAGAGAGAGAGAGAGAAACATTGATGAGAGAGAACATCGACTGGCCACCTCCTGCATGCCCCCCACTGGGGATCGGGCTCACATACTGGGCATATGTCCTGACCGGGAATCGAACCAGTGATCTCTTGGGTCGACGCTCAACCTCTGAGCCACACCGGCTGGACTCACATTTGTTTTTTAGGTGGGAATATGAGAAAAACTTCACCATGTTCTAGGCTTCAGTTGTTACAACAATTGAACCACTTAATTATTTCTTTATAGTAATAAAATAAATTTAATATTTATTCAATGATAAAACTAATACTTCATTGTAGAACACTTAGAAAATATAGATAAGTTATGAAGAAATACAACTGAAAATTCTACCCCTCATAAATAACCACCCTAACATTTGGTGTTCAGTTTCCCTCATCCATTTTTTATTTTGTGTACCTGTGAGTATGTTTTTAAATTAAATTGGAATCATACTTATAAATCACTTAGAATGCTCAGTTTTTTGCACTTACTCTTATATAAAGAGCATGTTTCAACATCACTAAATAGTTCTTGAAAAATATTCTATTTTTTTCTTTATTTTATTTCTTTTTACATTTTGATCCCCTTTACCCATTTAAAAATATTTTTAATATCTATGTGATAATTTTGTTATAAAAATGTACCATAGTTTATATAACAACCCCTCTAATACTTAATGTTCAGTACATTTCTCATTTTTATAGATCTGGGGTTGGCAGAAGTTTTCTAAGGAGGGCCAAATGGAAAGTACTTTCAGCTTTGTGGACTGTATGTTCTCTGTAGCAACTACTCAGTGCTGCTGTTGCAGAAATAGCCACAGAAAATATGCAAATGAAGAGTAGTGGTTGTGTTCCAATAAAACTTTATTTACAAAAACAAGTGGCAGGTGGGACTTAGCCTGTGGGCTCTAATTTGCCCAACTTTGAAATAGATGATGCTGAGACACTCATCCTTGCATGTGACGTCAACAATTATTTCTACAGAATAATTCTTAGAAATGTAATTGTGGGTAAAACAGGATGAACATTTTAAGTTATCTTAATATACATTACTAAATTTCTCTCACAAATATTGCAAAAATTACACTTCAATTAAGTGAGAATAAAAGTCCTGATTTCTCTATGCATTCACCAACAGAGACTACAATCATTTTAAAAAATTGATAGATACAAATCTAGTGATCTCACTTTTTTTGAGTTAGCATTTTAATTAGTGACCTCAGAGGGAAGGGGGTGGGGGACAGGAAGAGATAAACCAAAGGACTTATATGCATATATGCATAACCAACGGCCACAAACAACAGTGTGTGGGGGATAACAGGAAGGCGAGTGTCAATGGGGGAATAAAAGGAGGGACATCTATAATACTTTCAACAACAAAGATAAATTTAAACATATAAATGAATGAAATGTACCTACATAGTTATTGGAGATTTATAGCTATGTTTTTGTGCTCGAAATGTTTTGTGTCATATAAGAGGATCCTATTGCATGCCATGTAATTTTTTTTTTTAAATTGAATTGACAAATTTAAGGGAGACACATTCAGAGATTGAACATAAATGGGTAATATTAATCTGGATAAGTTACTGCTGTGAAATCAAGCCTTGATTCAGTCGTTTAATACAATAAAAGTTTCTAACTCGTGTCAGAGTCCCATGTAGGTCTTTGGTGACTGCTCATTTCCCTGCACATTGAAATTCCACTTGTAGTTGGGAAACCACAGTGTGAAGGAGCTGGACCTTCTGTTGACTGAGCCTGAAAGTGACATAGTACCTCCACTCATGTCTCAGCCGAGATGACATCACACGGCCTGACCCAGGTTGGAGGAGGAAATGGGTTTGGAGCGTCTTGCCAATCTCAACACATAATTACAATTTTAATCTCAGATTTCAGGACTTGTTTTTAGACCTTTTAATTATTATAGAGAAGACTGTTGACTAATGAACACACATGTAACAGGCATATTACTATAAGAAGAAAAAAAAAAAGAACCGGTGATAAAACTATAATTACTTTGGTTTTTGGTTTCTTACGCTAAAAATATTAAAATGTATCTTTGCATTTTTAACTGGCCCCATGCTAGAAAAGAGTATGCAAAATTTGCATCCATTTTTTGATTTTCTGAAGAACAAGAAGATTTAACCATTGGCTTACCTCACTGAGTGCAGCCAAGTAGAAAATCAGATGGTTAAATAACAAAAAGAGGAGCATCTTTGAAGAGAACATTTGAATACAGTATGTCAAAACAATTTCTGCAATTAATTACCATGAAATAAAAAATAATAACATCACACTTGACATGCGAATGCAATCTTCCTAACAATGAAGTCAGAGAAACAGAAGCACGGAAGAGGCGATCATTAGAGATTCGTGTACAAAGTCAGAATGAGAAATCTTTATAATTATTTTCTTGGATAAATGAGATTGCCAATGGAAATCACGTGCTTGTTTCTTTGCTGCTTAGGTATGGTCTTCTCATTGAGAAAGCTCAAAAGCATCAGATCACTGTATCCCTTCTCGTTTTAGGATGTTTATACTCGTGTGGGATAACCTGGCCAGAGAGGCACAGGGACGAGGAGGCTGCTGCTTGAAGGCAGTTTAGACTAGAAATTCCAAAAGAATAGATTAACATTGTCTGCCTCTAAACTCTTCAAAGAAGAGCATAATTGTGCCTTTTATATCTTATCCCGTGCTCCAACTGCAGAATTCCTCAACTCCCAGGAGGAGCCTCATAGAGATGCTGTGCTGTTTGATTTGGCACTATTCACAAACCTTGGCAGATGATCAAATAGAGGGCACAGAAGTGCAGGAAAAGCCTTAAGAAACTGTCTTCGCTGTTGTCATTACTGCCTTCATGAATTGAAATCTCAATGGTAAGCATAAAGAAGCCATAGATATCAACCAAGCGTGCATGACTCCAGTTTGACGTTTAACACACCTTGGCATGGAGAGAGCACGCAAAGTTACAGCTTTGTACGCTTCCTCTTGAGTTGTATGTGTCTCATCTTTTAAATAAACTTACTTTCTTAAAATAATTAAGCATTTTTGTCCCAGAACTCTTGGACTGAGTGTGTAGGCATGATAAACGGGCAAGTCTTGGCTTGGAACTCAGGAGATCGGATTCCAGTGCTGGTGCTACCCGTTCTTAGCTGTCTGAACCTCCAGCAAGTTGCTGAACTCCTCTGACCCTTGGTTCGTGTGTGCATTAAATAGATACTGCCCAGCATACTTCGCTGTATTTCTGTAAGAAGCAAATGAGAATTACATTTAGGATCCTGTGCAAGCAGTATACAGAAAACATTTGGTAAGATGTAAAGAGAGCAGTACTGTTGTGAGAAATTATCAACATACAGTGGAACCTCGGTGTTCGAATGTGTTTCATTCCAGAAGCAAATTGTTAGAAAACCGAATCATTTTTTTCTCATTAGAAATGATGTAAATTGAATTAATTTGTTCCAGACCCTTAAACGATTCCCTGTTTTAGCCTTTCTTATATATCGTCCATGTCTACTGTATTGTTGAATCCATAAACAAACACTTCTTTCCTCAAATGTATCGACCCACCCCTGTTAGCCTCACATGAATCACTGTCAGCCTCGTTCCAGGTGTGTCTTTCGGGTCAGCACGCAGCTTCTCCACTTTCACTGCCTCTGAAATGCTGTCACCGCCCGGTAACTGCGTTTCCTTTATCCAAACCAACAACAGTTTTCCTACCTCTTCACTGGCCTGTGATCATTGTTTCTTTCACACCCTCAGCAACATCAGCACTCTTCAGGCTCATCCATTTCACCAGCAACAAAAGAAAGAAAGAAAAGAACCCACAAAATTATTCCTAGCACTATTTCCTGAGATGTTAACAAGGCAAGATTTAGCTGTAAAGGGACTCAAACCGGTGCATTTTCTCCTTTGTTTGTGGCTGGAGAGACACTTTTTGTCATGCTGATGCATCAGTGTGAAAGGTTTGTCAGGTCCAGACCCAAAGTTAACCTCCCTACCTCCCTCTCCCCGTCCCTCCCTTCTTTCCTTCCTTTCTCTCTTTCTTTTACTCATAAAAATTAAAACTTTTTGTCCTGGCCGGTGTGGCTCAGTTGGTTGAATGTTGTCACTGGTTTGATTCCCGGTGAGGGCACATACCCAGGTTGCAGGTTCAAGCCCTGGTCAGGGCCTGTGCAGGAGGCAATCGATGGATGTTTCTCTATCACATTGATGGTTATTATGCTCTCTTTCTCTCACCCTAAAAGAAAAAATAAAATAAAATAAACTCTTTTGGTTGTGATTCCTAATTCATTCTAAGGGCGCAGAGTTGGTGCTTATGAAATATTTGTGGAATGGATGTGTTGATAAAATAATAAATTTATTAACTCACATTTTTCTGTGCTATTCATTGTGATAGTTTCTAAAGGTGAAAAAATTTATAGGTAGTTTCTGCTCTCTGGGAGCTCCCAGCGTAGTGAAGGAAATAGGTATATAAATATATAATAATATATAATATAGCAGTCCCATCATCTCACACTTACTGATTCTTTAGAAAAATGTCACAAATAATAATAAATAAGTTATAAATATAATATGTAAATATGTGCTTTAAATAAAATATAAAATATTTATACATAAATACATCAAAATATAATAATAAAATAATTACAGATGTGAGTTTAAGTTGCTCTATAATTTAAAAAAATTTTTTCTTTATTGATTTTAGAAAGAGAGGAAGGGAGAGGAAGAGAGAGATAGAAGCATCGATGAGAGAGAACATCTACTGGCCGCCTCCTGCATGCCCTTTACTGGGGATCGGGTCCACAACCTGGACATGTGTCCTGACCAGGAATCGAACCAGTGACCTCTTGGTATATGGGTCGACACTCAACCACTCGACCACACAGTCCAGGCTCTACAATTTTTACTTAAATTCTTTAAAAATTTTGTCCGGCAAGTGTGGCTCAGTGGTTGAGCATCGACCCATGCACAAAGAGGTCACTGGTTCGATTCCTGGTCAGAACACATGCCCAGGTTGTGGGCCCGATCCCCAGTAGGGGGCATGCAGGAGGCGGCCAGGCGATGTTCTCTCTCATCGATGTTTCTATCTCTCTCCCTCTCCCTTCTTCTCTCTCTAAAATCAATAAAGGAAAAAAAAAAAGAGTAAGAGGAAAGTATTAAAAAATAAATTCTTTAAATTTTTTTTTAAATTCCCATTTATCTTACTCAAAATTATTACATAAATGGAGAGAGAACTCTGATAGTCACCTACGCTTTCTCCTTTATCCCTTCCCCTACAAGTAATTATTGCTATAATTTAGTCTATATCTTTCCCCAAATTTTGCATGTATGTATACACACACACAATATTGTTTTTTAAGTGAATGCTAATTAAAACGAATGCATATATATTCTTCTGAAACTTTATCGCAAAATGTCTTGGAGAGTTATCCACCTTAGCACATTTAATCTACCTCCTTCTTGTAAAATGCTGCAATAGTGGCCACGACGAGGTCACCATTCATACGTGGCACCCACAGAGTTGTGCCCGCACAGCTCTTCATGGTGGCTCTCTGCCCTGCTTACATAACATGACGCTACCGTAGCTCATTTAAATGTTCCTCCATTGATGGACACATAGTTGATTCCAATGTACCAGCCTTACCAACAATGCTTTAATGAAGGTCTTTATACAACCCACAATTGCTAAAATGTCCAGAAGAGTCTAATGAAATCATTTCTGAATTCTTGTGTGTTGTGTATACACCGAACAGCAGAAATATCAAACAAACAAACAAAAAAAGCTTTTGGAGAAATTGAGAGGAGCAAAGAACCCTCTTTTACTCTTTAACCCTGGAAACATTGAAAGATTAAAGCCTTCTCCTTTTATTTCACCACATAGTATGCACAGAAATTATGCTTTTCCTAGTCTTTCTGCCGCGCCCCTGATTTGATGTAGTGGTGGGAATCTGAGGATGTAATATGTATGTCCTATTTGAAGCAAGCTGGGGTTCTATGTGGTTTTGAATGGCAGCATTTCTTTTCCACCAAAGATAACTCTGTGACACGTCGCGTTTATATTGCACTGCTTTGACATTATGCTCTTACAGATTCATAGAGCCCGATGCGTTCAGCAGAATAGCTGCTCCTTCCCCGTAATGCCTTTGATCTCTTTCTGTGCAGACTACTTTTGAATATTGAGGGCTGTTTGTCTGAGGCACAGTCACTGGCAAACAGGGAGGCGCCCCCAAGGAGCTCTGTATTGCTCAGGTAATGGTGCAGGGACCAATTCTTTTCTGATGCCCCAAACAGCTTTTAGCGCAGTCCTCTTAAGGAGACCTGGACTAATGAAATTGAGTTAATGAAACTGCTAAGTGTTAGAAATGACATCTCTAAAAGGAGAGAGAGTGAACGAGAGCCTCCTTGTTGTCATTTGGCTGTGATTTGTGGTATTGATTGTGGCCTTTGGCTGGATCGTGAACTAAGCGCAGCAGAGGTCCAAGTGCCCTGACCTGCGATAGAATGTTAACTCCATCACAGAAGAAGCTGGCTTTCTGTATGTGAAGGAAGGATGGTGGAGTAGAGACTGGGGGGAAGAAAGGGCTGGGGAAAGTGCAACAGAAGCCACTCCCCAGGCCAGAGAGTCAAAGACCACATTCGAGGACCAGATGAAGCTGCGTCCCAGGAGGGGGCGCAGTAACCTTACCCCGGCTGCAGTGTCTGTGATTCTCAAGGTGTGCTGTAGAGGACTCTGAGGCTGGAGGCAAAGCTTGCAGTGGCCGTGACACCGACGGGGACTGGGCTCTGTGGCCGGGCAGGCTTCCTGACTGCCTCAGCAGGGTCAAAGCTCTCTCATTCCTGCCTTTACATTTGCATAAATATTTATAATTCAACTTAGGGTTACTAAATTTACAAACTGTACAGGAGCATAAAGGATATCTATGAAAATCTCTTTCACTTGAAAGATGAGGGCACCAAGCCCAGCCGGTGTGGCTCAGTGATTGAGCATTGACCCATGCACCAAGAGGTTGCCGGTTTGATTCCGGTCAGGGCACATGCCCAGGTTGTGGGCCAGATCCCTAGCGGGGGGCATGCAGGAGGCGGCCAATCGATGTTCTCTCTCATCGATGTTTCTATCTCTCTCTTCCTCTCCTTTCCTCCCTCTCTAAAATCAATAAAGAAGGAAAAAAAGAAAGAAAGGTGAGGGCACCAAGCCCCTCAGTGGATAAGTGGCTTCTGAAACCAGTTCATTCAGCAAGTTAGTGATTCTGTCCATTAATTCCCTAAGGGAAATTTGACAGTTCCTGACTCTTCCTCCTTCTCGTCCTTATCTCCCTCATAATTAACATCACCTCCACCACCACCACCTAGTTGTGGGTTTCTTTGAATGTGCTCTTGTATTTCTGCATAATAGACAAAGTCCCATCAGCATTCAGTGGAAGGACCGAGCAGTTTTGTCTTCATTGTATAATGAAGAGAGCTCTGGATTTGGAAATGGATACACTTGGATCTAAAACCTACCCTTTACTTTTCTCTGAGTGACCTTGAAAGCCACTTTATTCTTGAGCCTATTTACTTGTCTATAAAGTGGAGAGACCGATGTCTGCATCAGAGTGCCTCTGAGGCCTAAATTGGGGGTGCTACCATTAGTTGTCTGGTGCCTGCTGCACCGTAGGTCCTTAGTAAATGGGACCTGGGATCATGATTAGTGTTGTTATTGTTATTATTGTTTCCAGGAAGCTTGAGTTTGAGCCCTGGCTCTGCTATCTAAACCTGGGCAAGCCAGTTCCTGTCTGAGAACCTACCTTGGAAGCCGGGCAGTTGGACCAGATTCTTTCTAAAGCTTAGTGCAGGGACTGTGACCTATCACGACACAGTGTTTCTCCAGCTCTGGTGTATATTTGAATCACCTGGAGGTGCTATGCCTAAAGATCGAGGTTCAGTAGGTCTGGGAGGAGCCTAAGAATCTGCATTTTAACAAGGACTTCAGATCTTCATTTTCTCTTGTTATAACAGAGAAAAACAATACTATCCCTGTGGTAGAATACTGGTGAGAAGCAAGTGAAATAATGCCTGTAAGTCACTATTTCCTGGCACGTGACAATGACCCAACAAATTGCCAACTGCTGTTATTCTTTCCCTCTGTCACTTTGTCTAGCAAATATCCCCAGTTGGTTGACTAAAATGGGCTCTTAAACAGGACTTTACTATATGTGAACGGGATGCAAATATTTAAAAATTAGAAGATTTCCAGATGCTTTTGAAATTCAGAGCAACCTGGCCACACCAAGCCTGCAACCATTAACAGCTGTTGTCCCTGGACATGGACATGGGCTTGGATGAGCTTTAGACATGGGTGTCTCTTTGAACCAGTCCCCCTCACTCCACTCCACATATTTACATTTCTTATTTGTACCCTGTAGACATTTGGGTTTGTAGATTCCTCTTACAGGACTGAGTTTAGCTCCTCTATCCGGAGTTTTAGAAGAGCTAAGGGACTACGCTTTCATGGTGTTATTCCAGCTATTCTAGATCAATTAACCAGCTGTCCCTGGGCAGAGGCACACCCCAGTCACAGCTCTCTCTGAACCTAGTAAAAATAATGGACAGAGTAGTTTGTCTTTATAACTTGTGTGATTTAGTGGCCTGATTTAGGACGAGTTCCAAGGGGTAGCAATATGAAAGTCTACTGAAATACTTTGCTAGGGAACCTAACCCAAGCTGAGATGTTGCCTAACAGAATCAAAGCAGGGTTTAAAGTCAGCTGCCGCCTTTATTACACACACTCAAAACTTGGCAGAGGAAGTTCTTCGGGTTGGGACCACATAAAAGAAATCAAGGCAGGTGAAGGATGGTTGAAGAGAACAGATGGACTTAGACATCTTACACCCTCAGAGTGATGCTTTGACTTCCAAAGATACCTGCTTGGATGCTCTGAAAGTGATCATCATCTTTGTATTTTTTTTTCTTCTCTAGCTATGAGTGTCACACATGAAAAAAAAACAAAAAAACGAGGCAAGAAAGGGCTTTATACAAAGGTATCGAGGCCACATTTGTCAAACCCAGAATCCCACTCAGATTTGGGAACTGTGTTTCAAGCTGAGCTCAAAACTTTCAACTCTCCAAAGTGCTACTTACCCAAGTGAAAGGCAATTTTCCAGCTCAAAGAAAGGCAGTTCTGCAAGGTTCAGGAAAAAAGGTCAGAAGACTCCTTGTACATCAATCAGCTCCTGGAAAACAACATGTCAATGAGTCAAGTGAACACGAATCAGGAACATATGGATTGAATTTCCCTCAAAATACTCCTGGGGTCCAAGTTTAAGGGGTGGAGTGGAGGAGGGGTGAGAATTCTTCGGAAACTCGAGCTGACTTTCCTGCAGACCCCAAACTTGAAATACTTCTAAGCTCTGGACTGGCCAGGCTGCAAGTCCTGCTGGCCTGAGCCGACGCCGAGGCCAGCTGACCTTCGTTTCTGGAGATGGGCACATATCTAAGGCCCACATGACAGCTCAGGACTTCCCTGCCTTGATTTAATCTTCATTCTGTGGCGTGGAGATAGGGGGATCTGGTGGAGGATGGCTTTGAAGTTCCGGGGAAGGGAAGGAGATTTATTTCAGAGGGAAAAAAATGAACTGTATGAAACATTCAAGGTTACCAGTCGTTACTGCCAGTAGCCCATGTTTCTAAGCAAGTAAATCAATCCTTTCATTCCTTCTTCCTTCCTGGAATCCTAAGGAAAGCAACTGGGAATTAGCATGGATGTGGGGGAGAAAAGCAAGTGCAAGAGCATGTTCCCAAGAACATTCCGTATGGAAGTGTGAGGCATGGTGGGAATGTGCTTTATAAATAGAGGTTCTTATAAAAATTTTTCAAAAGAGAATGATGTAGCCTTGAAGTCTTTTCTAACCCCAAACACTAGACAATAAATGGAATCAGTAAATAACATTCAGATCGTGCATTTCATGGAAGGTCCATACATGTTGCGTCTCTTTAAATCTGATTTTACATTAACTCGTAAGAGTAGATCATCAACAATAATCAACTAATTTCGTAACATGGGACCTAAAATGGATTAGCACTAAGTCCTTCTTTTCAGAAAGCTTCGCAGAAGACTGAGACTGGGAATCTTATATTTTAAACTTTTTAAAAGGAAACCTGTTGAGAAATAACATGCTTCATTTTTGTTTTTCTCGGGCATTTCATAGTTCAACTGTGACTTCTCTTTAGGAAAACTACCACGCTAGAAACTTCTTCATGGCAGAGAAAACCATTATGGCCTCCCCCTTCCTTTCTTCCTTTCTTTTTTTTTGTTTAAAGGCAGGAGGTAATCAGAGATAAATGTTAATGGTTTTCTTTAAAAAAAAACCAACAGCCCTCAAACCAAAAAACAAATGATGCACTGTCAAGAGAAAATTTTTTCACAATTGTCAAATTGTGTAGACAGTGTTCAAATGGCTCATTCATTACCAGCAGCACCACCAAGTTGAAAACATACTTTTTCTCGTCTGCAGTTGATTGATGTCCATTACTCATATCAGGCTAATGGCACTTTATTTTCCAACAGTAGCAAGTAATGAGTGACCTTGAGTGCATATTGTTTTCCTGAAAGGGTTTGTTGCTCTGCTTCCTTCATAAGCACCCCAAGGAAACAAGGCCTCTGCATTGGTGTTTTGCAGCAAACCTCATTTCTTTCATGGCTTTCTGTAAAAGAATTTGATACAGGGATAGGAGCTAACCTCAGTGAGTAAATGAAATATTGATCCATGCTACTCTGGCCTTGCCTTCACCTTGTCCCAGGGCGGTGAGTTACTGACTTTTCCGTTTTGGCTGTAATAGGAATTATTACAACAGGCCTGTGCAAGTAATTACTTGGCATGGTAAAAAAGGAGGGTCCATCATATATTTCTGTAGAGACGTTAGTTTCCATCAACCCAGCAGTCTGCTTTTTTGGCTCTGTCTTTCCTACTCTTGATTCAATTCTTTTAACCATCATTAATCACACTCCTTGTCAGCAGAAGTTTATCAAAAGTATTAAGTGAGCAAGGTTGCCTGCCCTCCTTAAAAAAAAAAAAAAAAAAAAATCAGCCAACACGGGGCAGTAAATTTCAAAATATGGAAGGTTGGTTTTGTGATATATATGAGTGTCTCTTCAGCTAGAATGAGCTGTTTGTTTTAGTGATAGATATTGTAGTTTGAGCTGTGATAGAATCCTTCTCAAGTTTATATGTCGTGGGCTATCGTTTATGAGAGACCATGTGTTTCTAAATGGTGAAGGTCATGGCTGATGGCAAAAGTAAAAGCAGTGGTGATTCATTAAAAATAGTTAATAGGGCCTGTGGCTGACAGGGATAAATAGGAACATGTGGCTTGCCAACCCACCAGCACCTAAATTGACATTGCGTTTTTCAGTCCCCACTGGCCACTTCTAATTGCCAGACAGCTGTGAGTGGACAGACAGTAGCCAAATTCTCCTCCCGGTCATAACAGAAGCAGAACGACTTTTTGGAAACACAACTGCAGATGAGCCATTGAAACTCACTTCCCTTTAGTTTGGCTATGTCTACTCTTTATTTTTAAATTGGAATTGATTTTTTTTTTTTACTGATCACAAATACGTTCATTACCCAGAATTCAAAGAGCAGGGAAACAATGTAGAAAAATGACAAGCTGCTCTATTATATCTGATTTTTTTTTCCTTTAAAAAATGATCTCAAGCAAAATATGGCACAATGTTAGGATTTCATAAAGCTGAGAGATGGTTCCATGCGTGTTTCTTCAGGCAGTCTGCATCTATCCCTGTTACTTTGCAAGAGTCACAACTAATTTGTTTTCCCATTTTCACAACTAAAATGAAGTCTTCCTCCCCGCAAATCCTATCTCCCAGAGAGGATCAGTTTTTATCAGTCTGTAAATATCCTTCCAGTTAATTTTTTTTACCATATTTATGTATGATATGCATATATAAATTTTATTTATTTATTTTGCATGTATACATTTTAATTTACCATATATGTGAACATATACATATAGAAGGTAAAGAAAAATAATATATTCAATATAATCATACTTGGATAGACATACAAAATATATATATTTAAATATTAGCTCATGTTATAATTCCAGATCACAACTTGCTCTAACAACATTCTAATATTTAAATGTAAATATTTGATTAAACTCATGGATTCATTCATCCACTCAGAAAATACGTCGAATGTTACCTTCCACAGGGCCAGAAGTCAACTTCCAGTTTGCATTCAGTATTCGTCTAAAAAATGCCTCTGCTCCTGGTCTTAATATAACATACATTCTCCTTGCAAAACTTCCTGGCTAATTTGGAGACTCCTAAGGACTAGAAAACAAAAAGGATTTTGCTGATTAAGATCAATAGAGTTTGACGATCCATTTAAGAAGTGTAAATCAACAAAGGAATGTGTGCAAGTGAATGCAGCCCCGAGGCAAGTTCCAAATGAGCAAGTATGGATTTTCCATGCGTTACTTCTAATGAAGAAGGTTTTAAACACAAAATTGTTTGGGGATCTGTTTGGGTTTTTGTTATTTGGGTGATTTTTGTTTTTGTTTTTTCCTCTCAGTGACAAATGGCACAGCAGCTTGAAATCGGACTGGGAGATAAACAGCTTCACTTTTCACTTTAGATTGCCTCTTTTCCCTAGAAAAAACAAATCATCCAGGGGAGTTAGAGCGATTGCTGCCTCTGGATGGATGAGAAATGGGAATAACCAAGCAGCACTGGGGAACCAGTTCCCGACTTCATTATGCAAGTTTCAGAGCACAAAACACACAAAAAAACAAAGCATTAAATTTTATGGAAGGATATAGTCTAGAAGGGGAAAAAAAGTAGAAGAAAAGAGAAGGTAGTCTTTGACTTCCCTACTGACACGGAGAGCCTTTGTCTGTCCTGCCAGCAGGACCGAGCTGCGTCTGCAGTCCGGAGAGCGATCCTGCCTGGACAACATGCCCCACAGAAAGAACCATCCCTTTGCACGATTTGCAAAGGTGCAGGTCATCCTACAGCACAAAGAGGTTGGGATTTTGCAGACGAAGTCCTCAACCTAAACTTGAGTTTTCTCGTTTGTCGCCAATTTCGGTTTTGGGGGCCACAACCACTACAACAGAACGGCCTGGGCAAACAGCCTTGCATTCAGTTGAGAACTGCTCAGCAAGAAGATAGAACCGCGTTGCTGATGAACATGTTTACAGGGAAAAGCACTTAGCCCCACCCAGCGAGAGAGGACAGGGAAACGTGTTGCACTTAATTCAAGGCCAAGTGGCTACGGGCATGTTTTTGGATCCCATCATCTCCAAGAAGGCATTTACAGTGGTTACAAATTGACTTTTTATGGAGAAACTAAGGCTTTCTAACCTATGGCACTGATATTATATTTAGTTAATATTTTATGAAAGAAAAGTCCTCCCATTAGAGGTAGCAAATTGCTTTATAATTACAGTACTTCCCAGGAACAGACTGCTCCATTGCATGGCCAGAGCACAAGGCACCGGCTCCTTTTCCTCATAACTTCTGTGCGGAGTTCTTGTGGTAAGTGACTCTCCCTCCCATGGTTCTTTTTTCCTTATTTCAAATATTGGTTTAATTTGCACAGATTATCACGTTGCATATTCGGTGTGGGCTAATGAAATATTGATGTAGAACTATCACGGAAGCAGAGCTGGGGCACACTGGGGAGCCGAGGTGAGCAACGACACCTCTCTCATCTTTCCAACCCTGGTCTGACTCCGTGCCGCTCTGACGGGGACTACAAGCCGTTAAACATGATGACTCTTTGGGAATCATGACTGTAATGAATTGGTGGGCAGAATCACATAAAATTTTTATCAGAGGCTATAGACTGAAAGAGAATGGAGACTGGGCTATTTTTTTCTTCCTCCTCCTTCTTTTTCTGCTCTTCTCCATAATCTTCAATGACAAGGAACAGAGTTAAATTCCTAGCAAACAAGGGACATGCTGTACTTATTTTTGTATTCCAGAGAACATCACATGGTTGGTGGTGTGGCCACAAAACAGCCTTCCTTTGATGGAAACGCGCTGTGAGGCAGACGCTGTCGGCGCCCTGCCGTACCCGTGAGCAGCTGTCCTCCTGTGCACACCAGTGCAGTCTGACTGCCCGCACCTGGGACTCTGCCCAGGGACTTTCTCTGGTCCAAGAAGCAACTCTCGACCAGTAATGAGTGGGAGTTGGTGAATAAACCCCTCCGTTCCTCCCCTGCGGGCTGGACATCTCAAGGCGGGTATTCCACAGACTTTTCCAGAAGTCCCCAGTGGGACTGAACTCCAATTACCCACATACCAATCTGCTCAGGAACATTTCCTATTGTCATGTTTTTCTTCCTTGTTTCACTTGTTCAAGCCCCCCCCCCCCCCATCCCCATCACTTCCAGAGATCACATATCAAATAATCTACTTGCACTTAAATTCTTCGGTCAGGTTGGGATTCTGGGAAACCCAACCTAAGACATGCTGCTATCCCAGGACACCAGGATAATCAATTGATAAGAACTGATAGGGAGTCTTTTGTGATCCTAAGCTTGTGCCAGGAACTATGGGGTTATTAAGCCATTTACAATGTTTACTCTTACGCTGCTCAGAAATCCCTTGCAAACTAGCTTGGAAGATAAGATATACACATTTAAAACAATTAGTGGACCAGACAGTATTATGCAGGGCTATAAGAAAGTGTAAAGCATGTTTTACAGATAATTGGAGACAAGGACAGTGTAGCATGGCTCTACATGAGCAGTATGAATGAAAGACATGAAAGAGTTGCTGGATGACAGGGAGGCTAATGGAGCTGGTGTCATGAAGGAGTCAAAGAATGGTAGACTTAGCACGCAGGACCAGTAGATCTCCAGGCATGGTGTTCTGCACGCATGGGGATTGGGGGTGTCAATAAATGTGTGGATGGAAAAATGAGCAGGCAAATGAATTAGTCATCAAAACTCACATGAACTATACTAGGTGTTCGCTTACTAAACTATTGATTCTATATTATATAATGCATAAGTGCAATCATCCCTTACGTGCTGGGATTTTATTTTAAGTATTCGTTGTCCCACTTTTAATCTCTTTCCCAAATCCACTTACCTCAACTTTTCTACCACCTTTAGGAAATCTGTCCTTATGTAGCTGAGTGACAATAGGTAAACAGTTTATTGAATCTTAGTCTCAGCTTCCTCATCTGTAAAATGCTCATTATGACCCTGCAGTTTATTTAAAGAGTGTCTTCCCCATGCCCAGAAAAAACAGTCTCAACTTCTCTCTGTTGTCTTATCCTTGATCCTCTCATATACTTTTATGGCTGAGCTACTACAAATACTGGAGTTGGCCATCTCTGGAGTAGATGACATATTAAATTCCTTTTAGCTCTTACAGAGCACATTGAAACAAACAAAAGGATTTGGACCTAAGACTTCGTGGCCTTGAAGAAGTCACTTAATCTCTCTGAGGCTCATTTTCCAATTCAAAACACGAGGCTATTGCTTTTTTTTTTTATCCTCATCTGAGGACATTTTTCCATTTTTTTGTTCAGATAGAGTGGGAGGAAGAGAGAGAGAGAAACATCAACGTGAAAGGGACACATCTAGTGGCTGCCACCTTGCACAACCCAACCAGGGCCGGGGACAAACTGCAACCAAGGTACATGCCCTTAGCGGGAACAGAACCAGGGTCTCTTTGGACCACAGGCCAATGCTCTAACCACTGAGCTAAACTGGCCAGGGTGGCTATTGCTTTTGTACTAGAGATAATTGTGTAAAGCACTTGGCTCATGAATGCTCAGAAAATTGTACATTTTTCATCAACTGTATTGAGATACAATTTACATATAATGAAATGCATGCATTTTAAGGACACAGTTTGACGAGTTGGGAAATGTGTACACCCATGTGACTACTCCAATCAACATATGGAACATCTCTATCACCTCTGAATGTTCTCTTGTGCCTCCTTGCAGTCAATCTGCCACTTCATCCCTTCCTCCAGGCAAGCACTCATCTGCTTTGTGTCTCTATAGATTAAATGTGTCTTTTTCTAGAGCTTTATATAGACAGAATCATACAGCATGTGCTATTTTGGGTCAGACCTCTTTTGCTCAGCATAATGTTTTTGTGATTCATTCATGTTTTTGTGTATATTACTGGTTTATATCTTTTGAATAAATGGTAGATTCTGTTTTCTCACTGTAGCAAGATTATTCTTCTTCATAGGGGCCTTTGGCCATTACCTTATTTTACAGGTATAACTGAAAATCGGTGAATTATAAATAGATTTAAATAATGCCTGAGACGATAATGTCAAATTCTTTTTGTAAAAATTCATTGTTAGTAATAATAATAACTAACATTTATTAAATACTTATTTTGTGTTGGACACAAAATACAAAATTGGAGGTGTATTAGTCATTTATTGCTGTGTAACAAATACCCCAAATTTAGCGCCTTCAAACAACAAGCACGTATTATCTCGAAGTTCCTATGGGTCAGGAATTCAGAGCTGGCTAAGGTTGGTGGCTCCAGGTCTCTCCTGAGGTTGCAGTTAAGATGTTGGCTAGAGCTGCAATTGTCTGAAGACTTGGTGTGGCTAGCAAGCCGGTGCCAGCTATTGGCAGACGGTCTCAGTTCCGTCTCGGGTGGAACTTTCCAGAGGGCTGCCCGAGTGTCTTCTCAACATAGATTCCTTTCCCCAGAGTGAGTGCTCCAAGAGAGAGCAAGGGTCAGCTGCGATGTCACTTATGACCTAGTATCAAAAAAATTACATACTGTCATTTTCCCACATCCTATTAGTTGCACAGGTCAGTCCTATGTGGTGTAGGAGGGGACAGTTGTGGGTTGAATTGTGTTCCCGAAGAAGAAATCCTAACCCTGATACCTGCAAATTGACCTTATTTGGAAACAAGGTCTTTGTAGATGTAACCAAATAAAAGTGAAATCATCCCGGAGATGGTGGTGCTTAAACCCAGCGACTAGTGTCCTTGTAAGAAGAGAGAGATTCCTAGACAGGGAGACACACAGGAAGGCAGGCCATGTGAAGACAGAGGCAGAGATTACTGTGCTGCATCTACAGGTGAGCAGGTGCCAATGATGGCCAGCAACCACCAGAAACTAGGCAGCAAAAAGGTCTTCCCTAGAGACTTCACATGGAGTATGGCCCCACCAGCACCTTGATTTTGCATGTCTAGCTTCCAGAACTGTGAAAGCACTCTGCTTCTGCTATTTTAACGTCACCCAGTTTGGGAAAATGTATTATGGCAGCTCTAGGACACTAGGGCAGGGACTAAATAATGTCATAAATACTAGGAGACGGGGATTATTGGGGCTCAAGGGGAGAACTCACTTTGATAGGGTAGTTAGGGAACGCGATTCAATTTAGGCAGATGCCCAAAGAATAAGAAAAAGCCAATGAGGTAAGAAGTAGGAGGAAGAGCGTTTCCGTGAAAGGAGAGGAAGAGGCTGGTGTATTTGAGGAAAGGTCAAGAGGTCAGCCTTGGTTGTTTCCTATGGGTCAAGACAATAATTACACAGAATAGGCGGGGAAGACGAGCGGAGAGTAGATCACACTGAGCTCACAGACCATTGGGGGAGTGTGGATTTTATTAAAGGGCAATAGAAAGTGTTTCAAGCTGCAGAGTGGCGTGCTTTTGATTTTAGAAGATGACGCTGGCTGCCACATGCACAATACATTGTAGAGAGGCAAGAATGAAGAAGTGAGAAGACCAATTAGGAGGAGAAATGAAGATTAAAGGAAGTAGATAATTAGAGACACAGATTGGTGCTCAATGTACAAGACTTACTATTTAGATGTGGGGGACAGAGAGAAGAAAACAGGAAGAATAAGGATGATGTCTACTAAATTCAAATACTCTTCTTCAAGTAATTAAAAATTCTATTGATTTCAAATATGGGTTTTATCAATTATGGGATATTCAACTTTAGAATTCTTTGTCAGTCACTATTGCCTATAGGAAAGCAATTCACACTCCTTAGGATGGCATAAGGCCAGTCTCAATCAGTCCCTTGCCTAAATGGCCAGATTCACCTCCTCTACCCACATCTCGTCATGCTGCGTGGCGTATCCTTCTGGGAACACTGCGTGCCTACAGAACACATTCTATTCTCTCTGCCTGGAAGTCCTTCTAGCTCAAATCCATGAAGCTTTCCATACCAGCAAGGTGTTTCAGCATTCCTGCGTAGCTCCCACCGCTTTCTGCATACCCTTTTCTTTGTTCCTATCCCATCATCTACTATCTCCTTTCATATGTTAGATGTCTGTATTTCCATTAACCATGGCCTCCTGAGATCAAATAAACAAATCTAATTCTTATTTTCGTCTATGTTTGCTCCAAGCACTATTTCTGGTTCATTAAAGAGACTCAGTTAATGTTTCTCAAATGAATAACAGATGGGGTAGAGATATTTGACAGTTATTTGGTCAATAGAATTTTTTCTGATAAATATCAAGATGTTATATTTTCTTCCTAAATTAGAATCAAAGAACCTCGAACACCCACCAGAACAGACAGAAATGTGATACACGCTTTTACTGAAACATTCATTTGACAAATATTTACTGAGCACAATCAAGCGTCTATCATGGTTTAAGTGTAGCAGGAAATGGGATTGACAAAGCTTCGATTCTCATAGATATTAATTACATTCTTTTGAGAAAGACAAAAATAATCAATTGTATAAAACAGTGAATACACTACCTTCGGATGGTGACAAGGGTTACAAAAGAAATAAAGCAAGGGTGATGTGATTGGGACTGAGTAGCCATCTCTGATAGGCAATTAGAAAAGAGTTCTGTGAGCCATGCATGTGGAAATCTGGGGGGGAAGTTTTCCAGAGACGGACCCTGACTGCAAAGGCACAGAGTGGGAACCATTGTGTTATGTTTGAAGAAAAAACAAAGGTAGTGATATACACTAAGCTCTATTTCAAATGTCATGGCAACCCTCAGGAAGATGGTGTCAATGGGGGAAGAGGAGAAACATCTATAAAAAAAATTAATTAATTAATTAAAATAAAAAGGAAAATCAGCCCTGGCTGGTTTGCTCAGCAGTAGAGCGTGGGCCCACGGACCAATGAGTCTCAGGTTCGATTCCAGTCAAAGGCACGTACCTTGGGTGTGGTTCATCCCTGGCCCTGGTCAGGGTCATGAGGGAGGCAACCAGTTGATATGTCCCTCTCACGTTGATGTTTCTTTCTCCCTTTTTCTCTCTCCCACTCTGTCTGAAGATAAATAGAAAAATATCATCAGGTGAGGATTAAAAAAAAAAGAAAGAAAGAAAATATTTTTTCATATATTTTAAAACTGTTCATATATTTTTAAATTGTTCATATATTTTAAAGCTAATTTAAAATTTTATTACAATAATTACAAATCTATATCTATCTATCTATCTATCTATCTATCTATCTATCTATCCATCCATCCATCTACCTACCTATCTATCTACATGCTTCCCTTTCTTAACTTACCTCTATCATTGCTATTACATTGATTTAAAATTTTTCAATGGCTGTATAGTATTTCTACATGGATGCAATACAGTTTATTCAATCAAATCTATGATAAACACAGGTAAATAAACACCTATGGTAAACATCTTTAACTCTAAATATTTTGCACATACATGATTCTTTTTCCTTGTGACAAATTCTTAGAAGAGAAAATGTTGAGTCAAACACATTTTATTCAGCAAGACTAATTTGCCTTCGGTAAGTTTGTAACAGTTTTCCAGGGGAGTCCAGGCAAATGGGCTTCCTAAGTGGCAGTCACAGAGGTTGGTGCCTGATGGGAGTTGGCTTGTTTCCTCTGTCTGGAAGGAGAGTTGTCATTTTCCCGAGCAAAGCTACGAATTGTCATTGGAGCTGCCATGTTTGGGTTGCCTCCGTGGGTGGCCTTGCATTAGCAATTGTTTCTACAGTTGGCAGGGTTATAGATGCAGCCTTGACCTACTGGAAGTGGCTCAGAGTTGGCCAAAGCCTTCTCACTGGACAGCATGAGAGGAACCCACCTAATGAAATGCCAATATGGTTATTGCTTTCTGATTCAACTATAAATTTTCTTCAAGCATCTTACTGAGACAAAGTCTGAGAGCTTCAAAGCTTTGCCAAACTGATCACCCATAGAATTAGGAAGTGGTCAATTTACGGGGAGAAAAAAAAAATCACTGAGGATTCAAAGGAGAAGCCATTGCTAAACCTACCAGCTTCTGCTTTTCATTGACTATCTCAAGGAAGCATTTGGGGCCTTCACTGCTCTTGACAAAAAAAAAGCAACACAGGAAAACTATGTGTGAGTGAGGAGAAATAATTAAATACATGACTCCCTGCAAGTTTTAAAAATTAATAGTCAAGTCACTTAAATTCTCTCTTGTAATCTTAGAAATTTACAACTGGGAGGGTTTTGAGATATTATTTTGATTTCTTACCTCTAAAGAAGCAAAGGTCCAATTCAGATGTAAAAATATTTTCAGGAGTTCTGATCTGATGGTAATAACTCTTTAGCTTGTTGTTTGAGAATGTACACAATGACAAAGGTTCTGTGAATTCAGAAACACCTTTCAAGTTTATTTAACTATTCCAGAAACAAATCTACCTACCTCTAAAACAGAAGCATGTATATCAGCAAAACATATCACATTTTCAGTCTACAACAGTACAGTGCATGGAAGACTTGCAATGAACTTCGAGCTCATTTCTTACCTCTTCCACACCCCAAGGGTCTGTCAACTACAGACTGGGAATTATTGAGCTTGTAATTTTACCAACGAGGAAACTAAAGTGTATGAAGATGTTGTGAATTATCCGAACCACAGAGATAGAAAGAAGGTAGAGGCAGAGCCAGAACACCTGATTTTTTTCTTGAAGGGTCTTTCCTGGGCCGGGTTGGGAAGACAACTAAACCATTTATTAACTAGTGTGATCTTGGGCAGGTCACATAAACTCACTAAACCTCAATACCTTTATGCATGAAATAAATATTGAGTTATATAATTCATGTGGATGCTTCCTTTGAAAGTTCAATGCATACTAGAACAAGTGCTCCAGACACATTAGTTATTTTTTACTATCATTATTTTGATTATTTCCATTTCCACAATATCTCTACTTTGGGCTTTGCAACAGACAAATTAAAGAGTCCTAAATCTTCTTTATAATTTCCCTGCCAGGATGCTTTGCTTATCAATTCTTTAATTATCTGATGCAATCCCATATAATCAAGCCTGCAGAGATGCCTTTTAATTTTGGGAGTGGAGGGAAGCAGTTCCTTCCGTGTAATTTATAAACTAAACTTGCCTCCTGGGTATTTACACAAGAGCACAAATTTATTTGTCAGGAAACTGCAGGAATAAATTGCCTTTAACTCTTCTCCCACAATTATGTGCCATGTATTTCCATCATTTGTGCCCATCTTTGTGCAGAGTGATACTCAGTTTGTTTTTTAAAAAATGAAACCCAGTATGTCTTTGCTTGTAGGATCATGAACTCTGCTGAAAATATGCTATTATTTCTGCTGTGAAAATTAGTCTATTCACTGGGGTTTTATTTAAATACATTGTTAAAGTAAAACAAATATAAAACAGCAACATCCTGATTTCTCAACACTACGATTAGATATAGAGAAACTCAGAGGTCTCTCTTTTAACTCTCCTGTATTTTCTTTTTCATTTTTTTTTTTTTTGGCTGGTATGGTCATTAGGATCAACAGTATAGTCAAAATGCTACTCTAAAACAAACTATAGCAGGAACTAAGAATTTTATTATATTTTGCAAAAGACTATGGTGAGTTTGCTTCAAATTGCTTTTCCATGGGCTCAGCGAAAACACATTTGGTGCTTGTCTTTCTGGACCACACATGCATATTGCAAAGTAACAGACATTGGAGAGGTGTTTGTCTGAGACAAAACTAGGCAATAAGAGAGCAAAGTGTTCACCGTTCCTTAGATGTACATCTTGAACCAAACTGACACTAGTCATTTTGGCTTAAAGCTTCCTGAATCTGCTGCAATAAAAATTGTTTGCCACCAGAGGACATGATGAACTCCACAGGAAGGGTGTCAAAATCCTAGTCACAGGAAGAACGGGAAGAAAGGGAAGAGTGGGAACCGGTGGAGACAATATCCCGGCTGTGCCTTCCCATGGTCAAGACAGCGTCTTGGCTCAAACACAGTGATTTGATCTTAGACTAAACACTTAACCTCTTTGACCGCTTTTCCTCATTTATAAAGTGGGAATAATAATAACCTTGGCCAGTTGTAATTCTCAGTGTTGCGGTGAGAACCAAGCCAGATGATGAATGTAGAAGTGTTTTGTAAATGATAAAGGTGCACAAAGTTATGTAAGTAAAATCATAGCTATTATAAAAGTCTCTCTCAATTCGTTTCCACGTTCCAAGGAAGAAATTAAGTAGGTTATCAAAGAAAGGTCAACTTTAATTCCTAATTTTCACACATAATGAAATATGCATCATCTGAGAGAACTAAAACAATGCTTTTATTCTTGCATCATAAAAAAACAAGAATAAGATCCTCTCTCTCTGCACATGGCGATCTAATCGTGCTTTGCTGAGCTTCATTTCCTCTACTGTGGACGTTCTTATCTGCCTATCAGAGGTTGGGGTCATGATGTTGAAACCCTATATTCACTTTTATCTCCCACCTCTCACAGTTTGCTTGATGTAATCCGTATCAGGACGGCCTTATTTCCCTCTAAAATATTTTTTGGTTAATCACTAGGTAATTTAATTGAGACAGCAATTGCTTTTCAAAAATAAGAGATTGTATACAGTTTCCATTTTGATGTATACTGATACCCAAATTTTTGATATATACTAATACCCAAATTTATCATTTTATCTTTTTTTTGTATATCCCTCTTAAAATTTTTTAGCAGCTTTGAAACTTTTTACATAAATTTTTAACATAAAGTATCTAATCCAACACCATACTAAAATGTGTTATTTCCTAATTTTAAATTAACGACCAACATTGGAAAAAAGCTTTTCATAGATGTGATCGGGCTGGGGATCAGACTGGAAAGGAATGTTTTTTTTTTAACAAGAGTTGGAGTGCTTGGGAGGGGAATAGTATTTGTTCTTTTTAGGCAAATCTTAATTTTTTCATGTTGATTGCTGTCACCAGTTACCTTTAATTTAAATCCCTGATTAGTTTCCAGAAACGCTGGCCCCGGTGGACATGTTACTTTTTGAACGTTATTTTAGAAGGATTCTGGTGCCTGTGTCCTTGCCATAGAGCAAACAGGGGACTGGGGAGTAAAATCTCACAGATGAGTTTCATAATGAAACACAGATACAGGGTGTTTTCTTAGCGATGCTTCTAGCCCACAGGGGGAACTCGCGGCTGCTATAGCAGCAGCCAGTGTGTGTTTGGTGGCAGGATTCATATGTGACGACCCAGCACGCATAGCCCAAACCATCCATGTGATTTACCAGTGAAGCAGACTGCCCCTGCTTCCTTTAAGAAGAACAGTGCCTGTAAATAGTCATCATGAGACATGCACTCCTGGGCACACTTGGTGGCTCGTTCATTATTCTGTTTGGTGGAGTGGTGAGGTAGGAGAATAAAAAGAGTTATTGTTCACATTTCCATGTGATTTGACTCAGGCATGTTTTAAAGGGTGGTTTTTGTTGCAGAGAGATGAAGATTTGATCCTGCACTGCTCCTAAAGTAAATATTTATTCTTAATTCTATCTAAATGAACCTTGGATTCCGCCATTATTTTTTTCCCCTTGTATTTTCTCTTCTCATTAAAATCTCCGATGCTACTTTGTCATAGTTTCCACCCCGACTCAGGGTCTCATGCTCATTATATGTTGGCTCTGAGTTTTGGGACAAAGGTCACTTAAAGAAGAGAAAATCATGTTAAATAAAACTTGGAGACAAAATTTGAATATGGCAACAACTACAAATCTGTTATAAATATAATGAGTTCTTACTACTTTTTCTTCAGAGAAAAATTCATGACATCAAAAAACTATCTTTAACTATTTAACCTTTATTTCATAAAACATTGTCTTTTAACTTCTTACTGGTTTATCTTGTTTTGGAAATATAAATGATTGCTTAAGTGACATATTGACTTTGGTGAAGCCACAAGCCAATTACATGTCTTCCCAAATAGATTTAGTTCATGGAGGGATGGAAATGAGGATATGTAGAAAACAATATACATATAATTGAAAATTCAATGGAAACAAGAATAAAAGCCATTTAAACATGAAATCTGTTGTAAGTGTCAAGGTGAAAAAAAAAGAAGGTACATTTTATCTTTTACAGAATCAAATAAAAAAAAACCTGGACTAGAACAATGAGAAAGATGTAATGGTAGAACTGGGTAAAAGGAGTACCAACTGCCATTTATAAAACACTTTCTATGTGCCAGGCATGTAAAAAATATAGTCTTTATCTCATATATAGGTGCACCCAAAGGTGAGCCTTTTGGGTTATAATAACTCAACTTCTTGAACCATTTCATTTTACTCCTTCTCCAGCATGTAAGATATTTACTGCAGTTATATTCACAAAGACTGACATGGATTTCGTGCTGCCCACACAATGCCCAGGGCCAGGAGGGAAGCTAGCATGACATCATTACTGTTCTAAAGGTGGCTCTCATGGCGTTCTCCCATCGAGAGCTCAGGTTTAATATCACCAGCAATCTCATACACTGAGCGCTATAAATGTTATCGTTTTCACAATTTCCTTCTGTACTGTTATGCTTTTGTTTATTGTGTTGTTTCTGCATTAAAATTGAATTACTTAAATTTTGTTATATGTGTCTTCTGTGTGTGTGATCCTCTGAATATGGTGGATCAGAGCAATAGAACAACTTAGCTAAAGAAGAAAACATTATAAAATAAATAATGAAGGTGATGTCTTGGTAGGTTGTATGATGCTAAGTAGTATGAACTGTTGAAGAAATTGCATCCATTATATCCTCACCCAAGGATATTTTGGTGTTGTTTTGGCATCAGTGAGTGTCAATGTTACAGTTTGGGGATTCGTAAAACTTAATTTTTGAAATTAATAGGATTCTGCTTTTTTTCTGCTAATTATTCCTTTTAGTGGTTTGCTGAATGAGATGCAGGTCCTAGGTTCTGGAAGAGGAATCTTTAAAATGGCTTGAGCACTAACAATATTATTGTCTCCTCTAATTAAAAAGCTATCAGCAGGTTCTGTGCTTTAAATGGTTAAATTCTGTATATCTGTTAGAAAATATTTTTTAAATCATTGATTCAAAGATTGTTACATTTAGAGGATTTTAAGTGATTCAGAAAAGATAACACAGGAAAGAAAAGAGAATTTGATTTTGCTAGACATTTTTTTTTTCTGAAGGGTAAATTCCATAGGAGACAATGGAATAATATATTTTTATTTATGTATTTATTTATTTTTAATTCTCACCCAAGGATATTTTTCCATTGCTTTTTAGACAGAGTGGAAGGGAGAGAGGGAGAGACAGAGAGAAACATTGATGTGAGAGAGAGACATTAATTGGTTGCCTCCTGCACAACCCTCCACCAGGCCTGGGGATCAAACCTGCAACCTAGATACATGCCCTTGACTGGGATTCCACCTGAGACCCCTCCATCTACAGGTCGATGCTCTCACAGTGAGCCAATCCGACCAGGGCTGGATTAATATATTTAAAGTGATAGGGGAAAGTTAACTGTCAACCTGGAATACTATACCTAGTTCAGTTATCATTTAAGTAGATCTAAGGACTTGCTTTTTAGTGAGACCATAGGGCAGGTAGGGAAATAGAAGTCGAGAGCAGTGAGATCCCAGAGAGAAATAGAGATGCAAAGGTCAGTTGAAGGAACTATGGGGGCAACTTGCAGAAATATTTTTAAAAGGAGTAACTGGGATCCTGATTGTCACAAATATATTCTGTCATTTGTAATAAGTCCTTGGTTTGAAATATTATTTATGGGTTTGTTTTTGGTTTTTTTTGTCACTCTGCTTTTTTCCCTACTCCCCATTTTAGGCAGGTATCTTCCATCTCTTATTGTTTGAGGAGAGGGATGTGGTAAATTTCCTAGCAAATATTTTTCATCGGGATTTTGTTTCTAGAAGACTAAGATTCTGATATTGGAAAAGACTCATAGACACAGATCAAACAAATGGACACAATATGAAAATGTGAGGGAGCAATTCTAAAAGTCTCAAAGGAATCACCTCCCTATAGTCTCCCCATCCTGTAGTCTTGCCTCTATGATTTCCCATGCTAGAAGAAGAGAAGGTAGGAAAGAGAAAAATGGAAAGAGAAGACTCAAGGGTAGAGTGGAACTCTACCTCCTGAAAGATCTAGAGATGGCCCAAGTCCTCAGAGAGCTTTATGGAATTCAATACCAGAAATACATTGTGTCCCTTTTATCGCCCAAGGCAACACACCACAGAAGCAACAGCTTGGCATAAGTAGAGGGGATTATAAGCAGCCTTATAAAAAAAAATTCTGTATACAAAAAAATAAAAAATTCAAAATTCATAGAATTGCTAGAAGAATTAGGCTGCCTAGTGCAATGAACATCTCAGTGGTCATCTTTGTGGACATATGACCTAATAACATGGTAGCACACTTCCCCCAAAGTCTTGGCACTCCTTGTCACTATAGAACTGTGGACTGACCCAGCTTGGAGTTTAGAGAGAGGAGTGGGCAGATCGTTGATTAAGTGAGCAGAAAGGGCAAGGAGGGAGAAAAAACATAGAGCATAAAGGTTAAAGCTTTATCTGAGAATGAAAAATTAAGTATAGAAAATAAATATAATAGTTCTTGCATATCTGAGTTTGAATGGAGTGATTCATATCCTATGCACTTGCACCTGTCCAAGGGAGACTTTCCATTAGCTCAATTGACACTTGATTTACATTAAATAGAGTCATGGGTTTAAAGATATAATACTCCTCATAATATAATAGATTTATTTTAATATTCAGATTGCTCAACTCTAGACTTCAAGAAAACACAGTAGACTAGCTGACAAGGACAGAGGACGCCCTTCTTATTAAAATTCTTTACAATGATGAATTCAATATAACTGATAGCTGATTTTGAAAGAAATAAGGGAAATCCCAAGGGCCAGAAAGAAACAAAAGCCAGTGGTAAGTTCTTATTTTTTAATTTTTTTTTTGGAGCAGCAACCACCAGAAGCTTTGAACCCATATACTGTTTTTTAATGCTGAGGATTGGGATTTGGGTGGTGACAATGGAGACATAGGGCAGGGAAGCTAGAACTGAGTTTCCTGGATAATTCTTGGAGCCCGGAGGAATCTTCCAATCAGGAACAGAGGACTCGGATAACTCTACCACCAGCTTTCTAGATCAATAAGGCTTATCTGGATGAGAAAAAAAGTGTCACCTATAAGGTGTAAAAACCCAGTGTGTTGTACATACATACAGTGCCTTCAAAATGAAAAAGTAGAAAAGGTGAGGGGCTCTACCTACACGTTTCCCCCTGTGTTTCCTTGGAGCCCACGCACAGGTGGTCAGTCAGACTAGCAGGGCGCCACTGCTGGGTCAAGGGGAGGACGCAAAAACAGTGACAAGCATAACCATAATAGCTTTCACCACCGCTGACCCAAACAAAACCAGAGTCTGTTAGCAAGAAAAAGGAGGAAGAATGAATATTAAGTAGGCAACTAGTGGTGTATGCCTTAAATACCCAGCCAATAAATTAATTGCATTAACAGGTTAAATGAGAAGATTCATAGGGTCCTCTTGTTAGTGCAAAAACAGCATTTGGTGAAATAATAATCAGTCAACTGGAAACATTAGGAAGTTTCTTTAACACGATAACGGGCACATGTCAAAACCACTAGCACACATTACACTTAATGCTGAAACTTCAGAACTTATTCTCTTTAAAGCGAGGAGCAAGGCAAGGGTGCCCATTATCTTCGATACAGCAGTAAGTAAACAAATGATCGTCGATTTGTTTATTCAGTGAAACTCTGTTCATCACTGAGAACGAATGCCCTGGATCTTCATCAACGTGGAGATGTCGCAAACATATATGAAGTTATATACTGTATGAAGCCATTGATGTAAAGTTTGAAAATCTAGAAAATGCTACTACATATTTCTAAGAACATCTGCGTGTAATAAAAGTAGAAGCCACAGCGCACTTGACCTGGGGTGAGAGTGAAGGAAAGGAATAAATGGCAACTACAAAGAGTCTTTTACTAATTTGAAGTACTTTATTTCTTTTTTCTTTTTAAAAAATATATAAAACAAATGTGTCAGAATGTGTTAAACTGGATTATGGATATGGTTGTCTCTTTTTTTATCCCAGATGCAAGGGTATTTTTATTTTATTTTTTATTTAATTAATTTATTTTTGTTACAGATGTTTCTTCTTTTCCCCCCACTGTTACCCCCTCCCCCCTCCCCACCCTGTCCCCAGCTTTGTTGTCCATGTCTATTGTTCATGCATATATGCATATAAGTTCTGTGGTTTATCTCTCCCTACCCCACCCCCTCTTCTGGGGATTGTCAGTCTGTACCCCACTTCCACGTCTCTGGGACTACCCCGTTCCTCAGACTGTTATGTTCATGATATTCCACAAATAAGTGAGATCATGTGATATTTGATTGTCTCTTTTATATTCCTTTCTGCACATTTCTGAATTTTTCACATCTTTTGTAAGGAGAAAAATCTCCAGAATGTCTTTCTTTTGTCCCTGAGGTAGTGTGTGTCAAGCCCTGGAATCCCAAGAGTGTTTGGGGAGGGGGTTGTCTGATGTCCCACGTGAGACAACCAGACCCAGGAGCCACAAGGGAGAGTGTTGATCATACCGCCTGCAGGTCGCCCTGGCTCCTTGCCCCTCACCTCCTGCCCTCACCAGCACCTTGCGGAGGCCCCCGGACTAGGAGCCCACAGTTAGCTGGTCCTGATTCGTGTTGCTTCTGCAGAGCCCCTTTTCCTAAGTGGGAGGAAGATACTTGACTCTCAGGTGCACTTGCAGATGAGCAATTTATAACAAAAATCAATCATTGTTTTAGGTCTCAAGTGTTATAACTGTGTACTACGTGACACATAAAGCTGTCTTTTCCTTCCTGCCACGCAGACACTCTGCCATTTTCCCCAAGGCTGGGTCACACTTCCCAAGTGGGCCAAGCTGAAGAAGCCCCCTTGGGGATGCACTGTGCCCGAAACCAGCCCCTCCCCCACCGGGACAAGACCCCGACGCCCCAGAGGACCCGGCTGCCGCTGGGGGCAATGGTACCGGTTCCTCTTCACTTTTAGGAGCTCCTTGAGGCTGGGTCTCTCCCACCCCTATTGTCACCACAGGGGAGGGCAGAGGCTCTGCGCATCCCTTTGGATAGACTAGGTCTGGCTCCGTGATTTGCGGGCCCCACCGCAAAATAAAAAATGTGGAACTCCTTGTCCACGCACTGAGCACAGGGCGCTGTGTGATGGCCTGGGGCACTCTTCCATGAAGCTGTCCTGGGCCCTGCTCAGCTTCCTGAGGCCTGTGATGAGCTCTCTTGCCTCCTAAAAACTTGTCCCTCTCCCCTAACCTACCCCCCCAGCCAGGTACCCAAAGGATGAAAACTCTCCCGCTTCATTCAGAGAGCCGCCTGGCTGGCATGGCTGATGGCTGTGGGCGCGTCTCTGATCTGTTTCCATGGCCCGTCACAACAGAAGAGTCTGAACTGGTGTATCTCCCAAGGTGGAGCCTGCTAGATGTTGAGCATTTGCTGTGCACCAGGAACTAAACTAAGGTCTTTGTACTTATTATCTCATTTAATCATTCTAGATACTTTATTTGTAGGTATTACTATTTCCATTTACAGACAAAAACAAAACAAAACAAAACAAAACAAAACAAAAAACCCTGAGATTATCCCACTAATAAGTTTTCGAACACTTATTTTACCTGGAGTTCTTATTTATTTTATAAATAAGAAAATAACCCAAATGGGTCATTAATTAAAAAAAACAGTAGCTCAGTGTCAGACAATGTGTTTAAAGCCCCACAATTCAGAGGACCAGATTCTATGGGGGCGAATCCACAAGAACTCAATACCTCAAGAAGTTTGTAAGTCACTTGAGGTCATGGCACTTTAAGGACAAATATCAACAAATAATCGGAGGGTCATTAAGATTGCCTGCAGATAGTCTATCTCCTTCTGTAACATGATAGGATTGCATTGTCCCAACTACTTATGGCCATGTGGTTTGCTTTTTCCAGTGGTATGTTGATCCGTTGGATTAACATGAACAGGAGAGAAGAAGGTTTAAGAGTCTGTATAGCTCTGTTACGTTAGCTTTCCCTCTGCCATGCAGACAACTCATGCCCCAGATTGTGACTGCTCTGCCATCCACAGACCCAAAAAACTAACAATAACAACATAAAGCCCCCGGATGACCTGTGGTTGACATAAAGCATAATCCTTTGTTGTTAGAAGACATGGAGCATTTGGGGATTGCTTATTATTGTAGTTTAACATAATCCATCCTGATGAATACAAAAGGGAATGAATGCTAAGGGGAAGTAGCCCTAACTTGTCCCTATTGCAGTTGAAAAGAGACTAGCTCTGGATAGCCAGAAGAGAAACATTCCTGTAACATTATGCATATTTGACTTATCTTAACCTAAATATAATAACAGTAAAATATATATGCATTGCTCACTATGCATCCCTGTTCAACACGCTTTATTTATTATTATTATTTTTTTTTAATCCTCACCCGAGGACATTTTTCCATTCTTTTGTTCAGATAGAGTGGGAGGGAGAGAGAGGAAGAGAGAGAGAGAGAAACATCGACTTGAAAGGGACACATCGAGTGGCTGCCACCGGCACGACCAACCAGGTCCGGGGACAAACTGCAACCAAGGTATATGCCCTTAGCGGGAACCGAACCCAGGTCTCTCTGGACCGCAGGCCGACTCTCTAACTGCTGAGCCAAACCGGCCAGGGCTCAACACGCTTTATAAATATTAACTCGTTTAGTTCTCACTACAACCTCTAAAATAGTCATTTTTATCTTCATTTTAGAGGTCAACTACCTTGCTCAAGATCACACTGCTGAGAAGTGAGCTGGGATTTGAACTCGAGGAGTCTGATTCCAAAATGCATACTTTTGACTACAGAGTTCTACTTCCTCTTTGTACTTCAACATGGAAACCAGTTTAGGGAGCGCAAAATCTGCCTCAGAGTTGCAGAGAACACAGATTGTTCACCTCTTCATCGTGTAAGTGACTCCGACACCCCTTGCTTTCAGCAATAGGACTCTGGTTTTTTTCAGGTACTGCTGCCTCCTCCACCTCCAGCCAACCTGGTTTGCATGGGGTTGACACTGGTCCTGCTCTAAGAACACATCTGGATTGCCTTAACCTAGCCAGCCTGTCTCCTCCCTCACATCAGCCTGGAGATCAGAGTCAGTGGGAGAAGCTAGTTCGTGTTTCTGGGGGAAAGAAAGGCTTCTTACTCCACCACTGCAGCTGGCAGACAATGAGGGTAAACCCTGGCTCACAGCCACCTTAGAGCTCCGAGTGTCAAGGCTGAAATTCGCAAACCTAACATGGAACAATTCTAGAGCAAGCAAAGTCAGTCCCCAGCAAGCTACCCCAGGAGGCAAAGCCAGTGAGCCATGCTTCTGTCATTGCTCGGTCCCCATATCAAGCCACACCTGAAGGCAGATGTACCAGTGGACTTGGAGTTTCATTAGTCAATTAATGCCTCCCTTCACCTTAATCCATTTTGAGTTGGCTTTTCTGTCACTTGCAGCAAAAAGATTCTTAACGCATACAAAGGTAAATAAAACGAAAAAAAGCAACCATAAAATACACTGTGTTCTATACAAAGGCAGAGCCTATTCATTTCTACCGTGATGGTCAATCTGAATTAAAGTAGCTGAATTCACCATTATGAAAAAGCAAGAATAAAAACTGAACAGCAACTCCATTTCATTAACTTGGGAGATGTCTCAGCAATTTAATGGCAACAGTTACAGTCCTGTGAATCTTATGTGTTTTTGTTTTGTTTTGTTTTATTTTGAAACAAATGACTAAAAATCACTTCTAAAATGGCACCTTTAGTCATTGTTGCAGTACAAGGGGCCCTGCTCAATGCTGTTTGAAGAATTTGTTGGACTTTGTTTTTATGATAGTGAAAATGCATTCTGTCACATCACTAGGCCTCCCTTTTAAAAAGGAATTCTGGTCCAGCTGTTGCGACTCAGAGGTTGAGCATCGACCCATGCACCAAGAGGTCACCAGTTTGATTCCCAGTCAGGGCACATGCCCAGGTTGTGGGCCAGATCCCCAGTGGGGGGCATGCAGGAGGCGGCCAATCGATGTTCTCTCTCATCAATGTTTCTATCTCTCTCTCCCTCTGCCATCCTCTCTCTCTCAAATCAATAAGAAAAAAACAATGTTTTTAAATAAAATAGCAATTACTTCTGGTGGCTCTTTTATGGTAGTAGTTTTATTTATTACTTGTTGGTTGAATGACCCAATCAAAGCTCCAATGAACGAATTTAAGAAAGGCTTTAAAAAAGATGTCGCTCACCGCCACACAGCATTCATGCACATTCGGAGATGTGTCCTCCGTCAGTGACGAGCTCTGTCCATGCCATGCCCGCCTCGCACGCAGGTTCGCTCTGTGACTCCCTCCCTGGCTGATGCGGAAGCTGTTTCCTTCCAAGCTTTCCAAGTATGACAGTTACTGTGTTGGTACAGTCACAACAGGGATTAGAAACTTTTCCTGTAAAGGCCAGATAGTAATATCTTAGGCTTCGTGAGTCACCATCTCTGTCATAACTACTCAACTGTTGTTGCAGCAGGAAAGCAGCCGCAGACACCAGACCAACGAGTGAGCGTGGCCGTATTCCAATAAAAGTTTATTTACAAAAACCGGCTAGCTTTGCCTCCCCTGGTGTAAGATAATGACATCGGGAGGTGTCGGGCAGACATCGCAGACCTGTGAGGTTTTGGTTCCCTAGGTCTGAGTGGTTTTAAGGGGTCAAATCATTTGATCTGGGCAAAATAGCCAATATCTTGAATCATAATATTCCCTTCGGTTAGCATCGACTATCATTACGAATCACTGTCAGATGAAGAGAGTGTGAAAATAATTTAATGAGCGCCCCCATGTGCCAGGCACCGCGCTGTCAGCTCGATTTCTCTGACATCCTGTCGTTCTCACTATAACCTGGGGAAGAGAGGTGTTTAGAGGTAGACATGTCTAGTGGGAAAGAGAACATGTACTGGTGTGAGACAGTGACCGCTACGGAAAGAACATGAGTTTGGGCAGATAGACTTGATTTTAAGTCCCGGCTTCACCGCCTGTTCCATATGACCTTGGCCAGATTTTATACTTCTCTTCTCTTCAGTTTTCTTATTTATAATAGAAAATGTATAATTATTGACAAAACTATATTGTAACTATAACTGATAATGTCACCTGCATTTTGGAGACATTGTGAGGGTTTATTGAAGTGAGCAGACAAAGCATATAGCATGGGAACGTGGTGAGTACTCATTAAACGTGAGCCATTCCTTGTCATACACGTGACAAGAAAATGACTTGCTGGAGGTCACACCGCAGGATGGGTTGCAATAGGATTTGCACTTCAGCCTGAGTTCGAAGCAGGCAAACTTCCCAGTGTGTGGCACTGCTGCCCAGCTATAAGTCTGACGTGGTGGCATTCAGTTCATGCATGGAAATTGCTCCGTCTGTCAAAATACAAAATTTCCAAAGCCAGGTGAGTCCGTGTGCCGGGCCATGGAGGTTGGGTACATGTTTCTGGAAGTACATGTGACGTATCCAGCAGACCTTGAGGCTGAAGGTGCCATGTAATACCTGTTTTGTCTTTCCTCCTCCCAAAGACACTATGGGAGATACTCTTGACCTTCTAAGTCTAGTTCAAAATCTCTTGATGCCAAACTCTAAACAGCTGTAAAATGTGACCTGCGCTCTTAGCCTGTCAGGAATCTCTGTTACCTTGGCGGGTCTGGCCACAGGCAGGACACAAGGGTGCAAATGGCCGGTCACTCCACCTCTGCTCTCTCGAAAGGAGCAGGAAAAGAGAAGATCAACAGCTGTTGACCGTAGCTCATGACGTCTTTGGTTATGTCAAGGACATTCTGAAGCAAGGTGAATTTAGGAATTTTGAATATCTAGATCCATATCCTTATTTTGCAAATGTGAAGACTGAAGCCCCAGACAGTTAAATAATAAGCCCAAATGAAGACCCCTCCCCCACACGACATATAATTTGGGAGAAAAAAGAAGCCCAAACTCAGGTTGCCAGATTTAACAAACAAAAAGACAGATGTCCAGTTAAATTTGCATTTAAGGTAAATAAATACTTTTTCAGTATCACTAGATCCCGAGCCATAGGTAGGACAATATTTAGGACATATACAGTTACATAAAATATTTATTCTTTTATCTGAACCTCAAATTCAACTGGGCATCCTGTATTTTATCTGGCAAACCTAACCTAAATTAAAACAAAAACAAAAACAATGCTAAGATTTCTACCTTATGAAAAACATTCAGAAGTATTAAGTTAGAAATATGGCTTAAGTGGCCAAAAATGGAGTGGACAAGAAGAAATCAAAACCTCATTAATTGAAGTTGAAAACAATCAGCGGCTGAAAAGAAGTAATGAGAAGCTTCAGAAGAACAAGGAAGAAAAGAAAGAAGGGGATGGAAGGAAAAAAGGGAAAGGCAGACAGAAAAGACCCTTTGGAAGTGGTCTGCCCTTTATCTACATAAACTACCTCGACAAAATAATGCTCCACTTGCTGTTTTTTTCTCTCCAGCCTCTCTCACCACCGCTGTTTCCACCGCACTGGTTATTTCTCTGCCGCACACAGTTACCTTCGTTTTTCTCTGCTAAAATAGCGTTCTATTTCAGTTTTAACTTTTAAATCAAAGCCAGATATCTAGATGATTTAAAACTCAGAGTACCACAAGATTTATAAATGAGATCTCCAGTCCTTTCTTCCACCTTCCGGTTCACTCCTTTGTGGAGCCACTTTTATACTTGGTACCTGTTTGTCAGATGACCAACTGCCCGTTTGCCCAGAACCAAGGGGTTTCATGAGATTTGGCACTGTGGGTGCTACCCCACGGGCAGTCCTGAACAACGTGTGGCCATTCATTGATCACCCTGTCTCTTACTTTAGAGATATTTTTATTTCTCTAAATAAGATATCCCCTATTTTTTGCTCAAGTTATTCATTTTAAACATTATTACAGATTTCCTCCTTTGAGAGGTGAGTATTCATTCGATTGTTTTCAAACAGTAGGTAAAACACATTTCCCACACAGCTCAAGTTCAATGTGGCCTGAAAGGTCAGAAAGAGAATGTGTTTCCTCTAATCCGAGAAAACAGAGTCCACGTGGTATGAGTGTCAAGGTGGCGCTGTATGTCCCGCTGAAAGACTCTCCCCAACCTAGGAATCCTTTTAAATATTCTTCACTTTAATTGCCTCCCCCCCCCGCCAAAGAAGTCAATTTAAATTAAGCAGAATCCATCACTGTGATAATTTTTTAATGAGTAAAGATAATGTACTGTACAGAAATTGAAATGAGGTGTTCCCAAGATCATTTACAGTCTGGAAAAGTCCTCCTAAGAGTCAGCTGAAATTAATGAATCTCAGGGTCTCATGACCATCAATACCTTGTAACTGAAGACTGGGTTCCATAAAAAGAAAAACCCACAATAATAATAGTTATACTTTCCAATGTGAGCATTTAGCTCCTTTCATCCTGAGATCCTGAGGAATTTTATAAACATTAATTAAACCTCACAGGTGTGATTTATTAGATTAACTTGATAGCCATCAAAGGTCTCAATGTGTACCGCATTGTTTAATGGAGCTGGATTGAAAAGAGAAATAAATTAACATCTCAGGCAAAGTGCCACCCTGGGCTAAAGCCCCCAGGATTTGGGGAAGGTCAGGAGAGGAGATATGCACCTAAACTCAACTTTTTGAATTAACAATGATCTCAAAATGGAGTGAACGTTGTTTGATGTTTCCGAATCCCTATTGAAATAGTCCCCCTCCACCGCTTATGTTAGCCTCTCTTTATTGCTTTATCCTTAATATACCTTTAGGTGTCAAGACAGACATGGCTTGTGAAATGAGTGACCTTCAGTTCAACAAAAATAGTTACTACATTTGTGGAAATCCAAACATATTTTTGGTGATGGTTTAGGGTTTTGAGGAATTGGTCAAGGTATAGATTCAAAAACTCAGGTTTTTATTTTACAGGTTATCCAGGTGCTTTCTGGGGTTGAGGGGAGGAGAGGGAGAGAAGTCACTACATGTTTGATGGTAGACTGTGAGCAATATGTTACCTTAATAAATTTTTTTTTTTTCATTTTTTATTCAGATAGAGTGGGAGGGAGAGAGAGAGAGAGAGAAACATCGACGTGAAAGGGACACATCGAGTGGCTGCCACCCGCACGACCAACCAGGGCCGGGGACAAACTGCAACCGAGGTACATGCCCTTAGCGGGAACCGAACCTGGGTCTCTCTGGACCGCAGGCTGACGCTTTAACCGCTGAGCCAAACCGGCCAGGGCTTAATAAATTTTTTTTTGTGCTCAGAAGGCAAATGGTTATAAGTTTAAAATGTTCTCGATGATAATTTTCAATAATGAATTGAGTTTATAGAGGTGAAAAGATTCCCCTTATCCACCCCGTGAACTGAGGGGTTGATTAGCGTGAATAATACAAGGACAATAAACTGGGTTGCTTTGTTTTAGCAAATTCTGAATCAGGAGGGGTCAAATGTGATGAGATTGGGGAACTGGAAAGGCAACTCCCCATGAAGTCTGGTATTCTAAAATAGAATTGGAACTCTGGATTTTAACCTTTTCCTCTTGGATCAGCAACTTCAATCCCCTTATTCAATAGATTATAAATTTAAGTCCTGGAGAACCAAATGACCTAAACAAGTTAACAAAGCTAATTATGGCAGATCCAGGAAGGGAGCCCATAGCTCTCTCCTTCCTGATTCACCTTTGCTACAAAACCACATGGACACTTTGGCTGTTTTCTTCTATTATTTCATTGGCTGAGAGCACTTCTAGAGAGAAAAATGAGAAATCAAGTTTATTTATCTGACAAACATAAAACAATGGGTATAATTAGCAGAGTTTTCTTGGGAGGGTGACAATGGTTTTAAAAAATGCCTATTGAATATGCTAAGCAATAGAAGGCAGCCAAACGCCATGGGTAACACAGGAGAATAATTCACCTGTGGGTAACTGAGAACTTACCGTGATTCATATTATTTTTTATTTCATTATTATCATTATGATTTGTTAAACCTCACCTGAGGTTATTTTTCCATTGATTTTTAGATAGAGTGGAAGGGAGGGAAGGAGAGAGAGAGAGAGAGAGAGAGAGAGAGAGAGAAACATCAATGTGAGAGAGACACATTGATTGGTTGCCTCCCGCATGACCCTGACCAGGGCCAGGAATTGAACCTGCAACCCAGGTACATTTCCTTCACTGGGAATCAAACCCATGACCCTTCAGTCTGTGGGCCAACACTAACCTCTGAGCCAAACAGGTCAAAGCGGTGATCCATATTATTTAGCAAAGATTCAACATGAGATATCAATGCCCATTTATTCAGTTGTCCAAAAGGCCCCGAAAGTAGGGTACAGGCAGATTGTAATATTTAGTGAAACACTGGAATAGTGTCTTTGGAGCTAGAGAACCATAAGTAGATATTCCATCTATAACCCCTACCCCCCCAAGATAAGCATCCAACTAATGATCAAACTCCACAGGAACAGGAAGCTCACTAATCATGTGGCAGAGTTTCCATGCTCATACATGTTGCATCATTGTAATGTTTCAGTACAATGATCCAGTCACTGTTGTTCCATAGGTCAATCCTACAAATATTTGAAGTCTGTTAGTTTCCAAGGTGTGCTGGATTTTCTCTGTTGGTTTCCCCTTCCCTCACACTGTCCAGGATACATTCTGTGCCTTATATGTCCTTGGATGGGTCCTGAGAAGCTGAATCCTACAGAGTGCAACTCAGGACTCTCTTATTAGCTCGTTCCCATTTGGGTTTGGTCAAGGGAAAAACCAAGAGGAACCTGGATAACAGAGGAAAGAGAAGGTAGTGATTTCTTTCCTATTCCTTCCTGATCCACATTTTTGGTTGTGTTTATGTCCTTCTGTGACGATGACTCCTGTTCAACAGCCCCTTCTCCATGAAGCCCTTAACCCTGCCCACTCATCTGGAAGCAGCCACTTTATTCAAGTCCTTCAACCATCTGAGCTGGACTCAGTTTCCTGCTGAAACAGTCTCTATTTCATAAACTTCTCCTGAATTAATATGCTTTTCTGATACTCTAATTTCTTTGAGTTGCTTTTATCCAAGTCTGGTTGGCCAAATCCTTCCTAAAGAGTTTAACCCATAATGGGCAGGACGATCTGGATTTAATGAGTCAGTGCATCACTCCAACCTCCCTTGGTGATGCTGGCTTTTCTCTGTTAGTTCATGCTGGATTCCTCCAAAGGGTCTTTGATTGTTTGGCAGCCGTATAACACTGGTGCTTTACCTGGAACTTTCATTTAATTAAATGACTGGATTTTTTTTTCATGTGATTTTTCTCTTATGTCAGGTCTTCCTCATCTTGTATATTTTACTCCTTGTCAGGAGACTGAATTATTTAAAAGACCTGGCGCTGGTATTAACATGCTAGTCCTGACTAGAGACAGAGCACTGGGCACAATATTTTTAAAGCACTTTTAGGAAAGAATATTTTACATTGTCTTGTCCTAGACTCTATTTGCTCTTAGAGAGTGTCATGAAATTTTCATGAACGTGAACTTCTTTCGGCTTCCAGGGCCTTGCCGTCCTGGGCACTAACTGCCCGCTCCTGACTGTCCGGGTTTCTGTGGACTACCTTTCCTTTATCTCCTCCTTTAGTTCACGTGTTCACAAGCTTCTCTCTTAATGCCCTGTCATTTCCTTTTTTGTGAAACAAAAAACATACAAATCTTGAAGGCCTACTCTGTGCTGGATATGGTGTAAGTCACTCTGCAATCAATCCTGACAAAAACCTTTTGAAATATTGGTGTTCTTGGTGGATCAATGAAGAGCCTGATATTATGCACGAAAGAAGCTAAGGAGAAGTTCTGCCTTGTTGAGCTAGACCAGGCCATGCAGAAGGTGGTTTCTCAGGACAGGCGGCCCGAGGTGATCGTGAGCAGCTTCTTGCCCACAGTGCTGCACGGTAATAAGAGGAGAAGGAAGGCAACATGTGGTATAAAAGGATGGTGTAGAGGTTTCCCAGGAGGACACTGTTAGAGTTATTACTGACCAGCATAGTCATTTCATAAGTATATTTGTCAGAGTACCTTAATGATAAGCTCATTTCTTTGTAAGACATGAATATTAAATACCACCTTAAAACCACTTTTATTATCTTTACCACATTAATATTTTGTTAAATAAATAATAGTACAGCATTATTTACAGGAGTTACTGATACACAGATTAATGGGCAATGTTGCTTTTTAAATACATATCTAACATGTTAATTGCTAAGGAAACTGAGCACTGGAACATGGAGAAATGAAAAAACACAAATTGAGTATCAGAACGAAAATAAGATCATGTTATGGTAAATACCTATGAGCAAATCTGGAATAATATTATTTTCCAGTTGTCAATAACTGCCACCCATTGATTGATAAGAGTAGATTTTTTTATAACACATGATACTATATTTATATTGCCCATTAAAACTGGCAAGCAATTTAGAAGCTTCAAGATTTCATATTTCTTAAAAAGTAAATTTAAGTGGGAAAAACAACACACATGCACAAGCATGCACACACCACACACACACACACACACACATTAAAACATACTATGCCATGCCCAAGCTGTAATTTATCAACTGGGAAGGAAATTGGCATGTCTTCTCCTGCTGATTTATTGGTTAATTCCAACAATTCACTGTAGAAAAGGCCAACAATGAATTACAATGTGGGAAAAAATTAAGCAGAGCATTTAGAAAGTGTTGCGGTATACAGCCTTGAGAAACAACTTACATAGCTATTTTGTAGCCCACCTCAAAGCAGTTGGTGCATATGAAATGCAGTATACAGGACAGGAAATATACCAGAAAATGTCACGTCTCACTTCTTATGTTTAGAAGAATATGCCATGTCACATGAAGATTAGACTTCCCCTTTATCTTCAAGCTAGAATCAGATGACATTAGACCCCAATTACTATTTGTTTAGGGAACCACTCGGAGAGGGCAGTAACAACCCTGACTATCCTGGAGGAGCCAGTGATGGGCGCTCTTCTTTGTGATAGATCCGCCACCCAAAAGGAGCAGAGTCTCGTCTGAGGGAGAGCAAACGCTGAAAGCTGGAATTCCTGTCAGTTTCTGTCAATTTTAACAAACCAGTTGCCTCTCCTTGTTTTTATTTTATTTTATTTTTATTTTTTGCATTTATCTTCAGATAGAGCAGGAGGGAGAGAGGAAGGAAGAGAGAGAGTGAGAAACATCGATGTGAGAGAGACACATCGACTGGTTGCCACCCACAGGACCCCAACCAGGGCCGGGGACGAACTGCAACCGAGGTACATGCTCTTAGAGGGAACCGAACCCGGGACTCTCTGGTCTGTGGGCCGATGCTCTAACCGCTGAGCCAAACCGGCCAAGGTGCCTCTCCTTGTTTTTAAAGTGAGTCCCTTTGAAATGACTTAAGATGTGTATGATTGTTAGTTATGAGTTAACTTGGCTGGGTCATAGTGCCCAGATATTTGATCAAACATTACTATGGATATTTCTGTGAGGGTGTATGTTTTGGATGAGATTTACATTTAAATCAGTAGACTTGAATAAAGCAGATCTCCCTTACAATGTGGGTGGGCCTCATCCAATTAGTTGAAGGCCTGAGTAGACTAAAAGACTAACCTGCTCTGAGCAAGAGGAAATTTTGCAGTAGGCTAGCTCTAGTCTTGAGCATATCAGCTCTTCCTAGGTCCTCCGCCGGCCCATCCTGTGGAGTTTGGACTTACCGGCCTCTACAATTATATTAGCCAACTCCTTGAAAATAATTTTCTGTATGTCTGTCTATTCATCCCATTGGCTTTGTTTCTCTGGAGAATCCTAATACACACACAAAGTAAGTTTACAATTGTAGAAAACATTGTAGATGTAAATTACATTATTAATGTTGGGACACAGGAATACTTCCGTTTTCGTGGGCTTCCTTATTGTTACTGTGCTTCAGGTAGAAAAGGAAGAAAGGAACAAATGTATTTTAAGTGTCTAATATATCCAATGCATTTTGCTTATTTGTTTGCTTGATTATTTTTATAAACACCATTGACTCTTTTGTAAAAACAAATGTTTTTGTTAATCCATACCTGAGGATATTTTTGCATTGATTTTTTTTTTTTTTTGTAGATAGAATGGAAGATGGGGGGGGGGGTATTGATGTGAGAGAGACACATCGATTGGTTGCCTCCTGCATGACCATGACTGAGGTCGAGGGTAGAACCTACAACCCATGTAAGTGCCCTTGACCAGCAGTCAAACCCACAACCCTTTGGTCTGAGGGCCAACACTCTACCCACTGAGCCAAACCGGCCAGGGCAACACCACTGACTCTTTACAATGTTCCTATGATGAAGACATTATCTCCTTTCTCTAAATGAGAAAAAAAAGACATTCAGGAAGATTCAGCCACTTTCTAGAGGCCACAGAGCGCATATGAAGCCATTTGACTCCAGCGTTTATATCGCTTGTTGCTGTTGTTTCTGAGGCGACGCTTTTCCTAGCTCCCATGCTGCTGTCTCCGGTAACCTACTACGTCCTGCCAAGACACATCTGTACAGAGTGCTCCTTACCGAATGGAAGTGGCCGTTGTTCGGAGCTTACCACACAACAGGACAGTGCTAAGAGCTCTTTCCGTGTCGTCTTAGATCCTCATTTTAGCCTGTTAGCCAGGTCCTCGTGTTTCCGTTTGGCACCCAGGAAACCTTAGGTCTAGAGTCAAATAACGGAGTTCAGTTACACAGCTAAACAGGGATGCACGCCCTGGCTGGTTTGCCTGACTCCAAAGTCCATCCTCTTACCTCCTGGACTAAGCCCACGCTCACTTCTTAGGGATTCTATGCCGGCACATTCCCACAGAAGTTTGATTTGCAGACAGAAGAGCTTCTGTGTTGTCCAGTTTTCTTCTCAGTGTCTCAAGGAAATAGCAGAAGGAGAGCTACCCTTACAGCATGCTATTTACTCGGTGGAAAAAAAAGAAAAAAGAAACAAACATGTTCTCTAAAGAGAGTACAGAATATGTACTACAGTTTCTATTGACATACTCTTTCTGTGCACAGGAGGGTCTAGGGTTATCTTTACCTCAACACTCTGCTTTCTGTTGGAACAGCAGGTTTCATGGGCAGGACACCCTCCAAAGAGGTTCCTCTGATGTGGTCTATCAGCACCCCCTTCCCTGCCCCTGTGCCTGTCTGATCTAAACACAAAGAAGGCGAAATGAACACCTTGTTGGGTTATTTGCCCACCTGCACTGTTTCCTTACTGTGCCCAGACATCATAGTCCAAACCCACGGACATGTCTAGAAAGCAAAGAGAAACAGAATATAACTTCACCAAAATGATATTGAAAGAAAGGTGAGTTCTCGTGTGGCTGGTTGAACTGTGGGCACCTCTCCCCGATGTTTGTAAATGTGCAGAGAAGCCTGTCTTGACTCAGGAGCAGGGATGTTCTTTTTGATGTATATGCCTCCGCAGACTTCGGGAAGGTGAGCCCATTTTTTATAGTGAGAGAGTGACAGAAATCTATCAACCTGGCTTATCATCCCACAATTACAGCAATTTATAGTGTGCCTTTTGCAAGGTCACCTGCACCAGCAACCAAACAAAAGCACTCTGCCGCCTTTGTTCCGAAGAGACCTACCACGCTCTCCGGAACTCGAGTTATCCGGGATCTTTTTCAATTAATTTGCAACCACTTGGGCCGAATAGCCACAAGCCTGGCATGTAGGTAACATTTTTCAGGGGCTGGAAACTCTGTCACAACCCCCCTGGTACGGAAGCCCCGCTTTTCCTTGTCAGCTCACTTCATTCAGTTTTTTTCTCTCCTCTTGAGATAAAGCACATCCAGGGGAAGAAAGGAAAGGAGCTTTCTGTTCTGATCCGCTGCCTGTATGTCCCCTATCATCGTCTGGACTTGTCGGAAGCGATTACAAGCGTGGCTAATTCTTCTGAAAGGAGGTGGAAACCTCGGCGTAGGGACGGGGCTGCCCTGAGACCGTGTTGGGTGCCAGGCTCTGGTTCTTCAACGCCCAGGAGCTGTTTGCGATGGGGATGTGGAGAGACAAGAACTGGACATTTTAGGTCAGGCCCAAGCACCTGCGTGGGCATTTCGAGGGAGGTGGTCCGCCAGCGCAGCAGAGGGCCTTCTTTTCTCCCATTGTGTCTCCCCGGTGGCTGGCTTGCCATCAGATCTTGTCTGTTGCTACTGGCTGCAGGCCCGCCCAGCCTCCCTGTCTGCACCCTCCAGCTGCCAGGGTGCTGCTCTGCGCTCCCAAGCTCGAAACCCATCTGATCGCTTTCTGTCTCCTGGTTCCGGTTTTCAGAGTCTCAAATCCATCATCCCATTGCCCTTCAGATTGGAGGACAAATCTGTCCTTCACACACCTCCTGGCTGAGAGGGGTTTTCAATCTATTCCACCCAGGCCCCCTCAGGCCACAGGGAAAGTTTTTCTTTTTCTCTTTTTCAGTTTCCAGCCCCACTCCCGGTGCCCCTCTCCTCCATCCATTTTCCTCTTCACTTGTGTTCTCTGTGAATTTCTCTGTCATAGCTCAGCACTCTTGGGAGGAAGTATTGCTGAATAACTGAAAGGTAGCTGCGGGCTCCGATGTCAGACCCATCTGGGGTCAGATGCTGGCCTCACCACCTGACATCTGCTTTCTCAGTCTCCCATCTGTAACTGTCACTGCCTCGTAGGAGGCGGGCTCCTGTTGGGAAGGTGCCTGGTGCAGGGCTTACCGCCATGTCGAGCCCACAGAAATGGGAGGAATGGCTGTTTACCCCCAGCGACTTTCCCTCTCGTCTCCTCTCTCTCTCTTTCTTTCTATTTTTGTAAAATCATAGTTTGCATGCCCTGTTACTTAAATACAAATAATGCACACCAGTGAAATGAGTACTAAAGACCTGGGAAACCATGTGCTGGTGCAATATGTGTGTTTTACAGAGGAGAAAGCTGGTGGACAACACCCCCGATGTCTCCTCCTCTTCCCGAGATCACATCAGATGGGAGAAACAATGGAACACACTCTCCCGGAGGGTCTGGGATTGGCAAGCCAGCTACTCCCGTGAAATGAAACTGGTGCCACAGATCTGGACACAGAGAGCAAGTCCAAGGAGCTGGGGAGGTGGGGGTGGAATGCGGATCCCAGGGGAAAAGTGGTTTGCTCACCTCTCCATTATTTTCTTTGGGATGTGGAAACTCTTAGCTCCCTAAGTGACGATAGTAGCCAAAAGCTCTACAATTTTACAAACAGGCACAACCTAAATAGCTTTGATTGCCTAGAAACCCCGTGGTTGATTTGTCAGTGTCTGTTGATGCCAGATTAAGAATCCCATGGAACTCTCGAGTAGCTACTTATTTACTGTTTTTTCATAGCCTGCCTGAAATAGTCTTACGATGTTCTGATTTCCTTTTGCACAAATGTATACCAATCAGACAACCGTTTCTTGATTAATATTGTTTCTCAGAGACATTTAAAGGAGGGAAAGGGAATTCTAGCCAGAGGAGAAATGTGTTGCCAAATATGACACCAAAATGTCTTGCACTTATACAGGCCATTTTTTTTTTTTCTGTTCAAGATTTCTGAACCCTTCCCAACAGGTACCCAGGTACTTCCTTACATATGGATTGCAGTTGTCTTTATAGTTCATGTGTTGTCCCTTTCTCAGCTTCCCCCAGAAAGACAGGGCCATATGCCTGGTTCTACCCAATGGACAGTGAGTGGACGGGATGTGTGTCACTTCAGCTCATTTTCATCGCCGCAGGCAATTAGAAGCTAGCGTGCTTCCTCCATCTCCTCTTCTTTTACCGTGGCGATCTCGGAGGCCATGTGTCCCAGGGTGCATAATGCAAGGAGGAAGATGGCTAGCTCCCAGGCACAGGATGTTCATGAATGAGAAACACCTGTATTGAATAGCAGCCCTGAAGTTTAAGATCTGTCTATTATAGCAGAAAAACCAGGCTTAACCTAGCAAATGGAGCATGCCAAATAAACTTTCTTCACGATTCTTCATGGATGCTAAAACACAAATCATCCAGCTTTAATAAACGTGGCTGGCTATGGGTAAACTGAGTTAACCTTCCGGACCTAGAAGTCCAGGGAATGGTGCAACTCTGGACATACCCTGAGTCCGTGCCCGAACTGCTGACTGGCTTCCTTCAGTAGGGTCTTTCTCTTTACTTCCAGTAGACCTCATTTTAATAGATGAAGAAATGAGGTCCTAGGAGGTAGAATGGCGTGCTCAAGTGTATACAGATAATGGATTAGAACCAGAATCCAGATCTCCTGACTCCAGACCCAGGAATTCTTCCCTCCACCTGCTCTTCTCTCTCTCTGCCTCCTGCCTCCCTGTGCATTGATGACAAGTAGGAGCAGTAGGGTTCCAGCCACAAATCTGCTTCTCTTGATAATGTGGTATAAACAGCGAGGCAACAGTGGTGTACACACTCCAAATTACAAAGATCATTAGTCCTAGGAATTGTCCTTAAGCCTGCAAACTCGGCCTCCCATGAAAATGGCCTCATTTTTTTATTCTACTCCAAACTAGTCATTGAGTTTATCAAGCAAAGATTCTCATTGTAGCATCAGGCATGTCTTTCTCTCCTTCTTGATTGATTGATTAATTAGTTATGTGTACTTGGGTCCAGCAGGGAGCCCAGTGACAGCTGTGACATGACAATTACTGGAAAGTTAGGAAAATATGTAGCCGTGTTGACTTGCAGAAATGTAGTACCAGGGATTGATTAGAAACAGACACATATAACGATCACGTCTTGAAATTACCTGTCACTGCTGAGGCCTTGAGAAGAATCCTTTTGATTAGGATGATTAATTCAGTTCCAATCTAATCACCTGCAAATAAAGCGGTGAATATTCTCTATTCTTATTTCAACTTTTTTTTTTTTTTTGGTTTTGAATCCTGGAGTTTGAAGAACAACTCCTATAAACACAAAATGATCTTTGAAAACCTCGGCCCAATCAGATCATTGTCTGCTTTAAATCCCCTAAGGGTCTCACATTGTCTTAGAGATAAAACAAACAACTGACTGTGACCTCTAAGGCCCCATCTTCGGCCTTCAGTGGCGTCCCAGCCTCAGCTTGTATCGCTTTCCTCCTCCTGCCTCTCCAGCCACACTGGCCTTTCTGCTCCAGGTCCCACCATGGCCATCACCACAGGGCTTTGGCACATGCCCTTCCTTTTTATGAATTTCTCTCCCATGGCAACCCTTTTGTATTCTTCAGGTATCAGCTCATGTCACTGTCTGAGGGAGGCCTGATCTCACTATCCAAGACTTTCCCAGCATCATGCACCTGCCTTCACGGCGCTGGTCACAGACATCATTTTAATTGTACATTATCTTTGTGTGTGCAATTATAGAATTAAATTTTCTTTCCCCAAATTAGAAATTTAAGTTTCACAAGGACTGAGCTGCCTGTTTTCTGCTCACAGTGTTTTTCTCCAGCGGAGCATTTCTTTGCCACAGAACAGTCGCTCGATTTATATTTGATGAATAAATAAATAAATAACTAGCTCATTGACTCGTAAATATAGCCTGGTATAAACTTAATAGAAAAACCTACAAGGCATTTTTCTTGAAATTTTTGGACAACAAAGATGTATACGTAGACTAGACTCTTGAAAGAATCCCAAGCTTAGTGTGATTTCTAAGCAGCAGATATCCTGTTGCACACACACAAAAGCAAGTAAAATTTTCAACCTTTGGATTTCACCTGCATGAGTCTTAGATGGCTTAGCAAACCTGAGGCATTCATAATTCAGGAGAGTTGCCTGGTGCCTCGCATACTCAATAAAATAATCACCTTTGTGCTTAAAAATCTCTTCTGCCTGCAGTACCACTATGAGCAAAAGAATACATGGATTCAGAGTGGTCAGCAGTGTCAGACAAGGTCCCAGCAGGAAGCACTCGGCTCATTCAAAAGAGATTAACTATAAAATGTATAAGGAAGAGACTACTTAGGAGGTGTGGGCAAGCTTAAGGGAACAACAAAGCATGGTGAAGCATCCAGCGATTAGCAACATGGGGAGGTGTTACTACTCCCAGGCTTGAAGAAGCAAGGGAATGGAATGAGGGTCGAGAAATCTTTTAAAAATGGGTGCCCTGTAGGAGGGACTACTATCAGGAGCTGTCATCATTCAGACTGGAGCCATAGAAAAATGCCTGCAGCCCAGACAGTGTGGCTCAGTGGATGAGCATCGACCCATGCACCAAGAGGTCACCAGTTCAATTCCCAGTCAGGGCACATGCCCAGGTTGTGGGCCAGATCCCCGGTGTGGGGCATGCAGGAGGCAATCAATTGATAGTGTCTCTCATCAATGTTTCTGTCTCTCTCCCTCTCCCTTCCTTTCTCTCTCAAATCAATAAAGAAAGAAGAAGAAGAAGAAGAAGAAGAAGAAGAAGAAGAAGAAGAAGAAGAAGAAGAAGAAGAAGGGAGAGGAGGAGGAGGAGGAGGAGGAGGAGGGAGGGGGAGGGGGGAGGGGAGGGGAGGGGGAGGGGAGGAGAATGCTTGCAGAGAGGGGCGAAGTCAGGGAGGAATACTCCTGCCCCCTACACCCTCCTGGCAGACCCAGCTGGAAACCAGAGGCGAGAGAGTGTGGGGACTGCAGTCTCTGCAGGTCGGTTCCTCTGGGCAGGGAGGAGAAGTGTGAGAATGGATTTATGAAGGGACAGGGAAGAGGAACAGAGCACTTACCATGTGCCACTCTTTTAAATTATACATGTATTAATACAATTAGTCTTCACAACAACCCCATGGGAAAAGCACCAATATTGCCCCCTCTCGTAAGGAAGCTGAAACCTAAAGAGGTTGAATAGCTTGCCCAGAGCCACCCAGGTTTAGTTGGTGGTGGACCTCAAAGTTTAAACTCTGACTTTCTGACTCCAGAGCCCGTTCACCTCGCCAGCATGTTAGACTTCAGAAGAATAGTCTCAATTTTGGGTGAAGACGAAAGGTATCTGTGCTCCTACCAGAAACAAATGACCAGAGCAAAAACTACGGAAGAAACAGCCCCAAACTTTTCCTCAGAACTAGAAGAAACTGGGAATATATTGATTTTCCAGTCAAGTGCTGTTTTGGGTTACTCACTGCCTCGGTGACACTCAGATATTTGGACATTCATTAGGCACCTTGATTTAAGGATATAATTCAAGCTTAACTCAGAAAAAAGGTATCTGCCAGTATGTCGGCGCATCTGGTCAAATATGAATGAGTCCTAGAGACGGAGTTAAAGAATTTTCCGTGGAGAGAACACATTCAGGATTTGTAGGTCTGTCACTCACCCATTTGCTCCATGACTTTGACACTTCATCTGGGTGAGCAACACGGCTGGTATCTGGTATCAATTTGAGAGTCGAAACGAAGTCTGAAAACAAAATACTGTCAATCCTATCTTATTTGGATGTAAAATAACTTACTGTTTAAACTTGGTCTTTGCTGTAAACCTAGAAAATAGATATGCAAAGGGGAAAAAATAAAAACCGTAATCTCATCATCTAGAGAAATATAGCTGTGCCTTGTCATGGCCCCCTAGTCTGTTTGCGTCTGTGCGTAGCCACAGTATTGAGATCAAGCTGAATACGTTCTAAACGTTATAGTCTATTATAAGCATCTATCCATGTCACAAATATATGTTTTCCTGCATTTTATTGTCTGCGGTAAGGTTTTCTTTTATGAGGACAGATCACATTTTATCTGCCCAGTCCCCTAGAGCTGGACATTTAGGTTGCTTTGGATTTTGCTGCATTAAACAACATGCTCATGACGGAACCTTTGTATTATTCTCATAGAGAAAATGTCCCCGAAATTATTTTGATTTCTATTTCAACATTCTTGACACTACTTACTTAAAGTCAGGGATTTTCTGTTGCTATTTGGGTGTTTAACGTGGTCAGGTTTGGAGGATGACGGGTCTTTGAGAGTGTACTGAAATTGACTCAGCTCACCAGTACTCACACAGAAGCTTTCACTAAAATCCAGTTTGAAATCCAGTTCAAAATAAATGTTAATTTTATTCTTGCTTAACTGAAGTTAATATGGGATCATTTATAAAAGACCCTAACATTTAAAAAAAAGAAACGAAAGCATGTAGGTCAAAAGCATCTTTCTACTTAAAAAAACAAAAGCGAGAAAACACGGTTGCGTGGCAGGCTGAGCACTTTCAGTTAAGGAGTGTGGCTCATGAAAGCAGACCTCTTTGTTTGCATTTGGCGTAGTATGCAGTAACTAGCTGTATTAGGTTGCAAGAAAGAAAGAAAGAAAAAAAAGCCCCACAGACCTGTAAGTCTATAAAAAGAAGTAAGTGTCATGCACTGTGGTGGCTTCTCTCTGAAGTCCTGAAGGCATTTTAGATGCTTGTGCAGTTCAGTCGTAAGAAAAAGGACTTTGATCTTTCCTGCTAACTTAGCATGAAAAGAAATTAAGGCACTTGGTCCTTTATGATGATAGTATTAATGCTAAGCAAATGTACTTGCAAAATTCAGAGATACTTCAGCATCCTAAATGGGAAGGGAACATGGAGGGGAGGGCTAATTTCTCAATCAAAGGGAGAGACATCCAATTATCCAGGTAGAGAATGCTTTCTCGTTTAATACAGCCGCCGAGAAATGCCCTTCTGCCCAGATGTTCTGGGTTTCCTGTTTGTAAAACACGGCTCGGGCTTGCAGGCTTGCCACCCTCGTTTTGTGCCATTTTCCTCATTTCAAAGATTCTTTGTCAGAGGCTTTCAGAAAAGTTTTGCTAAGGTATAAGCCATTCAAGATTCAAAGTGAAAGCCATCTTCCTTTAAGAAAAGTAAAATAATAAGACCTACTGTTGTCGTGGTTTGCATGGATTATGCCCCTCGTCCCTAAGGACAATAAGAGGGAGCACCCTCTGAGAATCCCAGAGGGTTGTCCAGGTCACATAACTAGACAATGGCAGGGCCAGGAGTCCAACCAAATCTGTCTGATCCTCACCTGAGGATATTTTTTCATTGATTTTTAGATAGAGTGGAGGGGGAGAGAGAGAAACATTGATGTGTGACTCATCAATTGGTTGCCTCCCGAATGACCCCAGCAAAGGTGGGGGATGAAACCTGCAATCCAGGCATGTGCCCGCGAAGGGGAATCAAACCTGTGTCCCTTTGGTCTGTGGAATCATACTCTAACCACTGAGAAAACTGGCCAGGGCCTGAATACACTTTGTATACCTCCGAGTGACATACTTAGGGAATATAACCTATTACAATGTAGCACTGTAGCAGACAGTTCTTCTTTTGGCTCTCCGGCATTCAATCACACTCTTCCCAGATTTGCCTTCAGGTGAAAGTCTTCTTTGAATATGAGTTTAATGACGATCCTATCATTTCTTCTGTAGAGCTAGGAACCAGTTACATGGTGATCAAGGTTGCCTGTTCAGAGGCTGGGTTCATCACAGTAGACGTGGCCTGGGGACCAGACATTGCCTACAATAAGATGTGGAATTTCTTCTAGCCCCTGAAATCCCTTCTTTCTGGTCCATTTCCATAATTTAGGTCCTCCAGCCCCCCACGGATTCTGTGGACTAGCCCCTCCTTCCAATAAATTCTTTTGCCAAGTAGCCAGCATTCATTTCTAAGGTTTACAACCAAGTGTCTCAACTGATGTTAGTTCTCACTTTTATGGGTAACTGGCCAGAAAATAACCCCTAGTCTTTACATGTACTGTCACTTATAACAGAGCTTCAAGGGGTTCTCTGAAAACTATTCCTGAGATATTAATAACAATATATCCAAATCAATAGGAGGTAGATAAATTATTAGGACCAAGCGTGGTACTTAATGATTACCTTCACCCTTTAACCCATCCTATTTGGGCTGTCCCCACTGACCACTTAGAGTTTTATAGCTGTGAGGGACCCTGGTGATCATCTAAACTAACTCCCTCACTTCCCGTTTATGAGGCTGCTCCCTCATCAGCAGAGAAAAGATGTCATTCTCTCTACCCTTTGGACTCCAATATTCACAGTGTCACTTGCAAGTCCTCCATTGTCCCTTTTGAACTTAACTCGACGTTATACACTTAATGCACAGTTGCTTAATGCACAGGGGATGACAAAAGGGTCACCTGGGAGAAATATACGCTTCTCATTTATTCTGTTTTGTGGGGTTTTAGCTTCAAGTGGCCTTTTCTGCTAAATCTAAGGAGTTTAATTTTTTTTTTAATCCTCACCCGAGGGCATTTTTTCCATTTTTGCTCAGGCAGAGTGGGAGGGAAAGAGAGGAAGAGAAAGAGAGAGAGAGAAACATCGATGTGAAAGGGACACATCGAGAGGCTGCCTCCCGCACAACCCCAACCGGGGCCAGGGACAAATTGCAACCGAGGCACATGCCCCTAGTGGGAACCGAACCCGGGTCTCTCTGGACTGCGGGCCGATGCTCTAACTGCTGAGCCAAACCGGCCAGGGCAGGAGTTCAATTTTTAAAAAAAATAATAAAAGGGGGTAGAAAGACGTCATTAAGAAAAAAATCTGAAAATCATTTAAGTGATTCAGAATGACGAAAGGTAACTAACAAAACCATAGAAAACAGCAACAGTTCATAACTCCATCTGGAAGCCGAGGGCAGCCTAAAATGTGGGTCTGATCTGCTGATCCTCTTGGGAACAGCTTATTAGAAGTTTAGTATGAAACAATGATACGCTCTAATTAAACAGTCTTCATGTGTCCACGCACTGCAACGGTGGGTGATCGTGGGTGATCGCTCAGGAGTAAGGTATGTTGGAATTGGAAGGGCCAACGCTTCTGGTGGGGTTTGCAAAAGCACCAGGACCTGACAGACAGTAGAGGCTGGCTAAGTGTGATGATTAATTTTATGCTTCAACTTATGGGTCAGAGGATGCCCCGATAAATGACCTAAACATTCTTTCTGGGTGTGTCTGTGAGAGTGTTTCAGGGGAAAGTTAGCTCTCACATTGGTAGACTGAGCAGGGCCGATGGCTCTGCCCAGTGTGGATGGGCATCATCCAACATGTTGAGGGCCCGAATGGAGCAAAAAGCAGAGGAAAGGTAATTCTCTCTGTCTGCCTGTTTGAGCGTAGACATCAGCCTTTCTCGGGTTTACACTGGACTCACACCACCGGCAGTCCTGGTTCTCAGGCCCCAGGACTTGGGCTGGAATTTAAGCACCAGCTTTCCTGGGTCCCCAGCTTGCAGACAGTGGATCACGGGCCTTCTCAACCTTTCCAATGACATGAGCCAATTTCCTATAACAAATTTCATCACAGATAGATTGATAGATGTCAGACAGATAATCTCCTATGGGTTCCGTTTCTCTGGAGAACCCTGACTGATACACGGAGCTTTGGCAGCTGGTGCCAGGCAGCTGTATAATTTGAAACATGTCAAAGAATGGTATAAGCTTCGAAGCAGTTAGGAAACTGTTCAAAGGAGGCCGAAGTTGAGAATTTCAGGCAGGAAGTTGTAACTTCCAGAGGGCAGTATTCTTTCCTACTTCTTGCAATTGTACTGAAGGTAGGAAGACTCTTATCTGAGGTTGGGGTTCTAAGAAGGGAGAGTCAGCAGGTGCTCAGGGATCCAGACAGTCATATAAGATACAAGCTAGAGTTCTGGTCCAAGAGGAAGTTGGGATGCAAGCAGTGTAGCCAACTGCGTAACTGGGTGAGTCCTGGAGCCAGATTGCCTGTATGCAAACTCCATCCCTGCTGGATTAGGCGATTAGCTTCTGCACTACATACACCCTTTAAAAATTAGTGTCCTCACAGTGTAAATTGGTAATAACAATAGTACTTATCTCGTATGGTTGTTACGAGGATGAAATGAAATAATGCAGTTGAGGTATTGGATACAGTAAATCTTTAACAAATGTTACCCATTATATTAGTGAAGAAGAGTGGGGAAGGGCATAATTTTAGGTGTCTGCTATAGACTGAACGTTTTTGTCCCTCCCCGAGATTCAGATGCTAAATCCAAATGTCCAGTGTATTTGGAGATGGAGTCTTTGGGGGTGATTAGATCGTGAAGCTGGAACTCCCATGAATGGGATTAGTTCTGTTTTGAAGGAGACCCCAGGGAGCTCCTGCTCTTTCTGCCATGGAAGGACACAGTGCAGAGATGGCCATCTGTGAACCAGGAAGCTGGTTCTCACTAGACACGGACACTTCTAGTGCCTTGATCTTGGACTTCCCAGCCTCCAGAACTATAAAAAATAAACGTGCTTATAAACCATTTAGTCTGTGGTATTTTATTATAGCAGCCCAAATATACGAAGACAGTGCCTAAATCTACAGTCTTGGTGTGGGTAATGGGGTGGGGGGTGTTATAACTTAGAGGCTTTAAAGACATCTTGGGCTATCTTTGCCATGACAGTTAGTGAGACTGGATGACCATACGACCTAGTTCTAAAGCCTCAGACTCAATACTTCCTGCCCTACTTTTGATTAACCCGGAGAGCAGGGCAAACCTGAAGCTGCTGGTCAAGTCTGTCAGGGATGCAGATGAGCGCAGGTAGGAAAGTCAAAAACAGAGAGACCAAGTCAGAGTATGACGTACCACTATTTTTTTTGTGTTGGAGATAAGGTAGCTTTGCTGTGATTGTTTGGTTCATCTGCTATAATTAGTTTAAATGTTTTTATTGTGTACAACATTTCATAGCTAATTTTACTACATGATAGTGTTAGACAAATATTATCTATCCCCATTGTGAAAGGGTTAACATTTCTCCTCTGATTTGTTGACTGAGCCAGGTGAACTTGGTCAGGCACTTTGTTAGGAGACCTGAAATATAGTCAAGAAGACTGTCTTGGCTTAGAGTTTGCATTTGTTTTTTTTTTAATCTTTTCTCCAGTCATAAATCTTTGTTGGGAAAGAGAGAGAAAAGGGAATGAGGAAGAAAAAAAGTAGCGAAGCATATGAAATGATCTCTCTCCCCCCATGCATCCATCCACTGAGCTGGGCAGGAGAGATAACAAATCATTCTCCACAAATCAAAAGTCTCTCAGTTTCCATGGAGGCAACCGTTTCAGAAATATATTCTTAGAGTCTGTTCTCCCAAAACCCAGCTCATAATAAATGGGCTCTACTCAAATTACCATGGCATTTTGACTTGGGTATCAATGAGAAATGATGAAAGTTACAATTTCTTTTTTATGGTGTTGAAGAAAAGTGACAGAACTGGGAACTAGACTCCTGGAGCACACTCAACCTAGATGACTGGCTGCCACATGGGACTGAATAGCATGATCTCTAAAGTGGAAATGGGCTCTGAATCTTGTCAGGCTATTATTTTACCTGATTTACCTGCATAGCTTCTTCCATTATCCCCATTCAAATATCTGTGTCTTTTTATTTAAGGCCTATATTTAAGTAATATATAGGTGTGTTTTATCAAGTCTGGCAATTTTGGGTTTTTTAATTAAAATATTTAAAGAACTTGGGTTTATATCTATTTATTATTGAGTTTATATCTACTAATTTTTTTGTTTGTATCACCGCTATATTTCCTTTTTCTTCTCTTTTCTTGATTTTTTTTTTTTTTTTTAATCTAGAGGGGCAAATTGTATTAGGTTTCAAGGCTTGGGAATAATCCTCTGTGTCTTGAGGCTCTGCCCTATGGGCCTACAACTCTACCCTCAAGGTCAGTCTTCCTTTCTCTCTCTCTCTCTTTATTTTTAATCTTTACTGTTGAGAGAAGTATAGATGTCTCCCATTTTCTTGACTTATTTTGAATAAATCTTATATTTGTGTGTCTTTCCCCAATAAACTGGTAGTTATACATTCTTTGACTAACATACGGTCATGATTTCTTACAACCTAAGTACTTTGGGCACTTCACTCATAACACAGGGACTTTAAAATACTTTAACTTGCCCTGGCCGGTTTGGCTCAGCGGTTAGAGCGTCGGCCTGCGGTCCTGAGAGACCCCGGTTCGGTTCCCGCTAAGGGCACGTACCTCGGTTGCAGTTTGTCCCCGGCCCTGGTCAGTCGTGCGGGTGGCAGCCACTCGATGTGTTCCTTTCACATCGATGTTTCTCTCTCTCTCTGTTCCTCTCTCTCCCTCCCACTCTACCTGAACAAAAAATGAAAAAAATGTCCTCGGGTGAGGATAAAATACTTTAACTTAACTTACTTCTGACTTCTCTGCTATTATTATTATGCATCTTAATTCTGTGAATTTTGTAACTCCTCAAAGGCACGATTACTGTGTTCAGTAATTTTATGTGTTCAAAATTTATTTATATTTATCTATCTATTTAATTCTTACTTTGCTTTTTATTCTTTCCTGTATTTCCTTGCCATCTTCTGTAATTGTTTTCCATCTGTCCTTTGGTATTTCTTTTAGTTTAGGTTTCTCAGTGATGAGTTCACTCAATTTTTGTTTGTCCAGGAAGATTTTTACCTTGACTTTCAGTTTTGAAGAATATTTTTACTGAATATAAAATTATGGGTTGGCATTTTTCTTTTAATAATTTAACGTTTTCCCACTGTCTTTTAACTTCCATAATTTCTGTTGAGAAGTAAACTGTTAGTTTTAATGTTGCTGTTTAGATAATGTATCTTTTAATGTACCTGACTGCTTTCTAGTTTTATTCTTTGTTTTCTTTTTGTTCATTTTTAAGAAACTTCTCATTTTCAGAACAGGAAAGATACCTTTCTGTTTATTTATTTTGTTGTTGGTCTATATGTATGTGCCTTGGGTTCATAAGGCTTCTTTTGTCCATCTTTTGTAAGTCTTGGAAAATGTTTATTGTTTCTTCAAATATTTTTTCTTCCATTTTCTTTTTCTCTAGTCTTTTTAGCATGTCTTATATGTCTTTATGCCCTTTCCTGTTTACCACTTCTTAGCTCTCTGTGCTTCAACTTGGATATTTTCTACAAATTGGTCTATTAGTTTACCAATCAATTTTTCTTCTACATGTGATCTGATAATAAGCTGATCTATTGAGTTCTTATTTTCAGCTATTACATTTTAATTATACAATTTATATTTCATTTAAAAAATAAATACCAGCTATCTAATAAAATTCTTTATCTTGATGCCTATTTTCTTGAACTATAGCTATTATAGCTATGTTAAAATCTAATTCTAATACTACTGAAACATAGATCAGAATCTGAAGGTCTGTTTCTTTTGTCAGTTTTTCTCTTGGCTCATTTTTGTTGTATCTGGGAATATTTTACCGATGGTCAGCCATTGTTTATAATAAGTATTAGAGGCTCTTGATGTTATATCTTTCCACAAAAAGCTTATCTTACTCTCTGGTAAGCAGATGGAGTGGTAGCAGATAACATTAATCTAAACAGGCACTGAACTGACTCAATGTTATGATTTTTCAAACTTCTGTGTACTTCTTCTTTGTCCATGCTCCTGGAGTGCCATCCTCAGAGTTTTCCAACTTGTATTCTGATGTACCTATGAGAGGTCCTCCCCAATGATCGGTCCTGAGAATCAGTTTTGTTTTGTTTGTTTGTTTGTTTGTCTTTCTAGCTCTGAGAATATGGAAAACACTGCCACATGAATCTTTTCTTCCTTCTCTGCAAAATCAGCAACTATCTCAAGGGAAAATAGGCAGAGATTTAGGCTCTCTCTCCTTAGATGTCTCTTCTCAGCAGGATTTTGCTCCTCAACCAAATTCTGGGTGTCATGGTAGCTCCAAATTTCTTTCTTTCTTTCTTTTTTTTTTTACTCTGGTACCCTGTAAGATTGACAAAATTTTCACTGGCTTCTCTCTTTCTTAACATAAGATATATGCCCTGGCCCTCTGAATGGATTCTTGGCTTTCTACCTTAAGAATCAACAAGTGCCCAGAGAGAAAAAAGTGGCTATGTCAGTTCATCATGTCTTTCCTATGGCATCTTAGCCTTTTCTATTGAGTATATAAACAGTTCTTTGAGAACTGCTGCTTCTTTTTGAAAAATTTAATGTGTTTTTTTTCTTCCTCATCATTCTCAGAAGAGTATTAGTCTGGTACTGTGACGGTTTTCAAAAAGATGGCTGCAAATCCTTTTATCCCATTCCTATTGAGAGGTGAAGTCTATGACACTTCCCCTTAAACTTGGCAGATTTTAATTATTTTAACCAATAGTTTATTGCAGAAGTCACAACTGACAAGTCCACTTCTGTCTTATGATCCAGAACACTTACCTTAAAGCCCTGAAATATCATCAACTACTCTGTGATTACCATATTGGCTAAGCCACATGTTGGTGTCCTTGTAGACAGTCCCATCTGATCTCATCCTTTAGAAATTTCTTCCTAGGTTCCATATATATGAGTGAAGAAACCATCTTGAAAGTTTCTCTCTCAAACTTACCTAGTCATGCTCTCTAGCTGTTTGAGTGACCCCAACTGAGACCTTAGGCATCAAGGAGCAGAGAAAAGCCATTCCCACTATGCCTTTTCTGAATTCTTGATCTATAGACTCTGTAAGCATTATAAAATGGTTACTAAACATCTACCTGGTCTAGTAAAAATATCCTACCTTTACTCCCATTGCTTTAAGATTGTGCTTTCTGCTTACCATCTGTGACACCAATCATGAGTTATAGGAATCTGTAGATCATAGAATCTTTAGTTGAAATAAGATGGTCTAGTCTAACTTGCTACCCTAAGCAAATATTCACATCCTCAAGAAGTTGTTATCTATTTTCTACCAAGAAATGTATTTCTCTTAGCAGATTTAAATTAGAAAATTTTAAGAATATGCATCTAGTACACAAAAGATGTCATAAGGGTGATTTAATAATATTTACAGTGAGAGCAGTGCTAAGAAATGAAGAATGAAACTCAGTTACTGGCATCAAGGGTATCACAGTTTATCATGGAAAAAACATACAACTAACTATCCTGTAATTTTATAAGAGATAAAAATATATGAACAAAGAAAGATGCATTTATAAGGAGGAATAATTCTACTTAGATATTTGGGGGGTATTCTGGGAAAGTCTGACAGAGAAAATGACATCTAAGTTGCACTTTTCTGTAGTTGACAAGTTGACATAATTTCCAAGTTCGTCCACATTCCAATTGTCACCCTTTATCTAGACCCTATCCAGTTTTTCAGTTCTTGGGAAACATGATTCTCCTAATATTATTAAATATTCTGAATGTGATGCCTCTATTTATCAAACCTAATATTTCATCATCGTTTTTATCTGGCAGGTCATAGTTGGGTCCATATTACATCTTAAAGTTTATTAAGAATCTTTTCAACATGGGTCATTTTGAAACCAGATTTTTGTGCTGTTTATATTTTGAACCTGCATTAAAGACTTTACACTAATTCTCCATGTGAGTTCAGTGTTTTGACTCTGGAGACTTTTGTTGGAGGGCAGGGGACAGAGTAGAAAAGTCTAATCTCAGATGCTAATAAATGAACTCTTCCAGTTCTGTATCTGCTGTAAATTTAATGAGCAAGCCTTGTGTGCCTTTCTCCAAGATGGTGATTAAAAATGTGGACCGAGACAGAATCAAGTAATCTAGGCTCGGACAATAATAAATTAATGCGTTTACCCTATTAGGTGACTTATTTGCATTTTAACAGTGGCCTTCTGGCAAATAGATACTTTTACTCAAAGAAGTGCTGCAGATGATAGAAATATTAGGCATGCTAGATGGCCACATTGGAAGAAATTGTTAGGTATGAAGTCCTTTCATGCTTTCTAAATCAGACTACCTGTGCAGTCTTCCATTCAATCTATTTTGAGGTCTCTCCTTCATTTGCAAACTTTTTTGCACACTGGAATCCCCTGCAGACACTAAACTATACAGAAGCCTGGGTCCCACCCCTTGGGGCACAGCCTGAGCTTTGGTACTTTGGAAAACTGACCAGGTAATTTTAATGTGCAGTCCAAGTAAAAAACCACTGCTTTTACAGAATGCCATCACCTCTAAAAAAGAGTATGGGGTTAGAGGTCAAACCAGGATAGACTCCTGCTCTATCACTTAATAGTTTTGTGACTTGGACAGATTGCTTCATTTCTGAGCTTCAGCTTCTATATGAAATCAAGGCTAATAAGACCTACAATGCAAGGTTATGGAAATGTTTATAAAAGAAAATGGGTTTAAAGTAAGCAGTAGGCAAATTGTGGATGTCGCACTCTCTCCTTTCTTCCAAGAGTCCCCTAAGTTGATCTATAGAACAAGGTCAGCCGTGGCTGAAAGATGGATTTGACACTTGGACTCTCACTCCTGGTGTTCCTTCGAGGCCCAGGAGACCTAACCTTTGGTGGCCTGTGTCTGAATTCTTCTGCTTCATGGAATGACTTATACATCATTTAAAATGCACAAATGTAGCTTGGCTGGGAAATAAAACATAAAATTGACATTATATTGCTGAATAGAAAAGAAATGTTTCATCTTCCGACTGTGACCCTAGAAGACGAGGCACTGCCCAGGTTTCATCAGTGAGCCTTTCAAATGTGTGGCTTTATTCTCAGTTTCTCATGTGAGACAACTTTGTATGAGTATAGGATTTTTGTGGGTATGTGTGAAGCCCAGAAAAAAATATACATACTGGACAAAACTCTAACTTGTTTATTTTTAACTATTTCTATTGGAAAATCCTAATCAAGGTACTAGCTAGAAATTCTCAGTATCTGAATTATTAAATGGTTGTTTAAATGAAATTTTAAATTGAAGTGATTTATGCACAGCACATCTAGTAAACATTAATGTGTCTGCATCTGTAAAATGAGGAGAATGGTAATACCCATATCTTATGAACTAAATGAATTAAAATATACAAAAAACACTGAGACTATCACCTGGCACAATTTAAAGTCTCATTAAATTTTAGCTGCTATTTTAAAATTTATATTTGTCCATTTTCCCAAATAGAGAAAAATAAAAACCCTAAAAGGACAAGGGCTTTCTGCCTTGCTCATCACAGTATCCCCAGTGCCTAGAACACTGCCTGATGTATAACAGATGTTCCCTATACATTTGTTGGAAGAACAAATATATGAATGAATGGTTTCTTGGAAGAGTTTCAGGAAGTGTGGTTGACAGTGTCAAATGCTTCAGACAGCTTGACAGATGAGGACTTAAACCATTTGTCAATCAGAAGGTCATTGGTGATTTGAGCAGTAATAATAGCCATAATTTATTGAGGTACCTTGTTAAGTGTGCTAATCTATACAATGACCCTACTAGGAAGCCATTATAATCACCATTTATAGATGACAGAGCATTTCAGCAGCTCTGTGGGACAGAAGTAAGACTGAAGAGGACTGAGAGATGAACAGGAATTAAAGATGTGAAGATAACTCTATTACAACTGGCAATTTGTTTAAATATATTAGCCGATATGAGGGAAATAAATTCAACTGGTCAGAGACATAATCTATCAATCAATGTTATCAAAGAAAACAAGTACCGCTGAAGCAAAGGAAGTGAGCAAAATATACAGTAAATCAAATTTCTCATCTCTATAAATAATTTTTTTTTCTCTTGGGTCATCTTAAATGTTATTATATCAGTGACAACCTCTGTTTTTTTGGATCCTCTAGTTTGAAAATACAGAGAAGATATATAAAAATCACCATCTTGGTGAAAACCCTGGTAGGTGAAAAAGATGTTTTTATTAATAAAACTACTAAAGAGATTCCAAGGAGACTTGGAAACCAAATCAACTCAGCCTGTGGCAGAATGATGTTAGACACAAGTCCCTGGAACATTTGAGAATTACAGGTCTGTACCTCTGCAAAGTCTACTATGTCTTTCAGATGGTGGGTAAGGGGGTAGAAGGAAATTTTCTGCATAGGCCTACAATAACAAGCTTTTTAATAGATTCCAGTGATCATGAACTGCATTTCTGAATGCTGGGACCGGAGTTTGAGTGTTTATACTGATCTTTCTAGGATAATTAAAGACATAGGTGCCTATATCAGAGTATTTTACTTCTATTTTGCTTTCTTTGGTGATATGACCTGGACTCATATACATGTCTGTCCTGCCTGTCACTTTTCAGAACTTAGTAAGGAGACAGCAACAATGAAGATTTCTAACAATCACCCTAGATAGGGAATATTAAAACCTTTTGCCTTTTGTTTTCAGTGGAAGGCTGAAATACCATTGTTTGTTTTCAGGGCAATCGAAGACCGTGAGCAATGCTTCAGTTGTAAATTTGGATCCAAGCAGGCCTGTACCTATTCTTCACTGTGTTCATTTCTTTATCTGCATTAGTTTTCATGAGCTATGTCTCCCCTCAGCCTGTTCCTCATGGGCTCTCTGTAATTCCTCATTTTCTTGCTTCTTAGCCTTAGCTGTTCTGCTGTTGATAAAGGTGCTTAGTAGGGGCTGGCAGGGGCCAATGGGTGGTTAGAAAATCTGGATTGCTAAAATAAGAGGGATAATTTTAGAATGTATTTTTTGCTTGGAATATGGAAAATTAAAGCTGGAGAATATAGCTAATCACCGGTCTCCCCCTGCCCCCCTCCTTTAATTTAAAGCCTCCCTATTACCAGGGTGACCTTTCCTGTTCTGTGCTCACACCACCATATGAATTTTAAGTGCCCCCTGCCCCTGTAGCTATGTTAGGTTGGTAGTTCAATCCCAGAGCCCTGCTCTGAAGGACTGCACTGTTCTTCTCAGTACTGGGCAGCAAGGGGTTAACCGTCTCCAGCGCCTACCGAGTTGTAAAAGGAACTGCTGAAGCTGATCAATGACCACTGTTAAGACCTGGAAACCAATTATAAACCTGAAATTTGTGATGAACAAAGCCCTGAAACACTGGGATGAAAACTACTGAATTAGTCCAGTTCATTAAAATCATTAATAGTCATGAAATGAAAACCACCGGAGTCCAAAAAGGCTTAATGCTCTATCCATATTAATTAGATGGGAGCAAATCTGAACTGAAAAGCAGCACATGCTTTGTAGAATTAGCAATTGGTCTCTGCAGACTACACAGATCTCTATTAAAATTCAGTTTAATTAAAATTGATCACGTTAAGAAACTGATGTGGTTAATTAACTGAATTCCTGGACTTCTTTTCATACATTTCACAGATGCTTTGTACACTGCTTTGTTGGGTGACACTTCATGTTGCTCAGAGCAAATCCGATTGCAAAGGTTAACTCTCTGTGTTCCTGGAGATGATGCAGACCGTGGAGGATGGGTGTGGAAGGGGGAGAGAAAGCTAAGCTTCATGGAGAATCAAACCCCAAGCTAAACACAAGTAAACTCCTTTGGAAAATTGGCCCCATTTGTGGTGTATAAATGAATGTGTACCTGTGTACGACAAAAAGGTTATCTCTCTCCAGCTGCCATCCCTGGAGGAGCTGAGAAATATTGTCAAAGATTAAGAGGGTCACTCTAATGTTGCAGGTAGGACAGTGGAGAGTTGGCGAAATGCAGTTGTACAACTAAGCAGATGCTACACCAGTCTACTATAGGCATCTTAGTTTTGTTGCCCATATAACTTCTTATTCTGTTTGGCTCAAAGTGAGTCATTTTGTGTTTTTCCATCTGAAGAATGGGAATAATGACTTTTCTAGATTTCACCAAGGTGTGTGGGCTTACAATGATGATGTTACCCTTGTTCCAGCTGTCCTGTTGTTCATGGCCAAGTCTACCCCTTCACCCCAAGTTCACCAAACCTATTGCTGCCAACAGAGCCTTTCCAAGACTGCAGTTAATGATGTCACTGCCCTGCTCAAAACTCTAATGACTAGTACACTGCCTGGGGGATCAATTCCACACTCTGTAAATTTGAATTCCAAGTTCTGCATCATCTCATCCAACATACTCTTATCTTCTTCGCCCCCTAGCTCCCTATGAAATCTATGGAATATACTCTTGTTTCAACCAAACTGGCCAATTTATAAACTTTGAATTCCTCATTTTCTTTCCAGTTGCCACTCTCTTTTTTTAGAAATCTATTTTTATCCAGCCCATGCTTCAGGGTTCAACTTGAATCCCACCTCCATGAGGTCCCTCGGTCATCAGCTCACTGAAAGAGATCTACCCCTCCCTGCCCTCCTGTGTATGACCGCAGATGCCGATGGGCTCTTGCTCCTCAAACTCTGAACTAATTATTCATAATGTACTTATCTGCTCCTAAAGATTTTAAGGTCTTGGCAGGTAGAGGTCATCGCTTATATTTTAATGAATTGCAACAGGCATTGGACATAATGTTGCTCCATAATTGTGAGTTAATAATGAGGATGATAGTCATTCTTTGGCAGTTTCTGGTTATTTTTCTCAGAGAGGGAAGTTTGAGTTTTATCTTATAATAAACTGGTAGAAATATTTGAGTGTGATATGCTAATAACAACAATAATGATAGATGACATTATTAAACAACTATGTAAAGCATCTTAGCATTTACAAAGAAATCATCCCCTCTTCTGATTTTTTTGTCAGGGTTCTAAGTGCCTTTCTGAGCATTCTCTTGATTTTTTTTACATCTGTGATTGTTTCTTCCATCTCATTTCTAATCTTGTGTATTTTTGCTTTTTTCTTCTAACTTTCCTAATTGGGAATTCTGGGTTTAAAAAAACGAAAAAGATCATATCAGGAATCAGCTTTCGAATATCTATGTTCCTTGATTTTGCCTCCATTTAATCTATTTTAGCTTTTATCTTGATTCATTTCCATTTACTGTTTTTAGTAGATTTTATTGCTTAATTAAAAAAAAAATATTAGTAAGTTAAAAAAATCTTAACAATCATTCACTTCCTTTTCTCCTCCTTTTCCATTTTTAGGATTTGCTTTGTGTAACATTAAAGGCTGTACATTTTCTCCAAACACAAATTTAATTGTGATCCTCAGGTTTTTGACGAAGTATTTTTATTTTTACTGCTTTATAGACCATTTTTAATTTCAGATTTGATTTCTTTTTTGATCCAAGTTTATTTTTTATAAATTATTATTTCAGTCTACTTAAAAAATTATGTAATCCTATATCAATTATATTTGGTCATAGTAAATATCCTATACAGTTTCTTTGGTCAACTATGCAATTAACTCTTATAAACATTCCATGAATGTATATGCAATGTATTTTTCTATTTAAAAGTTATAAAATTACATTATTTATTTCTTTTATTTATTTCCTAATTTTTGGTCTAACTCAACTGTTAAATTCTTAAAAAATTCATATTAAAAGTCACTACTATTTTGTATTTTAATTAGATTTTAATTGCATCTCTATTTATTTTGCTTTATATTCAGCTGCATTATTTATTTTGATACATTAAATTTTTATGACAAATATATCTTATTCTGTCTAGTATTTTAATCTAAATTCATTATCTAATTTTAATATTGTCACTCTTTTTTCTTATTGTTTACCTTTGCCTATTTTCTCTTTGCCCATTTCTTACTCTCAGAGTTTTTTCTTGTCTTTTTTTCCCCCAATTTTTATTACTTTATTTTTGTTACAGATGTTTCTCCTTTTTTCCCCCTAGACACCCTCCTCCCCACCCTGCCCTCCCACCCCCTGGTAATGTTGTCTATGTCCATTGGTTATGCGTACATGCATATAAGTTCTTTGGTTCATCTCATCCAGTCTTTTTTTTGTGGTTACTATTTCTATTTGTATGTAGGCTTTTGTATTTTTTTAATTATTATTTTTAAATCTCACCTGAGAATATTTTTACATTTTTTTTTATTTTCAGACAGAGTCAGAGGGGAAGAGAGAGAGAGAGAGAGAGAGAGAGAGAGAGAGAGAGAGACAAACATCAATGTGAGAGAGACACATCAATTGGTTGCCTTCTGCATGACTCCCACTAGGGCCGGAGACTGAACCACAACTGGGGTAGGTACCCTTGACCAGAATCGAACCCAAGACTCAATCTGCCAGCGGACGCTCTAACCACTGAGCCAAACCGGCCAGGGCTGTATGTAGGCTCTTTTAAAAGACTGTATACTACATCTTATAAAGGGTTTTTCAAAATGTATACTATATTTTTAATAAAACTTATTTTAGGTAATTTAAAAAGCTACAAAGTCTCAAAACATAAAATCTTTGGGAAAATGAGCACCACAAAGAAAAGTTAGAATGTTCAGATGCAAAATTCTTGCTCAACTCTGAAATGCAAAGTTAATTAATTAAAATTTTGCTCTCGTTTTATTTTTTAAAAACTTTATTGCCCTTTGCATTTCTACCATTGCAAAGCTAGAAACAAGATCAGTTAATTAATGGTCACATTCATCTGTCATTCTTATTTTCTGATTTGATCAAGCAAACTATTCATTCTAACCCCTGTAACCCTACCTGTGTCTACTACGTTAAAAGGGCAGTTGTTTTCCATTCCTTTTTCTGAAATTCATAATCAAAGTCGTACTTTTTAATGTTTATACTAAAACAAGATACTAAATCTTTCTTTCCCAACCACCCATCTCACTTTATGAAGATCTGTTTTTATCCTAGTTTGTTTCCTATTGCTTATTCTCCTTCTATCTTTACCACTTTGACATCTCAGATTTTGCTAAGATAGTTTAAAATTTTTAGTTCCAACCCATTAATATGTCTTCCCTTGAAAAATGACTCTGATGTGTTAAGAATCCCTATATAGCATGTATATTTATGCACCAAGGCAATTTTTTTTTAGCTATATATTTTACAAGGTTTATTGTTTCTTCTTCCCTTTGTCTTCTTCTGTCTTGAGTTCTTTGTTCTGACTCATTTATTTATTTAATATAAACGCTTTCCTTAAAAGTGAAATATTGGCACTACATTCTTTGAACTCTTTCATGTGCACAAATATCTTCCCCTTCCTGGTGTTTGAATGACAGTGAATCTCTTCTCAATCATCTGTAGACCTTATTTCAATGCTAGAGAGATTGCTTCCCTTGCAAATAATTGTTCTTTTCTGTCAAAAATAACACTTGGAATTTAGTGAGGCCTTTTACTCATCAGACTCATTTTTCTTTAGCAAAGGGACTTTAAATAGTGCCTCTCTTTTATCTGTTTCCCCCACCCCCCCTTTTAGGTCTTCCTTTATTCATGTTTAGACATCTTCCAAGTCTTCTACCTCTTTCCTCATGATTCTCATCTCTTTGTAGTTTTGCAATGTTTTGGGATATGTGTTCCACTTGATATGTTGGAATACTAATTAATTCTCACATTCAATATATAAATTAAATTTTTAGTTCAAAAATTATGATTTCTAGGCCCCCAGATTCTTTAGGGACTGAAGCAGAATGTCTAATTTTTTGCATTATTTTTGTTATACTGTTTCAGTCATTGCCTATTTATTTGACTAAGTTCTGTTCAATTAAGAAGTGCCTTGTGTATATTTTGCCTCTCTCTGGGCACTAGAACCCTTTACAGAAATGATAGTTTCTTTTACCTATTCAGAGGGCTCAGGCTGAGCTCATAGGATACACTCTTCTGTGGATGGCGAGACACATCTCTGTCTGTGTGGCTAGTAAATACCAGCTGGCAGGTGTCAGTACCTCACTGAGGTTCCCCAGGGAAAGAGAAAGAGAAATCTCCCCTGGAACACTTTTGTGGGAAGGCGCCACTTTTCCTCTTGGAATGTCAGACTTCCAACAGCGATGCTCTCTCTGAGATCACAGGTGTGATGATGTTTTTTCTCCACAGTTCCAGAGTCTGCCCAAGACCAGAAGAAGTCTGACCCCAACTTCCTCTGTCTGGGAGGCAGATCGCTGTTAGACAGGAACTGAGACTAAAGAACATCGGAACACCTTCAGGGAGCTGCATTCCCAGCGGTGCCCTCAACACATTTTCTATGTCTTCAAATGTGAAATATAACACTCACGCAAAAAAAGTACATGAATCATAAATGTCAGTATAATAAATGATTATAAAATGAATCCTTATGTAAGTACTACCAAAGTCAGTACAATAAAATAGAATATTGCCAGCAACCCAGAAGACCTCTTTGTCTTCCTTCTTTAACACAGTACCCTCCCTGCCCCTCCACAGGTCAATCACTATTCTGATTTCTATGGTAATCGATTTTCTTACCTTTCTGAAAAATAGTCTCATACTTAGGTATGTCACACACACACATGCACACACATTAATTTAGTCTTTTCCTTCTCTCTCTCTCTCTTCAGGGTGGGACAAAAGTAGGCTTACAGTTGTTCATATGGAAAATAATACAATAATGAATAAATAATAATACAAGAATAAGTTCTGTTTCATACACTCACAACTATGAACCTACTTTTGTCCACACAGTGTATATACCCTATTGCTCCTATTTCTCTGGAGAACCCTCTTGTCTGAGCACTCATGGAGAGAGCTCTATTATCTCTTCCTGTTCTTCTAGGGGTGCGAGCCCTATTCAGTTAGGGCCACTCCCTATGACCTCATTTAATCTTAATGATCCCTCTAAAGGCTCTGTCTCCAAATGAAGTCACACTGGGGGTTAAGGATTCAACATGTGAATTATGTAAGTTTTGGAGAGGATACTTCATCTTAGAAGTGCTGCTGTAAATACTCTCAGTATGTGCCTTGAATCATATGCATACAACTTTCTCTAGAACATATAGTTAGGAATACAATTGATGACTGATAAGGTCACATGTCCGGCTTTATTAGATGATGCTAACCTGTTTTCTAAAGTTGTGGTGTCAATTTACAACAACCAGTAAATTATTAGTTTCCATTATTCCATGTTTTTTTCAATGTTACATTGCAAATTTTTTCTCTCTTCTTTAAACATTTACTGATCTGGTGAGTATGCAATGTTATCTAATTCCAGTTCTAATTTGCATTTCTCTGATTCAAGGTTAAACAATATTTTTCACATAAGAAAAAAAAAGACACAGGCCTAAGGAGTAATTTAAAGCTCAGAGAGTGGAAGTAATAGAACTATGCTTGCTAAATGTTTCGTAGAGTGGTAATTCTTGTAACAGCCCTAGAGGAAGCTTCTATCATCACCCCATGTTACAGATGAGGAAGTCGAAGTTTAGCGAAGACTTACAGCAGGACAGTGCAGAGCTGAGATTTAAACCCAGACCTGAACTTCTCAGCACTGGGTCCCTGTGCTTTAAGACGTGAACTAGAGCAGCCACGTGGATGATCATAGAGACAGGAGTTACTAATGGCAGGAGGAGCAGGCAGGAGGCAGTAGCAGTTGGTGAAATTCTTCAGAGTAAGTCATGAAAGTGTAGCTTTTAAAAGATTGTTAGCTAAGACCTTAAGGGAGAAAATGCAAAATGTCTAATAATTCTGAGATTTAGTCTTAGCAGTGCCACGAAGTGGTGAGTACCTGGGGCACCTACAGTAAGAAAAAACTCAAAGCTTTTTGAAATGACCTTTCGATTTTTTTTCTGATATTAAGAAATATATAGCCCTTGTCAGGTAGCTCAGTTGGTTAGAGCATCATCTTGATACACCGAAGTTGCAGGTTCAATCTCTGGTCAGGACACATATAAGAAGTAACCCATGAATGCAAAAATAAGTGGAACAACGAATTGATGTTTCTCTCTCTCTCACACACACACAAATCAATCAATCAATTAAAAAATTTAAAGAAATTATATACATTTTTTACTGCCAAAATTCTGGAAAATTCAAAAACCCACAATGAGGAGGATAAAATTTACTCTTAATCTCCATACCCAGAGTTTACCACTATTAATATTTTATATTATCTTTCCAGCAGTTTCAGACCCATGACATGTATTATTTTTAGACACAGTTGCGATCAGACTGCACATGGTGTTTTGTAATGTTTTTGCTTTAAACAAAATATTGAGAATAATTTTTCATGTTGTCAAAAGATCTTCTGCACGTGATTTTTAATAATTGTCCATTTTGGGTTGTATCATAATTCTTTTATAACATTTCAAATAAGTAACTCTAGGATGAAAACATCCTCATAGACAAATCTTTGCCAATTTTCTATTATTTCTTTAAGTAATATTTTTAGAAATGTCCATGACTTTGGCTCATAGTCCACAAACTTGGGTTTGCAATACATATATATCATACTTATGTAGTTTCTTTCTCTAAATTGAAAATTTGATTTCAAGTCTCCATTTTGCTTAGCAGAAAATCAGATTTGCCCTTAGGGTTTTACGTACAAGAATTTCAAAAGAATTTGAGAATCTAGAATGCAAGGGAATAACACACTCACCCTACATCACCACGCACAGTACAAACAACAGCACTGGTCAGCCCTTATTGCTCCTGGAAGCGGTATTTCGCTGTTTCTGTACCACCCATAAGATAGGAAGAACTGACCAGTCCTGGGAACCTCCGTGCTCAGAACCCAGTCTCTCCAGAGACATCACACAGCTGAGCCCTTGTTAACCACTCTGGTTCTGCCAGGGAGAGGGTATGGTCCCTGCTATCTCTCTCCTCAGTTTGGGAGAAAAAAGCCTGGTCTTCACTTCCATGGTCTTCAAAGGCAACCCTTCTCCCTGACTCCCCCTGGGACACTTACAGGGGCTCTTCAATGACTCAGGCTTCATATGAGACAGGACACGTTCCTGATTCACATAGCCTCGACTCCCCGCCATGCAGCAAGCTCCCTTGGAGCGAGGAAGTCCCAAGATCTTGCTACCTGCTTGAAACGGGGATGAGATAAAAATAGGAGAACACCATCACCCACCACCTTTGATCCTGTCTTTATACATTTCTAACATTTTCTCTTACATGTCTAAAATACTTGTCAAGGGGATTTGGGTCTAGTGGAACAGACAGAACATAAATAATTGTAACGCACGGTGAAATGTGGAAAGTCGTATGAAAAAGGCACAGATAAGAGTCTAATGAAATGAAAAACAACAACAGTCAACTCAGGATATCTCAGAAAAAGGAAACTTGAAAAGAAGTAAATATTGGACACTCCAAGCCGAGAGATCATTAGGAACAAAGGTCATGAGGTGGGAAGCCAAGTGTTTAAGGTCTTGCTATTCAACGTGTGATCCATGGACCAACCCCATGGGCATCACCCAGAGTTGTTAGAAGTACAGAACCTTAGGACTCACTCCAGACTGACTGAATCCGACTCCGCACTTTAACAAGCACTGCAGTGGTGATTAAATTTTGAGAAGCGCTGCTGCACCTGGGAACATGTCAGAAATGCCAATGCTGGGGAGTCAGAAGTTCTGGAAGTGGGGTCCTGAGAGGTGATTTTGACGCAGGTGCAAGTTTGACAACCACTGCTCCAGAGCAGAGAAGGAAAAACTAAACTACAAAACATGTTAGGCTTTGCAGGCAGTGGGGTCTCAGCCACAACGACTCAACTTTGCTGTTGTAACAAGAAAGTCACACTAGGCGACATGCAATTGAGTGAGTGTGGCTGGGCTCTAGTGAAACTTTATTTACATAACTGGTGTTAGATTTGGCCCATGGGTCATATTTGCCAACACTTGCCCTAAAATGCAGATTTGATTTTCTTTTCTTTCTTTCTTTCTTTCTTTCTTTCTTTCTTTCTTTCTTTCTTTCTTTCTTTCTTTCTTTCTTTCTTTCTTTCCTTCCTTCCTTCCTTCCTTCCTTCCTTCCTTCCTTCCTTCCTTCCTTCCTCTCTCTCTCTCTTTTCTTTCTTTCTTCTTTCTTTCTTTCTTTCTTTCTTTCTTTCTTTCTTTCTTTCTTTCTTTCTATTGATTTCAGAGAGACAGGAAGGGAGAGGGAGAGATAGAAACATCGGTGAGAAAGAACATCGACTGGCCGCCTCCTGCATGCCCTCCACTGGGGATCGGGCCCACAACCTGGGCATGTGCCCTGCCCGGGAATCGAACTGGCAACATATTGGTGCCTGGGTCGACGCTCAACCACTGAGCCGCACCGGTCAGGCAAAAGTGCAGATTTTCATGGGTGACTGTGTATTAGAATTTCTTGGGGAACACCATCCAGCTTGATATTCAGATAGTACCCCACACCAATTAAAGAAGCATCTCTGTAGTTTGGGTGAGGAATCAATATTTGAAAAACTCTCCAAATGATTTGAACACATAGCTGGGAAAGAGACCAGATGCTGTAGGATGGAATAGAAGTTCCCAAAAGAGGGTGTGAGAGGATCAAGGGAAACCGAGGAAGAAGGCTGGCTGGAAGCCTGAATGAAGGAGCCTTTTAAATTGGGGTATTCCCCCAATGCTGCCATTACGCAGAGATTTGAATAGCCATATAGGCCAGGGTGCGCATTTTCATTTTTTTTCTTAACCACATGTTACTGCATTTAAACCACAATATTAAAAATGAGAAACGTCAGAACAAGGGATGGGCCAAATGGCTTTTAATTCCCCAACAGCAAAACCCTGTTAATACCTTGCCCTGTGTCAGCAAAATAATTGTGGTTCAAGTGAATATAAAAGACTTCCATTCAATCTTCTCCCTCCTCCCTAAGGCAAAGGCTTTCTTATCATGGAGAAACAGTACTCCTCAAACTGTCAGACAGCATCAGGGGAGTTGAACAGGAATTATAAAGCCAGGCTAAATCAAGGCATCAGCTGGGAGGGTGAAATTCTGCAGGAGAGCTTTCTCTGGCCCCTTCTCTGACCAGAGCCTCCCAATGTTGCCGTACAAATGCTGGCCAAGACTTGCGCAGGAGAATGAATTGCATTTCTTTGTCGCAGAAGCTGTCACTGGCTTAACTCAAGTGAAAAAAATAAAGAGTGGCTGAAAAGATCTGCAGTGGCCCATGGAATAAAGGGAAAAGCTGAAGGACCGAGGACAGACCACGGCAGACTGGGTCTTCGTGGCAGGGGCCGTGAACAGGCTCTCCACGGTGCTGCCTTCGGGTGCACAGCTCTGCCCTCGTGTCCCCTCCGTTCAGGATTCCAGAGAGAGATCACTTGATTGGTCAAGTTTGGGTCGTGGGACCTTGACGAAGAGTCCCACCTTGATTGATGGTTCCCCGAAGTCCAGCTGGGATTCCATTACCCCGAGAGGGGAGAATAGTCCACCAACTCTTATCTTCTGATAGGAGACTGTCCGTTGGGTCATGGGCACTGGGAGCAGAAGCAGGTCTTAAAGATCCAAGTCCCCCTGTTACAGGGAGAAACCTGAGGAAGATCAAATGTGTTTCCCAAGCCTATTCCTATTCATGCTTAATGTTATTCATGAAAAGTATACAATTAGGTAAGACCCTCAGCTAGACTCTTCTAGATCATTCTGCCTGTGGCTGTGAAAGTGAGTGTTTTTAATTTCCCCAAAGACTATGCATGCATCATGGTTGCTCTCTCAAAGATGAGAAATAATGGTCTCTCACATTTATTCAGTGGTTCTTATTAAAAGCACCAGTTGCCAGGCCCCATCCTCCAGAGATTCCGATTCAATGGGTCTGGGTTAAGACCCGGGTCACTGCTTTTTAAACAAGTGCCTATATACACTGAACTTTGCAAAACAACGTGGTCCCACATGCAAATATTCGCAGTGGTCAGGGGGCAATGTGAGGACAGCTGGGTGGGTATCAGACAATAAGAAGAGGAAAGGAGGTTAAGTCGGAAAGTATGTGTCCTAAGTGTACTGAGATTTAATCTACTTTTAAGCACCTTGTAGGCCAAACAAAACCAATGTGCAGGAGGAAGTCTGCTCTCATAGATTCTATAAGTTATAAGTCCTATTAGTGCTTTTATATGAATTTTACTACTCAGTGGACTTCTAAGAGAGGAAAAACAACCATTATTCTCTTTTTCATAGATAAAAATTGAGGAGAGAGTTGTAGAATAGCCCGCCCAAGGCTAAATGCAATCTGCTGAATTTGAACACAAATCTTCTGATTCCTAAATTTAGATACTTTAAAATACACCCAAGTAATGCTCTCTCCTTTATTTTCTCTGTGATGTGGTTTGCATAAACAACATTCCTTTCAAATGTGATTGTATGTTTAGTCATAAACAGGGAAGAAAAAAAAGTCTAGCTGTAATTTTTAAAATATGTAAAAAGCATGTAAAATATATAGAATCTTTAGGATTTTGCATCATGACAAAAAGCTTGGCACATTATAATGTAAAATTGCTACATGTCCCTTTAAGATTGACTTAGTTTTTATAGTTTTCTTTATTTCAGCTAATAACATTAGTATATATTGTTCTCATATCACAGTTGGATGATTTAGAAACAAAATTGGCACAGATTCACAATTCCTTAGTAAAATAAAAGACAAAGTCCCCACAACAGTTAGGAAGTTAATTATTTATCTTACTCAAAGTCTGAATGTTGCTATGACACAGATTAAAACCACACTTTTCAAATACAGCAGCTATTTCATGTCAAGCTTTGAAGGTGTTGGGCTGAATCCCTCTCCCAGTAATTGGAAATTCTGGACATATTTGACTTAATACTTCAAACCGTTGCAGTGTTCATACACAATGTTGGAGTTGAAGAACAGAATTAGGACTAGGTTAGAGGTTAACTGTGTAACATCAGTTTTTCATTGAACAAAACTTGGCTCAGGGAACATGCTTTGACCTGCTCTACCTTAATATCTTTGTCATAATGAACCAAATTATAACAAGGTTTGCAGTACATGGAAGACCTTTTGTGGACATTAGAGCTGATCAAAGGAACAGAGAGAAATATAGCCTCTTTTGGTGATAAGGGAATATACTTGTGGTTTTAATTGGATAAAGGTGGGATTGGCTATTTACAAAAGTACATAAAATAGAAAATAAAATTTTATAACAAATGAGAGAAGTAAGTTACTACCTCTAATATGCAAAGAGTGTTTAAAAATCAATAAAAATATAAAACCAAGTGACTACAAAGATGGTAAAAGGATGACAATTCACAAAAGAAGAAATCAAGTGGCCAATAAACATATTTAAAAAATCTTATTTTTACTGGTCATACAATAAATGTAAGTGAAATTTGGTATAGTAATTTTGGAAAACAATTTTGCATATTATATAAAAAATTTAAACTTTTCCTTACCTGTCCAAATATATCATAAATAAAGTACTAGAAATAGAGGTCAATATTAATTTATAATAATGTATATGGCAGCATTTTATTTTATTTTATTATTTATTAATTAATTTATTTTTGTTACAGATGATTCTCATTTTTCCCCCCCAGACACCCTCCTCCCTAATTTTTAAATAATTGGAAGAACCTTAGATAACTAATAAAAGATTAATTAAATAATCAAGGGTGTATTGATATGATAAATATATAAATATATATGATATATATGATAAAATATTACATATCTATTTCAACAATCATATTTCAAGGAATATTGAAATTTTTGGCAAAATTGCGATTGTTTAAAAAAGAAAGATACAAAATTAATATGTAGTATAAACTTAGTTTTGTTCATAATATATATTCTGTACCAGTTTGCTCAAGCTGGCATAATACAATACCACAGGCCTGTGAACAGAAATTTCTTTTCTCACATTTCTGGAGGCTGGAAGTTTAAGAATAAGGTGCAGCAGGATTGGTCTCTGCTGGAGTATCTTCCTGGCTTGCCGATGGCCACCTTTTCCTTCTGTTCAATGGTCTTCCTCTGTGTACCCAAACACTTGGCGTCCTTTCCTCTTCTTATAAGGACAGCAGGCCTCTTGGATTAAGACACCACCTTTATGATCTCATTTGATATTGATTACCCCCTTAAAGGCCATCTCTCCAAATACAGTCACACTGGGGATCAGGGATTCAGCATATAAACTTTGGAAGGGGAGGAGCACAATTCAGTCCGTAACATGTGCTATACACATAAAGGAAATCAACCAACAACTGAAGAGGTACTTAGGATGAGGTTCCAAACAAGGGAGCTTCAGTCTTCATGGAGTTTGGGGCTCAGCATGGTGGTACCTGGAAACATTCTGGTTTATCAACCTGGAAGCTCTCTGAACCCCTTCTTGTGTGTGTGTGTGTGTGTGTGTGTCTTCATTACATAGGCATGTTTGATTAAATCATTGGCCTTGGTGATTGATTCAACCACCAGCCCTATTCCCCTCCCCGGAAATCAGGGGTGGCAATGGAAAGTTTCAACCCTCTATACATGGTTGGTTTCCCTAGCAACCAGCTCTCAACCTTAGGTGGGGTCCAAAAGCCACCTCATTACCATAACAAAAGGCAGCTTTGTACTCTCAACACTTAAGAAATTTCAAGGGTTTCAGGAGTCCTGTGCGAGAAACCAAATATATATTTCTTTCTTTCTTTTTTTTAAAATTAATTAATTTATTTTTGTTACAGATGTTTCTCCTCCCCCCCCCCCCCATATAGTCTTACTATACATCACAATACAGGGGTGGGCAAAAGTAGGTTTACAAGTGTGAGTATGTGAAACACAGAGTTTATTCTTGCATTATTATTAATTATTGTATTTTCCACATGAACCACTGTAAATCTACTTTCGCCCACTCCTGTATCTCAGGGAGCTACTTTAAGAATATTTAAACATCCTGTTTCTCATCAAACTTTGACCCACTGTGTTTAGCTGATGATTTTTACCTGAATCAATGATTGCTATGATGGTCGTCAAATGGTGATTTTCTAATTTTGCCATTTACTTTGATGTTCACATGGTCCCCGTTGCTCTTCTTTTCCAAATTCCTGCTTCTGGGGCTTCCCCTCTCCCTTTTCTTAGTCTCCTCTCCTGTCTCGTTCTCCCTCTTTCTCACCCACCAGCCTCTCTGTTTCCTGCCCCACCTTCCCAGTCCCCTGCTCTTGGTCTTGGCACTGAGACTATTTTTCTCTTTTACTCATTGTATGGCCTCTGACAAGCATGATGCTTCTCTTTCACCCCAGCTTTCCCCCATTTTCTTGGATGTACCTCAAACTGTAACTGCCATTAAGCAAATGTGGCAGTTTCTGGAGGTGGTATACTTCTCTTGATCGAATCATAAAGATTCCAGCTGCAGTTAAATGTCTCTGTATTTCCAAGGGGTTATAACTTAGCTATAAAAATTCACTTTAGGCTATAGCTTGACATATAATCTCTCAGCCCAGGAGTGAATTTCTTTAACTGTTTTCTCCTTAAGTCAACAGTACCTGATTCAACGTAGCTTTCGTTCTCTAATAATATATGGTCATGAGTTATTACTGCATCAATACAAATCATGTCCATTGCTAACGTAATTACTGAGGGTAAATATGAAAAAGATACAACTTCACTGGTTCAAGAGTTATAAAATGAACAAAGTATTGATCTGCTATGATGCTTTCTCTTCTATTCTCCTTCTACCCATAAACCCCCAATCTATGAGTCCTGAAAAAAATTTTTAATGTTACAAGAAAAGATACTGTGCTATTTGTAAAACACTGGCTTCTCTGGGGGTGGCCTGTGTCCTACTTTGTTCCATTATCTGGCCTTAAGTTAAAGGAATACCAAGTGATTGGCCAGTTACTTGATACTTCGAAGTAAGTCATTGGAATTTGTAAATGAAAAATACTTAGAAATTATACCTGTAGGAGACTGGGCAACTACCTGTGCAGCTGTGGACAAATTATACGAAGAGAAATATGCCATGTTAGAGAAAGGGTGGAATTTAAAAGTAGAAGCCTAGGACTCCAGGCTGGTTCAGTCACCAACAATCTGAATGAGTACGTCACTTCAGCACCCCTCTGACCCATTTTCCTTCCCTATAAAAATAAGTAGTTTGGGACATAATGACCCCTAAGGTCCTTTGTAACTCTGATATAGCTCTGTGATTTTTCCGATCCACGAGAACAATTGTTCTTCCATTTAGTTTCAATATGATAAAACATGTCTAACCTCAGGTTGGGAATTGTGAGAAAGAATAGGATTGAAATAATTTCTGCCAGAACAGGTGATTTAGCCAAGAAAAACATGAGGACGTTTCCATGGGAAAAGCTGTTTACTGATTTGCCTAGTTACTTGTTTAAATGCAGTTAATCCATTTGATCAAAGTGCTCTCCCGTGTCAAAGGGTAACCGGAGGTAGAACCATTTTTAAAATTGACTATGCACATTTTTTCTCTTCCTAGTCCTTCCTTATATGTATAGGAGGAAGAAGGCTTTTCTTGGATAGAGGAAAAGTATTCAGGAATCTTTTGTACAAAATTGTCTATTGAGCCTAGACTTAACAGGCACTAAAAGGCTATCTACTGAGTTGAATTACATTGAATCGCAATAGTAGTCCAACTAATTCTTTGATAGTTTCTTTGTGTTTCCCTCACTGGCTTCTCTTTGTTTTTCCACCTCTTTGAAACAAGTTTTTAGCACAACTCCTGGCATCTAACAAGGAATCCATAAGTACTGCTGTCGTCTTTGCTTTTATTACATTTTCACTTGCCTCTGCCATCCCCTGACATTGCTGCTTGAACCTCCTTATGCATGTACGGGATGCTAGTCTGTTCTGTAGTACTGTTAGGTACTCATGTGCTGATTCTACCCGAGATACTATTAGCTCCTGGAAAGCAGCGTGATTGGCTGGGCCCTCTGTGATCAGCCATCCCATGAGCAGAGAACGAGGCAAACTTCTACTCTTTTCTACATTCCAGTGACCAGCTTTAGTCCTACGGCCCCTCTGTGGGGAGAGAGGGCAAGGACTTGGCTTCCTGTGAACCCAAGAGAGAAATAAAACCGTGTAGAGAATGCACAGATTTGTCTTTGTCCCACAAAGTGTGATGGAGGAGAGGGGTCCAACTAAATGAAAGATGAAATATAGACAATATAAATTCCATTTCTCCCAGATGTCTGCAGTGTCCTAAATTTAATGTTTTTCAGACTTCAGATGTTCCAGCGCCACTTAATATGTTTTGCATGATGTCATCTATCATTATTGTTTCCTTTATTCAGACATATTTTTTACTAAATATGTTTTTTGTTTTTTTTAAAAATAGGTTTGTCAGTGTTATAAAAGGAAAACCAGTCTTTTTCTAATCTGCCTTAAAGTAAATGATGAGTACTTAAATAACGTCATCCATGTCTCACCTACAGTATTTGTGTGTCACTAGTGGGCTTCTGCACTTGGGAAACACTGCCTTTGTGCATTAGAACATGCACGTATACACACATCTCAGATGAGGAGTGTCTACCGTTCAGTCCGTGTGTTAGGAAAACATGGACCATGGACCAAATTCAATCAGGGAAGACTTATTCCTAAAAGAACATCTTTCTTTTTGTTTTCTTCTTTCTCTCTTCCCTCTTTTTTGCCTTTCCTTCTTTCCATCTATATTCCTTCCTTCATTTCCTTCTTCCCTCCCCTACTGATCTCTTTCCTTCTTTCTTTCTTTCTCTCTCTCTGTTAGATTTGGAAGATGATGGGTAGAGCAAAAGCTTGGAAGAAATTGGGCATTTATCACCTTCTCACAGTACTTTTCTTGAGCTATGTTGAATTCTGATCATTAGGGCAACATCCCAGGAGAATTTAAAAGGCCCGTTCAATTAAATGCCTTCTTAAGCTCTGGGTTGACCCTACAACTCCCTTTCTCACCCCACAACCCTCCAGCCTCATGCCCATCTTCATTTCCCAGAGAGCACCATCCTCAGTGTGCTGGGCTCCCTGTCACCATCACCAATGGGGACCTCACTCTCCAGAACAGACAGCGTGACCAAGTGTGTCATCTCTGCCTGTACGTGTTCGCAGGGGCAGAATTGGGGGGGGCCCTTGAGTGGTAAGTCTGAGCATGCCTGTCAGTCGCAGCCAGAGGGCTGCAAAGCCGGAGTTGCTATGTTTGTTTACCTGCCCTCAGTCCTGCTGAAGCAGGAGGAAAAGCTTCTCGCGAGCTCTGGATTCAGTCCAGTGGTCAGAACCGCTCAATGAGAGTGCCTGTGAAAACAGTTCATTTTCCTATCGACAGAGTTTTACATCTACCCAGTAAATTTTATCTGAACCCTCTAACTCTAGTAAAATACAGCAATGTGCAATAAATTTCACTTTATGGGTTTTACAGTTTGAAAACAGCTTCAGGGCAGTCTGGTTACCGAGGGAACACAATTGGAGCAGTCTCCAAGGGTTGGCTTCTCACCTCGGGGAGCTCTGGAGATGACCCCGTACCCTTTAGTGCCCAGTCCACTCAGGTGAGGCATTACTTCCCACTTAAACGTTATTTAAGGCATGATATAAGCCCTGCGTCTATACCTGCTAAGCTGGCTTTGAACAGTGAAGAAAAAAGCAATTAAATTACTAAGCAAAAGGCTGCTAGCTTCCCTGTGCAAAGAGCAAAAGAGCTTATTAAAGAGTGGGATTGAGTCACCGACGTACCCCGGCATTGCAGACTGCCGCAGACGGTCCCTAGTCCTTTTTGCCTTTTTCCAGGGAGTTTGAACTAGGAGTGAATCAAATAACATTCTTTAAGGGAAACTCTTCCAACTGCACCCAACCAAAAATATTTCTGTAATCTACCCAGAGGCGGGTTTTCTTATTTCAACTGGCATTTAATGGACTGTTTCCCTTGTCTTTATAAACTGTTAAGACTTGAGAAATTCTCTTACCCTAATGAGGCCCGGTCACCGTGGCAATTTGCTTCACATAGGATCTCCCCCTACCCAGACTTCAGCTAGCAAATTCGGATTCCTGCCATCTTTTGTTTTGCTTTTTCTTTCTTTTCAAATCCATCATGATTCTAGTTGAATCCTTACGACGGAGCTGCCGGTGAAAGTGTTTCCCTGCATGTAGTGAGGCTCACTGCCGCTTACATTTTGGCAGTCACGGCTAGAAGCACATTCCTGCCTAGTCTCAGCCTCACAAGGAGCCTGGAGGTAGAGCTTGTAGTCCAGTCCCTTTTACAGGTAAGACCACTGAGGCAGAGGCTGGGTAAGTAATTTGCCCAGGGTCTCCAGCTGGCAGGTAGGAAAGCCAGTATCTACCCCAGGGATTCTTACTCTGAGGTCAGGTTCTTACCGAAGGCTGGGCTTCCTGTCAGGGCGGGCCTGGGTGGTGGACACGTTCTTCCCAGGTGAAAGCATCCAGTTGCATGAACTGATGAGTCAGAGAGCTTTGGTTTAGACCCGAGGAAGGAAGTGTCGTTTTTGAAGAGTACAACAAGTCTGAAGGGAAAGGGATAGAAGAAAAAAATGAGTCCAAATGAATGCTTCCAACATTTTGGAATAGAAGGGTGGAGGAGAGAACTAAAGCTTCTGGTTTCGTGAAAGACTGGGAGACGGTGCTGTGGGAACCAGGTGATGCAGTTAAACAGAGCTGGGGTCGGGTGAGCAGGGGACCGAGTTGGGGATAATAGAGGCGCATGCCTTCCGCAGCTGCCAGTTCCCCCAGCCACAGACCTTAGGCTTCCCCCCAAGAAAGCATCAGCAGAAGGAGTTTTGAAGCAACTGGCTTAAGTGGCCTATCGACATTCTCATCCGTCCCTCCCAGAGGGGCCTTCGACCCCCGCACTTCCCCATTCTACATCTTCGAGCCCAGCCCTGCCCTCCCTCCCTTGGTAGTGCTCGTCACAGCTTGACATAAATATGCTCATCTCGTCCTCCCACCTGCTCTCTCATTAGAATGTCAACTCTGTGAAAGCAGGAACCGCGTTTGTCTTACTCATTGACCCTCAGTACCTGGCACGTGGTAAGACCTTAATAAATATTTGTTGAGTAATGAATAAGATACCCAGAAAAACAAAGTGGAAGCCTCTGGGCCAATTTGTTGCTTTGTGGGAAGGAGATGCACTCAGAACTCCCAGACGTAAGTCAGAGATGTTCGGTTGCAGTGTGGCTGGAGGTTGACCGGAGGGGGACAGAATCCCAAAGTAGAGCCCAAGAGGCATTATGACTTTGGAATAGTGAAGTCTTGGACATTTTATTACAAACATCATCTCAATAGAATCACAACCTGTGTGGTAACCATTTCCATTTTGCAGACGAGAAAGTAAACATTCATAACAATTAAGTAAATTAATTGCCCCCCCCCCGCCACCCGGTGCCTACAGCCGGTATGTGGAAGAGGCATTTGAAACCCTGCCTAGCTGTTTGCGTAGGTCATGCTATTCCACTATACCATGTCAGTTGACGTCCGCCACTTGGGCCTGTTTCCCATTCATGAGGTGTTTGAGGGGAACAGACACCATGAACATAAATCTCCCAGAAGAACAGCTGCAGCATGTCTTTTGTTCTGACAGTCCGATGCAGGGCCCAAATGAAAAACAAAAGCAAACATGGCCAGAGTTGGCGGCCTTTGCCAAGGCACAGCCAAAACAAAAGGGAGATCTCTTTGATGTAGGTGATCTAAAATGATCTCCTCATGGTCAGCTTGTGACATAAAACTGGTTTAAACTGCTGTTACACAAAAGTGAGATTGAACTATCATATTTCATGGTCCACATGCCTCTAGGTACGAGAGCATGTGAGTGATAAGGTCACTCCGAAAGAGACTATGTGAGGTCTTCTTATTTAAAAGCCAGCTTCTTTTTATTGTGGTTGACGTTTCCAGTTGTCACTGTCTTTGAAATATGTTTTCAAACATCAATGGTGTAGTCTTTGTCCCATCCTTCATTCCCTCATAACTCCCATGAGAGCTCTAAACCTTATTTTACTGGGTGCAAAGACAGTCAATGAGTAGTCAATGCTTGGAACTAAAAAATACTTTATCCCCTATTTGGTTTCAATAACCTTTAAAAGGAGACCAAAGGGAAATTCTTTTAAGAACATCCCAGAAAGTGTACAAGTTAGGATTAAAATGGAATCCTCGATCTTTTGCTAAAAAAAAAAAAATCCATTTCTGTAATTCATTCTTAGGAAAATAATATTAAATAGAGAATAAGTCTTATGCAACTATCTCTTTATTGAAACGGTACTTATGATATTAAAAAACGGGAAATAAATATCCACAGTAGATAAAAAGGTAGGTAAGTTGTAGTTATATTCATAAAGGGGATATATATAGTAATTAAAAGATTATGAAACGACATAATAAGATAAGGGATTGTCTATGTTTTAATGTTAAATGAAAATAAGCAGAAAACAAAAGTGAATATTTGGTATGAGAGTAACTATAGTAGTTCCCTCCTTATCCATGGGGAATATGTTCCAAGACCCCCAGTGGATGACTGAAACCATGGATGGTACCAAATCCTATATATACCTTTTTTTTTCTATACATACATAGCTTTTTATTACAGCTTCTCTTTGCATATCTGAATTGCCAGCGTCACTACTCTTGCACTTTGGGATCATTATTAAATAAAGATTACCTGGACATAAACACAGTGATACCATGACAGTTGATCTGATAACTGTAAACTACTAAGTGACTAACAGGTGGGTTGCATTTACAGTGTGGATACACTGGACAAAAGGATGATTCATATACTGGGTGGGACAAAGCTGGATGGTGCAAGACTTCATTATACAACTCAGAATGATATACAATTGAAAACTTATGACTTGTTTATTTCTGGAATGTTCCATTTAATGTTTCTTGACTGTGATTGACCGTGGTCAACTGAAACTATGGAAAGCAAAACCATGGATGAGAGAGGATTATTATACTGTATAAATTTTTTTTTTAATACATGGAAAAGAGATTGAAAGACAATACACCAATATGTTTAAAAGGCTTGATTTGTGTGATGAGACTACAGATTAGTTTTCTTTGTTTTATCAACCCCAAAATGGGTTTTTCCTCAGAGCTTCCAAAACACAGTCTATACATTGATTTCAGCTTGTGACACTAAGCTGAGGACCCAACTGTGCTGTGCTGGACTTCTGACCTACAGAAGAAATGCATGTTGCTTTAAGCCCCTAAATTATGATGAGAAATTCTTTACAGAGGTATAATACTAAGTTAGAAAAGAAGTAGTGGTCATAATACTAACAGATACCATTTAGAGTGGCTGTCATGTATTCGCATTACACTAAACAATTTATCTGCATTCTCTCATCTAAATCCTACAATAATCATTTTAAGACAGGAATTATTATTTGCATTTTGCAGATGAGGAAACCGAAGCTTAGAGAATTATAGAAACCTGTAATTTTTCATATATGAACCAAAACTTAGGTCTGATTTTAAACCTGTTTGCATGGTGGTAAATTATAGATGATGTGAAAATTAGTAAACAGAAACCTCATTTAAAATGGAGGACAGAAGAGAGAGCTCTCACACACATCACTCAACCCATACCACTAACTCCAATAGGAAGAGATGTACCTTGCATCTCAGACAGGACATGATACTACATTACTACCTCAGCAGGAGGAAGAAAAGACTCCTCATTACCAAGTAATGGCTCAGCCAATGGGGGACTGACATAACTCGACCAATAAAAAGTCACTATGCTTTGAACTTTCAGTTTCCTCCAATGGACTCTTCCTTTACAACAGCTCCTCCCAAGTCTATAAAAGACAGTCCTCACCTTTGTTTGCTGGACTTGCATGCGGTTCACCATTCGACTGCATGTCCTGAATTGCAATTTGTGTTGTTTCCAAATAAAGCCATTTTGCTGGAGAAATATCCAGCTGTCTTTTTGTTAAAGGTCAACAATGTTGTTCAAAGAGTTCACTCTTCTTTTTTTGTTCAGATATGCTGATAAACATGGAAAATGAAAAGAAATATATAAAGGAGATGGCAACAATTTAAAAACTCAAAATGAGGTTGATTTGAAGTAAAATTTGGCAACCATTTTATAGAAAATATTTAAAATGTATTTTCCTTAGAAGGATGGATAATTTAATTGCTTAAGTTAAAGAACTGTCGACTTGGTTCACTAAAATCTTTCCACTATTTTTTATTTGTTAGATTTAAAAATAATCAGGGAAGTTTATTTGATAAATGTTAAAAGTCAATCTCTTTATTATAGACTCGTTGGAGAGGGGCACAATAATCTGATTCTCTATATTACATTGTGTTAGTGTAAAACCAAGTTTTGAAAGCCAAGAAGTAAATTCTGTAGGAAAAAGTAGCTTATATCCATATAGGAGCCATTAGAAATTACTGTCAACTATTGACTGACCAGTGAGTAAAAGGATTATGTATCTCAGAAGAACCAGGTATAAGGACCTCTCAAGAGACGCGCTGTCCAAAAGAAATAGAATTAAAGACATATATGTGTAATTGTACATTTTCTAGTAGCCACATTTAGAAAAGCAGCAAGAGGTGAAATTCATTTTAGTGCCGTATTTTCTTTAACTTAATACATCCAAAGTGCTATTATTTCAACATGTAGTTAACATACACATTTTTAATGAGCTATTTTACATTCTTTTTTACACTAAGTCTTCAAAATGCAGTGTGTATTCTAAACGTACACAGTACTTCGATTCAAACTAGTCACACTTCAAGTGCTCAGTAACCAAACGGGGCTGCTGGTTCTCATGATATTGGGCAGCAGAGCTCTAGAGCATGCGTTCTCCTTGGGACTGGTATTGTACACTGGGGGGGTGGGGAGGTGGCAAAAGTTAAAATTGATTCCGGGGGATGAGGGTCATACTCGCTTTATGTATAAAGCACAGATATTCATATAGTGCACAAAATGATATAAAGTTTTTCTGTGGTATTAAAATTTCATGGAGAAGGAATGCATTAGGGTTCTCCAGAGAAACAGTACCAATAAGCTATAGATACATATATATTCTGATCCTTCCATTCTGAAAGGATAAAATGTAGAAGAGCAACTAAAACTTTGCAGCAGAACACAGAGGTCAAGTACATAGCCCCCAGAGCTGGGCTATCCAATATGGCAGCCACTGTTCATAGGTGGCAATTTAAACGCAAGTTAATTAAAATAAAATTAAATTAATAGTAAATGTGGCTCTTGCCACATGTCAAGTACTCAACAACTACACGTGGCTAGTAGCCCCTGTATTAGACAATGAGCACAGAGAATTGCCATCATTGTGGAAAACTCTATTGAACAACACTGATCGTAGCGTGTGATGAGTCAGGATTCAAATCCCACTTCTGCTTCCTGATATTTGTATATCCTTGGGCAAGTTGCTATTCCTCTCTTTGTCTCTGTTTCCTCAACTGGAACACGTGATAATGATAAAGTACCTATCTCAGAACGTTTGTGAGAAGTAAATGCGTTAATGTATGTAAAGACACTAGCTCAGTGCCTGGGATATAACTACATATTTCATACACGGTAGCTGTGATTTCAGTTACCATCTTTCTGTTGAGGTGGATTTTTTTTTTTGTATCAGTTAATATTGGTAGCATTACTTGATCTGAAAAAAGAAAGAAAGAAAATGGCCACCTAAATTACATAATTTTTGCCGCTCAAAAATGACATCATCTGGTAATAATCTCAACCGTTACTTGAGATTTGCTCTTGGTAACTCATTATCGTAGTCTTTAAAATATGATTTTTACTTTGGACTGTTCCTGTGGCAGAAGACTCACCCTCATCAATATTTTAATTAATGCCTCAAATACCGTTCTACCGTAATTTCATTGGTATCATAAGTTAGCTGTAATAATGCGGAGAAAACAAATTGCATTTATCAGCGGTATTTAGTCACACAGAAGTGGTTCTGAAACTGACAAGGCCATTGGCGAATGTTATGTGGGAGGTAGGCTGCATCCTTTTCTTTCAGAACTTCCTGTTCATGTTATTTCACACCATCTAATTATAATCTGTAGCCCTTGTCTTGTTCTTTCCCCTCAGTCGCTTTTCCAATGGGCACAAACCTTGCTACACTCTCAGCTGATGTATACTTCTCGAAAAGTGTCCCATCAATGAATATGCCAGTTCTGTTCCTGCATTTGGATACTTGTTAAAAGTAGAACTTTCTCGTGATTAGGGCGTTGCTGGCTTTTGATCAGCTGCGTTCATGTATAGTCTGATTCTTTTAAAGGCTACCCAGGGATGCTCTCCCAGGGGAATGGGTGAAGCTTTAGACTGGAGGATGACCTAGAAGTAAGGAAAGTGGCTCATTTCAAATTCTATGTGGTGCAAACACAGTTTATATTTCTTTAAAATAAAAGACTAACATTATCCAGTTACATCCATTCTACAAGTAAAATGTGGCAAAATACAGCATCTCATTAAGCAGTGGTTGCAAATCAGAATACATCTGAGTTAGTAAAAATGAGGGGGTGGAGGAAGCCTGAGTCTCCCCTCTGCTTGTTTCTGGCCTGGAGAGCACTTACTAGGTATAGTAAGAGCTGTTCGTCTACTTAGACCTTGGATTTAGGTAAACCTTCTCACACATGGTATCCTACATGCTTGCAGTTTCATGGATTTTGGTGATTTCTAAACTTTTTTTTTTTTTTCAAATGTAATCTTATGTGGAACACCAACATATATTTAAAGGAGATAAAAGTAAAAATGTTCTGTTTAAATGAAAGATGGATTCCTTTTTTCTCCCCACCCAACCATCACCTTCTTATCAAATTGCTGAATGCCTCCAAACCCTCTCATATTAAAATTTTGGAGCTGAAGAGGATTCTGAGTCCTACCACTAAATATTCTTGTGTGACATCTCTGAGAAAATACACAGAACCCAGAGCCTCATCGAATATTGCACAGAAGTAGAACTGGGGGGAACCGGGAGTAGAGGGAACTATTCAACTTACATTACTTTGTGGAAACACTCTTACCACCCGTGAGTCATCTTTTTAAAAAATAAGCTAGAAAGGTGAAACCAAGAGATGTGATTTTGAGTCCTGACCCCCACTCATCAGCGAGGTGCATTTGGCACATCACTTAACCTCTAAGCTCTGTGTACTTTGATTTCATCGTATGTGAAGGCAAAGGATGGGAATAGATAGACTCTCGTAACCAGGTATTCAGTTCTGTAATGCTGCAATTCTAAATCTAGACACATACAGGGAACCCAGCTTGGGTGGGTGGGTGGTACAAATATAAGTCGAATATTGGCTATTGGCTATTTCATATGGGTCAACCCAACAGTACCTAGGGAATCCAGATAGTCACCTACTACACACACACACACACACACACACACACACACACACACACATTACATTACTCCAATATGAGTTCATATAGGATCCAATAGAAAAACAATTTTAAGAAAGAAGAAAGGGAAATTATAGAAAATGTATTTTGAATCATCTATATATCAATCCATTTTTCAAGGGATGAAAAGTAAGATCTGGGAAACAGTAGCATAACCTATCTGAGACACAACATTCTCAAGTCATTTTCTCTGTAGTGTATAACAAGCCAAGGAATGGTAATAGGAGCCTGTGTTAATTCTGTCTGAAAACACCATCTGGTTCTAAGCACTTATCTAGGCCATGGATGTCACAGCCTAGATGTGGTCACCATGATATGCAGAGGTCAAAGAGGGGTCTAATTACATGCCCCAGTACTTAAAGGGCAGATTCACCGGAGCATGAACATAATCACTCAGGCCAAACAAGACCCATTTATAATTTTAATTATCAGTGAATCAGACAACTCTATCAAATACCAATTATTTGGCTGTTGCTGAAAATAACTGTCCTGTCTTGTTAGTCTTTAGAAATAACCCCTTGAGAGATACAGAAATATTCCCTTTAATGTAAATATTTGCTAAAATCCATCAAGCAGAGCTAGACTCCTTTAATGATTTTCTGTAATGGTGGTTTATTCTATTTATTGTTAGGAAATGTCCAGTATAAGAAGAACGTCATGGAGAGGCTGTGAACCTTATACATCATTACCATCCAAAAAGGTGTGTTAAGACACCACGCAGGTTCCACTCCAAAAGTTCACATTTTGTTTTTATTTAAAGAAATGGTTTACCTCACAGCTCTGCAAACATTTATTTGGGAACTTATTTGTAATTATGGCTTAGTGGCAATATTCGTGCACCTGGGAACACAATAGAAAAGACGAAGCCTTTCCTCAGGAGTTCATAGCCTACAGGTGTCCATGTTCCGAGACAGGAAGACTACATGCTAAATAAAAATCTAGCTTGGGGCTATCAATGATTTATGTTTCTTTAATTTCAAAATGGTGTTTTGCAGAAAGTATCCAGGAGAGATCCCACAACTGATTTATTTTGACTGTAAGCAGTGGTTACCCTGAACATTTCATTCAGTGAACCATATGAAAGAGCAGATTCAGTAACAGTTGAATATCAGTAATTTCATAGGGCTCAACCTAATAGCATCTGGGAGAGAGAAAAAAAGATGCCAATATCTAGACTGTCCCAGTTTCCTAAAATGGACTATCTGGAGAATGAATACCTTTGAATAAATAGTTCTGCATCCCATCCAGGCTGTCTGATGAGATCTGCCCTCTAGCGAGGGGCTCTCGAAGGTGGGTGTGAACTCCGCTGTCTCTCTGCCCGCTGTCATCATTTCCTCCCTTTGCTTTTACCTACAGCAATTAAGATGCAAGTAATGTGTTATCTGCGTGGCTCTGATATTTCCATTTCATTTGCAACTCCAGTGCTCCTCATTCATTTTTGACACTCTTATAATTTTTATCTGCAATTATGCTTTCATTATCTTCCTTGCCGATATTTTAGATGTCCAATAAGCCTCTCAATTTCCTTAATTAACAAGTAACCTTCCTTCTTCATGCCGAAGGCTATTTTTATTCCTACAATATTTATTGCTAATTGGCACACACACACTTTTGTACTTATAATAATTTCTCTGGCCTGCCCTTTATTTACCCTCTGTTTCTCTCTTCTAGAAACATTTCATCCTTTTTGGTAATACTTGAAATTAGTTCTTGGGAGTGGCCAAAAGGATATCAATTTTCCTTGAACGTAGTTGAAGGTCTTCCTCTTCACTTACGAACAATCGTTTATGCTTCGAGCACCCCAGGAACCCTTCAACGCCAGGTGCTACCGCCTGTCCGGAACGGATTAACCACGATGAAGGAGGGACGACTGCACATTTGGAGTGTGTCTCAAAAATGCATCTAAATGACAAGTTCGTGCTGTCAGTTGGTTCTTCCTATGAGTAGAAACCTGGACCTCTGCTTGGTAATTATAGATTATTAGAAATTCGTAAGAAATTAGCATGTTGAATGTGAGTCACTAGAACATGCCCATTTAAGAACAGTAAAACTATCTTTAAAATATATGTGTTTCTGGTTTTACTAAACCAGAAATTCATATCAACTACAGATATATCAGATAATACAGATAAAAATAAAAATAAAACAGGTGCATTAGCCCCCACGTAGAGCTATTACTACTCTTAACCTTTTCTAATAACCTTTTCTTAAAGTCCCTTTCTCTACTTTTCTACTTCATAATTTATATTTTTCTCTCCTGAAGGTTTATTATTTTCTCATAAGGTTTATGATGTTATTTGCTTTTCTTCCATCTAAGAAGTCTAATTTTTAACTTCTCTATTCCTCAAGAATAACCTTTCAAATCCTCTGACTCCATCCACCTTTCATTCAGCTAAATGAGATTCTCAACTTGGCTTTCCCTCCTCTGTTCTGCACTCCGTACAACACTAACATACTTGGGGACTCAACTTTCCTTCTGGTTTCGATGAACGTTTTAATTTCAGACGTCGCAATGAAAGGCCATTAAGTCAGAGATTAAAAACCATCTCCTGTGCTTGGGACAGAAATGAAGGAAATCTGATGATTATGATGAGGTATTTGCTCTGCAAGTCAAGTGTGTGCCCCCAAAGCTGTGTGATTGGAAAATCGAGCAGGCACGAGTCCAACGAAAGAACACTTGAACTAAAAGTGTATTATCCTAAAGTGCACATTTTTATTTAATTCGGGGTAAAGCAGAATGAATCATAATAGGTCAATAATAATGACTTACGGCTTCCTTCATATGGCACATTTACAATAAATGGTAATTTACCATTAAAGAGAGGCATATTTCTTTTTGTGCGTGTGCAAGAAAAATTAGCATTAAGTCATACTGAGAAAGAACAGGTTTTCCATGCCTACATTTAAGATTTGTATTCAGTTATTCAGGTTTAGAATATCATGTGCAAGCCACTTTCTCTCAGCTTCTCCCCCACCCCCAATTCCCATTTAGAAAATACAGGAAGGATTAAATTGTAACCATTTATGACATCATTCCAACTGTACACTGATGGACTGCAGATCCATTCAGTGGAGCCATTTGGAAAATATTTCATGTTCCAGTCATTAGACTTGCTAAATGAGTTCAGACTTGGAATTATATGGGTTGAGAAAGAGAAAGGTAATATCTGTAGGTGACTGTATATAAATAAATGTAATGTGTGCATATCATCCAGGCTACTATCACCTGGATGCTTAGTACATTTTGTGCCTTCCTTCCTTCCTTCCTTCCTTCCTTCCTTCCTTCCTTCCTTCCTTCCTTCCTTCCTCCTACCCTCCCTCTCTTCCTTCTTCCCTCCCTCCGTCCTTCCTTCCTTCCTTCCTTCCTTCCTTCCTTCCTTCCTTCCTTCCTTCCTCCCTCCCTCCCTCCCTCCCTCTCTTCCTTCTTCCTTCCTTCCTCCTTCCTTCCTTCCTTCCTTCCTTCCTTCCTTCCTTCCTTCCTTCCTCCCTTTCTTCCTTCTAGTCTTCCTTTTTGTTTCTTTTGTTCTCTCTCTCTACATAATCATTCTTATGCTTCACTTGTAGCATGAATAGATTGATTGTGCTTATTGAAAAGCATATGGGCCATTTTTGTTTTCATCAATAAATAAGGATCTCAGACCTGGACTTTAATTTGGAAAAGTGGAAAGTGATTGATGTCGATTTGTTTGATATCCAACCCCACCTTTCTTCTCCAGGAAAAGAAGTATCAGTGTACAGCAGGCTACAAAAAAACAATTCAAAAAGTTCGGTTTCTCTATCTACCTTTTAAATATTTGGCTAAAACCCTCCTCCACCTCAGATGCCAGATTAGATTATAGGGAACATCCTCACACTTTAAAACCTGCATATTCTATTTCTGTGGTCTATGAACTGGCTCACGATAACTTGATTAGGGAAAAGTCTTGAGTAATTGGATGAAGTCAGGCTCAGAAGGTTTGCCCAATAATCAATGCGATCTAGCGCTGTGAGCTCGGCCGGCTCCACACTGCTTCTCTATCTGTCCAAATGGCCTTTTCAAAGCAGAAGCCTCAGAGAACGCGTATCAGATCCTCAAAACTAAGCTAATTCCATAAGCTTTTTGAAAGTAGATTGGATTTAACAGGGCTGTGCTTTTGGAAATGAATGGTTGATATAAATCAGAGGTAGTGGAAAGGTAACGTTTATCTGATTTGATTTAGCAGCAATCTGGTCCAGATGGCAACGTGGAATTTAAAGATATTGAAATATACGGTTGCAGCTGGAGACTGTATAAACCTAAATATAAATAATTCAGATGTGTTTATGCATTTAACAATGTCAGTTTTAAATACAGATAAGAGCCAAGACTTTAGGCTAGCATTTGAAAACGGGAAGATGACTAAATGCAGGTGCTCTTAGGTATGTGACCATATTTCAATGCCTAATTTAACTCCCATCTGAAAATGCAGGTAGAATGCATCAGATGTACCTGTCTGGCCTAAGAGAGCGAAGCACAAATTAGTATAAGGTTAAATCTCTTATAGCAGAAGCAAGAGGTCTGATGGCAAACAAAAGCCAGTAGTATGAACATCTGATTGAATAGGACTCCCTAATAAACAACTTTTCCCTCCATTCCAGGATAAGAAACCTACCTTTTGTGGAAGAGAAAGACGGTGCTATGGAAGCCTGAGCCAACAAAGGATTGACACGTCCCTGAAAGCAGTCTGGAAAAGACCCTGCGGTGCCAGGATGTTGAGAAGAGCCTCTGGTGCATGTCACACTGCTCATTTACCTTTCACAAAGCACCCTGAGTTCAAAAACCTCAATTTAAATCCTGCATGTCACTCAAGAGCCCTATGGCCATGGTCAAGCACATAAAGTGGATAGTAATTCACATCTCCTAGGGAGCTATGAGGGCTTATTGAACCAAGGAGTATGAAACCCTGAGCCTGCAATACTTGTTAGTTTCTTTTCCTGTGTTGGTCATTTCTTTCTTCTCTCTTTCTCATTTTCTTTCTTTCGATGTATTGCCCCACTGGACCTGAGAGCCAGGTTGGACTAAGACTTCGTATGAATGTAGGCTTTCCTGAGATTCAGAGAGATGGTGATTTTCACCAGTCATACCAACACCAGGCGCTCACTGCTCTTCAGTCAATCCCACATAACTACGCTTCTTCAAGGACAGCTCTTTACATGTTACTTTGGAGTCTGCTTCTTCACCCTTCTGCCTTAGCTAGGGCCTACTGAGAGGGCCTTCGAAATTGATGGATTGAAACTTGGTAAAGACCTTAAAGTTGGAGATAGAAAAAAAAAGCGATGATCATAGAAGATAATGTAAATGAAAAATTAACAAGGTTTTTATAAGACATCTGTGGAAAGGTAAAGGTAATGATTAGAAAATGAGACCTTATGGATGACTCTAGGGCCTCACAGTTGGGTCTGATTAAAATCATACCTAGCATCAAAGACTTCACTTGACTATGAAGGATCTTCTAAGGAGATTAAGTGACTTGTCAAAGAGCTAATTATAGTTTGGCTTACGGAAAAGGTTCCCTGGTTCCCAATATAGAGTCCGCTCATTCCTCCAGAGAAAAATTGGGTGAAGGAGCTCACTGAAGTCATGGAGAAAACAAGGCTGATCTAGAAGATGTTTATAATTGGAAACAAGTCTATGGGAGGATGCTGAAACATTAGCATTCTTTCTAAAATATATTAACTTCATCATTTTTCCTGGAGTCTATTTTAGGAGGAGAAACAAGAAAGAAAACTTTTTTACAGAAGTAGCGGGGTAGTAGGGAGAATTGGACAAGAGGTGTTTTCATCCTGTCTCAGCTGCTCGAAATAATTATACAGTATTTTCCCCCAGTGCTAGGTGGTTCGATTTTGTCAGAAGTATTCTTGTAATGTCAGTCCTCTTCTCTCCTGCCCAGCAGGGGTGGTTCACAACCTTGGCTTATTCCTGAAGCATCCAATCTCGCCAGCCAACCCCCACTACATGGCAGTGCCAAGGGGTCACATCTTTATATCAGACATGCCTCACACAGCATTCCGTAGGCTCATAGCATCTACTCTGCCCTGCTCTTATGGTCCATTGCGCTGCACTCTGTGATCACTATCCATTTATGCACCAGTCTTTCCTACTCTACTGTGAATGGGAAGGAGAGAAAGATTCTTGTCTATCCATCTTTGTATTCTAAGCCCCTAACATGGAATCTGAAGCAAGAGAGACACACTCTAAATGTCAGCTGGACAATATGATAATAAATTGTTTTCATCTGCATAAAAATTTAGTTGTTCATTTGTTCATTCATTCATTCATTCATTCATTCATTCATTCATTCAAATATGCATCCCCAGACTGTTCTAGTGCTGAGATTACTATAGCGATTATGTTATAATATCACCCTTGAGGAACCAATATAATCTTGACATTGTGACAGTCAGCTAAAAAGGCAATTCCAAGAAAGTGTAAAACGTATTATGATCATGAAAGTATAGGAAGCTTTATATGGAAGGACCTAGAAAGAGCACCCAGTTCAATCTTCAGGACAGGGAAGCCTTACGTCTCTGAGTAAGCAATCACTAAGCTGAGATTCAAAGGATGGAAGGAAGAAGGAAGGAAGGAAGGAAGGAAGGAAGGAAGGAAGGAAGGAAGGAAGGAAGGAAGGAAGGAAGGAAGGAAGGAAGGAAGGAAGGAAGGAAGGAAGGAAGGGAGGAAGGAAGGGAGGAAGGGAGGAAGGAAGAGAGGGAGGAAAGGAAGGAAGGAAGACAGGGAGGGAGGGAGAACGGGGAAAGAAAAAGAACCGAAGTGTATGAAGGTTAACAAGGTAATGACACGGTAGAAATGCATTACAGGTAAAGGTGGGGAGGCAAGAGCACATGTAGGAACTGCATGGTCTCCCATTGTCACAGGGACTTTCATCACCATTATCTCTTTGATCCCCCATAGTCACAGTCTGGGGTAGACAGGTGAGTCAAGGGAGACGCAGACTCAGAGAGTATAAATGCCTTGTGCAGATCATACTTGCCAGGGTCTTCTGGCTCCAATCTCAGTGCTCACTCTACCACATCACCATGAAAATCAGTTGGACCTTACTTGATTCTTGAGATCCCTGCCTAAGCGACAGAAGCGTGGGCTTCGGGCTGGCCCCAGAGCCAGAAGGGCATGCTGTCCCGTGCCTGGGATAGCACTGACCTTGCCCAGCCCAGCGGCCTCTGGCCTCCGCCTAAGTGCACAGATGGCCAGAGGCTTTAACTTCAAAGACATGCCAACCCTAGACGCTCCAGCTCTCTGTGGCTTCTCCTGGAATCCACACTCCCTGTGCCAGGGACTGCAACTGCCATCGGAGGAACAACTAGCTCCTGAGCCTCAGCGTTTTTCTGTGAACCTGTGGACAAGGTCCTCGGGAAACCAGGAGTGACAAGACAGGCTATCTATGTTGAGTTGACCCCTCGGCCCACCACCAAATGGACATCAGATTGAACCCGGGTTATAGCTCTCCTGGGGTGGAGATGGTCACTCGGGTGAACTTCATTCAGTTCTTCTCCCTCTCACATCTCCTGCCTCTCACCAGCCCCCACCTCCAGACGAGCCCGCTTTTCCATTCCTGTGGAGCCTATAACCTGCTGTTCATAACTGTTGCCCGTTCAAAGCATGCCAGGCTCCAGAGTACCATTGACGGAGCACTTACCGTGTGGCAAGCACTGCATTGATTGCGCTACGTGGATTTAACTTTTTAATTTTGTACAACAACCTAGGAAAACAAGTAACATTAGTATTCTCATGTTACAGATGAGGAAACTAAGTCAGAGAAAGTTTGGGCAACCTTTTTAAGATTGAACCGCTTAAAAAGTGGAACGATTATGTTATGAACCCAAGCAGCCTGTCCCCAGACGCCACACTTAGCTGCTCCAGGTACTGGGAGTCAGGTCATAGATCGAGTGGCGGAAAGAAGAGGAGCCGGAGTCGGCAGGTGGACTTCCCACCCCCTGCGAATGCCGATTCCGTCCCTTCCGCCGATGCTGCCTCTCTCCTTACGATCTTTCACACTCTCTCCCTCTGGTCATGAAACTAAACCTAACTCAGTTATATAACAAGCAAATGTACTCTCCCTCTGGCTTCTCCAAAATCAGGCTGAATCATTACCTCTTGATCAGTGTCCTCATAAGTGTATGGTGATGCTGTCATTGTGAGCCTGACCCCCTACACCCCCAAGAGGCAGTACTTTGTTTGAGGTAAGCGCTTATTCATGTTGTACCCCGCTACACAGTACAGAGCCTGCCGTATACTGAGACCCTCATAGATGTTGAGGAAGCGGAAACATGCAGAGGCTGCCATTGAAAGAGGATTTGCGTTTGTTCCTCAACTCAAACAACAGGTGGAAGCTGCCTCGAGCCGTAATTATCCTAATAGAAGAAAATCCAAAGGGAGAGCAAGCCAACAGGTGGTCCCGAGTCCTTGGCATCTGCAGGTTCAAGAAGGTCTGGGCAGCCACATAAAGGAAGAGTTATAAAGGGGATCCTACGTTCACCGGGGGAGACTGGTAAGATCCTGAATGGAGAGTGACTTCCACTCTCAAGGTCCCCATAAGCCTTGCCTGGATGAATACCATAACCTCTGGGATGATTAATTTTATGCATCAATGTGACTGGGCTGCGGGATGCCCATTATTTCTAGGTGTGTCTGTGGGGGTGGTTTTGGAAGAGATTAGCATTCGAATCGGTAGACTGAGTAAAGAAGATGGTCTTCACCATGTGGGTGGGCAGCGTCCAATCAGTTGAGCCCAAAACAAAACAAAAAGCAGAAGAATGAATTCACTCCCTCTGCTAAAGCTTGGACACCCATCTACTGCCTTCAGACATTGGTGCCCCTAGCTCTCAAATCACTGGACTCTAACTGAATTACACTACCGCTCCTGGTTCTCCAACCTCCATATGAGGCAATTCTGGTAATAAATATCAGATATAGATTATTGCATATATATTATAGTGTGTATATACTATTGAATATATATATTTGGTTCTGTTTCTCTGGAGAACTCTGACTATCACCACCTCCTAACTGTTCTCACTCTCAAATCCATTTCCACACTACACTATTGGCTCTCTCTCTCTCTCTCTCTCACACACACACACACACACACACACACACACACACACGATAATTTCACTTCCTCACACAAAATCTCCCAAAGTTCCCCATTGTGAATCTCAAAATTCTGTTCTGGTGACTCTTGGGCTCTATAGTATAACTTGTGGCCTCTGGGTGAAGTTGGAGGGTGGAGATTAGCTAAAGGGTACTATGAACCCTCCCTTCTTTAACAGCAAATGTAGCCTCACTTTTGTTTTTAATCGTCACCTGAGGATTTGCTTATTGATTTTAGAGAGAGGGAGAAAGAGAGAAATATCGATGTAGATAGAAACAGCAATATGTTGCCTCCCACATGCACACTGAGCAGGAATGGGACTTGCAGTCGAAGGATGTGCCCTGACCAGGAATTGAACCCACAACCTTTTGGTGTATGGGACAACACTCCAACCAACTGAGCGACCCAGCTGGGGAAGTAGCCTCACTTCTCACCTTTGCTTCCCAAAAATGCCTCTGGGGTTCATATCTCTATGTTTTTGGATATGTTGGAGGGGGTGGGAATCCTATCAATCACTTTCTCATTTTGGTGAAATATTCTTCTCATTCAAGGCTCAACTCATTCACCTCCTCTGTGGAGCCTCCTATTCCACTGACACAAGCACTCATCACAGCTTTCCGCACACCAACATTAGTGTCTGTCCCCCGAGCCATGCACTCTGCAGGTGTCCAATGCCTCTCACACTTGCTTGGTAAATGCTGTTTGGCTCAGCGGTTGGAGCTCTGGCCCACAGACCAAAGAGTCGCGGGTTTGATTCTGGTCAAGGGCATGGACCTCGGTTGCAGTTCGTTCCCAGCCCTGGTAGGGGTCGTGGGGGAGGTAACCAGTCAATGTGTCCCTCTCACGTCGATGTTTCTCTCTCTCTCCCTCCCTCCCACTCTATCTGAAGATAAATACAAAAATATCTTCGGTGAGAATTTAAAAAATGAAAAAATAAAGCGATGATAATACCTGAAGAAGAGTGATGCTTACAAAAGGAAATCTCAGGTCAAGTCTTCAGAATTAAAAATAAAATAAAAGGGCATTCCCAGAGCCTACAGCCCAACTTACTGTTTTGCTCTACATGTCGATGGCCCTGAACTTCCTTCCTGGAGACTCATGACCAGCACCGCAGGAGGGAACCCATGAGGACTGGGACCTGAGGAAGTTTGGGAGGGGGCTGCTCTCCAGAGCCTGCGGTGCGGCCGGTTCCTGCATGCTGTCAATTCATCGAATCATGTGTGTCCCTGGCTACGTACAGAATTAAAGGAAGTGAGAAGAAGATACATAGCCAGGTCTGTAAAGGGAGGAGGCCAGAGCAGCGATAAAGACTCCAACCTGAGCCTTTCCCAACTTAACGAGGCTCTACATGGTGTCCAGGTGCCGCTGTGCCTGGGAGCAAAGGAGGTGGCACTGGTTCTCACCAGCTGAAAACACCCATGGGCTGTAGGCTCTGGGCACGCACTTTATTTTATGTTATTATTTTATTTTTAATTCTGAAGACTTGACCTGAAATTTTCCTTTGTAAGCATCAGTTTTGTCAACTTTTCTAAGATAAAACTGGGCCTCCTGAGCTGAACTTGATAGATAGATAGATAGATAGATAGATAGATAGATAGATAGATAGATTAGATTCTATATATTATATATCTAATATATATATTAGATTTGGAAAACTTTGGGATTAAATAAAGCTGAATTTTACATTAGCTCAGGAAGAACATTTCCATTATGAACATTTAATAGTCAGCAAAGAAATTATGACTCTGTGTGTGTGTGTGTGTGTGTGTGTGTGTGTGTGTGTGTGTTTGGAGGCCAAGGAGAAAGTTTCAGCTGCATTTTCCCAAAACGGCTCTATTATATCTGAATTTCTAGCAGCTACATTTTAATGCTATAGCACCAAGGTTTCTAAGAGTCATTAATACTGGATACGTTAATTTACAAAGGCCAAATCTGAAGCAACTGGAAAGGTCTCATTTTCCCCTACAATGGTCCAAAGATAAGAACAGGGAAGTTTTTATTTTTTATTTTATTTTTTTTTTATCCTCACCCAAAGACATTTTTCCATTTTTCGTTCAGGTAGAGTGGGAGGGAGAGAGAGGAACAGAGAGAGAGAGAAACATTGATGTGAAAGGAACACACCGAGTGGCTGCCACCCGCATGACCCACCAGGGCCGGGGACAAACTGCAACTGAGGTACGCGCCCTTAGCGGGAACCGAACCCGGGTCTCTCAGGACTGCAGGCTGACGCTCTAACCGCTGAGCCAAACCAGCCAGGGCAGAACAGGGAAGTTTTGCCCTGACTGGTTTTGCTCAGTGGTTAGAGCGTCAGCCTGTGGACCAGAGAGACCCGGGTTCGGTTCCTGCTAAGGGCACGTACCTCGGTTACAGTTTGTCCCCGACCCCGGTTGGGGTTGTGTGGGTGGCAACCACTCGATGTGTCTCTCTCACATCGATGTTTCTCTCTCTCTCTTCCCCCCTTTCTTCCTTCAACTCTATCTGAAGATAAATGCAAAAATGTCCTTGGGTGAGAATTAAAAAAAAAAGAAAGAAAAAGAACGGGAGTTTTGAACCATTAAAGATGTGGTCACCAGAATCCAAGATGGCCCTACGTGATCCTTGCTTTCTGGTGTTCACATCTTTGAGTAGTCTTCTGTTGTTGTTAGTATTTGTAAAGAGTATGCTACATCTCTGTGGTATCAGTAAATTTTATAATGAACTAATGCATGCATATGTACACGTAAATCTCCCATGCCTGCGTCCCCAGAGCACTGGTTATTAAACATTTACCAGAGTACCACTAAATGAAAAAGTAAATATGCAGCCTTACATCAGGCTAATAATTTGAGACTAGTCTGTGGGCAATGGGAGCCATCAGGGGTTTCTGAGGAAGGGCATGGCGTGATTAGATTTGCATGTCAGAAAGTTCATTCTGGCAGCATAGAATGGAGGGTAGAATGGGGGTGGGGAGGAACAGAGGGTAGAAATCACTAAGGACCTCTATTTAAATTCAAATGCAATTAATAGTATCCTTCAGCTAAATGCTAGACATTATGCTAAGACATTTCTAATGTTATTTCCTTTACCCCTTATAGCAGCCTAATTGAGGCAGACCTCCTCACGACAGAGGCAATGGCACTGGACAGAAGATACAGATTTAAGAAGGAAATAGAATGAGCAAAGCCGGCTGACTGTCTCCCAGGGGTGGACTTCCTTGGCTTTCTGACAACCAGTCCCCTAGTGAACAGCAACACCTGTATCCTCTGAAGAACCACATCTCCTGTTGTATGTACTGGCCCTCGCCACCCAAAGAATAACCACGTCAGCCAAGCTGGACCCAACAGCCGCTCTCTCCTTGTGTAAAAAGTCCAGGATGGAAGAAGAAAGGAAAAATGGGTCTCGAACATTTACCCCAGAAGTATTGGTTAGCATAGCTGGCGAAGTAATCAGTTCTCGTATCTAGACTGTACTGGTGTCTGTCCTTTTTCTAGACCTAGTCTAGAACTTTAGCTTAAGTTTTCCAGAATTGACCTCTGTTGTCTGCAACCAAACACACTTATCAATACAGTGACTGGTTAGAGGAGAGAGTACAGGACTGGGTGATGTCTAAGGACAATCCTTTATGTTTAAGATGACAGAAAGTAGGCCAGGCCAGTTTGCTCAACAGACAGACCAACAGCCCGTGGATTGAAGGGTTGCTGGTTTGATTCTGGTCAAGGGCACTTATGTGGGTGCAGGTTCGATCCCCGGCAACCAATCAATGTCTCTCTCACATGCTCACATGGATGTTTCTCTCTCTCTTTCCCTCCCTCCTTTCCACTCTATCAAATTATCAATGGAAAAACATTCTCAGGTGAGGATTAACAACACAAAAAAAAAAGAAGACAGGAAATAGTTCTAAGTTTGCAAACCACTGACACAGTGACGACAATTTGTGCTATGGGTCTCTTTCTCTGGAGGGTTATCCCCACTTCAGCATGTGTGTATGCTGGGTTTCCTGCACACATAACGGGAGCCTGGACTCTTTTATTTGTGTCATGTTCCCCACCGGCCATTCCGAGGTGCATATTAATGATGCTTGGCAGACCCCTGCCCACGAGGCTCAGGAGCATGAAAGACACACCTATGTGTGTGTGATCTGTGCCATCAAAGGCAGGAACATCAGTGAGAAGGAAAATTGACCCTGTGACAGAGGCCACCCCTTATCAAACAGAAGGTCTTGACAAATTCTCATTAGAGAGGGCTGTGTGTTTCGGCCTGATTGAAACGTTTCGTCTGCAAGGACCGCGAAGCAAAGGTCAGAGTGGCCTTGCAATCTAGCGCCTCTTCCCGTGGAGGGGCCTTAACAGCCGTCAGGACCAGACCTGGGGCGAGCAGGGCTGTTTCATCAGCTGCCCTGGGTCCGAGGCGGAAAAATTCTGCCTGCTGCCAAGGAGGCATTAATGACAGAGACCATAAAAGGCGGTGACCTCCTATCTCTCAACTTCTCTGTCAAACCCCTCGTTGGCAACAGATCAAGGAGGCAGGTTGTCACACTGGACACATCTGGCTGTGTCTCTAACAAAGATCAAAGTGACACGTGTAAGTGCGAGAGAGGCCTGCTTGCCAGTTTTCGTCTTAGCGGAGCCCTGCGTGCACCTGAGGGCGGCCCGACGAGCATCTGCGGTAGAGGGTGAGCCGTGGGAGGAGGGATCGCTCCCACCCAGCCCTGGGGACCCTTCTCTTTCTCCTCACGGCAGCTGCTGGGCCGATGGTCCAGAGGGAAGAATCTCCTCTGCCAGGCCTGCCTCCCTCTTCTCAGCATCCCGGAGAAGGTGCAGATTCTCACGAGGCAGATGGAGGTCTGGAACCCTCCTGACAACACTTCCCGGTGTTTATCCTGGGGATCACTTGAAAGGTAAATGCCGGGGGGCTCCAGCCCGGGACCCCTGCTCTAGTTACTCTCGCTCTATGATAACAGTAACTCTTTCAGGCATCAGCCTCTCTGTTTGTTAAAAGAAAGAATGAGCCATGTGATGGGGTGAACAGAACCACGTCATCACTGTCACCCCGCGTGGCAGAATGTGTCTCATCTAAAAGCACAGATTCCAGACGGTGCACGGTGCCCTCCCCTCCTGACATCTGTCCTTCTTGAGGATACGATTGTAACCTTCCTCTGACGTGATCAAAGTCCAGAAAGCAAAAGCTCGATGCCCAGAAAACAAGGCAAAGCAGCCAGCACACGACGCCCGAGCCAGGGTCTTGACGGGACAGCCGCCCCGGCCACCACGGCCAGGGGACGTGCTCTGTCCGTGAAGCCATTTCCTGGAATGAAAACCCACATTTCTTAACAGAGCCAACTATTCAAAGCTGCCCTCTCTGCCCTTTCAAATTTAATTTGTTTCAAATCTTGTAGGAGTCGCAGAATTATTTCAGGATTGGAGTCAAGTGAAAACAGGTGTGCTGCTCTTTCATCCTCCCCTCCTCCCTCCGAAGGGGCCTGATGAGGCGCCAGATTAATCAGAGTGGCCAATGGGGACAGAGGAGCCCCCTTGCTCTCTTGAGCACCGTCACCAGGATGCTGACTCAGATTCTTAGAGGCCCCGGTATAGGTCTCCTGACCTACCGACCCACTCAGGCCCCATCCGAGTGCCCGTGCAGCCGTGGGAGCTGGTGATGACATCGTGCACCCAGTGCCAGTTACCTTCTCTGTTCCCGTGCAGGTCAGTTGCCTTGAAAGCCAAGGCCTGGAGGTCCCGCTTTCCAAGATAAACCAGAGTCCTGTTCTTGGCTATCTCGGCGTTTGCTTTGGCAGTCCAGGGTAGGCTGTCCAGCCTGACGTGTCAATATTTAGGGGGCTAAGCATGGAAAACATTTGCAAAGTTTAAAACGAAGGAGAAAAGTCGTATTCAAATAGGAACATTGGAGTTCAGCAACAAGTCAAAGCAAAGGAAAATGAGTCTGCGCAGTCTGGGAAGGGAGCTCGGGACGCGGCGCTTGCTGCCCGGCCCGCCGTGGAGGACTGCAGGGCTCAGGGCTGCCTTTGCTCATCGAGCTCCACAAAGTCCTGGTTCCTCTGCGTCCGCTCATGGCTTTCAATACCATCTCGGTGCTGACAACCCCCCAACCTTTAATCTCCAACTCATACCTCTCTCTTGAACCCAAGACTATATATCAATAACTGACTTGATATGTCTTCTTAGCATCTAAAATATTCAAATCCAGTCTTCCGGTCAAGATGGCACTGTAGGTAAACGTGGTATCACCTCCTCCCACAACCACATCAAAATTGCTGCTAAACTACAGAACAACCATCCTTCAGAGCCACTTGAAATCAAGCTGAATGCAAATTAAAGAAGCAGCCACATCAGACTGGTAAGAGGGGCGGGGATGTGGACGGGCTGGTCCCACACCCACGTGTGGCAGATAAAAATCAGGGGGATACCTCAGCTGGGAAGGTCCTCCCTGAGGAGCAAGGGGTCCCCATCCGACACAAGGCTCCCAGCTTAGGGTTCCAGTTCCAGGAAGAGACTCCCCATCACTTCTGGCTGGACAATCAGCGGGGGCTGAGGCTGATGGAGCCCCAACCAGCTCCTCTTAAAGGGCCTGTGCACAGACTTACTTGGACTCAGCCTCCAGGCTCCAGCTAGAGGGGAGGCAGCTTGAAAGACACCAGAGACATATGGGGAAGAACTGAGTTGTTTGGCATTGGGGCGAGGGCTGGAGAGGCAGCTTTCTCCTGGACGACTTGCTGTGGGAGGCTGATGTTCCTTTGGTGAGCCCTTCCCTGGGGTGGCAGTCAGCCGCCATATCTGGGACTCCAGCAACCTGGCTCATACTGTTTGACCTGCTCTGGTGATTCCCTGGGGCCCTGCTCCACCCAACCTTCCGGCCCACCCAAGCTGTTTCCAGTGGCTTTACCATAGGATTGGCCTATCTTGGTTCCTGCTTCAGATTTTCCTAGAGTCTCTCAAACAAGCAGCATCTGGCCTCAGCGAGCTCCATACCTCTCATTAAGTGGCCCCAGGCCTGGCACTAGAAGCAGCCAGCCTTGGTTCACAGCTTGGCCTTGTCTGGGCACCTCCAAGCCCAGCATGAGAAGCAGCCATTGGCAGATCACTCTGTAGCTTATGCCTGGTGGCCCCGAGTAGAACACAGGCAGTGGCTACCTTGCCCCAGAGCCAGCACACTTAGTGGACAGCTGCAGACCACATCAAAGCACCATCACCCAACCACCACCACAAGTGACACACTCAATGAGTGGACTCAGTAGGTACCAGAGCCCTGCTGAAGTAAGTCTTCCTCTGTGTGGTGGGCCCCTACACTGCTGATCCTGCAAGGGAGTCAGAGGCCAGTGGTCAGTGGGCACAGCCAGTCCTTGCAGCTGATCAGCCTGAGTAAATCCCTCCCATTGATGTGCCAACAGCAGTCAAGACTCAATTACAACAGAAGGGTGTACAGTCCACACTTGGGGTGCACCACAAGGGCCCAGCTGGGGTGATCAGGGAGGCTGTGCCACTGGACCCTACAGGACACCTACAACAATAGGCCACCCTATGAAGCCTAGGAGACATAGCAACTCTACCTAATACATAGAAACAAACACAAGGAATCAGCCAAAATGAGGAGACAAAGAAAAACGTCCCAACTGAAAGAACAAAACAAAATTTCAGGAAAAGAACTAAATAAAATGCAGATAAGCCCTCACTCAGATGCAGAGTTCAAAACAATGGTTATAAGGGTACTCAAGGAACTTAGTGAGACCTTCAAGGAACTTAAAGAGAACTCCAAGGAAATTAGTGAGAACATCAACAACATGAAAAAGGACCAGTCAGAAATGAAGGCTGCACTAACTGAAATAAAGAATAGTTTACAAGTATTCAGCAGTAGAGTAGATGAAGCCACGAAGCAAACCATAGAATTGGCATATAAGGAAGCAAAAAAAACCCAAAAAACAAAAAAACACACACAAAAACCCAATCAGAACAGCAAAAAGAAAAAGAATCCAAAAAAAATGAGGATAGTGTAAGGAACCTCAGGGACAACTTCAAGGGTACCAACATTCACACCATGAGGATGCCAGAAGGAAAAGAGAGAGAGCAAGAAACTGAAAACCTATTTGAAAAAAAAAAAAAAAATGACAGAAAACTTCCTTAACTTGGTGAAGGAAATAGACATATAAGTCCAGGAAGCACAGAGTCTCCCAAATGAGATAAACCCAAAGAGGCCCACACTAAGACACATCATCATCAAAATGCAAAAGGTTCAAGACAAAGAGAGAATCTAAAAAGCATCAAGAGAAAAGCAGTTAGTTACCTACAAAGGAGCTCCCATAAGACTGTCAGCCAGTTTCTCAAAGAAACTTTGCAGGCCAGAAATGAGTGGCAAGAGATACTCAAAGTGATGAAAAGCAACGACCTACAACCAAGATAACTCTATCCTGCAAAGCTATCATTTAGAATCAGTGGACATTTAAAGAGTTTCCCAGACAAGAAAAAGCTAAAGGAGTTCATCACCACCAAACCAGTATTATACGAAATATTGAAGGGTCTTCTTGAAGGAGAAGAAGAACAAAAATATGAACAATAAAATGGTAATAAATACATATCTATCAACAATTGAATCTACAAACAAAATGAGAAAGCAGAACAGAAACAAACTGATAGACACAGAGACATTTTTGTTGCTTGTCAAATGAAAGGGAAAATGGGTGAAAAAGATGAAGGAATTAACAAGTACAAATTGGTTGTTAGACTGATGAACCTCAAAGGAAAGGAGGGCGGGAGGGCAGAAAGAGATGAACCAAAGAACTTCTTTGCATATGTGCATAACCAATGGACACAGACAATAGTGTGGGGAGGCAGGAGGGGGGTGGGATAGGTGAGAAGGTGGTCAATGGGGGAAAAAAGAGGGGGAACATCTGTAACACCGACAATAGTGTGGGAAGGCAGGAGGGAGTCAATGAGGGGAAAAGGGGTGCTTTCTCTAACTACTCTACATAAAACTAATGGTCTCATGCCACATACCCCTTACCTCACAACCCTGATAGTAGTGTTTATCCTGCTTTATATATATATATATATATATATTTTTTTTTTATCCTCACCTGAGGACATTTTTCCATTTTTTGTACAGATAGAGCGGGAGGGAGAGAGAGGAAGAGACAGAGAGAGAGAAACATCGATGTGAAAGGGACACATCGAGTGGCTGCCACCGCACGACCAACCAGGGCCGGGGACAAACTGCAACCGAGGTACAAGCCCTTAGCGGGAACCGAACCAGGGTCTCTCCGGACCGCAGGCCGATGCTCTAACCGCTGAGCCAAACCGGCCAGGGCCTGCTTTATATTTTTATGCAGCAATGATCTCCACTTGGTTTATTATACACACACTTATTTGTTTATCATATGTATCTCTTTTAATTAGAGAATAAGCTCTAGGATGATAAGATTTTATTTTATTTTTTATTTATTTATTTTATAATAAATAAAGGACCTGAGGACATTTTTGCATTTATCTTCAGATAGAGCAGGAGGGAGAGAGGGAGGAAGAGAGAGAGAGAAACATCGATGTGAGAGAGACACATCAACTGGCTGCCACCCACACGACCCCAACCGGGGCAGGGGACACACTGCAACCGAGGTACATGCCCTTAGCAGGAACCGAACCCGGGACTCTCTGGTCTGAGGGCCGACGCTCTAACAGCTGAGCCAAACTGGTCAGGGCTGAAACTGCATTTTGTTTACAATTGTATCCCCAAAACCCAGACTGACGTCTTCTATGTAGTAGAAAGAAATGCACATTTTTAAAGACAATACCCAGCACCCTTCAAGTTGCCTGGCACCCTCAGCTTTCCTTTGCATGATGGTGCCAGTTTTATTTTAATGGTAGAACATAGACTCAGTCCTGAGCAATTATAGCTGTTCACATTGGACCCCCATCCCCACAAACAAAAAGATTAGATCAGGTATGATCATGTGACAATCAGAGTCAAGGAGATGATATAAAATCTTCTATGACTTCTGTGAAAGGAATATGGTTCTTTCCCACCAACTGCTATGCTACCAAGACACAGAAGGGACCGAACCTGTGGCAGCTGTTTGGTCGCTACAAAAAGAGTCTGTGAAGCCTTTGAGATGCATTGGTGATGGGCAGTCACCGATCTTGAGGTCAATGATTCTATTGACCATGACCTATTCCTCCTACATAGACAGCCCTGAACTCCAGTGGTGCAGGAGTGGAGGGGAATAAGGTCCTCTGCTTTGCCCCATCCTCCTGCTGAGCTTTCCCATTTCTCTCTCTTCCTCTTTCTTTCTTTCTTAATCCTCACCAAGAGCTTAGAGAGAGAAAGAGATGTGAGAAAGAAACATAGATCAGTTGCCTCCCATACGCTCAAACCCACAACCCAAGCGTGTGCCCTGGCGGGGAACCAAACCTGCAACCTTTTGGTGCATGGGACAGTGCTCAACCAACTGAGCCACTCTGGCCAGACTGAGCTTCCCCATTTCTCCCATCTAGAACTGTAATGGTGTTCTAACCTAGAACAGGGATGGCAAATAGATTGCACATCATATCCAACTCCAACTGACATGCAGTTACCTGGGCACAAGGTGGAGAAAGACACAGAAACTCTGAACAGCTCCGTGCAAGAACGGGCCACAATTAACCAGCAATGTCTCTTATGAGCACACGAGTAGGGAGTGGTACATGTTAGCACAGAATTTCTCTGTTTACAAATGCAACGTGAAAAGTACATAAAGCCTAAATGTGCTTTATGGGTAAATCATGGAAACCAAGCTAATATCAGCAACAGGGTCCTTACTGGATATGTACACGATAAAAGGACAGAACAAAAGGTGGGATTTGACTGGAGGGAAATTCAGGGATGGCCTCTCTGGCAGGTGAAACGTGAAGGGAAGCCCAGACGTAGACAGCTCATAGACTGGTTTATCTGGAGCAGAGAGGCCACGTCAAGGAGAAATTTAGATAAGGCCAGAGATGGTCCACCTGGGACCGCATAATTGACGAGGCCTTGAAGGCTAGACTGCAAAGGGCGGGTCGGATGCAGGCAGCGGCAGCAGTAGGAGGCTCTGTAGGGTCTCGAGCAGGTGAGGGTTGTAATAAGATCGATGTTTGAGGCAGATTATTCTGTCAGTTGAATCCAGGATGAATTGAAGCCGTGGGAATTGGTGGTGGGGAGGCTGGTTAGCATCCCGTTGCAATGAGTCAAGGAAATGCACTCTGGAAAATGTCTTAAGCAGACCTGTCAGGAGTGTGACCACAGACAGACTCCTTAGCTGTTTCCAAACCTGTGTCGTGGGCATGTTTAGAAAAGTTTCGGAACCTCCGTAGGGCTTTCAGAGTCAACGCCCTGAGCGATAGAGGAGGGTCCTTCAGTTCCGTGTCCTTGACAGTGGACAGGGCAGGGGGCGGCAGTTCCGGCTGCTGAAGATTCTGGGGTGGAAGGCATTCCGTGGCACCGCAGAGTCTGCTCCACAGGGTCCCCCAAAGTTTCCGCTGAATCATGCAAAGGGATGACTGGTTAATTACTCGAGTTGACCCAGAAACGGAGGATACGCACTTCGATCAGCCACAGTAAGGGCACGAATGCACCGTTGGCAGGGCCCAGGCTGCTGAAGTCACACCGCGAAGCGCGGCAGAGACTGGAGAACCGGGAGGCACACGCCAGAAACGCAGCCTTCATTCAGCGCTCTCTGCATTTTCCACCCGACGTGTGGGCTAATGACTGCAAACTTTTAAGGAGAAAGCCCACATCTAAAGTTTTATGGAGAATGTGCTAATGTTTAAATGTTCAGAGCTAATTTTTTAAAACGATTTCAATCATTCCACTCAGATCCTTCAACTCAGAAACTGCACGTATGGGTTTAGTCCCTATAATTGGGTCTAGCTCTTGATTCAAGGAAAGCAGATGAGCTTTGAAGCCGGCAGCCTGGGACCCAATCTTCACCTGTCCCCTGCCCCCCACCGCCTTTCCCTCTGTAACCATAGGGACCCAACAGCACCCAGCTTCCATTTCATTATCTGTCAAATGGAGATAATAAGGATAATGATGATCATTAATTAAGCACTTAATTCTACTTACTGAGTGCAACGCACTGTTTTAATGGCTGTACTTATTTGTAGTACATCATTTAATGCTTACAACGACCCTATGGGCTAATTGTTATTTTCCCCATTTTTTTCAGATAAGGAGATTGAGACTCAGGAAGTTTAAGTAACATTTCACTGGACCATGATGATAATAAATGTGAAGCCGTTGTGATGTTTGCAAAGCACATTTTAGGCACTATTTTTTCCAGGTTTATTGAGATATAATTAACACATAACATTGTTTTGTTTCAGCCATTGAGCGTGATGATTTGATATATGTATAGATTGCAAAATGATCACAACAATGAGTTTCCTTAACATCCATCATCTCACAGTTACAACTTTTTCTTGTGATGAGATATTTTAAGATCTACTCTCTTAGTGACTTTTGACTGTACAATACAGTCCTGTTAACTATAGTCACCATGCTGTGCATTCCATCCTCAGGACTGATTCATCTTATAACTGGAATTTTGTACCTTTGGGCCACCTCTACCCATGTTTATTTTTATTAGTAGTAGATGGAGAGAAAACGTGGCTTTTAAAAATCACAACTGCTGGCAGCTGATTCTGCCCCTAGGGGGTGGCGTCCGTCCTTTTCTGAAAGGGGTTTTACTTAGGAAAACGACTGGCAAGTTCTCTTAGGGTCTAAATGCTGACATTTCTGTCATCCGAGCAGAGTGATGCTGAACCATCCCGCAGAACAGTGGGAGGGTTAGGAGGGTCCCGGGGAGCCTGAGAAGGAATGGGGGGCCAAGGAGAAGGAAGGAGCAGGTGTGAGGAGAGCACAGAAGAGCAGCTCACATACCTGCCAGAGGCCGGTGGAGAAACTGTGATCACTGGCAAGTCAGACTGCAAACACTCACCTCTCTGACTGCTGAGGCTCCAGTAAGACGTTGCATCTGTGAAAAAGGCTGTGTCCCTTTGGGTAGGTGAGGAGCGGGGAGAGGATAACTGACAACCACAGAGGTTTTCCTGGGGGCCAGTCTCTTCCAAGGGCGTTCTGCTAAATTTAACGCCGACATTAACCTCTGAGGACGTAGTCGATGAGCCCATTTTTACAGATGGGGAAAGCGAGGCAGAGGAGATAAGTGGATTGCCCAGTTACCCAGCTACAACACCCCCTGGATTCTGTGCTCTTAACCTGTATGTTACCCTGAAAGAAGAGCCCTTCTGCCCCCAAGGAGACACCTGTGGAAATGAGGCTTCCCAGGAAGGAGGCAGCCAGAGTGAAAGGGACTAAGGGAAATGTAAGCCCCCTGAGAATCCGCAGGGACATTGGGAGGGTCAGGTTTTCCACTGACCAGTGCAGTGGGCGTTTGAACCATTTTAATTGAAACATTAAAACAAGGGGACTCAGTTTAGGCTGATCTCTGTGTGACACTGTTTATTTCCAAGATTCAAACAGGGTACGCAAGCAATGAACGTCCATTGTGCTGAGTCAATTCAGATGTTAACCTTATCCCTGACCACTGGCCCTGTGCTGGTCCAGTAGTGTATCCAAGTAGGGTTAGATGCTATTTTGCGAGGCAGTAACACCACAGAAGCCTCCTACGCATCAGAGGTTTTTCTGAATGGGGAGGGGAGGAGATCATTTTGTTATGCAGAAGCCTATCAATTGCTTTCAAAGACACAACTAATACCTAGATCTAAAAAGAGAAATTCATTAGGGAGGCTTTGATTTTATTTGATCATGGGGGAAAAGAGAGACAACACTATTACATTGTTTTAACTTTGTTAATTTGTGTAACACATGCTACTTACGTTCTTAAAGAGACAAAGATCCGCATGGGTGGACAGTTTTTTGCTTATTGATTTGCTGAGCACAGGGCACGGCAATTACTTTTAAGAAACAATTTAACTTACAGCAATGGAAAAATCTTTGAATGAAAATGCTATCCATCAAAGGTAAAAAAGTTAAGGCTGTCACAGAGGAAAATGAGACAGGCATGATAAAAATGTAAAGCATTTAACCCTTACAGAGATCAGGCAATCCCAGGACGGGCTGTTTTCTCTCTTTTCTTTTTTTTTTTTTGCTGGTAACCCACCAGGCTAGTGTGGAAGGCATATATTCTATTGATGACCCATTATCAAGTTTTCCAGTGTGGAAGCAGCCTCCTCCTTTCTTTGGTGTTTCTGCTTTTGTTTCCCGGTTTTGACAATGGAAACTGGAGGGTGAAATAAGGTTGACCCACGAACTCTGACTTCCTTGCAATATCCCCACGCAGTGCACCAAGGGTTGCTTTCCAAACCTCATTTTCTGTTATCAGGGGTGCATTGCACTTTGCACTTAGCATACACTTTGCATCTGTATTTTCTGTCTTGGAAATTCTACACGTGAAGCAACTGCACGTAGCAACTGCGCGGAGAGATTGGCCTATGTGGTGAGTATCTGCAGAGAATCCAATCACGGGACCTCAAGAGGGATCGGCTTCTTTTCTGTGGAGTTTTGCTGGACTGACTGTGATGAGCTGCGCTCGAAGCAGAAGGGAGGGGAAGGACTCAAAGTGAGAAAAAGGCACTTCGGGAAGCTCAGAATTAAACAAAGAAGTCTTTTTGAGTATTAAGAAACAAAAACAATGGATCCAGAGCCATGGAATGGTGCCCAGTGGCCCCCAGTGCTCATTTGCTTTTAAGGTTGTTTGGGCTTTAATTAGTGAAGCCTTGCCCAGAGGGATTAAAAATCTTGAACTCTGAGAAAGAACAGTTTTGTGAGGCCAAATGGGAAGAAGGCTGAGCGGACGCAGATGGCCGTGCAGGACGCTCCGCGGGGCTCGTTTAGCCAAGAACTGGAACTCTCGGCTCTGGGCTGGCCTGGTCATTTCATTCCAAAGGAAGGTTCAGGCCACTTTACTCTGCTTTAGTCACATGAGAAAACTCACCAAGAGGAAACTTCCAGAAATGATCTTCTTTTTGTCATTTACTACTTCTGGGTTTATCGAGAAGCAATAGCTCCCATTCCCCCCACACTGACTCCAGAGCTTGTTGAACTTTCTGCAGTTCCTCCAAAGCACAAGCTCTTGTATACGTATGACCCATCTACATAAACTGCCCTTCTCTGTTCTGTGTTGTAAACTCCTGTGCGTCCTTCCAAATCGTGGCCCCTCATACCCTCCTCTCTCCAAGTCTCCTCTGAATCTGTGTCATCTACTTAAATCTACCTCTGCAGTTGCTTTATTACATTGTGTTTCAATTATTTGGTAACATATAGAGTCCATGCAAAAGAATGTATGTAGCATATATGTACATGTTTAATACTAATGATAATAATTTTAAAATCACCTATTTACTAACCAAGCAGCTTATAAAAAAGAATATCACCGATAACTTCAAACTTCTTTTATGATTCACTTCTTTCTGCTTGCTTACCTCGCAGAGGCATAAGGCGAGAAAAAGAAATTCAGGCACACAAATGGGAAGGTAGAAATCAAACTGTCTTTGTTTACAGATGACATAATCGTCTATGTAGAAATGCTAAAGAGTTGGCAGAAAACTTCGGGAACTAATAAGGAATTATAGTAAGGTTGCAAGACATAAGTTAATATGCAAAAGTCGATCATTGTCCTATAAATAGCAACAAGTGGAATTTGAAATGAAAAACAAATTGTCATTTATATTAACAGCCAAAAGGGAAATACCTAGGTAGAAGCTTAACTAAATATGCATGAAATCTATATAAAGAAAACTATAAAACTCTGATGAAAGAAATCAAAGAAGAGCTAAATAAAGATATTTATTTATTATGAAGAGATATTTCATGTTCATGGCTAGGAAGACTTAATATTGTCAAGATATGAGTTCTTCCTAACTTGATGTATAGATTCAAGCAATCCCAATAAAAATTCCAGCAGGTTGTTTGTGAGTATCAACAAAGTGATTTTAAAGTTTTTATGAAGAGGCAAAAGACCCGGAATAGCCAATTCAATATTGAAGTAGAGGAATAAAGTCAGAATACGGATACTATTCATCTTCAAGACATACTATAAAGCTACAATAATCAAGACAGTGTGCTATTGGTAAAAGAATAGACAAATAGATAAACTGAACAGAATAGAGAGCTCAGAAATATAACCATATAACTATAGTCAAGTGGTCTTTGACAAAGAACAAAGACAATACAATAGAACAGATAGTCTTTTCAACAAATGTTAATAGACAACTGAACATCCACGTTAAAAAAAAAAGAATCTAGAACAAACCTTACACCTTTTACAAAAGTTAACTGAAAATAGATCACAGATCTAAATATAAAACATACAATGATAAGCCTTCTAGAAAAAAACATTGGAGAAAATCTAGATGACCTTGGGTAAGGCAGTGACATTTTAGATACAACACCAAAGGCACAATCCATGAAAGAAATAATTGATATGCTGGTCTTCATTAAAATTAAAAACTTCTGCCTGGCCAGCGTGGCTCAGTTGGTTGAGTGTTGACCCAGGCACCAAGAGATCACCAGTTCAATTCCCGGTCAGGGCACATGCCCAGGTTGTGGGCCTGATCCCCAGTGGGGGGCATGCAGGAGGCGGCCAATAGATGTTTTCCCATCAATGTTTCTATCTCTCTCTCCCTCTCCCTTCTCTAAAGAAATTAAAATTAAAAACTTCTCTGTGAAAGACAATGCCAAGAGAAAGAGAAGACAAGGCACAGACTGGGAGAAAATATTTGCGAAACACACATCTCATTAAGGACTGTCCTCTTAAAACTCAGCAAGAAAACCAACGACCTGATATAAAAAATGGATCACAGACCTTCACAGACACCTCAGCAGAGACTATATACAGATGGCAAGTAAGCATATGCAAACACGCTCTACATCATGTCATCAGGGAAACGAAAATTAAGATGACGAGGCACCACAACGTGCATGGAGAATGACCAATCCAAAACACTGATGACACCAAAGCCTGGGAGGATGTGGTGCAGGAGGAACTCGTATGTATTGCTGGTGGGAACACAAAAACACTATGGTCACTTGGAAGGACAGCTTGGCAGTTCATTTAAAAACTAAACATACTCCTACCCTACAATCCAGCAATCACATTCCTTGGTATTTACCCAAAGGAGTTAAAAACTATGTCCACACAGTGTTACTCATGGATGTTTATAATAACTTTATTCATAATTGCCCAAACTTTGAAGCAGCCAAGATGCCCTTCAGTGGGTGAATGGAAAAGTAAACTGTGAACATCTAAATAATGGGATATTATTTAGCACGAATAAAAAATGAGCTATTAAATCATAGAAAAACATGAAGAAGCTTCAATGCACATTACTAAGTGAAACAGTGCAATCTTAAAAAAAAAAGCTATATTTTGTATGATTCCAACTATATGACCTTCTGAAGAAAGGAAGAACTATAGAGACAGTAAAAATATCAGTGGTTGCCAGGAAGGAGATGGATGAATAGGCAGGGTACAGAGATTTAAGGCTACATAATACTATTCTATATAATACTATTCCATATAATACTACAATGGTGGATACATGTCATTATACATTTGCCAAAACCCACAGACTATACAACACCAAGAGTGAACCCTACTGTCAACTATAAACTTTAGGTGATAGTAATGTGTTAACGTAGGTTCATAAATTGAAACAAGTGTATTCCTGGGGTGAGGGATATTGATGGGGTGAGGAGGAGTGTGTGTTTATGTGGGGGCAGGGCGCAGATGGAAACTCTGTACTTCCTGCTCAATTTTGTTGTGAATCTCAAACTGTTCTAAAAATCCAAGTCTATTAAAAAAAAAAAAAAAAAAAAGTATTTCAGCAGATAGCTTACATGTCCATTGGTGCTTAGGTGGACCAGCAAATCTTGGAAATGCCTGGGAAATGAATTGATAGGTTGTATGGCACATGCGTGCCCAAATTTAGTAGGTAATGGCAAATCAGTCATCATAATAGCTGTCCTCATGTACAGTTCTATCAGCAGTGGACGAGAGTCCCCTGCGTGCCACATCCTCTGCGACTATCCCATGTTAGAAGTGAGCCCTTCTTCTGGGTGTCAAGTGGAAACTTACTGGGGCTTTCATTGGCAGTTAGCTGGTTGTTAATGAAGTGGAACCTCTTTTTTTTTTTATCCTCACCTGAGGACATTTTTCCAATTTTTGTACAGATAGAGTGGGAGGGAGAGAGAGAGGGAGAGAGAGAGAGAGAGAGAAACATCGACGTGAAAGGGACACATCAAGTGGCTGCCACCCACATGACCAACCAGGGCCGGGGACAAACTGCAACCGAAGTACGTGCCCTTAGCGGGAACCGAACCCGGGTCTCTCCGGACCGCAGGCCGACGCTCTGACCGCTGAGCCAAACCGGCCAGGGCTTGGTACCTCTTCTTATAGGCTCCTGTGCTAGTGAAATGTTTATTTCTTTTGCCCATTCTTGGTTGGGTTGTTTGTCTTATTGATGAATAATTATTTAAGTTCTGAACACGGATCTTTTGCTGCTGAGATAGGCTACAAATGCCATTTTCAGTCAGTGGAGTTTGCTTTTCACTCTATGGTATTTCTGGATGAATAGAATTTCTAAATTTTAAGGTCATGAAATGTATCAATCTTTTCCTTTATGTGTATTATCTGCTCCTATTTTTTAACATTTTCTTTACTTTCTTAGGGTTTACACAGCTATTCTAATCTCAAGTTCATGGCAGCCTTCCTTCTTTCCTTGTGCTTACATTTACAAGGAATTAAGTTTCTAAGTACTCTCTTACTTTTTCCATTATTTTCCAGTTATAAATATTCTTAAAATTCCATTATGATTTCTTCTTTCACCCATGTGCTCCACCCCCCAAGTATGAGGCTATTTTAATCATCTTTTTGTTGTTGATGTCTAACATATTGTGTTATGGTTAGGAATGTGGTCTGCATGACACTCTGAAATTTGTGAAGTCCCCCTTTATGGCCTGAACTGTAATCTGGGCTCCACGTGTGCTTGGGGAAAATGTGTGTTCTCCAGCTATTGGTATGGTGTTTCATAATGTCTGCTAGATCGAGTTTCTTAATTACGCTGTACAAATCTTCTATATTTTATTCCTTGACAGCATCAGCTATCAATTACAGAGAGAAATGGGCTAAATATCTCCTGGTCTGATGGTGGATTTGTCCATTTTTCTTTGTAATGTTGTTGACTCTTGCTGCATATATTTTGACAGGTTATTAGGTCCATACAGTTCAGAATTATGTTATATTCTCTATCACACCATTGCTTTTTGCCTTAAAGTCTATTCTGACTCTTGTTAATAGAACTACACCACCTTTATTTTTGCCAGTATTTGCCTGGAGTATCAGTCATGGTCCAATTAAGAAAACAGAAACCGCCTGGCTAATGTGGCTCAGTGGTTGAGTGTCGACCCATGCACCAACCGGGTTCGATTCCCAGTCAGGGCACATGCCCAGGTTGTGGGCCTGATCCCCAGTGGGGGGCATGCAGGAGGCGGCCAATAGATGTTCTCTCATCAATGTTTCTATCTCTCTCTACCTCTCCCTTTCTCTTTCTCTAAAAATCAATTTAAAAAAGAGAAAAAATAAATTAAAAAAAGAAAACAGAAACCCTCTTAAATATCTAAACAGAAGGAATTAAATTCAGGAAATGGGTTACACACATCACAGAAGACCCAAGAAACCCAACAGGGATGGTAAGACAAGCCGGAGATGAGCAACTGCAAGAAGCTGCTACCTGGCCTGGGGTGTGAGTCAAAGGGGAGACACAATGGTCTCAGAGCCTGGGGGTCATGGCCACGCGGCAAAGTGGAAGCACAGTGACCACCAGGGGGCGGTAGCAATGGAGGAGAGAGCCCGTGCTGGAGACTTAAGAGAGGAGGGAAGCAACCCCTGGCGCCTGCCTTTCACTGTCAGTCCCAGCTCAGTCACCCACTAACCCAGACCAGACAGACACCAACTGGCCTGGGGAAGGCCGCCTAGGGGGTCAGCATTGCTTTGATTTCAGCAGTGCATGTCCCTTCACGCTGGCTTCTGTGTCCTTTGGACATGTCCCCTCCATTTTTTGAGCATTGCCATACTTTATGACACAAGGCGTTCCTGGATCATCTTGCTTTTCCACGAAGCCCTCAGGTTGATCGTCCTCACCCTGCTGTGACTCCCACACCGTGTGCAAAGTCCCCATCAAAAGCAGAGCTCTCCTCACCCCTTGGACACCTCCTGCTTCCCCAGAGCAGGAGAATGAGGACCCAAGTCTGAGGGGAAACCGCCCAGGCCCTTTTCAAACTCTCTGTATCTGGACGTTCTGGGTCTGGCCCCTGCGAGCGCATGTAGATGATTCTGCTTTTGAGTCCAAGCTGCTCATCTTCACCTTTTAACTAGATAGTTTAGTTCTTTTTCATTGATTTTTGTCATTCATATATTTAAATTAAATTCTACCAACGTACTTAGTACTTCCTACTTGTTCCTGCACCTTCTTTGTTTGTTTCTTATTTGTGTTGTTCTGTTCTCACTCTTTCTTAGATGGGTTTACTTTCTTTCCTTTTAGGGATTACCCCCACATTTTTAACACGCAGTTTGTAGCTTAACATACTTTAAAAAAATTCTTCCTTTTCTATTTCGCTATTCATTTTTCCTCCTCCTCCCTTCCTGCTTCCTTCCTTTTCCTCCCTTCCCTTTCTGAGCAATTTGGTCTTAAATCCATCAGGTGGATTTAACAAGGTAGGTGTCCCCACCAGGGTGGTAAAGGTCTCTCCACGGGGAGCAGGGCAGCCCCCCGTGGTGTGACAGCCAGGCATGGGTGCTGAAGCTTACGTGCAGGAGGAGGGTATCCCTATACTCCTACAGGACGGGGTGCTAGAGCTGACCAGATGAGTAACCTCCCGGACGGGCTCCGTGACAGGTACTGGAGCTTGAGTGGGTGGGCTGGGTGTACCCCCAGAAGGAGATCTAAGACCCGAGCTGTGCAAGGAGGTATCCCTGCCATAGGTGGGGTGGGAATCAGACAGGCTTCTGGCTCCGAGTACTGAAGTCCGAGAGGGGCGAAGAGACTGTTCATGTGGAAAGTCAAAGCGGCTTAGGAGGGATTCTGGTCAGGAAGGTAGCCCCGCGCAAGGTGTCAGAGCCAAAGCGGGGGTGGGGGGTCTTCCTGTGGCGGCTGCGGAAGAGTAAGATGAGCCTGGAATTTCTTTCTGTGCCACAGTGCAGGTGAGGGCTCACGGAATGCTGGGATCACTTCAAAACAACACAGGAGCCGGCCCGAAGGGCTCTCGGTGACAAGATTGAGGACAATGTGAGCATCGGAATAAATAAAAATAATGGACTATAACCTACTTAATAAAATAAGAAGGCACGAGTCCATATGACATAAATAGATCATTGAAAATGCAACGAGCAATGAGCTATTGACAATTTTGTTACACCTTCCATCAAGTACTTACTAACTACCAAGAGGAAAAAAGAGTCGATTTTTCAGAGTGAGTGGAAAAGCTTGGCAGATATCACTTCAATCAAGTGATCAGATTTAGGATCTCCAGAAATGGACAGCCACAACCAGGGTGCAACAGAGTACAACATCACGTCTATGTTCTTGCTGCAAAAGATACATTCACTTAAGTCTCATTGTAAGGAAAAATCCAAATGAGGAGCATTCTACAGAGTAACTGGCCTGTAATCTTCAAGTGTCAAGGTCACAAAAATGAGGGGGAAAAAATGACTGGATTAGACTAAAGAGACGTAACAATTAAATGCAGCCCATGATTCTAAACAGAATCCTTTTGCTATACAGAATATTATTAGGACAATCGGTCTAATTTGATTTGAATAGGTTTGAGAATTAGATGTAGCAATGTACTGATGTTAATTTACTGATTCTTATGGTTAAATGTAGCTATGTAGAAACATGTTTTTGTTTGTAGAAACCACACACAGATATTCAGGGGTAATGGGGCATCTGATCTGCTGCTTACTTTCAAATGGTTCAGGGGGGAAAGTTTTTTATAGTGCCCTTACAATTCTTTTGTAAATTTGAAAATAAAATTTTATGTAAAGATAATTGATCTTTTTACCCTTCTTTGAATCATTTTGAAAGAGTTTAGATCATTAACTCCATTCCTCTTCCTCTTGACTGAAATATTATTGTGTGAGGTTTCCATTATATCTTTATTTTTTAGCCCAACAGATTAAACATTATTGTTACTTTATATGTCAAGGTTTCTATAGATTTTATCCCATGTTTATATTTTCTTTGCTAACAGTTATGACAGGATAGACTTTCTATCTGTGATTATTTTTATTCTCTCAGAAGAGAATTCTTCAGAAGTTCTTTTACTGAGAGAGCATCTGTTGATAGTACACATTTTTTTGTTTGTGTGAAAATGTTTGTACATAACTTTCATTCTTTAAAGATGGCTTTGCAGGGTATAGAATTCTGGAGCAACAATGATTTTCTTTCAACATTTTGAAAGAGATTGTTTCTCTGTCTTCTGGTGTTTATTGCTGCTTTTAAGAGTATGTAATTCTAATTGTTGTGTCTTTGTAGTTAATTTGTTTTTTCTTTCTGGATAGTTTTAAGGTTTCACTTTGTCTTTGGTATTCTACAGTTTCACTACAAAGTCCATTGGACTTTCTGAGACTGATGATTAGTGTTGTTCATAAATTCCAAAAATCTGTCAGTCACTATCTTATTGAATATTGACTCTCCCACGTCTCTGTTAATTCTAGAACTCCAAGAGGCACTCATTGGACCTCCACAATCACTCTCCCATGTCTCTTAAACATCTTTTACAGTTTCCATCTTTTGTATTTCTCAAAATGTCGATATGATCTTTTATTTTTAAGCATATTAAACTCTATTACTTTATATTCTGTATCAGATAACTCTAACATCTGTAGCCTTTGAAGGCCAGATTCTACAGTTTGTTCTTTCAACTGGCTTTCAATTGTGGTGACTTATTCACTCATATATCAGCCACTTTTGACTGTTGGCTCCTGTTTCTTAGAATGATTATCCTTGGTGCTTCCTTTGAATTCTTTAAAGTCTAGTCTTCTGAATAGTATTTCCATTGTTTCTGCCAGACATCTGAGAGTACGGTTATCTGAGCTACTTTAAACTACATTTTCACTCTGTGGTTTTTCAGGCCTAAATCTGGCAGAGTGTGGGCTTATGGCAATAGGTCCTTAGGAGACAATTTTCTCCCATTTCTACCCAGAGACAAGACCCGGAAATGTATGTAATCCTGCCATATCTCCTCACAGAGTAGGCTCTTATTTACTAGTTCACGTTCTTAGTGTATTATCCTACAGGGTTCCTACTGGTTTTATGTAAAAAGTCAGAAGTGCTTCACCTCCTGCCCCTCTCATCCTCCCCCCATTTTGCAGACCGGGGAGCCTCCCAAGCAGCATGCTCTTCTGAAAGGGGAAGAGACCCTGGTAATCACCAAGACTGAGTATTTTCACCACTTTCTGGTGGTAGGCTCTGGAACTATGACTTGATTTGATTTAAAGAAAACAAAATACTGCCCTCGGCCCTCATCAAGAAGAGTGGGACATGCTCCCCCACTTTCAACATGAGGTGACTTCTTTTCTGTTGATTTTCACTAGCAACATGAATCAAAGAATTGAAGGAAAACAAGAACAGCAAAATCCCAAACTAGGGAAACCAGGCATCTGGTACAAGCGAGAGCAGGTCATGAAGAAGCACTTGCCCCTTAAACCACCAGGAGAGACTCTAATCCCTTCTGCGATTTCTCCCAAATTCCGAGTGTGCTGATAGTTTATTTACACAAAGAAGACTTAAACGAACGTTGTTGCTTACTAGACTGCATGGTCTTTGAGAGCAGGTCATTTATCATGTAACCTTTCATGGAGAGGAGACAACGTCACACGGAGATAAAGCACACTGACGATGAGTCAGCTCTCCTGGCCTCAAGTTCAAGCTCAGCTACTTCCTAGGAATCAGATCTTAGGCAAACCTTCTCTGTGCTCAGTTTTAACCTACAAAATGGAGATAAGTAGCAATAGCTTTGTTATGAGGAGTTCCGAAGCAAATTGGGGTGTAGTGATCATTATAGAAAAAAATCGGGGGGTTCAGAAACATCTTCCAAGGAAGCAGTTGTAGAGAATTGGCCCTTGAGCGGAGGCTGGAAGATGGTGGACGTTTGGATAGTCAGAAGGAACCGAAGAAACTTCTCACACAGAGGCGCTCGGCTGCTGGGTCCAGAGGGCTGAGCACAGCTCCTGAAGCCACTTGGGATCTCAACTTCCTTCCTGACGCACGGAGGTAGCACCAAGCAGGTCACACTAGCTCAGACTCCGGATTCGTGGCTCATCGCCTGGGATCCAATCACAGAATCGTAGACCCGCCTGTCCACCTGGAACACATATATATGTGAACTGAACCTCGGGTGTTTTATCCAAAACCTGGGAGAGTGCTTACTTCCCAGTGGTTGAAAAGATTAAATGAAACAACCAATGTAAGTGTACAGTACAGGGGTGGGCAAAGTAGGTTCGTAGTTCTGAGTACGCGAAACACAGAGTTTATTTATTCTGGCATTATTACTTATTAATTATGGTATTATTATTATGAATCTACTTTTGCCCACCCCTCTCTCTAGTAACCATTTACTAAATGTTAATGTTTAACTCTTATTCTTATTAGCATTATACTTCCCCTTCGTGTTCCTTTCTCGAGCCTGACTCTCCGGAGAGCTGAGAAGGAAACACGTGTGGGTCGGCCTTCCTCATCCACCCCGTGCCCTGGGAGGAAGAACGGGGCCCTGATTAAAGGTACATCCTGCACAGAGGACTGTGCAGAGGTCCACAATAGATGGAGAGACAACGCATTCTTGTGCAGAGCGGCCACCAGCAGTGATGACAACGCCCATCAATGGGCTGGGGTCAAAGATCAGCCATTCCTCTGTCACGCCATTCTTCTTCTGGCTCCCAGTGGAGTTCATAGGAACTCTATCTCCAGTCTAAAATCCAATCAAAGCCCATCCCCACAGGCCCGAAACAAGGACACCAAACGAAAAAAATTCCTGAGGCAAAACAAAACCTTCACTGGGTTTTCTGAAAGGCCCTTTGCCGGCATCCCTTTGGTGGCTGTTGAAACCTGGTGCAGCCGCCCGCCCGCCAGGTGAGAGACAGTGGGTGGAACTGCTGATTCTTGCCTTGGGGGTGGGAATCCCAGGTCAGCAGGACAGCTGGGTGGAGACCCTGGACACCCTCGGGGACACCAGGGAGAGAGCCAGCAACGCATCCCCGGAAGCTTGAAACGCTGAGCCAAATGAAAATGGGGAATGGGAGCTCAGAGGTGGTTTAGAAAAAGTTTCTTTCTTGTCTCTGCCTCCTGGAAAACGGGAACAGCAGCGGTGCCCTTCCCGCTCCTCCAGGCACGTGCCTGACATCTGTCCCGGATGCAGCTGGAATGCATCCTTTGTGGTGCTGCTTCTCCCTTGATGCCATTGTCTGCGGGGAGATTGCCCGATACTGACAGTGTGCGAGTAATACTTTTCAATTACTGGACACACGTTCTGACATGCTGTGTGGCCTGCACCAATTTGCTGCACAATCTGTCTTGATAGTACCCACAAAGCGGGCTTCTTCACAGTGCGGACAAAGTAATTTCTCTCTTCTGTTGCCTAGGAATCCCTTTGTAGACCCAGCCCTGCCCGAGCTGCGTAGATCAGCATGTGGGAGGGAGAAGCCTGAACAGTCTCCGCTAGAAGAGGGTGGGAACGGAGTGGAGACATGTGGACAGGGCCCCAGTGATGAGCCTGGGCTGGCAGAGACCCTGCTCCCCAACAGGAAGGATGTGTGGGGGTCGGGGAAACCCAGTGACTGCACCGGTCTGAACGACTGCGAGGTGCGCCTGGCACCCCCACGTCCCCTTAGAGCGGTCGGTTCATTTGTCTTGGAAAATACTTACGTTGCAAATGCTAACCATCCCTAAGCATTATGCTCAACGTTTTAAATATATGGCCTCACTCGATCCCTGCAATAATTGCGTGAGGTTCATAGAAGTGTCTTTATTTTGTAGATGAGATGATTGACACTCGGGTGGAAGGAACTTTGGTAGAAGAAAAAATTCAAACACACGCTTGCATGAGTCTCAGTCTCATGCTCTCAATGACGTTGCCATCAGTCCAGGTGGCAATGAAATACTAACTCTGTACTCTCCACTGCAGCTTGGAGCGGTTCCTCCCCAGCCAAGGCTGCCCCAGAAGCCTCGGAAAAACCAAGGCAGGGGATTTGGTCACTTTTTAGAGCTCCCTGGATACACGACGATATATAATTTTCTTATTAAATGTCTATAAACCTATATGGCTTCAAGACGAAGTTATTTCATCCCATGAATCATCACCACCGAAGGAGTTGTGTCCAGCCACTTCTCTGCTCGAAAAGCCCCATTGCCCATGCTTGTCCCCAAGGCCACGGCCACTGTTCGGGATGGAAGCTGAGCACGCCCTGCCTTCCCAGGCCGACTTCCCACTGCTGCGGTCCCCGCCCTGGGTTTCCAGCTGGCTCTGCGGACTCTGAAGCCGCCGGGATGTTAGACCAGAGCAGCTCTGCTTTCAACATTGCGCGGTCTGCGCAGACTCTCACCTCGAGACGGATTCTGTGATTTCATCAAGTTTGAGAAGCACGTCCTGAACTCAGCCACACCCCACTTCATTCGCCAGTCCCCCTACTGTGCATCTCTGCCCAGGCTCGTCCTTCTCTTGAAAACCGATCCCTCCTTCCCAGCCCTCAGAGGAAGCCAACCTTGCCGGCAGCTTGATTGTGGACATCCAGCATCTAGAACCGCGAGGCAGTACACGTCCGCTGTTTAAACCACCAGCGTGTGGGACTTGGTTACGGCAGCCCTAGCAGACCGACACAGAGGTCAAGTGTCCAGGGGACCAGAAGGGCCTCCTGGGCCTGCCCCTCCAGGCCTCCCCTGTTCTCCACGGCAAGGCAGTAAGCGCTGCTCGCATTTTCTTCCTTTCAGGGATCCTGATCTGAGCAAGAGGTGACTGTTTTTTCCAGATGCCCTTTGGGGTATTTCTATCTTCAAATGTAGGTCTGTTGCGCGCCAGGCATGGTGCTAATGCTGGGACACAGCCTGAAATCCCTCGTGCCTTCGGTTGTGTCTCCTCCCAGGTTTCCAAATTCATGAAGCACCAGAGCAGTGGCTTTCTATTTCCTCTCCTTTCGCGTATCTTCAACAGCACCCCTCCGTCTGTGTGGGCACGCAGCGTGCATGCTGAAACAGCAGTGATTCTCTGCTTCCCGGGAATTCGACTGTGGGGTGGCCTTCCCTCCTGCCCCGCGCCGCTTCTAACTCCCCTTGGGGTTGCGTGTGCACGCGTTCCCTCGTTCCCTCCAGGCTGCACACTCGCTGAGGCAGAATCCACGGGCAACAACACCTAGAACCAGTAGGAAATGCCTGTTTGAGTGGACAGAGAGATGAACAGATCGATGGGGGCGGTGGAGGGGGCTATGGCTAGACACCTAATTTTGGAAGTAATAGAGAAGAAAACCTAGTCCAAGAAGGAAAAGAGAGGTGGATCGTTATTCTTTGGCTCCTGATTTAAATACAGGAAGCTGAGGTGCGCCTGGGGCTCATTTATAATTATTTGCCGCTGCAATGTCTGAGTCTAATGGACAGACCTAAAGACGTACGAGGGAACCTATGGGATATTCATTTTGGCTGTCACTGGCACAAGGGCTGCTAAGAAAAGCCATTCAAATTAATAATAATAATAATAATAATAATAGCTAATGTTTATTGATCTCTTGCTATGGGCCAGCCCCTATGCTAAGAGTTTATACACATCATTTCATTTAATCCTCCCAACAACCCTATAAGACAGATGCTATTTTTAAAATATAGCTTCATGAGATATTAAGTAAAATACTCAACGTCTCAAGACAGGAAGCGGTGGAGCTGGGATTACAATCCTGTTGGTACCACGCCAGGGCCTAAACTCATGACCTCCGCCACAAAGCCTCGTTTATAAAATTTCCTGGCCAGAAGCAGCCAAAAGCTCCAGCCCTGTTTGCAAGGTTGTCTTTCTGTGACAAAAAGTATTTCGTTATACAATGCGTACTGTTTCCTGTATATCCATCTGTATCCAATTAAAGAAAGACGAGACGCTATTTTGATGGGGACACTTTGGTGAGGGTAGAATACCAAATGTTGCATGAAAAGTTGGGTTGTTCATATCTACTGGTGGTCAATAAATGTTAATTTAATTTAATGCATTCGATTATGCTCGAACAGCCAAGAGTTATTTCTGGAGAGCAGCCCTTGGATGCTATTTGCTCCTGGTGGTGATTTAAAGCAAAAGGCCAGAGTCATCATCATAACTGAGATTGGAGTCTGTGGCGATACGGGGGAGGAGGAGGAACTTTGACTGGTGCGTTTGACGGTGGTCCTTGCAAACACTTGAAGGCTTTTCAGTTTAGAAGTCAACACATTCTTTTCCTAGAAATGTATTTATTTACTCAGCAATTCTTTTTTGAGTACCAGGCACTCTTATGACCCCCTGGGAACACAGGGGTGAAAAACAAATCAGGTTCTCTGTCCTCACTGAGCTTACAGTCCAGAGGGACAAACAAGTATTAAATGGTAGGCGGTCACAGTCCTGTGTAATGGGGGAGACGACAGCAGAAACACAGGGTGCCTGCCGTAAGAGCGTGAGAGGGGCAACCTACCCCGGCCTAGGAAGTCAAGGACGACTTGATAAATTCTAAGATCTTCACGTAAAGTTTCCGAAGAACTAAAATTTCTGTAGGTGAAAAATGACGTATTCCTTCATAAAGCATATAGCTATTAAGTTAAAGATAATTTTATTAAGTGAAAGATGGCAGAAGGTCTTAAAAATGTCCTCTCAGCCTAATGGCTAGTTATCCGAACAGGATAAAGGCCACCCCTGGGAAGTTCACATTAATATAAATGCCACCACTTGAGGACGGACTGCGCTGGGAACATTCTCTTCTTCACCCAGAGGGAGGCTTCCAGAGCCCAGAAATGCCGAATGCCAGAGAGGCCTTCTTGTGTGTATAAATCCGGCCTGAATGACGCCAGGTAGTCTGTTCGTTGTTTCTTTATATGGCTTTAATCACACCCCCCGCTATGGGAGTCCCCTGATAGCAGGGCCTCCGGAGCACCTTCCCACCCTTGGGTGCGCTTTCAGAACCGAAACGTCAGAAGGAGCAGCGGGGTCTATGGGAACATTTCGTATCCAACACAAAGGCGTAGCTGCCTCGCCACGGAATCTTCCAGTCCCCCAATGCTGACAGTTTCAATAATATTACAACCAGATAGTTCAATGCAAGCTAAAACCTATTTTTAAACAGTGCAGTGGATTCTTCGCCAGTGCTTGGATCCAGCTTTCTGTGTGTTGAGATGCCACCTAGTGGACGGAAGGGCATACAAAAAGTAAAACTATTCTGAGTACTAAACTAGCATTTTATTTCTAGATTTAAGGTCTGAGTGGCAGACCTTCTTAGCTCGTAAAGTCTCTAGATTGAATCTATATATATTTAGCATAGGTCCAGCTTGAAAGGGGAGAATATCAGAAAATATCCGCATCAAAGGGATTGGTCTTGAGTGATCGTGGGTGGTAGTAGAAGAAGCTGATGTAAAATAAAAGTAACCTATTTTATCGAAGGTGGTTAGAGCAAACAGAAGAACCGAAGTTCAGAATTTAAAGCAGAAAATGTAAAGATACCTCTCCCAGGATTCAGCATCTTAACGCACCTCTGTGTTCACTTGGTGAGGGCTGATGTTCAAAGAACGTGTATTGATTCTCTCCTGTGTGCTGAATACCAAGCTAGGGACCGAGATGGAAAGATGAGCAACGCTGAAGAGGAACCTGAGGAAGCAGAGAGATACTACTTCAGAATAGTCTGGATTTTACCACTTAACCTTATCATTAGCATTAATTTTACACTCACTACTTCAGCCATGCTTCCTCTGGAACCATCCTAACAGAACTGATTGTTCGATTACCAACGGCCAAAGAGAACTCTGCTACGATGATGTGAGCTCATTGATTTCCCAGAATTTCAGACCTCTTCGGGAACTTACTGCATCTGTGGAAATAAACGTGTTGAGGCCGTTTTATCTTTACTTTGACTAAAGAGCAGATGCATTTTATCACCTTGCTGTCAGGGGGCGGTGGGGGAATTCTTCGTACTCACCTGAGGTTGGCTGAAAGTTTCTCACCCTTCGTGGAGTGTTTGAATCGTTTTCGTAGGGCTCAGACATCAAGCAGTTAAAGGGCTTGGGACAATGAAGAGGGCGGATGTCCACCGAACTGAGAACTCAGTGCACACCCTAATCCAGGTAACTCCCCACGGTTACATGAGTGAAGGGAGAGATGTTAGGAGGTCCACCTGAGCTTCTTGCTGTCGGTTACTTTGGTTGAAGCAACAATTACCCTCAACTCCTCTTTGGCTCCTAGATCTACTTTGCAGAAAACAACATCCTGAAGAGCAACCTGAAGCTTTGAGTAAAAGAGAGTTAGTAAAAGTGAAGGCAAACACTTCCTATTTCCCTATGATCTTCTCCCACTTTTAATACTGTCTCAGTCTTGGGATCCAGCAGTATAATCTCTATAAAATACGTCTCATGTAAATAAAGTGTCCCCGTAAGGAGAGCTGCAGGGCATCAGATAGGTTGGTAGAGGCTGCTAACATCGTGGTGAGAACAGGTGAGGAAGAATGGAGGGGAAAAAGAAGCTAATGGAGTTTTTAACTATGTTAAGAGAAGTCGCGGTGCGGGTAGAACTTGAGCTCTGGTGTCAGGGAGACTTGGTTTGAATCCCATTATGACCACTTAGTGGTGGTGGAAATTAAGGCTGAGTGACGACGTCTCAGAACTACAATTTCCTCACCTATGAAAGGGGATAATAACAGAATCTCTGAAAGAATTGTCAGGATTAAACATCGTAAGTAAAGTGTTTATCACAATGCCTGGCGTGTGGTAACTTTTAAATTGAGCTCACTTTGCTATTATTATTATGACCGTTATGACCATTTGTATTGAGCACTGTAGTGAGCTTTATTTGGATGCCTGGCTCCTGCCTTTGATTCCGGATGACAACTGAGAGAGAATTCAGAGAAATTTTGATCTGATGTATTGCGAAATTATGTTGCCTGAGGTCTGAGTGAGAAAGTTACAGCTTTGAAGAAACATCACATTGGACTTCAACTCTTGAAAGACCTGTTATGGGGAAACAGGGTTAGGCTTGCTCCTTGTAGCCCAGACACAGAACTAATCAGGGTGAATAGGAGTTACAAGTGTATACATTTCAGGTCAACATAAGGAAGAATCTTCCTTTGAGTGGGCTCTCTGGGAAGGTGGTAAAGAAGAAGAGAAAGATAAGAAAGAAGGGACAGAGGCAAGAGATGGAGGGAGACAGTCATTCCTGTTTCCCTCCGTCCCTCCCTTCCTCCTTGGTGCTGTGGGATTTAGCGATGGCCACCACTAGTTCCTGAGCACCTTTGTGCCAGTAAATTAGAACATGGTATCCTCTCTAGGCTGATGCAGCACTGCAGTTGCAGGGGTCAGCATGATGGCGGTGTCTTCATGACAGTGATGAAAAGAAGGATCTTCCCCTAGGCAAGGGTGTGGTGAGAGGAATGAAGGCTGATTTCAGCCCACCTGCCTTCTCAGCTGGGGGCACCCCTGTGTAGTGAATAACTTGCAGAATGCATGTGGCAATCCAAGTGTTAATTTTTTTTCAGTGTGCCTGTGTGTGCGCGCGTGTGTGTGCATGCGTGTGTGTGTGTGTCTGTGTGTGTGTGTGTACATGTAGACTGGTCTCTCTTCGCAGAGCATCATCACCTGCTTGGCAAATGACCTGACAAGTCTTGGGGAAGAAGAGTCTGCAAAGGAACGTGGGCACTACTTTCTCCAGCGCATTTACTCCAGACAGACTGGCCATCACCTTTAAGTCCTCTGCAGCCCTCACAACCTGGGAATGTGTCCTGAGCAACATGATCATTATATCCAAGAGCACATGCCTTAAAACAGGTGAAACGTCTGTGGAATGCATTATAGAAGGTTGGATCAGTAATAATAGACATTTGTAGGTCTTGGCTACCAGCATACATTTTCCTTCTTTATACCATTCCAATTTCTCCTCCTGTCTGTGATGAAAGTAGGAGTGTCATTTCAGAGATTGACTGGTCCTCTACAGATTCTTCTTCTCTCTGCCCCCAACATACAGCCAGGGATTAGGCATGGAACCTGAGCTTGGCCAAACAGACAGGATATCCTCTCTTGAGACTTGGGATTTTGAACTAGTGACTTGGGTCTAAAGGGAATGATGGAAAGTCACCCTGCTTGGCTGCCCTGGGTACCAGAGGGTCGCTGCATCTCCTGCTCTGCTTCCTGCCTTCTGCTTCTGGGGCTTCTACTTCCAAGGTTTGTTGTCTATCGTCCCTTCAATTCTGTGAGCCTCCTGTAGCCTTCCAGACACCTCCCGGTTGCCAATGTTGTCAATAGTGAATTTCTGTTGCTTACAATCAAGAATTCTAACTGAAGTACCAATATTAAAGTTGAAAATAGCAAGCATCTATTAATAGTATGAAGGGCTCGTGAATCAACATCTCTACGGGTAGAATGCAATGTTCCTTGATGGGCTGTGTGGTACCTGCTGGTTCAACCTCCATCCCTAGAATAACAACAATGACTTGCTGGCTCTACATGTGTTGAGCGTTAGTTATTAGGCTACATGCTTTATATACCTCCTCTCATTTAATTCTTAAAACAATGTTTCTAAAAATATACTCATGTTATACTCTTTTTAAAGAGAAGGAAACTGTGGCCTAGAACAACCTACCCAAGACCAAGTTAGGAAGCAGTAGAGTGAGTACTTAAACCCAAGCCTGGGTCACGTCAAGATCTGTGTTTGTAACTACTCTACGGGTCTGTCTCCTATTTTGCCTCCTGACATACACACAGTGAACGCTGGTTCGATGTTTATTCCAATAATGAAACAACCACAGTAAGTCAAATCGTAGAAAAATAATAGAATAACAATTTTTTTCCTAAGTTAGCTTTAGGAAAAGACTGGGATTCAGCTCGGGTGCCGAGTGGCTGGGTGAGCCTGTGGCCTCCACGGTGCCCCGTTCGGGTGCGTGGGGGCAGCCCTGACAGCTCAGCCGGGTCTTTCCTGCCTGTTAAATATCTACTGGGCTGAACGCTCTCCCAGCTCCCAGCAAGTTCATTAGTTACCTGAAAATACCTACCTCATCTGTCATCAACACTCAAACGGCCTGGGGGATTTTTCATTTCCACTCCATTTCCAAACCCTTTCCAGCATTTACTTCCCACATCTGGAATCAATCCTGACCAGAAGCAAAATGCTGAGCGGCCGGACTGCTCCCAGAACCGCCTCTCTCCCAAGGAGTGACAAGAACCTGTCCTCCTGGACCAGCCTTGTCTTCGGGCGGGAGCCGCCGCGCAGGGGCAGCCCTCGTGCATCCTCATTCGCTCGCGTACCCCTCTGTCTGCACCGGCTCAAGCAAAATATTTACTTTAACATTTTTAGCCGTGAGAGCCCCAAACACACGTATTTTAAAACTAGATTTGTTTGAGTTGTAAATCGTGAGAATCCTTTAGAAATATCTCAGCTCATTAGCCTTTCATCTGTCTCCGTGGAAAAGATGTAAGATCGTCTTAGAAAACATCTCTGACTTTCAAGTCTCCTCCTGTGGCCCACACTACGCTTTCTGTCTGATGCCCACTCCGGAGAGAAAAGAGAGGATCAGTTTGCCAATTACAAGGAAGTCAATTACAAGATTTTGATCTTATGCTATTTTTTTTTTCCTTTTGTAAGTGGTGTGAAGGCCAAATTTATAGACTTCTAGAATTGCTTTCAGTTGACAAGATGCAGACCCTCGTGGAGAGAAGATAGTTCATTCAGATTTCTCTCTCTTTTTCGTTAGGTCAGGGGACTGCATAGGAAAAGGTGACCTCAGGATACAAAACTCCAGACGTTTTGCTTTGGGAATATCTTCATAAAAACAAATGGCGACGAAAGCTGCTTTCTGACAGCCCCTAGGAAAATATGTGCTTGCATATGGGAAACGTCAGTCTCTTGATTAAACTGCGTTATTTTAGTAATACGGAGCATCCTGTCCTTAATTTCAAATCACCGAGAGATTTTTTTTTTTGTAGCTCTAGAGGGAACAACAATAAGAAAGATCCAAGATGCCCAATATATCTCCAGCTAGAGCCCTCAGCACCTGCAGGGAGATGATCTCTGCTGATGAAGAGAAATATTACCGTGGAAAACAAAGTTACAGAACAAGAAAGAAAAGCCACCAGAGGCCATCAGTGGGGCCGGAAGGCAGTTTTCTACAAAATGAGCCCACGATTTAGACAGTGAATCTTGCATTTGGTTTGGCTTCCTTTAAGGTCAGTAACTGAGCAATGAAGCGTGTGCTCAACAGCCTCAGTTGTGACCATTTCGAAGCGTCTCCTCGGTGCCAGTGGCCGTGCAGAGAGCCTGGTGGCCCCCGCTGTGCTGCCTGCGTGTGCCCTGCGCCCTGGGGGGGACGCACGGGACCAGCCAGACCCCGCACTGGCCTTTTCTTACACAACTGGGCAGTGCAACGGTGAAACCCCTGAGAAAGCAAAGCCAACCTCCAGGCTGAGGGAACAAAAACAATGTGAACAGTGAGCTCTTTGAAAAGAAAACTGCTTCCCTATGGTAGAAAATAAGGGGGAAGGGGCCCGTGCAGGGAGCCCAGCGAGCAGGGGAGGTGGGCCCTGGGGAGTGTGATATTACACAGGAACATAATGGGGTTGACTGCATACTTGTCTAATTACTGAAGCTATTAAACTCTTTATAATTTAGATTCAGGCAAAAAAAAAAAAAAAAAAAAAGGCCTTATATGCACACACATGCTCTTGATTGGATTTTATGAATCCACTCCTTTTGATTCTAGAAGGACACCACCCTGCTGGGTCCATGTGCTCTTAAACCTGAGTGACCTTCTCCCCCGGCCCTGCCCCGGGCAGAGTACGCTGTTACTGTAATAAGCAGTTACCTTAGATAAGGCGATGGGTGATGGGATCATCTGTGTTGAAGCCGAATTATAATGCCTCGGTCAACGGATTTAATCTAAACCAAATGCTTTGGGATTTTGAAAGCCCCAGGAACAGAGAAAATATAAGTTTTATATTTTCCCAAGTTCAAACAGAGAGCAGAGAGATTCCAGAAGCTCAGAGAGTGGTAGCAAGAAAAAAAATGTTGTTTCTCTTGAGTTCAATCAAAGGAACAAGTGGGCTCTTCTTTGTACCCATCTTTCCCTTTTTCCTCCCTCTTCTGCGCCCTTTCTTTTCTCCCGACACGAAGGAGGGTTATCTGTTTCACGTCAAACTGAACTTGATCAAACACGTCCTTAGCACCTAGAAGGAGCTCAATAAATAAATACTTCTCGCATGAACAAATAGACGACAGTGCGTGCAGGGCTTTGGCACTCACGCTTCCGGCGTCATGTTTCACCTGCCCCTTCTTAGCCGTGAGATCGCAGGCCGGGTACTTAACATCGGTGCCTCAGTTTCCAGATCTGCAAAATGGAGCTAATCGTACTCGTAAGGAGTCAACAGAGTAATGAATGAAAAGAACTAGCAAGGTGCCTGCTACATAGCAGGTAACTTCCTCGCTAACATCCATTGCCTCTAGTACCTGGGCTCCGACCTATTGGGCAACACTTCCTCTTCCGATGACCCTGGTGGTCGCAGTGGAGGTGGTGGCAGTGATGATAACAATGACGTTCTCCTGAGGACCCGAGACAGAAACATAAACTCAAGGACATTTCAGAAGTCATCTCAAAATTTGTTATACTCTGCCTTTGTCAGAATCCAGTGTATCTAAAACTTGAGTCTTCTGACGAATCATGTATTTATCAGTCTATATTCAAGACACAAGTAGGACAGGGGAATTTCCCAAGGTCACAGAGCTTGTTGGGTACAGCAGAGATAATTCCTTATTTTCCACCTACAAGTCCACTGCTCTCTTCCCCAAACTCCATAAAAGAGCACTTCCAAAGCAGAAAATTATAATTATTATCTTCTGCCAAAGTTATTATTTTTGGGGGTGTGTGCATGCCCCTAGCAGAAACCGAACCCGGGACTCTCTGGACCACTGGCCGACGCTCTAACCCCTGAGCCAAACCGGCCAGGGCCCAATGTTATTTATATCACCATTCACTTATGTATTCACTCAACAAATATTTTTCAAAGCTATGTGCATCTGAACATCAGTTTGTCTGGTCACTTTGTATCCTTTCACCCAGGGTTATTTCCTTCATAGCATTTGTCTCTAGCTGTTTTCCTACCTGTTTATTTGTTCCCCTTTTCAGGGACTGTGTGCCTTGACCAGTGAGGTCTGTGCGCATGAAGACTCCATCTCCTTCGCATGTGCCTCCCCCTCCCCCTCCCCTGTGGAGGATCAGAAGCTCCCTTCTCCTCATTTACATTAGTGTCATAACCCGCCCCCTACTGGCCACAAGGCAGCTCTGAGACACCTTAGGTTGTTTGCATGAATGAAAGAAAGCTCATCTTGATGCATTGAGGCCTGGGTTGTGGTGGTTCCTCTCATTTTAATATAGCATTAAAATGCTATAAAATAAAATATCTTGTTTTGAATTCTAAGTCTATGATCTTTTCCTCTGCAATAATACAACAGTGCTTACTTCTTTTATGTCTGCATGAGAACATATGCCTAATTTTGAAGACTATTCAAATATTCTGATTCTCATTTCACAGATGAGAAAATGGAAATCCCACAGGTCCAGCCAGCGTTGACACTCAGCTCCTCATCTGATATTTAACAAACATTTAATGAGCACCTACTGTGTTCCAGGCACCGCGCCGGGCTCTAGGACCAACACAGAGAACCGACAGAGCAGCCTTGGAGGGTGTCTGGCTCCCAGCTTAGTGTCCTCCCTCATACTAGAACTCTAGCCAAGGACAGTGGCTTTAAGTTATAATCCAGTATATTTTCATATAAAAATGTAACCATTTGAAGGAGGTGTCTAAACAATACCTTAGAGGGAGTTAAAAGGCGTTTTAATATCCTTTCTGACCGAGAGTACAGTAAGCTTTGCCGAAATTGACTGAAGTACAGTTGTAACATGACCTGGAATAAAATGACCAGGAGGTCACCTGAACGTGTAGAGACACTGCCATCATATATAAAAGATAAGTGCACCTAAGCAGAGCGATGGAGGTGGCAGGGATCCCAACCCCGGAGACTCTTTTTATAGGACCAGGTAGCACTGAGTCCCAGGCGGGCTCCCGACGGCCGCAGCCACTTTCCTGCTGAACTGCCCCAGTGGCCAGTGTCCCCAATTATCCTCCTGACAGACGACAGGGAAACAGCACGCACCCCCTTCTGCCGGTAGTGAAAGGGCTCTGTGAGGGTAAGAAATGTCAACTTAATTAGCTCCTTTCTTCCAGGTAATGAGTGCTTTCTCCAAGGAGTGCCCCACGTTAACAACACTGTGAAGAAGCTGCTCTTTCCTTCCCTTTTCTCACTATGAATGCATAGACGCAAAATCCACGCTCAGAGATGGTAAGAAATCTCCATGGTTTATTGTGTTTTGAATATCACAACATAACATATTACCACAGTGAAAGTTAGAATTTGTTTCATCTAACATGTTTTGAACTCTTCCGTGGAGAAGTAGGAATCTGATGTCCCCCCAATCTTAAAGATCATGGAACTCAGAAATATCTTCTCTTATCGCAGGAGTTCACAGATGTTTTTCAGGGAGGCCTGTGAGCCCCATGGAATGGCATGAAAGAAACATTGTTTGCGGGTCCCTTTTGTAAGTTTATGGCTTTTTAAAACATTCTCGAAGGGTTATATGAACCAAAACAGTTTGAGAAGTCCTTTACAACAGCCTATGGAGGTTCTGGGTGTTGTCAATTCATTTATAAGGAATTTCACATAATTTTTGACTGTTCCTTTAAACTTGGCATTTGAAACCGAAACGTAGTCATCAAAGGTATGTATTTTGTATTTATTTATTTATTTTTTATCCTCACCTGAGGACATTTTTCAATATTTTGTTCAGATAGAGTGGGAGGGAGAGAGAGAGAGAGAAGCATCGACGTGAAAGGGACACATCGAGTGGCTGCCACCTACACGACCCAACCAGGGCAGGGGACAAACTGCAACTGAGGTACATGCCCTTAGCGGGAACTGAACCCGGGTCTCTCTGGACCGCAGGCCGACGCTCCAACCGCTGAGCCAAACCGGCCTGGGCCCCCTTATACTCTTAATACATACCTTTGATGGCCCTGGCCATCTAGTAGGGCAGACAAGACATGTACTCAATAGACATGCAATTTGTCCCCCAACAGGCCACTCTATAGACTGGACAAATTAGAGAAGGTATACAGAATTGCACCTGAATACAAAATATCTGTGACTAACATGGCCCTTGATTACGAAGTGTCTTATTAGGAATATATAGATAATTTATAGCTGATTTATCCGTGTTGTTAATTCTTCCAAATCTGCCCATGAGAAAGCCAATCATTTTGAAGGATAAATTTTAGAACTCAATTTTTAAATAAACTACACAGATTTCTTTTATAGAAGTGGATTTTCCTAAATTCAGACTGTTCTATAATCTAAATAATCGGCCTTTCTGCCACAGTCTTCCGTTTACAAATAGGCGAAGAAAGTTTTCTTTCCTGTAAATTAGAGGGGGAGAGAAAGAAACATTTTTTTACACACTTCTTTATATACACACATACACACACATGAAGTTCAGCAGAAATTGCTATTTTGAGAACATTTATCAGAATAGGTGGATTAAAACTTGATAAGGTTTGTAAAATTTATAGAGGCATCCCCTTCAAGGCCTGATGTGAGTTATGAAATCTAATTTTGTTTTCATAGCTCTGTGATAAAATTTTATCAATGTTATAAAAGGGGTCTTTACTAAGACTGACCGGAAACCTGAACTATCTGGCCAGGCAATAAAAACACATTCCTCAGCTGCAAAGTGTCTGACAAGCAAGGTTTACCTGAAATTGATCGATAAGTCTTCCTTTTACAGTTGAGTGCATTCACTTTGCCTCATAGGATAATAGTTTTTTTTAATGGTTTTTCCATTAATATCGGACTCCAGTGTTAGGAAGAAACAAGAAAGACATAAAAGGGAGAGAGACACGCCATCAAGAAAGAGCCCTGTGATCGTTGATGCTGCAGCACTGAGCTCACACGAAGAACCGTGCGGGTGCGGGAAGGGATTTCTGCTGCTGACTGTTATGAACTGACAAGTGCTCCCCATTCCCTGAGATATTCACCTCCCCACCCCCAGCATCTTAGAATGTGATCTTATTTGGCGACAGGATCACTACAAATGTCTTTGGTTACGATGAGGTCATACTGGACTAGGGTGGGCCCGTAATCCAGTACGACTGGTTTGTCCTTACATAAAGGGGAAATTTGGACACGGATGAGCACGCAGGGAGGACGACATATGAAAGGGGGAGGCGGAGATCAGGTGATGATTCTACAAGCCGAGGAGTGCCAAAGAGCGTCTGCAAACCACCAAAAGCGAGGACAGAGGAGTGGAACGGCTCCTTCCCTCATACTCCTCGGAAGGAACCAACCCTGCTGGCACCTTGATCTCAGACTTCGAGCCTCCAGGACTGTGAGACAATGAGCTCTGGTTCTGTGAGCCCCGGTTTGAGGTACGTTGTTACTGCGGCCTTGGCAACTAGTGCAGGGATTGATGCAGCCACTGGGCTAAGAATTGAGAGCACTGAAGTCCCGGTGAGCTGGTGAGGGCCTGTCCCATGCACCTGGCACTGTTCTTCCTTGCGCTGAGCATCCAAGTGTAACTCACTTTGCCTAACTTAGCCACCACCAGGGAAATCTTCCAAGCAGGCAGCGACTACACCATAAAACTGTTTCTTGAAGGCGTCCAGTGAACTCAGCTTCAGAATGACCAACCACCTGGAATTTCGACAGCACTGAATCATGGAAAAAGCACAGGCTTTGAGGTTAGGCAGGTCAGGACTCAAATACCAGTCCTGCCACGTACTGGTTGGTGGCAAGGTATTTCACCTCTCAGAAGCTCAGCTTCATCAGCTGGAAAATGAAAAAGTGGAAGTAGAAGAAATATCTACGTCTGAGGGGGGTCATGGGTAGAGCATGAAACAGACAATAGTGGAGAAGGCCAACACGGGCCGGGCACGTGTAGACACTCGGCAGCGTTAGTGCCCTTTCCCTTCCATGTTTCTTGTTTGATGCTCATACCAAAGGACTTGCCCAGCAGGGTGGGAGGCAAGACTCAATTCAGGCCTTTGCCACCAAGGCCAGAGATTCTTCCCAGGAGGACCTCCAGTCCTTGGCCACCAATACGCTGTGCCGTGGTGGTCTCCCTCTGTCATTCTGATAAAATTTAGATTGGGTTTCGGAGGGTCAAGGTGATCTGAATGCAGGTCCTAGGGAACCTACCAAGCAGAGAAATAGGCTCCCCAAGGTCAACTGGAGTCCTTGCTGCCCAATAGTATCTCGTTACTGAATCAGAATCAGACTTTTGGAGTTGGGTGGGACTTTAGAGATGAAGCGTCTACACTCTCATTTTATAGAATAGGAAGCAGGAGCTCAGAAGGGGCCCCAATTAGTTCGCATCGAGTTGAATGCAGTCTAATGTCCCTTCCGTTCTACTACACCCCCAGTAGCTCCAGGGTCAACTCAGGAATGGAAGAACCAGAATAGGTCCAAGGATATGTAAGTTGTTCTCAGAATAAACCTTTGTCATTGAAGAGAAATGTGACTTTAGTGGAATCAAGGTGCTTCCTAGCTCTGTGATGCTTAGAGCAAGACGAGGTGAAGGTGGATTTCAAAGTGGTGCTGCAGCAGAAACGTGGTGGAGGGGTAGGCACCCCGGTGCTTTCGTCCCTATTCTCGGGGGCGGTGAGGTTCGCTCATCTCAGCCCCCCGCACCTTGCAGCTCCTCAAGGACTTCATGGCAGCTTCCGAGGAGGGGGAGGGGGTAGGAGGAGCAGTGACTCTCGTTTGGAAATCTCCTAAATTGGCTGACTCCCATTTACATGCTGTTTCTGGCAACAGAGATCAGTCTGGGTCACCTCCATGTCGCTGAGTAAATATCCTGAAAATTATTACTATTTCAGACAAATGTTTAACTGTTCTCAGATTATCTATGACACCACAGGCCAGAGTCAGAGCAATCTAACCTGGGAGTGAGTTTATTTTACTTCGTGATTTATGGAATGAGAATTCTGGGCGCTCTGTGGGACTAATTTAATACGAAACATTCAGATGTCTGTCTTATAATGCCATTCATCTTTCCTTAGCCTGCCTGCACCAGGGGGCATGTGGTTCAGAGAGCAGGCTCTCCCGTCTCAGCCACAAATCATCACACTTGTGAAAGGGGGTGACATGTCTTCCCTTCCGAGCCAGGCTGCCTGCAGCAGAGACTGAGCAGTTAAGGGTCCATCTGGGCACTGAGGAGAGAAGAATGTTTTCCACTCTATCGGACCTTAGGAGGGTTTTTGAAAAGTTACAACTAGCAAAGAAGGGATCGTAGTCAACATTGCTTTGGTTTGCCTCGTGATAAAGGAACTTCAGTCAGTCTATACTGTCTTGTCAACAAGCGCAAGACTCGTTTTACATGAAACGTGTGTAATGGTGTGTGGATTGATGTGCTGACGCGCGTCTTGGCTCGGCTGCTCTAACAAAGCACCCTAGGCGTACAAGCAACAGAAACTTATCTCTTATAGGTTTGGAGCCTAGAAGTCGGAGATCAGGGTCCCAGCATGGTTGGGTGGTGGTGGGAGCCCTCTTCTGGGTTGCAGACTGCTGGCTTCTTATTGTATCTTCACAAGGCAGAGAGCAGAGCAGAGAAAGAAAACTCTCGTCTGACTCTTATAAGGGCACTAATTCTACTCACGAGGGCTCCATCCTGATGACTTCACCTAACCCTAGTTACTTCCCAAAGACCTCACCTCCTAACGCCGTGACATTTGGGCAGAGATTTTCAACACGTGGGTTTTAAAGGGCCAAAAATATGCAGTCCATAATAATACATGTGAGGAGAAGAAAGTCCTACAAAAAGTCCAAGTCTGATTCAATTCCTATTTTGAAAAGCAGGTACCTTTTTAAATCAGTTACCCTAAATCTTACATTCACTCAACAAACAGTCATTATTGTATGCTGTACAGTAAGAAACACGCAGGACTGGGACCACTGGCAGGACAAGACTGCTCTTACTGTCAGAGTTTACAGTGGGAAGAAGACTCTCAGCAGTGCGAGTGCCCCAGCAAAGGGGGCCAAGGGGGCGGGGCACAGGGAAGGAAGTTCCTAACAGAGCTCGGGCAGTGGGCAGGGACCATTTCCTGCAGAAGCCACAGGAGGACACTGTGCACAGATATGGAAGTAAGAGAGCACACACGACTTGGGGGGAACGGAGGGAACCTTTAGGACGGGTGGGGAACAGATCTCCGTGAACAAAGGGGTGTGGAAACGGAGATTGCTGGGCTCAGGGGGGAGTTGGTGCTTTATTTTGATGACAATGAAGGGCTCCTGAAAGTTTTAAGCAAGAGAGTAACATACTATGATTTTCATTCTAGAAAAATCACTCTGGCTACAGCTTGGATGAAGAATTGGAGAGGAGCAAGGCCAGGGTTGTACAGTGTCTAGTGAGAAAACCATGAATATTATCCACGGAAGCAAGGGTCCGAAGTAAGACACTTTGGTAAACAACTTCTAAGTACACAGTGAAAGCTGATGACCAGGCTGGCCTTACAGAGGGCAGGGAGAGGGGAGACGGTAACAAAAATCAAAATCCACAATGAATTCAGCCTGTCCCAACGACTGCATTAAACAGGAGGCGAGGCGCGGTCTAATAAACAGGTGTGGCATTCCAAAGTGATCTGGGAACGCTGCCTGGATGCCAGAGTGTCTTGCGTTTGGCCAGGATGTCTCAGCAAGGTCCACTTCTTCAGACAGACTGGCTTGCACTTGGAAGAGCAGCTGAAGAGTCCAACTGGTGTCCATTCTGATACTGTAACCAAAGTCACAGATTTCCCCCTCAAGTCTGTGGTGCCTGTACAGCAAAGATCACCAAGGCTACTCCATCAAGGTCACTTAGAGGACAAACTCAAGGGCAAGCCTCTCACGGAACGAAGAGGAACAGTGACAGATGCGCTGATTCCACCGCCAATTTCATTTCTCAGTGGTGGAGAGAGGAAAGGGTCGCAGCCAGGGCAGAGCTGTGGTCCACACTGAGGATGCCGTGGAGCCCCGGATGCCAGCCAGGTCCACAGCTTCCCAAAGACAGACCAGCCCACACGGGCTCTTCCGCAGGCAAGCTGTGCTTGTATCACGTGATCCCTCACATCCTAACGTAACAGAACGAGTAAAAGGCAGCTATTGGCTGGCCTCCAGCCACTGAACCTTCCATTAGAAGACACAAAGGAAGTCATTCAGATGGTACAGTGGCCCTGGAGCCAAAAGAAATATGAAGGGAAGGCAAACACAGAAGCCAGGAAGCAGCAGAAGCCATGAGCCAGGCAAGTGAGGGTCTCAGCAGAGAGCAGAGGAGACCGCAGAGAAGTAGAAAAATTCAAACTCTTAGCGTGATCTATGAAGCCCTCCAGAATCGGCTGGTGCCCACCCCTCCCACCTCCCTTCATGCCCGTTACGCCGAGGTCCAAGGCCTCTGCACTGCCCACATGGGCACACCCCTCTGGCATACACCTTTGCATGCCCAGCACCCAGAACAGTGAGTGCCTGGCTATATTTGTATATGAATTGGTTCCCCAGAAAACTAATTTTCTGTGTTTTAAGGAAAGTATCTGTCCCCGAACCTACATGGCTTCCATTTAGGGGGCACGAGAAGTATCTTGAAAATAAACTTTTCTTTTCTTTTTTTTTTTTTATCCTCACCCGAGGACATTTTTCCATTTTTTGAACAGATAGAGTGGGAGGGAGAGAGGAAGAGAGAGAGAGAGAGAAACATCGACGTGAAAGGGACACATGGAGCGGCTGCCACCCGCACGACCAACCAGGGCCGGGGACAAACCGCAACCGAGGAACGTGCCCTTAGCGGGAACCGAACCCGGGTCTCTCTGGACCGCAGGCCGACGCTCGAACCGCTGAGCCAAACCGGCCAGGGCGAAAATAAACTTTTCTAAGAGCACTTGTTACTGAACTGAAATAACAGCCTGTGGAATTTCAACTCTTCAGATGAGCCTGCCAGGACTTAGAGCAAACAGAGAGATTCGGCCTTCCCCCAGCAAGAGGCTCCCTCAGTGGAGGAAGGATCACTTTGGTAAACAGGACCCCTCCCTGTGCCTGTTCCAAAGCTCTTTCTCTTCGTACATAAAAACATGCCTAAGAAAACTCCAGGAAGCTGGCTCTTTCCCCAGCCTCAGAATTACCCTGCTCCTTTACATATGAATCCTAACCCTGACACGATTCGAGTGACCTTTAAAATGGCCGGATTTCATCAGCACCCAAGGCAGCGTAATTAACATGGGAGGCTTCTGCACCTCAAACTGCATGGTTTTGCCTCTAACGTCTGGGTCCTGGTTATAATCTCTGGGTGGTTGATCCAGACACAAGGACATTTCCACTAATTCTCAAGGAAATGGTGATGAGTAAACGTGAGGATGTTTAGACTCCAACCCTTACACACACAGCGAGTGCTTCTTTGATTTCATAACCCCTGATCATAAGAATAACAGCGTCTACAGTGCTCTTGCACTGAGCTTAGCGCCTGGGCCACGCCCAGCTCACGGGCACAGAGCTCCTGGGTGGGTTTCTTAAAGAGTGGTCAGCTTCTGCTCTCTGCGCCGGGGCTTGTTGGACCCGGACTCCGGCTGCACCTCAGAATGAGAATCTCTGCCATCAGGCCTGGGACTCTGCATTGTTCACGCCCGTGCCCACACTCAACTTGAGAAGCATATTAAGGAAGCATTCTCGCTGATCCATGAAGGGCACCAGGGAGGATTGTTTTTCAGATAAAAGATGGGATTTAAAGGCCCTTAGAAGAGAAAAGCAAGGAAGACTGAGGAGAGAAGGTCAAAAGGCAAGAAGAGAGAAGACAGGAAGGAAGAGGAGAAAGAGTGGTAGAATTTTTAAAAAATTTTTTTTTCCCTTTATTGATTTTAGAGAGAGAGGAAGGGACGAGAGAGAGATAGAAACATCGATGAGAGGGAACATCAATTGGCTCCCTCCTGCATGCCCCCCACTGGGGATTTGGCCCACAACCTGGCCATGTGCCCTGACCAGGAATCGAATCGGCGACCTCTTGGTGCATGGGTCGATGCTCAACCACTGAGCCACAGCGGCCGGACAAGAGTGGTAGAAATTTAAAAATGATATAATCAAATCTTATACTTTGTGGGGTGCTAACCCTGGCATTTCTTGGGGTTCCCTTCTCTCCTCCACTCCTCTCGCAGTCTGCAGGCTTATTTAAGGAGAGTGTGCCTTTGGGCACTTTCCTTTAAAACAGCTGTGGGGGGTGGCATCTAGGGACTGACTGTCCAGCTATCTCAGTTGGTCTGATGGAGCTGACACTGTGCCCATCCTCACCTCAGCTAAAACCCCAATATTAATTCCTAAGCTCGAAACCTCCAGGTCTGATAAGCCAGGACCTAGTGGATGCAGCAGCCAACTGAACCTTGTTTCTCCCCATGAACCAGCACAGGGATACAGCACACAATGAGTGACGGCACCTCCTGTTCAGAATCACCATCTGACTCGCCGTATACATATAATTTCCCGTCTCCTCTCTTCCTCCCTCCCCCAACCCCATTGCACCATGAGCATAAGCACTTCCCTGTCCTCATACATTTCTGTTTGCACACACGGTGCAGAGTGACAGCCTACTGAGAGCAGTTCCATGTTACAGACGGGAAGAATCAGAAAACACGAAGGCTGGCAGCAGGCACCCACCGAACAGCCGCTGTTCCCAGCTGATCCATCTACTTCCATCCGCCCTCTCCTGAGTGCTTTTTGTTGATCTTGCTTTGCAGTTGCTTCTGGCCAAGCAGCCCCAACCATGCCATTTATACCAAATTCTAGTTGATTGTGTTGAGAACAAAACTGCTGCTCTTTCTTTCTGCTTACCTAGCCTTGGGAGGGCTTCAATGTGCTCCCAGGCAGGAGGAAGCTGGACACACTGGGGTAATAAAAACAACGGAGGATCACCACTAGGTCCAAATTCCGTTAAACCAAGGACATTTGCATCTGATTTTGTAATGTCCTAGAATAACGCAGAACTGTGGGTTTTGATCGCTCTCTTCCAAATGATGACAGAAAATTTGCTGCCTTGGTGAATCGCAAATCTCAATGACACTCAGCCACCTGGGCTATTATTATGAAAGGTTAGCTCACAAATGCGGCGATGGTCATTGGCCACAGTTCTCAGCGATTCTCTCTTGAAAGAGAACAGATTTATCTTTACCTTTTGTTGTTTGTTTATTTGTGGCTTTGTTCTCTTGACTCACAAAAACATACTTCGTTTCTATGAACAATCAAGAAAGAAATGGAAATTCGGGGTTATTGCTCTAAGAAACTACCTCTGCACTTTGCATCATTGCTAATGTGTCCTGTTTTATAAAGCTGACATGAGCACCCAGATAAAATAATCCTTATTTATAAATGCTGTCAGTTAATCTCAGGATGCTTGTCAAACTTTCAGGCATATTGCTGAGAAACATACAGCTTCACCCCAACACAAAGCTAGAGGTGGGACAGAAACATCTAGAAAAGTCCTCCCCCTGAGGACAATCACAGATGCTGATACACTGTTCATTGACATCTGGGTCACCTTAAGGGTGTTAGTGAACCAGCAGGAGGAAATACATTTCTGGACAAAGCCATGGACTTGAGGATGGTTGCTACAATGTTTAATAATGAATGGTTTCCAGTTGATAGAAAAATATTGAAATGTGACTTATACATATGAGGCTGATTCAAATTTGATAAGCATGTCCCCAAAGGAAATTACTGGGTCTATTAAAAGCCTAGGAAGGCTGAACAGCATTGCAACAGTCTTATCCTCTAGTCCTCGCTGAAGTTGGAGTAACTGCTCCCCAGTCCACCTTCCAGCCAACCAAAGAGGAAGGTCAATAATGAGGAAAGAGCAGGGCTGTCCTTAGTCTAAGTTAAAAGTGGCTCTGAACTGCCAACATACCCTGGGCAAGCCGTCGTCAACGAAGTCAGTGTCGCTGCCTTGCTGGCAAAATGTGATGTGTTGATGACTGTTACATTACATCTAAAATCCCATTTACTAGTAATAGAAAAGTTCGGTTCAGAGTTCTGCCTTCCGTCTCCTGGTGCTTGATGCACATTGTGTGATATTACCAATTTTCGCTTCAGGCGTGCTCACATGTAACACCGAAGACTTCGCAGGAATTTGCACATTTGATCCAGGGTGAAATTATACCATTTTCATAGCAAATCAACTTATCCTTGACAGCAAAATGAGAGGTACTTTTGCACCTACAGGAATGCTTTTGTTTTCAAGATGTTTTGAAAAAAACAGAAAATGCTCTGTGTCTATGGGGATTGTGATCCTGTCGTTCTAAGAGAGGCCCAGCAGATTAAGAATCCTGTTGGCCTTATGCTGCACACCGGGAGGTATATAAAATAATATTGAATGCAAACTATAATTGAAAAAATTTAAACAAAAATCTTTCTAAAAAGGAAAAAAAAAAAAAAAAAACAAAGAGAATTCTGTTGGCCCAGTTCATAACTGGAAGCATGTTCCTTCACCCTTCTCTGAAGCTTCTTGCTAAAAAAAACACTGAACAAAATAAATGCCATCTTTTCTTTGTACGCACCGCGGCGCAGCTCCGGAACGCCTCCCCATCTCTAACACCGCACCGCGAGTGGAGGAAATGTCTGCAGAAGGCAAACTGCCGTGGATGGAACGTGAAATTTCACCTCAATGTGCTCTGCTGTTAGCAGTGTGGGAGGCGGCGGGAATTTATTCATGCGGCCCCACTGATTTGAAGACTGGGAGTCACGACGGGGTCTTCTGCAGCGGTTACCAAGAGCCCCCTTCGGCGGCAATGATCTACTGCCTCCCTGCATCCCGGGAACGTGGTGGATGGAGGAGCGAGCCCAGCTGAGCCATTCTGCACACACCTAGCCAGGTTGCAATTTATATTCAGACAGAGCTGTGAGTGGTTTTCAGAGGGAGAGAGAGAAAACGAGCATTTCTCTGGAAATTTTCCGCCCAGACCAGAAACCAAAGTCTGGTTTGTCACTGCCGTTTTTTAAAAAATTATTCTTTCTGCAATGCAGGGAGAAATTGGCACGGAAGATTGCTAAGAATCGCCCTTGATCCTCTCATACAAAAATAAACAAAACCATCACATGACTGTTTCTTCAAACACTGCATCTATCCCCTCCCAGAGTTTCTGCATTGAGGACACAGTCCGTGACTTTTGGTTAATGAGCTTACGTCTGCAATTACCCAGCTTCACTCTGGTGACAGTGTCTAGCTCTGCCCTATAGAGTCCTGCACCCTTACTTCATGCCAAACCGAGGGGAAATTGGAGGAGAGAGATGGGCTCGTGTGGCATTTGGTGGCCACCAGCCATTTCCTTTCCTTCAGTAGATGTAGGATTTAAACATGGACATTTGGAAAATACGGTGGCTGAGCCAGAAAAATGTCAGTACGGGTCAAATTTAACGTTAGGTGGTTGAAGAGTCTATTTTATTATTTAAATATACATGTAACTTGACACCACTAAATTACTTTTCAATCATAACTAGTACTTTTCTTTTTTTTTGTTTTTCCCCTGGAAGAAAATATACTTCACATAGTTATTTTACTGGCATTGCTGTGTCTAGTTTTGCTGCCTTTCCAGGAATAGATTTGAAGCATCAAATGCGGCTCTACTTAAACTGTGAAGGTAATAACTTTTTAAAGAGACAGCATAAAATTAAAATGGATGGCCCTGACTGGGTGGCTCAGTTGGCTGGTGCATCGTCCCCTACACCAAAAGGTTGCAGGTTCGATCCTTGGTTGGGGTGCATATGGGAGGCAACTAATTGATGTTTCTCTCTCATATCAATGTTTCTCTCTCTTTCTAAAATGCTATAAAAATATACCTCATTGTAGTTTTTCTTTGCATCTCTGATGATGAGTGACGTTGAGTATTTTTTTCATATGACTGTTGGCCATCTATATGTCCTCTTTGGAGGAGTGTCGATTCAGGTTCTTTGCCCATTTTTTAATTGGACTGTTTGCTTCCTGTTGTTGAGTTTAGTAAGTTCTTTATATATTTTGGAAATTAACCCCTTAATGGACGTATCATTGGCGAATATGTTCTTCCACACAGTGGGTTTTCTTCATTTTGTTGATGGTTTCTTTTCCTGTACAGAAGCATTTTAGCTTGATGTAGTCCCAACTGTTTATCTTTTTCTTAGTTTCCCTGGCCCTCATAGACATATTGGCAAATACATTGCTGGAAGAGATGTCTAAGATTTTACTGCCTGTGTTTTCTTCTAGGATTTTTATGATTTTGCAACTTAAAATGGCTACTATCAATAAATCAACAAACAAGTGATGGTGATGATGTGGAGTAAAGGGAAGGAACTCATGTGCACTGCTGGTAGGAATGCAGACTGGTGCAGCCACTGTGGAAAACAGTATGGAGTTTCCTCAAAAAATTAAAAATGAAACTGCCTTTTGACTCAATGATCCCACTTCTGGACATATACCCTAAGAATTTCGAACTGCCAATCAGAGAGAATAATATATCCCTATGTTCATAGCAGTACTATTTACAATAGCTAAGATCTGGAAACAGTCCAAGTGCCCATCAGCAGATGAGTGGATATAAAAGCAGTGGTATACTTACACAGTGGAATACTATGCAACTGTGAAAAAAGAAGGAACTCTTGCCTTTTGCAACGGCATGGATGGACCTGGAGAGTATTATGCTAAGTAAAATAAGCCATTCAGAGAAAGAAAAATATCATATGAGCTCACTAATATGTGGAATCTAATGAACAAAATAGACTAACAAAATGGAACCAGAAGCATGAATATATGGAACAGACTGGCCAGTGCCCAAGGGGAGGTGGGTGGGGGTTATGGATAAAGAAGGTGAAGGAAATAGCTAAAGAACATATATGCATACCACATGGACATGGACAATAATTTGGTAAAGGCCAAGGAAGGGGTAGGTGGGGGTCGGTGGAGGTGGGCAAAGTGGGGGGAGGGAGCCTTCTGCAACAATGTCAACATTAAACAAATTTCTAATAAAAATAAAATAAAAACAACAACAAACTCAGTACAAACATATCCTTGGGCAAAGATGAAAAAATCCGAAGGATGAATGGAGCAAGTACATTAGTCTCCATATGTCCAGGCTCCACCAGCAAAGTGCAGCCCGGACAGGGTGGCTGTGCTAGAGATCGCGCCCATGTACCAGAGACTGCAGCTTCTCCAGGGGAGACACCACAAGGTCGGTGGCTTGCGGGCCCTGCTGCCTGCGGATCCTGGCATAATTCGCTCTGATCTCCACCACTTGTTTTAACTCTGTTAAAAAAAAAATTATTTTGAGAGACAAGTCAATGTATTTATGGGAAATAATGAAAAGTTCAGGATAATGAGACTCTCCACGTTCGCTCAGAAGCCCTCGACGCCCACACGGGACCCTCTCATTGGCGCTTGACCTGCTTATCCCAGCAGACGCGTGCTCACACTCCTGGGATGTCTGCAGAATGGCCGTTGCCAGAGAGGGGCTCCTTCCAGGCCCTTTAGGTGCCTGAACTGAAAGCCAGCCGAGGAGCGGTCTGAAAATTGAGCCCACGGAAAAGGTGGCAAACACAGCAGTGAGAAGGGTGTCCAAGTCCCACGACAAATGGCATGAAGCTCTCTGACTTTCGTTGGCGGTTTGAGTGAAGGAAACCATTCCAACAGCATTCGATTTGCTTGGCCAAACCAAAGTCAGTTTTCAAAAACTCGGTGTGATATTTGATGACGAACCTCCACATGCTAAATGTTTTTACATTGTAGTACAGAAAATAAGTTATTATATTTAGTTTTGAAACTCCCAGGCTGTCTTATTTTCTACTACATATAAGCCAGGAAGTCACAGAAAATTTATGAGTGAAATGACTAAATAATTAAACATCCCTTTATATATATATATATATATATATATATGCTAGCAGCATTTCTCTCTCTCTTTTTAAACATTCTGAATATTTAGACTTCTAGTCAATAATTATTTCTAAGTTAATTATTTCAGAAACACAATAATGACACTCATATAGTAACATAAGTTTCTACAGAACGTCTAAATTAAAAGTCTGCTATCGATCAGATTTTTTAGAACATTATATCACTTACTGGAAAGAATTCAGACAATTGCAGAAAACCACTAACCCTTTCACCATATGAAGGTAATACGGGAACCTTCTTTCGTAAGGGAATAAGTAACTTGCACATCGTAGCAATCCACGCGCTTACGAAGTTGAAGCAGCAAACACGAACAGTTGTCCACACAGCCCTGCCGGGTTCACAGAGCCAGCGTGGAGGAAAATGGTAGGGAGCGCAATATTTGCATTTCCAATTTTCTCTCTTCCTTTCACAGTTTTCATTGGTAGCGGGCCTGCCTCTTGGGAGAGCAGCCTACATCTCTCACTGGGTTTGGATGCCCTTTTGGCGAGGTTGACCGAAGCACACTTAGCTTTATTTATCAGAGAGGCCCAGTGAACACAGTGAGGCCAGGAGGGTGCGGTCCAGGTGACAGAGGGCCATCCCAAGAGCAGGAAAGATTAAACATGAATAATGAAGGGACTTGGTCAGTGCCTCCTACTAGTCAGTCGTGCTGTAATATTTCAAGTGCGTTTATATACTTAGATTGAAAACTGTTTCAGGGAAGGAACCCCGAAGGATTTCTTTCATAGGCTATGCACTTTGGGAACACAGAAAGCTGTCAACGAATACGGATGATAAGAACCCATCATTGGTGTGTCTTCTAAGGAACCACATAGTGAGGGTCAGCAGGAGCTGGGCTGCTGGGTGATGGTGAGTGATGGGGACAATAGAATACAAGATTGGAGCCTGCTCCTTAAGAGAGGAAGGTGCTAGAGGAACAGTAGTAGCATTCCCCAGAACAGGGCTGGGCAGGCCAATAAATCCCCGTTTTCCTACTCTTTAGTCTCCACGTCTATGCTTTTGTCCCTTCTGGACTAGATGTAAACATATAATTGCAACAGCTTGGAAATCTTTGGGTTTACGTACCTTATATACAGCAGTAATAATCATTTTATGGCGACTCTTTAAAAGGAATAATCTAGCTTTATTATTTTAGGAATCCCAGGCAATTCACTTCCTATACACTTTCCTTTAAAGTGAAACCAATGTTTTTCAGAATTTCCTAAAAATTATGTCCTTGCTGATATATGCCCACCTAGCAAAGAGGGCGTCAAGTTCCTCAGGATAAATCGGATAAAGGACAACAGTGGGTTTAAAACAAACAGACGTTCTTTTCCACTGCTACCATTCACCGAAGAAGATCGTCAAAGAACAGACAAGATGATGAAATGAGCATATATTACTGCTAAAGAAAGGAAATCTGCAAGCCGCATGGCTGCTGGTCATAAAACACGAAGTTTTAAATAACCGGAGAAGTAGGCAGCCCGTGGGGCCTCACTTTCCTCGGGGTACATGCTAAGGAAATGCCTTAAAATTAGGCCCTTTAGAATTTCTGTAAATAAGCCCCTTGGACAGAGCACAAGACTAACAGAACTTTAAATTCTTTCTTTTTCACTTTGAATTCTTTGGCGCACACAGTGTCAACAGTGCGGACCGGGCACACAAACGCAGACGCGTAACTGTAGTGACGTGGACTAGAGCAGTACAGGGAGAAGCTAATTGAAGAGAGCCGACCACTTCAATTCTGCAGACACTTGGGGGACGAGAAACTGCCACCATACCTTTCTGGGTTATAAAGCCATGTCCGGTGGACGCACAGATGACCATGTCTCGCTCCACATCATCCCATGACACAATGGGCTCTCCGCCTGGCGTGTACAGAGCCCTGGCTGGGCGGGCCATCTTCAGACGGGAGGTGCAGTCAGCCAGCAGCTGAAACAGCAGGGGACAGACTTGGTATTTATTGGAAGGTGGACTGTCACAACATAATTAAGTATTAAAGAATCAGCTCTTTTAAGAGAAATAGCATCCTGATTTGAACATTCGTTTTATTTATAACTGTTAGAAAGGTATAAAAGGAGATGGAAAGAAAGATGTAAAAAGTTCACTCAAGTATCCCTGGCCGGTTTTGCTCAGTGGTTAGAGCATCGGCCCGCAGATCAATGGGTCGCAGGTCTGATTCCCGTCAAGGGCACGTACCTCGGTTGCGGTTCGTGGGTCATGTGGGAGGCAACCAGTCGATGTGTCCCTCTCACATTGACGTTTCTCTCTCTCTCTCTCCCTCTCTCTCTCTCTCTCCCCCCCCCTCCCATTCTATCTGAAGATAAATAGAAAAAAAAATCCTCAGGTGAGGATTAAAAAAAAAAAGTTCACTCAAGTACCCGAACAATGAGGAATGTCAGTGCTGTCCAGTGGACTTTTCCTTTTAGTTCTCTATTCTTCCACGTGGAACAGACTTCTTGCTGTTTAAGATATGTATCAATATGAAAAACTCTGGTTTGAGCATCTAGACTTGACAGAATAGTTTTAAATTATTTTTTCAAGAAGCAAGGAACCAGAGGACAAAGGCATGGAGCCGGGCCGGGCCGGGGCCTGATTCCACACGAGCCAGGCAACTTCCCCATGAACGAGTCTCCAACTACAAAGTCAAAGCTTTGGCCTAAGACTTCTCTGACGCGATAATTCTATGATTAGAAAGTCTTAAAAAAAGAAAAAAAAAACTTGTTAAATTAGAAAACGATCAGGAGGGGTCTTAGTCAATGTTTCTCAAGTTTTCTTGAAATATTCATAAAAACTCACAAAGTGTTTTTGCAAAGTGTCAACGCACGAGGTTACTCATCACGCCGCCAGAGCCCACAGGGAAGTCCATCAGGGTGTGAATAAGACCTGAAGACAACGTCATGAAAACAAGCAGCAGGAAAGGAAGAGGTGTTTACACACCTGACCGTACGACGTTCTCCATCGTACTGACCACGTGCCTGTTGCCCTGAAATGCACGAGCCAGGTCCACAGCAGCCTCAACCACCGCCAACGCCTCTTCCTTGGATCTGCTCAGGGGCTGCAGTTCATTACCGTGCCTGGCAGGGGGACAGCTGGCACACAGGGACCCCTCGCGTGTGGAAAACGATCGGTGATATGAAGCAAGACAAGAGGGTGATGAGATGCTGGAATTCACAGAGAGCGGTTCTCACCCGCTATTTTGAGCAAGAGATGAATGGATTGAATTAAATAATAGTAATTAAAATTATCCAAGAATGCATTCCCCTCTGCGGAGCGGGCTAGTCAGAGAAGAGCAGTGGGAGGGTGTTCAAGACAGCCCTCCCGCCTCCTAAATATCGGCCAGTCAGCAGCAGTCTGACCGAACCCTGTGCACGGAACCGGCCCTCCCACTTCAAACAGGGGAGAATCCTGACTCCCAAGGTAAGACTTAGAGAACTAATCTGTCCCGTTCTCCGTCAGGAGACCTTACCCCGCACAAAGAGGTACAAGTGGAGAAATGAACAGCAACAATGCGAGGCTCACAAAAATATTCTACAGCATCAAATGGGTACAATGATGCTCAAGATGAAGATTTAGAGAAAGATTTAAAGCAGGAGTACGTTTTAGAGAGTATCTATATTTTGCCCCCAAAAATCAAGTATGACTTACACACACACACAAACACACACGCAGTTATTAGATGACAACCACGTAAAGAAAAGGAGCATTGCTGAGATGCAGGCAGAGATGATGATGATGAAAATGATGACAATAACAATGACGATGATGATGATGACATGACAGTAACAAATACAGCAGCTAAGATTTATCATCATACTTCTACAAGCTGGAAACTTTTCTGAAAGTTCTCAAGTACAAGTTAATTTCATTTTTGGAAATGATTATTTCCTATTTTGTTGATGAGCAAAATGGACAACAGAGAGGTTAAATATCATAACCAAGGTCACACAGCCAGTAAGAAAAGGAATAGAACTTCAAATTGGGATGAATAAAGAGCTGAATAAGAAGAGGAGAAAAGGTAAAAACAAAACAAAAATCAAAGACTCAACAGTAAAATTAAAATCCGTCTTCGAAACAGAAAAAAGCAGACTCAAAATTGTAGAAACTCAAGTCAGCATTAGGGACGACTAAGTGATTAAGTTGAGACAATCTCATAGGATATAGGGAAAGGATAAGACAAACAATTTACGAGAGAAAGTTAAACATCTGGAATGTCAAGACATCAGATATTAAACCTATACATGTGATGTTACCAGAGAAGAATCCGGAATAAATTAAACTTGAACAATGATCAAAAAAATTGAAGAAAACTTTCCTGTCTGAAACAGGCACATGTCTTTAGATCAAATAGGTTAATGCAGGGTAAGTCAAAGTTAATGAAAAAAAAAAAAAAAAGACTCACATTTAAATATAATTGGGTGAAACGTGTGAATTTTAGACACAGGAAAAAATTCAGTTTTGTCTAGACCTGTTTTCTGCAACAATGACTACCTAAGAAAATAAAGCAAAATCCATGAAATTTTTAGGGGAAAATATTTTTAACATAAGAATTTAATATCTAGCTAAATTCTTACTTTTGGTTACAGGAAACAAAAGATATTCTCATGCATACAAAAAATCAGAAACACATTACTCACATACATTTCAGATTATTAAGAATTGAATACGATTCCTTTACTATGGGAAAGCCATAATATAATATGACTAGTATTAACCAGTTAGACTAGTAGAACATGGTTCAACTGCTACAAAAACATTTTATTTTATTTTATCCTTACCCGAGGACATTTTTCCATTTTTTGTTCAGATAGAGTAGGAGGGAGAGAGAGGAAGAGAGAGAGAGAGAGAGAAACATCGATGTGAAAGGGACACATCGAGTGGCTGCCACCCGCACAACTAACCAGGGCCGGGGACAAACTGCAACCGAGGTACATGCCCTTAGCGGGAACTGAACCCGAGTCTCTCCGGACTGCAAGCTGACGCTCTAACCGCTGAGCCAAACTGGTCAGGGCTGCTACAAAAACATTTTAAAACAAGTCTTCATAGAGAAAAGGATAAAGTAAAAATGTAAAATATCACTAAAAAGGGACATGGTCAAGGAAAAGAAAAACCAAGCGATTCTATCTGTCCAGGTGCTCTTGCCCACAAAGCACGCTGCTGCTGCTGTTTCTTCTGTTAGGAATCTTTACGTTGATGAGTATAACCACTGCAATAATACATAACATCAGAAAAGGAGAAATGGTTCTAAAGAGGAGGCAAAGTAATCATCATGATTAATAAGTTTAATATGATTTCATTCTTGGACAAATTTTGTGAATCAAAGGGAAATTAATGACAAAAAGAAGAATGCTTAATAAAGTGACCAAGCATAACATAAGTTATAAAACATTAATAGTTTTTTGTTCACCAAATACAGACATTTAGAAAATATAGTGGAGGGAAATCCATCCCAACAGCAAAACCAACTAGAAATAACAAGTACTTTTATTATTATTATTTTTATCCTCACCGGAGGATATTTTTCCATTTTTTGTTCAGATAGAGTAGGAGGGAAAGAGAGAGAGACTGAGAGAGAAACATTGACGTGGCTGCCACCCGCACAACTAACCAGGGCAGGGGACAAACTGCAACTGAGGTACGTGGCCTTAGCGGGAACCGAAGCCGGGTCTCTCTGGACCGCAGGCCGATGCTCTAACCGCTAAGCCAAACCGGCCAGGGCCAAGGACTTTTAAATGTGAGACCCTTATAAACATTTTTACAATTTTTTTGAGAAAAAAAAAAGCATATATAGCCCTGGCCGGTTTGGCTCAGCGGTTAGAGCGTCGGCCTGCGGTCCTGAGAGACCCGGGTTCGGTTCCCGCTAAGGGCATGTACCTCAGTTGCAGTTTGTCCCCGGCCCTGGTCGGTTGTGCGGATGACAGCCACTCGATGTGTTTCTTTCACATCGATGTTTCTCTCTCTCTCTCTTCCTCTCTCTCCCTCCCACTCTACCTGAACAAAAAATGGAAAAATGTCCTCGAGTGAGGAAAAAAAAAAAAGCATATATATAATATATATATATATATATATATATATATGAATGATAGAATTCAATCTAACTGCGAAGACTGAATATTGTATAACATGTAAATTCTTATGAAATTAATCAATGGCCAATACAATAAAAACCTCTGTAGGATGATTTTAGGGTGTTGGAATATAATCCCAAAATTCATCCATAGGAATAAACAATCAAGAGCATTCAAGTAAAATTTGAAAATAAACTGCACCAATTGGAACTTTTATCAGATATTAAAATATAAATCTATAATATTTCTAAAAGAATTAGGTACATTAACTAGCTTAAAAATAGAAGTTAGTGTATATAAGAATTTAGTATATTATAAAGTCTGTATTCCATCTCAATGAGAACAAAAAAAGATTAGTCAGTGGCCCAGCTGGTGTGGCTCAGTAACTGAGCATCGACCCATGCACCAAGAGGTCACCGGTTTGATTCCCGGTCAGGACACAAGCCCAGGTTGTGGGCCCGATCCCCAGTGGGGGACAAACAGGAGGCGGCCAATCGATGTTTCTCTCTCTCTCCCTCTCCCCTCTTCTCTCTCTAAAAAATCAATAAAAAAAAGATTAGTTAGTAAATAGGGGTTAAATGATGATTTTAAGCTAACTACATAAAGAAGAAAAATAGCTTCACTGAAATATTACACTAGAAAAAACTCAACTATAAAAGTTTTAAGAAATAGCAGATGAATCTTTACATGACCACAGGATACTAAAGGACTATCTGACCATTAAAAGCAATGAGCAAACATAAAATGTATTCATTTCTGTCCATTAAAAAACCCAGAGACACAATGAAAAATTAGAAAATTGATACCATAAACCTGATAAAGTTGCAATATAATAGCCTTACCTGACTGAAGACAAAAATATTATATTAGTGTGAGAAATACTTCTAACAGAAAAATTGCAAAGGAATTAACTGGGAATCACAGATGACTAATTAATAGCAAAACAACAACAGCACAAAGCAAAGCAAAATCACTTTACAAATTATTAAAGTCATATAAATTAAATCATGGATGTAACATTTTCTCTTGTCAAATCTGATAACATGTTTCTCACTAACTGCTTAGCATCGTTGATACCTCACACATAACAGGCGGGTGGGAGATCTTATTCACTACTTGTGGGAGTATAAACTCCTGAAATTTCCTAGAAAACAATGTGGCACTAGGTATCAAAATTCTCAAGCATGGTTATGCAATTTGACTTAGCCATCCTTCTAAGAATTTATTTGGGAATTTAAAAAATTAAGTAAAGATTTAGATATAAATGTGTTCGTTGGGGCATGCTTTATACTAGCAAGAATTTAAAAACAACTTAAATGGCAAACAACAGAAAACAGGATGAATAAACAACAATCCACCTATTTGATAGGAGACAATGATGCCACTGAAAATAATGAAATTTTATGGATAAAGTCACAATAATTTGGGGGTGAATAAAGCAGATTGCAAAATTATATATGCCCAGTGATCTACTAGGACCACAATGACAAAAAATTATAACTGTATAGAAACCACAGAAACACATCTACTAAAATTATAATGACTATGGTTATTTGTGGCTTTTGATAGAATGTTCATTTCCTCCTTGGTGCTTTTTATTTTTCTAATTTTTAGACGATGACTATACACTTATAAGATTAGAAAACAGAATGTTATTCAAAGAATAAAAAAAATGCAGTAGCAGTAGATGGATACGGTTTCCGGTTGTGACTTTTCTAAATTTTCCATAACAATCGGCACGGCCTTAGAGGGCTGGGGCTCCCGAAACAAATACCTACACTGAGTGCGTTCAACAGCAGACCCTTACTCCTCCAGTTCTGGAGGCGGGATGCCACGAGCAGCAGGCGGCGGGCTGATCCGGTTCTGCTGGGAGCTCTTTCTGGCCTTCAGACAGCTGCTTTCTTGTGTCCTCACATGGTGGGAGCAGAGAGTAATTTCTCTCTCTTCCTCTTCTCATTAGGCCATCAATCCTATCAGATTAGGGCCCCACCCTTCAACCATTATTTAACCCGATTGCCTCTTAAATGCTCTGCCTCCAGATAGAGTCACATTGGGGATTAGGGCCTCAAGATACACATTTGAAGGGTACACAGTTCAATCCACAGCAGTTATTTATATTTTTTTTCTGCTCTAGTGCAATCAAAGGGTATGATATTTCAGTTTCTATGTGGGCTGGGAGCTGTCCTAAAAATAAGTCTAGATAAGTCTCTGGAAGAAACTTGTGTAGCTTGAAAAGATCCCACATAAAGGTAATTCTTAAATTTTTTTTCCTACTTTACCACTAAAATGTCACTAATCTATACAGGTCATGTTTGCCTATAATCAGAAAAATGAATATTACTTAATAAAAACAGATACCAAATGTAAAATATGAATTAAATATATCACTATTTCACTTGGTTTTCACAAAGATCTATTTACATGAGATAAACTCAGTGAATTTACAAAACTCTTTTAAAAAAAAATTTGAAAATGAGGCATTTTCAGCATAGATTCTAAAATATTAAAGCAGCTTTTGACCTCTAACGACATTCTTTTCTCAGCTTTTCAAATGAATCTATGTTTACTCAAGTGTCTTCTTTAAGGTGGCTAATACAAATGGCATGTTTGTAATTTTTGCAATAACAAAAGCTCATAACAAAGGAACGATGTTCTATGCATCACTTCCCTCGCACAGTCTATTTTGTGAGTTTAATTTTCCTAGACCAGCTCTTCTTGGTGCAGGCCCATGGGCGTCATGCAACTATTGCACATTCCCTGTGGGCAGGAGGTACTTGTCCCTCCCAATCAAGGGGACCTATTTCTCATACTTTCAGCTTCCACTCATACATTCAGAACTATTCCTGGCTGAGAGAGAACACACTGCTTTTGAGATTCTGTAGAATAGGAGAGATGTTGCGGGAATGGGAGAAGACAAATGCTTCCAGGCAATAGGAGGAGGGGCCCGGGCCATCATAAATCAGAGAAAGATGTCAGGCCTGAAGACGGGGCCAGTAATCTGGTGAGGAAACCACCTTGGTGCATGGATGACAGATGAGCCTACAGCGGCTGGGGATGGGAGTTGATCTCGCAATGTTCAAAGAGTGGGTAGGGAGGTTGTGGTTAAATCATCCAGAATGGCCGCAGCAGGGCAAGACGTTGAGGGAAAGCCTGCGTTAGACGGGATTCGAATACTGTCTGGGGCTTTCATTACAGAAAGTCGACGGAAGTGCTTCGAACTGTGTTCTGTTCCTCATTCTGCTGATAGAAGTACCCACCACTACAACTTTTAGCTTCTCTGGAATTGGTGACATTAGCCAGATCCCCCAGGGAAATCTGAGCCCCGCTCTTCCCAGCGTCTATTTGCTTCACACACAGGTCCCCGCTCCAGAAGCATCCTTTACAGGCGCATAGCCTGAGAGGATATAGTTCTGATCACAGAGGACCTTCGGCGGGACCCTCGAAACAAAAATAAAGAGCACAGAAAAAGGAAAAGAAAGAGATAAGAAAACACGTTTTTTCTTTTCTTTTTTGAAGTAAAGCAAAAGAAGAACTAACATACAGAAAACTTTCTAGGCATTTCCTAAGTATCTTTCTATACACTGAGGTCACATTAATCTCCCCAAAACATTGCTTGCATGATGACAGTTCCTTGTTCAGAGACACTGTAGTCTGGAATAGTGCAGGGACTGCACTGTGTCCCCCCGAAAACTCATAGGCTGAAGCCGTGACACTCAATGTGACTGTATTTGGAGAAAGGGTCTCTATGGAGGGCATTATGGGTAAATGAGGCCAAAGGGTAGGGCACTAATCCGATAGGGCTGTGGCCTTCTGAGAGAAGAGAGAGCCTGGAGCCTTTTCTGTCTCCCACTCCACGCGTGCACAGGGTTAGGCTGTGTGGGCACGCACAGCGGAGGCTGGCTGCAAGCCAGACAGGGAGGCCTTGGCAGAATCCGACCCTGCTGGCACCTTGACCTCAGTCAGACTGCTGGGCCTCCAGAACCCTGAGCAGTAAGTTCTGTTAAGCCACCCATCTGTGGTATTTTGTTACGGCAGTCCAGGTAACTAATACAGATGGCGTGTGGGGTCGACCGCAAGCTTTGAAACAATGTCTCCAGTTGTATGAATCTCTCCCTACTTCTCAGTCCAAGGACCATCTTCATAATATGATTTGTGAATTCTGATACCCTAATACCCATATCTTTGAGTGTGGTACACTCATCCTTGTTAATGCTTTTTCTGCCTAAGATGTTGAATCTGACCCATTTCTCAAGTTCCATTAGAGGTCCTGATTGATTCCTTCTCCTCCTCCCAGGTGGGCAGTGTTCCCCTCCTCTGGGCTATGACCTCTGCCTGCACTACTAATCTGACCATGTCACATCCTCTTAGTACTTCCCAAGAAGAGTGTTAGCTCCCTGAGCAAACACATTTTTCTTACAAGGACAATCTGTGTTCATCACAACAAAATATGGAACACATAGAAAAGCACACAAGCGAGGAATACCACCTCTATTAAGACCATCCAGAAAATACTTCCAAAAATACAATCCTTCCAGTCTTTTTTCTAGGTGTGTACATGAATGTATATAGAATTCCATTCCACGTGCTTTATATTTTGCTTCTTTCACTTAGTATATCTTAAACAATGTTATTGTCATTATTCTTTCTAAAGTTGACTTTGATTTCTATTCCATCCTATGTACTATAATTCATTTAACCAACTCCCTATTCATGAGTGTTTAAAGGATTTCTCATCTATATGTATTATAAATAGCCTTGTGATAAATATTCTTATTAAATAATCCTTGCATAAATTCGTGAAAATATCCATGGGATAAAGTTCAGAAGTGCATTTTCTTAGAATATTTCAAACAATAAGTAAACTGCTACCCATCTTTTCCTTAGTCAATATGTTAACTTTGGAAAATGAAAAGTTCGCTGCAGCTTCAGGACTCTGGGGAGGAAGACTATGGTGGGTTTTCTTTCTTTATTGATATTAGAGAGAGGGAGGAAGGGAGAGGGAGAGAGAGATGGAAACATCTATGAGAGAGAACATCGATTGGCTGCCTCCTGCACACCCCTCACTGGGGATCGGGCCCACAGCCTGGGCATGTGCCCTGAGCGGGAATCGAACTGGTGACGTCTTGGTGCCTGGGTTGACGCTCAACCACTGAGCCACACCAACCGTGCATGCGTTTTCTCTAATGAATACTATTGTTTTTCCTACAGAATAATACCTGACAGGGGGAAAAAGTCATCCTTTATAAACTGGTTTTAAACAGAATAGGAAAACTATTTTAAATTATTTGGAAGTTTAGATTGTACTCATGGGCTGCAGTGGGTTTAACTGGTATAGTTTTCTGCTGGACAAGGCTCCTGTTCTGATTCACACACATCACACACCCGACTCCACACTTTCACTCCTAGAAGCTTACTTGGTTGTCATATCAATCCTGTGAAGAAAGTATTATTCTCATTTTACAGCTGAGAAAATGAGGTGTAGGGAGATAGTTTGTTTGACCTAACAATCTAGAAATGTCAGAACTGGGATCTGAACCCAGACCTGTGAAACCCTCTCCCCTCAGACTCGGTTTACCTCTGGAACGGTTCTGCCCCAGGCGTAGGTGCCGTCCTCGGGTCTGCCTCCGTTCGGATAGGCCCAGACCCGTTTGGCGCTGGGCCGCTCGTACAGGCTGCTCTGCTCCAGGGCTGCACGCTTGGCCGCAGGTGGAGAACACCTCTTGGGTTGTCGTTCCTGGACTTCAGAAAGGTGTGCCTGTCGAGAAAAGCCCGGAGAACGCCATGCTTCGGGTGTGGTCTGTGTAGTGCGTGTGTGTGTGAAGACTGTGATGAAAGGCAGGAATCTTATTGTCGTAAATTACATTGAACACATTTCAGGAAGTGCGTGGCCCTCCCCTGTCCCCGAGTCTCCCGTAAATGTCCCTCGTCAGTGGATCACTGAAGGCAACCGTGATCGCGGTGAGAACAAGGCGCTCGATTGGGCAAAGCACTTGACTTCCATTTCTAATTTGAAATCAGGAACAGACACGTGTTTTTGGACTCCTGCACGGTGTTTCTCCTACCAAGAAAGCTCTCTGCATCTAACAAATGAGTTTTCGATTAGAATTACCGCCTCCTTTTCTTTAACCAAGAAGCGCTTAAGGGAGTGTGCAGGAGAACTGTCGTCGAAGTCCCTGCTCTCTGTCTTTGGAGAGACAGCAGCCACCCTCACGCTTTGCCAGACCCCTGCCAGTCGGCTCTTCATCCCACTTCAAGCATGCCCTCGCTCAGTGCTTTGCCTTCATCCCCTGGTCAGTGCTCCATCCTTCTTAGCTTGGCAAGGACTCATATTTCTAGCAATGTCAATTTCTTTTTTCTGGTAACCTTGACTTGGGCACACATCTAAGATTTAGATTGAACACATGTCACGGTTTGAAAAACCCTATTAAATAAGAACATATCATTTGGGTGAAAACTTCACAAAGCAAAAAGTTCTCCCAGGTCTCTATCCCCAGTCCTCTCTCAACAGATGACCTTTCTCTTCTTGCCTGCTTTATGTCCAGCCATCCTGACTGATGAAGCAATTGGACTGAAACAGCTTTTTGAATTCCTCACTTCTGAATGTCTCCGCTGCAATTAGTATTTTGCTCCTTGCTCTTTTTACATATTGAGACATACCCTTAGGAGTGATGAGCAATGAAGCCATAAGGCTCGACTTGAATACACTTATTATAATCACCTTTGTACATATCCACTGGGCCTTTTTCTCTTCTTGGCTAAGGTCATAATTTCTGGTCTCCATTCAAACAAAACAGACTTCCATATGAGCTGGATGTCTTTTAGATAGCTACTGTCCAAATGCCAACTCAAGGCTTGGCATATGCCTATGTGGTCGTAACTGACCAGATGCTGAGATCATATTAATAGCATAATTTTAAAATGCAATACTGTACTTTTGCACACCTGTAATAGAAGCAGAGTCTTTAATGTCTTGAGTCCTATAGAACTTACCTCTGTATGTCTTATAAGTTCCGTGAGTGTAATTTCCTCCTGAGTCTGCGCCATCCAGCCTCCTTCCACCACCACCGGCTGCACAGGGCTTTGGTTGGGAACCATGGTGGCCGGCTGACATGCAGCTACTCGCCGCCCTGGGGAAAGAAGTCTCTGGAAATGTTGTTTCTGATGATGAGCTTTCAGATTTCAAATAAATTGGTTTGGCTTTCTATGCATAAATCATTCCACTGGGGAGCATAGGCTAAAACACTAAATATATCATAAAAGCGAAGATGCCTGAGGTAATAATACCTAACAATGCCTCTTCGTATGGGAGCTGGAGGCTTCGAACAGCCAGGATACGAATACTCACTGTACAGATGGAAAAGGAAGGGAACAGGCTGACTTCCACACTGGCCCCAGCCACTCATCCGCGCGATGGTTCAGCGGTAATTTAGTCAAATAGAATCCATGACCTACATAGCCCATCATCTCTTCCCGTCATGGAACATATGTTTTGTTCTCTTCACTAATAATAAGCCTTTCCCCCACAATTAGCTTAGCAGCCTGGGGATTAAGTATTTTTAAAATAATATTAACCCAAGAGACAGGAGGCCTTTTTTCTATCTAATAATACCCCGTGAGCACAATTAGTTTCTGACACCTCTGCTGTGCCCTTTAGACTGTTAAGAAGCAGTGGTAAGAGAAAATATTTATTGGAATACTGTATTCCAAAGATCTCGAGCATAATTTAATAAGTGTGGTGATTTGAATATATGCGTTCTTTCAACTAGACCATGTACAATCATCATTAAAGAGGCTTAAAAGTCATACTTAAGAATTTTGCGTGTGCTGGTGAGACACTCAGCACTACATCTCATACTGATCTCGAGACTTCTTAAGTAAAAATAATGTTTTTTCTTGTATGTTCCTTCCAGAAACCTATGTTGAGCATCAGCTGTGGATCAGGCATTGTGCTGGATGATGTAAATACAAATATATTTGAGACCGGGTTCTTGTCTCAAAGGCTTACACTTTGGGGGGAAAGGCAGATGTCAAGGAAATGATTACAGCAATAATTGATTGCAACTGTGCAGCACGAGGGAAGTACAGGGCCTATAAAAGCACGTAAGATGAGTCGCTGATTTAGTCTGAGGTCTCAGGGAAGGCTTCTTTGAAATAGTAACACTTAGGTGGATATAAAAATAAAAATCCTAAAATGAAGTTGATTCCTAACTGTGTTGCCAAGGGACTCAATGTGTAGATTTTCAGGATATGACTATGAACAAAACTCTTTGACATAACTCAGGACTTGCAGAGGATAAAGCATTTGTGCTCTTGTAGCTCAAGTTTGTGGAAATAGATCCAGTGATAAAAATAAATGGCAACAATGAATTTTCATTGAAACCAAAATCCTATGTACCTAATGAGCATTCATACACAATTTATGAATGTGGAGAAAACATAACTGAATCAGGCAGCCAATGAGTTACAGGGGCAATGCCAAGACACAATGATACCAGAGAAATAACAGATATCTATGCACTAAACAGCTTTTAGCCAACTTATTCATAATGTGCAGACAACATTAATTTATGACACAAATTCTTATGGATAATATTTCACTAAGTATTTTATTTATAATGCATTTTGAACACTAGCATTTTTCTCAGTTAATGAGAGTTCAGCAATAGTTTATCACTTGCACTGTTGAGAGCCAGGATTTGAATATAGGAACAAGCAAAAACCATTATGCATTATTTGTTTTTTTGTCAACTTGCTTCTAACGGTCTTAAGGAAATGAATACACTTTTAGTATAATTGTCATAAAGAGACATAATGTCATCACAAAAGGTTTTGGTTCGGGGAATGGTTTTCATAACAAACTATTATTTACGTAGGTAAGAATATGGAAACCAAGCCAAAATGTGTTGAATAAATTATTTTTATTTTCTTATTACATTTTCTATATATCCTATTGTATTTCACATGGAAATCAGGGGAAAGTAATGATAATAGCCAACTGTTAATAGGGAAAGCTAGAGAACATGAGTGCTTTGCTCTTCTTTCAGATCATAAATCTCAGGCTATAAATTTCAGCCTATAAAACCTGGACAGCTCTCCCCATAGCCCTCCCTTATTGGGAGGCCCTCCCTGTTCAGCATCATCTGTGCCTGGGAGTCCAAGTTCCCCTTATTTGAGGTTTCATTTAGCAGCTCCATTTAGTTATCACACTAAATAAAATGCTCCAGCATTGTCTTTATGCATAACAAAGGTGATACTTCGGCCTGATGGGCCATTCTTGACTTTTATTTATCGGTGTTTAAACCCCAAGTGGGAACAGGGACTTCCTTCTCAGGAACTCCTGTTCTAATATTTATTGAGTATTTATTATGTGCTAAGCATGGTGTAAATAGTTGGCATTTGTTAATTAATCATAAAATCCCTAAGAAGTTATTAGTATAATGATTAATATTAGCAATGACAATTAATATTACAAATGAAATGTAAAATCCATTTAGCACAGTACTTTGTACATAGTGTATACTCAATAAACATTTGCTGCATTTCCCAATGGCTATAATAATAAGAAAGAATTGATTCAGCTACTCTTCATTCCTCCCATACCTCCTCTTTCATCCGATCCTCAAGAAAGTCACAATCCAGCAGCGTCTGCAGTTAACTGGACTTAGACTTATTCTTATGTATCCTCATAATCCCCCAAACTAGAAAAGGCCTTCCTCAGAGTAGGTATTTTATAAGAATGGATTGGGTTTACATTTACTAGCAGAAAACATAACAGTTGACAAGAAGAGAGAAGATTTATCTTAGCACTAAATTCTAAGAGAAACTCTACCAGTGGATTTCTCCATAGTGGACATCATATGACCAAATAGACTTTTCAGCAGTGATATTATAGATGATACCACCTGAATTTTAAATGCCTTTTTAATATTTAATTATAATAAAAGCTGAAGATGATATAAAGTCAGAATTCAGTCAAGGCAGCAATTTTTAGTATATTGCTTTGTATAGATTTAACTTGATACAGGAATAGAGCCGAGAAAACTCACTGGAGTGAATGGTTGAAATTCCATTCAGTCTTTCATTCAATCTTTCTGAAACTATTCAGAGAACAAATAACAAAGGTATGTAATTTATAACATAACATAGGAGAGACAGTCACACGTTACATGACCAGGTTAATTACACTGACGTGGTGAGGACTATCAGAAGTTCAGGGTGTGGTAAACCCATTATCCCTGTCTTGGAATGTTAAGGAAAGCACTTAGAAAGAAATAATAAGTATGCTGAAAAGTATACAGTGAGTAGGAGCAATCTAAGAGGACAAGAGGGAACTGAACTGTGCAAAAAGCTCAGAGTTAAAAGAAAGCATATGGTACGTCTAGGGGACTGGGAAAAAAAGCCCAAAGGGGTGGAATGGAATTGGAATGGAATGGGCAAAGAAAGACATAAGCTTACAGAGAACCAGACCATGAAGGGCCACATGAAAGAGTTTTCGACATCGTCATAAACATAATGGGGAGCTTTGAAATGGGGAGTTTTGCGCCTGGACTACCAAGACACCTTCGCATTTTTGCATGATTACTCCACCTCCAGAATGTCACCATTATGTACAGAATGGAAACGATTGTCAACACTGGAGACGGGGAGACCAGTTAGGAAGCTGTTCTAATAATCCAAAGAAAAGGCCAGAATAGCTTTAACTTGGGTAATGATAGTGAGAATTAAGACTGTTAGAATTCATTCAAGATAAATTTAATAGATGCGAAACAACAAGGTTTACTGATACTTGCTTGGAGAATGTGTGAGAAAGAGATGCCTAGGATGACTCCCAGGTTTCTTCTGTTAGAAGAAATGAAGGAGGCACCGGTGTGGGGGTGATATGGTAACTCTAGTTTTGGACATATCCATGGGACATTCAAGTGAAAATGTGCAGCAGTGGTAGTAGATTGTTTTCACTTAGACCCAACAGTTCTTTTGGTAAGAATTGAACAATACTCATTTAACTCAGAGTTCTGTTTAGTGCACTTAGGAATAGTTGTGTTGTTTATTGAAGTGAGATTCACATGCTTTTAACACCAGACAGTGCACATGCTCAGCAGATGAAATCCTGCCATGGCAATTACAAAGCCTGAAATGAATTCCTTCCCAGACTAAACCCCATAATGCACTGCTTCTCCCCAAAGAACCATTTGGTATCTGAAATGCTGGGTCAGGAACTTAAGATTCTGTGACAAAAGCATATGGAAGATCAATTGCCAATTGATCACTTTGTCTATGGATAGCATATTTTATGCTGCAGGACAAGAGGGAGCTGTTCTGAGATATTGACAATGATCTTTGAAGGATTTAGACTTCCTTCCTCAGATTATTTAAAAAAACTTCTTCCAGAGCAATACCCAAGAAATGACAGCAAATTTTGTTTAAGAATTAATTCCAAAGCCTATAAAATGTCAGTGCGAGAACTGTTGCAAACCAACAGGGTGTTTATATGATCAGGCAACTTCCTAATTTTTTAAATGTATATATAAATCATACGATATTAATTTTAACACAAAATTTACAAATATAAATCAGTCCTGAAAAGATATATTATTAGGTTTCAGACTTGTTCAAGTGACTCTTGTAACACTAGATGTATACATGCATAACTCAGTTAAACATCTGGTATCTCATGGTAGAAATAAAAACACTGTGTAGAATTAAACATGGTGATAGTTGATTTAATTCATACTGACCTTTTAACTGTCTCATTTTGTGTTTCATGGTGTCTAAATCAGCCAAAATTTTGTCCTTTTTTAGCCAGTTCTGTTTATCTAATTTTTTTGCTTTCTGCAAAGCTAGAGTAATAAAAATACATAATGTTTTATTTTGCTTTCTTTTATCGACAGTAATTTATTATGCAAGCTAATAATTTATAAAGAACTTTCTGCTCCAAGAAATAGATTCAATTAGAAACAAGTAATTAAAAGGTAAGGGTCATTAAAAGAAACCTCATTTGAAAGATGACAAGGCTCAAGGCATTTCTTTATGGAAGGCGGGGATAGAAAAAGAGGAACAGTGCTGTTTTACTATATAGATTTACCATATGCAATAGCCATATTTCATTTTTCACTTCCACAAACTATTTGGAGGTGATGAAAGCCTGGCTTGGAACCACTCATTTTTTAAACATCCACCTACTGCCTAAAGGGTGCAATTCTTAAAAATGAAAATGTGCAGACAGGTCGTCTTCAGTGTGAATTAAACTCATTTGTTATTTTCTAATGTATACCATTATTCTCAGTCTTTACAAAGCAAGAATCTCTTTATCAACTAAATTAGACATTTTCCCATGAAGAATACTCCATTCCAGTAAGAAAAAACAGGCAATTGTGCAAATATAGGAATATAGCTATCCTTGTGCACATATTAATTGATAGATCTCCTGTTATTTGCATAAAAGTGGTGTTGACATTATACACATTTAATTTATTTTCTTATAAATGCATTTCTCTCTCCCTAATACACTTGCTTGAAAGAAAGTAAAAGCAAAAAAAACTTACCACTGGGAGATATAAATGGTTCACCGCAAGATACCCAGATGGCAATCGGATTTCTGTGAAGGAGGGTGAACAGAGATTCATCTATACCATCCAAACTGCTGGATATCACAGACGTTGGAAATAATTTGTTTTTCACTTTCAGTGTTGGGTTTTCTGGGAAACAAAGAACACATTTACCATCATTCAATGAACAATATGTAAATTTGTTTATTGAATTAATTTATCTATTCAAAATATTTCATTTTTCATTAACGACTTGATTTAAACAGGAAATACCAAAACCAATGCTAATACATAAATTTGATCAAAACTTCATAGCAGTCAAAGATTTCTTTTTTTATCCTAACCCTAGGACATTTTTGCATTTATCTTCAGATAGAGCAGGAGGGAGAGACAGAGAAAGAGAAAGAGAGAAACATCGATGTGAGAGAGACACATGGACTGGTTGCCACCCACCCAACCCCAACCAGGGCCGGGGACAAACTGCAACCAAGGTACGTGCCCTTAGTGGAAACCGAACCCGGGACTCTCTGGTCCGCAGGCTGATGCTCTAACTACTGAGCAACTGGCCAGGGCTCAGTCAAGCATTTTAACTAATATGATTATAAGTGTGCAATTCAATTTTTTTCTTACATTTTACCTAGTTCTGAAGGAAATTTGAGGTGGCTTACCAAAATATCTACTCTAGAAAGGGATAATATAAAGAGATTTAAAAACCAAGGAAGAGGAAAAGGAGTATAGGAATAGACTAAAGCCAGAGATACGTGCACCAGTGTCATCATCTTATAAACAAATAACAGTGTCTATCTCATTCCACTAAAAGAAAAAAATAAAGTACTTAGGATAAATAGTGCTTGGTCTATTTAGTTGGGCAAGCAGCCAAACAATACTAGCTAATATTTTTATTGTTAAATGGACATGAATACCACACTGCTTTTATTTGCTAGAGATAAAGCACAATTTGGGTTTTGAGCATCCTAGTGGCCAAAGCAAGAAGAAAATCACAATTTCAAGATTTGCAAGGCCCATAAAGAGAAAGAAATTCTTCACGTGATACACCTCTCCTGGTTCGGAAATCTGAGAGAAGCAATTCCAGGGCCTTTATAAAGGAGTTGTTTGTGATATAGCAAATAATATCCTACAACAGCTAACATAAATTGAAAATCTAATATGTGCTGGGCATTTTACTAAGATGTCTATATACATGATCTCATGCAATATTCAAAATGATACTCTGAGGTAGGTTCCTGTCTATCTTACAGAAAGTTTTGCTGAAATTTAGTCAGGTAGCTAGGTGGGGGCAGAGACAGGATTAGTATCCAGGCCATCAGCCTCCAGAGCCTATGCTTTTCTTTTTAAATCCTCACCTGGGGATATTTTTCTATTTACCTTCAAACAGAGTTGGAGGAAGGGAGAGAGAGAGAAACATCGATGTGAGAGGGGCTCATTGACTGGTTGCCTCCCCCATGACCCTGGACCAGGGTCAGGGACAAACTGCAACAGAGGTGTGTGCCCTTAACCAGAATCGAACCCACAACTCTGGTCCAACTCTGTAACCACCGAGCCAAACTGGCCAGGGCCAGAGCCTACACTTTTAACCACTGCCTCCATGGTAAGCATAATGCTGAGTTACGGACAGACGCCTATTTCTTTCAAGTTCTTGAAAGCAAATTGATGGCATTACACTAAACCACAACTCAGTAAAGGGGGTGGCTGCTCATGTACCTGCCTGATTCAATAATAACCTTTAGAATACAGAGGAGAAGGGATGGCCATACCCTCTTGCTAGTCCTGCATGAAAACAGAGTGTTTGAGAGTGTAATCCTCCGGAACCTGGAAATCACATATTCTATATGCAAAATAAAGGCAGAACTATACACTTTAGTGAATAGCTAGGCATTAAATGTACATAATTATTTTTAAAACTCATTAGAAAACTAAATATTATTGTGAAATAATAGATACTATACAGTATAGTGCTTTCTACCCTTGGTCCCTGGCACAGAACTCCCCATATTCTTCTGATTTTCTAGGGGCTACGAGGACTAGGGCATCTTTTGTTCTACTATTTGGTCTTTGACCCTGGCTCCTGACACAGATCCTATGTCCTTTGGAGTTTTCTGGGTGATAGCAGGGTCTTTTGTGCTGAGATGACTCTTGGTGGGCTCCCAGATGCAGCTGGTCACCAGAAAAAAAAGCTATGATTACAAGCTTGAAATTTTCAACCCTCCTCTCCCCTTGTGCAGGGAGAGGGGAGGGGCTGGAAATGGAGTTAATGACTGATCATGCCCACATCGTGAGGTCTGTATAAAACTCCCAAACGTACAGGTTTCGTCGAGCATCTGTGTTTGTGAACACATGAAGGTCCTGGGACAGCGGAGGACTTGGGAAGAGCAGGGGCACTCCATACCCCTTCCCATATACCTTGCGCCAGGCATCTCTTCTATTCCATGTGAACGCTCGTCTTTATTTTTTAAAATATGTCTTTATTGATTTTTTTTTTGAGAGAGAGGGAGGATGGGAGAGAGAGATAGAAACATCTATGTGACAAAGATACATCGATCGGCTGCCTCGTGTACACCCCCTACTGGGGATCAAGCCTGCAACCAGGGCGTGTGCCCTGACCGGAAATCAAACTAGGACCTTTCAGCCCATGGGACGATGCTCAATCCGCTGGGCCACACCAGCTGGATGTTCATCTATTCTTTATCATGTGCTAGGATAATAATCAGTAACCAGTAAGTAAATCGATTTCCTGATTTCTCTGTGTTGCTTTAGCAAATTAATTGAACTCAGGTGGGAGTTGTGGGAACTTCCCATTGATACCAACCGTCAGGAGCACAGGTAGCAACCTGGACTTGCGACTGGCACCTGAAGTGAAGGGGGAGCATGTGGCACTGAGCCCTTAACCTACGGGATCAAACGCTGTCTCCAGCTACATAGTATTTTAATTTAGTTAAATTGCAGAACACCCAGCTTGCGTCACAAAATTGCTTGGTGTGGGGGGAAAACACACACAGAAAAACCCAGCATCTGGTGTCAGAAATGTTCTGAGGGTGATCATAGTGTGAGAATAAAGGAGAAACACAAAGGAAGAAGAGTGGGTTTTTCCTGCTCAGTCCTACGTGTAATAATGATAACTAATATTCATTGACTGTTTGGTAAATATCAACCTCACACTCTTCTAAGTGTGTGTGTGTGTGTGTGTGTATACACAGAGAGATTTTTTTTTTTTATCCTCACCCGAGGATATTTTTCCATTTTTTGTACAGATAGAGTAGGAGGGAGAGAGAGAGAGAGAAACATGGACGTGAAGGGACACATCGAGTGGCTGCCACCCGCACGACCAACCAGGGCCGGGGACAAACTGCAACCGAAGTACGTGCCCTTAGTGGGAACCAAACCCGGGTCTCTCCGGACCGCAGGCCGACGCTCTAACCACTGAGCCAAACTGGCCAGGGCCAGAGAGATTTTTTTAATAATCTTATTTATTTATTTTTTATCCTCACCTGAGAACATTTTTCCATTTTTCTGTTCAGATAGAGTGGGAGGGAGAGAGAGAGAGAGAGACATCGATGTGAAAGGGACACATCGAGTGGCTGCCACCCGCACGACCCAAGCAGGGCCAGGGACAAACTGCAACTTAGGTACGTGCCCTTAGTGGGAACCGAACCCGGATCTCTCGGGACCACAGGCCAATGCTCTAACCGCTGAGCTAACCCGGCCAGGGAGATTTATATGCATAAATTCATATGTATATATTCTCTTATGAATACATAGTCATTTATGAGGACCAAATGAATATACACGTGAATATATACTCATTTGGTCCTCATAAAAACTCCATGAAATAAGTGACTATTGGTGACCTAATTTTACAAATAAGGAAATGGAGGTACAGAGAGGTTAAGCAACTTGCCCAAGAGCATGTGATAGCTAGGATAGGAACCCTGGTATCCCCAAGCCAACTTCTTACCCTCTGAACCATGCCTGCCGATACCACAGCAGAAACCCGGGTAACCCTGCTGGACTGCTGCTAGCAAGACTCTCATTTAGCAACTGCTGCTGGGGGCACCCAAAGATGTGAACAGATCATTATATACAATGTGCTTGGAGCTGCAATGGGGGCACATTGGCTGGAGATTCTGGGAGTTTACAGGAGCAGCGAGGGAACTTGGAGGTAGGGGAACCTTCTCTTCAAATCATAGGAAGAGATTTGCCCTGATCCGGCCCCTCTGGTCTCCAGGTGATCTGAGTTCTGAATTTAAGAACAAAAGCTGCTCAAGTTGCATGAAGTAGCTAAGCTGTCAAACATATTTTGTAAATTCCAGGCAATGTATTTATTGTGTCAGTGCTGAAAACAATTTTACATTCTTAATTTTTTCTTATGATTCTGCAAATCGAAAACAATATGAGACTCTCCTATGTATCTTTCTATGATTTTGTAATTCTGGAAGAGGTGGTTGAGTGAAAGGATCACATTTAACTTTCTAATGACCAAACGACCAAACGTAAGCAGAATCTGTTAAATATTGTAGAATGTAACCAACCTTCCACTGTTTTAATAGTCGTCTCCTCAGTTCCAAGAGGGGCTGCCTCTTTCTTTTGTTCCCCGGAGTCTCTGTGGATACAAATTTCATCTAGAGCCCAAACAACCAGATCACGCAAGGAAAAGATTGCGGTTCCATCTTCGGTATATACCTTGGAGGCTGCTCGGGCGAGACCAAGTTGCTTTGTGCATTCTGTAAGAAGCTAGATGGCACAGACTGTAAGGGACTAGAGGACATAGCGACAGAGCTAGGAACAATCGTAAAGACCTTGTTATTTTAGAAATCAGAGAAAATCTTTTAACTTGAGAAAACAGAAAGCCGAATAACAACCAATTTGATCTTTGATTAGAGACACTTTTTGATATTAGATTGTTCTACTTAATCCCACATAGCATGAGTCCAATCCAGCTGTGAAGTCTTAGCTCCAAAAATGTAAAACAGTAGCGGATGTATTTCCTTAGAGTATTTCCTTAAAAATGTTTAACCTAGAAATCCACTTCCAATTTTGTTGCTTTGTAAGGTATGTCATTGTTGCACTCATCTTGATAAACTGCTTTAAAATGAATGAGTAATTGACTTGCAACCTGAAAGCTGACACATATTATGACTTCCATTTCTCAGATTCGAAAACAGGCTGAAAGAGTCATCTTGCCATAGATCCCAAAAGCCAGCTAGAGATCCCAGGATGAATCCTGGAGCTGCTAACTTCTGTACTTTGCTTATTCCATTGAACAACAATATCTCAATTTTTAAAATCTATTTGTATTCAGTCAAAGAGGTGAGTTAACTAGTGTGTGTGTGTGTGTGTGTGTGTGTGTGTGTGTGGGGAGTGTTGGCAAGGAAGTCTCCAGGGTAATTCCATAGTATATAAAACATTATCTGTAAATTATGTCGTTAAGGGTATTGACAAGATAATCACCAAACACAGAAGGACAAAGGGTTTGGGTCTTGGGGACTTTCTTCCCTTCCTGTGGCTGTAAGGGACAGCCTCTAGGACAGAACCCCCACATTCCTTGCTAGCACAACCCCAGCCTCTCCATTTGGAAAATCAAATACAATACCCTATAAACAATTAAGCGCGCAGATTCCCCAGTGGTAAATGAGGTGGCATCTCCTAAAATATTCAGATGACATGCACCTTGAACTGGCAATAGGAAGGAAGGTAAAAATGAAGGCAATCTGATAGCTTTGTTTTTCCCTTGCTTTTATGTATCTTTGCTCTGGAGCCCGTCTAAAAACCACATTCCTGTTTCTCATTTCCCTAAAGCCATACCCAAAGAAATACAATCAGAAAGAAAATCTCCAAGAAAACACAGATCTTGATCTCATCAGCATAAATCGGTGAAAGTGGCCGGGGACATTTATCACTCAATCCCTCCGCTCTTTTCTTGTCAGAAGAATCACCATTATCATTACCTCCGAGAATGCAAGAAGCATTTAAGTGATAGCCACTTACCATGGGGAATGTTTCAGCCACAATTAACTTCCCATTTCGATATCCATCTCCATTTTTGTGTGCAATTATTCTCACTGCCTTCTGGTGCGGGGCTGCCGTACCTCTAGGAGACACCACGTGTGTGCGGGTCTTCATCCGTAAAGATAATAGATGCTCTTCATAATAACGTAGAGTTCTCTCAGCCTCATAAGAAGATAAATCAGCCTGATTAAAAAAAAAAATCATAGGTCTACTCAAGTTTTGTGCTTTTTTTTTTTTTTTTCAGTTTTGTTGTTCTGGTAGGCTTCAGTCTCTCAATTTGATGCATACATGTGTGCACATATGTGTGGCCTCTACATGTTGAAATGCTCATGTCACATGTTATGGGTATTAGATCCGCAGTGGGAAGGACATTGGTCAGAACTTGTTCTCTTCCCCGCCTGTCATTGAGTCTCTGGGTGAGGCTGGGCCTCTGCTGTGTTTCTGGGCCTCTCCGGGGCCAGGGAGCCAGGGCAGGAGAGCCTGGGGTGGAATAGGGGACACTCGCTGGGCGGACACTCTCTTCATCTTTGACGTTAGGGGGATGCCCTCCCCAGTGGCAGGCACTGGGGACCGAGGAGGGATGAGTGTGACCTTCCGCAGGGTGGTGAACACCACACCTCACCGGTCCCTCTGCAGCCCTACTCAGGAGGCTGCCCTGAGGGAACGCATTGGGAATTCTTCCCGTGGGCTCCCCACCTCCTCCTGAACACTACCACCATCCCTCGGGCCGAGCAAGTGCCTCCCACTTCCCAAGGACTGACCTCCTTTCTCCTCTACAGCTCTGTTTCAGGTGATGTTTCCTGTAACTGTAACCCCGTGGCCACAAGGTGCATCAGGGAGGGGCGGGGACAGTGACCAGGGAATGGGCGGGCAAGCCCCGACCAGCACGCCAGGCCCCAAGGTTGCCCACCTCTTCGGGACCACTCCTTCTTATACAGCGGTGTAGCCCCCCTAGCTCTTCTCTGTCTGACCTTGAAAGAAAGGGTTTCGTAAAACTGAGATCACAGGAAAGCGGCGGCGACTTTTTTTCTCCATAAGCTATAAATAATATTAGCCACAGGTGCGGGAATTCAGGCCCCCGCCTGAAGAGTCATTCACGACATGTCAGAGTCTCCGGGAAATGCTCCACACCGGTGAAAAGGACTTCGCCCCGGGAACAGAAGCAAGAAGGCTGCTCCACTAAGTAAAGACCTGCGGTTCCTCCCTCATCTGAAAGCAACACAGAGAGCAGTGGAAGGTGTCAGCAGATGATTAAAGCCCAAGAAGTGCCCAATTAACTTCAAAGAGTGTATCGAACTATTAATAGACAATGTATTTTAAATCACAATGGGAAAAGGAGATCGATGCAGGTGAAATGGTGCCGGTGCAGGGAGGAAGATGGACGGGAGGAGCGGGGATGAGCTTGAGTGCAGGGCAGGTAATGAATGCATCCGTTTCCAAAGTGCCGCCGCCTAGGTGCAAGCAGAGCTCGGATCATCACACACCTCGGCCACATCGATGGTCCTGAAGGGTCCTCTGGAGAAGGGCTTCCGGGGCTCGGAGCCCGAGGCACAGAGGAAGGGCAGGCCGGGAAGCAGCGGGTTCAGTCCCTTCTCTGCGATCATGGACCTCCCGCAGGCCAAGCACAGCATCATTCTTTTCTTTCCAGCAGGGGAGACATAATAGTATCCCTACAAACAGGGACAAAGACGCTTTTATAGAGAAACACCTAAATTATAATAGCATGTTTGTAGAACACTTTACAATACACATAAAACATGTTTAGAATCCCCCCCCCCCGAATACTACATTTGAAATCTCAACATGAATGCATTATTTTGCTCCCTAATAATTATATTAAAAAAACACACACACAACACATTTCCAAACTCTGTTGACTAAAAAAAAAAAAAAAAAATGCTCAGAGACAATAACAATTCAACTTCACGTGTATATCTTTCACCCAGAATCAGGGTTTTTGGAGGAATGGCTACTTCCATATTTGGGGCAAGAAGTACACAGGATAAGCAAGGGACGCCCTGCGGGGCCCAGAAAGGACAGTAGCCACCCAAGAGCATAAAGACCATGTCAAAAACACATAGGAGCCAACATGAAGGGCCTTCCCTGGCCCAAAGTGAAACAATTTAAAAGCAACAAAAAGAAAGATAACCAAAACACTCAGAACATGTTTAGGAATGCAAAACTCCCATGAGTTTATAATGATGCTAAAACATAAGTCTACACAACACAAAAAAGCCCTAACAAACAACAAAACCCCAACTTATTAGAGTCCATTGGGAGTAAATGAGCACCGGTTTATGCTGCTGAGATTCAGCCATTAGAACATGCGGCAGGTTATGTGCAAAGATGGCCACAATGAAACTAGCCCACCCTTGTTTTCATGCCCTTTTGAAATGTGACTTGGCGGCTCCCCCAATCAAGAAACAGAGTTTCTGTCCTTTCCTTGAACCTGGGCAAGGGCGTGTGACTTGCTTGGTACACTGGAGCATTAGCAAATGTGATGTAAGCAGATGCATAAGAAGTGCTTGCCCATCGAATCTTGTTACCTTTTGGCTGCAACTGGAACCCCGAGATGGAACCACAGTGTGAACACACTTGAGCCAACCTGCCCGAGAAGCCCTGAGGGGCACCAAGGCCCCCAACTAGCACACTGCCAAGCACCACACATGTGAGAGAGGACATCTCTGACCACCCAGTCCCCACAGAACCACCAAAGTACTCAAGCACACCTGGTGGCTACTACCACATTAGTGACCAGCAGGACTACCTAGCTGAATCCGGCCCCAAATTGCTGACCCAGAGAGCAAAAAATGGTTGTCGGTTTAAGACATCAGTTTATTGTTATACCACAATAGGTAAGTGAGATGACAGAACAAATTAAACATTTATCCCAGCATCCCTTACAAACCATATTTTTGGATACTTAAATACCTAATGAAAAGGTAAGTTTTCTGACATTAAAAGTTCAGCTAATAAATGTGGGTAAAACTAGAGAATTAGACAAAATTGAGCCTTTTGAAATTCCTAATGAAATAATTGATCTAAGCACAGATCACTGAAGGATGAGAGACACTAGAAGAGAAGTTACTGGGAAACTTTTTTAAATGTGGGATTAGGTTGTAACCACATATCACCAATAAATGGAAAATCCAGACACTGTATGCCTAAATAAGTGATCAATGTGAAAAATTCAGTAAGACTTATAAAGATTCATATAAAAATAAAGCTGAACATAAATATAATTATAATGCTAGTGCTAAATTTCTTTTACAGAAATATTAGAGGTTAGAGAAACAAGTTAAAGGATGGCCCAAGAAGCAAAGCAATAAATCCAAATAGAGGCATTCTATAGGACAAAGGACCCAGGTTCTGCTACTAAATGCCATGTAGGGACCTTGTTTGAATACTGACTCAAACCAACCAACCACAAGAAGAATATTTTAGGAGAACCTTGGAACTATAATTAAGAACAGGTATTTGAAGAAGTATTGTTAATTTTGTTAGATGTGATAATGGCATAATGATTATGTAAGAAAGTGTTCAAATTTTTCAAGGGTGCGTGCTTAAGTTTAAGGTGAAATAATATCATGTCTGAGGATTCATAAACGTTTCCAAACCTTGATAATAGTTGACTTTTTTTTTTAATCCTCGCCCGAGAATATTTTTCCAGTGATTTCTAGATAGAGTGGGAGGTAGAAATAGAGAGAGAGAAACATCGATGTGAGAGAGACACCTTAATTGGCTGCCTCCCACATGACCCCTACCAGGACCCCTACCGAGATTGCCCTTGACCTGGAATCAAATCCTAGACTCTGGTCCGCAGGTGGACGCCCTAAATGCCGAGCCAAACCGACCAGGGCGATAATAGTTACATTTTGATAAGAGGTATATGAGAATTCATTGTACTAGTCTCTCTACTTTTGAATATGCATGAAAATTTCCATAATAAAAGTTTAAAGTACTTTCACATAGACTCTCTAATTGGCTTGGTTCCTCACAAGGCTAAAAGTTAAGTACAACCAGAGTTAATAGTGCCGTTCTCCACCTGCATTAGAGAAAATGAAAGTTCAGAAAGGAAAGTTTTTATCCAAGGATACCCAAGTAGTACATGGCAGAGCTGAAATATAAAAAACTGTGACTTCTGATTCCAAGCTCTTGGCTGCTCGGCCTTTTCCATTTGGTTCAACGCCTCCCTTTAAGTATATAGAGCTACCTTAATTCAAAGCCGACATTTAGATGATACTTTCAAAGATGTAATTCTCAAATGTAACTATGGATTTCTCTACACATACATCTGACTTCCATTTTTCTACAAGTTACTGGAAGGCAGAAAATCAAATGCCCCTCTCAGATGGAACTGAATGAATATTACACATTGAATCATTTATGTACATAGAACAGCTTGGGGTTCGTGGTGAATTATGTGCCAATGCATTTATTAGCTGGGATATTTCTATAATGTGAAACTTCTCCTCACCCAATATTTTGTTATCCCGAGGTCCAGTTGTTAAAGGACAAAAATAAATGCTTGACTCTTTATTTCCCACTTTTCAAAGTAATGAATGGGTTTCATAGCATCATTTAGTTGTGACCAATGAGTTGTTGTTGCTGTCGTTTAATATCAATATGAATATATGGATTTAAACATATCTGATGCATGTCAATCCACTGCACCCATTAGTCATATTGCTGCTTAAATTGGTTCATCTTTGGCTAGTGGGAGCCTTTTCAAGTGGACTTGATTCATTTGAAGATAACCTTGCTAGTCTGAAAGCGTGTATGCTAACAGGTATGAGGTCACAGACACAGCAGAAAGAGGCACAGGGGATAACACAGTCAAAATCCAGAGAGATGCAAAATGGCACGGTACATTTGGACATCTCTAGCTCAGCTGAGCTACAGATGATGAGCGAAGCAGCAGCAGCAGTTAAAGACATCTGAAGAGCAGAGAAAAGAGGGTCTTGGAGGGTCATATAGGTGCTTTACGAGATTTCAAGCACACCGATGGAATCAATGATAGCAAGGTGGCTTGACCCACTGACCCACAATATCTCAGGTATCTGTAAATTACGGTGCAAGTAATTCCTTACTGATAAAAATTAGAAGACCAAACTTGAGAAACTATTTTACTTACAAATCAGAATGCAATTCATGCTTAGGCCTATGCCTGGCATAATGTAATCGAGTTCAAGTCGCTTACGCTCATTTGCATGTTAGCATGCTTTCTGGAGTGGAGTGACATCTAGTGCAGCAGGCACACCTGTGAAGGGGAGGATATGTGACTGTCCTCCCTCACGCGTGTTCTGGTGAACTGAGGAACCAAAGATGGTACAGGTGACAGGGAGCCATCAAAACAATATAGGTAGAGAGCAGTATCAGTGTTTTCTCATTCCTTCCTAACCAGGATCCCAGAGTCATGTGATTTCATTCACAAATCAGGGCTCAATTTGTGTGAACATGGGTTTGCTAGAAAAAAAAATACTCTTGCTTTATTAAATTACCCCATTCTCCCCTATTTTTCTTTTATCCTCAGTAGGAAGGAACCACTTACTGGTTGATCAATGTTTTCTTCTTTAACCACAGAGGATGTACAAATTCCAGCATAATTTGCTGCTGTGATTTCCTTATCCAGTGCAGTGCTATGAAAAGCCATAAAAGCTTTCATATTTTCAATGTAATTCCACTTTTGATTGGAAGTTCCATTGTCATAGGGCTTATATTTCTGAAAAGAGACAATATCTGAGCTGAGATGGGAAAGTTCATGATTTGGTTATAGTAGTCATGGTTTTCACTGCATAAATTTAGAAAGTACAGATAATTACTCACTCTACCATGTGGCTATAATTACAGATTTGATTATTACATAACTACATGGCTGATATTTGATTATTAAAAACATAATTTCTTTTATATTTATAAATATATGTTCTTTAATTTACAAAAATAGGATCACAAAATATATACAATTTGGTAACTACTGGGTTTGGGTTGGCTTTTTGTTTTTACCTAACAATATTCCATGAATCTTTTTTAAGCTTTTTTTTGAAGGATATATACTATTTAATCTCAGGGATATTTTATTTTACCACTCTCTAAGAAACCTGTAGATTCTCAAGTTTTCCTTACTATAAGCAAAAAAGCGATGAAGAATTATACCATTAAATCTTTGTGTAAATCTATAACCTCTTTAGAACAAACTCCTCAAGTAGAATTGTGGATAAAAGAACACAATCATTTAAAAATATTATGATACATTATATAAAGCTTCTCACAGCCAAATAGTTTCTGGAAGGGTCATTGTGGGTTACACTTCCACCAATAGTATGTGAAATGGCCTGTTTTCCTCACACTCTTGCCAAAACATCATCAATTTAGTAAATAAAAAGTTATACCTTGTTGATATTTTAATTTACATTTCTCTGGTTATCAAAAAGGATTTTTAAAAATGTGAATACACCCAGTTTACATGTAATGGAAACAGCATATTTTCAAGTTATATAACTTGGCTCAAGCATAAGTAAAGAAACAAGTAGTTTCTATTTAAGGGAATTTAAACCAATAGATTAGTTCCAACTAAACGTATCATGACTCCTGAAGGAACTTTGTAATGAATGACACTTACTTCTCCAAGGAGAGATTGATAGTAAAGAGGAAAATAAATGAGCCTTAGGAACTGATTTAATAGGTCAGATAATAGAGCATCCCTCAGAGGTATGAAAACAAGGACTATATTTCAAGGACCAGGGAGGGGGACTAGTAACATTAACCTAAGATGCTTCATTTCTATTCACTTACGCAAACTTTAATATTTTCTCACAAACTGATTGCTTCAAGAAATAAAAATGAAACACCAGCAACAACAAGAAAAATCTTGAAAGGTAATACAAATTACCTTGGGATCAAACTTATTTCTTATAAAATGGGAACCTTAAGGGAAGCCTCCATATGTATAATGTTACGAAACTAGGGTACTAAATTTGCATCTGTATGAGGTTTTTATCTCGCTGCCAAAGCAGCACCTGACAGGGAAGAATGTGATGCTGTATACACTGTGTCTCCTAGAACAAATTTTAAGCCCGTACTTATCACCAGGAGAGACGACTTAATTAAGCTTTGATATTTGTCCAGATTGCTATGTCCCAATTTCGGGTTCATTGCTATTAAAAATATAGAATAAGACAAATGTTACTTGAGACAATGTATTCTGTTCAACAAAGTGATGTAAATATTGCGGAGAACGCAGAAAGTAAATGCAGAGCAGGGACTCTCCTAAACCTTCTCTCCTCCCAACAAGAGAAAACACATGAATGCGTATTCATTTAGGAGCGTCATTGGTTATAAAGTAAGTGAGGATGACAGACAAACATGCAAAAGAGAACTCTCCAGGTGTTTGCCTAAAACTCAAATGAAGCCAGACTTCTTTGGAGTCTCCCAAAATTGTTTGGCTGCTACAAGTGTCTGCAAAAGGATGTTACAAGTGTATTTCAAATGAGTGTCTTAGAATTAACACTGTTGAGCTCACATCCTTCAGGAAGACCCCTTTGACCATGTTCTTCCCCTCCAAGTACCAGACAAGAGGGGACTTGCACACGTTCTGATCACTGAAGCTAAAACTCGTGGTGCATGACCAGCCACTCCACCGACGGCACCCACCACCGAGACTAAGCTGCGTGAATGCTGTTGGGACCATTGCTCACGCTTGCCGTTGGAACTGATTTGAGTACCGAGCATAGCTCCTGACATGCAGCAAGCCCACCACCACCATCTGTTGGATTCAACTAAATTAAGAGCTACATGAACAGGCTCAATTTGAAATCCAAGCAGAATGTTGTAAATATTTTAGCAATAGCATTCAAGATAGAATTCTATGACACCCACTTTCTTTCTTCACAGGGACACATGGAGCTTCACTTGCATTTAACTAAAGGGCATGCTTACTCTTTGGGCTGTGCACCTCTTACCTGAACAATGACTGGATAGCCACAGCCTTCGCCTCCCGTCTTGGTCATACACACAGCCAGCACAAGGTCTGGGTTCCTCACCAGGTGAAAGGTCCTTGGGGAAACAGGATTAGGCACATTATAAAATCGCGATCCTGCTCTTTCTGGCTGCTGTGTGGTGTCCGTGGGTGGGACTGGGCTATCCCGGGATGCTCTTCCAGAACACGTGGTCCCTCGGCACCTCACAGCCTTGACCTGGCCTGTGGCTCTCTCAACACAGATGCTGCACGTCCCAGGCCTTCTGCCACAACAGCCCCCGCACGCCCTTACACGTGCCTGTGCCCAGCAACCAGCTGCACCCCCATATCTGTTCCAGAGGAATGCTCCCTGCTTGCCCAGCAACCAAAGAGCAGGTCGGGACAGGCAAACCAGCACATTTCTTTGCCATCCAGTGGGCTGCAACCACACTTTTGCCAATGAGTTTTGAACTCCAGCCTTGGGGAGGTGTCCAAGTCCATGTCTGTCCTTTTGTTTCATACTCTCCCTCGGTCTCAGAGTATCATGTAGAATTTGTATGTTCATTAAATATCCGGCAATTACTTTTATTATTGTTTAATCATTCTTTTTTTTTATCCTCACCCGAGGATATTTTTCCATTTTTTGTACAGATAGAGTGGGAGGGAGAGAGAGGAAGGGAGAGAGAGAGAGAAACATCGACGTGAAGGGACACATCGAGTGGCTGCCACCCGCACGACCAACCAGGGCCGGGGACAAACTGCAACCGAAGTACGTGCCCTTAGCGGGAACCGAACCCGGGTCTCTCCGGACCGCAGGCCGACGCTCTAACCGCTGAGCCAAACTGGCCAGGGCTGTTTAATCATTCTTTATGTTAAACCTCCCCTGCTTAAATCACTGTATGGTTTGTCTCCAGACTGTACCGACTGATACACTCTCCTCACCTCATTTAATTATTATGGAAGGCAGTTTGTCAGAGTGAATAAGAACACGGGTTCTAGAGCCACAATGTCTACGTCTGAGTCCTGAGTCCACCTGGCAGTAGCTCTATGGCTCTGCTTAGCAAGTCCGTGCCTCAGTATCCTCATCAGTAAAATGGGGCAATGACGCAAACTTCAAGGGACGACTGTGGGAACTAAACGAGTTACTGCACACACAATACATAGAATAGTGTCTGTTGCACAGTACTTAGTATTAGCTACTACTACCAAAGGTTGTGATTTTTTTAATAGATTTCCCTCAGTTTGTTTTTTCTAAAGGAGCATTCCCTAAAAGTCCAAGACATATGGTGAATTTTTCACGTGATCTTATATTGCCTCCTTGACTGAAACACAAAGCGAAAATTATTGAGCTAAACCCCTCAAATTCTTTTCCTTGCATCACTTAAAAGCAAAAATAAACCAAACATTTGAGGCTCTTGTCTGCAGAGAAAGAGGCAATTCTTTACGTCTGTCAACACAGTTACAGGACAGAGGAGCAGCCGCATTCCTGCTGTGGCAAATACAACTCCTCCCGAATATAAAATGTGACCATACGGGAGCGGAGGGAAGGGGAGGAGGGGGGAGGGGACCCATCATCAAAATAATATATTTTTCCTTGCAAGATTAAAAAAACATTCCAGATATCTAATTTAAATCTCTGAAAATAAAGCAATATATCCTCATTGCAAAAAATCTACAAAGAATTGATGAATATAGTAAAATTATAACAGAATTTTAAACATCACTCTGATTTCTACTAAGATAATCACTATGAATCATACGATGTATTTCCTGCTTCTCTTGTTAGCTAGTGAAGTTTCATTTTAAATCCAAAGTAGATATTCAGTTTTATCAATATTTTCTTAGCATTTACGAAGACTGCACACGTGCCCAGAGGGTGGATATTCCATATTGCTCATCCCTGCAGCCTCAGAACATTGCATACTCTGCACCTTGCATTCTTATTGGCACTCAACAGAATTCAAATGAATGAATGAGCGAATACTTCTACAGTGTCCCATTGAGATGCCCAGATTAGTTACCTAGCTATCTATGTTTTTGCTGACTAGAATAGATATAGCCACTTCCCCAGGCTTCAGGGCCATGCTCGGCCATTACAGAGTTGGTTTTTCTTTTCCTTTTGAACAGACTAGTCAACTGGCACTTGCTCACAGCAGGAATGCTTCCATTCTGCAGGAAGCCTGAGCTTGTAGACCTCTACATAAAACCCCCCTGCGTGCCAAACAGCAGAGTGAGAAATTACTCTGTGTCCCAGCGCTATCCAGCACGTGCCTCTTCCATTAACCCGTGCTCTGAATGCATACAAGTTGCTTAATCTCCTTGAGCCTCAGTTTACCTAGCATTGGAATCACGTGACTAAGACTTTCAGCTCCAAATTCCGTGCTGTCGTATTTTCCCCTCAATGACTTTGAGTCCCATGGAGGGGATTTTCATCCCTGAGGATTTCTTCATATTTTTTTCATATTTCCCTTTAGAGACCAAATGATTATATCAGATTGTACCTGAGTTGAAAATGAAAGGAAGATGCCAGATTATCTCAAAACTTGATCTAGACCACTCTTCTGTGGGGCTGGAACCCAAGTGAGTGTGTCTTTGGCAATTTCCTACTTTGGCCTTTCAGAGTCCCCTTGTTCAGTTCTTGTTCTTCAGCCTAGATGATGTGTCATCCCAGCAAGGCCTGGATGAAAGGACTAAAGATAGACAATTCTTCCCACAGTAATAGCCACTTAGTACCTCCCGTGATGTTGGCAATGAGCTACTGTGCCTATACTCTATTCATACAAATTCTGAAGGGGCAGTTGCCCCTTTAAATGCAAGCAGACTGCCTGGAAAAAATAAGGAGAATCCAAAAAAATGTGGTTCACATAAATGAATTTTCTATATGCTCTGCTACATAGCACAATCCAAGGTTCTCCAGGCCTCACCAGTTAATCAGAACAGATGGATTTCGATACCCAATGACATGAAAGAAAACAAAGCAAAATGCCAAGGGAAATGTGGAAAAAAGAATTACTGTCACCATGTAGTCACACTTCGTCCACGGGACATATATTCCTCTGAATGTTGCCCACAACAAATCATCGAGACTTCTGCAAAACCTCTGTCCATGTGTTTACGGGAGTCTCCAGATGGGGACCCCTGTGCTTACGAGCAAATCCTGTCCCATTTCCCCTCCCCCCACTGCTCCACCTTTTCTCTCCAGACTCTGCAGTTTCTGACCAGGTATCAGTCGATACCACCAGCCCCCACCAACTGTCCCTCCCTTCTGTGGCTTGACATGAGGAGGCCTCAAGATGGCAAAGTTGGGGAGTGTTTTGCAAAGTGGAAGGAGATTGGAGGAGACCACTCTCTTTTATGTTACATGTGGTTACATCTGCCAAAGCAGGACTGGTCACAGTCCAATGTTTCAGAGTTTTCGGCAAACCTCTTTCTTCATTTTTACTTAAATAGCCTCCCCCTCCTCTTGCTTTCCCCACAACACTCAGGATGAAAAATAAAACCAGGGACAGACACTCAGGAGGACCCCGAAACGGCCCTCTCTTCTAATGAACAAGTGTTTCTGAGTTAAACTCATCGAACTTGGCTTTCTCCTGCCTCAGGGTCACCTCTCTCATTCCCCGTGTGTGCTCACCCCAGTGCATCAGCCATGCTGGGATTCCACCTCGGCTCACCGGGACCTGCACTGCAGTACGGAAACGCGAGACGTACTGCTAGGTTCTAGAAATGCACAGGTGGGGCAGCACCAGCTCTGTAGGGGCGGGGATCTGTTTTGCTCTTTGCTGAAGCACCAGCATCTAAAACATTGCTCACGATAATTCTTTACAGCTGAACGGCTGCATTCTGGCCTCGTACAGCAAACCATTCGCAGGGACAAAACCTTGCTTCCTGGCTCCCCGTTGCAGAGCTCGCTTAGCGGGGCCAGGAGGAATGGGGCCAAGGGGCACGCTCACCAGGTCTGTCCACACGTTGGCATGTCAGCCTTCTCTAAAACACGCCCAGCAAGCGTTCCTTGCGGGCAGCTTTGCTCGTTGCAGACAGTGAGCAGATGAAGGCTAGCTCTTTCCCTGCCGTGCTGGGCCCACGGCTGCCACCGCTGGAGCGTGTGCAACCTCGTCCAGAGCAGCGATTCCTAAGCCTTTTGCCTTACATGCCTTTTGAGAATCACAGCTCATTTCCAGGGAAAAAAAAATAGTATTGCACAGATACACAAACACAAATTTTATATAGCATTTCGAAAGACTGAAGAGGCCCCTGGAGACCCACCATATAACACTAATGGTAGAATCTGAAGCAAACCAATCTAAAAACCAAGGAGTTCTTTCCTTTCTTGTTAAGGAAATGTCCAAACATGCACAAAAACAGAGAGAAATGTCAAAGAAACCACCATCGACCCAACAGCTAGCAACATTCTGCCTTTCTTGTTTCATCCATTCCCCTCCCAATTTAAAAAATTTTTCCGTGTGCTGTAATATTTTAAAGCCAATCTGAGATAGCTCTTAATTGTGCCTGTAAAAACAATAATATGTTTGAGTGATCAGGACTTTTGTTTTTAACATAACCATGAAACCATTATAACACCCAATAAAATGAACAAGACTTCCTTCATATTATCTGGTACCCAGACTGCTTTGAATTTCTTCTGATTGTCTCAGAAATAACCATTTGACAGTGGTTTGCTTGAATCTGGATCCAAACAAGGGCCACCCATTGGATAGGGTCGATGTATTTGTAAAGGTAAGAATTCGTTTTCACCGTGTGAGTGGAGGTCAGATCAGTTGGTTATTTGATGGAGAGAGGGGTGGGAAGGCACGCATGTGGGGAGGGTCAGGCGATTGAGCTATGAAAAGCAATTTTTAGTATTCTTACTTGTTCCCATCAAATCATACAAATAAAGTTAGGTGAAAGTCCAGTTTTCTCTCTACCTCAATGGCCAGCTAAAACTATGAACCCAGTAGATCAGATTTCATGTTTCTTATCTGAATCAGTAGGTGGATACTGATAGGCTACTGCGCATTTACATTTGCTCTCGCTCTCTTTATTTTGCTTAAGTAACATAAAATACTACTGGCCATGTTAAATAGAAAATCCAATTCCTCAAATATACACTAGTCTGCTCTGTGGAAATCATGCCAAATCTTTTAGGCTCCCATTCACTCGTTGATATATTAACCCCCAAATCTAATGGGTTTACCTGCTGCCTTCCTTGTACATCCAGCGTTGATGACTGTCACTGGCTTTTTTCTCCACCAAAACCACGTCCACGCCTGAATGCAGGTCAGGACCTTGCACCCCCAAGACCAGCTGAGGAACGGCATGGCTTATAATTTGCCCATCTCTGTATTCAAACTGCTGGTGACAAAGCTTCTGCAATTTACTCCTCTTTGGAGAATGGCTGAGATAAAGAAAATCCTATTAGATGCAGAAAAATGTCCCGTGCCCTTGACGTGCTGGAGATCGCAAGTTCTGTTGGCAGGGACCCGCCGTGAACCACGTTCACTTGTAATGGTGAGGCGTGCCGTCGGGACAGCAGCCACGCGAGGTGCACTGCCGAGCTGGTGTGCAAAGTAAATGTGGAATTTATTCAGTAACAGGAATATATATTGTCCGAGAGAATATGAGGAACCCATCAGCGCAGGAAAAAGACACTCCGTTGAAGAGATCATTTAAAGAGGAAAAGGAAGTTGGAAAAGAGGGGCATGTAGAATCAACACAGAGAAAAATAAAGGAGTTCTGTCTAAATCATGATTGTTTCTCTCCTCTATCTAGCGACTCCCTGACAAACAGAATATTATTCTCCAAGTGTTTCAATACTCATAACTCACTCTCGTAATAGAAAATAACAATAGGCTACCAAGTTAATGTAAAGGAATCACTTACTAAGGATCTTAAGGGATTAAGCAAGTTTATCAACATACTAAACATCACAATGCATTGGCAATTAAATTAATTTATAAACATCTATTAAGCCCCTACTATGTGCATAGACTAATGCTAAATGTTGAAACTGTTTAATACAAACAAGCTGCTGTAAAATTAAGCAAATGTCTAAAGATGACAGAACAGTGCAAAGTACTATAGATTCCTGTCATTTCACTGGATATTGACCAGAAAATAATAACATTAAAAGGAAGAAATGCATTTTCTAATTTCTTAAAGACATCAGGGCATCTTACATGTTTATTCATAAGTTCATTCACACATTTATTCAACAAATACATGAGCTCTGTGCTCCCTTCTCAGGAGGCAAAGATGGATGAGCTTGAGCTGAAAAGACACCAATGGAAAGAAATTACATGCCACAGCTAAGATGAGAAGCATCTTCCCATCAGTACTTGCAAATGCTTCATTCCAAAACACAAAAAAAGACAAAAACGCGTCTGTTGGTGTAAATAGTTGGAAACTGTAAAGCAAACCCTTAGGAAAATTTTTGCCTCCAAGTGAGAAAATCTAAGACCAGCTGGAAATCTCTAACAGGAATTCATTGCCACTTTTTACCTGTATTTCGCCTGTGGTTCCACATTTCCAAGGAGCTCTTCCTGTATTTTCTTTGGAAAACTGTCCCCCTCCTTAAAGTGAGAAGGTTCCTGCCAGGCATACTTGAGAGGGGTGTGACAAGCCTCTATTCGGAGATGGGCCCTGGCATGTGAATCTCTGTCAAGATCCAGAAAACAGCGTAAGTCTAAGAATCCTGATTTACATTCACAGAGTTTTCTCCGAGGTGTAGCCCGGGCACCTGTAGGGTACTGGCCGACCTGTAAATCACATGTCCGTAATGGTGCCTAACACTGCAAATCCATACCTGGCTAATGCATAATTTAGATCTTTTCGTATAAAATCACAAATAAAATTCCTCAGTCACATAATAAACAGCGTTCGTCTTTATTCGCTTTACTCACAAAAAACAGACACACAAAAACGGGCCCATATATTATGTTCCAAAAAGTATAAGATTATGACTACTCGGCACTTAAGAAATTCCCAATGAACACGGAACCAGGCTCCTTGCACCCATCCTACAAGTGGGCCTTGCTCCTGTCCGGAACAGGACAGCCTGGATTACTGGGTTTCGTAGAGTTTATTCATTAGACTATGTGAAAGGAATCTTCACTAACTTAACATTTCCTCTCAATAGAGAGATCTGGGGACACTCAAATAGCCTTGGCACGTAAGTGCCAGCTTTTGATAGAGAATAATGTGCTAAAACGCTTTATCTATTTATTTTTTTATCCTCAACCGAGGACATTTTTCCATTTTTGTTCAGATAGAGTGGGAGGGAGAGAGAGGAAGAGACAGAAACATCAACGTGAAAAGGACACATCGTGAAAGGGACACATCGAGTGCCTGCCTCCCACACGACCCCAACCAGGGCCAGGGACAAATTGCAACCAAGGTACGTGGCCTTGATTGGAATCATACCCACGACTCATTGGTCCACGAGCCGGCGCTCTAACCGCTGAGCAAAACCAGCCAGGGCACTGAAACACTTTAAATAGTCGTCATTGGACTAACTGCACCTGCCTCTGGACTCTGATGAAGAGGAAGATGCGCAGAAGCATTGCCGCCACACAGATCTGTACAGGTCAAGTTCCGGGCCACTGTTCAGGCCACTCTGCCTTCCGTGGCATCATGACACGTACGAGAACGGCTCAGCTGACTCAGCATAAATGCACGGGCAACGCAGTTGCACGTTTCAATTTTCTAAATATGCACATGTGTAAATCAGGTTCTCTGGGGAGGCTCTGATCACCAAGGTCTGGTGGTAATTTGATGTAACTGTAAGCAATATCAAATTACCAAAATCTTCAGGGACGATCCCTGTGTGAGCAGAGCAGACCACGCACTTTTCCAGTGTAACAAAAGTATTACATGTGGATATGAAATTGCTGGGTAACCAGGGCTTTGCTCCGAACTGCTGCATAAGCTGCATCGCCAATGAAAAATCTCAGTAACTGTTAAAAAATAACAACAGTGCCATCTTGTGTTGAAAAATAAAACCCCCAGCTTTCCCATGAGCTCCCATTTCTTTGAGGAAAAGAGAGAAAAAAAGGGTCATTTTTAGTTTTAACACAGTCTGCAGGGTGTAAACAGTATTCTTCCTCCAAAGCCAGATGTTTCATTTTCTAACTTGGAGTTTATCTATATGCTCCTGGGTTTCCAGACAAATGAAGCACCGTCAGGGTGATTTCAAAACAGCCATTTCAAAATCCATCTTGCTTTATTAATTCATTCATTTGTCCATTCACACATACAACTAATTATTCATTAGTTAGTTGTTCATTTCTTTAACTCATGTTTCTCGAACATCTACTATATGATAGATGCAGAGTTCTAAGTGTCATAACACAGTGATAAACAAAACAGATAAGCTATCAGGGGCCTAGTGGAAAGAAGCAAGATAAGAAAATGAATAAATAAACAAGTTAAGTGCCATAAGTGGAATAAAACGATACTGTGATACAAGTTGGCTGGGGTAGGATCTACTTTAGTAACGGTCTCAGAGAAGGCTCTTCTGAGAGATGATGTTTGAGTTGAGACCTGGGAAAGAGTCAGCCATGTGAGAATCTGGAGGGAGAGCATTCTGGGCCGAGAAAGAACAAATGGAACAGCTCTGAAGCAACAGTATGTTTGTCTCATTTGAGGAACACACGGTATGACAGGCACACTGTGAGTGAGGACAAAGGTAGTCGGAGAGGAAGCTTACGACTGGGCAGGGCCTCCTGTAATGCAGGGAGGAAAAGAGCAAGCCCCCCCCCCCACCCCAGTGCCAGGCTCTGAAAGCCTTGTCTTCCATAAAGCATCAAAGCAGAGGTCAGTGCTCCCCGAGGTTCCTTTTCACTGTGCTTCTTAACATTTTATCAGAAATCTTTTCACAGAACTCAGCTATCAAAAGGTTCCTTCCAGATTTATATTCTAGTCTTTTGCTTTATAGATGTCCCTTCTTAAATCATTCTACTTCCCAAATATGTGAAAACTGCCCAACAAACAAACGTAAGAACATCTATGGAAATCTTACGGTGACTCTCTAATGTGAGATGATTTAGAATCAAGTCATCAGAAAAGGTTCAGAGAACAAATGAAAGTTAGTCTGTGAAAGAGATAACCCAGTGGACTACTGATGGTGAGCTCTGAATATTTTAAGGACTTTTAAGTAGAAGAGGAATAGGACGTAGTACAGAGATACAGATGAAGTCATAGGATGGAGATGTTCTAAATAATGATTTCAACATTAAAATGGGCTGCCTTGTGAAATAATGATCTTCCTGTTACTGGGAGTATTCAAGAAAAGACTGTATCAAAAGGGCCTGGCTGGAATGTGCAGGAGATTCCTGGATTATGTTTTGAGTGAACTCAATCGCTTTTACCTTCAGGACTCCAAGTGTTGATGAGATCTATGAATCACAACACTGTGAATCTTTGCTCTCAAAGATTTTTTTCTTTTGTCTTAGTTTCTGTTTATTTTTTTTCCCAAGTGCAATCTAGTAACTCAGAGGCTAGATGACACATGTTTTAGAAGAAGGATGAAAGGGAGTGTTGGGAAAATTTGTGGTCAGTTCCCTAACCATTGAGGTAGATACCACATAGGTCTCTTTGGGAAAGGCATTCTGGTGCCCTGTTGGTGTCAGGACTTAGGACCAGATGGCTCACTCATCAAAATGTGAAAGTTTGATCCCTAAAAGTTGATATTCTTATAATTAAGGACAGAAACAGTCTCTTTGAACATTTTATCACAATGATTATATCAATTAATTTTCACAGATATTACAATGGCAATTGATCAGCTATTTGGTTATGATTTGAAAACTCAATACTTTATGTATTCAGTAAATAATGATTAAAGTCAGTTACCCAGCTCTTCACAAAAGACACGTGACAAGAGTTTTTGCCCTCAAGGAATTCAGTTTGGTGGCTGTTTGTGTGGTAAGGGGGGTGGAAACTTGCTACCTACGATCATCGCCATGATTGATTTCAGTGATGAAAGATCGTTCCACCGGTGAGGATGGAGCAAGTCAAGGCACTCGGGGTGGAGAGAAAAGAATACGTGGCCCGGAGGCCTGCAGTCGTGCTGAATGGAGCATGCGTGTTCAGGTGACAGTGTGTAGCTGCTGAGGTGAAGGGTGGAGGTCCAGTCAGTGGCAGGAAGAAAATAGTGCAGGGTAGAGGCAGGCATGGCGGTACCCATGAGGTCAATGACTGGCCTGGACCAGGGTCAGAAAGGCTCAGGATTCCAGACTAAATTTTTTTTTTTTTCTGTCTGTATAAGTAGCCATTCAAGAACTATAGAAAAAGAGTTGTGTTTTAGAAAGACAACTGTCCATAGATGGAACTTCAGGTGAATTGGGAGGACATGATTGTGGAGATCAAGGCCAATCAGAAAGCTATTTTGGAGGTTCAGGATGATAGCTGTACATTAACATGTACCCAACCTGAAATTACATTAGGGAAGAAGCGGTCCTGAAGTTTACATTTATGGAAGCAAAACATGATGAATTCTTCAAATAAATGTCTGCAATTCTAAGATTGCAGTCTTTAAAAAATAGCAGCATTATAACAAAATTACTGAAAGTAGATCACTGTGATGGTTGAACATTGAAGCAGCAGCTCTATCCTTTTGCCAGGAAACCAATTAAATACTAGCTCTTCACCTGACATCCGTTTCACAAACTTGGCATGGGTTCCGGACTTGGGCTCTGTGCGGTTATCAAGCTAATGAGCTGAGTTCAAATACTAAGCAGGTAGCTTTTCTGGCCACACCGACTACTTACAGACTTTTACTGGAAGCACTTTCCGTTTTTAAAGCATTTTTTTGCACTTGCTCTTCCTCTGGTTCTATAATTTGCTTCTCTTCTCCGAAACTTGCTACAGGTTCACACACAGCAAGCTTGGCTCCAGACACAATGTCACACTGGACTTCTAAAACAAGAGCTGGGCAGAATGCACAAATGGCAAGGACAGGTTCGTTATGGGTGCAGAGAACTAAGAATTAGAAAGCACATGCTAAAATAAAAATGCAGACAATTTCCAGTTGTTCGATATAAGAACACATCCTAAAAGTAACTGATGGTTGCTTTTTAAACGAATACAGTGGAGCCCTGGCCGGTTTGGCTCAGCGGTTAGAGCGTCGGCCCGAAGACTGAAGAGTCACGGGTTCAATTGCAGTCAAGGACATATGTCTCAGTTGTGGTTTGTCCCAGGCCCTGGTCAGGGTTGTGCAGGAGGCAGCCAGTTGGTGTGTCTCTCTCACATCGATATTTCTCCCTTTCTCTCTCTCCCTCCCTCCCACTCTATCCTTGGGTGAGGATTTACAAAAATAAAATAAAAAGAAAACTAATACAGTGGAGGACCCTGGCCAGGTAGCTCAGTTGGTTAGAGCATTGTCCTGATACACCAAAGTTGTGGGTTCGATCCTCAGTCAGGGCACATACAAGAATCAACCAATGAATGCATAAATAAAATAGCAGTGCCCACTCTCTAAAAAAAAATCAGTAAATAAAAAGTTAAACTAATACATTGGATTTTACTTAATTTAATTTTACAGATTCTTTCCCCTTCAGAAGTTCTTAGACAAAATAGTAAGCTTTCTCAAAAATAAGGAAGTTATAGTAAATTCTAACTATGCAAATGGGCTACATTATTTAGATATATGTCTCTAAATCATTCTCTGGAGTCCCAACTCCTCCGTGAAAGTCCCCAAACCTTTGAAAGACACATGCAAAGCTTACTGTACAGTGTTCAATATATGCAGCAGGGTAATGTTTTAAGTTATATTAATACTTTTCCCTTTTTACTGTTCTACATATAGGACCTTGCTCAGGGTGCCTGAGGCAGCCTTAAGGGAAGGAGGAAGACCACGAGGCATGAGAAATGCTACCAGAGGAAATCAAAAGTACAAAGATAGTTTTGACTTTCAAGCAGAACACAGGACAATGGCCATGAAAGTCAGGATGACACTGTCATGATTTAGGATCTTTCCAAATGCCTTTAGCGCCTGTTTAGCATATCAAAGGTTTAAGCATTCTCAGGGTTGACCTGGAGAAAACCCACAATTTCTGGGCCTGGGGGGGATTTGAGTCAGAAGAAAGGAAGGCAGAGACCAGCATGGGGTGTCATGATTCCCACAGGTGTCTGAGCTATACCAGCGAAGCATTGGACACTGCGCATTTTCAGGCGCCGTATGGCAGCCTTCAACACGCCACTAATCGGAACCTGGAATTGGTTTCTGGGAGGTACGGCGTGACCCAGGGTTTGCTGAGAGCCATACTGGGACGCTTTACACAAGAGGGCGCCCAAAAGCCCTGGCCGGTTTGGCTCAGCGGTTGGAGCCTCAGCCTGCGGACCAGAGTCCCGGGTTTGGTTCCCACTAGGGGCACGTACCGAAAAAAATAAGAAAAAATTACCCGGAAGAGATGGCCCACACAAAGATCAGGGGGTCCTGTAGCAAAGACTTGCACAGATGATTACCCAATAGCAACCAGGCTTCAGGGGTCCAGGGGGACCCGAGGAGAAGCTGGGGCAGGCAGGAAGCAGCAGCCACCCAAGCACTGTCTGAGCCGAAAGAATGGACACCGCCACCCAGCCACAGACTTCAGCCAGCAGGGCCCAGAAAGCAAGAGGACCTGTGCCCCAACTTCTTTCCTTCCATCCTAGAGAGGAACTAAAGTGAGACTGGAAACTGGCAACTCTGAAAGTCCCCCCACCCCCCAAAGGGACTATGTAAATTAATGTATGGGATAAAATTTAAACCTGACTGGGCACTTGTGTTTTCCTTGATGGGGGTACATGCAGCTCCCAAAGAGACCCACTTTGTTAAAGACAAGACAGATGATGTTTTCTTTGCACAACCAAAGTGCGGTGTGAATTAAAATATGCAGCTCTGTTGAAAATAAGTATTAGTCTAAAGAACGGTAAGATGCAGGAATGAAATAAGAGCAAACCCCTTTTTTTATTTGAAAGCACTACCATCAAGTATTTTATTTTGGCTGTATACATTGAGGTAAATTATTCCCACACTTACCCTCTATCTTACGTGTACTGCAGAAAGTTTGGATTTTAGAAATATCCGATGCTAAGTTCCTCAGCAAGATTTGCTTCTTTTGATGAGCAATGGACAGGTCAGGGTTGATCCAATGTTCTCCACATGAAGCATAGACCTATCAAAGCAATGAACCTCTGATCCCATACACAATTGCTCGCAGCAGCATTAATCTCCATAGCCACAACCAAAAACAATCAAAACTTCCTACAATAGATTAGTAGTTAAACTGGCACCATGCAATAATACTCAGCAATTACAAAGGCAGAAACAGTTGATAAATGCAACTGCTTTGATGGCATTTTGCATGAGAAAAGTATGCACTTTGCATACTATCTTTGCAACTTCTTATGAATCTATAATTATTTCACAATAAAAAATGTTTTAAAATATTTTTAAAGGAAGGAGAAAAAGTAAAGAAGAAAAGAGGGAGGAAGGGAAGAAGGAAAAGAGGAGAGGGGAGTAGGTAGTTGTAAAACAGGGTGTTGCAAACTACAACTGAGACCCCAATTTGGCCCGCTGCCTGTTTTTAAATAAAGTTTTATTGGAACACAGCTATGCTCATTCATTTACATGTTGTCTGTGACTGCATTTGTGCTACAAAGGCAGAGTTTCTATAGAGAACATATGGTATGTAAATATTTACTATCTGACCCTTCACAGGAAAAGTTTGACAACCACTGATATAGATGAACTTGTAGTACATGCACCAAAATATTAAAGTGGATATTTCTAGAGACTGAGATTATGGATGATACTTTTTCTTTTTCATTTTGCTTATATGTATTCGATAAATCTCCTTAAGCAAACACATATTTCTTTGAAGTAAGAAAGAAAGAGAGAGTTTTCTATACATTGAGAAAATTCAGTAAGAGGAGAAAAGGACCCGTGCTGCCTCTTCTGAAGCCGCTCACTGATTATTAAACAAATAAACGACGACTCAGGAAGTACTCTCAAAATTTCCTTTCTGAACAACAGATTTCTTTTCTCGCTTTTCCTTACTTAATCACGCGACTATTCGTGTTTTGATCTCCACGTTGGCTGCACAGAGCAGTGACGGGTTCACTGCAGTGAAAACCTGGATCTTACAACACTCACTCCTGGCTCCGTCCGATCCTCCGACACGCGTGCGTCCCTGGTGTCCGCATCTACTTGCTTTAAATTACATGCACCTCTGTGAAACTCCTCCTGCGCTAACAGTAAATGAGCACTGCAGCAAATGCTAGCTACAGCACTAGAATTCAAAACCACATCTGCCAGCCTCCGAGAACAACAGACTCCTCCTCTCTCTCACACTGCCTCTGAGCTGGTCACTGGCCTTTCTGTGGGACACTCTCTCGAGGGGTCCTCATGCTCAGAGCCTGAACTGGCCCTGACAACGTGGTGGGAGTTTGCTTTTCTGATTGAAGAATTTCAGGCATCAGTCAAGGCAAGTTTTCTTTTCGAATTGGACACCTCCTGCTCAGCCTTCTCCAGCCCCCCGAACAGAATGTGTGAAACGGAGATGTGATTTTTTTTTTTTCCTGAAAAGGTAACCTTATCATTAAGTAACAAATCATTAAACAACTACATTTTGAAGGCCTCAAAAATGGGAGAATCTACTTCCTCCAGAGTAAGATAGAAATCACCGGCAGTTAATAATTTGGTCTCCTTCTTCATTTACAAAATGAGAGCATCCCTCTCATAGGGCTGTGATGGGCATTAAATGAGTTAATTCATAGACGGCCCTGAAAACCAGGCCTGGCACAGAGTAGGCTCTCAACAGGTAGCTGTTAGTATTACTCTCTGATGGTTGCTAAGTTAGGATAAGTCTGAGGGGAAAAAAAATGAGGGGAAAGAGGGTAAATGTTTGAAGTTTTATCTTCTATTTTGAAAACTTTTTTAACAGTATTCATATATTACTAGTTCCAGTTTCTCGTTCATGTCTTTACCAGTTCATCTCTTTGAAGGCCTTTTACGGTGAAGATTTCCTTCCCCTGTTCGTTGAACAATCTCCGAGCTGCAGAAGGTAAATTTAAAATTTCAGTACACCTGTAATGAGAGACACGAAATTACATACAGAAAACTTCCAGCAGAAAAGAGAAAAGATAAAAGGGATCAAGGACCCGGATCATTAATGACAACTCCCTCTGCAGCCTGCGTGTGTCCAGAGCTGGGCTCCGAGCCCATCAGCCTGCTTTGGAGCCCTGTTCTCCCTTTCCGAGTTCTGCACATGGGCGTTCTTCAAACTCTAGAGGTCGAAATTACTTACTTTCCAGAGTTGGTATGAGGATAATCAGTTGATTTTAAAAAGTGCTTAGTATAATGCCAGGCATGATCAATAAACAGGCAGATATATCATTATTGACTTCTTATTTCTCAAAATGCCCCACACTTTCCATTTTCTTGTGCTTCCTTCTACCAAAAACACCTTCCTTAGCTTTTTCTGTTGAAGCTCTACTCTTTCTCTGAATTCTCCAAAGTCACATTCATTGATCTTTATAGCTCTTTAATTTCTTTAGAAATAGGGATTTTTTGCTTGGTCGAACATTAAACAGTGATCCACCCCACCCCAAAACAAGCACTGTGCCAGCCCTGGGGATGTCAAGATGAATTATCCGTTTCCCTGTTCCCTGAGGAGCTCCCTCTCCAGTCAGGGGAAGAGACGGGTCAGCAACTGGATGTAATATGAAGTAGTGGGTGCTGTTGTAGGCACCTGGCCAGGACCCTGTGAGAATACAGAGGAAAATGATGAATTCCTCCAGGAAGGCGTGTCTAAGGAAGTAGCATTTGGGTTGGGCCTTGACAGATGAATAGGCGTTCATCGGGAAGGGTTATGACCTAGAGAAGTTTTTTATGGATGGAGCTGAGCCTATGGAGAGGAGGAGGAGCCAGAGGAAGCTGGAAAAGAAAACAGGAACTGATTGAAAGCGTTTAGGTTGCTAAATCAATGACGTGGCCTCTATCCCATAAACAGCAGGAAGTCATTGATGGTATTAGAGCAGAGGTGTGGTGTCATCGGCTCTGCTTTTAGAATGTTACCTGTCAGAAAGGTGGAAGGTGGACTGGAGGTGGGAGAGGCTGGGACCTAAGAGCCAGCTTAGGTCGGAGGTAGAGGCAGAATTGTGAGGAAGAGGAGGCTGAGCTAAAGGAGGGTGATGAGGCTTTTCCTAAAGACCCTGACACTGAAGAAGAAAAGTTCTCGCTAAATGTATTTCATATTAGAACATACTGTCTATAGCAGACGAATTGGATTAGACGTGACTTTCTGCTCATCAGGAAGACTTAGCTGTACAAAGGATATTTCTCAATTTTATTTCCATAGATGAGAAAAAGCAATTGAGCAGATCATTAGGCCTCCATTTCTCTGAGAGATCTTAGAAGGAAATAAACTAGTGGGAACTAGATTTCTGCTTCTCATGTCACACGTCTGGGAGCTGATGAACCAGAGAGGGTTGGGCTGCGTCTCACATCTGCACGAGTTGGCGGGATGGGGCAGGAAGGACTGTAAGAGGATTGGGCCCCAGCAACAAGATTTGCCTGATTCTCTTTCGGTACCACCCAAAGACCCAATTTCATTCTTTCTACTTTCCTCAAATCAATATCTTTTTAGGGCCAAGCAGTTCCATCGGACCTAAGAAGAGGTACCGTCATTTTCTGCTCCCATGCACATTTTAATAGCGCTGGGTTTGACGGGCTCATGTAGGTGGGTTGGAGAGTTTTGGGATAGGCCGTTTCTCTATTTCTCTAACTACCACATGTCAGACAATACAAATGGGAAGAGGACCGAAAAAAAATGGCTTTTAAGTGCTTAATAAGGAATGTGGACTCTGGAGTCACTAAACTTCTCTGAGCCTCATTTGCTCCGCTAGTAAAAGACAGATGTAGCAGTTCTTTTCTAATAGGGATTTTTACAGATTCAATGTGTGATACCTCTAAAACTCCTGGCACATAAAAATCAGCAAAATTGCTAAAATGGACCAAGCACTGCAAGCATTGCATGTCTACGTTCTCATTTAATTCTCACTTCTGAGGGCCCATTCTTCTGATGAGGAAACTGAGCCTGGTTTCTTGCTCACGGCCATATCACTGGTCATTAGGACAGCTATAATTCGAACCTAAGGATCTCTGGCTCTTTTACTCCATCACGTGGCTTCCCGAGAGGACATCACAGAATAATAAGATATCAGATCTACAGAGTGAGCAGAGAGGCTGGGATGCTAAGCCAGCTGGCCAGGATTTCTCCCTTAGTGCCAGCAAAGGCCCCAGGAATGAAGTCCTCTGACGTGCACACCAGGAGCTAGGATGGGTAACAGTGTGGCCTGCTTGGATTTAGAGTCCAGAGGAGCAGAGTCTTGTTTTTTACTCTCCTTCCTCTAACTGGAGCGGTAGAGGAGCATCAGATGGTGCTGGTCCCTGAGACTGTATTTCAATGCAACCCGGGATGCCCTGAGGGCTAAGGGCAGGGGGAGGAGCTAGGAGCCACAGCTCTGCAATGGTGGAGCCTGCCTTCCTCCATCACTGTGAGGATCCCCTCCCCTGCAGCCTCACCACGCTTTCCCTGTTATTTAAAACATTAACATAATGTACAAAAAGCTATGGGTATGTGCTTTCTCCTTTACTTTACCTTCTTGCTTTACATCTCTTCACTTTTATATCTTTCTCATATTCTCTCCTCTCTGTGTGGCCTTCCCCAACAGCTACCCCTCACCAAGTTCTCTTTCCTTCCTGGTTATAGATAAAGTGATTCTTCGATCATTTTCTTCTCTGTACAATTAAAACTGCCTTTCTGACTGTTTCAATAAGCAGACTCTCTTCCCACCAAGCTAGGAGTTTCCTGACAGCAAAGTATGTCCTCCCCTGATAAAAAAAATCTCCTGCTGAACATCTAAGACTGGTGGATACACATGCTATGAATGCAACAGATGTTGAAAGAATCAAATTCTTTCTTTCTTTCCTCTTGGCTCTTCATTCAACCATCCCGTGTGGCGAAGAGGAGGAGACGGAGAAGGGCAGTCAGTGCTTCCCCGCGGTTCTCCAGCAACGTCAGAGCAAACCCGAGATTGAGGTCAGTTCCCTCTCCTCTTAATCCAACGGTCTTTTCAATATGCCATGTTTCCTGCAACTTTAGGTATCAACAAAAATGTTCAGTTTCTGTTGTGTATTTTTTATCCTCACTCGAGGACATTTTTCTATTTTTTTGTTCAGATAGAGTGGGAGGGAGAGAGAGAAAGAGACACAGAGAGAGAAACATCGACGTGAAAGGGACACATCAAGTGGTTGCCACCCACACGACCAACCAGGGCTGGGGACACACTGCAACCGAGGTACGTGCCCTTAGCGAGAACTGAACCCGGGTCTCTCTGGACCGCAGGCTGACGCTCCAACGGTTGAGCTAAACCGGCCAGGGCTGTATCTATTATTTTTAAGTGGGCTGTCATACTGTTAGATCTTTCTTAGGCTTTGTAGATGGAAGAACCAACAATAATTTTAAAAGATCCTCAAAATGTTATGTGTAAATTGTTAATTAACTAAAAGATAGCATAATTTTCCTTAAATTCAATAAGACTGCCTCCTCATATTCAATAAGACATATTTTACCCAAAAAAATTTATAATAGGTGCTCTACCTTGAACAGTTATCAAATTTAATGAAAAGAATTTTTGTTTAGTTAGGAAAATATTGATCAAAAGAAAATTATAACATTTTATAAATAAGATATATTAGTGACATATAAAAAGTGATTTAAAGTAGTTAACTATCCTGCCCTCAATTCAAACACAAACCAACAAAACGTGCTGTAAAACTATGAAATATATTTTTTAATGGGAATAATTTGTATTTGCAGAGTTTATAGTTCAGAAGCTGGGAAAATTGCCTTGAAACTTGGGGTAAAATGTATTAATTATCAGTGGTACCGTGAACTCACATAGTTGATATATTTCACAGATTAAAAACTCTAAAATTATTATAGTAACAAATGCTTTCTCATGTCGGTACATATGTATTTTGTGTTCTGCATAGAACATGATCCTTCCGGCATTTGAATGGAAAACACCATTGCATTCAGGATAGTAAGTATTTACCTTTCCAAAAGCTGATGCAATTCATTCTGCTTTGTTTCTGTTTCAGAATATTTAGAGACATTGTTTTTCACATTCTCTTTCATTTCAGTGCCAACATTTCTGAAACAAATGATCCAAGATTTGATTGATATGTCAGTATGTATTGCCAATTATCTTTTAACTTGTTTAAATATGTGAAAAAGTCATGTATTAATTTATCATAATTTTCCCTAAAGTAATTTGTCTTTCTTTGAAAAGTAGAGTTTCAAAAACTATCACAATTAAATATTAAACTTCATGAACATTTATACTATGAGCAATTTATATAGGAAAATACAATTTCAGTATTTTAATCCTCTTCTGAAATGTGAATTTATCATGCTTAAAGAAAATTCAGAGATGATATTTATTTTTCCTGGGATGTTTTATTCATATCGTTTTCATATTCATATGTTTATTCATATATTATAGGCAATCAATTCAAACCTAAAATTTGTTTAACTGAAAAACACATAATGATGATCATAGAAAAAGGATGCTTAATTGGAATATACATGTCTTCAAACTTTCAAGTTAGAAAACTATTCTGTGTATTTTTTCAATTTCTACATTTTATTAAATGAAAAAAATAGTGACCAAATATAGTTGCTCATTCATTCATTTATTAAAAAGAGTAATCAAATATAATTAACCATTACTTCATTCATTCATTTGTTTCTTAAGCACTGATTTAAGGCCTATTGTGTTCCCTAAATCATGTGGCGAATAAAGTGACTTAATAGTCGATTGACCAGGACACAATGCCCATGGCCACACTGTAGCAGACAGCACACACGTGGATGACTTGCACGTTATCCGGGTTCTCTGTCTGCTGAATGGGGACATACGTGGAAAATCATACAGGGTGATAGGAGCTCTGGTGGTGGAAAGCAAGAAAGTACATAGAAGCTACAGCTAACTCAGGGATGGGGAGGGAAGTGTTGAATTCAGAGTCAACACCAAGCAATGAAGTCCAAATGTGTCCCCAGAAGACCTTTATTACTGAGGTATATGGGGGGTGTTGGGGGGTGGAGAGCATTTAAGAGTAGACATTGGGGGGAATGTTGATAACATGCAGCTAGAGAAATGTGCAGGGACAGGCCACAAAAGCCATAAATCTGTACGGAGGAGTTTGAGTGAGTCCAGGATTACAATTTACTAATAATTTACTCATTGAAATGATCAAAAACATAAAGTTTTACTTTATAGCTTCAAATTGAGCCTTTCCTCTTACAATTTCTTAAACTATCACTTATAAAATTATATTTATTCAGCTTTGTTTACAGTTCTGAGAGATGAAACTCACCTGTGGCACAGAAATCACAATGGTCTTAATTTGTGTAAATTTGACAGCCATTATCAAGACTATTTGACAAGACTTTGTTACTCATTAAGATAACCATGAACTAAGTGAAAGCCCCTCCAACTGTCAAGAGTAAATTATTAAAGAACTAAAGGATAGCATGCTATCAAAGCAGGATTTGGTTAAAATGAATCTATATTTCATCACTCTGACCTGATTGTAAAGACACTAAGTAGCCCAACCCTCTTTCTTCCTATAAGTAAGTTTCAGGTTAATGCAAGCAGTTTACCCCTACATGTCATTTGCATGTATTTATTCTGGAAGAGAAGGTATCTGCCTTGAATATGTTAAAAGTGGCACAGCAGGGCTTCCCCCTTGCACAGCGCTGGGGTGCCACCCGAGCTGGGCGGCACAGCCTCCCTGTAATGTCAGCGAAATCTCCTTCCATTCAATCTCTCTGTTACCAGGACTTACAGCTCTGGGGGAAATGCTGTTGATGCTCCTATAGAAAACTTTCTGAATCAGCCAAGAAAAATTAAATTATATTTGGTAGAGTTTTAGAGTCAAGTGTATGCCAGTGTATTTTAATTATTTGGAAGTAATTAACTCATGTAGTGAACAAAGTGAACATTTGATTAGCCAGGACACACTGTTCCATGAACATAGACAGCACAGAGTTTCACTAAGAATAGCTGTCCAAATGAATACATTTCTCAAATTATATTTGGATTACCTTATTGAACCATGCATTATAAAACGTTAATGAGAAAAGACAAAATCTGTATATAGTTTTGAACCATGAAGATATAGAATAAGGAAAAATAAATGTTGGAAAAGACAGAAATTATTTGTTAAGTTTGAATGCTAAAATAAGTCATATACTACTTTAAGGGCATTACCCTCACATTTTACATCTAGTAGAATGAGCTAATTATGAAATGTATGCGTCAAAGATTTCAATTTCAGGCTTGACTTTACTTTGGAGATTAATTTTTTACTTTATCATCTTTACAAGGCAGTTCAGTGGACAGCGATCTGAATGTTACTCATTGTTCAGCGATGTATGAAGTATATTTAATCAATGTGAAGAAAGTTATATTAAACTATTATCAGCAGCCTCAAATATTCTAAACATCTCAAAAGAAAGGTCAAGAGGTAATATCACTGCTAATCATATGAGAAACAATGTGTTTAACTCATTCTGTATTTCAGAGCTTTGCACTGATCTATGATTCCTTTTGTCATAAAATGTAAAGAAAATAGAGCAGGTGATTTTTCTTCAATGCTGGAGAAATACTGGCTGTTTGGGAAGATTTTATTCAAATCTCCTACCATAAGCTAAAGCACAGATAGATGCTTTTCTATGATGAACTTTTAAAACGTTATTCCAAGTCAAGAATATAAAATTATATAAAGTTATATTTTGAGAACTATATTTACTTGTTAAATATGCCAAAGGTATAAAGGTTAAAAATTGCATATAATAATGACTTTAATAACGAACTGTAAAATTATATTTAAGAAGCAATTTATGAGCCCAGTTTTAAAATACATTAACAAAACTCAAGCAAAAAAAAAAATGTTGATTCAAAATACACATTGATAGAAATTTTTTCAGAACTGCTGATTTCTAATTCATTACTTTATGCCATGCCGAGCCTAAATCCAGAGTTCAAATATTTCCTGACTTAGAAACTAAATGAATCTTAGTATCAGTTTTCATCTCCAAATATCAACATGGGCACCCTTTTCAAAAAATAAACACAGAATTCTCTCAGGAAAACATCCATAATCAAGAAGACCAAAATCTGTAGAAATTAGGAAGTATGTTTAGTGAGAAAGATGAACAAGTCCTTACTGCAGTTTTTGTCTTTGTCTAGGGGAGATGTCTGGACTGGTTACAACAAGGGCTCTGTTTTTATTCTTGTCTCCATTCCGCAGAACTCGGAGTCTCATGGGGATGCTCTGCCCAGGTGACCTACACACGGGTTTCTTCAGGGAGGGGCTGTTTGGAATAAGCAGTCCTTCTATTGGCCACTCGAACTCCTTCAGAAAGAAGTGACAAAAAATTTGACAATAAACAAGAAGAGTTGCTTCTGGATACAAAATAAACAAACAAACAAACAAAACAATGTAACACACTGCTGATATCTTTAATCTTTCATTCATTCATCAAACATGTATTGGGCACCTAAGATGTTCCAGACAAGTCTAAAGTTTTATTTGAATAAAGAGGAAGGATAGTAATTTTTTAAGTGTATGTAAAACCTGTGTTGTATTACAACATGGAAGATTTATTCCCTTCCAGAGAAACATCGTCCTAGAAAAATAGAACTGAATTAACTTGGAATGTTTTCCTTCATGTGTAAAATACCTTTAATATGAGGAAAGTAAGAATGTGTGAAAAGTGGTTTTACAACCTGAAATAAGGGGGATCAAGGATGATGTTAGGCAGGTCCAAGTTCATTCTTTCTTTTTATTTTTAACTCCTCACCTGAGGATATTATTCCATTTCTCTTCAGATAGAGTGGGAGGGAGGGGGAGAGAGAGAGAGAGAGAGAGAGAGAGAGAGACATCAATGTGAGAGAGACACATTGATTGGTTGCCTCAAGCACGACCCTGAGCTGGGCCAGGGACTGAACTGAAACAGAGGTACATGCCCTTTTCCAGAATCGAACCCCAGACTCTTTGGCCTTAGGGCCATCGTTCTAACTGCTGAGCCAAAAGGCTAGGGCATCTTTCTTTCTTTTTCTTTTCTATCTGAATAAACAATTGTCCTGGCAGCAATTAATTCCCTATTAATCTGCAGTAATCACCTTGTAAAATATCACAATTCCATATAAGTATGGGTCCAGTTTCTGTGTGTTTTGTTCTCTTCAATTTGTCAATTTTTCTGCCCTAGTATATACCGTGCTGCCGTTGTTATATCTGGTAAGTCTTGATGTTTGGGAGGGCAAATACCCCACCTTGCTATTCTTTGGGAATTGTCTCTCTTTGGCCCTTTGCTATTGCAGGTACATTCAAGAATCAGTTTGGTTCGTTTTAAAAAGCCTGTTTGGGATATACATGCTCTGCCGCAGGTTAAGTAATTTCCTGTTAATCCCATTTTGTTAAGGTTTGTTTTCTGGAATGCATGTTGGATAATGAGCTTTTTTTCCTGCATTTATTGAAATGTGCTCATTTGATTATCTACCTTCTCATCAGCTATGTGTTAATTATATTAATTGAGTTTTTAAATTTTAAACTAAACTTGCATTTTTGAAGCAATCAAAATTGGTCACAATGTATTATCTTTTTAGTAGATTACTGGATTCAATTTGCTGATATTTTATTTAGGATTTTGCATGTACATTCATAAATGAAATTCAGTGTAATTTTCTTATACAATCCTCATCAAAATTTAGTATCAAGTTTATCCTAGCTTCATGAAATGAGTTGGAAGTCTTGCTTCTTTTACAATATCCTGAAATATTTGTTTCTTTCATGTTTAGTAGAATTTGCCAATAAAACTATTTGGTCATGGTGTACTCCCTGTGGGGAGATTTTAACTACTGATTCTACTTCTTCTATAATTATTGGACTATTCAGGCTTTCAATTCCTTCTTTATCTCATTTTGTTAAATTACTTTTGTCCAGGAATTTGATTATTTTATTTATTTAAATTATTATCATGAAGTTACTTATAATATCCTTGTATTATATTTTAAATCTCTTGGCATCTATACTTAGATTTTTCCTTCATTCCTAATATTTCTTTACCTTTACTCTTTTTTTGTTAATCAGTTGAGCCAGGTATATCCTTTTTATTAATACTTTAAAAGACACAATTTTGACTTCGTTGATTCTGGTTCATATGTATCAATTTTTCCTCTTATTATTTTTTTCTTTTAATTCTTTGAGCTCATTTTGCTATTATTTTCCTAACTTCTCAAGTTGGATTCAATCTCATTAATTTTTAACCTCTTCTTTTTCAGTATAAGTATTTAAGGTTATACATTTCCTTCAAGTATGCTTTATCCACATCCCACACATTTTACTTTGGTTCTAGATATTTCCTTTAAAATTTTTCATTATGATTTCTTCATTGTCCTATGAGTTAGTTAAAATATCTTTAAAAATTTCCCAATATAAGATCTTTTCTAATTATTTATATACTTATTTGTAAATTAACGACAAGCAAAACCTGCTTCCACTTTCAAAACATCACGGACCCAGCCACTGTTCATCACCTCCGCTCCCACTACCCAGAGATGGCAAAAGCCTTCTGTTTATTCCTGATTCTACCTTAGCCCCCCTTTGCCCTCTTATCCTAATGAATGTACCACCTGTCTGCTCCCAACCGTCCAGGGGCTGCCCACCTCAGAGTAGGAGCCACAGGTCTTCAATAGCCCGAGCTCCGTGTGATCTGCACCCCATCTTTTCTCTCTCCATTACCTCGGGCTGCTGTCCCCCCACTCACACTGCTGCTGTCATTCCTCATAAGCATAGTCTCAGGCTCTCTGCATGTCCCTGGCATGTTTCCTGGATTTGTTTGTTCTTCAGGTCTTTGACGCAAATATGACCTTAAAGAAACCTTCCCAGTTCAATGGGAAATTTCCAAACCCTGCCCTGTCCCACGCTCTAATATTCCCTCTCCCCTACTCCTGCTTCTGCTCTCTCCTTGTCATGGGCTAACATTCATGAGAACATCTTGTGAATGGCCAAGAGCTTGGGCTCTGGACCCAGACTTCCTGCGACTGAGTCTCTGACCCACAACTGGGTGCATGACCTTGGGCAGACCTTTGACCAAAGAGCGACAGAAGCTATGGATATATTCTTCCCGCTTTCTCTTCCGGGAGAGGCTCTCCTAAGAACACTGCTGAAATGGCTCCTTGGAGGACAGCTTGATGACACAGTCTCACATTGGCCCTCCTTCCCCGCTTGTCCCTTCCTGTCGCTCCCTGGGACTGTGGTTCCTAAGAAAGGAGCAGCACATCAGCCATTTGCCTCAAGCTCCGCTTTCTGAGGAGCCCAAGCAAACACCACAATCGCATGAACTAGATGTGGAAGAAGTTTCCTAAAGGGGATGTGGGTACAAAGACCCGGAGAAGGGGCGAGTCGTGCTGAGCAGGCCCAAAGCTGAGCCCAGCACCACAGAGGGGGTCCGAGGGTCCGGGCGGCAGAGACAGCGATCGTGTGGGTGGGGAGATGTGCTGGCCAAGTGCACCTGGTCTTAGTTTACGGACGCGGAGAACATTTTTTTAAAAGCTAGGACAAAAGGGAATAATTTACTAACTTATATTCCCTTGAAAAACGTGTTCAAGTCTTGCAGTTATACTGAACAATCACGCAGTTTAGGAAACTGCATTTTGAATATATTATAAACAATATCTGAAAGTTGTGCAGATTAAATATTTTGAAACAGTATCTAATTATAATGCTCTAATTTGTGAGATGAATAAGTAAATAACATTCATTGTGTGTAACTAGGGGGAAAACAGTATGAATAAATGTTTAAAAACCATGAGTACAGTGTCAGTCTAATGTTTTTCCATATATATATATATATATTTTTTTTTAACCTCATCCAAGGACATTTTTTGTTCAGACAGAGTGGGAGGGAGAGAGAGGAAGAGAGAGAGAGAGAGAGAGAGAGAGAAACATCGACATGAAGGGACACATCAAGTGGCTGCCACCTGCACGACCCAACTAGGGCAGGGGACAAACTGCAACCGAGGTACGCGCCCTTAGCGGGAACCAAACCCGGGACTCTCGGGACCGCAGGCCGACGCTCTAACTGCTGAGCCAAACTGGCCAGGGCTTTCTTTTATATTTTTAATATAAATATACATGCATTCATAATAGTGGTATACAATGAGGTTAGCTTATCACACTTCTAAATGAGCAAATTTGAATTAATGAAGTTTTATTGTATTCCTGACCTTCACTGAGAACCTGTTGTGCGTATGGAATTGAAACACAAAGGCAGACAGTGTTTATGTAGGTATGTGTCTATTATTATGAATGGAGCAGCAGGGGGTCGCTTTCCCTCACTACTGTTACCGAGAAGAAACACTAGAGGTTATGAAAAGGGAGTGCGTGGTGTGTTTTGAAGCTTTCCTAGTGTATAAAGGTTACACTTACTATGACAAGAGGAGTGGGATTCATAACTCTTCAAGAACTAATTTTGGGATTGACTCGTGACTCTTCTACAACAAAGATATTAAGCAATTCTGAGCAAATCAACATTTTAGACAAACTCACGAAGCGAGGGTTGGATAAGTGATAGAGATAGAGGAAAGCAGTCTTCTCATTAAAAAACAACTCACATGGAATGAAGCCCTTCTTTCCTTCTGAACCATGGAAGGAAAAAGCAAGAGAAACGAGTTTTTTTTTCTTAAAACTAGTCTGTGAGACCTGCCAGTTCATATAGTTAAGATATAAAACTAAGACTCTTTTTTCGAATTCCCTGAGCATACTATAATTCCGATGCACCATCAGAAGTGTGCTGCCTCGCCTCCCAGTTGGTTTTAGATCCTTTCTCTTTCTGAACCTGACTGCTGACAAGAGGTACCCGTGCGGGCCCGACTTCTGCCCCTGCAGCGCCGACTCCAGCGGGCTCCCTGCTCTCCACTGGACCGAGAAGCCCAAGGGTCTCTTAACGTAAGGCATCGCAGAAACCCAGCCAAAGAGGCAAAAAATCCTCATGGGTTTCAACCTTCCCAAGTGTATGTGAAACTCTTAGGCAGATTGGCCTTCCTTCATCTGTTTACTGTTAATAAACTAATAGAGTTAATAAACTAATAGATTCTTTAAGTTTCTCTCTTTAGCCTTCCTACATATCCCTTTTTCCACTTTATAATTATAGTTCATTATCATCATCTCTTTTTTTTATTTTTATCCTCACTCGAGGACATTTTTGCATTTATCTTGCATTTATCTTCAGAGCGGGAAGGAGAGAGGGAGGAAGAGAGAAAGGGAAGCACAGAGAAGCATCGATGTGAAAGGGACACAGTGAGTGGCTGCCACCCACACGAACCCAACTGGGGCCTGGGACAAACTGCAACAGAGGTACGTGCCCTTAGCGGGAACTGAACCCGGGACTCTCTGGTCCGCAGGCTGACGCTCTAACCGCTGAGCCAAACTGGCCAGGGCAATTATCATCATCTCTTAACAGGTTAATAAAATGTGTGCTTTCAATTTTCTTTCTTTCTTTTTTTTTTTAACATGTGCCACTCCAAATGGATATATTTTAATTTAGAAAATTTAAAATCACTTTTAAGAGGCTCATTCCAAAATTTTAAGCCTCTTTAGACTCACTTTTAGTACTGATTTTATTCCAGAATACAAAAACCCATTGCTCCTTTCTATTAAGTGGTTAGAAGTAGAACGTCTCAATTTACAGCCTTTCTCCCAAAAGGTGAGAAAATAATTTGAGTTCCTGGAAATTATTCCAGTGACCTTCATCATGAAATAAACCAAAATAATTAATTCATCTTGTTTTTAGAAGATTCTGACATTTTAAAAATACTAATATCTAAGACATAAAAAGTGCTATTCGCTCATAAAACAGTATCAACTATCTTTTAGGATGAACAGTATTTAACAGAAATAACAGCATAAAATCAGTTCTCAGATCAGCTGTCACCACCAGGAGGTAGTTTGGTATTAATGTAGTCGGAGTCATCACAAAAATAATTCCCATTGTCCATATTTCCCTAATCTCCCCTTGGTTTTCACTGAGAAGTTCTTCTCAAGGAATGACAGAAGAATTTGAGTCTCACAGGATACTGTTTCTTAGATGGTTTTCTTAGATTCAATATTTGGACTTAATTTTCAGGCTCATTCCATCAGCCTGGCTGACCTTCCTCAGAGTGACCTTACAACTGAATGAACTGGCTCAACAAATAGCCTTGATTTTTGGGACCCCAAACTTTTTATATGAGTTTCTTCTTTATCCCTTCTTTGTCCTCTATTCACCAAGTCTGCCTTCTTCCAGTTCCTTCCCGTTTTTTGATACACAGCCTATACAGCTCAAACTGTGCAAAAAATTTATTTTTTAAAAAGTAAATGTCAAAAGAAACCTGGTTAATTTAGCTTTCTAATGGTAGAGACCCTGTCTATCTCCAATGAATTGATAGAACAACAGAATTGATTAGTCGCTTATAACTAACAACTGCAAATCAAAAGCTGCATGGAAATTTTTATAAACGTTGACTGGGCCCTAAAACTTTAGTCCCAACAACCACGTCTTATACTGAGCAATACAACCTCATTAAGTTGGCCACTGGGAAGGACTGGCCACATGTAGGTAAGCTTGTTCCAGAGAGGATTTTCAACTTTGGAGTGTTTCCACTGGCCCGGCTTACTGGTCCCGGCATGTTTTATGGCCCACCTAAAATAAAATAAAAGACAAAATAAATTTAGCAAGGTTAACTATCACTTCAAAATATTTATTGAGTACTTTTTATGAAGTAGGCAAAGAATTAAAAACCTAAATCTGATAGTTTACTGTGTACAAGAGACACAAATAAAAGTAATATTCAAATAAAATAACTATTTTAAAATCAGGGAAAATTGGCAATGTTATAACTGACAGTGGAATTTGAGACAAAGGCAAATTAGAATAACAAAGTCATTTTATAATAACTATGACATAACTAACAATGCTAACAGAAAAAAAATCAAGGAAAATGTTTTAGACATTCAAAGAGAAACTGAATAGACAACATCTACTAGGCAATTTTTTTTTATTTTTTATGTATTTATTTATTTTTGTGGCACGTGCCCCTAGCGGGAACCAAACCCGGGACTCTCTGGTCTGCAGGCCGATGCTCAACCGCTGAGCCACACTGGCCAGGGCTAGGCAAATTTTTTAAAGTAAGTCATTAGGATATAAAATATCTGACTTTTATAATTAACAAATGTAAATATGACTATTTTTATATACCTCGTAGTCTCTTAAAAGAAAATACATCTTTCTCAACAATTCTTAGAACATTTGTAATATTTGCCACAAACAAAGTAAACTTCAATACCATTAGTTATAAAATGAACATTGAGCCCAGCTGGTGTGGCTCAGTGGTTGAACGTCAACCCATGCACAGGAGGTTGCCGGTTGGATTCCTGGTCAGGGCACGTGCCCAGGTTGTGGGTTCGATTCCCAATGAGGGGCATGCAGGAGGTGGCCAATCGATGCTCTCTCTCATCGATGTTTCTATCTCTCTCTCCCTCTTCCTTCCTCTCTCTAAAATCAATAAAGGGAAAAAAATTTTTAAAAAAATGAAAATCGAACAAGCCTGTCTTTGTGGCAAATTATAGAATATAATTAGATATAAATAAAAGTTTAAAATTTTAATCATAAGATAATTTTAAAAACACATTCTCCCTCCCCAAATACTATTATACCACATAGGAAAACAAACAAAAAAACATGATCTATACCTATTTAGAAAGCAACAAATGTACCAATCATGAAAACTGAAAAGATACATCTAGAATTATAGTCAAAAGTAATACATTCATAATGTTAAATGCTTATTTATTAAGAACTAGTAAAGGAAAATTAATAAAGCATTCAACTTGATTTATTTTAAATCTGTCTATATATAATTATCCCATGGAAAACAGATGAAAGAAAATAATAAATATTCAAAGAGAAATAAACAATTTAGAAAACAGAACTAGAATGGTTTAAGAAAATGTTTTTATTTATTTATTTATTTATTTTTAATTTATTTTATTTATTTTTTATTGATTAATTTTTGTTACAGATGATTCTCCTTTATCCCCCCACTGATTCCCCCCTCCCCCTCCCCTCCCTGCCCCTTCCCCAGATTGTTGTCCATGAATGTTTTTATTTTTTAAATTTATTATTGATACAGATGTTTCTCGTTTTTACCCCCATTGACACCCTCCTCCCTATCTCCCCCACTCTGTCCCCAGCTTTGTTGTCTATGTCCATCAGTTATGCACACATGCATATAAGTTCTGTGGTTTATCCCTTCCCTGCCCCACCCCTCTTCTGAGGATTGTCAGTCTGTACCCTACCTCTATGGTTCTGGGTCTAGTTTGTTCATCAGTTTGTTTAGTTCATTATATTTCAGCAATACGTGAGATCATGTGATATTTTTCTTTCTCTGTTTGGCTTGTTTTGCTTAGGATGATACTTTCCAGGTCCTTCCATGTCATCTCAAAGGAAAAGAGATCTTTCTTTCTTACAGCTGCATAATCCTCCTTGTGTATATGTACCACAGCTTTTTTATCCACTCATGTACTGATGGACACTTGGGCTGTTTCCAGATCTTAGCTGTTGTAAATAGTGCTGCTATGAACATGGGGGTACATATATTCTTTCTGATTGGTGTTTCAGGCTTCTTAGGATATATTCCCAGAAGTGGGATCACTGGGTCAAATGGCAGTTCAATTTTTAATTTTTTGAGGTAACACCATATTATTTTCCATAGTGGCTGCACCAGTCTGCATTCCCACCAGCAGTGTACTAGAGTCCCCTTTTCTCCACACCCTCGCCGACACTTGTTGTTTGATGATTTGTTGATGGAGGCCATTCTGACAGGTGTGAGGTGATACCTCATTGTTGTTTTATTTTGTGTCTCTCTGATGATTAGTGATGTTGAGCATTTTTTCATATGTCTCTTGGCCATTTGTATGTCCTGTTTGGAGAGGTGTCTCTTTAGGTCCTCTGCCCATTTTTTAATTGGGTTCTTGGTCTTCCTTTTGTTGAGTTGTATGAGTACTCTATATATTTTGGAAATTAACCCCTTATCTGATGTATCATTGGCAATTATGCTCTCCCATAGAGTGGGCTCCCTTTCCATTTTGAGAGGAAATGTTTTTGATAAATAAAATAGGAAATCTTTTGCATATAAATCCAGATTAATAAAAATATAATATAAATCAAATAGAAAAATTGAACTAAATATTTAGCACAGAGATTAAGAGTATATTGTGCATGTGTATGTTAATCAATATAAAATTTATGATAAAAATGAGTATTTTAAAAAAATATCTCATAGATTTATGCCCTGGCCAGTTTGGTTCAGCGGTTAGCGTGTCAGCCTGCGGTCCAGAGAGATCTGGGTTTGGTTCCCGCTGAGGGCATGTACCTTGGTTGCAGTTTGTCCCCGGCCCTGGTTGGGTCGTGCAGGTGGCAGCCACTCAATGTGTCCCTTTCATGTGGATGTTTCTCTCTCTCCCCCCCCCTCTCTCTCCCACTCTATCTGAACAAAAAATGGAAAAATGTCCTCAGGTGAGGATAAAAAAAAATCTCATAGGTTTTAAAATATAAAACAGAAAACATGTTCTTGCTCATATAACTTCACAGGTCATGGAATAGATAATTTTCATGCTATATAAAATATTCTAGACCATAAAGATATAAAAAATTAGCTAATTCATTTCATGACTTTATAATAAAGTCAGTTACTGGTAACCGAAGAAGTAATACAGTAATCTTACTTAATAATTAAAAATGTAAAATGTCTAAATCAATATTAGCCAATAAAATGTAACACTATGGCAAGAGAATAATCACTATAGTTAAGTAATGCTGAGCCTAGAAATAAAATGATGAATATTTATTAATACAATAAATTACTGATCAGTGAATGAGAACACAGGAGCAGTCTATCACCCATAACTTCGTACCACACATGATGGTCATCTGGGCCTGAAGGTTTTCTGAGATTGCTCAACCTCATCAGAACCACCTGCAGTACTCAAGTTCTTGTTCAAGGGCCTGTGTTTCCCATAAACTTGCTGAAACTCCTCGCGCCTCTGCACCAAGAGGTGGTGGTGGCGGGAGAGACCTGCTCTTTCATAACATAAAACCTGTCTCCTGCTACTGCAGCGCCAGCTGTGCTCGGACTACGGCCAACACTTCTGCTTGTACCGAGATCCTTATCCTCTCTCACCTAGAAGTATTCATTTTCCTGCTTGTCTGGGTCAGCTTGACATCTTAAAGAAAACTTTACCCACCACACCCACCTCCAGCCACCACCTTATTTCTTCGTGTCCTTTCACAGTAAATTCCTTAAAAGACGCATCTCTTCTTCTCCTCCCTTTTTCCTCATAACCAATTCAAATTAGATTTTCATCTTTGAAACTCCAATGAAACTGAGCCATCGAGTTTTATTTATTTATTTATCTTCTTTATTGATTTGAGGGAGAGAGGGAGGAGGTGAGAGATAGAAACATCGATGAGCGAGAACATCGATTGGCCGCCTCCTGCGTGCCCCCCACTGGGGATCAGGCCCACAACCTGGGCATGTGCCCTGACCAGGAATCGAACCTCTTGATGCATGAGTCGATGCTCAGCCACTGAGCCACACTGGCTGGGCAAGCCATCAGATTTTAATATTACCAAAATCGAAGGTCATTTCTCCAGACTGAACTAACAGCAGTGCCTAAGAAACGATCATTCTCTCTCTCTCTCTTAAAACACTTCCTTGACTTCACTTGACCTCCGTGAAACCATCTCCTCGATCTCCCCCACGTGAGTAACCAAAATTGTTCGTCTCCTCTTGTGTGCCAGAGGATCTGAAATAGATGCTATGAAATCCAGGGCCTGCCACATCAGTGGAGTTTTCAGGTGTCCAGTGGTCTGATGCATGCAGAGAGATTACTGTAAGTAAAGGACAGGGTGTTGATGAATAGATCCATCCTTCTGGTTGCAGTGCCTATGTAACTTCAACCCATCGGGGTGTCTTTAAAAGGAACTGGTCAAGTTCAACTTGCACTGTTAATAAACATTCACACAGAGCAAAGGCCATTAGACTGCAGAGTTCCAGCACAGCATGAGCTTTTATGCAAAAGCAACAGACCTCTTAATATTCTGTTTTATAAATGAAGAGCTGACAGGCCCTTAACTGCAATGGCACCAGCAGACCCAGCTGTAAAGACTGTACCTGTGCATAACATCAGTTAGGACTTTGCAGAATCCAGGGGATTCCTGGAGTCTTAATTCCTGAAAGCCAGCACTAGGTGGAGACAGTGATTCGTGCAAGGCTGGCCCCTCGAGAGCATTTCTATTTCATATGTTCCATTCTTCTCTTCAGTGTGCAAAAGGGTGCTGTCAAATAATTGGTGTCTTTAATAGAAACATTTTATAAAACAAAATATTTTGTGTTTTAGAAGGACCTACTTAAAAACATGTGTATACACACACTCTATAAGGCAGACAAATAAGGTTTAAAAGCAAGTTTATTTATTTAACACAATGTCTTTATTAACCCTGCTTTCCCATTAAAGGTAAAATTCTACTTGTGATACTTTATGAGTATCTACTCCCATGGACAGAGTAGGACTGATGTTAAAATATCCTCCTAGCCCTGGCCGGTTTGGCTCAGTGGTGAGAGCGTCGGCCTGTGATCTAGAGACACCTGGGTTCAGTTCCTGCTAAGGGCACGTACCTCGATTGCAGTTTGTCCCCGGCCCTGGTTGGGTCGTGTGGGTGGCAGCCACTCGATGTGTCCCTTTCACGTCGATGTTTCTCTCTCTCTCTCTTCCTCTCTTCCTCTCTCTCCTTCCCTCTCTATCTGAACAAAAAAAAAATGAAAAAAATGTCCTTAGGTGAAGATAAAAAAAAAAAATCCTCCTAGATATATTGGAACCTAAAAGATAAAAGAATTAAGATAATTCTACAATATTTTGATTGACAGATACATACCTCGTCCCTCAAAAACTAAGTCTGGCATTGACCCTGTCAATTTCAGTCTGAGTAATGGAGTCATGGATCCGCCAGCGTGCTCTGTTCAATCACTCTTACACAGGAATGGCAAACAAAATGTTTCAGATCATGCTTTTGGAGTCCCGTGCCTTTGGTGGAACTTTGGCGTGTGGCAGGCTCTGAGAAATTGTGTGAGACTGCATGCACTGTGACAGAAAGGTAATATTTTGCAGCCTTGGAAATCAATAGTACAATAAAAACAAATCTAAATGTGTCACAGTTGAAGAAATAGTGTCTTTTTTTCATATTATATCATGGCACAATTGTATTGTTTTCAACTATGTAATGAACATAGTAATAAAATATGATATGATATGATATGATATGATATGATATGATATGATATATAATTTGGATATGATATAGTAAATTATAAATATTCTGGCAAAGTCAAACTTAAATCAGCAGTGTCTAACAACCATGCACGTAGCAATTAGATTTACATCCCACAGCTGTCAAAGAAACTCTTTTTGCATTACACTACGACCTATTTATTCATTTTAACTGGTTACTTTTTGTTTTGTTTTTAAGGTTATCTCAGATTAGCCCACGTAGAAATCATTTGTAATTAATTTAAAATTGCACAGAAATTTAAAGTTCCTCAGAAATGGTGAAAGCATATTATTCATACAGAGCAATAATACATTCCATACATTTATTTGGATAGAAATCACTTTATAAGACCAACTCTAAGTACTTCATCTCTGAAAAACAGAAAGAAACAAAAGGACAGGAGAAAGGAATGGGCCAACTGTAAAAATAACAATAATATACAAACTATCAACTTCAGTGGGATTTAATCACACCCAACAGGTTCCCATGGATTTAAACTGTTTTGAATCTTTCTAAAGGCCTAGTCCTGTCGACAGGGAAGAAATCATTCCAAACCAGGAACTTCACACATAGGCTAATCTTAGACACCATTGTAAGGGTTAAAGAGCTCCATACATAGCAGGGAACCTGGACCCATCAAATATCACTCTCCAGTCTTTTACCAGGGTACCACTATATGAAATATGTCAGGCTACATTTATTTTGCAGTTTACACTGAATATTAAAAACAAATGTAATCGTTTATGTAAATAATTATTTTTAACATTTAAACTTTAAATAACTTGACCCAGCAGAAACAAGACACTGAAGACTGCGGTGTTATTCATTTACAAGCCCAAATTCACAAGGATCAGGCAACTTCTGCATATTAAATATTATTCTACTTTATTCCTGGAATATTTTGTACAAACTAATGCATACACTTGGAATTTGTTCTTCTGTTTTATATAGTCCCATTTGCCCATCTCTTTATATTATTTTGACAACAGCAAATTACTTAAGAGAGAGCCTGGATTTTATTTTATTTCTTTATTTTATTTTATTCTATTATTTTATTTTACTTTGAGAGAGAGAGAAAGAAAGAGAGAGAGAGAGAGAGAGAGAGAGAGAGAGAGAGAGAGAAGGGACGGAGGGAGAGATCTATTTGTTGCTCCATGTATTTATGCATTCATTGGTTGCTTCTTGTATGTGTCTTGACTGGGTATCGAACCTGCAACCTTGGCATGTCGGGACAAGGCTCTTAAACAACTGAGCTACTCAGCCAGGGCAGAGCCTGGATTTTAATGAAAACTAAAGGCTAAAAGGGAGCACTCTATGAACATATTTCCATCTTGTGTAACTGGGGATTTCTGAAAGTAAGAAATGGTTCCAATAATTACACTGAAAACAATTCTTATTTCATAATAATTTCTATAATTGTATATTACATTTCTCTCAATTGGAGATCATTAATTAAGCTTGTAAACACAATCCAAAGTTACTTTTTAGGAGATCAACTATGAAATATGGTGGAAACCTATAGTACATTAATGGTAATTGCCAGCAAAATTTATGTTTTTCATCTAGAAAAATAAATGGATGTAAAATCAAACCTGACATCTCTTGCAAGTTTGCTTTTTAAAATAAGTCTTTGACCTGCTCTATTTTGTTTTGCTTTTCTAGTTGTTTGAGCTTCCTGGTTATTTAGATTCTGGATACATAGACGTAATCTATATTCAGCATGAAAAACCTACCATTATCTCTCTTAGAGTTTCATAAAAGCAAAGCTCTCTTTGCAACTACAGTAAAATCTCCATCAAGCGCAAACTTTGTAAATAAAAAAAAAAATCTTCCTTCAACAGTACTTGCTTATGGTCGAACCCCACATTATCTTCGAGTTCTGGAATCTGTTTATCACCTACCTGGGCCTGATAGGATTGGTATCTCAGATCTTTGGGGGATCCACTACCTGAAGTTTCTGTATTACATTTTTTGTGAACAAGGCAAATGAATAACCATCTATTGAGCATCTGCTCTCTGTCCCCTGCACTATGCTAGGTACTACAGAGAATACGAAAGAAGTTAGAGAGGGCTTTTCCCCTCAGAAAAATTATAGCATCTTAGGAAGAAGCAAAAAATTATATACCTGGGAAATTCTCTGAAAACAAGACAAGACAATATGCAATGGGAAAATGGCACTTTCAATAAGAGTTATAATAGGTAGAGCTAATGGAAAGAAAATAATATGAGCTTTTTATTATGAAAAGAAACTGTTGGGGGAGGGGGAAATCCTTGAAGGATGCTTGATTTTTCTATTCATGGAGAATAAAGAGTTTGGAATAATGAAAGGGGAAGAAGAGAGATGCCATTTCAAGAGATGAAGAAGCATACAATCTTTGGCATTAAATAATAACTCCAAAATATGTTTCTTAAAGACACAGAGTTCCAGCTAGAAGAGGAAGTGATTCAGATCTATAGCTTTCATTTTCCAGTCTCAGTTATGTCTAGCCAACTCTTTTACTCAAAGTAAAGTGCTTCACTATTTAAAGTTCTTGGTTGCCTCTATTTATCTATAGCAGGAAGGAATAGTTATTCCCCAAATCACTTCTCCCTTCCTTCAGTAGTAATAGATTTTTACATGGGCACATGGCTATCCGGCTAAAGATAAGGCTTCTTTGCATTTAGGTGGAGCCATGTATCAAAGTTCCAGGCAAATGAGCTGTGAATCGATGTGACCTGCAGACATTATCTTGAAAGCAACTGAACATGTGCTCCGTGGTCCTTTTTCTCCATCCCACTGGCTGGAATATGTCAAGAGCTGGAACAGCCACTTCGGACCTACAGGTGGAAGCCATATGATAAGAATGGCAGAGCGGCCTACCAGCTCCATGGCAACAGCTCATCTGCAAACAATCCCGCAGAGAGGAGTGAAGCTTCTGTCTGAGCCCAACATTTTGGAGTGTCGGTCAGAGCAACCTCACCCGCGTGGTTTCTGGTATCATCTTGGTCATTTCCATTGTTCCAGTCTTCCATGTCTTTCTGTGCTTCCTCTGGACCTTTTACTGCTTCCTCTGTTATTTACCTCTGAGGAACTTCCATAACGTGCTCCCACCATTGATGGTTCATCTCTTTCCTAATTCTCATTCCTGTTTTCATTAATTCCTGTCCTGCCCTCTCCTTCTTTTGGTGTTCACTCACTGGTTTATCCAATGGTTACCTTCTCTGACTTCTTCAATAAACGCTTTTAGAGGCAGTAAGTCGCTCTTCAGAAACACTGACATTCAATAAATGGACCCCGCCTGCCTGGTCTAAGATGGTGCTTTGGGGGTTCCCAGGGAACCATGGGATGGACTTTCGTCATCCCTACATCACTGCTCAGACAGGTCCAAGGAGAAGGCCAGCCCTGAGGAGGTAAATGGTAACTCTCGGTAAACATTTCTTCTTCAGAAATATTTCTCCAAATAGCTTTTAAAGTCTACAGATTGTCTCTTGTGAGTCACATTTTGGTTCTACATCAAAAAAAAAAAAAAAAAGATCCAGGGAAATAGTTGCAGGAAAAAAAAAAAAAAGACACCACCAACAACAACAAGCAACTGAGAGGAAGAGAACACAATAGAGGTTCCAAATGAAAGGGACAAGAGCAGTTATCTAGAGAAAAGAAATGATAAGGCACAAAAGCACTAGAAAAAAAATAAATATCAATAGGAAGTCCACAAATGTAATCAATTACAACAAGGATCTTTTGCCTAAAGTCAGTCTTGGGAAGCACCATCCAACACATTTGCACAGGCATGCTGCCCTGTGCCAGGGGTCCAAGGCTGGGAATGTGAAAATACTGCTTCGATCAGCTGGCAGTTGAATCCATGGATGTAACTGACTGTATTTATTGAAAATAACCCACAGAATTCAAACCTATGTTGTTCGAGGGTCAACTGTATTTCCTTAGGCTAGAAATTTATAAATGTAATTCTAAGTCAAAGCACATTAACATTTAAAGTTCTTGATGCAGACTGCCATAGTGTTTTCTAAAGGGGTTGTGTTGATTGGGATTCTTTTTTGTAAAAATGTCACGAGGGCCCTGGCTGGCGTGGCTGGTGTTTCTCCCTCTCTCTCCCTCTCCTTTACTCTCTCTCTAAATCAATTAGAACATATTTTTAAAAAGGCATTAGGCCAATACTGTTCTGGGCCCTAGTGTTTAAAATTGCTTACCTCGGACTTGGGAAGTGACCCAAATTAGAATAAATTCCCTTAGAGTTATATGGGCAGCCACATCAATTATAGGTGATCTACCTGCTCTGACATGAATCTAAGGACTTAGTGAGACCTTCTCAGACCTGCCTGGCTTCAGTGCTTCTGCATACTGGACTTTTTTCAACAAGCAGCGCTTAATATGTAACCAAAACTTAATATGCTTTGTTTTCTATTCCCCTGAGAGATCTGTGAAGGCAGGAATCCTGACCACCTTGCACATGGTTGTATCCCCAGAGTCCAGCATAGTATCTGAAACGTAAGAGAGAGAGGAAACACTGAATAATATTTCCTGTAAAAATAGGAGAGTACAACTTAATGGGTTCAGCCATCTAGTTCAGAATTTGAAGACCCCAAAATTAGAGTTCCCAACTCTATATTTGCAGGTAATTCATTCCTTATGATATTTCAAAATACAAGCATAGTATCAAGTGCCTATCTATGCTACATGTGCATAACCCTGGGCTACATTTTGTGGGGACTTAAAAAGAAGTATAAAAAGGTAATGTCTGACATTCCTATTTGGATGGAAAGATGGGATGTACACAGTGAAATATGAGACAACACAGCTGTCTATCCAATAAGATAGTGATTAGCCACATGGGCTCCTTAAATGTACATTTGATGAGCTAAAATTCAAGGGAAAAATGTATTCCTCGGCCACACTGTCCACATTTGAAGGGCTCAACAGTTCAGCACTGCAGGACGGTGGAAGAGAAACTAGCAAGACCCGAGAGGCAGACAGTTGGTCAGAAGCTGAGAGCAGAGGAGAACAATGGGGACAAACCATCTGAGCTGACTCCATGGGAGAAAATACTTCATGGGCTGAACAAAAGGCAAGAACCTTGTGGGCAGCTTCAAGAATGATTTAAGAAGCCAGTGGATTAGGAACACGTCTGCCAGATAAATGACCTCAGTTGCCCAAATGGGTCTCTATTTCACTACTTTAGGACTAAAATGTTAATCACCCATAAAAAGCCTTCACACAAAACTCTTCATTTTCACCATTTACAGTGTCTTCTCAGTGGAAAAAGTTTAAACATGAGACTCCCAAATAAAATTGTGCTAAAGGATCCCTGTGGGGCAATGCTAGATATAAACTCAACTGATGACCTCTTTCATCTCCTAGTCCTTCTCATCCCCCCTCTTTCCAAGCCCGTCACCGGGGCTGCTGGGAGACCGCTGTGGGGCCTGTGTTCTGGGCTCAGGCTCACAGCATCCTGCAAGTCACCGTGAAGAAGCACCTGACTCTCAAGGGCTTTAACATCCAACTACTTTCCGAATTGGGCCACAGCGGAAGTATTAAAATCTGGTAGATGTTTCTTAGCAGGGTCAGCTGACTCACATAGATATACTCAAATAACTGAGGAAAGGATGCATGCACCTTGACCTTGGGACTACTCTAAGTACTGTAAAATACCGAGCCAGCACGCGCCCGGGGAAGGCCCAGTGCCTCACCAGCGGCTTCCTAATGCCTTCTTCCCCATCGCTGTGACCTGTGGTGGACAGGGAACACTCCCCTTACCAGCCTTCAGCTCTACACGGTGCTTCTCTGGAATCTGAAAGGACTTTATGGCTACTTTACGTAATCTATTATTTCTCGATGACGGTAAGTCTTACTGGAAGAGCTTGTAGGACATCAGATCCTTATAGCTCAATGAATCGCACGGTCCACACAGGAAACCATCCCTTGAGACAGAAAGGGCCTTGAATGCCCAGAAAGGAACTTAGTTTGTACAGGAATTTTAACAATTCAGTTAGTTTGTCAGAGAGGAAGTGCCCAATGAGTGTTTGTGGCGTAAACGGTTAAAATCAGCATGTAAAGCGGTCCTCTCTCTGTACTTTCACAGAAAGAGTGAGTGTTCTCTGAGAGTCAAAAATCAACAGTATCTTCCCATAGTCTCTGAGCCTCTCAAAATGGTCCTGTATAATTACCTTCTAAGTCAGCACATTATACAAAGGAAACTCTTAACACATATGTGAACGATCTTAGATTTGTCACATGTGATACTGTTGGGAGCAGAAAACTCAGTTATGAGAAATGGGTCTAGTCCCTAGAAGGTAAGTTTCGTGGGACTTTTGTCTGCTTTGTTTCGGTGCACCTGCAGTGCCTAGCACGGTGCCTGGCGCAGAGCCTGCACTACATGAACAGGTGTACAATGCCTTCCCAACCGCAGAACTGGGCAACCGGGGCCCTGCCCTGGGCCCCACTTTTGCCCTCTTCCTGCTTTACTCAGTGGGACAGGAGTCCAGGGGGCCAATGGGAAGTGTCCACCTGGAGTCCATGTGCCTCCTTCCAATTTCTAGGCAATTCTCTGAGACTCGAAGGTTCCCTGGCCAACAACCCCAAACTTGCTTCCAGAGACCGGAATAGCCTTTTCCCCAGCTCTGTCCTAACTGCAAATCATGCTGCTTTGTGTGGCCCCCTGTTCTGAAAGATGGCCAGGGACATCTCTGTCTAGGGTGTGCAGAGATTGGACACAGAGGCTGGTGAGGCTGGTGCGGCTACCTGTGCAATATGGATGCCCACTGTGGTGCAGGATAGAGCCGGGGCTGGGAAGGGAAGGTGGGCAGGCATGGGCATTTGTGTTCTTATGCCAACACTGCAAACTTTAGAGGAGGCCTGGCTACATAAATGAATGGATGCATGGATACATGCATGGATACATGCATGGACAGATACATGAATGAAAACCAAGGCCTTACATGACTCAGTGAACTACAGCAGGGAAAGATAAAGGAATGGGTGCACAGGGGCTTTCCCAAAGATTCTGACGATAGCCAATTCTGTCAAGTTGGACAAGGACCTCTTCCAGTGTTTTTAACGATCCATCTCAAGAGTAACAACATTGTCCAGAAAAATGTGACTGTGAGATATCTTTTTTTTTTATCCTCACCCGAGGACATTTTTGCATTTATCTTGAGATAGAGCAGGAGGGAGAGAGGGGGGAAGAGGGAGAGAGAGAGAAACATCAATGTGAGAGAGACACATCAAGTGGTTGCCACCCACACGACCCTAACCGGGGCCTGGGACAAACTGCAACCAAGGTATGTGTCCTCAGCAGGAAGAGAACCCGGGTCTCTCTGGCCGACGCTCTAAGCGCTGAGCCAAACCGGCCAGGGCTAGAGATATCTTAAAGTGGCCAAAGAGGTAGCTTTTTAACTTTTAGTCTAAAAATGACATAAAAAGATAAAGTTCTCAATCAAATGAAATTTTTAAATGTGTCAGTCAATACGTGCTCACTTGAAATCAAAATAGATTCAAGCTTCGCCCTGGCCGGTTTTGCTCAGCGGTTAGAGCTTTGGCCTGCAGTCCAGAGAGACCTGGGTTCGGTTCCCGCTAAGGGCATGTACCTCGGTTGCAGTTTGTCCCCGGCCCTGGCTGGTCGTGCAGGTGACAGCCACTCGATGTGTCCCTTTCACATCAATGTTTCTCTCTCTCTCTCTTCCTCTCTCTCTCCCTCCCACTCTATCTGAAAAAATCAAAAACAAAATAGCAAGCTTCCATTATAAAAAGAAAATTCTAAATTCACAAAAATAAAGCATTTTCTCTTGTCAGGACTCTACCTCTCAGCAGAAATGGCACCTAGAGGTGCCTCTGATACCGGGTCCCTGGGATTGAATCTTGGCCTCACCTCTGACAAGTGGGGTGATCTTGGGCATGTCACTCTTGGGATTACAAGATACTGACTTTAGAGGTTATAAAGAATAAACACATCATTATTTTTAAGGGAACTGAATAGTGACCAGCTCATAGTCAGCATTCTGGAAGGCTGACTTCTAGAGAAATGTTATGCTATTGTTAAATGACATAAATAGTGTGTGACCCACCGTATTTTCCGATTCTTACCATATGCCAAATTATATTTACTCTCAAAAACAGGCACAGTCTCTAAGTGTTGTTCGATTTAAATTTTAAATGCCATTCTCTAAGCTAACTACAAAGCAGCTCTGGTAATAACAGTAGATTCCAACCATCTCAAAATAGTTTTAGTGTGTTGCCACAATCGATTTGGGTTAATGTAACATTCATTCAGTGAGTTTTGTAAGTCAGCAGGTGGAAAGCCTGTGTTTTAACATTGGCTAGTGAAGATGTGTGTTCAACGTTCCAGTCATTTAAAATCTGTGCTAAAGTTATAGAATAACAGAAAGAACCTAACCTCCATCTGCACTCGAGTGCTGCGTACAAGCCGCACCCTGGGAACGCCAGAGCAGCTGCCACGCGGGGTCAAGGGCAGCTACCCGAACACAAAGATAAATGGATGGTATCGACAACAACAACAACAACAACAGTGACAATTAATAATGCCTTTCACCCATCTTTTAGAGTGAAAATGACATCATTTATACATGTTTTTATTTAAGAACATTTTAGGAATTTGTTATTTTCCTTAAAATAGGTAAATATAATTCTTAATCTCAAACATTCACATACATTACATGCATGTAAACTCATGCATGTTAAAGATGTGGTAAAGGCAGTTCAAAGAAATTCTATTTTGGGGGTCTTACAGATAGTTTCTATTCTCCCCTTTACTAGCATTGCTGTTTTCTTCAAGCATCTTTTGTTTGAAAGACACTTTACCATTTCTTCAAGGGCGAGTTAAAGTTACATACCACTGAACAAAAACCTGCAGATTTTTATGTTACAACTTCAATGGGAAATGTGAATATATTAGCAGAAGTGTCAGCCTCACAATGGAATTAATTTCACAGTATCCACCAAACTTTGTAACATTATCTCCTCTTTCACACAAATCAGACTGATTTGAAAGATAAGCATTTGTTTGAAAATTAATTACAACATTCTTTAGTTTTGTTTTATGCAGCTTTAAGACCAAAGGAGCCTTAGGAATTAATTGCAGGCTTCTAATAAACACAATGATGTAATGACGTATTTCCCATTACTGGTTTATGTTTGATTCCAAATAAATTGCAGATTTTTTTTTCTGGTGTGATACTAAAACAATTACCATTTTGCAAAAAGGATAATTAATCCGCAATTTTTTCACATTAGATCATATATCTCTAAAGAGTGCCCACGGATTTGATAGTCTTCAGCTGCTGTGTATTTATTTTTCATTTTTTCTACTGATGTACCGCCCCATCCATGCTGACATTTAAATGAGTGAGTATTCAACACAAATGTGATCATTTGTACAGCATCCAGCGCGGCCCCATACTGAGATGATTGCTTCTGGGAGCCATCTACGGGTTCTCAAATAGGGGGAAAAGCCAGGCAAAATTTTATCAATTTACATTTTTATGTGATTAATTTTTATGCAAATAAGGGCCCGACCGTGCTCCCATCTCACCTGAATCATTCGGATCATCAAAGACAAATTGAGCATCACTTATTTTTAAAATAGGCTTTAAACTACTCCACAGCTGTGTTGGAAAAATGCTAAGAGCAGGGCATAAACTTCTCGACTATAACAGGAATAGATAAGAAAAAGCCTTTTCTGTGCATTTTGTACACAATGCCATACACACGGAACTTAACAAAATAAAACAGAACTGCCTTTGCTTTCCATATTCTCTGGTCTTTGTAAATATTCAGCAATGGAAATGACAGCGTCCGAAGCAACACTCTCCCAATTTCTAAAGGCATAATCAAAAGTGTTTCCCATTAAGCAAAATCTACTGACCGTTACATATCTGTGCCAACTTTTACTGCTTCTGGATGAAAGTGACTAATGAATAGAGTAAACAGGAAAACAAAATGTCGCAGTATTAAGTGACAAATCTTAGTTTCTGGTTAGGGGGTTTGTATTGCCAGTATTATATTGGATAAAATTGACACAGCACTTGTAAGTTTATGAAATTTATTTCTAAATTCACCAGGCTTCCACTAAAATAATAGGATAATTTAGTCTGTATTTGGGGTCCATCAAAAATTATAAAATTCATCCTGGATTTTTTCAAATGATAATATTCTTTAGATTTATGAACTACAAATAAAGATGTTTTCCATGGTATCCGGAATCAAGCTAACAGTACAGTTATATAAAGAAATAGTCACAGCCTACAAATGTCACCTCAGCAATAACTAAGTTCAATTGCTATCTTTTTTTTTTTTTAGGAAAACCTTTTTTTGCCCCCTCACATGGTATCTTTTAAAAGTGTGTTTAGAGTTTTATATACATGACTCAGTTATCCAAATCTTCCCAGATGTGTGCCTCTCTCTCTCTCTCATGAAAATAATCGACAGAGCAGAAATAAATTGTTGACAATTCTCTGCGAATGGAAACAGACCGCAGGGGGTAAAAATCTGGTTATCTGAATGGCCGATATAATCGAAGGTTCAGCTAAGCTAAGGGAATTGCAACATAAACAATGCTCTTACTGCGAGAAGGGGTTCTCCTTTATACAACAGTGGAGGCATGCCGGCCCTGGTCTTACTGCTGGGAGGAAAGTGCTGGACAGGAACAAGATTAGAATCCTAAAAGCTGTCCTGGGGAGCTAAATTACTGTGCAGCGCACAGGTGAGGAGGTAAAGAGAGCAAAAATAAATGGAGTTTATTCCGTGGCTTTTAGACTTTATTTCACAAAGACAGAAATAAAGATATCTAAATCCATAGTTACAGTCACTCCATGCGAGACGGCTCTGTGTGAGAGTGTGGGAGTGGAAGTGTGTGTGTGTGTGTGTGTGTGTGTGTGTGTGTAACTGTGTCACGGGCCTCCTCTCTCCCTCGCCAACAAACTATGCCATTCAGCACCATATTCCACAAAAAAATATTCCTGTTTATATTCTCACTGTCTCACTTCAATAATAACCCGGGGAGAAAACAGGTGCTTCTCTGACAGAGAAAAAAAAATTGCTCACTTCAGCCTGGTGTGTAATGAGAACAACCAGATTCGCATAGCTCTTGGTGCACGTATTCAGCTGTCCAGTCTGATTTGGGATGAGTCGTTTTTAACCGGCCGGCCCTGACCGTCATCCGCTGTGATTCAATCAGAAGTGGAAGCGATTCACATCGTTCATAACCTGGACATTGCATATTCTCAAACAAAGGTGGGTGTAAAGCAACTCAAACCCCAAGGATTTATAAACTCTACCCCTGACGGTACGCAGCAGTTGTTTGAGAGCGGGTCAGCTGGTGCCCACGCAGCTGGCTTTTAAAGTCCAGGGTAGCTGCTGATGTCGTGTGAAAGCGAGCCTGTCTCTCACGGAAGTAAACTGGCACCTACCTCCCAAATGACAGGAAGAGCTGCCCCCACAGGTGTCAACTGAGTACATTTAGGGGCAATGGGACAGGGGACTGGAGAAGGAGAAAACCTTTAGGCATGACAACTCGCAAATTTAGGAAAGGAATAAAGCTGATCCTCAGGGGAGTGGGGACCCAGGGTTCCCGGTGGACCTCACGGGGTGTCACAGTCCACACTTTTAATCTTGGCTAAAGTACTGTGCTCAGAAATGGCCCCTCCTGCTTCCATCTGAACAATTGTTCTTTGGTAATCATTGCAAGGAAGAGGGCACTGCTCCCTGATTTAATTCAAAAGCCCAGTTATTGGATTCTGCTTCCCAAACCTCAAAATGTCAGCACAGGAAACAAAGTTACATCTCATCTTGGCATTCACTGTGAATCTTACAGATCTTAGATAAGAAACTCTAGAAGGAGGGTCAGAAACTAGAAGAGAAAACTTCAGCACAACATGACCATCAAATGGGAACACTTCCAATAGAATGCATTCTCCTCAATTCTGAATTTTAAAAATTAAAATACCTGTAAATACTCCCCAGAATGATTATCCGTCCTTTTTATTATGGAAATAAGATAATCATATTAAAACATTGGGATATGTGGGTTCTTTTTCTTCTTCTCCATTTAAGGCATATCTATTTTACCAGTTTTAAAAACTGAAATGTACTTTACACGGAGTAAGTTGCACTGTTGAAATGTCTAGCCCAATGACTTTTTACATATGCAGACCACCTGTGGAGAAGCACAACCCCCTGAGAGAGAGAATATTTCTATCGCCTCACTTCACTGTCATTAAAACTTATGAGGTGTTAATAAGGTGAGATGGGGAAGGTGGGGTACAGATAAACTAAGAAACTTTCCAGAGGTCAGATGACTGACAAGACTATTTCAAACCCATGATCATATGACTGCAAAGAGTACATCCTTCACATTCACCCTCAGTGCCTTTCACAGAAAGGACAATGAAAACATGAATCAACATTTATGGGGAAAAATCCAAAGCTAAAGCATTATTTATTTCAAGTGAATCAAAAAAACATTTTATGAAACAGTTTTTGAAAATTGACATCCTGATATATGCAACATTCAAAGGGACACCATATTTTTATTTGGGGAGGGAAATTAGTATTAGGCTCAGCTACATATAGCTGAAAACTCAAATAATATTAAACACAATACAAATTTATTTTTCTGTTATGCATAAATCCAGAGATTAGAAGTCCAAGGTTGGTAAGACAAGTATTCAGTCATTAGATACCCAGACTTTGTCTTCTTTTCTCTCCACTATTCTTATATCTTTTACTTCTTTGTAGTTGTCTCGTGCTCACAAAACGTCTGCTGCAGCTCCGGCCATCATCTCCATTTGTCAAGCAGCAAGAAGGAAAAAAGGCAAAGGTAAAAGGGTCCCTGCCTAATTCCTTAGCTGGTGTCTTTTAACTAGCTTTCCCAAGGATCTCCCCTAATGACTTCCACTTCCATATCAGAGGCCACCTATATCTGCAGTCATAGGTAGGGTATTTAGTATTTGGGCTAACAGATTTCTACCCTTGATAACTAAAAAAGAAGAAAGAATGGAAGGTTTGTAGACAACTAGTAGTTTATTTTTCAGGAAGAGAAAACAAAGTTGATTTGTGTGGTTCTCAACCTTCCTAATGCCGCAACCCTTTAATACAGTTCCTCATGTTGTGGTGACCCCTCCAACCATAAAATTATTTTTGTTGCTCCTTCATAACTGTAATTTTGCTACTGTTATGTCTTAGGTGACCCCCTCAAAGGGGTCGCGACCCACAGGTTGAGAACCGCTGGTTTAAGCATTTGAAGTAACACAAATGTAAGAAACTCCAAATATATATAAGAATATAAATAGCTCTGCTTGCTACTAGACTTATTGTGCTGAAAAATACCATAAACATAGAATGATATTCTTCCTGAAGTGAGTAGTGAGAATAACTCCTACTGTTTAAGAAAACAACAGGATCCTATTTTATATATATTCACTTAAAGAAAATAATAAATATAACTGTTTCCTTCAAATAAATATTTCTTGAGTGTTTACAATGCCAAGAATCCTTCTGGGCACTTGGGATCAGCCATGGACAAGATAAATAAATTTACTCTATCGTGGAGCTTATAGCCAACAACAAATAAAGACCATCTGAAAATGGTGTTATGCAAAGAATCAAGATATGTTAACATGATAGAGAGTGACTGTGCAACTAATTCATGTGGGGTTATCAGAGAAGACTTCTCTTAAGAGGCTACCGTTAAGCTGAGGTTTGTCTGACAAGAAAGAAAGAGCCATGTGAAGCTCATGGGAAGAGCACCCGGGGCCAGAAGAACAGCTGGTGCAAAGCACTGGACGGGAAAAAGTTCAGTATGTTCCAGGAACAGAAAGAGAGGCAGGAGGCTGAAGCAGAGTGGAGTGGACGCAGCGGTAGTTGTAGAAGATGAAGACGTAGAGATGGGAAGGAGCCAGACCATGTAGGGTTTGGCAAGCCAAGATGAGAAGCTGAGATTTTATTCTGAACATGATGGATAGTGTTCAGGACGAGAATGACATGATCTGGTTTTTACTTAAAAGTAATAACTGGCTGCTGATAGAGAGTGGACAGTAGGGGAGTAAACGTGGAAGCAGAAACAGCAGTTAAGAATCATCTGCTACAGAACAGATGATGGTAGCCAGGACTAGAGTTTAATGGAAGTCCAAACAGATGACAGACTCAGGACCTGGACATGGAAATGAATGAGCAGATTCATCAGTTAAGCTTGAGGATAATTTGGGTCTTGGGATGGGGCTAAAGACGAAACTAAAGTGAGGTGTCCCAGTGTTAAGCTTGAGGACATGGATTGAAGGACATGACTAGAACAGAAGCAAATCTGGGAAAGAAAAGAAACATTCTACTTAGGAGATGTTCAGTTTGAGATTCTAGCTACACCTCCAAATGGAAATGTCTGATATGAAACTGGATCTGTGAGGCTGCGGAGGTTGGGACGGGAGCTATGGATTTGGGAATCACTGGAATTTCAAGCCAAAGGTGCAGACGAGATCATCCACAGAGTATCAGAGGTAGGAGAGAAAAAGTCAAAGGACAGAGTCCTGGGGGTCCTAGATATTGTGAGTTAGAACATAACAAAAAACAAACAAACAAGAGCTGACAGCAAAAGAGACTACAGAGGAATGTCCGGTGAGGTAGGGGAGGAGCCAAGAGAAGAAAGCGTTTCACAAGTTGGAAGTAGTTCAATGTGTCAAATGCTTTGAAAGATCATATAAGAACAGAGACATGCCCATTGGAAGGCCTATGTTACTTGATGCAGAAAAAGAAGTTATTTTTCAATATTTAGTTTAATATGACTAAAGCACTCTTCCAGAATCAAGATCACCTATATTCCTGAAGAAACAAGACAATCCAAAAGAACACAGACCACTCTCTACTCCCAAATTCAATCTGAGAGCCCTGTCACTCTCCTTGGGAATTCTGAAAATGAAGCTGAGAACCTGATGTTTTCCTTATTTATCGCCAGTCTCTAACACACAGACATGCACCAACATCACATCAAAATTATCAAAATTGAGTACACTTAAAGTTCATCTCAGTGGGTTCTGCTCTTTTCTGTGGTATACACATTAGAAACAAGAATATTTGTGCTTTCTAAGTCTAAGACAGCACTACCAAGCAGAATATGTTATTTCTGCACAAATCTATTCATAAAGTCTTGGATAAAACACCCTATTTAAATAACATGTTATACACACAATATATTCCTCATACCCTTATCTAGGGAGCCATTTTTTAAAAAATGAGTGTCGTGAGATATCAAAAATCAGACACATTCATGAATGCTCTTATGAGATCATGGGCTAGAAACCACTCAGGCTTCCAAAAGTTGAAGTGACTGGGGGAAAGCAGGACAGGGGAAGACCTGTGTCTTTGTTTGGAGAGGCGGGGAGTGACCAGTTGTGTGTGTGTATGTGTGAGCACATGCCTGAGCTCAAGGCACTTGAAATGCAAAATTGAAGGATGGCGTATCTCCATTCCAGCCAGTCCCAAAATCTGGCAAGAAAGAAACTGTTGACATAATGCAGATGTTTTCTGAAGAGATGTTCTAAAAACACAAGGCACCATTAGTGTTTCTTCAAAATGTGACAGAGGGCAGCCCAGAACGGACGTGTCAACTATGGCAGAACCTATGGATGTGTGTATTCGATTCAGGGTGCTTTAGGTACCTCAAGAGAAACAGAGATACCATTGTTCTCATTCTTGTAAGATCTCACTTAAAAATATCCCTCCAAGGACTGAAGTGGGCACAGCACCTTTTGGCATCTTGAGGTATTTGTTGTGTTGAGACGCCCTGGAAGACGCTCCCAGGAGCAGCAGAGCCGGGCTGTCATGGAAGCACCCATAGCCTAGGTAAGACCCTTCCTTACAGGGCATATGCCCCCAACAAGGAAGCTACGGCTAAAGAACAGGAGAGACAAGAGGACTATCCATAAATGTGTGCGAAGCATTGTGGTGACGCTCAGGAAGAACCAGGGAGGAGGAGGTATAACACTACGGTTCTCTGGTTGGCAGGGGGGGCTACTGACCAGGAAACATGGTCATTTGCAAAATGAATATCTGTACCTCTGGTTAACAGGTCTGAGACATTTGGGTTCCGCTAATAATAAATGTTTTCATAATAAAATTCTATGTTTGCTTCTTACTGAATGTATTAATCTACTTGCACGGGGAAATTGTGTTTAAAGAGCTACTTAGTAACGACATGCCACAAATACACAGTTTCACCGATGCTAATCACACCAGTGCAGTGAAGCAAACGTATGTTCGAGCAAGTAACATAGGTGAGAACTTCCCATTCTTGTGACATTTTCCAGGCCAGTAGACTTGAAATTATGCCATTCCAAAATAATTCTGGGGTGGGAAGTTTCCTAGGATCATGCAGCCACATTTAAGTGAGAGTTACGAAGAGAACTGATGTGAGAAGGCTATAATATTGCTGGCCTAAAAATAGGTGCTGCCAGGGAGGGAGGCAGCTGAGACCCAGGCTTGCAGAGGGAGGGCTAAGGGGCATCCTTGGTACCCAGGAGGAGGCCGCGGGAAGCAGCAGGTGCTCAGCCGTAATGAGAGCCAGGACCTCCAGGGCAGACTGGAGACAGCGTCAGGGCAGGGCTGCCTGCGGGGGGAGGGGGCTGACGCCTGGGAGTGAGTGTGGCTGCAGGCAAGGACCAACACGGAGACACGGGGCCAGTGCGAGGTCACTGGGCTTGGTGGGCACTCTCAATAAGCAAAAGGTCAAGATTCTAAACGTCTGATTCTAAGGACTGAATAGTATCAGTAGTGAAAATGAATAAAGCTCTTCAGTAACATGAAGGAAAATTCAGTGGCAGCTGGGTCAAGACGGCCTGAACTAGGAAGCTTTAAATGAGATGCTCATTTGGGGTCTTCTGGGCCACTAGGCTCTGCTGTCACTCAAAACCCAGCTAAACCAATGTACCAACCTTGATCCCTTCCTCTTTCTCTCTCCTCATTCCCCTTGTCTTCTCCAGTTTGAAGAAGATATACTCTGGAAGTATGGTACGCACGACACCAAAAGTTTATTTAGGAAAGACTTTTTTCCCCTAAATAAGATGGGTAAATTGTATTCTATGATATACATGGCAAACACATTAGATAAAGAGAAAGAGCAGGTTTTTATAATCTTCGGGGAAAAAAATAAACTTACTGAAAATGGAAGATATGCATGAACAAGAGCAGGGAAAACTGGATGGTTCAACTACTTTTATTATTCAGTCAACAAGCACTACGTGGCCCCTACCATGTTTCGTACACTACTGGGTATTGTGGAAAAACACAGCTGAAAGGGATCTGCTTCCTGCTTCAAGTTTCCTAAGAAAAAGTTATTACACAAATAAACAGACATATAGAAATGCTTTCTCTTAAGGTATTGTAAGAAAAACAAATAAAAGTACACTTTATTTCTATAAGATTCATATGAATATATGTTAAGTATAAAATGTGAAACACAAATCATTTAAAAAGAAATGCTCTATTTTTCTTCTAATAAAAAATGTGTCCATCTATTAAATTTACAGTCCCAAATGCTACTTTCAGGAGAACAAGGCCCTGAAATGGTACCAGTCTGGTTGAAGGTTAACCCTTTGTGGTGAGCAAATAATGACTGAGGATAAACCAATACAGCTACTCAACAGGGTAATCTACCTCCCACTGAGTGGCAGATCCGACCCCAAAGAATCCTCTGAACCCAGACTCAGTGAGGCAGCCCAGGCAGAGATGGAAACCAACCTTACTTCTCACACTCAAGCTGTTCAATATAGGGTTAGGGTTAGATGCAGAAAATCATCTACGAAATATTACCAAATCAGATCCAGCAATATTTAAAAAGGGTGAGACAGCATACAACCAAGCAAGATTCATCATAGGAATTTAAGACTGGTTCATCATTTAAAAATCAATCAATGCAATTTTCCCCATTAACTGACTAAAGGAGAAAAACCATATGATTATCTCAATAGATGCAGAAAAATAATTCAACAGAATTCTAAATGCAGTCATAATAAAATTTTATATAAAGCTAGTGGTAACTTCTTTACCCTGATAAGGGTATCTAAAAATAAAAATCTACAGCTAACATTCGACTGGATGATTTCCCTCTAAAAGCAAGAATGGGAATATTAGAATGAACCTTGTCGTGCAGGATCAGAGTCAAACATCGGTGTGAACATGTGTTTGTTTTACAATATACAGGGTGTCCCAAAAAATGTATAAGGGTGTCTATAGATTCTATTACATTTTGAAAGTTAAATGTATTTTAATAAACACTGGCTTTATGATTATTCAAAGTTGTGTATACATCTTTGGGAACAAACTATAGAGAGAGATATATAGATACAGAAATAAATATAAATCCATGTATTTACAAAGATAGACTATTCACATATTTTTCAAGATCTGTCCATTGAGAGGAAGGTCTGTCCATCGGAGAAATCCACCCCAATAGCAATAAGCACATTAGCACCCAGACCTTGATTTTTTAAGTGTTCTCCAATAGAAATGGCTGTTTCTGTGGCTGAGGCAGGGAACATATAAGATAATCTTGTAGCATCTTGTACAAGATTACTGGAAAGTAAGGAAGAATTTACTTAACATCTGGGGTATGTCAAATGAACACAGGAAGCAAACTGAAAGAGCTCTCAATGGCTAAAATAAATCATTGAAACAAAAATAAATAAATAAATAAATGATAGTGTTGGATTACCACCTAATTAATAAAATAAATGTCCATGAGCCCATATGAATATAAATAAAAGGTTGAATAAATAAGTAAATGGGGAAGAATGGATTTATCTTCCTTACAAAATAATGCCAATTAATAAAGTGTAGAAAAAATAAATTAAAAAATCACCATTTAAACATCATAGCAATATTCAATGCAGGCAAGATCCACTGATTAAATATTAAATTGGTGAGGGAAAACTGAAACTTCATATTTGCATAGCTTCAAGGTATGTCTCCTCAAATATCTGATAACTATTGTGGTATCCTAACTATGTCTACAATTTTTTAAAATATTTTTTCTGTATTAATTTGTAGAGAGAGAGGAAGAGAGACAGAGAAAAAGATAGAAACATCAATGAGAGAGAACATCAATGAGAGAGAACATTGATTGGCCGCCTCCTGCATGCCCCACAGTAGGGATTGGGCTCACAACCTGGGCATGTGCCCTGACCAGGAATAGAACCCGTGACCTTTTGGTGCATGGGTCAATGCTCAACCACAGAGCCACACCGGCCGGGCTGTCTATAATTTTTGTAATACTCCTCCTTCCAAGAGGTAGAGCTTAATCTCCCCCCTCCCACGCCCCCACCCTTGAGTGTGGGCTGAACTATTTGCTTCTAACAATTAGAGTATGGGGAGGGAAAAATAATAACTCTACAGTGGGGAAATCTGGCAGACATCATCTTAACCAAGTTATCAAGGTTAACACTACCAGTAATATATCATAAACACCATGATATAAAATAATAAAAATGGCAAATAACTTCTGTGATATTTTTCCCCAAAATGTGCAATTTTAATCATAAGAAACCTCAGATAAACTCCAACTGAGGAACATGCTACAAAATATCTGACCACTATTCTGACCACTATAGGTTATGAAAGACAAGGGAACACTGAGAAAGTTAGGAGAATATGGAGACATGACTACAAAGGCCATGTGGAATGCTGGAGTGGATCCAGGAACAGGAAAGAATAATTGACAGTGGAAAAACCAAGGACACCCAGATGAAGTCTGCAGTTTAGTTCACTGTTGTACCGATAATGACTTCTTAGTTTTGATCGGTGTACCATGGTGAGGGGGTGCTGAGTGAAAGCTACAGGAACTTTCAACCATCTTAACAATTCTTCTGTAAATCTAAGATTATTTCAAAACAAAAAGTTTTCAAAACATTATGTATAATTTAACTTCTTTCCTCAAAAATTGTTATGCTTTTGTTTTTCAAGAATTCACAAGAAACTGAACAGATCCTTGCTGCAGCAGGAGAATTTTCTTAACATCTGGGGTTAACCTAATGTGAACCTAATGCCAGCTTGGGAACCTGAAGCCCTTGGTCCAAACTCCGGCCCATCAATAAGCACGGTCCCCAGGCAATGGGGGGATTCCCAAAACCCAATCCTTACTGCTTAAAATAGGGGTTTCTTAGTCCTTCAAATAATGAGTTTGGACAACATGGCTCTTACAGACCGCCTCTATCACAAAACAAAGAAAAAAAGGAAGGAGAAAAACTTAGATTTCTAAGAAAATATAAAACTTAAAGCTTTTTTTTTTTCAATGTCAAATACGTACCCAAAACGCAAATGTCAGTACATGAAATAACTACTGGACATTCAGGAGCACACCCGAGACCGTCTCAGTACCGGCAAGCTAAACCAAGTCGCAAAGGGGCCTGACACTTGAGACTTAACTCATCCTCCCCTTGGGAGGGAAGTTAACCTACCTCTAAAGTCACCAACCACAAACACAAGATAAGTCAAAGGTGGTGGCTCCAGGTAAGAGGTGTTGTCTGTCTTGGCTGTGACAGAGCGGTGGGGCCCATCGTGACCGGCAAGTGCGACACCGTGGGCATTGTTGCATGAAGAAGCATGTGAGGAGTAATGACTGCTTCTTCACGCACACATGGAATTGCTTAATTCCAATTTTTAAGTTAAATTATAAGTCCATTCATTCAAGAATCACAATGCTCTATGTTAAATGAACAGCAAAAATATCCAGGAAAGAGTATAATTGTCTTCAATACTGTTTGCGGTCTTTATTATAATATTTAGCCTCTTTTTCTTATTTAAGCAATTATCAGGGCTGCTATGGCTACACAATAAGGTCTTGGAAGAGGAGGGTTCTTTGCCCTCCAGTCACTGAAAGCAAGCTTATTAAGAATGACATAGGAAGAATTGCAAGCATTCATTTTCTAAATTTCAGGGCCCTTCTCGGTAAAGTCAAAGGGTACTTATAAAGCGTGTCAGGGAACCACACATGCAGATATTCACATTTCACTTAGAAATCCTTACGGACTCCAAGTCTCCAAGTGGGTCTCTGTGAAAGGCAAGGATTCAGAATGTCACTCTTTTCCCAAGAGAGAGCAGGTTTTGGTTGTGGAACATGTCACGTTAATGAAGCTTTGCTGGCAGCTGGTGAGTGAAGCTTATGGGTAGCATAGCGCCCTTTTGCTAATGCCATGTTACAAAGAGCCAAGCCTGAGCCATGCTCCAATTACTTGGGAAGAAAACCAAAAGCACACAGCGAATAGTATTGTTTGGTACTTATTTATGTTAGTATAGTTTTAAACTTACAGAGAAGTTACAAAAGGAAAACAAAAGGTTCCCATATATCTGTTACCCAGATTGAATTGCATATATATAAAATGTATGTAACTTGTAAGGAGATAATTTGAGACTACACATGTCCTGATTCCCATCAAACTTTCATCCACTAGTAGTAGCATCCATTGGTGATTCTTGCTCAAATCAATTACTACGTGACAGGTGTGAAATGGTGACTTTCCTAACTCAGTCATTCTTTCAATGTTTATTAGTTGGAATTCTACTCTAAGGAAGAGCCAATCTTCATCTTTTATTTATTCATTCACTTATTTATGTCAGTATTGACTCGGGATTCTTATTTTAGTCACTGATCTATAATTTATCACTATCATTATTTTGATGCTAAAATTGTCAAGTGAAGGCTTTTGAAGGAGCATTTAAGGCACCTTGAGTTTGCCCAAGTTTGCTTTGGAAGCAAATGGTTCCTTTGCCTTCAAAACATTTTGAGGCAAAAAACATTTGTGTCCTCCTGTTTGAACAGAAACACTAACACATCTTTTCCCTGCTTAGAAACTCCTGTCTAGACACATTACTCTTCCACAGCACAAAATCTCTGTTCTGCTTCCTACCCAGGGCTGCAGTTAATTACATGAAGAGACAGATGCCCAGCAGCCTAAGGCTGTCTCTGCCACCGCGGCCAGGCGGAGCTCCACTCCACGAGCAGGTAGTGAGTGAAGACAAATGCTGTTTGACAAGGCAGCATCTCCCAGCACCCAGGGATAGAAAGCAGACAGGCCACTCTGTGTTCCCAAGCAAAGACGGAGAGATATCAGGCAGATCGTTTCTGACAGAAATCATATCACAGCCGCCCTGCCAGACAAAGTCCGTGTGAATGAAATGATACACTTTCTGTTTCCCATCTTCCCCTTTAACGGAAAGTGAGGATGTCAAAGGTACATTGAAGGTGACAGCTCCATGCAAGGTGGTTAGCAAGATTTTATAAGCTTGGTTTCCCTTTGGAGATATTAAAGAATCGGCAACGGTGCGATTTGGATGCTGCAGCTATTCTCCTGGATTATAATAAATGTCCAGGCTCCTAGTTACCACCTATAAGTGCTCGTGTTCTACGTTGTGTCAAAATACAGAATTAAAGTCATGAGCAGTCTTTATTTCCTAGAGGAAAATAGAATCAATAAATTAGACTTTCCTACGATGTACTAAGTGACAATTAGCTGGAAAAGTATTTTCCTGGATGTAAACTTGTGACAGAATATAGGCAAAACTTATTTTTAAAGGCCACCTAATGACTTATTCTTACACACTAATGGATATAGCAAGAACATAAAAATAAAAATATCTCCTCAAATAGTATAATTTGGAGGGAAAATAATATTTTTATCCAATACAGATACACCTTCGCCAATGCTTTCCTTGTGAGTTGCCAATGACTGTGAATTAGAATGACTCCTTTCAAAGCATAACTAAATCACCCTAATATATTCTTTTTTAAACAGTTTTGCTTTTTTATTGGGTTTGTGGAGGGTACTTAAACATTGTTATAGAGACAATAAAACAAACTAATATGTAAGTTCTAACCAACTGCTGTTTTCAGAAGTTAAGAAGGAACCCAACACACCCTGCTGTGAGCCCACCTGCCGATGGAAGACCAACAACAATAATCATTCCCAAAGGGGAAAAGGGAGGGGCACCGACATATTCAGGGGGCTCCTTTTCAGACCAGAAGGCCCAGGATAAACTTTATGCAGAGAAGATCAACAGATCACTTTAGAAGAACTAGTTAGCAACAAAGTGCCCTATTGCTTTAAAAAATCTTGTAGTTATTCCTCTAATTTTGTCATTGCACACTGTCACCATTTGTAGCATACTATGGTTCTATAACTTAAAAGTCACAAAGTAAATTTTTGAAAGAGCTTCTATTTTCTCATTTAAATTAGATGATAGTTGAGAAGTGTATTCTTGATCAAAAACTCTTATCAGATGAATCATGTCACCAAAAGTATATCCTAAGAAGAATTATAACAACTATCAATTTCTGTAAGTTAAAATAGTTAAATCTTTCCCAGTCTTAAACGATTATTAATGTGCCATATACAAGAACCATTCAAAGGACCCTCATGACTTACACTTTATGAAATAAACTTGACCTAAAACAAATATACTGAAACAGAAATAAGCCAATAGTGTCATCCATCAATAGCATTGTCTTTTTTGGAATTTAGATGGACATTTTGTTTTCACATAATTTGGATGTCCTAGATATCTTTAAATATAAATATGTTACAGAGACAATAAAATACACTAATATGTAAGTTCTAACCAACTGCTGTTTTCAGACATCAAGAAAGAACCCCAATACACCCTGCTGTGTGCCCAACTGTTGGATGGAAGACCAACAACAATGATCATTTCTGAAAGAGAAGAGGGAGGGGCACCGAACATATTCAGGGGGCTCCTCTTCAGAACAGAAAGTCTATACAAAAGCATTCCTTTCTTTTTCTCCAAAAAATTTGGTAAAGTTAATTGAATCATAAAAGTAATCCCAGGGTACATAAGTTCATAGGCTATATCACAGCACTTTAGCAGGTGCATGTAAGGTAGTCACTGGCGACAATGATGGAACTATTTCCACAGTGAGAAAGCAGAGAGTTTACTCAGTAGTTTTCTCATTCATATTTCTTACCTCTATAATTTATTCCTGGGGTTTCCAACATCAGTATCTCAAAGACAGTCATGGGAAGTACATACAAACTACTCACAGTGTGATGAGTGCTATGATAGGAGAAACATGGCGTGTTGTGAAACACATAAAAGAAACGTCTCACATGAACTTGAGGAGTCAGGAAAGCCTTCCATGAGGAGATGATGCCATGTCTGACACCTAAGCCACGAGCTTAAGTATAAGTGGGAGTTAGTGGGATGGAGAGAGAAAAGGGTGCTAGTGTGAGGAAACTTCCCAGGCAAGGCCGAATGAAAAAGCACATGTGTCAGAGGAGCGAGAGAAGTGGAGGTTAGAGTGAAGAGAAGGACATTTGGAAAGACAAACAGGATGGACCATGGGCCCTCTGCAGCCCAGGTTAATCAGTATGATGCCATTCAAGGATGTTAAACAGGAGAGGGACAGAATAAGATGTGAGAGTTAACCAAATAGAAGGGAAGAGAAATTTTCAACAGGTAGATGGGTTTACAGTGTCGGAGAAATTGACTGGGGACAGAAGAAATAGTATGGATCATGGCTAGGTTTGTGCTTGGGCAAGTGGTGGCTGGTGATGCTATTCATTGAGACAGCAAACTTCGGGGGCAATGATAATAAGATCACTTTGGGAAATGCTGAGATGGAGTTCCTGAGAAGATTCAAAAGGAGATATTCAACTGCCTTTTATATAAAAATTTTTTCTCTCAAATTATTTATGAGGGGATACATGAGACCCATCTTGTAAATGTTTATGGGAACAGCACTTTTTATTTTGTACCCAAGTAGAACCAACATTTGCCCCAATTATTTTATTGCCAAATAGTGTACAAACCCTTTTCAATTGTTGGACCACTTATGTTCAATATACAAAATATTACATTTTTCTCCATTGTAACTTTTTTTATTTATTGATTTTAGAGAGAGAGAGGAAGGGGGGGAGAGAGAGAGAGAGAGAGAAATATCGATGAGAGAGAACATCGATTGGCAGCCTCCTGCATGCCCTCCAATGAGGATTGGGCCCACAACCTGGGCATGTGTCCTGACCAGGAATCAAACCGGAGACCTCTTGGTGCATGGGTCGATTCTCAACCACTGAGACACGCCAGCTGGGCAAATTTCTGTTTATTGTAAAAAATTCATCTAGAATGCCTAAGTCAAAAGGCTAACTTGCTGTCTTTCATATTTCACTGGAAATCAGTATTTAAGGACTCACTGGGAGACACTATACTGTAATAGTTAATAACACAGTTAAGATCAGACTTCCTGGGTTCGAGTTCCTGAGTTACCTCAATAGCAATGTAACCATGGGCAAGTTTCTTACCTTCTCTGAGCCTCACTGCCATATTCCTATCTATAAAGTGGATTAAATATCTACCTCATTATGGTGGTGTGTAATTTAAAATAGATATGTATGTGTTTAGAAGAACATGTCAGTAAAAATTAAACATATGGTTGTTTTACTTTTATATCTTATATACCATATATCTGATAAATGGTTAATATCCCAAATATATAAAGAACTCATGCAACTCAATAGCAAAAACAAATAGATAATCTGATTAAAAATTGGGCAGAAGATCTGAATAGCCATTTTTCCAAAGAAGACATACAGATGACCAATAGGTACATGAGAAAATGCTCAGCATTTTCATTATCAGGGGAATATCATCAAAATCACAATGAGATGTCATCTTCCACCTGTTAGAATAGGTATTACTAAATACAAGAAAAAACATTATTGGCAAGGATGTGGAGGAAAGGGAACCCTTGTGCACTGTTGGTAGGAATGTAAATTGGTACACTCACTATGGAAAACAGTATGGAGGTTCCTCCAAAATTAAAAATAGAGCTACCATATGATCCAGCAATTCCACTTCTGTATATTTATCTGAAGCAAACAAAAACACTAGAAATGATGTATGCACCCCATGTTTATTGCAGCATTATTTAGAATAACTAAGATATGAAAACAGCCTAAATGTCCATCAATGGATGAATGGATAAAAAAATTATGAAATATATGTGTGTAATGAAATTACATATGTATATATAATGGAACCTTATTCGGCCATAAAAAGAATAATATCCTGCCATTTGTGAAAACATGAATGAACCTCAAGGGCATCATGCTAAATGAAATAAGTCAGACGGAGAAAGACAAATTGTCTCTCTTATATGTGGAATCTAAAAAGAAAATGAAGTTGTCTGGCCGGTGTGGCTCAGTGGCTGAGCATTGACCCATGCATTAAGAGGTCACCGGTTGCCAGGACACATGCCCAGGTTGTGGGCCTGATCCCCAGTTGGGGGCATGCAGGAGGTGAACAATCGATGTTCTCTCATCGATGTTTCTATCTCTCTCTTTCTCTCACTTCCTCTCTCGCTAAAAAGTTCAATAAAGAAAAAAAAAGAAGAAAAAAATAAAGTTAATAAATACAGAGAAAAATTGGTGTTTGCCAGAGGCAGGGGATCAGAGTGGAATAAATGGGTAAACATTCTTTTTACTTTAAATGAATTTGAATAAAAATTGAACATGTTTGCCACTATTTTTTTAAATCCTCACCCGAGGATATATTTCCATTAATTTAGATAGGGAGGGAGGGAAGGTGAGAAGGGGGGAGGGAGGCAGGGAGGGAGAGAGAGAGAGAGAGAGAGAGAGAGAGAGAGAGAGAGAGAGAAACATAGAATGGTTGCCTCCCAAGGTACATGCCCTTGACCAGGAATGGAAGGAACCTCAACTCTTCAGTCTTTGGGCCAACACTCTAACTGCTAAGCCAAACTGGCCAGGGCTGTTTGCCACTATTTTTGTAACAACTATTAGTATGCTTGAGTAGGTATATATTTGATTGTTCTTGAATCCATATGCAAAAATTTAAAATATTAAAACATATTGTTTTAGTAAGCTGAAATATGTCCTAATTCAATGAAAGATATTTTCTATTCTCTCCAACACAGTTAAAAATGCAAAAGGCTTACTTGCTATATCTATTTTTTTAACCTCTATTTTAGTTAAAAAAAAAACAACAAAAAAACAACAACACTGAACCATGTTGTCAATCCTCTACAATGACAAATTCTCTATGGGCAATATTCTTCTTTCTGAGTTCTCCGTCAAGTGGTCCATCAAACCTAAACCCATCACTATTTCTCATTGTTAGTGTACTAGGCTCACACCAACTGGACTGTGTGGTCAGCCACCACACAACCCCTTTAGCAGCCAGGCCTCTGTGTTGCTTGCTAGACCACTTTGCTTTCTCTGTTCTTTTCCTGGTCCCAGGACACAGCTGCATTAAAACACAGAGCTCTACCAACTTGTCCCACCACATGTTCACAGCTCAACTTCAACAGGTGTCCAATCGCTGCAAGCAAGCATCGTAATCACCTTAATTTATTTCAGTTCAGCCCAATTTAACAAAAATATATTATATGCAGAACACTTTGCTGGGCAACAAAGAACAAAACCACAAGGCTAACCCCACTCTCAAAGACCTTTTAGTCTATAGGGGAGCAAAATATATGTGACAAATGCCTCAAAGGTGGGATGGGGCTAATGGTACAGGATCGCAAATCTTTTCTTCTCTCCTTCAGATCATCTTCTCAGTCTTCACCCTCAGCCAAACACCACAGTTTATAACTCACTGAGATCATGGCTACTTGATATAAATCTTACATGAGTAGACATGGAAGCCAACCCTCCAGCCCTCCCCAAGCCTTCTGATGACTGAAACCCTGGCTAACAGTTTGAATACAACCTCAGGAAAGATCTTGAGATAGACCACCTCCCTATGCTGTTCCTGGATTCTTGGTGCTCAGAAACTGTTGGATCGTGCATGTTTGTTCTTTTAAGTTACTAACTAATATGGCCTGATATTTATGTTGACCCCCAATTTTATATGTTGACATTTGAATCCCCAATCTGATGTTATTAGATGATGGGCTCTTGGGGAAGTAATTCGGTCATGAAGGCAGAGCCCTGATGAATGGGATTAGTGCCTGCAAAGGAGACCCCACAGAGCTTCCCAGCCTCTACCACCAAGTACAGACACAGTGAGAAGTCTGCAACCCAGAAGAGGCCCACGCTTGACCATACTGGCACCCCGATCTTGGACTTCCAGCCTCCAGAACTATAAGAATTAAAATTTATGTCATTTTTTAGTCACCCAGTCTGTGGTGTTTTGTTATATAGCAGCCCAAATGGACTAAGACAGGCACTATGTTTGTGGTAACTTTTTGCTCAGCAATCACATACCACTTTTTTCAAAACCAGCTTTAAAACCTGCTGCTAAATTTATCTATTTGATATGATGCCGGTCATTTTTATTCCATGATATTTAATAATCACTGCCTTCACTATAATCCCTCATGACCATCAACCTCTCAGATGGAGGCACAACCATAGGGAGCTGAATTGGTGGTATTTGGTTTTATATAAGCACTACTTTTAAGGAAGATTAACATCTTTCATTCATTTTCTACCTACCAATAGTCCAATATTCTAGATGAAAACGATGTTTTGGGTGACACTCAGTTGTGATTTAAATTTCATTCATTATCTCCCAATTTAAGAAGCATCTTACATCCTCCCCTTCTTGATTCTATGTTAGCTATATTTAGAACTCCAGAATTTCCTTTTTTTATGTACTGTAGTTAAGTCCTGTTAAACAGACATTTAGCCATATTAAGAATTGTTTCCCAGTAATAATGGGTTTTCACTGAAATGCTTCATTTTCCTCTTCTCCTACTCATCAGCTGTTCTTGTTTTCCTTTCTACAGCTGTTTTCGTTATTGCTTGTTTAATTTTCCTTTTCTCGTGTTGATCTTCTCTCCCTCTGATCTTTTCCTGATAGCAACAACCTATCTGATTGCGTGGAAGAGCCATATTTATGGGGTTTGCCTTCCCATCATTAGCTTCTGAAATGACTTCTATATGCTTGAGCCCTACTTAAGAGATAATTACAGAACCTTGGGGAAAAGGGTTGTTATTTCAAGGATATGAGTGCAGCAGTTTGGATAGAAGGTACAGACACCCTTAATACTATGCTTTGTGAAGTCAGTATTCAGGAGAAATGGTTATCTGTAATAAGTTTTAATCAACACTATCGCCAAAGTTAGGGTACAAGTGGGTTTCCAAGTGGGTGAAGCCAACTGGGTGTCAGCCACTGTGTAAAGGGCCCTAGTGGAGATGTTAGTGGTAAAAATTAAGACCACACAGACCCTGAGAACATTAACTGACCAAGATTATCTAAGTTATTAAATGTGTACTATGCAAGCAAAAGTCAAAATTAAATGCTTACTTTAAAAAACCATCTATGTTCTTAAACATTTTTTACTGTGGGCAAATTTCACCTAAATATTGATCATTTCAAAGGAGAAACAAATTGTAGCACAGCAGAAAGAGAGGGGTTATCTCCGTCACTTTTTAGCTGAAAGAGCTTGTGTTGATCATCTATTTTTTATGAACCTAAGTTTCTTTGGTCATAAAATGGGAATAATAATACCCCCCTTAAAGAGTGGTAAATACGATTAAATGAGAAAATGTATGTGGAGCACACAAGAAGGGCTCAATAAATGGTGGCTCCTTAAAATTCCTCAAATCAGTTGTGAAAGAAGAGTAGCAAGTAAGCACAATGTGTTAGATTTCCTTCAAATGATACGAAAGAATGTATTTTTCTTCCATTAATTCTCAGATCTTAAGGCTGCCATTAAGAGTCTGGACTCAATTGCCCTAGTTCTGTGTTTTCATTATATAATGTTTAATGCAGTGACATCTGTGCCATCACATATGTGGAGGAGACCAACTAACATGTAAGTAAACAACAAAAGTACAGAAGGTGAATCATATATAAAGCGTTATGTGAAAACTAAAAATGGATAATTGGCCGTGGGACTTGGATTTGGTTGGGTAGCATCAAAGACGGTTTAAAGATGAGTGTTTGGATTGGGACTTTAACGAAGAGTAGAGGAGGTGGGCAAGGGCTGGTGGGAGGGAGCATATGCCAGGGCTCCTCGGCATGAACACCAAGGCTTACGTCAGTACTGCCCATCTTGCCTGCACCTGAAATCTCTCCGGCAGCTTCAGATACAGGGTTGCCTGTACTGGGATTTAATTATCTCAGGTGGCCTGGATTTTGAGATATTTAAAGGACTCCCAAGTGATTCTAATATGCAAGTTTGGGAAACAATGGCATATTAATTTTCTTTAAGTTGTTCTGTCTGGCTGAGTGTAGGAGAAATAGTGGAAGATGAACATGAAATGCCATGTCATAAAATTGAGACTTTATACTCTAGTTCAGAAACTGTTTGATTGTATAGTCCTATAATTTGAAAATTTGTTATGTACCCCAACATGTGTATGTGCATTTATTCATAAACATATACATGTACTATTGTAATAAAATGACATATACAACATAGATACATTATACACAAAATGTACAAATTTTAAAAAATGATTAGCAAAAAATAGGAGCATTTTAAGTAGTTATTTCATTCATTAATGGCTAAAAAATGTATTCTCTCAATGAATTATCAATAAGTTATTTTGAATAAGCAATAAGGTAGGATATGCTTCATTATTTGTGACAATCTTAGTTTGACATTTTGTAACACAGAAATTCAAAGTCTCCTTAGATTGTAGATATTTTATAATTTGGTTTTAAGGCTTGTTATACCTAAAACCAAAACTTCTCCAAAACATGTAGCTACAAATGAAAGAAATGCATCATTGGCTGAACTCACTAAATTATATTTTCATTTTTCAAGCTCATTAACAATTATGTAAGAATATTTGTAATACTTGGTTACCATTTAATCTTACAAGTTTATCAGGAGGTATTAAAATTTTTTAATAAATATGTTAAAAGTTATACTAGGACCCACATTTTGGAATATTTTTTCAAAAGCTAGAAATATAGCCCTGGCTGGTTTGGCTCAGCAGAGCGTTGGCCCGTGGACCAATGAGTCGTGGGTTTGATTCCGGTCAAGGGCATGGACCTCGGTTGGGTTGTGATTCATCCCAGGCCCTGGTCAGGCTGTGCGGGAGGCAACCGGTCAATGTGGCTCTATCACATTGATGTTTCTCTCTCTCTCACCCTCCCTCCCTCCCACTCTATTTGATGATAAATAGAAAAAAATATATATCCTTGGGCGAGAAATAAACAAACAAACATAAAGCTAGAAACAATGTTTTAAAGTGTGTTTTGAAATGGAGAGGAAGGGGACAGTTTCTCCGAGACAGAAAAGATGAGAGTCTTGCTCCCTCCTTTGCTCTTTGTAACCCCCCTGTGTATTCTGCTTCATCGTCCCGGTGTCACTGGCGAGGAAGCAGGCTCACAGGCGAGGAGTACCTATGGTATGCACACGCAGCAGGAAGATTGGGAACTGAACCATTGGGAACTGAGAGGAATTTGTTAGGGAGACCGTGAGAAGTGAGGAACATTTCCTGAGCATGCTCAGATGAGTTTAGATAGCATGAACCTATGGTGGGAGGCATTCAGCATGATATTGTGACTTTTTTCCACATGTTGGCAATTCAAGAGTTAGGGGAATATTAGAGAGGGCAGAAAAATCCAGGGTCTGGAGAATTCTAGAATACTGGCAAAGGAGCTTCTGTAATACCTTTCTAAACAGCGTGAGTTCTACAGGCAAAGGAACCTTTCCTAATGGTGCTACCTAAAGCAGTGCCTCCCCCGCGCAGGTTCATCTGGATTCCATCTCCCTTTTAATTCTTTCAAAGGACACATCACAACCTGTGAGATGTTAATTTCTTCCTTTGAACCACAAAGCAAATTATGGGAGGATGTGAACCTTGCTGCTGCTGTTCATTGCTGGAGTCACAGAACTAATAACATCTGGTAAATGGATGCTCAAGATACAAGGAACGAACTCTTCATCTGTAACAATAAATTAAACATTTGTTTCTCATTCTCCCAATACCCACAGTCAGATAACTTCACAGACCCTTTGGAACCCTATTTCAAAACTAACTGTCTATCACTCAGTGATGATTTCACAGGCAATATCATTTTGTTGTCGTAAATATAGCTTCCTTGCCTCTACTGCTCTGGAAAGTGTAGAAAAACAAAACATTTACATCTTACGATAACAACTGTAAGAAATACACTAGGAAATACAGGACCCTAGACTCCCAAACTTCTAGGTTCCCAAACTCAAACATGTAAAGGTCATCTTTGGCCACTTCTATTTCTCCATTTTCAACATTTTTATTGTATATCTTGCAAATATTTCTCAGATCCTTTTATAATTTTTACGTAGGGAAAGTCTTCCCAACCCTCAAACAAAATCCAAGTAAACTTTTGCAAAGAAAAACCCACCACAAAAAAAAGTGAAAAGAAAAACTATAATCTGGGGGAAATAGAACTCATCACAAAGAGCAGTTTTCTTAATATATAAAAATCTCTTGCAAATCAATAAGTAAATACTAAAATCCCAATAAAAAATGGGCAAGGGCATTGACAGTTCAAAGAAAGGGAAATCTAATTTAAACATGAACACTATCAAATTCATTTAAAATAATGGAATGGCAAATTAAAATGACAGCAACAGACCATTTTTACCTTGCCAGCTGGCAATGGTTCAAAGTTTGAGGATACCTTGTATTGTTAAGGCTGTGCATAAAAAGCAGGCGTTTTCGTATGTTGCTGGAGAATGTGTACATTATACTCTTTTTAGACAACACTTTGGCAATAAGGATTACATGCATGCCTTATCGCGTCTACTTTAAAAAATGTATTCTAGCCCTGGCCGGTTTGGCTCAGCGGTTAGAGCGTCGGCCTGCGGTCCAGAGAGACCCAGGTTCGGTTCCCGCTAAGGACACATACCTCGGTTGCAGTTTGTCCCCAGCCCTGGTTGGGTCAGGGCCGTGCGGGAGGTAGCCACCTGATGTGTCCCTTTCACGTTGATGTTTCTCTCTCTCTCACTCCCACTCTATCTGAACAAAAAATGGGAAAATGTCCTTGGATGAGGATTTTAAAAAAATGTATTCTAATATATATAAGGTGTCCCAAAAATGTATACACAACTTTGAATAATTATAAGGCCAGTGTTTCTTAAAATACATTTCATTTTCAAAATGTAATAGTATCTACAGACATCCTGTATACATTTCGGGGGGACACCCTGAGGTATTTACACATATGTTCAATGAACTGAGTAGCATTGACCTTGAAAGCAAAGAATTAGAAACAATCTAAATTGTCCACCAGTTGAAAGCATTAAAATAAATTATGATACATCCACATGATGGAAAATATGCATCAGAAAAACAAGCAGATTTTGTGTACTGACACAGAAAAGTCTCAAACGTGTTGTTAAGGGAAAAAAGGTGCAAATAATACATGGAATATTACCACTTGTGTAAAGGGAATGAGGTATACGTTCATAGTCTCTGGAAATACCCACAAGGAACTAATAGGAGCAATTTCTTGGTGGGTATGGGAGTGGCCTGATAGGAAGGCTGGGGGCAGTGGTAGACAGGTAACTTGTTTGAAACATTTTTGAATCATGTGAATATACTACTTATCTAAAATAACTAATTTATAAACTGGTGATCAGGATAAAAATAAAAGCATAGAAAGTGCTTCCCAACAGCCTCCTTTTCTCTTGAATACTGTTTGGAAGCCAACATGGTTCCCTGTTATTAATGAGATGGACAGTAAATAAATAGTAAATGTTGTATGTATGAGCGAGGGACTAAAACAGATTGTTTCACTATGTTATTAAAGGCTTCCTGTCATTGGATCTCCTCCATCTGCCTGATTTACCTTACACTGGTCTCAGAGACAATCGCTCCTGTCTTCTTACAGTCCCCATATACTTATTCTTAGCCTTGCCAATGAGGTTTCCTTCACCACGGAACCTCCTCTGTTTGTCAATCCAAATTCTGCCTTTCATTTAGAGCACAGTCTCATATCCGCCTTCTGAATGGCTTAGAACAACTGAAATGTGTTGTCTCGCAGTTCTAGAGGTACGAGTCTGAAATCGAAGTGTCAGCATGCACTGCTCCTTCTGAAACCTGTAGGGGAGAACCCCCTCTTGCCACTGCCTAGCTTCTGGTGGTTTGCTGGCAGTCCTAGTAGCTACAGTACCGCAGTCTCCGCCTCCACAGTCACACAGGGTTCCTCCCTTGTGTGTCTGTCTCTTCTCCTCTTCTAATACGGACACCTGTCATATTGGATTAGGACCTATCCACATGAAGCATGATTTCATCTTAAATTGATTGCATTTACAAATAAGTTATATGCACAAGTACTGGGGGTCAGGACATAAACATATCATTTTGGAACACAATTCAACCCATAAAACCTTTCTCTAGCTGATGCCACCCTGTTCTTAGAGTGCTTCACCTGATGTTAAATTCCATCGTGTATAGATCTGCACCCTTACAGGCTCTCTTCTCTAGTAACCAGTTCACCTAATATCTTTTTCATTTTATATATGTGTGTGTGTGTGTATATATATATATACACATATATATATATGAAAATTGAATATATGTATTCTTCCAAACTATATGGTAAGTACTTAAGTACTTTCAGGGCAGAAAATGTTTTTTTTTTTTTTTACTTTTTTTTGGCTTGGTGCTAGACCCACGCTAGGGACTCAGAAATGACTAGGTGAAACCCCGGAAGAAGGCAGATACTATGCCTTTTATAGAAGTGAACAATCAAAGAGGAGGTGCCTTGAATCACTCAGTGTCAGAAGGCAAAAGTAGCAATAGCTCATCAGCACCACACAGCAAAGGCTCCACTTTAAGGAAGGATCAAGATCAATAAACAATAGACTTGTCCCAGGACTGGAGGAAATTACATGGCAGGGAGGCGATCTAGCCTTCAGCTCCATGTCCAGCTGTCCAGATCGAGGCAAGTCCCTGCCTTAGTTTATAATTATGGATAAAGAAGTTATCGTTAGAATTGTGTTCTTTTTCCCCAAAGTAAAATACATGCATATATTCACATGCATACATAAATGTATAATATGAATTGATTTCTGATTAAAACAAAGGCTTGATGTTTTTCAAACACTGAAACCAACAGATCACAGTAGGATAAGAACAGCAGTACAATATGGTCATTGGGCTGCAGTCTCAACTCCATCATGGGCAATCAAAGGTTCATGGTGGACAGGAACAATGAGAAGACACTCAGTGAGCGCAGAAGTCACAGCAGAATGGAAGGGTGCAGAGGGAGGAAAGAGAAGAGACACAGAAAGAGAAAATCCAAAGAGGATAACAAGTAGCCTCAATACCTAATCTAGGAACCATAATTACGTACTTTATAGTACTGAATTACATACAAATGAGTCATATCCGTACAAGGTCGACAATATATGCCATTGTGTTACATTAGAAAGTGCTGTTTGTCTTTAGCAGTAAAACAGTCACATGAGAAAAGAGCAGTGGATTAAGTATATAAAATCTTAAACTCTTGTCTACTAAAAATAGCAAAATTAAAGGACCACCACACACTGGAAAAATTATTTGCCTCAAACATAACATACAAGGTTTGTTTGTTTTTCTCTAATGGATAACCAGTTTATTCAAATGTCTTTTTTAAATGATCATTTCTAGATTTTTTTACATATTTGGATGACATGTACATATATTTTGTATTCTATTGCTATCAATTAATATTATAACATAAGAAAGTTTACATGCTCCTAAAAAACTGAAAAAATGTTGTTTAATACTTCATAATATTTCATAGATGGAATGAAATTTACTTAGCAATGCCCCATGGTCAGGTACTTGTTTCCAAGTCTTTATTAGCGTTAATAATGCTGCAGTGAATACCTTGGTCTCCATCTCCAATAACTTCTTTGTTAAAAACTCCTTGTATGTCACTTAATGTTTGAAGTTATAACTTAGTAATATAACTCAGAGGTATTTTATCATATGTAAAGTCTTCATAATTCTGAGTATTAAACTACGTTATTTATAGTAATTTCAACTAAAGCCTTTGAGAGTTAACATGATCGGTCTCTTAAACAGCAAAGCAGCATTTAAAACAATCATACACGTATGGGGCATTGCATCCTGTTATCACCTTTCCCAAAAGAGAAAGAGAGATGCTCAAGCTCCCATCTCGTCTACTGAGAAGAAGCCAGGAGTATAAATGCTAACTTAAAATTTAAAAAGCCACAAACCTTCAAAAATGAGTAACCTGCTTGGCCAGTGTGGCTCAGTGGTTGAGCGTCGACCCATGCACCAAGAGGTCGCCAGTTCGACTCCTAGTCAGAACACATGCCCAGGTTGTGGGCCCGATCCCCAGTGGGGGGCATGCAGGAGGCGACCAATCGATGTTCTCTCTCATCAATGTTTCTATATCTCTCTCCCTCTTCCTCTCTCTTTCTCTAAAAATCAATAAGAAGAAAACTTTTTTAATGAGTAACTTAACCATTAAAAAAAAAGCAGGCCTATAGTTTACATATCTATAGAATAAAATTTTACACATTATAAATTCCTAAAAGAATTTTTACCATTGATATGAAAACACTGTTATGAAATAGGAGCTACCTATACATACAAGACCACAAAACGCTTCAGCACAGGTAATTCAATGAACTAAACAACTCTCTCTCTTTAGGGACAAAGTCTCAAGTTGAATATAGTACTTTTTTGGTGGAAAAAGAATAAGGGATTAAAGTATTTAATGAGACTGCTTCTAAGATGTTTATGACTGCTGCCACTCTACCAGGTGATATATTTGTTTGAATAAGTTGTCTGAGGTCATAGAAACAGCTAGTGAAAATGTTATTTTTTTCAATTTTAAGGTCATGAAAACTAAACTTACTTTAATAAACAGTAAGTACTTAGGCAACCTCCAGTGTCTATGAAGTGAAAATAGCAGGGAAGCCCCCGTGTCACAGATGAGGAAGCCGGGGCCCAGGGTGTATTAATGATGCACCGAATCTGATACATAGTATGAGACTGGGCACGACATGGGAGGAAGAAGTCGGGCTATGGAATGAGACAATAAAAATAAATGACTTTAGGAAGACATCTTTAGAACTGAAACTGGTTGGTTAGAGATGAACAGCAGAGATATGTAACATGCACAGTGTCAGGTTTTCTTTTCATAACTCTGTAACAAAGAAAGGAAGGAGAACACTTAAAACCTATAATAAACATTCTTAATTCAAATATCATTTAAACTCATTAATCACTGAAGATTCATATCTGTATTTATTTTTAAAGGGAAGCATAGAAAGCTTCTTCCCTTTAGACATAAAAGAGATAAAAGAGTGAAACTTGAAGAAAGACCATTAATGTAGGAATTACAACATTGCTGCTTTAATAACAATTCACTAATAGAATACTTGACATGGTACCTTTATATAATGATGACTTTAAACATCACAGAAACTACATAATAGCTGTACCACTGTAGATCAGTTTGAGTCTAACATAACAGAAATGATCACTGATCCCAAGACGTTATGGAATAGTAAACTTAAGATATTGTGCTGCTTTTCAAGTTTATGTGACTATGATTATTTAATTTTCTTTTGTGCGTGCTCAAGTATAGCTGTTATGTGACTACACATGAGAGAACCTGAAATTAATTTGTCTATATGAGATCAGTGACTGTACAAATTCTTATGAAAACTAACATGCCATGACAATAGTAATTTTGATAAAATTGCAGCAAGTACTGCAATTCTCTGTCATCTGGCTGTCTCGTCGTAACTACTTTGATATGTTTTTTACCATTCATTTAGTTCCTCTAACCACTTTATTAGTATAGTTTCAAAGCATGTAAATTATCACAATGGAAGTTTTTAACTGTTAAGAAAGGCTATCTTGATATATAAATGTTGAACTTTCCACAAAATAATGAGACACTAGCTTTTTTGATGAAAAAAGATATTACGCAAGAAAAGTCATGTTGAGAAACTTTCCTAACTCATTTAATATAATTCGTTTTGTTTAATCCTGAATAACAGCAGCCCTATCTGTGAAACTGCCTTTGAGTTTTTCCTACATTACTACTGTACATATATTTCACTATTGGTTTGATCCTTATATTTTGAATTTAACATCTTATATTTGATTAAATATTTCTTATATTTTCCATCAAGTTACTTTTACACAAATACTAACTGAACCAGCATCATTTGTACCCAGTATGACATGTGGAGGTCAAATCAGATCTTTATTCACCACGGGTCCCTTTTGTGTAAAAGACTAAGAGAAATGACTTGAAAATTCAAAATATTAAATTAGTCCATAAAAGCTTCTTTTTATTTGTTTAAGATTCAACTTTACTTAATACCTAGAAACTTATTTTTCTTATGATCTAAAAATATATCTTCATAGTCATGCTGTAGAAATAGTCTGCTTCCAATTCTCATAAAAATTCAACTCTCCACTGTGTGTTAAGGGCAAAAGGTGGAATTATGATGCACACCCATATAGAACACGCTTTCTAATGTAAGAGATAGAAGATACATCTAATTGTAATTCTTCATTGTCATGAGGGAAATGAGTTCCTAGTTTTAGTCCAGTGCTCAGTGGGTCAGTATCTATTTCATGGACTCGACAGAAATAACACTTGTTGATGACTTGGAAAGAAAGTAGACAATTACAAGTGATGTTTCTTCTGACCAAAAAAAAAAAAATTTATATATATAAAAAATATATATATATAAAACTGAGGTTGAACAATATTCACAAAAAACCTATTGAATAATATTTCAATTGTGTGTACAATCAGGGCACTTGACTGTCTACACGGATGAGCCCCATACCACAATACATGCTAAAGAAAATTTCCAAAAAACTCTCAGTTGGCATAAAAAATTTCTTATAGATGGTAGAAAATAGCTTAGCTGTAATTCACTTGGAACTAATTTCAGTCACTGCTAAAGCATGCTGGGTTGAAAATCAGTGTCAACCGACAAAATGGCATGACTTCTTAAAAGCATTTGAACTCAAAGTTTATGTGACCACAATGCACCTGAATTAAAGTTTCCAGGATTCAGGACTGAACCATAGTTATTGCTGCCAACAGTATTCTCATCTCAATCTTAAAAGAAAAGAAAATTTCTATAAAGAAAATTGTACCCATGATTACACCTGAGATTTGGAATGCATATCTGGGAGACACCCTTGTTTATTCTTTTATAATCAAAAACAGAAGATTCATATAAAAAATGCTATATATTCTACAAAATAGAATATTCATTATCTCAGATTTGGACATTGTAAATGACAAATGAAAAATCTATCTTTTACAAAACAGACAAAAATTGTTAAAATAACTTAGTTCCTAAAAAGCTTCCGAAAATAAACTTTTAAAAATACAAAGGCATAAAACTATTAGATTGTTTTAATAATAGAGATATTTTTAAATAGTACCCGAACATTTTTTTCTATTGATCCCATCTTACTTTTGTCCTACAGTTCTAAAAAAGTTTTAAGGTCATCAGAAGCAGAACAAGTGTCTTCTCGAAATGCTCAGGCCCACGTTTGCCAGTACCATTTACGATTCTCCCCGCTACACTCCCAGTCAACTACACTAGATTGAGTGACAGGTGCTCTATCCACCATCTTCACTGCAATTTCATATCTGAACGTACTAATCACTTAGTAGCCGTTAAACCATTCCTGTTTGACTATTTACTCACAGCATGATAAATGTGAGGTAGTCAAATTCAGAGAGAACATAATAATGCTTCCATTTTTTTAATGAATAGAATTCAGAATGCCAAAAGTGCAAAGTCACACTGCGATAAACCTATTTGGTGTTTTCTTAATGAAATAAACATTGGAGGTTTTGTTTCCCCCATAAAGTTGGATTTCTTATTTTGAGCTTGGGTTTTCTACCAAATGGAATTTTTGTGCATGGTTTTGAAAGTGATTAACGAAATCCCTGCATCACTAGGGAGTCTTGTCTGTCTACATCTAAAACTGAAGCAAACTAAAGGGTGTGGTTGGGGACTAATTAATATTAAAGAGTCTGTTTTGTTCATGGCACTGTGCAATAAGTCAACATGCTTTCAGTTTTCCTCTTGTTTGAACTGATTGCTAAGTCAGTTCTGCCTCTAGCCGCATACGTTATGAAGAATAAAACAGATGTTAAAGATTTTGCATCTGGTGATGAAAGTGAAAGGAAAGAATTGCTCCTCTAAACTTCCCTCAAAGGAAGGAATTTGGATTATTTTCCTATCTCACTTCTTATTCTCCTGCAGAAATAAAAATTATCAAATCTCTCAACCTGCCAACTCAAAGGCCAACACAAATGAAACCTTTCTTTTTAATCCTTCTAAGGGTTAAAGGTATCTTCTAAGGTGACCTTCTAAGGCAAGAACATTCTTGTTACATATTTTATAATTCCTGAAATAAAAGTCCTTTTGAAATCATAAGCAAGATAGGGTAGGAGAGTGGATGAAATGTGTATTTCTTATTTACGATCACAAAACATTTAAGTGGATAAAGGAGACTTTTGAGAGTAAGATGTTGCTTTTCTGATAAGTGGCTCTTTAGAAAAAGGTACCTTTTGGATTCAGAAAATAGTGGTGGTGATACAAGTAATATTGGTTATAATACAATATGCAAATGTCTATATTTCACTTGTGGAGGGAACAAAAATAGTTTTGAGTTCTTTACAATAAAAAAACTGGCATTATTTTAGCAAACACATTTTGTCTCAGATGCTCTATTTTGCTTCAATTCTTTTGCTAATATAAACTTTGAGAATTACCTTTATTACTGAGAATATATTACTCATAACTGTATCCATATCACGTCATTAAGCATCTATGAGTCTACCTAATTCTTCTTTACAATATTAAAACATGTTTTGAGCTTTGCTTTTTTTCTTGAATGTGGGGCTGATGTCTTGCTAACTTTCAATGAGATTTTGGCTTATATATTTTTAAAGAATACATTATCGATACAGAAGCTATACTTTTCTTCCTATAGAAAGTCAAAAGAAGAGTCCATGATAGGAATTTTATTCACATGGTTTTCTATTATAAAGACACACTGAGAAAAGGAAGCTCTCTTCCATATAAGATAATAATTGCCATAATATATAGTCAAGCTGGTAAAAGCAAGATCATCAGAATTCTTCAATTTTTACTGCAATTTGAAATAAAATGATGTGAAATGCAGTTATTGTGGTATCAACGTGAAAAAAACATTTTATATGCTTGGACCAATAAGTCATGTACACAAATCATTTTTTTTTTTCCTGGCAATTTTGAACTGCTTATCTTTCATAGGATTTCTTGTGGCTATTTACATTTTCACTCAGTGAAAATCAATTACCTTCTTGCAATAAGCCTCATTTGCTACCTTTGAGTATAATAGAAACACCATTAGGATGATGACATTACCCAAAAGAAGGGCACCACACAGTTGGTAGACATAAATTAAGGGCCCTTTCACATATGCATTAGAAATACTGCTGTGACTGAAATATGCATCAAGTCTGTATCTATTAGAGCTATTAGTGCGTGGGGGTGATGATTTGGAAGGGGGAGGGAAGGACTGGGAGATTGTGATCTACTACTTTGACAAAATTATGTATTTCCTTTTTTGCCCGGTACGTGCCATTGATGCAATAAGCCTGGGCCCCCAGCTGAGCTGCATTCGGAAATGCCACTGAGCATGGTATACGCGCTTCACTTCCCTTTGCCGAAGCAAGACACTGTCAGGAATAGAGTGCAGATGTGCCACCAAGCCCACTCCTCCTCCGTCACCCTGACCTCCGCGCTCTGCGGATGTCTGCCTGGGTGAAGCCGCCACTCATGCGGAAAACAGCTCCTGCAGATCAATTCATAGGATTTAGGGACATTTAACTTCCATCAAGCCCACATCATCTTATTGGTGTTTGAAGACCAACTTATTACTGAACATTAATGGCCATAACATAGAGAGTTGTATGTTTCCCAGGTGGGGGAAAAAAAAAACTAATCTAGAAATTCCCCCCTCTGAGACTAGAAAACAGAGAAGACCACACTTAAACCCAGTTATTTTTATCTGAGTTCTTATAAGCTTAAGTAAAACAAAATTATAACATATTGACCCTCGGGGTGTGAGTGAAAGTTATGTGCCTTTTGAAAAGATGTTAGGATTGCACATTACGATTTTTGATGAATTATTTTCAGACCCACTTCTCTTTTAGGCAATCTTACAAATACTAGACATGGGGCAATTCTTCATTAAAGAATTTGAACAGTGAACACATAAAAATTACATGGAAGGTTTAAAAGAAGTATAGTAGAATAGTAAGAACTAACAGGTTGTCATTTTTGGACCTCAGAAGAACTAGCAAATACTAAAAAAAAAATATATATATATATATATATATATATATATATATACACACACACACACACACACACACACATAAAGTTTTAAGTGTTTATCACTATATATATATATTCAGTGATAAACACTTAAAACTTTATTCTCATTAACGATTTCTCAAATCCATGTAATTATGCTGTTTTAAAATTAACATTTCCAAGACAGGAGACTTATTTTTAAAAAACAGTGTGTGTGTGTGTGTGTGTGTGTGTGTGTGTATTTCATTAAGAATTAGTGCATTCTAATTCTGGATATTATTATACTTTTGTAAAAATGTTTATTGTAGTGCCTTCGATTTTTAAAGCTTTTATAATTTTAAAATTAACAATTTAAAAAGCAAAATTCTGGAAATTTGCCCTGCAGAAGTCATTTTTACCACTTTTTGTGGAAAGGGAAATTTTAGAGCAAAAACTTCCATGTCTTAAACAATAATATGACCCCCAGATATCATAATTAAATCCATATATCATATTTGATTACTATAATGAAAGGAAGAAATGTGACATTAATTTCACTCATCATTGCATTATTTATAAAACTAAAAAAGAATGTTTCTTTTACATAAATATTTAACCTGAATCTCTGCTGGAATAAAATGAATCTAGAAAGATAACAAAATGCATACTATAGAGTCTGTAATTCTTAAACAGCTGTTACATTTTTCTTTTATGTCATTATGGACAAAATAAATTACGGGATCTTATGCTACAAGTGTACTGAGACATTTTAATGTGTTTGAAATTCTGTAAATGGTATTTTTCTAAGTACGATACATTTATTACATCAACTGACACACTGCATATAAACTCGGTAGTGAATAATATAATGGAGTAGATTTCCCTTAGTCAACCTCCTCCGTGCCAGAAATCTGGCATGTGGGGTGCAAGCCATATGATGTTGGGTTTGCTGAGTCCATCACATACATTTCCTATGTCCATCAAATAAGTGAAAAGTTCACGAAGTTCACGTGGAGCAGGAGCCTGAATGAATTCCCAAGAAACAGTGCTTTGGATTAATGACTCAGAACTATGTATTTCAAAAGGATATAGGCTATAACAAATGAACAATTAGTTTCCATTAATATTTTCAGTACAAATATTAGGTGATATGGTATATTTTCATTTTAACTTACCAGCTCATGCCTTATATACTGTATTCCCTAATGTTTTTCTATTCCACTCCCTTTAAAAAGCTAGAGTGCTATGGAAGAAAGACATTTTAAAATACAGAAGAGAATGAGTAACACTTCAGATTGCTATAACATAATCAAGCCTCAGACAGAGGAGAGAACAAAATACTAGTGAGTCAGTGTAGACAAAACTAAGCACCAAAGGTGTAATTGAGGCAACCATACAAATCACAGGCACACAAATGCAAATGACTGACAGATTTGTTTCTAATTCCTTTGCTATAATTGGAAAGAAGAGTTGGTTTGAAGTTGTGGGGACAGTTTTCTTTTTCTCGTTTTAGTTAGTTTAGCAAAGTGGAGTTTAAAGAGATTATAGGAGGACAAAATTAACCCCAAACTGCTTGCAAGTACCTCAGGACAATTGCTTTACTCTTTTTAGATCCAACATAATCAATGCCAGCAATTTAGTGGATCTTCTACTTTAAAAGGTAGCGGCCCCTGCCTCTCCCCTAATCCTTGAAAGAAGACACACCTGGCGGAGGTGGGGGCCATGACTGTTTATCCAAAGGGACAGAGAGCCATTCCAGCCATTCCATCCCAGCTGCTTAGGGAGGGGTCGCTTCCTCTGCCTTCAGGGCAGAAGTTGTAAAGGAGCTAATTGCAGAAGCAATGATTTATGCACAAAATTGTGTCCTCTGATAATTGTAGGCACAAAAATTGCCCATGCTACAAAGCTAGCCCACAAACCTCTTTCAAGGGTAGAGAGTTAGAACTTAAACCTTGTTACAGAGAAATTCTAGGCAACTTACAAGAAAAAATAAAATGTATGTATGTAAACTCTGTGTTTTACAAGTGTTTATTTTTATTTCTATTTTGATGTCATTTAACATCTAGCTCATATTCAAACTTTGAGGACTTATATCTCCCAATTAGGAACAGCCATTTATTATTTGAAGGTTTCAAAGATTTCAGTAGCCTAATATGTTAAATGAAGGTAGAAAGTTACCGTGTCATTGTGAAATATATATTCTGAATGGTTGTTAATAATTATACTCTTAAAATGTCTCCTTCTCCAGCTCTCATATAAACATTCTATACACAGTTTAAATACACATAACTCATTCAGAACAGCTTGGCATTGTTTAGTAAAGGAAAAAATAGGAAAAAAATTTTCCAAGGATGTTTTAGGAGCCTAAAAGAGTGTCCAGAAAAATTCTACAAAATCACAAGGTTAAAGCTGCTTTTTTGTAGATCTCTATTTTCTGTCTTTACTGTTTCAGAAACATATCTAAGAAATCTCAGAATTTTAAAAGAATCAGTTTTATGCTTTAACTCTATTTTGAGATAATTTTGACTTCTATAAGAGTTATGAAAATAATACTGAGTTCCTCTTTATGTATAATTATCAAAACTAACAAATTAAGATTGGTTCAATACTATTAGCTAAACTTTAGGCTTTACTGGGATTTCATCAGATTTCTACTGATATCCTTTTTCTGTTCTAGGATCCAGTCCGGGATACCACACTGCATTCAGTCATCACATCTCCTTAGTTTCCTCCAATCTAAGAGAGCTGATCAGTATTTCCTTTGAAGACCTTCAAACTCCTGAAGAACACTAATCAATACAATATTCCTCAATGTGGTTTGATATGTTTTTATGATTAGACTGAGATGATGGATTTGGGTGAAGAATACCACGGAGGTGTTTGTCTGTCTCATCAGATCATTTCAGGAGGTACATCATGTCCACCTGCAACCGTACAACCAGTTCAAAGTGGTCCTATCCTGTTTCTAACAAGATACTGAGTTGCCTTTCAGAGATACACCAAAACGCTAGTCCTGCAGCCAAAGCATGAGCAGAGGAGAGAACTTTGACCTCCTCCAGCTGCACCTGGAATCAAAGCCTCCCCCACCCCCACTGGACCAAAGGACTGGGACATGACTAGAACTTGAGTACAGGAACCCTTTCAGAAGCCGAGAGTCCATTTTCCAGGGAGCCCCTGACCTTAAATGGCCAAATTCCAAGGTTGTCCAATCAGACCTTCTGAGTTAGAATTAATGATTATGTATAGCCCCTTATTCTTTACATTTGCTTCAAACCTTTGTTCAGGGAGACAGATCTGAATTTTCCCTCCTGTCTCCCTACTGGGCTGCCCTGTAATAAAGCCTGTTCTCTCTTCAAAATACTATTGTCTCGGTTTCTGGGCTGCCCAGTGAGCAGTGGGCATGAACCCACTTGCTTGGTTCAGTTCTGCATGTCTCATTATTCATTCATATGTCTTATACCTTATTCCCTTACACCTATGTCTTATTAACTTGGACCACTATGTTAAGATGCTGTTTGCCAAGTTTCTCCACTGTAAAATTACTATATTTTCCCTTGTCACTAATAAATATTTGAGGAACATATCTGGAAATATACTGCTTTGCATTAATCTTTCACCCACATATTTTAGCTTCTGTTGCTGGATCTTGCCTGCAGTAATTATTGCTGTTCTAATGACAATTTTCTATTTCCTTTATTCCTTCTACATTTACAGCTGGAGCTCTCTTGTAAGGAAGAGAGTTAGCTGCTCCTCCTCCCTATTCAATTTATTCAACAGGTATTTATTTTATTTTTTTGGCATTTATTTATTTATTTATTTATTTATTTATTTATTTTCTGGCTCAAATTATTCCAGAGTTGGCCATTGAGAGCTTTTTCGCATTGGCTCCTGTACCCTTTCAGCATGGCTCTGTTTTGTTTTAAAGTAATTCCCTACTTTCTGGCACTAATCAACTCGAAATAACCGTTTTGAAGTTGCTCTACTCTATAGAAACTGAACAGTTCATCTGACAAATTGTATACTCCTTTGGGACTGATCTGGAGCCTCCTCACACCTGGAAGAGTAGTTGGCAAGTGACAGGCACTTGTTAGATGTGCTTCAACCGAATGCTTGTTCATTCTGAACTTGAGAAAAGTCAAAGTGATTCACTATATTCTGTATATGTTAAATATATGTCCATTATTCAATCACTACTCCCTTTTCACATTTCGTACAGGATAATTCTAGTTCCTCTGACCATTACTTAGAGAGATTATCATCAGTGTTAGAGATTATTATCAACATTATGATTATCAGTCTTAAAAAGCCATCGCCAGCCTTGATTCACCTATGTCTCAGTAACAGACACTATAAAAAGCAAACTACACGAGGGTCATCCCCACTTGACCTAAAGCATTCAAAATACAATACCCAAATATAATATACATGCTTTGTGAATATTTAGTGAAACAAAGAATAAAAAATGAAATCAATACATATTATTTAAAAGCACATGGTGTGAAATAGTTTAGTAAAGAAATAACTGAAGTACTACAGAGGCTGTTGTACTCCTTAGTGCTTAGTTTTTACAACTATCTTAGAATTAATGGCCCAAGGGTTTACTTTTTGTTTTGTTTGTTCTGTTTTAGCAGAACTGTTTGTCCAGATAGCTATTTACTGAGTGCTAACTATATGCCAGGCACTAATCTAACCATGAGAGTTAGGTGCTCCAATTATGGCCGTTATACAGATATGGAAAACTGACAGGTACGTTACTTGTCCAAGGTCATGTAATCAGTCATGGTTGAGTCAGAATTTGAACTGAAACCACCTGACCATAGCATCTACATTCTTAATGTTTAATGGCACTGCCTTCGCAGGATGGAGCTCAACACATAGAGCAGAGCCATTCGTGTTGAAATAGAGAAATGGAAAATCTTGCTTATCTTGCCCTGCAGGCTTATGCTCAGTGCCCCAGAAGCCAGAGGCTCTCAGAACCAGAGTTGAGAAATCGAAGTTCTAAGCTAATCCCTGTTAGTCCTCAGGTTTAACACTCCGAGTACAGAGCTGGATTCTGTCTACTCACGGTGGAGGCAGTCAGTGTTAAGGCAAACGGGTAGACTACCTGATAGCATGTTGAAAGGGCGTAAAAGGCAACTTGATTTCTAAAATTCAGTGTTTCCAAGAGCCTCCTGAAGGTCTCTTATCTGTAAGAGGTCCCAGATTTTACCTTGCCAGATGGGCTCATCACCAACTTAACATTTGTTTGTCTTCCCTTAGTGAACAACCACATTTTCCTAATGATTGGAATTCGCTTGAATCTGAATATTTCCTCCCCTGACCAGGACTACCTTCAGTCCACATTTTTATCTTTCTAGATGCTAATCCTTTCAGACCATTCATCTTGACTTTAAAGGTGATTCAAGCAAGTATTAGTCTTTTATTCAAGCAGAAATAGAAATAGAACTCAGTTAACGGATGTAAATACATCAGCATTAAGCATTTGGATATCTGAAGTATACTTGTTAATATTTTTTTCCTTCTTTTTAGCACCCTACTTATTTTATTTTCCTGATTACTTACTATATATTTAAAATTAACTGAAAAAATATATGATTCTTTGGTGCAACTTCAACGTTTTGTTCGTGCTTCCATGTTTCATAATATCTGCCAAATCTCTGAAAAACAGAACAAGAATCATGCAGAGGCTGAGATTATAATAATTTGTTTGGGCTATGATTGTTACAGAGATGAAAACCTGATTCTCTGGGTCAAATGACAAATGAAATACACTAGAGGTCAATTCTAGACTTCATAACAGACTTTTGGAAGCAGAATATATCCAAAAATTATTTTGTTTGACCTGTTTCACTTTCTGGTCTCTTGGAAGGCTCTCCACCTTTGGTATAATGTCTCTGTGGTTAATAGTGCCCTAGGCATGAAACATGGTTGAAGATCCAAATAGTAAATTTGACTCAAATCATATGCCCTAACAACAGGACAGTTCTCCTGGGGAACAATTCTATTGTTGGAAGTGCTTTCCTTTGGATATATCTAAAAAGAGGTCTTTTTTTTTTTTTTTAAATAGGAAGGAGAGAAGAGAGGAAGAAATGGTAAGTTTAGAAGCTAAAAGGGAAAAATGTGGGACTTACAAAAGAAATATTTTTCATATGTTATACTGTCAAATTTTTCCTTAACTTCAAATTTCATAGTTTAAAAAGTAACTATCAAACGTTGACATCTAATCAACATTATAGTACTTACTGTGGGTATTTAGTTATGGTGTAACTAATATAAATATGATAAAAATGCTAACTAAAAAGCTGTATCCAAAATTATTATTTTAATTTATCCATCCCTCATTAAAACCCCCATTCAATGATAGGCAAATGCACTACAGGATAATAGGTTACAGACCCTGGTCTCCAGAACTATACACATTAGAGAATTTTTATTTTTTATGCTTAGCATTTGAAATGAAAAAGAAAAACAGTCAAAGGAAAATATATCAAAAACATTTTAATGAAACATGTTAAGAAGAATGATTTAAGCAGGGCTTTAAAATATAATAGGAATTATGATATTGAGAGGTCGGCCACACATGAAATGACAAACTGTTCCAAATCTTGACTCTCCTCCTGACTAGCTCTTTGACCTTGGAGTACTAGTTCCACTGTCTCTATCACCTGATTTGTAAATTAGAGATAATCTTAATAACTAAATTCATATGGTAATAAATGCAAAATAGAGTCCTGGCCTGAGACAGGGTAAGCACTTAATAAATCTTAGTATTGCTTTCCAAGAGTCAGGGAGAAATAATACAGAAATTCTAGATAATTAAGGCCCCTATAGAACAAAAAAAATATATGGGGAATTTTAAATGATATGCTATTCACAAAGATAATGGGTATTATGCCATCAATTATTTATACACACTGACTATTTTACTCTTCTAAAGAAATAACCAGCCCTGGTCGGTTTGGTTCAGTGGTTAGAGCATCGGCCCATGGGCCAGAGAGTCTGACGTTCAGTTCTTGCTAAGGGCACGTACCTCGGTTGAGGTTTGTCCCTGGTTGGGGTTGTGCAGGTGGCAGCCAGTCAATGTGTCTCTCTCACACCGATGTTTCTCTCTTTCTCTTCCTCCGCCTCTCCCTCCTGCTCTATCTGAAGATAAATGCAAGAATGTCCTCAGGTGAGGATAAAAAAAAAAAATTACCAGAAAATTAGTTTTAATAAAAAGTACTTAAAACAGTGCCTGGATTATAATAGTTGTTTTATAAATATTTGTTAAATTAATCAAAAAAGGTGTTTTAGTCCCATGATTCTGGGGGGAAAACAAATTGATGTACTCATTTATGTTTACCGAGCAGCAAAAAGAATACAATTAGTTTCATTTCAAACAGGGCTACAACCATTAAAACCTAAACCCCATAGTGTGAAGACTAATAAGAAACTAATAAAAAGAAAAAAAATTAACATTATCAGACATCAAGTAAAGATAGGTTAAACCATAGCAGTGATGAATTTCAGAAATAAATTTAAAATAATATGGCCATTTGAAGAAGGGGATCTAGTTATGTAAAAAAGAATCAAAACAGAATTTGATTAAAAAAATTAAAATAAAGAATTCTAAAAATAGCCCTGGCCGGTTTGGCTCAGCGGTTGGAGCGTCGGCCTGCGGTCCTGAGAGACCCGGGTTCGGTTCCTGCTAAGGGCATGTGCCTCGGTTGCAGTTTGTCCCCGGCCCTGGTTGGTTGTGCGGGTGGCAGCCACTCGGTGTGTCCCTTCGCGTCGATGTTTCTCTCTCTCTCTCTCCCTCCCACTCTATCTGTACAAAAAATGGGAAAATGTCCTCGGGTGAGGATAAAAATAAAAAAAAAATTATAAAAAAAAAAAAAAAGAATTCTAAAAATAGATACAATAGAGCCTTATGATTTAAGGAAAAAAATACAATTAAATTTTTAAAAAATATATTATATATTTCCCCAAAATGAAAGTCATGTAACTCATCCAGTCATCTACCTGGTGAGGCCAAATTGTGCACATCTGTGCAGCAATGGTTCGGGCTTTAGCTCATGTTATTGGAAGATGCACACAGGTTGTTGCCCCTCCTCCTGCTGCAAATCTGGGGCAGGACCTGGGAAACTCATTTCTAGCAAGTTCCCAGGAAGTGCTGAGACTGCTGTAGAAGGAAGGATTTAGTGGATTTAGCCTCCCAAGGCTAAGGTTCTAATCACAGCTCTGCCAGTTACTGCTGGGCTCTAGCTCATCAGGTAAATTCTCTGGGCATCATTTTACTCATAAGAAAAACAAAAAAATTTTAATAGTAGAAATGATAGTTACCGCAAAGAATTTCTGAGATTATATAAGAGAGCCTAGCACTGAACTGACATGTGGAAGGAACTCATACATTTGATGAATGTACCTGTGCTACTAATTTCAAACATGACTTGAACCGCTAGCAGTAAAAAGTCCATACATTTTCTACTGTAAGACAAAAAGAAGTTTGTGCCTGTAGATTGCTGTTATTTGTGAAATCATCAATAATTAAGGGTTTAACCCTTTAAGGTCTAGAACTGAGAGGTGTTGGTGTTAAAATATAAGATAATCTCAAAGTTGATTTTCTCTGCTAGCCATACTTCAGGAGAAAAAAATAAAAACATGGAGCAAATGAGAAAGCATTCTAAACCTGTTTTATCCCAGAGGTCAGACAATATACCAGGAAGCAGCTGTGAGCTAGAAAAGCTAGGTCAATAGCATCAAGAAATTGCAACTCCTCTGGGGTTAATGTGGTAAGATGCCAAAGCATTGCATGCATTCATGTGAACCAGAGAAAATATCTCAATCATGCTTTGCTCAAGATATTTACAGTCTGTAAAAGACCCTAAAGAAAGTTGCATATTCTGGTGCATGTCATACATGCCAAATTAGCATAGCTAATCAAGGAAATTTATAAGGGTTTCATTTAGAAATAGAGATAAGGACTGAAAAATAATTAAGATTTCTCATTCAGAGGCATTATCATGTGGCAGTATTACATTTAAAGCACTATGGGGGAATTATGCGAATATTATTAGATATAATCATTAATTCAGTCAATATTTTCTCGAATTTGTCATGTCTGCGTAGAGCAATGTTCCAGTCTCTGAGAATACAGGGGTGAAAGCGATGGGATAGTCCCTGTCCTCATGCAGCTTATATTTTCAAGGGGAAAAATAGACCATAAGGTATAACTGAAGAGCAAGCAAGATGGTTTTAGACAGTGCTGAGTGCTATGAAGGGAATAAACAGGTGATAGGGTGTGGGTGCTTACTCATTCATATATGCGTGCCTACATTATATAAATGTACCTCTTTCCTAAATGCATTACAGACATTGACTCTCTTAATCCTCAGTGATCCTATAAGGTTGGTGTTACATTATTCCCAATTTACAAATGAAAAAATGGAAGCAGAGAGGTTTCATAAGCAGACCAAGGTAATACAGCTTGGAAGAATTGGGACCCAGGAAATTTGGCTCCCAAGAGTGTGCTCTTACCTACTATATTATATTACAGCTTGTTTCATGTATTATCTCATTTAATTTTCATTTAAAAAAACAAAAGGACTCATGACAAACATACAGATGATAACAAGTCAATCAAAAGAACTGTCACTTGTATTCAAATAATCAATTGATGGGCAATTGAAATTATTACATGTACTGCAAAATAATTATTCTTAAATAACTTAGTTGAAGGCAAAATTGTTTATTTTTCATAAGTATTTGCAAAATCTATTCATTATCAAAAGATGATACTTGGTATTTCTGTTTTAAAAACATAAAAGTAATTTTAAGATAAGAGGTGTCACAGTTTGACTAATTCTGTAGTCCAATATTAAAGCATTAAATATATAAATATAGCTTATGCTTGCAAAAAGAAAATAAACTGCTGTAACAAAGTAAAAATCCAGGCCCCTTATTTGATCAGCTAAGTTATAGACTTTATAAAATAAAAAATAACTCAACAAACCTTATGATCAATACAATTTCCACAACCTTAGGCAAGTTTTCATAAGTAACTTAGTAGGCAGGGAAATGACTTATGACAACATGAACTTATGAAAATCAGGGACTTTTGTATATATTTTTATATTCTTAATGTCCAACAAAGTTCTAGGCAGGGGAAAAAAGGGGGTTTAATAAATGTTCACAGCTTAAATGAATTCTGGACATGAATCAAAAATGTTTTTATTAGTGCAATTCATAAACTTAAAATACTGGAAACTACCTAATTGTTCAGTAACAGAGGAATGATTAAGTAAATTGGCAGCAATACTATTAGGCATAAAAATCAAAAGTAAAATTTATACCTGAAAGTATAATAACAGACATTAAGAATTTAATGTATAACATCAAAGTTACAACTAAACTACAGAACAACCATTATTCGAAACAGCCTGAAATCAAGCCAGATGGAAGTCCTACAGCTACGGAATTAAAGCAGCAGCCACATCCAGACTGGTAGGAGGGACAGAAGCATGACGGGCTGGTCCCGCCCAGCTGGGAAGGTCCTCCCTGAGGACTGAGGGGTCCCCGTCCCACACCAGGTGCCCCGCTCAGGGTTCCAGTGCCAGGAAGAGAATCCCCATAACTTCTGGCTGGAAAAACCAGTGGGAACTGAGGCTCAGGGAAGCTGAAGCGGCTGGAGCCCCAGGCAGCTCCTTAAAGGGCCCGCGCACGGATTTATCGGACTCACTCCCTCTAAGCTTGGAGGGGAGGCAGCTCGAGGGGCGCCAGAGACATACAGGGAAGAACTGAGCTGTTTGACACTGAAGTGAGAACTGGAGAGGCGGCTTTCTCCGGGACAAGGAGGCCTTTGTTCCTTTGGTGAGCCCTTCCCTGGGGCAGCAGATAGCCACCATATCTGGGACTCCAGTAACCTGGCTCACACTGGTAGCCCCACCCTGGTGATTCCCGGAGGCCCCGCCCCACCCAACTTTCAGGCCCCCCCAAGCTGTTGCCACTTGCTTAACCATAGGATTGGCCTGTCTTGGATCCTGCTTCATGCTTTCCTAAATTCTTTCAAACAAGCAGCATCTGGTCTCAGATAGCCCCATACCTCTCGTTAAATAATACACAGAAACAAACACAGGGAGGCAGCCGAAATGAGGAGACAAAGAAACAGGTCCCAAATGAAAGAACAGAACAAAACCCCAAGAAAAGGACTAAGCGAAAGAGAGATAAGCAACCTAACAGATGCTGAGTTCAAAATACTGCTTATAAAGATGCTCAATGAACTCAGTGAGAACCTCAGTGAACTTAGTGAGGGCCTCAAGAGCATAAAAAAGGACGAGTCAGAAATGATGGATGCACAGTTAGAAATGAAGGGGGCATTAACTGAAATAAAGGATAATTTACACAGATTCAATGGTACAGTACATAAATCCAAGAAGCCAACCATTGATTTGGAATATAAGGAAGCAAAAAACACCCAATCAGAACAGCAAAAAGAAAAAAGAATCCAAAAAAAATGAGGATAGTGTAAGGAGCCTCTGGGACAACTTCAAGCGTGCCAACATTCGCATCTTGGGGGTGCCAGAAGGAGAAGAATGAGAACAAGAAATTGAAAATCTGTTTGAAACAATAATGGCAGAAAACTTTCCTAACTTGGTGAAGAAAAGAGAAATACAAGTCCAGGAAACACAGAGAGTCCCAAATAAGATGAACCCCAAGAGGCCCACACCAAGACACATCATCATTAAAATGCAAAAGGTTCAAGACAAAGAGAGAATCTTTTTTCTTTCTTTTTTTATCCTCACCGGAGAACATTTTTCCATTCTTTGTTCAGATAGAGCGGGAGGGAAAGAGAGGAAGAGAGAGAGAGAAACATCGACATAAAAGGGACACATCGAATGGTCGCCACCCACATGACCCAACCAAGGCCGGGGACAAACTGCAACTGAGTTACATGCCCTTAGCGGCAACCAAACCTGGGTCTCTTCGGACCACAGCCCACACTCTAACCTCTGAGCCAAACCGGCTAGGGCCAAAGAGAGAGTCTTAAAAACAGTTAGTTACCTACAAGGGAGTTCCCATAAGGCTGTCAGCTGATTTCTCAAAAGAAACTTTGCAGGTCAGAAGGGAGTGGCAAGAAATATTCAGAGTGATGAAAAGCAAGAACCTACAACCAAGATTACTCTATCCTGCAAAGCTGTCATTTAGAATCGATGGCCATATAAAGAGTTTCCCAGACAAGAAAAAGTTAAAGGAGTTCATCACCACCAAACCGTTATTATATGAAATGATGAAGGGTCTTTTTGAAGAGAAAGATAAAATATATGAACAAACAAAATGGCAATGAATACATATCTATCGACAATGGAATCTACAAACAAAATGAACAGGCAGAACAGAAACATTCTCATAGATACAGAGAACATTTTGTTGGTTGCCAGATGGGAGGGGGGTTGGGGGAATGGGTGAAAAAGGTGAAGAGATTAAGAAGTACAAATTCACTGCTAGACTAACAAACCTCAAAGGGAAAGGGGTTGGGGGATGGGAAGAAATAAACCAAAGAACTTATATACATAACCAATGGACACAGACAATAGTGTGGAAAAAGATGGGAGGGGGGCGGGAGTGGGGAGGAGGGGGTCAATGGGGGAAAAATGAGGAACATCTGTAATACATTCAACAATAAAGATTTTCAAAAAAAAGATTAAAAAAAAGAATTTAATGTATAGATTTAGCAGCAGATTAGAAAAAGTTCAAGAGAGAATTAATGAGTTGAGAGACAGATAAAAAGAAAATATTCACACCGAAGAATAATAAGATGAAGTACAAAATAAAGCATAAGAGACAACAGGTTTATAGTAAAGAAAAAAAGTTCTAATATATATGTCATTAGTAGTCCTTCAGAGAAAACACAGCTAAAACAATATCTGAAGAAACAATTGCAGAGAATTCTCCAAAACTGATAAAACACAGTAAGTTGCAGTATTACACTTAAGAAAATATTAAAAGATATTCTTTAAACAGAGGAAAAATGATTCCTGATGTAAGTCCAAAGATACGGGGGGGGGGGGGGGGGGAATCAACAGGGAGAGTTAAAATATGGCTTAGTCTAAATGAATATTAATTTAAAAATAATAAGTATGATGTTTTGTGGGGTTTGAAACATACAGAATTTTACACCAGCATTTAGTCATAAAGTGTATATATGGAGAGTAAGAGTTCTAAGATCCTTGATGTCCAAGAAGTGATAAAAGCACTAATTTATATTAGATATTAATAAGCCAAAGAAGCATGTGTAAGTTTAACCACTAAAAGAATAGTAAAATAAAGTACAATTACCAAAATAATCAGGAGGAAAGGAATAAAATAATATATAAAATACTTCATAAATCCAAGAAAAAGCAAAAAAAAAAAAAACATAAAATAGAACACATAGTAATCAAAGAGTAATATGTTATATTTAAGCCCCAAAGGTATCAGTAATTATGTTATAGGTAAATGGACTGAATACGTCAATAAAAAGACCTAGACTGGCATATTGCATTTTCAAAAATTATATGCTTTCACATAAAACACTTTCAATATAAAAATAAAACTTGAAAATAAAAGGACCCAAACATACATCACATAAACACGGACCAAAATGCTACAGTCACTATAATTTAATAAGAAACAAAATAAACTTTAAGTAAAAAAAAAAAAATTACTATGGATAAAGAGGAACAGTCCATAATAACATCAGGATTAATTTATCAGAAAGGTATAACAATTTAAAAGTTTTATGCACCTAATAAATAGCCTTGAATTATAGAAATGAAAAATTCATAAGTCTAATAAAAGTAGAAACAGGCAAATCCATAATTGTATGAGGGAGATTTTAACAATATTTATTTTGGTAAATGATCTATCAAGAAAAATATCAGTAAGCATACACAAGATTTGGAAACATATTCATCAAACTTGAGCTAATTGATATAATTTAATACTGCTCTATTACACTGAAGAATGCATATTGTTTTCAAATACACATGGATAACTTATAAAAATTGTCCAGATACCTGTTAGGCTATAAAACAAATCTCAAGAAATGTCAAGAGTTGAAATCATACCAAAAATGGTCTTCAACCAGTGAAATTAATCTAGAGTCAATAACACACATACAAACCAGAAATATTTCATATACTTGAAAACCAATAAATATACTTCTGAATAATCCATGGATCAAATATTATAACGAAATGGGAGTGATAATGAAATGTGACATAACACTGGGTGAAATGATGTCTGAGAGACTGCGGGAGGCCAGCCTGGCTGGACAGAGGACGCGAGGGAGCCCCACGGTGAGGGACATACCACGGGCCTGGTAAAATAAGACTATGTAGAATTTAGTAGAGACTTTGCTTTGGTTTTAGCTCTTATATTTAGGTTTTTGATCCGTTTTGAGTTAATTTTTGTAGATGGGGACAAACTGCAGTCTAGTTTCATCACACAACTCAACACCAAACAAACAAAAAATCCAATTTAAAAAAATGCTAAGAGGACCTGAGTCGACACTTCTTCTAGGGAGACATATAAATGGCCAAGAGAGATATGAAAAGATGCTCAACTTCACTAGCTGTTAGGGAAATGCAAATCAAAACTACAATGAGATACCACTTTACACCTGTTAGAATGGCCATTATCAACAAGACAAGGAATAACAAGTGATGGAGAAGTTGTGGAGAATACAGAAACCTATTCACTACTGCTGATGGGAGTGTAAATGGGTACAGCCACTATGGAAAACAATAGGGAGGCTCCTCAAAAAATTAAGAATAACCCTGGCTGGTTTGGCTCAGCGGTTAGAGCATTGGCCTGCAGACCGGGGAGTCCCGGGTTCAATTCCCACTAAGGGCATATACCTCGGTTGCAGTTTGTTCCTGGCCCTGGTTGGGGTTTTGTGGGTGGCAACCAGTCGATGTGCCTCTCTCATGTCGATGTTTCTCTCTCTCTCTTCCTCCCTTTCTCCCTCCTGCTCTATCTGAAGATAAATGCAAAAAATTATCCTCCAGTGAAGATTAAAAAAAAAAAAAAATTAAGAATAGAGTTACCATATGACCCAGCAATCCTTCTTCTGGGTATCTACCTGAAAATTTTGAAAACATTTAATTTGCAAAGATATATGTACCCCTATGTTCACTGCAGCATTATTCATGGTGGCCAAGACATGGAAACAACTGAAGTGTCCTTCAATAGATGATAAATAAAGAAGATGTGGCCCTGGCCAGTTGGGCTCAGCGGTTAGAGCATTGGCCCATGGACTAGAGAGTCCCGGGTTCGGTTCCCGCTAAGGGCACATACCTCGGTTGCAGTTTGTCCCTGGCCCCAGTTGGGGTTGTGTGGGTGGCAACCAGTTGATCTGTCTCTCTCACATCAATGTTTCTCTCTCTCTGTTCCTACCTCTCCCTCCCACTGTATCTGAAGATAAATGCAAAAATGTCCTCGGGTGAGGATAAAAAAAAAGATGTGGTACATATATACAATGGAATACTACTCAACCATAAGAAAAGATGAAATCCTGCCATTTGCAGCAACGTGGATGAACCTTGAGAATACCACACTAAGGGAAGTAAGTCAGACAGAAAAATTAAGAACTATATGATTCCATTCACGTGGGATATAAAACTGAAAGCAACAAATGACAAACAAGAAATACAAATAAAACTCATAGACACAGACAACAGTATGTTGTTACCAGAGGGAATGGGGATTTGGGAGGTAGTAAAAGGTAAAGGGGTCAAATATATAGTGACAAAAAATGATTTGACTTTGGGTGGTGGGCACACAATGCAATATGAAGATCATGTATCACAGAAAAGTACACTTGAAACCAAGATAATCTCATTAACAATGTCACCCCAATAAATTTAATTTAAAAAACAAAATAAATAACAAAATAAAGACTTCCTTCACTCTAAAGGAAATAAAAAAGCATTTGGAGGGTTTGGAGCTGAGGACTCCCATGATCTGACTTATGAATATGAAAGGATCACTCTGTCCAATAAGTAGAGAATAAGTTGGGGGGGGGAGGGGCAAGGGTAGAAAGAGGTAGACAAGTTAGGAAGCTAACCTACAGGTCACTTTGGCTGCTTGAACTCTGCTTTCATCCAATTCCATATACTGTAACCTAATAATACCTCCTCCTTGTCCATCTATGTTACTTATATCTAACAAGCCTCCTTCTTGTCCATCCACATTACTCACATCTAGAACCTCACTGCCTGCTACTTTCACTATTATAATACCAGATAGACATTCAAGTTTAGGGGCAACAAGTGTGAGAGTGTAAAGTTTCCCTTTCATACCTTGAATATCTTTATAGACAATATTGAATAAAACAGAAAGATAAATAGTACATTTTTAAAAATTGAAATTAAACAGCTTAATTGCAGGTTTGGGTACTGCATGGCAATAAGCAAGAACAAAGATTAACAATAAAATGCTTATTTGAAAGCCTTTCATAATTTCTAAATTAATGCACATTTATTGATATACATCTAATTCTTTGGATTATTTGATTTTGACATTGTTTCAAAGAAGCAGGTGCAATTAGATTATTTGTTCACTTAATTTTAATTCACAATAAACAAATGGGAATTAATTTTAAAAGAAGCCAAAATACAAACAGGCAACAATATCTGCCAGTATCAAGTTATTTGACTTTTCTAATTTAAAAAAAATTATAATTATATCTCTGCATCTCTGGAACATGTAACAATTTCATGTTCTTAAATACAATACCACATTCTGGTATATAGTATAAGAGCTAAAGTTTAATGCTTCAAGCTGAGCATTTCAATAGCTAGGAACAGTAATGTAATCTAGCATGAGATTTCATTTCTAGAAAGTATAATTGAATTTAGTGAATATCAAAAGCAATTATTATATTAACATTTCACTTTATTGGTAATAATTCTAAAAATAAGAATGTGTGGCAATTTAAACAGTTCACTTTCCTTATAAACACAGAGTCTTACTGTTATCAAAACTGACCCATGCATTCATTGTCTCTGCAAAACTTATGTTGATATGTGATGACCAAAATAGGAAGAATGTTCTCATCAAATAAGGTGGTTACCAATTACCATCAACTATATGCAAAGCTACATAAATCATTTAATAGAGTGACAAATCATATGCTATTGAATTCTGAAAAAAAAATCAGAATATGGCTCTTTCAGTTTTTAGTATGTGTTTTTTTTTTTTAACAATTTATAATTATAGAGACATGATCATCATTTATCTGCTGAAAGAATTTCTCATTGCTATTAATTCGCCTCACTTTGTAAAGCAGGATAGTTCTGCTAGCTAGTGCATCTCAAACCTGTTACTGAGAGGAAAAAAACCTTGAATGCAGAGAAAAGCATGTCACTTCCTTCAAGCTTCATTTCTTCTATTCTATCAAGGAGAAAAGACCTTATGAAAATTGACCAATGCAGTATAGTTCGAATTTATATTCTCTTTGAAAGGTGGATATAATTGAGTACCAAATGCTCAGTGTTTGTTCCTTGCCGATTGCAGCCAGACCTAATTATAGTAGAAAGACTAATTTTATAGCAATTGTAAAAATGTAATTCAGGCTTTAAAACTGATTCAGGAATTATGTTTTATAAATGAAGCTTTGATTTTAATTTAATTCTTTTACAGTATGAAACACGTTATTCATAATTGTTTTGAATAGTAGTGATATTTTAGGAAACCGGGTAACAGAAACACCTGTTTCTTATCAAATTACATCCCCTAATAATTACAATAATTGTATGGAATAGATTAACTTTAAAATGTAAATATTGCAATATTTTGAAGTTTAAATTATTAAATCGAGATTTGTTTTTGAAATAGCAGTGGAAAATGTGAACCAAATTATAACATATTCTTACCTATTTTAGTCCAAATATTTCTACCAATAAAGCACGTATCAAGCATCTACATTAAAAATGCTTTGCATATGTTGATTTTTGTTCTATTGTAAATATAATATTCAATTATTAAAATCTGGGAAATACACAATAAACAAACATTTAAAACTTAGTAACAACTATCAATATTTTGATATATTTTCTTCAAGTCACCTACCCATCTGGCTAGCTATCTATTATTTATCTATAGAAAATCTGGATAATACTAAACATTTTATAACTTGCTTTTTTATGAGCATCAAAACTCATGAGACATTCAATTATATTTTAAATGGAAAATAAATCAAATATCTTTTCAGTATATGTCCTGTTTTGAAAGAGCAGAGTACATGCCAAGTTGAGTCATGAAGAGAAATGTCAGTGTGATCCGTGGCAGCTGCTGCTTCCCTGGGAAGGAAGGGGCCGGTTAGGAGTACAGTAGCTAGCAAGCCCCTCAGCGCTCCCAAAGTCACTAGTGGGAAAAGAACAAAGGCCTTTCCGATGCAACTGACACAGATGTGCCCAAAGGCAGACTGTCAGAAACAGTTAAGATGACAGCTACTCACAGTTCATTATTTCCTTCTCACAGGTCACTGGGTGACAAGCTGGGTCAGTGTGCTTTGTGGGCTGTCCCCGTCCTTCCCCACCCCTATTCAATTTAAATAAGGGTAAAGGGCTCTATGGGATAAACTAATGTAAACAAACACATTCCAGACACTTAAAGATGCCAACATATGGCATTTATTTTATTTTGGATCAAACTTAGAGTTAAATATACACACACTTTTATCCAAGCAAGAAGAAAACCTCATTTCTATATCTCACTGATAGAGGAAATAAAAACATTCTAAGTGTGCTACAGCAAACAAAAATATAACCCACTATGAACTAATAAGAACCTTACATTAGGGACTTTACACAATAAGGAATTTTCCATTTTCTTCAATAGGAAAAAGAAGTTTCCACATCACAAAAAAATAAAGGATCAACAATCAAATTGCTTTCCACAAGTGTCTGAAATATAAATTAAAGAAAATGATTCTGACTAGATAAGAGATTCTGGTTTGTGGTGATGTAACTTTTTTAAGGATATAATTCAAAATAATACACAAATCAAAATGGCAGTAGTCTAATCAAATATTTTATGATATAATACACATAAAATTTAGTAATGACAATATGGCTACTCAATAGGACGATATTCTGTTATAAAATCAATAGAATAAAAACTGTTAGGAATGAGGACTAAAATAGTGGTTAAGAGTATGGGCTGTATATCTAAATGGATGTGGGTACGAATCCCATCTTCCCTATTAACCAGTTGTATAAATGAGCACATGGCAAAACCACTCTGAACCTCAGTTACTCCTCTTCACGGATTGTAAGAGTACCTCTCCCTGGCCGGTTTGGCTCAGCGGTTAGAGCATCGGCCTGCGGTCCAGAGAGACCCCTGTTCAGTTCCCGCTAAGGGCATGTACCTCGGTTGCTGTTTGTCCCCGGCCCTGGTTGGTCGTGCGGATGGCAGCCACTCGATGTGTCCCTTTCACGTGGACGTTTCTCTCTCTCTCTCTCTCTCTCTCTCTCTCTCTCTCTCTCTCTCTTCCTGTCTCTCCCTTCCACTCTATCTGAACAAAAAATGAAAAAATGTCCTCGGGTGAGGATAAAAAAAAAAAAGTACCTCTACCATCCTATTATGATAACAATAAGTAAACCAATTTATTACACTGTTATAAGTAACTAACATAGTAGTTGGCACATGATATAAGTATTCAACAAATGACAGCTATTAGTCACTTGTCACCAAATTTAGTATATATAAAGCTGACCTGAACCACCATTCAAGGTGTGAATACCTTGGTTAATCATAAGTTATGTAACACACAGACACGGCCAACAGAGGAAAGGGGGCAGGGGAAGGTGGAGGTGGGCAAGGGGAGGTAGATAGGGAAGGAGAGAGACTTCGCTTTGGGCAATGGGCACACAATACAGTGTGCAGAAGATGTTTCGTTGAGTGTACACTTGAAACCTGTATGGTTTTGTGAACCAATGTCACCCCAATAAATTCAATAATAAAAAAAGAAAAGAAAATTACAAAAATGGTCTTAAAAAATCTCGAATCCTTTCAAGTGCAAGGCTGCGTAGATCAGTAAGTCTAAACTATTGGATTCAGCAAGAACTCAGGCATTCCCAGTCTCCCTTGATGTTTTCTACTTCTTATTGTCTTCGCTGAAAGCTTTGCTGTCTTTTACTAACCCCTTCTAAACTGTTCCACCTTACTTAAAGGTCCCTTTCCAAGATACCCAGTCAAAAATAACAGGTCCTGTTTGGAAACCTAAAGATTTGGATAACCTCTAAGACAAGAACATGAATGGTCAGGCAGAACAATGCAGAGGCCAAGCATAAGATTGGGGCTCAGAAAGGCCGGCCTTAGATGACTAACTCGAAGGCCTTAGCCAACTAACTTAATCTCTCTGTGCCTCAATTTCCTTACCAGTAAAACAGAGATTAATACCTCTGTTTTACGTACCTCGTAAGTTATTAGGAAATAATGCACATAAAGCCCTCAAGCCAAGTCAGTACATGTTAATCAATAATCGATTGACATCTTCATTGTCACATATTACCTGCCCCTAACTACCACTCTCTCTGTCCCATATTGGGCTACTTGTGGTTCTCTCCTTCCTTGGCTATTTCTGAGGAAATACATACATTAATGTCTCTATTTTTTAATTCTTTTAAATTATATATTCTTTATTCAGATTATTTGCTCATTAATGTTTTCCCTGATGTTCTAAAATTCTATTTATTTTTCAAATTTCCTCAACTCAGATCATTTCACATTATTCCTTTATTTTGGGCACTGATTTTATTATTTTGTAAAATTATCATTGATAAAAGCAAGAAAATGTCACGCCCTCTCTTGAGGCTGTGATCATACAATGCACTGATTTCCTTATGTCTGGAAAGCATGTAAAATAACAAGACAACTGAAGGTCCCAAGTCATCAATATTCCAAATTCAGTACCAAGTTCTAATTTTGCCCAACAATTTCTTCCAAAGTGGGAAGAATGTAATTGCTTTAAATACTTGCTCTTTACTCAAAATAACTCTGTTAAGGAACAGAAAAAGAGAAAGAGGAGCTGAAATGCCATCCACTGTGGTAAATGTGGGGGTGGAGAAGGGAATGTAATGATCCCCGCCACTTCGGAGGGGGAAACGCCAGAGAGTGGCTGCAGCCTGAGCCCCGAACCCTGGGGAATGTCCGGGCCCGGGGGACTTCTCATGACATCCCAAACATATTCACCAGTCAATTCGGATTGACTAAAAAAATCACAAATCTAAATGCAACCCCCATTAAAATCTCTTTTGTACCTCTTCTTGTTTTCAGAACATTTTCACCACTATTACTGAGTGCTTACTACATTTCTGGAAGTGTAAAGACAACGTTTAATTCTAACAACTCAAGCAGGCATTGCGGTATGTTAACTGACACGAACTGCTTTGTTTGGGGGTGGGTAGCCTCACGTTTTCTCATACCATAAGCATTTCTCTCAAAGTTCCATCATCAGACTATAGTGCTTTGGGGAGGTTCAAGAAAACACAGGAGACAAATCCTTCAACAACCCAGTGCCCTCAACCCTCAGAGAGAATATTTCCAGCCAGGGGAAGGAGGGAGTCATAGAAAAGTGGGTGGGTTGTCACTGGGGTCCCCATGCGCTGACCCACCAGGGCCAGGGCCAAGGAGACAAACACAGAGACACCAGATAGATTTCAGAAATGTGAGCGCAGAGGAACCTCCTCGAGTAGAGGCAGGATAATGACAAGCCCCAGCAGTCTCTCAAAAAGTAGTGGCTGCTAAGTGAGTCTGGAAAGATAGGTCAACAATGGCCTCAGGAAACAGTATTCGAGTTCCCAAGTATTTCCTGAGTTCCTGTGTTACATGAAAACTTCAAACATTGCTCCCAAGAGACCTATCTCTAGGGACCTGGACGGAGAGTGGCCTGGCTGTTTAGCTGCAGCCTGTCATCCTATTGCAAAGCATCAGAGTTGGGAACCTTCTGTATGATTAAGCAGTAAGTCACAGGGAAAGAAGACCTGGAGCTTACGTTTGCATCCAGTCCCAGGAAACCCAGATACTATGATAGGGTAAAGGGCTAAGTTTGTTACTTTGTTTATCTATGCCCTATCTTACTGAAGACAACAAAAATCAAAGGATTTGAGGTTTAAATAACAAATTAAAGAGACAGTACAATGAAGAGTCACTTTTGTTATCAGAGGAAAAAAAAAAATGTTCCCTTCCTGTCAAATTCTAGGGCAGGAACATGTAAGTTCAGAACATAAGATAGTTTTTAATTGAAATAAAAAGTTGTCATGTTGCACACAAACTTACACGATGTTATATGTCAACTGTATCTCCACAAAGCTTGCTGAAAAAAATGTTTTTAAAGAAGTGAAAGTTGCCATTATTTTCTTTTTTCCTGCAATTGACATTTCTAGCTATAGTTAAAATACTTAAACTTAGAAATTCTCTTAAACTTTAATGAGTATCTTAAGTACTTCAATCAACAGTCGATTTCAAACAATCATATATTAAAATTGAAGTTCATAAAGTCATTTTGCAATTTATAACACCAAACCCCAACAAAATAATAATAACAAACTAGTTTTGTAATTAAATAAAGAGTATCAGAGAAACAGTTTCCATTTTCTAACCAAGGATAATTTTCAATTGGTTAGCAAAATCACTGATGTTTGTTTTATTCTAGTGATAGAAATTATGTCAACTAGTTAAATCATCACTACTTAAGATCATCTATTATGCACGCATCCGCAGGTGTAAATATAATATCCCCCTCGTGTAATTTTAAAAGAATTTTTTTATCAGTATGGCCTTCTTAAAGAAGCTCTTGGTAGTTTTATAATTGTTTATATGCCTAGTACTATCTTGCCATAATTATGTTATTTCAGAGTACTTTAGTGAGATCCTAGGACAGCCATCCTTCCTAAGTATGTTTATACACAATACCATACATTGATCTTTAATGAAATACACATAAATGTCACCTCTCTTGATCAAATGTGACCCGAGAACTACTGTGCTTGAAAGCCAAAGGGCTTTTGAGATATTTCAATAATCATCAAGAAATCAATCTTACATGAAACTGAAGGAAAACAGGGAATGTCATTGAGCAATAAGGCTCCATGCTGTCAGTGCCCTACCTCTGAGCAGAAGCCTTAGGATGTTTCCCTTGCAGTCTCCTGGCCAGTGCCACCGCCAGCTGCCCCGTCTCCCCGAGAGAGCCTTCCGGCATTAAATGGGTGTCTGAAGGCTCTGGCGGTTGCTCCAAACCAGGGATGCCAGAATTTTTTTGCAGAACCTAGTAAATAAAATATAGGATTAAAGTAGCTCATTTTCACTGAGTGGAAACATCTAGACCATATACGCCAAAAATTCAACATTTCACTTTTTGTGGTTCTTCTTCAGACTTCTTCATCCTGCAGATAAGTCATTGGAATGTGGCCAGAACAGAGGAAGGCAATCATAAACAAAAAAAGCTAGTATGTTGCCATCCGTTTAATTAAATAATGTTTACATGACTAGCAATATTTTATATAAATATTAATGTACATATCAAGATGTATATCATGTGCATGATTTTAAACAATCAGTAATATTAAGGATGTAAATTCTTGCTTGCCTCCTGAAAACAACTTGAATATTTTTCTCTTTTCAAAATACATTTTAGAGATCTACTTCTGTCTTGCCTCAGGCTCACTACACTGACCTCTTCTGCTGAGCTGCTGCCGTGCTCCTGATGAGTTGTGGTCCAGGCGCCATGGTGAATATGATGCTCTGTCTGGGTCACATCCATTCGGGCATTTAGCTCCTCTAGATAGGTCAGAACAAACTGAGGATAAGCCTGTAGGAAAGGGAGGAAAATGCAGTACCAGCCTTGTTAGCAACAGCCAAACATCTACCCAACTAGCATGAAGGGAAGATAAATTAGATTAAGAGCAAAGAGGTGAGGCTAGTAAACTTTGCATTTCATTATCAATTTCAGATCAAAATCAAGCCAAATAATTTTAATATTATAATATTTAATCAGTTGTTTACTCTGATCAAGTTTAACTTCATTGCTAATCTTCACCCTTAGGTAAGATTAAAATAGTGAAGCCAAAGAGACATATGAAGAAATGTTCAACATCACTAATCATCAGAGAGATGCAAATTCAAACAATGATGAGGTATCACGTCACACCTGTCAGAATGGCTGCCATCAACAAATCATCAAACAACAAGTGTTGGCGAGGGTGTGGAGAAAAGGGGACTCTAGTACACTGCTGGTGGGAATGCAGACTGGTGCAGCCACTATGGAAAACAGTATGGTGTTACCTCAAAAAATTAAAAATTGAATTGCCATTTGACCCAGTGATCCCACTTCTAGGAATATACCCTAAGAAGCATGAAACACCAATCAGAAAGAATATATGTACCCCCATGTTTGTAGCAGCACTGTTTACAATAGCTAAGATCTGGAAACAGCCCAAATGTCCATCAGTAGACCAATGGATAAGAAAGCTGTGGTACATATACACAATGGAGTACTATGCAGCTGTAAGAAAGAAAGATCTCTTATCCTTTGAGACGACATGGAGGAACCTTGAAAGTATCATCCTAAGCGAAACAAGCCAAACAGAGAAAGACAAGTATCATATGATCTCACTTATTTGTGGAATATAAAGAACAAAACAGTCTGAGGAATGGGGTAGTCCCAGAGATGTGGAAGTGGGGTACAGACTGACAATCCCCAGAAGAGGGGGCGGTGGGGGATAGATAAACCACAGAACTTATATGCATGTATGCATGAACAATGGACATGGACAACAAAGCTTGGGAGAAGGCGAGGAGGGAGGGGGAGGAAGGAATCAGTGGGGGGAAAAGGAGCAACATCTGTAACAAAAATAAATTAATTAAATTTAAAAAAATAGTGAAGCCATGTTATATATCAATAATAATAGCTAGCATGCATTTATTGAGTTATTTCCACATAAAAGGTATTATTGTAAGACAATGCATATATGTAATATGCATTTTCTGCATTGTTTGGGAATATTCAATTCTGTTCTAGAAGACAAGAAAAAATTGGGAGAAATTCATTAGCTGCATTAAACATACACAGGTACATTAGTAACCCGAGAAGTGTCAGACAGAAATTAAGTAGAGCATATGTATATGAACACTGACAGAAAGGGGTAGAAGAAAAAAAAATTGTCACGATTTGCTAAATAACAAACTAAGCGACAAATCTTGGTATTACACTAAACATAAATGAAGCACATGAGACACACAACATCGTGGGATCTGTAATGGGGCACCCACTGCTGCCCTCATGTTGGATCCTCTGCTGGATGGAGTCCATAGCTGCCCATCAGGTAACTGGGGAGCACACTTATTGGCCAAGCAGTTCTCTCACACAGCAGGTGTGTGTCACTGCCTCGGGCACCTATGTTTGTTAGGGCCCCTGCTCAAATTTCAGCTCTGGTTCCTGTAACCACATCAGCAGCAGGGAAAGGTAATGCAACATGCAGAGCGGAAGTGTGGGTGTTAGAGATTCCAGTCACAAGGCCCTCCAACCCACTTGCTCCTTAAGTGTGTTAACCTAGCCCATCTCTCGCCCCACACATTTTGCTTTATATTTTGAATCCATTTAATAAATCTGATTTGAGCATTTTTAATTTGGTCTGTGCATCTATTTGTTCCATGAGCTGTATGATAGCCTATCTAGGAGCACATCTGGAGATTACCATTGCATCAAAGTTATTTCCCACATGACAATATATTTACATGTTAATCTTCCCAACAGCCCTTTGAAATAAGTATTATTGTGTCCATTTTAAAGAGGAAAGGAAGGAAGGAAGGAAGGAAGGAAGGAAGGAAGGAAGGAAGGAAGGAAGGAAGGAAGGAAGGAAGGAAGGAAGGGACACAGGGAGGTTAAGCAACTTGCTCAGTGTCATCCAGTTTGTTTACTAGGACATAAAGTCTAGATATGCAGCCTCAGGTATGATATAAACTTCTTTATTAAGGTGTGGAACTAAAGTTCTAACAAAAAATATGAGGAGGTGTTCAGTGAATAATTAAAGGGCACTAAAGTCCTTATATTCTTCTGGGAAAAGGGATATTGAATAACTAAATTTTGTTAGAAAATGTACCACTAAACGTGCATGTTACACTTGTAAGGGACTCCAAAACCTTAAATGCATTACTAAGTGAAAAAAATCCAACCTGAAAAGGCTCCATATTGTATGATGCTAATTGTATGACATTCTGGAAAAGGCAAAACTTTGAACACGGTGAAAATGATCAGTGCTTGCCAGGGTGGAGCGCAGAGAGTTTCGGGCAGTGAAACTATCGTATATGACGCTGTAAGGGTGAGTACATGTCATTATACATCTATCCAAACCCACAGCAGGTACACCACCAAGTGTGAACCCTACTGTAAGTATGGACTTTGGAAAATGACGTGACGTAGGTCCGTCAACTGTAACAAATGAGCCACTCTAGTGCAGGATGTTGATAGTGGGGGAGGTTGTGTGTGGGGGGGTGACATGGAGTATATGGGAACTCTGTATTTTCTGCTCAACTTTGCTGTGAGCTTAAAACTGCTCTTTAAAAAAAATGAAGGCTGGTTTTTAAAATGCAAGGAACTCCACCAAAAGTAGAACTGGAAATAAAAGATAAATTACATTCCATCAAAATTTAAAATGTTTGTGCCACAAACAATGTTACCAAGACAATGAAAAGACAACCAACAGAATGAGAGAAAATATTTGCAAATTGTATGTCTGACAAGGGATAGGTATCTCAAAGATAAAAAAAACTCTTACAGCTCAAGAATAAAAAGTCAAAAAGTTCAATTTAAAAATGAGCAAAGGATCTTAGTAGAAGATATTTCTCCAAAGGAGACGTACAAACACTAAACACTAGAAAAGATGTTCAACATCACTAGTCGTTAGAGAAATACAAATCAAAATCTCGATGAGATAACATTTCACACCTACTGGGATGCCTAATCAAAAGACAAAGAATAACAAGAGTTACTAAAGAGGTAAAGAAATTGGATCCCTCACATGTTAGTGGTAAGACTGTAGAATGGTGTGAACTGCATTGAAAACAGTTTGGCCAGTTCTCAAAGTGTTAAACATGGAGTTATCCTATGACCCAGGAATTCCACTCCGAGCTACATACCAATGAGAAATGAAAACATACATCCTCAAACAAACCTCTTCTATACAAAGTATTCATAGCAGCATTATTCACAATAGTTAAAAGGGTGGAAACAAACAAAATGTTCAATTACTGATAAATAGAAAATAAAATGTGACATTTCTATACAATGGAATTATTTGGAAACGAAAGAAATGTTATCAAATGTTATCATTACAACATGGATGAACTTGGAGAGCATTATGCTAAGTGGAAGAAATCAATTATAAAAGATCACACATTGTATGATTCCATTGATATTAAATGTGCAACACAGATAAATCTACGCAGACAAATATGGCTGGAGTGGGGGCAGAAAGTATGGAGGAAATAGGTGTGCGGTACAAGGTATCTTTAGGGAGAACAGAAATGTCCTAAAATTAGAAGTGGTGATGGATGCACCACCCTGTGCATATTCTGAAAAATATTAAATGGTGCACTTCAAACGGTGAGATGTATGGACGAAAGCAATGTAAGTGTGTGTGGAAGAAGCAGATCTTCCAGCTTCGTCAGCCTCAGATGACTGCAGCCCCCTGACACCTTGACTGCAGCCTCATGAGACACTGGGAGTTAGAACTACCCGGCTGTCCACTTCAATTCCCAGCCTACAGAAACTATGCGATAATACGTGTTTGTTGTCTTAAGTTACTATGTTTGGGGGTAATTTGTAGCATGGGAATAAATAACTAATACATGTAAAATACAAATACAAATAAAGGAAATGAGTATGTTTGTTTTCTCACAATCTTCATCAATACTGGATATTCCTAATTTTACATATCCCCATATTTAATAGGGAGAAAATACTATCTTATTGTTCTACATTTATTTAAGTTCTAGTGAGGCTGAACCCTTAAAAATTTTATTTTTCAATTTTAGTTTACATTCAATATTATTTTGTATTAATACCAGGTGTACAGCAGAGTAGTTAGATATTTCCAGTACCCACCTAGCACCATATAATTATTACAATATTATTGACCATATTCTCTATGCTGTATATTACATCCTCATGACTATTTTGTAATTCCCATTTATACTTCTTAACCCCTGCACCTTTCTCCCCCAGCCCCCCAGCTCCTCCCATCTGGAAACAATCCATCTGTTCCTTGTATCTATGAGTCTGTTTCTATTTTGTTTGTTCACTTATTTTGTTCTTTAGATTCCACATATAAATCAAATCATATGGTATTTGTCTTTTTCTGTCTGACTTATTTCTATTAGCATAATACCCTGTAGGTCATTTCATGATATAAATGGTAAGATTTCATTCCTTTTTATGGCTAAGTAATATTCCATTGTATATATATGTACCACCACTTTTTTATGTACTTATCTATAGATGGACACTTGGGTTGCTTCCATATCTTGGCTATCATAAATAATGCTACAATGAACTTAGGAGTGCATATATATTTTTGAATGAGTGTTTCGTGTTTCTTCAGATATATACCCAGAAATGGAATCTCTGGGTCATCAGGTAGTTCCATTTTTAAGTTTGGGGAGAATCTCCATAATGCTAGTGGCTACACCAATCTGCATTCCCACTAGCAGTGCACAAGGGCTCCCTTTTCTCCATATTCTCACCAACACTTTTTGTTGATTAATTGATACTAGCCATTTTGACAGGTGTGAGGTGACATCTCACTGTGGTTTTAATTTGTATTTCTCCGACGATTAGTGACACAGAATATTTTCATATGTCTATTGGCCATCTTCCTCTTTGAATAAGTGTCTATTCAGGTCCTCTGCTCTTTTTAATTTGATTGGGTTTTTTTTAGTTTTGAGCTATATGAGTTCTTCATAAATTTTTGATATTAACCCCTTATTGGATGTATCACTGACAAATATCTCCTCCCATTCAGTAGGTTGTCTTTCCATTTTGTTGGTGGTTTCCTTTGCTGTGCAAAACCATTTTAGTTTGATGGAGTTCCATTTGTTTATTCTTTCTTTTGTTTCCTGTGCCTAAAGAGATTTGTCTGAAAAAATATTGTAAAAAAAATGTCACAGATTTTACTTCCTAAATTTTCTTCTGGGAGTTTTATGGTTCCAGTCTTACATTTCAGTCTTTAATCCACTTTGAGTCTATTCTTGCACTTGGTGTAACAAAATGGTCTAGTTTCATTTTCTACATGTATCTGTCCAATTTTCCCAGCACCATTTATTGAATAGACTGTGTTGATCTCATTGCATAATCTTGCTGAGGCTGAACATTCTAATTTGGTTGGGCTATTTTAATTTTCTCTGTCATGTATTTCCATTTCATGTCCTTTGCCTATTTTTCTATTGAAGTGTTTATCCTTTTCTATTGTTATATTAGGTTTATTATACATTAACTATTATTCCATCCTCCAACATTTATATTGCTAAGATTTTCCCTATTTGCCATATTTCTCTACTTGTGTTTATACTATTTTACATTAAGATGTTTTTAAATTTTTTATATGCTCAAAGCCATTAGTCTTTTCCTTTATGGATTCTATCTTTGTCTGCACGCTCACAGAGGTATCCGCTCACCGTTACGGTGGGTCAGATGCTTTAATCCATGCTTTCTTCTAGCTATTTTATGGCTCCATGTTTAAATCTTTAATTTAGCTAAAACTGGTGGTTTGTATAAAAGAAGTACTCTAACTTTATCTTTTGGCAAATTAATAGAGGATTGGTTAACATGAAAAATAAACAAATAAAAGAAAAAATTTATGAAAGTAAAAACAGTACAAATTACAATACTGTATTTAAATACAGTAGCTATAAATGACTGGCTAGCAAGAATCAACATGCCAGCATTTGTTGATAGGGCAGAATCTGTGCCAAATACTCAAAGTGCTGGGATGAATATCTCTGTTTTGCAGACTGAGAATGTGAAGCTCAGAAAGGTTAAATGACTTGCTTAAGGCCACACAGCTAATACGTGGTAGAGCCAAGATTAGTTATTAATATCCTGAAGCAGTAATTCTATCTTCTTTTTTAAATGAATGGAATGAGCTCCATTTATGATCAAGCTGCAAATGATTATCAAATTATTCTCCATTTTAGCCTTGACTAGATGGATATAGTTTTGGATATGACTAAATGTATACCTACCTGAAATTTCTAAACCTCTATAGAAATGAAATGCCTCATAAAAAATAGTTTGCAGCTGTGGTACATATACACAATGGAGTACTATGCAGCTGTAAGAAAGAAAGATTCCTTTGAGACTACATGGGGGGATCTGGAAAGTATTATCCTAAGCGAAACAAGCCAAAAAGAGAAAGACAAGTATCATATATTCTCACTTATTTGTGGAATATAATGAACATAACAGTCTGAGGAACGGGGTAGTCCCAGAGACGTGGAAGGGGGTACAGATTGACAATCCCCAGAAGAGGGGGTAGGGGGGAGAGATAAACCTCAGAACTTATACGCATGTATGCATGAACAATGGACATGGACAGCAAAGCTGAGGACAGGGCAGGGAGGGAGGGGGAGGGAGGTATCAGTGGGGAAAAAAGGAGAAACGTGTAACAAAAATAAATTAATTTAAAAAAATAGTTTTGTTCTGTGAATCTAGAATACTTGTAATAAAAAATCAGCAATTGTGTTTGGGAATGTAACATTAAAATTTGTATAATCAAAATTATCTTTAAAATGACTTGTTTGAAACACAAAAGTATGCATTATTTGCTAGCTGTCAATATTACCATTAGGAATAATTAGATAACTGTAAATTGTGAGATAAGGAGAGGTAAAAAGGACAGCAGAGCAGAAGCGAATGTTTAGGTTCCTTAATTTGGGGAAAGTAAAGAAGAAAATCCACTCAAGTCCCGGTCCTGCTCTTTTCTGCCTGTTGGTGGGAAGGGGGATGCTTCTACGGGACAGAGGTACGTCCCTGGGTAGTAGGGGTCGGAACGAAGTCCTCGTGCTCAGGCCAAAGGCTGCAGGGATATTTTGGTACAGTCTCAAAATTCTACTTTTTATTTTTATCAAGATATAAAAGCTCTGGCGTTCCTGTGACTCTCTTTCTACCAACCGAGAGCCTCACTGGTCCAGGGATGTGAAAAGCTGGGGTAAATCTCAGAGTGAATGTAGAGAAGTGAAGCTGAAAACTGCTTTGACACGTGACGGCGGTGTCACACCCCCCTTGAGCGCAGGGCTGAAAGTGCACAGTCCTAGTCGGATTCGTGACTGGGGCTGGGATTTTAGCTGGTGTGCCAACAAGTCACCACTCAGGGACATCCTTTATGTTCATTTTACATTTTAAACTGCATCAAACTCTCTGAATTTCTAAAATGCCTCAGGTCGTCACGGAATACTAGAGAAATAAAGGTACTATGTTTATCAGTCAGGGTCCAGAAACCACATAGTAATTTGAACAGGACGAAGTGAATACAAACAATTAGTAACGGAGAATTAGAGTGACTGGTGTTGGCTAGGAAGAGTTCAAGAGAACACGAAGGATCTACAACTAGCGACAGAGGGAGCAGCCAGGACGCCTAGGCCTGAGACAGAATGCCCGAGGAGGAGGCCTACCCAAGGCTGAGATCCAGACCACACTGAAGAGGGCACCGTGGCTCACAGGATGTCCGAGTCCCTGAGGCAGTGCACCAGCGGGGTTCACAGGAAATCTGCCTCTGGAGCACCAAGGGGAGCCATCCACAGGGAGGGGCCTGGTGGCTGACACTCCACTAAGAAGCCACCCGAGGAATATGCTCAAGGAAACCGTTCACAAGAAGCTGCCCCACCGGCAGTACTTGTTGTAAAGATGCCCAAGGCAGGTGCCAGGCAATAAACAGCGCATCTGAAACTGAGGGCGAGGATGCTGATCACTGGCAGGCTCTGTGTTCTAGGTTGAATTGAATACTCCATAATGCTGGCCCCTGTGAATGTAACCTTCCTGGGAAAGAAGGTCTCTGTAGATGCAATCCAGTTAACATTAGACCATTAGGGTGGCCCCGATCCAAAATGAGTCGTGTGTTTATTAGAAGAGGGACATCTGGACACAGACGTACAGAGAGGAAGGCCATGGGAAGACAGACGCGGAGGGAGATGGCCATGTGAAGATGGAAGCAGAACTGGAGTTATGCTGCCACAAGTCCAGGGATGTCCGGCACAACCACAGATGGAAGAGGCCAGGAAGAACGCTCTCCCGAAGGATTCGGATGGAGCACTGCTCTGCGCATGCCTTGATTTCAGACTTCAGCCTCCAGGACTGCGAGAGAATACATTTCTGTTGTTTTCAGGCACCCAGTTTGTGGTACTTTGTTAGAGCAGCCCTGAAAAATCAATGCACCATGTATTTCCAGTTCCATTCATTGAAGGAACTTTGCATGTCTGAAATCCTGATGGTGGGATTCTGAAGCAATCACTAACAGATCCCTAATGTGAGTAATCTAACTTTTCTTAAGTACCAATGATTGACAACATTCCACTTAGACTGGGAATCACGGAGCAGGACAGAGATCTTGAGCACTCAAGGCCAACCTCCTCATTTAATTTTAAAGCAAACTTTTACATAAATATAATGTGCAGACAGAAGAGTATATAAATCATACATGTACAATTCAATCTGTTTTTCACATAGTGAATGCCTGTTTAACTAACCACCCAGGCCAAAAACGGGACCCTCACAACACACCTGAAGGGCTCCCCATGGCCTCTCTCAGTCTCTAACCTCCTTCAGCTATACCCATGCTCCCGACTTCTAACACGATAGGTTTGTTGTTTTGCCTAGAATTAAAGCTTAAATAATTGCAACCACAAAGTGTATATTCTTCTGCATCTGGTTTCTTTTGCTCACCATTATACTGGTGAGATTCTTGCACATTGTTATGGTAATTTCCATTTGTTCATTGTCATTGCTATCATCCTCCAGGGTCAGGAAACTGTGGCCCATGAGCCAAATCTGACTAACCACCTGTTTGTGCAAAGAAAGTTTTATTGAAACACAGCCACACTGTTCATTTATATATGTCTGTGGCTGCTTTTCTGCTACAAAGGCTGGGTTGAGACATTGGGACAGAGATCTTATGACTCACAGAGCCCCAATCAGTATCTGGCCCTGTACAGACGTTTTCCAACTTTGCTATATTCCATGGAACATATATACCGCAATTTATGTGTCCATTCTACTGCTGAGAAGCAAGTGAGCTATCCCCTTCTGAGGTTACTACAATTAGTGCCTGCTATGAACATCTCAGTAAATATCTTTTCCTTAAGATGTATAAGTATTTCTATTTAGCATTAAACTAGTAGGGGAATTGCTGGGTTGTATAGACATGCTCAACTTTAATAGATATTGCCAGTCTTCCAAAGTGTCAATTTTCCCATTTTAATGAATAAGAAAACCAACATAGATATTGAAAAGGTACCTGTACTCCCATGTTTTTGCAGCATTATTCACAATAGCCAAGATATAAAAAAAAATGTAAGTGTCCATCAATGGACGAGTAGATAAAGATGTGAGATATATATATAGATATATATATATTATATATATTTTTTATATTTATACACACACACACACACACACACACTGGAATATTATTCAGCCTGTCAGTTTTGACAACATGAATGGATCTTGAGGACATTATGCTAAATGAGGTACGTCCGACAGAGAAAGACAGATACTACATGATATCACTTATAGAAACAGAGAAAAGATTGGTAGTTACCAAGAGGATGGGGAATTGGGGTGAGGTTGTTTAAGTGTACAAACTTGCAACTAGTAGATAAATAAGCTCTGGAGATCTAATACATAGCACAGTGATTACAGTCAATAATAATGTAATATAAACTTCAAAGTTGTTAAGAGAGTAGATTTTTTTTTTTAATTTATTTTTTTGTTACAGATATTTTACCTTTTTTACCCATTTGGCACCCCCCTCCCCACCCCCACCCCACCCCGTCCCCGGCTTAGTTGTCCAAGTCCATTGGTCATGCATACATGCATATACGTTCTGTGGTTTATCTCTTCCCACCCCCCCACCCCCCATCCCCTCTTCTGAGGGATGTCAGTCTGTGCCCTACTTCCATGTTTCTGGGTCTACTGTATTCCTCAGACTGTTATGTTCATTATATTCCGTATATAAGTGAGATCATGTGGTATTTGTCTTTTTCTGCTTGGCTTCTTTCACTTAGGATAATACTTTCCAGGTCCCTCCATGTCATCTCAAAGGATAAGAGAAGGAGAGTAGATCTTAATCTTACCACAAAAAGAAATGGTAGTTATGTGACCTGATAAAGGTGTTAGCTAATGCTATGGTGGTAATCATACTGCAATATATACTTGTAACAAATCAGTATGTTGTACACCTTAAACGTATAAAATGTTATATGTCAATTATAGCTTAATAAAAATAAATTAAATTAAATATTTTAAAAAAGAAAACTGATGAAATAAAATGCTGGGTGGTTTCATAACAATAAATTTTAGAAAATAATTTTTGGCTTTGGAAACTAGTTTTTTAAAGTCAAATAAAACCTTAGGAGAGAGTACTGAGTATAACTAAGTTAAATTCCAAACTTCTAGGCACAGAGTAAAATTATTTGCACACAAAACGCATTTCTTGCTCACGGCAATAGTGAATTTTATACAAATCAGGGAACAGGAAAACTTATTACTAAAACCTGTGGCTTATAAAATCCTTACTTTAGAATAAATGCAGCCGTCAATTCCAAACACCCACTTCTGAGAATCATCTTCTTTATGTCTGTAATGAAAATGTAATTTAGATATTAACAACTTTTCTTCACACTGAAACATTTTGTAGGTTTCAAATAAAAGCATCATTTTCCATATCCCCTGGCAGGAGGACTACTCACACTCTACCGAGCATTCTACCATCATTGCTGCTGCCTCAGTAGCAAAAGCCTTCCCTGGGGCAACCAATTCCTTTGGTACCCAAAGTGCTGTGAAGTGTGTGTGTGTGTGTGTGTGTGTGTGTAAGGCGGTATTGTATGTGTGTGTAATACCAACGGCGCAGCAGTGATGAAATATTTTAGAGAATAAATAGAACCGCTAAGAATCTTATAGAAATTTCTGTCCCACAAAAAGATCCTCCATGAGATAGAAAGGGGCTTAATTAAGTATAAGGGTTAAGGGGGTGGTATAGAAAAATATACCATGGAAAATCAGAGACCCTGGGCACCTGTTTCTGAAATTATCAAAAAATTTCATTAAGAAATATCAAAATTTCTACATCTAAGAAAGGAAAACTAAAACGTGATGAAGTTCATCATGCCTAAATTAACTAATCAGGTATTCATTAATATTTAGAAACCTTACAAAAGTAGGACAAGTGAATTAAATTAAGTGTAACGGGATGTTAAACAAGACTTTTCCTACTGCCTCTGCGTTTTGACAGCAGCACGAATGGCTGAGAAGAGGTGTCAGCTGATGCTCTATTCTAAAGCAAGGTGCCCTGGCGTACCTGCCTTTCACCCACTTCCAGTTTATGTAGGAAAACGTGAAGAACTCTTGGGCATGTCTCGGATTTTGACTCCGAAGGTCTGGACTCCCAGAAATCCACAGTCATGGGTATTTCCAGCGATTCCCATGATAAGAACTCTGGGGCGTGTGGATGTGTGTAGACCATAGACCAGACTTTGGGAAACACTGAACCAGAATGATGAGAGTAGATGAGGAAGAAGGAGCTACATACAAAGCACATAAAAGAAGAACTGATTCGGTGCCTGACTAAACGAGGTGGAGGTTAGAGAGAACAGACAAGGTTAATTCTCAAATGTCAAACTTGGGTGAAAAAGAAACATCACACTGCTAAAAGAAAATAAAATTCGAATGGAAGAGAGGGAAACAGAGATGTGAGGAAACATGAAGAATACTAACACTTGGGTAAAAAAAATTGTATGGAGTGTTGTTCAAGGTTTAACTGATACCTAGGCTAAGACTCCTTCTCGGCTTTACACAAATGTAACTGTAGTCAGTTTCAGCACTGGGTGGGGTGAGAGGTACTGGGGGAGGGGAGTCTTTCCAGATATCTTTTTATTTTGTAACTAATAAATATTTTCTTTGGGTCCAGAACTAAAATTTATGATTACAATAATAATATTTATTATCCTCTAAGAAAACATTTCTTTGAAATATTCCATTTATCAGGGGGAAGGAGCAAGAAGGCCTCCCAGGGGCACAGTTCCGTTTGGGGGAAATTTCACAGGCGAGTGCTCATCCTTCCCTGGTGGACTGAAAGGAGGACCCTCACCACGCTTCACAGCTACAAATTTATATTTTTAAGCAGCTCCAAATGGCTCTGTGTCTTCCGGTGCTACTGGGCCACAAGTAGAATCCATAGAGAATGGGAGAAAGGGACTTCCATTCCATGGTTCTTAGCACAGTGAGAGCAGAGGGAAGTTCCATCCATCAATCCACATACTGTGAAATTACACATGGGCAATTTTCTACTTGATGTAGACACTTCTAATGGCGTTATCTACATGTCTGAATATTGCTTATAAGTCCAATGCATGGCGAACTGTCCTCTCTACGTGGTGTGCTTGATAAAGTCTGTCATTCTGCTTTAATCGGACTCTTAGCCTCCTAAACTTTAAGATTTGACCAAGGGGATGATTTTCAGTCTCCCTTATTACCTGGTGACGTCCTGTCTGTTTACTTGTCTGTCGATCTCTGCACCTAGCATTACACAGACACACTTGCTCATTGTGCTCAATGTGTCTGTTTAACCTGGCCTAGATTAATGCTGGCCAGTTATCACTCTATTTCCAGCAAGACCTCAGTGCGGGGTGGGAGGGAGGAGTGGACAAAAAAAAAAAAAAAGTAACTGAAAGATTAACACTGAAATAAGGAGAACAGTAAAGATTACTGGACAGGTAATGGAAATGAATAAAGCAGGTTGGAGCTACTGTGAGGGCGGCTACTGGGAACGGTGAAGAATGCAGCACACCGGAGGGTGTATGTTCCGTCTACACCGGGAGTCTGTTCCTACATGATTGGTGTTATGAGACGATATGAGTCCAGTGCAGCCCAGTCTTCTGATATGTTTTAAGGAAAAAAAGAAATTTATCTCCCTATATCTATAGGCTTACAACTAATTCAAAAAATATAATAATGTGTAGGCCAAACAAAATCTGTGGGTCCCCATTATTTAGTCTAATTTAACCTCTGTGTGTAGATGGATGTGTGTGTGTTGCTTTAATTAGTGTAACATTTTAATACTAAAGGCCAGACCCTGCATATCCACATTCTTTAAAAACTAAGCAAAATTAAGATTTAATAGTGGCCTAAAGAAGAACTTTGGTTCTTTGGTTTGTCTATAAGATGACCAAAACAATCTTATGGAGAAAGAGTATCTTTGATTTTGAAGTTCATAATTTTTGTAATTTTTATGATTTTCCGATTACTCGGTAACGACATCGTTGTTCTGCCTTTCCTCCCCTCGTGGTCAGATGCCTATCCAGACAAAACACTAAAAAGACAAATGTGTGCAAGCACTTGATACACTGAATGAGAATAAGATGAGTGACACCAAATGAGGCATAACTGAACTAATGAGGCATGATCTGTTTACGATATTCTTCATGAGTTGTCAGGTTGCTACTTTAAGTGCTAGTTCTATTATTTTTAGCACATAAAAGGCTATGTCTTGATTCATAGCTTTTGTTAAAATTGCATTATGCTACTTAGGAGAAGAGGGAAAAAAATATGTCTCCAGCAGTCGCTGTCACATGAGGATATTTATTATTGTTTGTAACAAAATATGGTTATGTTAAAAAAGAAATGCCATACAGGCACTTCAGACGCTCTGGAATAGATACACATATTCGAAAGTATATACCTGGAGGTAAGGTAAGTCTTGGTCTCCATTGGTTTTAAAAAAACAAAATGTGGCTTCCAGTTCATGAGAACCTCGAGTTTTCCAAAGTTTCTGCTATTTGCCTCCATCTTACAGTAGAGTTTGTTTTTCAGAAAAAGGCAATTTGCATTAATACACAGGGAAAGCATCCTCATTTGCACAGAGACCTCCCTTTCTCCTGCCCATTTCTCCCTCTCATTTTCTTAATGATCATCTCTTTCCTTGCCCACGCTCTGTTCTCTATCAGCAACAAGGACATCAAGTTTGAGGCTTCAGTCCCACCCAAGTCTATGACAATCCTGGCCAGAGAAACATGCAAACTTCACTGGGATAAGACCATGTCAACACTAGTGTTAGTATCCAGTTAGCCCAGGAAGAGCCCTGGGCATGAAGAGCATGTTCATCACGTGATGTGTAAAATCTTTCCAAACATCTGCCATTTTGAACTGGATCATTGAACAACTTTCCCATGGAGAGTGGTCTTCCCTCACCGTGTCTCTCTAAAGTAAGCACTGAGTCACCCCTTACCCATCAATTTGATTTTTTTGTTTATTTTCTTAGTTTATTTTGTCTTGTTCATTTTAAAAACAACTATTGAGAAATAATTGACATGCAATATTATAAGACATTGAAATATCTGTCTAAATAATTTATCTGCCCATGTTTTCTTGAGTTGTATGTGTGTGAATTTTGCAAATTTATGTTATTTGCAAATATTTTCTTTGTGTGTAGCTTGTCTTGTCATTCTCTTGACGACATCTTTCAGGGTAAAATTTCTTAATTTTAAAAAAGTCCAATTTATCAATTTATATTTTTTGGGGTCAAAAAGTTTTGCTTTAACATAAGATCATAAATATTTTTCCTCCTATGTTTTCATCTAAAATGTTTACAGTTTTAGATTTTACATTTAGGTCTATGGTTCATTTTGAATTAATTACTCTCTACGGTGTGAGGTATAAATCAAAGTTTGGGGTTTTTTTTGCATGTGAATACTCCAACTGTTCCACCACCATTTATTTGTCAAACAAAATCCTTTCTCCACTGCATTGTCCTTGCACTTTTGTCAAATCAGTTGACCATGTATATATATCTACTCCTGGATGCTCTGTTCTGTTCCATTGACCTAATTGTCTACTTTGGTGCCAAGAGCACACCATTTTAATCACTGCGACTTTATGAGAAGTCTCATTAGGTAAAATACGTCCTCAGACCTTGTTCTTTTACAAAATTGTTTTGACTACTTTAGGTTTTTTACTTTCTACATAAATTTAAAAATAACTTGAACCCAGGTGGTGTGACTCACTGGTTGAGCATTGACCCATGTACCAAGAGGTCACTGGTTCGATTCCTGGTCAGGGCACATGCCTGGGGTTGTGGACTAGATCCGCATGCAGGAGACAGCTGATAGATGTATCTCTCTCATATTGATGTTTCTCTCTCTCTCCCCCACCCTCTCTCTCTAAAAAAAAAAGAAATCAACAAAACATATTTAAAAATAAATAAAAATAAAATTAGCTTGATAATTTTTATAAAGGAAACCTACTGGAGTTTTAATTGTAATTGCATTAAATCTATAAATTAATTTGAGAAGAAAGGACATCATAACAATATCCAGTCTTCCAATCTATGAACACACCAAATATCTGCGTTTATTTAAGTCTTCTTAAATTTCACTCAGCATTGTTTTATAGTTTTCAGTGCACAAGCTTGCAACATATTTTGTCTGATTTATCCCTAAGTATGTCACCCTTTTGATGTTATTGTAAATAGTATTTTTAAATTTTCATTTCCAATAATTTGTTGCTAGAATATAGAAGTATAACTAATATGGGTGCATTAATCTCAAGCTCTTAAATTTGCTAAATTAATTTATTAGTTCTAGAACTTTCTGTAGATTTCATAGGATTTTCTACATTGAAACTCATGTGATCTGAAAATACAGACAGTTTTACTTCTTCAATTCCTCTCTAGATGCCTTTGCTTCCTTTGATTCTAACAATGGCTAAACATTTCCATGCCATGCTCAAAGGATTGGTCAGAGTGGACAACCATGCCTTCTTCCTGACCTTAGGGAGGAAGCATTCAGTCTTTCACCACTAAATTTGTTACTGTAGGTGTTTCATAGATGCCCTTTGTCATCTTAACAAAGTTCCCTTCTGTTCAACTTTCTGAGAGCTCTCATTACAGATGGATGTGTTGACACTCACCGGATGCTTTTTCTATAACTATTTGGATATTCATAAAATTTTCCTTTTTTTACCTGCCAATATGGTGACTTACATTGATTGATTTGCTTGCCTGGTCATAATATATTATCTTTTTTTATAATTGTTGCACTCAATTTGCTAAAAATTTCTTAAGAATTATTTTTCGCATTTATATTCATGCAGGTCTATTATTTTATTTTCTTGTAACATCTTTGGTTTTTATTATCAGAGTAATGCTGGCTTCATAGAAAGGGTTGGGCAGTATTTCCTCTTCTGTTTTCTGTATGAGATTGTGTAGAATTGGCATTGTTTTTTCCTACAATGTTTGGTAGGATTCCCCATGAAGCTAGTGAGACCTTCTGGGCCTGGAGTCTTCCTTGTGGGAAAGATTGAACTGAAAAATAAATTTCTTTAAGAAATATAGGACTACTCAGGTTACCCATTTCTTCTTCATAGTCATTGGTAGTTTGTGCCCTTTAAGAAACTGGTTCTTATCATCTAGGTTGACAGATTTACTGGCACATAGTTGTTTAAAATATTCAGTTATTACCTCTTTAGTAACTGTGTGATATCACCTTTCTCCTTCCTGATACTAGTAATTTGTCTCTTTTTTTATTTCCGGGACGATATGTGTCTAGAGGTTTAGTGGTTGTTTTTTTTTTTTTTTTGCTCTTTCAAAAAAAAAAAAACAGCTTTTGGTTTCAGTGGTTTTCTCTATTTTCCTGTTTTCCGTTTCATTGATTTCCCTTCTAGCTTTTATTATTCCTTTTCTTCTCTTCCTTTTGAGTTTGATTTGCTTTTCTCATTCTAGTTTCTTAAAGCGGAATCTGGGGTCATTGATTTGATATCCTTTTTCTTTTCTCCTAAAGGCATTTACATAAATTCACTTCAGAACTTCTTTAGCTCATTCTACAAATTTTAATATGTTGCGTTTTCATTTTCATTCAGTTCAAAATACTTACTAATTTCTGTTTTGATGTGTTCTTTGATCCATGTGTTAGAAATGTGTTACTCTGTGCCCAAATATTGGGGGGTTTTCCAGAAAGCTTTTTGCTATTAATTTAATTTAACTCCATTATAGTCAGGAAACATATTTTATAACACTTGATTTCTATTAACTGTATTGAGACTTGTTTTATAACCACAATATAGTCTATTTTGGTTAATATAATGTGCACTTCAATGAATATGTATTCTACTGCTGTTGAAACAGAATGAAACAATTATAAAACAATTGCCTTTATCCCTGATAATATTCTTTATACCAAAGTCTACTTTGACAATAATTTAGCCATTCAAGCTTTCTTTGGATTGGCTTTATCATTGTATAGATGCATTCCATGCATTTACTTTTAACCTATTTGTGTCTTCCTATTTAAAGTGGGTTTTTTATAAGTTGTCAATTAGATGCATCTTGCTTTTTTTAATCTATTCTGACATCTGGCTTTTAAATGGTGTGTTTAGATTATTTATATTTAATGTGATTATTGATCCAATTGGGTTGAAATCTACCATCTTGTTATTTACTTTCTTTGTCCTCTGGTCTTTGTTCCTCTTTCCTTCTTTATTTGTCTTCTTTTGGATTAAATACTTTTTATGATTTCACTTTATCTACACTTTTTGATACCATAATTCTTGTTATTTTTTTTACTGGTTGCTTTCGGGCCTATCATATCAGTCTACTTTCAGTTGATGTCACAGTGTTTGATAAATGCAGTACAAAAATCTGTTTTCCATTTCTCTCTAATTAGCATTTGTGTTATTGTCTTCATACATTTTAATTATACATGTTCTTTCTATAATATATTATTTTTTGCTTTAAAGAATAAATTATATTTTGAGGAGAAATAATAAGAAATAAGGTATTTATACTACCTATGTAGTTAATATTCCCAGTGTTCTTCATTTCCACCTGGTAAAATTTCTCTTCCATTTAAATGACTCTTTTAACCTTGTTTGTAGTGTAGCTCTGCTGGTAATACATTTTTCCAGTTTGGGAACATTTGAAAAATTGACAAGCCCTGACCAGTTTAGCTCAGCGGTTGGAGCATCGGCCTGCAGACCAGAGAGTCCCGGGTTCGGTTACCACCAGGGGAACATACCAAAAAAAAAATGAAAAAGACAGGTTTTTAAAAAATATTTTAGAGATTGGATTGAAGATGGCGGGGGGCAGGACCTGAGGGAGGTGAGTGTGTGAGAGAGTGAGCAAGTGTGTGAGGGAGTGTGAGTGGACGTGAAGGTGGACGACCAAACCCGAGCAGTACAGAGCCACGGAGCAGGACGATCCAGGGCTGTGGACGAAGCAGTTGGCTACCGCAGTAAGCAGCCCTTCAGGGCACTTCTCCCTGCAGCAGGGAGGTCCCACCATTTTGGAAGATCCAGGGTCTTCCCTGGGAGGAGGCAGTGGGAGCAGGTAGGGCCCAGCAACCTGAGCCCACCAGCACACCCGGCACCATCAGACCAGTGGACACTGTGTCAACACAGACCGGTGCACAGTAGTGGAGCTCCCAAGATGCCGGTCACGGAAGCCGCAGACAACCCAGAGCCCAGCACCATGCCCCATAGTAGCAGCCCAATCAGAGTCCAGATATAACCCCAGCAACAGAGGCTGGGGAGCAGACATCCATCCCCAGGCAACAGATGCACAGATCAGCAGCTGAGACCCATCCCCAAAAACTACAGCAAAAGCTCAGCAGGAGTTGAGCCCCACGGGGTAGCAGCACTCCCCAGCTGCCATTGGTGGGACCTGGAGCTCCACAGAGGCCTGTGTGGTCCAGTAGATCACAAGTGCAGTGGGAAGCCAGAGCCCAAGAAAGACTGCTATCCAGCTGCCTGCCCATGGGACCTGCGGAGTGCTGAAGCACCAGAGAGTCCTGTGCGACCCAGCAGGGACTGTGCCGTCCAGTTACCTGCGGAACCCGTGGGGTGCTGAAGCACCAGAGAGGCCTGTGACACCCAGCAGTCCATAACATAGGCATAGAGCCGGGTCCCCAAAGGGACTGTGCAACCCAGTTACCCACAGGACCTGCAAGGTGCGGGGGCACCAGAAAGGCCTGTGCGACCCAGCTGTGCACAAGATAGGCATAGAGGACGTGAAAATGGAGGCCGAGTGAATAGAAGCTATGCAGACGATCTCCCAGGACCAAACAGGAATTACAACTAAAATAAAGACAAATCCTCAGAAAAAAGCAACAGAAAAGCAGCAGGACAGGACCGCATAACCAGGGACACTGGTAGGATCTGCAGAGGTATGAGAGGGTGGTGGGCTGGGAGCGCACAGACAGCAGTCTTAGCTGTGAGCAGCACCCTTAGGGAATAAAGACCAAGCCCGCTCCACAGCACAGAGAGCCAAACAGAGCACTAAAATAGCCACAGCCACTCACAGGGGGCTTCAGCAGAGAGAGGGCAGACTGGGCTGGAACTCTGTGGGGACGCCTGGGATTTGGGGGGCACTCAGAGTTTTTGCTGAGTTGCGGCCACAAAGGACAGTGGCCAATGTGATCCTTCCCAAGGCTGTGGGCAAAAGCAGCAGTACCCTCACCCTCAGAGATTCAGCCTTTCCCAGGTGAGGCAAAAAAAAAAAAAGAAAATAGAGGCTCATTAATAACCAGCATCTATCCCACCCTCTGGAAATCCTCTAATGCAGAACACCAGTGCTACATTCCAAGGCACTGAGTAACTGAGACTACTAGCCACCAGGAAAAAGCTAGACGATAACTGAACTTTTCCTGGGCTTGCAAATCTACCCAGGAAAGTAAGACTTGACAGTGGTGTTTAATGTGGGCCCACCCAGGCTCATCCAAACCCAGTAAAGGGAGCCACAAACAGCAGAACACCAACACCCACAGGAAAAATTTGGCAGGCTCCAAAACCCACTGAGATAGCCAAAATGGTGAAACAAAGAAACAAATGCCAAATGAAAGATAAAGAGAACTCTATCAAAGATGAGATAAATGAAATGCAGCTAAGCAAATTATCATAGGTAGAGTTCAGAACCATGATCTTGAGGAAGCTCAAGAGCATGAGTAAGGACATCAGCACCATGAGTAAAGATATAGAAACATTGAAAACCAACCAAGTGGAAATGAAGAATGACATAGTAGAATTAAGAACACATTAGAAGGACTAACCAGCAGAGTAGAAGAAGCTGAGGACTGGATCAGTGAATTAGAAGATAGGGTAGAAAAAAATCAACCAATCAGAAAACCAAAAGGAAAAAACAATTCAAAAACAGGAAGACAGCTTAAGAGAACTGTGGGACAACGGGCAACGTAATAACATTCACATCATAAGAGTCCCTAAAGAGGAAGAAAATGGGCAAGGGTTAGAGAATATATTTGAAGAAATAGTAACAGAAAACTTTCCTAACTTGGTGAAGGAAGAAGGCATTCAAGTTCAAGAAGCACAGAGAGCCCCAAGAAAGAAGAACCCAAACAGGCCCACACAAAGACACATAATAATTCAAATGCCAAAAATGAAAGACAAAGAGAGAATCCTAAAGGCAGCAAGAGATAAGCAACAGGTTACCTACAAAGGAAACCCCGTAAGGCTCTCAGCTGACTTCTCAACAGAAACACTACAGGCCAGAAGGGAGTGGCATGAAGTAATCAAGGTCATGAAAAACAAGGATCTGAATCCAAGACTACTCCATCCAGCTAGGCTATCATCCAAAATAGAAGGTCAAATAAAGAGCATGCCAGACAAAAAAAGGCTAAGGAAATATATTAACACCAAACCAGCACTGCAAGAAATGTTAAAAGGACTGCTGTAATTAGCAGAAGAAATAGGAAGAAGAATAGAACCACACTAAACAAAAATGGCAATTAATAAGTACATATCAAATATCACCTTAAATGTGAATGGTTTGAATGCTCCGATAAAAAGACACAGAGTAGCTAAATAAGAAAGCATGACTCACATATATGTTGTTTACAAGACACCCACCTCACAACCAAAGACTAATATAGGTTGAAAGTGAAGGGATGAAAAAAAATTTTCCAGCAAACGGAAAGCAAAAAAAAGCTGGGGTAGCAGTATTCATATCTGATAAAGTAGATTTCAAAATGAAGGCCATACTAAAGACAAAGAAGGCCACTACATAATATTGAAAGGATCTATCCAATAGGAAGATGCAACCTTGGTAAACATATATGCATCCAATATAGGAGCACCAACATATATTAAAAATCTTTTGGAGGACTTCAAAGGAGAAATCAACAGCAATAAAATCATAGCAGGGGACTTCAATACCCTGCTGACATCACTGGATAGATCTTCTAGATAAAAATCTAACAAGAAAACACAGACTCTAAATGAAGCACTAGATCAAATGGATTTAATAGATATCTACAGAGAATTACACCCCAAAACTGCAGAATTCACATTCTTCTCAAGTGCACATTGGATATTCTCAAAGATAGACCACATGTTAGGGCACAAACTAAGTCTCTACAAGTTCAAGAAGATTGAAATCATATCAATCATCTTCTCAGATCACAATGGCATGAAACTAGAAATCAATTGCAACAAGAACATGCAAAGACATTTGAACACATGGAGAACAAATAACATGTTATTGAACAATGAATGGGTTACCATGGAGATCAAGGAAGAAATTAAAAACTTCCTGGAAACCAATAAAAATGAACACACAGCAACACAAAATCTATGGGATGCAGCAAAAGCAGTTCTGAGAGGGAAGTTCATAGCACTACAGGACTACCTCGAGAAGCAAGAAAAATTTCTAATAGACTATCTAACCTCACAACTTAAAGGACTAGAAAGCAAACAAAAGGAAAACCCCAGAGCAAGTAGAAGGAAGGAAACAGTAAAGATCAGAGCAGAAAAAAATGACATGGGGACCAAAAAAACAGTTCTAAGGATCAATGAAACAAAGAGCTGGTTCTTTGAAAAGATAAACAAGATGGATGGACCCTTAGCTAGACTCACCAACAAACAGAGAGAGAGAGAACCCAAATACACAAAATCAGAAATGAAAGAGAATGATAAACAGACACCACAGAAATACAAAGGATTGGTAACAAATATTATGAACAATTATATGGCAACAAATTCGACAATCTAAGCAAAATGGACAAATTTCTAGAAATACATAGTCTCTCAAAACTGAACCAGGAAGAGATAGAAAACTTGAACAGACCAATAACAACAGAAGAAATTGACGATGTAATCAAGACTCTCCCACCAAACAAAAGCCCAGGCCGGGATGGTTTCACAGGGGAATTTACCAAATATTCAAAGAAGAACTAATACCCATTCTCCTAAAACTATTTCAAAAAATTCAAGAAGAAGGAAGACTTCCAAAATCATTTTATGAGGCCAGCATAATTCTAATTCCAAAACCAGAAAAGGACACTACAAAGAAAGAAAACTACAGACCAATATCCCTGATGAACATAGATGCCAAAATCCTGAACAAAATACTAGCAAATTGGATCCAGCAATACATCAAAAAAATTATTCACCATGACCAAGTGGGATTCATCCCAGGGATGCAAGGCTGGTACAATATTCACAAATCAATAAATGTGATACACATATAAACAAAATGAAACATAAAAATCATATGATTATATCAATAGATGCTGAAAGAGCATTCAACAAAATCCAGCACCCATTTCTGATAAAAACGCTCAGTAATCTGGGAATAGAGGGATCATATCTTGACATAATAAAGGCCATACATGAAAGACCTACAGCCAACATCATACTCAATTGGCAAAAATGAAAAGCATTTTCCTTAAGAACAGGAACAAGTCAAGGATGCCCACTTACGCCACTCTTATTTAACATAGTACTGGAAGTCTTAGCCACAGCGATCAGACAGGAAGAAAAAATAAAAGGGATCCAAACTGGAAAGGAGGAAGTGAAACAGTCATTATTCACAGATGACATGATATTATACATAAAAAACCCCAAAGACTCCATCAAAAATTTCCTAGACTTAATAAATGAATTTGGAAAAGTAGCAGGATACAAAATTAATGTCAAGAAATTGATGGCATTCTTATACACCAATGATGAACTCACAGAAAGAGAAACGAAAAACAATCCCATTTACCATCACGGCAAAAAGTTTAAAATACTTACGAATAAACTTAACCAGAGAAATAAAGGACCTATTCGCAGAAAACTACAGGTCATTGAAAAAAGAAATAAAGGAAGATATAAAAAAGTGGAAGCACATACCTTGTTCATGGATTGGAAGAATTAACATCATTAAAATGGTCATACTACCCAATCTATAGATTCAATGCAATCCCCATCAAAATACCAATGACATACTTCACAAAACTAGAACAAATACTCCAAAAGTTCATATGGAACCAAAAAAGACCTCGAATTGCCACAGCAATCTTGAAAAAGAAGAACAAAGTTGGAGGGATCACATTACCAGATTTCAGGTTATACTACAAAGCCACTGTAATCAAAACAGCCTGGTACTGGCACAAGAACAGGCATATAGACCAGTGGAACAGAACAGAGAATGCAGAAATGGACCCAAGGCAATATGCTCAATTAATATTTGACAAAGGTGGCAAGAGCATACAGTGGAATAAAGATAGCCTCTTTAATAAATGGTGTTGGGAAAATTGGATAGCTACATGCAAAAAAATGAAACTAGACCATCAACTTACACCCTATACAAGAATAAACTCAAAATGGGTAAAAGACTTAAATGTGACTCATGAATCCATAAAAATCCTAGAAGAAACTGTAGGCAACAAAATTTCAGACATCATACGCAGCAGAATTTTCACTGATACATCACCTAAGGCAACAGAAACAAAGGAGAAAATGAACACAAGGGACTATATCAAACTCAAAGCTTCCGCACATAAAAGATACAATCATCAAAATGGAAAGGCAACCCACTGTATGGGAGAGCATAATTGCCAATGATATATCAGATGAGTGGTTAATTTACAATATATATAGAGTGCTCATACAACTCAACAAAAGGAAGACAAAGAACCCAATTAAAAAATGGGCAGAGGAACTAAATAGACACCACTCCAAACAGGACATAGAAATGGTTAAGAGACATATGAAGAAATGCTCAACATCACTAATCATCAGAGAGATGCAAATTAAAACAACAATGAGGTATCACCTCACACCTGTCAGAATGGCCTCCATCAACAAATCATCAAACAACAAGTGTTGGCGAGGGTGTGGAGAAAAGGGGACTCTAGTACACTGCTGGTGGGAATGCAGACTGGTGCAGCCACTATAGAAAACAATATTGTGTTAACTCAAAAAATTAAAAATTGAACTGTCATTTGACCCAGTGATCCCACTTCTAGGAATATATCCTAAGAAGCCTGAAACACCAATCAGAAAGAATATATGCACCCCCATGTTTGTAGCAGCGCTATTTACAATAGCTAAGATCTGGAAACAGCCCAAATGTCCATCAGTAGACAAATGGATAAAAAAGCAGTGGTACTTATACACAAGGGAGTACTATGCAGCTGTAAGAAAGAAAGCTCTCTTATCCTTTGAGACGACATGGAGGGACTTGGAAAGTATCATCCTAAGCAAAACAAGCCAAACAGAGAAAGGCAAGTATCATACGATCTCACTTATTTGTGGAATATAATGAACTTAACAGTCTGAGGAACGGAGTAGTCCCAGAGACATGGAAGTGGGGTACAGACTGACAGTCCCCAGAAGAGAGGGTGGTGGGAGAGAGATAAACCACAAAACTTATATGCATGCATGCATGATCAATGGACATGGACAGCAAAGCTGGGGACAGGGTGGGGAGGGATGGGGAGGCGGGAATCAGTGGGGGGAAAAGGAGAAACATCTGTAACAAAAATTAATTAATTAAAAATATATTTTAAAGATGATTTTCCATGGTCTTCTCACTTGTATCATTGCCATAACAACAACAACAACAAAACCTGTCAATTATATCTTTGTTCCTCCTATATATAATGTCTTTTCGTAGGCTTTTAAGATTTTCTCTTTATCACCAATTTTAGACAATTTTATTAAGATATTCCTTGATTTAATTTCTTCATGTTTCTTGTATTTTGAGTTTACTGTACTCCTTGGATCTGCAGGTTACAGTTCTCACAAAATTTGAAAATTTTTCAGATGGCTTCTCTTCCAATATTTTTCTGTTCTCTGCTTCTTCCCTTCAGAGACTAATTACTCAGAGATAAGGTCATATAAAGTTTCTCACATATTACTGATGCTCTGATCATTTTTTTTCCTCTCTGGCTTTCATTGTGAATAGTCTCTACTGTTTTATCTTCAAGTTCATTAATATTTTCTTCTACAATGTCTAATCTTCCATCAGTCATATATTTATTTTATTTCATACATTGCCATTTTCATCTCTAGGAATTTCATTTGAGTCTTTTATATCTTCCATGTCTCTACTTAATACATTTAATCTTTCCCCTAGGTTCTTAAATATATGGACTACTGTTGTAATAACTGTTTTAATATCCTGCCGATTAACTCTATAATCTCTGTAATTTCTGGGTCAATTACAAGTGATTGATTTTCTCTTTGTTATAACCACAGACTAAATGAGCTGAAGCATCTGTGGCTCCATGTCCCATGGTTTGGCCTTGTCATTATCATCACAAGTTGATTCTTGATACGTCTCCAGTTTATAGCACTAAGTCTGCTCCAGAAATCATGTTACATACTCCACAATACAGCACCACATAAAACGGGGACTTCCTTTGGGCTTGTTTATCCTTCCTCGAGAATTGGGTGTTTAGGATGCTACTAGCACTGGCTACTTTGCATGCTGCCAAGCTAATGCTTCCCTCTCCTTTCTGCCTGGGTTTCTCAATTAATGTATCCTACTAATCCACTGAGATAGCTCTACTACACTTGACATTCACTGGCAACTGTCTGACTAGACTTTTACATACAGGCAGTGAGTGTTGTGGCTAAGTGTGAACTGTAGAGTCTGACTGCTCAGGTTTGCATTCCTGCCCAACCACTCAGTAAGAATGACCTTTCGTAAATGATTGACTTCTCTATGTCTCAGTTTCCTCAACTGTAAAGATAATAATAATACACACCTTATCAGGTCATTGTGAGGATTAAATATGACAATATGAAGAAATTAGAATAGTGTGTGGTATAGTCAGAATTTACACGTGTGAATCTAACTTTGTAGGTCACATTCCTAATCATTATGTGATATTCTAATACCTGTGGGACAATCTGTTTCACATACTAGAGAAAATTTCCCTTCTGTATTAGTGGCTAGGCTAGTTTTACTGGTCCTTAAATACCCTAGTTCTGCCGTCAGCCCTAGACACAAACTTACAGCCTATCCATCCAGAAGCAGTTGGGTGACAGCTTTCTAAGTCCTGAAGTACAACAGGACTTAGTTTTGTCAACACAGGTGAAATCAAAAGATAAACGAGCAAGAAAAATGAAAACATCTAGGAAACAGTATTTCCAAACTGTTGAATTCATTTTCTTCCTAAATTTTTAAAATTTATTTTTTAATTTTAATTTTATAATCCCAAATCAGAAAAAAACAGAAAGGACACTTTCAGTGCCTTCCAAGCCAGCAACATTTTGATCACAGCTCAATATTTTACGTTTGGAAGATGGAGAAAAGGTTAGAAATACACAGAGAACATTAAATTTGTTTATTATGGATCAAAATAGATATAAAGAAGTGAATTGTAACTGCAGCGTAAAGCACAGCTTGTCTTCAGCACAGGTACATGTCGAAGGCCAGCGTTTCCCTTTTAAAATATCTAAAAAACACTACCAAACTAAGTGGGATACCTTTTCAAGCTTACTTTAGATTAGAAAAATTAATACTCACACAAATTTAAATACCCAGTGAATATTCCATCTAAGCCAGGAGGCAGTATGATTTGACTGCTCAGAAATCTTGAAATGAACATTTATTGTTTTGAGCTAAATAACTCCATAGGGATTACCTTTTCTGTAGGATTAATTTATATCCGTCTAGTGATGTTCCCTCGGTGGCCTTGACTCTGATTGGATGACCAACAGCTAGGCAGCCCTGAGTTATAGCTCGGCTCAGGATCATTCCAGTCTTCCAATGAATAGAGAGGGGAGAAAGGTCTAAATAAGTTAAAAGAACCAGAAAACTCAACAATGTGTCACAAATAGTGAGGTCATTATGCCTGGATAACCCCGGATATTAACAGTTGCCGAAAGTGAAACACTACCCACAACTTAGCAGCTAGTGAGCCGTGCTCAGAATCAGTGATCTTCCCTGTCCGACAAGGGTGGCATTTTATAGTTCAGCGCAAAATAAAACAGACCTTGATATCTTCATTTGTCCTTTTTTTCTATGCATATTTCACAGTGCAGCGATTTGGGGTCCATCACATGTCACTTGTTATTGTTATAACTACAGAGCTTACTTGAAATATGTATGCACAGGGAAAAAACGTGCAGTGAACTAGAGATGGAAACAAATCCTTAACCTTCGTACCAGTTTAAAGTCTTACTGTGGGTCTGAATACCACGGGTTAAACATTTTAAGATGGTTTGTGAACTGCTTTTGTTCAAAATGCTGAAATTCTCTAATAAGGAACTTGATTGGGAATATTGTTTGAATGGCCATGTGACAATTTTCTTACTTAGTGAATCAACATAACATTTTAATAAGTAACAAGGGGTGAAAGGGGTGGAAAGAGATAGACCAAAGAACTTATATGCATATATGCACAACCGATCAACAGGGACACTAGGCTGGGGAAGGTGGGGGAGGGTCAATAGGGGGACATCTCTAATACTTTCAAAAATAAAAAATAATAATAATACTAAAATAAATAAATAAATAAGCAACAACTGAGGAGTCTGTTTACACATTTGAGAATTTGTGGCATGCAAAATGATCTAAAATTCTATCTTAAAAGGTAGAAAAATTTATTTTTTTAAAAGGGAGAGAACATTCCATCTAAAAAATATTTTCAAAATCAGTTTCTTTTTCGCATGTAACTTTTATTTCTCAGTGTTTTGTTGTGTGGGAAAGAAATATATGACTTAAGAAAAGTTTGTTTTTTTTTTAATTTGGTTCTGAATGGAATCTTCACTTGATAAGGTTTCTCCATACAAAAAGGAAACTGCTTGGGGTGAGAAAAAGAACCACTTTCAGTGTACTTGATCCTGTGCTTGAACTTCAAACATGCTTTCTCATTTAATCTCCTAGTAACTGTGCAAGAGAGGTACGACTAACTTCATCATAGACAAGGAAATGGCAGCCAAGTAACGTCCCCAAGGTCACACGGGGATTCTAATTCTGATCTAACTGAAACCTACACACTTTTCAGTAAGCATTTCAATTATTTTTTGGAAATTTTAGACAAGTACAGGTTTTTTAACATCATAACATTCTAGAAACAGATACCACAGTGTTACAGAATACGAGATCTGGGAAAGAACCTTCCATATCTACAGGTCCAACTCTTTAGGCCCAGATACAGTATGTCACTTACCTGAGGTCACACAGTGTTCAGTGGCAGTGCCAAAATTAAACACTTACGTCATGCTCATAGATTGGTCAAATACAGAGCAGCGTCCTATGTTACAGTGAAAATGCATATGTTTTGAAGCCACAGAGACCAAGAATACTTCCTCTGCCACCTATTACTCAGTTTTTTTCAGCAATATAATGAAAACCTGCACAGTTTTTATAAGATTAAATGAGATAAGTATGCGTGTGATGCCAAGCATATAGCAGATGTTTAATAAAATGGCAGCTATTATTATCAAATCGGAAACAAAATATGACTTTAAACAGACTAGTAGTTAGAGTCTCCGGGTTGGGAGCAAATTTATGAAATATCTAACCTCATTCTGCCTTGCTATAAAAATGAAAATGTCTTAGTACCTTTTTGCCTTAATTACTCTATATGTTTGTTTTAAATCTCAGGGATTCTAAAAATAAGAATTAAGGGCAAGCTAAAATTTCATTGAGAAAATAGTTTCAACCTCCTCTCCCCAACCCCAAACTAAGTAGCAGCAGACTTGCTCGGATGATTCTGCACCCATGGAATACTAAGAAGCAAAAATAGCCTGTAGTGAGGGGACTGAGGGTAACACAAGGACAGACACAAGCTGCTGCACCATCTTTTTCCAGACATGAATATTTGGTGGCAATTACAAAACATATTTCAATAAGAAGTGGGTGGGGAGGGCAATTATATGTTCTCAATTTAAATCAGATCCAAAAGCAAAATAATGAAGTAAAAAATTAAATAGTGCCAATACACAGGTATACATGTGTGAGGCATCGTTTGCATCTGCCACTCAGGGGTTTCTTCTAAAACCGCCCTCAGGAGACCACATGCCGTCAGAAGGTGCTAATCCACCAGGCTCCGAGAAGTACAGCAGGGAAGGCTGAGTGGGAGCAAATGGCATTCGGACAAATCCCACGAGAATGGCTGTGGACCAAACATAAGCTCTATGCTGGGTTTAAATACACTCTGGAATATGAACTAATCAGCACATATCAAAGATGACTGCATGCTGGCATGGGGATCTACAGCATTCCTCTGCACGAGACAAACCAAGTGCGGAGAAGCAGCGTTCATTACGGCCAACGACTGAGCATGCTTTCGCTCGCATGTGTGTGCGCGTGAGGACCGGGTACTGGAGCACATGGTGAGCCAGTGGCACGGGCAGTCACTCGGGGAGAGCTGACCCTCTTGGGTACCTTCGTGATCAGCCACACACTGGTTGCAGGCCACGGGGTCGTCGGCACCATCTGACATCCGCTGCTCACTTCACCACTTGAGGAACCCCACTTTCCAATGGAAACCGAGGCATGAAGGACAATGTTGGGATCCACCTGTACTAGGAGAACAAGGGTGCGTTTTTAACTTACAGTCTGAAAGTTAACCTTCCTCAATGCACTTACCCAAAATAAGTCACCCTAGAACGCTATGCTTCTGGCTGAGGAGGGCTCTCTGAAACAGTAGTGCTCAATCCCATCTGGTTCAGTTCTATCAGTAGCTGTTGAGCACTGGTTCTGATACGCAAGACCCCAGGCTGTGTGATGCAGGGTATCATAGAATACAGGCTGGGTAAAAGTAGGTGTACATGGAATATCATACAATAGTTAATACATAATAATACATGAATAAACTCTGTGATTTGTGTACTCACAAATGTAAACCTACTTTTGCCCCACCCTGTATTCTCCTGCCCTAAAGAAACTCATAACAGTAGAGGCAACAATACACATACACACACAACTTCGTGTTAAGCTCTATGTGGATAATATTTTTTCCATATGGGTGATTAAATAGTCCTCTAGGTATTCAAAGAATGGTAGGCTCATTTCTGCTAGAGCAACGAAAAGCGAAGTATCTGGAAAGAAATAACATCTGGACCAAGCCTTAAAGGACAAAGACAGAGTGACAGAAATGATGAAGTACAAACATATTCCAAGTAAAGGCAAGGACGAATAATCAAGGTATCTGAAGATTTTTTTTTTTAATCCTCACACGAGGAAATTTCTCCCTTTATCTTCAGACAGAGTGGGAGAAACATCGATGTGAGAGAGACACATCGATTGACTGCCTCCCGCAGGACCCCAAACAAGGCCAGGGACAAACTGCAACTGAGGTACGTGCCCTTATCCAGAATCGAACCCATGACTCTCTGGTCCGTGGGCCGATGCTCTAACCATTGAACCAAACTGGCCAGGGCGAGATATCTTAAGATTTTTTGATAGGCTCTAAAAATAAACTTGGCCAAACTGTAGAAGGTGTCACGTGTAAGGCTATGGAGTTAGGTGTCAGTAGTGAGCCAGGGAACACTTTCAACCAGGAGGGATCCGATTATAGCAAATTCTAGAAATGTTGATTGGAAAGGGGAGATGTAATGGATGGCAGAATGGAGACTTCAAAGGCCATGAGAACAGTTGGGAGTCCACACAACCTCCTAAGAATAAAGGGATATGAGGTGAGACTTTTGTGATAGTTGTGTGAATGGATAGGAGGGGACCAACTGAGGAGACGCTGCGTCTGTGTTTGTTGTCAGATTACATGTCAAATGTACTGTGTACCTTCTACCATTTCTCACTTAGACGTAATTGTAAAATTAACAGGCATCCATGGCACCTGTAGGAACTCTGTTACTTCAAATTTAATACTTTATCTCCTAATTTACGTGATCACTTTCTCTGAGTCATCGTGCTAAGTTTGTAAGTACAAATATTTATTTGTGTAAGATTATGGGAACATGACTTTCTGCTTTAAACCCAATAAATGATGTCACTTCAATAACTATCTAAATGATTTTCTAATAGTAAAAAGTCCTTCTAAATCAGTGCTAATACTAGATATTTGTTGGGTAGCAAATGATTTTTTTAAATACCAAAATCAAATAATTGTTTAAAAGGTAATATCTGTCCAATGTGATCAGGCAATAACAAAAGAATACAACTAATATATTTGGTAACTATTTTATAATGGAAGATAGTTACTTCTCAAAAGAACAAAATGTTCTATGACCCCTGTATGTGAACATACAGTTTAAAAAATACAGCAACCCCACCACGTAAGCAGATTTGACTTACAGCTCTTTGTGTGTCCCCCAGTTAGCCAATTGTGGCTGGATTTGGGAGGGGAATCCCTTGCCGTTTCTGAACAATAATAAACCGTATTCTGCTAATCCGTCCACCACAGGACTCGGCATTTAAAGTAACACTCTTACGCAACCTCCTAACTCCAAGTTGCCATCACACTCAAAACTCCCTCTGCCACAGGGAGGAAGATTGCTCGGACTGGAATTAGTCCGACAGAAGGAACGCACTGCCAACTGCGTCTCTGTACCGCACCTGCTGCCAGCGCCTAAATTCTTGTTATCTCCGCAACATGGTTTAATCTTTTAACAGTTGGCTTATTGGTGAAGAGCGGAGGGGTCCTTTGTGTCTGCCTTGGGTTGGCACCCAGTATTAACACCATGCTGTTCTTTGAGAGAGAGTTTGCTGGACAGTTCCCAAGTGATTCTACGTAGACCAGACACAGCCAGGGCCAGCAACCACGCGTCACACCGCGTTCCAGGAAAAAAGAATCCTGCCGAGTCTGAGGACACTGCAAACTGACAATGGCCGTTACAGTTCTCTTCGTGACTCACCTTCTGTTTCCATTTTAATTTAAACTGAGAGCTTAGCTTTTAGACCAAACATTGATGGAGGTGGGGAAGACAAAAAACTGGGAACATTGGAATTCTGAAACACAAAAGTGCTCTGTCTGCAACATAATATGATCTGCATGTGTGTGGGGGGCTGTGCGCATGCAGGTATGTGTACAAAAGCATTTATGCTGAGACTGATTCCTAAATACATGCTATCTTATATGTCATCAGAAAATCAAAGTCCTGTTGAGAATCAAAAAAAGGAAACTCTCTTTTACTCCTTTGGATACCTATATACATAGCTCCCTTTAAGTGACCACTGTGGTACTGCTTGTCTGAATAAAGTGTGCAGATATAGAAGCCGCCAGTGATAAAAATGATATATGAGCAGGCTGGGACAGTTAAAACGTCTTGTTTAATTTTCTTTTTCCAAAGCACTCATGAAAGTGGAGTAGCCGTCAATATCCCTGTGCAAATTCAAAACAATAAGGGAACCATGTCTTTTCTTACAGATCTACTAAGGAACAAAATGCAAAACAATAAAAGTTTTCTTGAACAGAGAAGCTCAAAGGTCGATCACAGCCTTCATTCTAAACAAGTCAGTCATTTGCAACATAGAAATTTTATAACATTTTATACTTTTGATGAAGAATTTAGGGCTAAATTAAATAATTTGGTATATAAATTAAAATCACAACTATAAGAAATGTTCTAAAATCTCTTTCCTCCTGTCTCTGATAATCACTTTGTTTCCATTCTCTGATCTATAGCTGATTAATCCACCCCCATCAAAGCACAAAAATTTAAAAAGTTTGAAAGCAGCCCTGGCCGGTTTTGCTCAGTGGTTAGAGTGTCAGCCTGCAGTCGGGAGAGACCCGGGTTCGGTTCCCGCTAAGGGCATGTACCTCGGTTGCAGTTTGTCCCCGGCCCTGGTTGGTCGTGCGGGTGGCAGCCACTCGATGTGTCCCTTTCACATCGATGTTTCTCTCTCTCTCTCTCTTCCTCTCTCTTCCTCCCACTCTATCTGTACAAAAAATGGAAAAATGTCCTCAGGTGAGGATGAAAAAAAACAAAAAACAAAATAAAAAGTTTGAAAGCAGAAAATATCAGTGAGCACAGAATTATGCAACCAAATGAGGTAACTTCAAGAGCTAGGTAAGCAGTCCTTTAACAGCTTCTAACTATTGGTCTAAATATGGAAGGCACTTAGGATTTTATTTAAAGTCCTGTATCCTGCCCTGGTCGGTTTGGTTCAGTGATTAGAGTGTTGGCCCTTGGACCAATGAGTCGCAGGTTCAATTCTGGTCAAGGGCACGTACCTGGGTTGTGGTTGGTCCCTAGCCCTGGTCAGGGTTGTGCGGGAGGCAACCAGTTGATGTGGCTCTAATCCATTGATGTTTCTCTCTGTCTCTCCTTCCCTCCCATTCTATCTGATAATAAGTAGAAAAATATCCTCAGATGAGGAATAAAAAACAACAACAACAAATAAAATAAAGTCCTGTATCCTATTCCACTGGCAATCATTTCAAAATTAAAATTAAAATGCTGTATTTTCCACAATATAAATTGTTTGTAGAAAATAGTATTCCTCAATGATTTGCTCTCCAAAGAAATAGGATAGTAAAGAATTGTTTGCCTTTCCTAGCCTCCTTTGTGCAATACAGAATAATAGATTCTGCCAGCGTCCATCACTCCTGAATTTACAAGTTAAATTGTAACAAGTATGCCATAATTCTAAAATTACAACTTGGTATTATTCTTGCTGTTTCCATACTGAAAGTTGTCACTAATGTTCTGATGATGTCTGATCATACTGAAGGGCTAGGATCAAAATAGGATTCTTTTTCATTTTGGCAAAATGTATGACCTGCCGAACACTGAAATGTCCATTGTTCTGCTATATTTTCCAATAACCAGGCATGCCTCAAGCTATTCTATCTCATGATTTTTTTTTTCTTTTATATTAACTACCATGAAGTTTAAATCTCATCCATTTCGTGGAAACATACAATTTATTGCCCTTAAACTAGGGCAATCTAAAAATATCACCCATTTAAGTAACAATAGAGAACTGTTGAAAGATGTATTTGCCAAATTATTCATTGTAGTAGATTCCAAATCGTTTTTTGAAATGGATAATAGAGCAACAGGTTGTAATTGTCAGGGTTATATCTGTCTCCCATGTTACTAATAGGGATTATGTGTTCCAAATTTTTCTCTGTAGGAAAGGTTTTACTTGTCAATAAGAGATTGGAACGGAACAGTAAGGGGTTGGGCACTGATATCTCTATCTCAAGCCAATTTCAAAAGGTACCCACCAAGAATATCGGTCTTTGCCTCCCTCCTCTCTACCCCTGTTGTAATCCTCTTAAGTCTCTTCTTTACTGCAATGAGCATCATGATTCTACCATAAAATGCCTTACAGATATCCATCACCTTTTCTCTTTAAAAGTACTCCTGTTTAGGTTATTAAATTACTATTTCCAATGCACTGGTCAGCTCTCTGTATATAATTGAAGACATTATTCTGAAAGGATTTTAAAGGTTTCATAGCTAAGGGAAGGCCATTTTTTCTCTGACAGTTTCTGTTTACTTGTCAGTTTATCCAACCTTTGTTTTCTTGTACTACTATTTTGGTTGCACTGAAATTTTATTCAAAATTAATTTCTTCTTCCAAAAACACAACAGTGTACAAACCTTTATTTAGGATACGTGTTTTCTCACTTTCACTGACTCACTAAAACCAATTGATAATGATGCAATGATTATGGACTGTTATTCTATCATTTTTAAACATTAGAAAATATAGTTTTCTTTTAAAGTCCTACTTGGACTTAAAATAAAAGAGAGAAGCCTCCTTTGGGTGTTTTTCCTGTAATAACGTTAATATTCTATTTTCTTTCAGGTTTGAGCTGGTTTCTGTTGAATGAGTTAATTAGTGAATTCATCCCATTTCGCTAAATCTGAGCATTTAGATATTGCAGCAGAGATAAGGATGATCGGGATTCTCTGCCCTGAAGGAATCTCTAAGTTAGCAGCAAGGAGAAAACAAGGACCACCTGAGTTACCTTTCTAACACAAGGATCAAATCAGATATTGCCTCTGCTTGATGTTTCTAATGGCTCCCTGTTTTCTACAGAACAACATACACAATCCCTAACATTAAATTAAGACCCTTTATGAGCAGATCTCAACATGCTCAGTGGAATCTACCATTCTTCTCTGTTTACCCCAGTGTGACCTGAAATAGGCCTAAACCTGAAGGATTAATCGACTTTAAATCATGCAAAAAAAAAAAAAAAAAGTTGTAAGAGGAACAGCATCAAGTTCAATGTCATTATAAATGGCACAGAATGGATATAGTGGGGTTACCAAGGCCAGAAACATCCTATCTGGTTGAGGGTGGAGTTGGGATAAAGAAAGATTTTATAAGGCAGGCACAAATCAGATAAGGCTAGAATGATGGCCAGGATTTCAACAAGTGTTTATTGAATGCCAACTATATGCCAGACATCGAGCTAGTATATGGCTGGGGTGGTGGCAAAGAGAGAGAGGTTGAATTCCAGGCAGAGGGATCAACATAGACACAACAGACATCATGGAGTGCATTCAAAAACAACAAATGAACAATCTGGCTTGGCTAACACACGACAGAGTAGACAGTAAAGAGCCTTATAAGACAGGTTACAGCTAAATTTTAAAAACACTTCATCAAAAAACATATTGTGCACTTGCTCTACTTTCAAGACTTTTTGCTAGCCCTCTAGAATACAAAGATGAATAAGACATAATGTTGGCATCTAAAGAATTCTCAATTTAACGGAGGAGAAAGACACAGAAGCAAATAAACGCCTATACCATAACACAAACTCTAAGAACAATTTTCAAAGGAGTTCTAAGACTACAAAGTAATTCGAGGTTACTTCTCTCTGGAGGATCTGAGAAGGCTTCGTAGAAGAAGAGGAAGTTGAATAAAGCCTTAGGCAAAAACATAGTAATGGTGGGGGTATTTCCCAGGCAAAGAACAATGCATAGCATGGCACAAGTATACCAAAGTGAAAAGGATGTTTTGGGACACAGTTTATCAGCTCTGACCATCATGGATGGTATGAAGAAGATGAAGAAGAGAAGTCTGGAAAGGCAGATTGAAAGTGGGGTTAAGATGGAAGGAGAATCATGGGGATTGATGAGGATATGCAACAGCAGGCATACAAGGCAACAGCAGGCATACAAGTTTTCAAGCAGGAAAATAATATTACAGCAAACACCTCAAAAGGAATGCCAACAGGATCAGAACTTTGGTGAATAAATCTAAATATCAGATGTATATAAAATATAAACGGCATTAATTCTTGGTGCACCATTCAACTTATATTTATTTTCTAGATTTTCTCAAAAAGAGATGGGCTTAGAAATAACTATTGATTTTATTCTGTTTTTGTAATTACACTAGTTAGATTGATATGCACCTTGACACAACTAATATTTTTAGAATAAATCCTGACATAACAGACTGAATGGGCAGTATGGGGAAATGAAAAAATAATAGTTTGAGACTGTGTTTCTGATACTGTCTCTTGGAAATAAAGGGCCCAGACCAGTTAACAGGAAGTCTTACTTTCTTTGGGCATCTCCATCTCTTTTGGTGCCTTTTGGTTTTTATTTCAGGAGCTCAAAAACAAAAGCTTATAAGGCCGAAATGAACAACTCTACATAGTTCCCCAGCTGAGAAAAACAAAAATATTATTCCTTATTTGAAGATACATTTAAAGTGCTCAGTTGGAGGACAAAATTCTTTACTGGCAGGATACCTAAGTGTGAATTAATCAATAGGCCTCTGGATTGGCTTGCCATGAACTGGGTTTTCTACAGAACTCATGTTCCTTAAATATATTGACCCACAGAGCAAATAGATCAGATCCCAAAATACAGAGAGAGAACAGCCATCTTAAGGACTTTCTTAGGCAATTCAAACTTATATTAATACAGTGGATAGAGAAAATATTCTAAAAGCACTACTTAAATTCATAATTCAGGTAGATTAATTTCATGCAGAAATTATATATATTGGTTCAGTTTTAAAATGATTAATAATAGGAAGTAAAGAATAATACCACATTTGTAAAATAATTCATAATTTTCAAAAACTTTCACAAATATCCACTCAGCCACCATGTATTGACTGAGAGTCCAATACATAAAATACCCACATTAATTGCAACATACGATTCTGACCTTGTTCTGTAGGAAATGGTTCTCCACATCCACCTTTTCAAATTGATCAGGTATCTGTTGAGAGCTGGCATTAACATTCACTGGGAATCCCTCACAAACTTCCCAACTAAGAAAAGTGAAACACTTGGTTATTTTTGCTAGAATATAATGTACTTAATTATAATACCTTTTAATCTACTATTATAATAATGTATGTACTTTATACTCTATAGTGAGAGAAAAATCAGTGTATAGTTCATAATCTTTATAAACAGAAATTTGTAAAATACTTTGGTATCAATAATAGAGAAAGGAAAGGCTTTAAATTTTTACCGTGCAGTTATTCATGACTTTGAGGGATTCCATGCCTAATTCATTATTAATAGAACAAAGAAACAAAAAATGACTTTATTCTTACAGAATCACTCATAGTTGAGCCCTCTTTACTGTTGAGTTTATATTCTAAATACAATGTGCTATGAATTATAAAGGCTGTTTTTATATTTACAACAGTTGCATTAAGCACATTAACTTGGTGTTTTTAAGAGTGTCATAAGAGGCCATATAGTCTCGTGGGTACATGGACAAACCACAGACTGGAGATGTTAAATGTCATTCTTAATTCAGCCAAATCACTTTTTTTTAAAAGTAAGCAAATCCTTACCATAAAGAAAATTATTTGGCTCAATATTGGTATGTTAAGACATACCATAGAGCATGCTGCTATTCAACAGAAAACAGTTCTGGGGCTGGTAATAGTATTTTTTTTCCCTTACTCTGAGAAATATAAACAAGAGTAAGATTACCAAGATTTCAAATGATACACTTTAGAGTATAAAGAGAAAATTCAAATGGAATCTAAATATCAAGTAAATTATCTTCAAATTAGTTTGTGTTCGATAAGGGCATTCTACACTTTTATTCTTTTTTTTTATCCTCACCCGAGGACATTTTTCCATTTTTTGTTCAGGTAAAGTGGGAGGGAGAGAGAGGAACAGAGAGAGAGAGAAACATCGATGTGAAAGGGACACATCGAGTGGCTGCCTCCCACACGACCCAACCAGGGCCGGTGACAAACTGCAACCGAGGTACATGCCCTTAGCGGGAACCGAACCCGGGTCTCTCAGGACCGCAGGCCGACGCTTTAACCGCTGAGCCAAACCGGCCAGGGCTACACTTTTATTCTTAAGGAGCTAGATCTAATTTGAATCTCTCACTAAAACAATATTTATTGCACCTGAGAGGTAAAATTAAGAAGGAATACATGAATTTAAAGTTAAACTCCTAGCTAAAAGTTGAAGGGAAAGGGTCTAGGTGAATTTAACAGCTTGGAGAAAGATACTGCACATGAAATAAATCTCATAAATGGAAATGCCGATAAAAAAGGATGCTGATTACTTATTTTCTATCTATAAAGAAAAAGATGATAGGATAAAAAGATTCAAATCTTGCCTGAAAAGTGGCAGGCAGTCCTTGGGAGATAGATTTGTTAAAACAACTACCAAGGAAAACCAAAGAGTCTATCTTTGTAGACATATTTAGCAATCGGTTGACATTAGATTGAGTGACCTCATCAAACTGTCTTTGGTTTTCTGGATGTGCCCTCTACTTCAGTCTTTTCACCTATATCTTAAAGAAAGTTGTAATTTGTTAAAGGAAGTATATATATTAAAGCTAGATAGGACCTTATAGATAGATCACATAACTCAACATAGTATCAGTTTTTTCGCTGCAATGTCCAATCTGGTAGCCACTAGCGACATATTCCTGTTTTAATTAAAATTCCTTTAATTTAAACAAAATTAAAATTTCTGTTTCCCAGTCACATTAGTCATATGTCAAGTTCTCAGTAGTCACAAAGTATGTTTTCATCACCACAGAAAGTTCTACCAGCCGGGGCAGGACAGGGGGGAAGCCCGCCCCCGGTTCTTAAGAAAGGCAGTCTGGATTAGAATTTTGTCTCTGTCATGTACCAGTAATGTGACGGGGAAATCACTTTGCCCTTCTGTGCCTCAGTTTCTGTCTCTATAAAATGGGATAATAATAGGGTAACAGGTAATGATGTGGTTAAAATAATTGTTCTGAAGATTAAATAGATTCTTACACAATTCATTTAGAACTGTGCCTGGACTATGGTCAACACTCAGTAAATGCTGAGTTTTATTTTTATAGATAAGACACTGACACCCCTGTGCTCCTGAACAATCATAAGTAGATATGGGGCAAGGTGCCCAGACCCTCTAACTACTGCTCTTCCTCTCACTATCCCACCAAACTTCCAGCATGTTGCTTTTGTTTTCAATGTACCGTCTTCAAATCAGATCCACAAATATGAACTCATATGAATAAACATTATTTAATATTTTAATGATTCCGCTCAATACTATTAATTTAGAAACCACTAAAAACATTTTTTTGTATTTCAAATAAAATTATTACCTCTGCAAAGCTGAAACTCTAATCTGCTCATTGCCCCAATATGGTTTTTTAAAACTCAAGGCAAGTTAATAAGTCTTTTAGACACTAGCTCATTATATCATGAATTAAGTCGATAAAAAACAAATAATAATTATTTATTTAAGAAGATTCAAAGAACATCTTTTAGGGTTTCAATCTCTCATTCTGGAAGAGCTGAATTTAGGTGATTCAGTTTCTTTAACCAAGTACATGTTAATTTACTTGTCACATCCAGGTAGCAGAACAGCACTGGGATCCAAGAAGGTTTTACATGCAATTGTAACACCACCTCTGGCAAATGCAGTCACCTGGGTAAAGGTCAAACTCAAAACAGGGTTCAGTGGAGATCTGAAAAATGGGAAAAAAAAATCTGCAATACACCAATAAGAATCTTTTGGATCTGATAATTAAATGAATTTTTAATATTTGATTAAAAACAATCATTTTTTTTGTGGGCTAACTGTTATGCTAATTTGATTTTTTTATATGACATACCGTTAGGTACATTGTTTTAGGTAAACTTATTTGAGAATTCAGTAGAGACACGCTCATAGATAGAGAGCAGGCAGACAGCCCTGGAGCGAGGGTATGGGGGTGCCAGGATCAAGCAAAAAGGAAAGAACTCATGGACACAGACAACAGCATGGTGAGTGTGGAGATGGAAGATGAAAGTGGGGGGATAAATGGTGATGGTAATAAAATAAAATAAAATGAATCAAATGGAAAACAGATCTTAAAGAAGAATGGCTACTTGGTCAAAAATGAGCCATTTTTTTCCTAAATTGGTGACAAAGATTGCTATTTAAATGTATAATTTCATGACTCAACCACATCACTTCTGTAGTATTGTCAAAAATATTTAAACTGAATCTAATCATGAGAAAAGAGACAACTCCAGAATGTGGGACATTCTACAGAAAAAATGCTGAACTCTTTTTTTTCTTTTTTTTAAAAAAATCAATGTCATAAAGAACAAAACAAAAGGTGGGGGAATATTCTAGGTTAAAGAGAACTAAAGAAAATAACTAAATGCAATACATGAAACTTATTTGGATCCCAGATTACAAAAAGCTCTAAAGCACATTTTGGGAAGTTTGAATATAACTGGTATATTAGATGATATTACACTATTTTTGACTGTGTTAGATATTATAATGTGGTGATATAGAAGAAGATCCTATCCTTTAGTTATGTGACATGAAGCATTTAAGAGTAAAACTTTAATGACTATCTAAAATTAATGTCTAGCCATTCAAAAGAGAGAGAAGAGAGAGAAAAGGAAAGTAAAATAAATGGGGCAAATTGTTTAAATTGTTGAAGTAAGGTGAAGGTAGGTATTTGTTGTACTATTTCTTTAATTTTTCTGTAGTTTGGATCTTTTTCAAAATAAAAATAATTAAAGGACTCAAAATTGAAGCAGATATTGGCAATATCATCTTTTGAAAATGAGTAACCGGATCCCTCATATCTGCATATACGAGGCAAGTTAGAATTACTACCTGAAAATATCATTTACTTAGTTCATATTGCACATTTTCTCAATATATTTTAAACTGGATGGAAATAACTTTTTAGACATAAATTTTAGAAATTCTAATAGTAGCAAATGCTATAATGGTTTCCTATGCTTTATATTGGATTCAAAACCAGAAAGAATACACTATCCTATTAAAATAAAAATGTACAAAAAATATACACACTATGGATTCCTCCAGCTACGATATTCCATTGATTTTGGAATATATAAGATACTTAGCATTCTATTAGTTATTCCACAAATATGATCCAATTAACCAAAACCAAATGTGTGATCTTATTAAAATACAGTATTATACCAAACATTATTAAAAACATCAAAATTACTCAGTCATTGCTTTCATTTTTACAATGATATGTAAGAAGAGATTATTAGACCACGTTTTATTAAAAGCCTTTCCTTGTAATAAAATTCACTGCTGTTTTTATCATGCAAAAACAATTCTCAGAGTGCAATTAAAGTATATTTTAAAATCTGCCTTTAGGAAGAAAAACACCATTCCTTACAGATATTTTTAATTCTTTAAATTACACAGCATTAGAAATTATTAAGTGTTTTAATTTTATTCTACTGGGACAGGTGAAATAGAATTCTGTAATATGTTACCCACACTGCCAGCTTCTTCCAAATCCTTCATGGATTTCTGAGATTTATTCCCATACTTGAAACTTTGACTATTGGAATAGATAGTAAATCAATCAGCTCCTAGTTCTATCTAGATTATGATCTAGATAGATCATTATAATTATGATCAATTATATTCTATAAGCAAACTTATTCTCCCTATGTCTTCTATTCTATTCTACAGATAAAGAGCTAAAAAATTTTTTTTTAAGAAAAGTATGTTTAAGTTTCCTGACAAGCAGTCTCAGAGTTCATCTGGATGTGTTCTGTCAAAATATGCATAAATCTCCGAGATACTCCACACACAGCCCCGCTCATCAGCGCCTGTAAGACTGCAGCCTTTTTCTTTTCTCAGAAATGCAAATAATTTTATGCAGGAATTTACCAATCTGCAAAAATTTACACAATGCTCAGCAATAACCAGTAATTATTGTGGGATAATACAAGGCGCTTTGGAGAAGTGTAACTTTGATGGGATAGAGCTTACAAGCTTTACCAATTTATCTTTAGCTGTCCTGTCATTGGTGCTTAAAAGGTTAAGACTTTATTTGTGAAAACAGAGAGAGATAGTGGGGAATCATGTTGTCTACAGCTTCATAAATCTTGCTTAAAATCCTTTTCAATTACCATCCATTTCTCCTTTAAAAAGGGACAAAAAATAGAGGAGTGGAAGCAGGTCAGGGCAGCGAGCGACAATGGCAGCGTGATGGGCTTGGCCCCCCGCGGCGTTTCCATCTGCTATCATTAAGGTGACTACTCAGACATGAACAAATCCCACTTGCTGTGCTGACAGGCAGACTTCAAGAACTATGACAAGGCATTAAGACAGAAAAGTCAGAGAGAGAGAGAGATGTCATATTCCACAAACAAGACGGCCTCACAGAAAAACACCCTGGCATCTTGTCGGTATTCAAAATTTTTAAAAATGTTAATAAAAGATGCTACTTAGCTTCTCAACTCCCCTTCTGAATTCGTTTGCCCCACGAAAGACTGAGGACAGACAGGGAACACACGCCTCGTTCCTACCTGTATGCTTTACCATAAGAGACCCAAATTTTTTGCTCATTCTTCAGCAAAAGCGGATTCTTAATCTCTTGACCATGTTCATCAAAAAGCCGCGCTGAAGACAAACTGAGGCCTGGCGGATTGATGGAAGATCCTTGAAGCCTTTGATGAATCTTGAGAAGTAACTTGATGGGGTGGGGAAATAATGAAAGGGAGAATTATATAAAATGTGCACATCTGTAATAAACTGTCTCTGCTCTGTAACAAATGAAGTCCAAACAAATGATAATTAAATTCACATAGCATGTTAAAAGAAGTGTGAAATGACGGCAATGTTTAGCTCAGGGTGAAGTAACAGAATGAGCACGGGCTTTTAACCAGCAGGGGGTGCCACAGGCTCGTGATTGAGCTCTGACCCTTGGGCGGCTGAAAGCAGCTGTGAGTCTTACAGGAAGAGCGTTTAGCTTCCACACATGGCATCGGGCCTCTGGATAGGGTTATGCCCGTCTTGTCCGAGCTCCGCATTTTCGTAGGGCCCACCCAGAGCACGTTCAAGTTTTACAAGGGGCAATCTCCTGGTCCCCAACTAACCTGACATTGCCACTGGTAGAATAATGCACCACTTACAGGATTACAGAAATGAATACGACTTTCGGCCCAGGTCGGTGCACTCAGAAGAACACTTCCTGGCTGTATTTTAATTAAGGGCCCTGCAAAAGCTTGTGAGCACCTTGATAAGAGATGTTTTCCGGTTGCGGATACGATATAACTGAAGTGTGAAGTACGAAATGCTGTCGTTTAATATTTTAAATACTAGCACGGTCAGTGCTTGCTTCCATCCCACCTTTAGGGTCTCTGAATCATCAAGATATTTCTCATTTAAGGCATATTTCAAATGAAGGTGAATCCAACTGAATGGGGTTGCACGTGGAATTTTGAAAGACTTTTTCATTATTGCCGGTCACCCTAGTTTGAGTGTTTCGGCCTCTCCTGCTCTGTGCTCCACACCCCATCACTCTGTTCCAGCCTCCTGTCTCTCCTTGGTCAAGTCTTGTGTCTCTCGATTTCGTTACTCTGTCCTCTCGGCAGGGATGCGGGATAGTTGTGGCCTTTCCCTGCCGGCTCTGTTCAGGGTGCCTCTGTCGCCCCTTCTATTAATTTCCACTGACAGTACTTTGAGAAGTGCTAAATGCCCAGGCTCAGAGGAAAGAGAAGGTTGCAATCTTTCTGCATATACCAGTTTCCTCCCCTACTGGCTCTTAACTCTTGACCAAATAAAATATTTTCTTTGACCAGCAACTATATCTGTGGAACATCTAAGAATTAGGCTTTGTCCTAATTAGAGGTAGATAATTATATCTCCAACTTTATCAGCTCTGTGTTGCTTTCAAAAGCTCTACAGTGACCAGATTTTTGGCCTTGGGCATCAGAAAGGCTGAAAACAGCAACACATTTTTCATTTCATTGAAGTTAATACTTCTCACACAGCACAACCAAGTCTTTTGAATTAAAAATAATAAGTACTATTTTCTTTAGGAGTTTAATAGGCAAAGGTGTTAAGATAGTCAAAATCTGCTATATTTTTTTTATTGGAACCACAAACAGGTTTTGAAAATCTGTCTATTGTAGTCACAAAACCGTACATTTATTTCTGTGTGGTCTCAGCCACTGGGCTTATTTCTTGTTGCTTTGCTATTACTTTGGGGAACACACAACGCTGATCATTTTTTCAGTCATGGTTATTTTGTTTTAAAGGCATCCCCGTGTGTGTAAAAGGGGGAGCTATAAAAGATTTAAGATTTAATCCAGGGGAGAAATGCATACACAGGAACAGGAGTGTGTGGTGGGGGGAGGATGTGAACACCTGACCACGCCACCAAATTCCCTTTCACAGGAGTGGCATCACAGTCTCTGTTTCCTCCACTCAGTGACAGGCTGCATTTTAAGTGTTCAGAGATGGGCATTTGACAACCTCCAGGAGGGAGGGGCCTCAGGGCCTTTCATCTCTAGGTTATTGGTTAGGGCCAGGATATGGTGACCAAAAATTGTGATAATCTTCACCCATTTATCTTTAAAGCTATCATCACCAGGACTTTATAGGATAAGAATTTGTCCAGGGATTTGAGAAGAGTATGAAGCATTTTAGGCTAGTGACTGAGACGAGTGTGCACCAAGGAACAGACATCTCGAATGTCACAAGGGATCTCCCACACGAAGAGTTTTATGATGCTCCTAAGTCAAGCTCCCACCCCCGACTAACTTGCAGATAGAAGCAAAGAACAGTCCATTTCAACATGCCATTAGCCAACACAAAAAAATGTCTACAGAGTAGTATCTCCCTGTATAAAATAACATAAATGCCATCTTCAATTTTAATATGAACCAAAGAGTAAAGTATCCTAATGTAAACGAGAGGGGAGACAAGTAGATAATTCTAGGAAGACTTTTGCATCATGGTGTTCGCATAGGAAGGGACATGATGGTAAAGGAACCAGCCAAGGCTCTTGATCCTTCTCTCTACTGAATCACAGTAGCATTCCCCATCTCCTCGGGCCCAACTAAGGATCAGAGTCTCCTAATTCCATGGAACTGTTGTGACTGACGGTGAAGGCCAGGTAATAGCTACCACCAGGGAAAGGTACATCTGAAGATGCTGAACTAACGAAGGGGAAGAAAGGAGCAAGTTTCAGAACAAAAGCCAAGCCACAGAGCCCAAAACACTGGTGTGCACTGGGGCGCATCACCCCAATTTGTAAACAACAGGGGTATTCAGTGTCTTTTTATACAAAATAAAGACCCCAAATAAAGACTCTTAACATGTTGATTCTGCATGAGAAATATCTCAGTTGTCTGGAAAATAGGCAAAGGTAAGGGTGTTTAAGAAAAGTATCTGGGTTCGGTCGGTGTGGCTCAGTGGTTGAGCATCCATCCATGCACCAAGAGGTTGCCTGTCCAATTCCCAGCCAGGACACATGCCTAGGTTGTGGGCCTGATCCCCGGCGGGGTGGGGGGTGGGGGGGCGGGGGGGGTGGGGGGGCGGGGGGCGGGGGGGGCGGGGGGGCATGCAGGAGGCAGTCAACTGATGTTCTCTCTCAGCAGTGTTTCCATCTCTCTCTCTCTCTCCCTTTCTTTCTGTCTAAAATCAATAAAGAAAAAAAAATGAAAAAGAAGAAAACCATCTGGACTCACTCACAAAGAGCACAGGAGAAGACCGTTGCTTGTTAATTACTCGGGGTCTAGGACCTGGTAGTAGCCTAGACCCAGAACACACCCTGCACTGAATGGCATATCACTTCTTCTCAGAGTGCAAACAAGAGGGCAATCCTAGAGTCCAGCACAGATAGATTTCCAAATGCAACCACACTGAAGGTGAAGACGCTATTAATTCAGAGGCTTGGAGTTAATACTCTACTGAAACTGAGCGCATAAGGACACAGAAGTCAAGCTTAAGACATCAGTCTTTACAGATCAGCAAATGATTGATGTTTTCTAAATAATTCTAAAGATGTAATTATCTAAATTAATGACAAGTAACTTGGAAGACACTTAGAGTTGTAAATAAATGGTCGGTCAACTCACTTTTTCCATCATCTCGCCAGCTTGATTTGGGCTATTAGACCCCAGATCTTTTTTGCTGATGTATATAGAGATCTCTCCAGTGTCTTTGCCATTTTCAAATATCTGGGAGGAAAAAAGTGCATTCAAAAATAAAGTAAATACACGCACACACAGATACGTACATATATTCATACATACATCTATAAACACAAATAGTCCTGGCTTTGCGCATTGGGATGTCGACTGAAAGTCATGTGTATGGGAACTGGGCAAGGCAAGGGCCTCCTATATGAGCACATGCAAGCAATAGGCAATGAAAATCAACAGGACTAGAATGGTATAAAGTCCTTTGTTTTTCCTTTTGGTTTCAGCATCTTTAAACTGCCTAGCACTATTCTATTGTCCACATTTCATTATAGGATGAAATGTGGACATTAAAGGAGGAATCACGGCCCTGGCTGGTTTGGCTCAGCAGTTAGAGCATTGGCCCACAGACCAAAGAGTCCCGGGTTTGATTCCAGCCAAGGACACATACCTCGGTTGCAGTTCATCCCTGGCCTTGGTTGGGGTCGTGCGGGTAGCAACCAATTGATGTGTCTCTCTCACATCAATGTTTCTCTCTCTCTCTCCCCCCCCCCCTCCCACTCTTCCCACTCTGTCAGAAGATAAATGTAAAAATATCCTTGGGTGAGGATTAAAAACAGAAAGGAGGAATCATGGACTATGCTGGATGCTTATGTGTTTCAAGTGTCAAAGAGAGGTCAGCTAGAGACCAACTAACTAGCTCATTCCATTCTTGAAAAACATAAAGCCACAAAATACGTGAGGGGTGTTTGATTTATATTTAAAATAGATCAGGATTCAACTTATCTGTTGACTCACTAAAAGGAAATTCGACCTGACAGATGTATTGCATAACAGTACCATGAAAGCCATCCATTTAAGTGCACATCTGCAACTGTTGAGAACAGAGATACAATTCAGAACACTGCATTATGCAACAGCCACTTAAAAAATGCCAGCAAACATTCCGGTCGAAAGTCTCCAAATAAACCGGTCTCGAAGGAGGGCTCCACCGGAGGGAACACCACCCTCTGACCACATGGAGGACCCACCTGGGTATGCCATTCACCTGGCAGGGCAGGAGGCAGGCCAAGAGAGGCCTGATGAATCATTTAAATCCTTGCTTTTTATGGGTTTCTTTTTTCCCCTCAAAAGTTCTTTTCTTCCTTTTCTGATACATTTATCACATCAAGGAAGCTAATATATTTCTAGCACTATTTCCAGAGAAGATAATTTGGAACAATATCTTATTATTTCTAAAAAATACTGTCTGTTTTACTTTTGAGACAGTTCGAGAGCTATTTAATTAGTCCTAACCTGCTTTGGGAATTACCGCGCCTCCATGGCACCTCCTCGGGCTGTGGACACAGAGGGGAGGGGCAGGAAACTGACAAGAGAAGAAAGGGAGTCGTGGTGTCCAGAGCTGTGGGTTTGCTGCACTTGGGGCTTTTCCAGGCACTGATAGTTAGGTGGAGAAGGTACAGACAGCTGTCAGCCTTGCTGTGGTGATTTTCTACACCGCATTGTATCTTTTGCTGCCAGGAATCGTTTGCACTCTCTTTTCTGAGTAAAGATACAATTCCAAGCATGAAATCTCTCTACTTTTGCAAGAAACACTGTAAACCCAACTGTGGCCAGCAAACCTCCGGGAAATGAAGTAGGAGGAGAACCTGACTGTCCCAACCATCTCTTCAGGGCCCTGATCTGGAGCGAAGCTGTCCAACGACAGAGACAGCAACGGTCACAGTCCCCGCGGCAGGCACTCTGCAAGCTTAGTGCTGACCACAGCTCGGTTTGAGGAACTTATTGATGTTCCTTTGTCAAGACTTGCTGGACGCGAAATCAGAGTGCAGCAAATTATATTCTAGAAAGTCAGAGCGTGGGTGCTAACTGCCAGACTGAGAAAGCAAATAGGACTTGGCCAACACCTAACAGCATCATCAGCTCTCTGCTTCCTTCACTACTGCTAATGAATCCTCTCGTCTGTGTCTAGAAAAGTGTTCTCCAAAACAAAGGTGTGTTAATGTTTAAGTGAAAGTTTAGGTGTTTGAATGAAAGAAGGCTGCCCTCCACTATTCCCTCATACAATATGTTGGGTTTTCATTTTGTTTTTGTTTGTGTATTTCTACAAAAATTAAAATGCCCCAAGCTGAAATCCTATGAGATTCTGTTTTTGTCAAGGCTCAGCTCTGGTTTTTAAAAACTATATTCTTATGCCCATTTATTAAATCCAAATATCGTATTTATTTTTTTTTTCTCCCTTTGCATGAGAAATATTTGTATGTCTATTGTCCAATGCCTAAGCAAAGATAGCTCTTTACACAGAGTTACTATGATAGACTAGATATAGAAAAGTAAAAAGTAGTCGACACCTGTATTTTCCTGCTGCCTGAGCCTCGACTTAAGAAAGACCGACTGCTACATGACTTCCCAGTGGCTCTCTGCATGGCCTCACTCCCTACAGCTCTGAGATTAAATTCTCAGCCTTGGAGCAGGATGATGCAAAAAGCCAGCTGAAGCTAGTCTTGGGTTCCAAGGAGGAAGGTAATAGAACCTAAAAAAATTTGTTTTGAAATGATCCAGATCCACTTGAAAAAGATGATAGCTAACTGAAGAAAATACCTACAAATAGGAATTGACTTCTATGCTCATCGTTTGCAAAGTACAGAGTTTAAAGGAGGAATATATGCTATAAACTTCAGTCTTTTTTACTTTCATTCATGTCAATATTAACATTTCCTAAACAAGATTAAATTGGATTGACATCAATGTTTCATTTTAATGTTAACAGATTCATTCATTTATCAAATATTCACTGAGCTCATTGCACATGCCAAGCGCTGCTCAGGTGCTGAGATACACCAGGGACCTAAGATTCCCACTGGGAGGAACAGGACAAGTAAGTAAACCACATAGCATAGCCAGGTACATCCAGGTCCTGTGAGGCCTGACGTTTATACGATTTGATGGGCCTTCTTCAACAAAATGTGTGCAAAATTACCAACGGAAAACTAGAGACAAAATATTCATTTAAAATGAGTCAAGTGTCACATGACTCTTTACATGGTAATTTTTTAATATTTTCTATAAGGAGAGAAAGATAATGCCATCTTCCCTCTTGCATGGTTAATCCACATTTGTTATTGATTAGAAAAACTTCTCTCGACTTCATAACTTGATTGGTCATTTTATAAAAAAATTTTAGGACTGCTCTGGCCAGTTTTGCTTAGTGGTTAGAGTGTTGGCCCACGGACTGAAGAGTCGTGGGTTCAATTCCAGTCAAGGGCACGTACCTCGGTTGCAGTTCAGTCCCCGTCCCTGGTCGGGGTCAATGTGTCCCTCTCACATCGATGTTTCTCTCTCTCTTTCTCCCCCTCCCCCACTCTATCTGAGGATAACTAGTAAAATATCCTCAGGCGAGGATTAAAAAAGAAGAAGAAGAAAAGAAAAACATTTTAGGACCGAAGTCAAGTTTGGGGACACCTTAACCAGTCTTTTTAAAAATATGAGCTGTAAAATGTGGAAGAATTTCCTACAGATTAGTTGGCGCTGTTAATGTCACCACGTTTTTCCTCCAACACCCGTGTACTTTGGTGCCAGGACTCCGGTGCACAGGCAGAGAGCTGCCCTCTGCCAGCAGGCTGTAGCCCCCTTCCGGAGCTGTGCCCACACCTGCACTCACTGAGCGCCACGGGGAGGGGCTGCATTCAACTCCGCCCACTAAAGGTGCCCCACTCAATTTCCCTCCGCCAGACCTCGCCAATGCCTGCAGCCGCTTCAACGCACTTGGTGCCAGGGAAAGTTTCACAGACAGAGGTTGGAGTGGACAGTGGTCTCAACCAAACATAATAAAAATATACATGTTTGAAAATTGCACAGAAGCATGCAGCCACGTGTACACATAGCTGGGTCTCTCCCAGAGAGGCAGAAGAGACCTGTGCAAGGAAGGGGCCCTGAAGCTCACGTGTCATTAGCTTCATGATGAATGCACCTCCGAGGGGGTTGGAAGGTGGGAAGTACTGTGTAAAGAAGAAAAATATAGCAGGGCAGGGGACATAGGGTCTGGGTCCAGGGAGTGGGATGGGTGTGGTGACCATATGAAGCAGGTAATCAGACAGGCCTTCCAGGGAAGAAGGTCTGAGTCAGTGGTGAGAGAGTGAGCTCAGCAGACAGCTGCTGCGAGAGCACTGCAGGCAGAAGGAGCTGCTGGGCAAAGAGACCCAGGCAAGGAATTGCCCCGTGTGTCCCAGCAGCCTCGAGGAGACTGGTGTGAGGGGAGCAGAGTGACAGAGAGGGAGAATGACGAGATCAGAGAGTTAAGGGGTGAGCAGCAAAATGGGGAATCTTTGGAGGGCTGGAACAGAGCAGTAACCAGATCTAACTTACTGGGTGGAGAGAAGACTCCAGGGAGTAAAGGTCGTACAAAGGGTGGATGATAGTGACTCAAACCAAAGTGTTATATTTATATATTATGTATAACAGTGTGGTGAGAAATGTTCTGTTTCTAGTGTTCGTTCCAGAGTAATTTTACTTCTTACTTATTAGCAGGATTGGGAAATGAAATTTGTAGCTAGTCTAATACTTCTGAAACAGGATGTCTGCATCTATGGGTGTAAATAAATCAAACTAAATAGCTGTTCACATGCAGTATTTGTGAAGGTCATAAAAATGTCAACAAAGTACTAAAAGAATGTATTTTATAGAGACAGTGACCAAAACTTAACTCGTGTTGGGAAAGATGAGCTAAGAGAGTGTTGAGCTACTTGGGCTCTTGGCCGAGCTGACCGAGCATCACATGTGTCACCCACTTAAGGACTTGTATCAGGCTAGGTCAGTGCCATTACCCAGCCTTTGATGTTGTAAGTCTGGTTAAGAGCTAGCTGTGGGGGAACGGCAGCTCCCCAAACTCCCCAACTGCTGAGCAGACCACCCTGGAAGCTCTCTGTGCTGAGTGGAAGGGCAAACACCTAAGCTCCGAAATGCCCCAGGATGCAATCCTATCAAAGGCAATAATAGGAAAATGACGGCGCAGTGTGTTGCCGGAAGTTGTGAGGCTGAGCAGTAACAGGATCGACTGTAAGAGGTCTGATGAACAACAGGAATATAAAATAGCCACCCACAACTATTTGGCATATTCCAGGCAAGTGTAGTTAAATATGTTGAAATAAGGTTATCTTACACTTTGTCTTGGATTAGGCTCCCCAGGAAACAGACCCTGAGGCCAAGATTTACTTGCTGCAAGTTTACTGGGAGTGTTCTCAGAAGCAAGGCTGGTGAGGGAGTGAGGGAAGCAGGACTGGGCAGAGGGAGGCGAACTGTTATGCAGTTGCAGCATAGGCCTCTAGTGGGAGCTCTAGAGCTGGGATGGCCCTCATGAATTCGGAATCGAGGCCAGGGAGCCATGCCTTTGCATGGCACACCAACCAAATGCTGGATGCAGGCTGCCCACAGACGGAAGGCCTAATCTTGGGAGAAGCAGCTCCTTCACACCAAGGGCAATTGTCTAAGAAGGATGTAGCTGTGGCAACAGGAGGGTGGGTGCCTTGGTCCTGAAGAGGGGTCCTGACAGTGCGGCATAGCGTGCATTACACGTGCCCAGTTATCCAGATGCTCTGGCACACACATTCCGTCACTCAGTACTCCAAGCAACCAGATTTTACAGGTGAGGCCCAGGAAGGTGAAGTGACTTGCTATGGGCAGATCTAATACTCATAAGGGGCAGGGAGATCTTGTAAAAATCAAGTCCTATGATTTTTTTTCCAGTTTATTGAGCTATAATTGACATACCGCACTGTATAAGTTAAAGATGTACATGTTATTTCGATATGCTTATATATTGCAAAATGATTACCAGCATTAGCTAACACCTCCAATCGTGTCACCTGAGTACCAGTTCTTTTCTGTGGTGAGACCTTTTAAGATCTACTCTTTAGTCCTGGCCAGTGTGGCTCAGTTGGTTAGTGTTGCTCCGTGCACTGAAAGGTCACCGGGGCCATTCTCGGGCAGGGCACATACCTAAGCTGCGAATTCGATCCCCAGGGGGTGCGAACAGGAGGCAATGAATCGATGTTTCTCTCTCACATTGATGTTTCTCTGTCTCTCTCTCTCTCCCCCCCCTTACTCTCTAAAAATCAATAAAAACTTTTTTTTAAAGATTTCTTTTAACAACTTCCAAATAGATGATACAGTATTGTTAACTATAATCACAACATTATACATTCGATCCCAGGACTTATTCATCCTCTAACTGGATGTTTGTACTCTTTGGTCAACATCTTTCTATTTCCTCCACCCCAACCCCTGGTACCCACCATCCTACCCTGTTTCTACAAGTTTTTTTTTTACCTAAGTCAAAGAACATGAAAGTTAAAATAAAATATTTTTGTTATGTAAGAAGCTAATTAGTCAAATTTATGGCTGACTTTTGAAAATCTCTATCCAATCAGGATTTAGTTACCTTTGAAAACAGAAAATCAGATCTAACTGAATTAACATTGTATGTACATTAAACCAAATAAATGTACTGTTAGTTTCTCATTTTTTACAGACTTACAAGATAGTTTTTAGACTATCCTCATTTATTATATTTTCTCAAATATAAACTTTCATATTTAGATAAGGTGATAACAAAGCAAATACTAAAATTCTGGGATTTTAGGCAATGAAAATTGAATAAGGAACTAGTATATTAATATTATACATAAGAAAAAGTATTTTAATGCCTAACAGAGATGTCTTTAAATATTATGTAACAAGTAAGGAGCCAGTATACATATTTTGTCCAGGAAAGGAAAATGCATTTAAGTGAAAACAAATTATATAATTGCTCAATCTCATCATTCTAAATGATACCTGGATTAAAAATAAAGTGACATTTTTTAAAGCCCAGAAAAGGTATACTTAAGAAAATAATCTATTTTAAAAGAGACATTTTGAAGTTCCCCTGTTGGTTGTAGCAGAGTCCACCGTTTCGGTGTATAATGGGGACTGTCCATGGGGTGGGACTTTAGGGGTGGGCCAGAACACTGACCCCAAATCTCTCCCACCAACTTACCAATACTTGGAATTCCAGTTACAGATTTATTCCTTTGCCATAACTAAAACCCCACAGAGTAAATGATATTCTGCTTTATTGGTGATCGATCCTTCGAGGCCATGATTTTCAATCTCAGCTTTCTGGAACCCCTCAGAGGGCCTGGGGTAGGTAGGGATGGTGGGTGGGGGTAAAGAGTAGGGGCTTCAGTCCCAAGTGGGAGATCAAACCTGATTAATGAGTCTGTGGGGTCAGCCGCCTTCCTGGCTTCAAACAGATAAAACCTGTTTCATTTACTTGATATAGTAGATCCCAAGGGAAAAAAAACAAACTTTAATCTAAGAAAAAAAATTTTTTTAAACTGTCTTAGCTTGAAAGAAAGTGTGTCATGTCTATTTCCTAAGAGTAAAATTGGGGGCGCGGGTAGTGAGAACCTGAGGTGGCTGACGGCCTGAACAGGAGTTGGGACCAAGAGCGGAGGGGGAGCCCAGGGAGCGAGGGTGCAGTTTGCATCACAAGGGAGCGGCCTGCGTTCCTTTCCTTTAAGCATTTAAAATCATATTCATCGTTTTGTTATATATTTTTTTAAAGTGATTCTCCCTCACTCCACTTTTCTGTGTCTATTAACAGGGTAAAAAATTTCAAAGCAAGGTGAATGGTTCTGCAAAAATATTCTCTTTGTATCTACTTACAAGTCTCACTAAATTCAATATATGAAAATGTTCAAAATCATGTAGAAGACAGTGGCAAAGTAAATTTACTGGCATGTTATGCCCTAAGCTAAGTAATTTCAATATGCCCTTTATAAATGAGAACAATTTAAAAAAAATAGAATGAGGATATCATTTTGTTCAAATTAATTTAGTGCCTGAAATTATATTTAATTGGGATTAAAATACAAGGTCAGGTGTATGGGTCCTGTATGTAGCTGAGTATAATATTTATTATATACCAGAACATGGTAAATGAAAATCTTTGAAAGTGCCTGGGCTTAATCTATTTCTTCTCATAGAAAGTAAGGACTTTTTTGATAAGAAAAACATACCCATATCTCCCAAATTCTGTTTTACTAGGGGAAATGAACATTACAGGATTATATGTGGAACAAATCATCAGACTTCCCCAATTCTCAGCCTGAGAGGTCAGATACTCATCTTTAAATAGAGTATATGTTTTTAACGCTATTCTGTTTCTTGTTAAAATATATCAAATAACCTGTAAACATAATTTTCCCCTAATATGAACGAGTACTCTGGGTAACTAAAACCTATACAAAAGCTTCCTGTCTGTGGCAATACATTTTTTTCTTTTAAGAAATCATCTATTTTTATCATGAAACATCATCAAAACGGAGATTAGAATCATAAGGAGGTATCAATGCACCACTTCATTTGCACTGGCTAGAAAATCTGCATTCTTCAATACGTGCAGATGAATCGACAGTGCTCACTGTGAGTGGGGCTAACATAGATGTCAGTGGGTAATCCCAGGGACGGGAGCATATGCAGGAAGAGAATCTCAGCAACTTGAGCATCTCAAACACCCTGTGAAAAAGCTAATTGAGAGGTAAAAACGAATTAACTGCTATGGAGCAGGACAATCTCCCCGAGAGAGAGCGTGTGCCTGCAGCAGCAAGGTTCAGTGGTTGTATTTAGTCTGGGTAACTGCTGGGACAGTAATCCAGCTCTGGCCCATGGACCTTCCCTGCTGGCTGCCCACCTGGCAATTCTCTGGGCACCTCTAGACTGTCAGGACTGCACAGGGAAAGCCTGTTTCATTACAACCAGCTCTGCGTGGGAGTGGATACCCCGACCAATTGTTCTTCCCTGATTTGATACAGACGCAGTTTTTCCCTTCAGCAGGTCTAGGGAAGAAAGATTGTATCTTCCCGCACACAGAGATTTACACCTGGCTGCTGATGCCTGTCGGGAAATAGGCTGGGTGAATACACTGGCATTTCCGCACCTCCCTCCCCCAGAGTCCACAGAGGGGAGAAAAAAGAAAATGAAAAAGTAAGGCAAGGTGGAAGAGAGCTTTGGAGAGAAGGGTAGGTGAGCCTGTTGCTGATAGCTACGCCATGAGGTGTCAGAAGGCATTTCAAGTTTCTTTGCCTTTAAAATGAACAGACCAACATTTGGCTGCTGGGGTAAAATCTACACATGAAAATTAATTACCTCCTCCACAATTTGCCCAACATTTAATGAATGTTCACGATATCCCAATTTTTCTACTCCAGCCATAATTCCTCTGGAAATGAATATAAGGTTGGCATGTTTTACTACTTGTACTTAGAACATACCCTAAATTTGTTTTCCCACTGTCTACTCAACTACCATAGGTGAGATAGCAGCTCAGTGGTGTAAATACATATGCGGGAGAAGTAGTTCAACGGCACGATAAGGACCAAGGAAAGTACAATGGAAATTGAGAACATAGTAAGCACGCAGAGCAATGACAGGGACATATATAAAAAGGTCCTGCCATTATTTTATGGATGGCTGACCTCAGTTACATCTTTCTATGCACTTAGTTGTTCCAGGGATTCCTAAATATTTAAGTAAACTTGCTAGTTGCCCAGCCAGTGTGGCTCAGTGGCTCAGCATGGACCCATGCACCAAGAGGTCGCCAGTTCGATTCCCGGTCAGGGCACATGCCCAGGTTGTGGGCCCGATCCCCATTGGGGGGCATGCAGGAGGTGGTCAATCAATGTTCTCTCTCATTAATGTTTCTATCTCTCTCCCTCTCCCTTCCTCTCTCTCTCAAATCAATAAAGAATATCTATCTATCTATCTATTTATTTATTTAAATAAACTTGCTAGTAATACATATGGTTAGAGAAGTGCAAACCTTTTAAAGATGACCACAAAAGAGAATACAAATCTCAAATGGTTTCATGTGTCATGGGTAGAGCCAGTTCAAGTGTCCAAAGCATATGAAAAGCCAGGAGAATATTATGCATGAAAATTCGCATTTTCTTCTGTCATCAACCAAATTACCTCATTTTCTAAATATAAACACGCCTGTCAACTAAAAATGATGAAATTGCATAAAAAGCTGAGAAGACCTGCACATTAGTTTTACTGTCTTCAAAGGTATTATATTGTTCTAATTCTACGAAAAAATCATGGACTTGGGCCAACAAGATGTTCTAGGCTTCTTTGTGTCTGTCCACAGTACTTAGCACAATGCCTTGTGACAATATGTATTTGATAATGTCTGGATTTACTAAACTATTGGCTTAAAATCTTTTTTTTTTTTTCTGTCATTGGAAGAATAAAAATTGTCAGACACACAGTACTCAAAGACTGAACTACATGCTAGACAAAGACATCCTATAAAAAATAAATCTGTGAATTACCTCTTTAAAAAAAAAAACGAAAACAAGCTTCAGTGTCTTTATGCTCTAAGAGAACAGTATAAAACTAGAAAGCCTAGTACAACCTCCAAATCACGGCCCTCTGAATCTTGTGTTTATCCAGGTACTGAATTCCACCGCATTTCCTTTGCTCACACCCAGAGCGGATGCATGTGAAGTTCACGAAGATCAGATCTCAGGACCCTTACTCACAGGTGGGGAAGGGAAGCCAGATAGCAACTAGGGACTATTTCTGATAAGTTCCCTTTAAATATCTCGGAAGAAAAGATCTGAATCGCCAAGCCTTCATTACTGTGTTGTGATTTACTTTCTTGTTCTAAATAAATACCCACTCCCAGGTCTGATTTTAAAAAGACTCTTCTCCCCCAAGTTTCACAAGCTCTAGGCCCCACAGAATCTGGGTCCCCCTCCACTGCAGCAAATGGAACCCACAGAGCCTCGCTGACCAGTGGCGTGTGAAAAGCACTGATTCCAGCGGAAAGGCTGCCCCGGTACCCATCTTCCACTCATCCCCTGTGCTTTCTCCCTCCTACTCACACATCCCACACTCTCGCTCATCATTCTGTGTCAAATCACCCACCTTCCTCCTAGTTTTCCCACCCACCATCCCCTACAGATTTGCTAATACCTTTTCCTATCAATCCTTTCTGTCCTGCTCTCCCAGGGAAACACTAACATTTCTGACAGCATCTCCATGGGGATAAAGAGGAGGAGGCGCTGCAGGGGAAGAACGGCCTGGGAAGGCAGAAGTCACTGAGCCATGGCCACAGCAGATGTGCTCGCAGTGACAGGGAGGACGGGGTAAGAGAAAGGCTGGAATTTAGGCAGTTGCTCCAAAGAGTTGTTACCTGGAGGGCTTCATAGAGTACGGTGCACACTGAGTGTGGCCACTCAACGTAAAAATAACAGGAAATCTCATCAGCCTTGAAGGTGTCATGATGCGATACCAGGAGAAGGAACCAGAATACCAAGCACGAAAGGTGCACACCGTGGCTGCGACTGCACAAGGCAGATGAGTGTGTGTGGAAATGAGATGCAAGCGTGAAAATGGTCATATAGCAAGGAATGTGATGATGGGCAGTAAAACTTTTTCCTGAAATCCCTCTAATGTTGTTATGGTGTGTTTTCAATATTGCTTTAACAAGGACCTTTCCTATGGCAGGGACGGTATGCAAACTTAGGCCGTTCTCAGTCCTTTGTCTCATTTGCCCATTTAACCTGGTACTGAATTACATCATGTGCCTCGAACACAAGACTGAGGCAATATGGAACAGAGGAAGAGTGTGTCCTTTGAAGAGATGATCTTCTAATATTCAGACCTGGCTAAAAGCTGTTGTCTTTAAATTATCAATGAAATATATGATGGCAATGAGAAGGTCAATGAAGAAGTAAAGGCAACCATACACTATAATGAAAAAGCACCCCAGGAAATGTCGAATCCCGCCTCTAGTTGAGAATCACTGCTCTAGATGATGATGATGATGATGATGATGGCTATAATCGATTATTTTGGTTCTCAAAGCAGAGTCACGCACTTACACATATACTCAATAGAGTGATATAAATAATCAAATAGAGAAAATTAGAAAGATGATCATCACAATTCATTTCTATCTGCTCTAAGATCAAAATGAACAGGAAAGAGGGAAAATAAATTTTATTAAGCCATCCCTTACAGTTATGAATGGAAAATATATTTGTTTATTTATATAGCATCTAACAGTTTGCACAGCATATGCCGAAAGGTGAGATAAAATTGCTCACAACCAGAAGAGACATGGCCTTTGCCCACACAGTCAGAGGTAACTGGTTAGAGAGGGTGCCCAAGGAAGGGCACTCATCCACACCCTGAGAGGACTCAAGTTGGGCCAGGGAACTGATATGAACTGATTCGGGAATCAGCAGAGGATGGTACACTGGCCTTTGCTCGAGTCTCTTCACTGGAATTTGCAAGTTCTCCCCACCTAGGGAGTGCAGAAAAACCCTCAGTTCTAAGACAATTGCAATTCTTAACATTTAGGGTATACTTTGCTAATCCACTTTTGTCTCTACTATCTGGCTATTTTGGATATGAGAACTGGTTTAGAAAACCACAGATCTCAGGTTTGTTTGTTTTTTCCATTAGTCCAAACATATACTCATCCCCAACAATGCATTGCCACAAATAATACACAGTAAGTTCTTTACAATATTTCCTTGAATTTGATATGAGGAACGTGTCAGTCACTTTGGCCTCCCATGACCAACTTCCCTTTCTCGTCTAGTCCCTGCAAAGTTCTATGTGCAGAACCCCGACCTCTCCCACTCACTGGCTACCCGTAGTTGAATTAGTGTTAGGCACGTACTCAAGGCTGGACTGACCCAAACAGATTTCCTCTTTAAAAGATTTGAACCAGGAGACACAAAGACTCTAGTCAGATGATGATTACCATTTAAAACTAAAGTTTAGGATCAAGGACCATGATTTCCCTCCGGGTACATACAAAAGAGTAAAAAGAAAAAGCCACTTCCAGAAAGAAAATAACTCTAAAAGCTCAGAAAGACGAAGAGAGATTATGAAGCTTCAAGATAAATGAATATGGAAAAGTAATGGCTTCTATGGGAGACTCTGGTATATTTCCTGGTTTTCATTTCCATAAAATTTCTTTATGTGTTTTCAACAAATCCTCTTTTTATCTGAGATGGTTTGAGAAATTTGTGTTGCAGGTAACCAGTAAGTTTCCATGTAAACCTAGGATTCATATTGTGAGAGCTGGTGGGAAAAAGAAAAGCTTTGAGAGGGCAGAGATAAGATTAAAGTTCCCTCCACCCTAGGCCTGGCCCAGCTCTGACAGGGACAAAACAATGTGGGGCTCTGAAATGAAAGTAATACTGTTTGCAGGATCTTGACATTGGATCTCTGAAACTGCCTGGAACCTCTTACTATCCCTGGGGCTATTACTACAATTCAAGGTGGCCACCACTAGAGAGCGATGCTGAACAGCTAGGAGTACAGACAAATCTTTAAGGCTCCTTTGTATTTAAGTTTTCTGACATAAAATATTAGTCATAACGGAAAGCTTCTTCTTCGTCTGTTTTTTTTTCTTTTAAACAAAACATATTATTGACTGTTGTGTAAATTTATAATAACCAACAGAACTATGCTTAGAAGAGTTAAAGAGATTAAAATTCAAACACATATGAAGTTACCTCCCAAATCCATTCCTTTGCACTACCAGTATGTTCTTGGATCTAGTTCCTGCCTACTTTATTTTCAGAGTCTATTGCCCGAAATTTTTGAAGTTAGCAACAATTTTAAATCAGCCCCCAGATTTCAGCCTACACAATGTGGTGTAGGCAGACACATGATGGTGAGAAAGGATTTAAACTAGGTGTGGGTCTAGGCACATTAGACCTGGATGATTTCATTTATTATTACTACTCAAGTCTGGTCATTCGGCCACAGAATTCTTTCTATTTCTTAGCTTTCTACTTTTCGTTCTGAAAAATGTATCTTGAAAAGGACACATAAAAGAATACTAAATAAAAAATATAAAATTGTTCATCTTTTGATACTGTTTAAAAGACAGTTTCTCTTTCCATAACCTTGGGATGAATGATTTTACTGCTAGCCTTATCCACGGTACTGATGTAACAACATAGAGAAAAGCTACGGCCGATTAGTAATCTGGAAAGAGAACTTTTCGTGAGAGGTATGTTTCTCGAAGTTGCTTTAGTAAGCCTGCTGTGGTTCTCAGTCTTCCCTCCACAATGCAGTTCTAACCCAAATGTGACATATATTTTCATTCAAGTTAATACGGCACAAGTGAAACAAGGAAGCACATACATAGGACTGCGCTTGTTATTCAATGACAAGCACTTTTTTTTTTTTTTTTACTAAATCAGATCATAGTTTTTATATACTGGAAGGATACAACTTTTTGTGCTATTCACAATGTAACAGCTATAGAAACTGGACACATTTACATTTAATCTGAGTTGTAAATATTTTTTCCATCACTTTCATCAGACCAGGGGTCAGCAAAATTTTCCAAATAAGTAAACAAAAAAGGCCAAATAGTAAACATTTTAGGCTTTTCATGTCACGTGGTCTGTGCCTCACTTACTCAGCTCTGCTATCATAATGTGAAAGCAGCCATAGGCAATACACCAACAACTTAGGTATGGCTGTGTTCCAATAAAACTTCCCTTACAAAAACATGTAGATTTGGTTTACAACCTCTCGTTTGCCAACTCCCTGGTCGAGATAGTCATAAAAAACAGTAACTCAAGTCCATACGTGCCAATTTCTGAATATGACCAATTTCACGTCACAACAAGCCTTCACTGAAAGTAAACTTTGGAAGAAATATACAGCAGCGCACAAATATATTGTGTATACTAAACAGATACCCTAGGCATAAATAACTTCAAGGAGCATAAGTAATAGAAAAATGTAATTAAATGATTAGGAAGTGAAAAGTACTTATTACATTTGCTTTAAATATGACCTATTTAAGTCTGGCCAATGTGGCTCAGTGGCTGAGCATCAACCCATGCACCAAGAGGTCACTGGTTCAATTCCCAGTCAGGGCACCTGCCCAGGTTATGGGCCAAATCCCCAGTGGGGGGCATGCAGGAGGCAGTCAATCGATGTTCTCTCTCATCGATGTTTCTATCTCTCATTCCCTCTCTCTCTAAAAAGATCAATAAAGGAAAACAATTTTTTTAATAAATAAATAAGTAAATAAGACCTATTTAATTGTAAGGTTATATAATGTAGTTTTTATTAATGACTGTATTTAACAACTGGCTCACAACGTCTGGAAAGTTGAACGATCAGCGCTCTCGAGCCGGTAGCAGCCAGCTCCTGCACACCTCACCAACTGAATAAAACCTCGGGAGGTGGAGGCATCGATGTTTTTAAAAGACTTCCAGATGATTCTGATACCACTGCACAAGGGCCTGAGAACGGGGCTGATGTCCAGGTTTCTTGGAATATGGGAAGAAGAGGAATTTAACCTCTGAGAGAAATGAGATGTCTAAAAGGGGAAAACTGGAGAGAGAAGAGGGAGAAGCAAATGGGGCTGCGTGCTTCCCTAGGAAAGAGTCAAAAAGAAGAAGAAGAGAGAACTCAAGCAGACTAAGGTGACCAACATCCCAGTTTGTCTGGGACTGAGAAGTTTCCTGAATGAAAAGTCATGGGCAAACCACTGGAGGCACAAGATTCTTTAACTTTAATTTTAATGAATTTGAACTTAACTAACTGCACGTGACTAGTGGCTACACACGCAGCACGGTGAGCACAAATACAAGACGGCTTCTCTGCACATAGAAACGTCCTCTTTTGTTTGCTGGTATGGAGATAATTTTGAAGCTTATTAAAAGGACAGTGTATGAGAGGAGAAATTCAGATTCTAAAGTTAAGTATTTGCACAGAACTTATATGCATGTATGCATAACCGATGGACATAGACAACAAAACTGGGGATGGGGTGGGAGGGGACAAGGAGGAGGGAGTCAATGTGGGGGGGGAAGGAGAAACATCTTAACAAAAATAAATTAATAAAAAAAATTTAAACTGAAACAAAACAAAAATAAATAAATAAAGTATTTGCTAGCCACTGTTGGTGGGAGTGTAAAATGGTGCCGTCGCTCTACAAAACAGTACAGCAGTTCCACAAAATATTAAAAATAGAACTACCATATGACACCAGGTCCTACCTCCTGAAATTTATCTGAAGAAAACAAAAACATTAATTATAAAAAGTATATGCACCCTTATGTTCATAGCAACATTGTTTACAATAGCCAAGACATGGACGCACTAGGTGTTCACTGACATGAATGGATAAAAAAAATATAGAACATCACTCAGCAATAAAAATAAATAAAACCTTGCCATTTGGGACAACATGGATGGACTTGAGGGTATTATGCTCAGTGAAATAAGTCAGATAAGAAAGACAAATGCCGTAGGGTTTCACTTCTATATGGAATCTAAAAGAAAAAAACAAACACACAAAAAAACAGAAACAGACCCATAAATACAGAGAACAGATGGATGGTTGCCAGAGAAGGGGTGTTGATGGGTGAAAAGGTGAAGGGGAATAAGAGGTGTAAGCCTCCAGTTATAATATAATTAAGTCACATGGATGTAATGGACAGCACAGGGAATATAGTCAACAACATGGTAATAACTTGGCATGGTGACAGATGGTTACTAGACGTGGTGATCACATCATAAGGCATATAAGTGTAGAATCACTAAGTTGTATACCTGAAATTAACATAATATTGTATGTCAACTCTATTTTAAGAAAAAAAAATTTACTCTCAAGCCCATTGCCAAATGTGATAGAAATTATTCAGAAATATATAACAAACTTGTAAGGAAAAACCATTTATTTTTTCCTGGATATGTATTTGCTGACACAAATAAGGGGGGTGAATGGCATTAAGGCACCACACTCCCTCAGCTGGGTCCTCTCTTAATCAATAGCAAGTACTTCACAAAATAGCATAATGGATGTATAACCAAGTCAAACATCTGGAAAAGAACCCACTACTGGACTACAGAAACCCCTGACTTGATGTCTCGAACTTCACTTCCTAAACCTTTAACTAATTAACACAGACTATGAGAAATAAATTACCATGGTTATCATGGAATTGCATTTCCTGAAAGGTCAATTTTCATGTGGTAATATTCTTACTCAAAATACGAGCATGGGAATGCCATTAAAGGAAACAAATTATAGACAAAAAATATAATGTTTATAATGTTATTTTCAGAATAAAACTGAATATTAAGAAAGAAGAACTGAACTAAATAAGCTGATGAACAAAATAGACCCAGAGACATAGAAGTAGGGATCAGACTGACAAACCTCAGAGGAGTTGGGGGAGGGAAGAGATAAACCAAAGAACTTACACGCATGTATGCGTAACCATGGACACAGACAACAATACTATAAAGCGAGGGGCAAGAGCGGGGAGCAGGGTGTCTATGGGGGAAAAAGGAGAAACATCTGTAACAAAAATAAATTAATTTAAAAAAAACAAAGAAGAATTGTAGAGATAAAGGTTAATCAAAATACAATGACTTTGAATGTTAATCACATTCAAATATAAATATAATAACAGGAAATGAGTTAGTGGAGATGGAAAGGAGCCATACTTAGAATAATCCAAAATTTAATAATTATAGCCTCTTAAGATATGGGATGTGAAATTATAAAACGGTATTAATTTGACAGACTTATCATGGATGCTCCAGTACGATAACATACTTAAACTCCCCAAGCTTTCAGTACCTAAACCACTTTAGTCAGGTATGACTTAGTCCTTTTCTCTTCGGAAGGTGCAGTAGCAAGTAGTCTAGGACATTCAGACATCTTGTTCTGACAAATAACCAATTCACCTTTTCGCCCAGTATATTCTTAAGTATTGATTTTAGCAAGTGAACGCAGACGTGTGTCACACTTTTCCAATACAGAACCTTTTCCTTGGAAATGCAGTTTGAACATCAGTCAGCCACTTGGCCTTTCACCTCCAATCCTCTCACCACTGTCTGTCAATTATTGAAGCTTGTCCATTTCTCCAAACAAGTTGTTTTTAAAAACTGAAATACGTAGTGACTCCTGTGAGAGAGAGGTTTCCTGGAAAAGTTTGCAAACATTCATGATTGAATTTCTTCCCTAAAATTACTTTCCTGGATTGAAAACGAGTTGAAGTTTAGAAGTCCGCTTTGCAGAGGCCTCTAGGTATTTTCTTTTAAAATATATTTCCTGAATGGTAATATTAGCACCTGAAAGCCAAACTCCAGTTTGAGGAAGACAACATAAAAAGAAATTCAAGCTGAGTGGCATTGTTACGAGGACCTGCAAATGGAACAGAATGTTTTGTCTCTGGCTAAATCCAACGCAAGCCACAAAAGACACCCACCTTGAGCTGCAGGCCTCTTGGGATAAGAGTGTTTGCTGGAAGGCTTTTAATATGTTGGTAGACGTAAGAGGAGAATTGCTCCTGCTCAGCCTGTAATTGGGGGCCAAGTTTAGAGAGATGACCTCTGTTGCTTTTGATAGCTGTCTGCAATTCATCAATCAGCCTGCTCACCTGAAGGGGTTAAATTACAAGAGTTGTTAGCAAGAAGTAATTGTTGATGTCACACCTATTAGATTTTTGAGTACCTAGTTTGATGGGGGGAAAATTACTTCAATACAAGGATTTGAGTATAGATCTATCTTCAAGTGAAGAGAATAGAAGAGATATACATTCCTTCATCAACAAATTTTATTGCTGGGAAAACTTGTAACTTTTGTACTTCAATAATATGAAATAGGTAGTCATTTACAACTGCTGAATGAAAAATATCCCTGGGTATAAAAAAACATACACATGACAAGTTTGAAAGGACTCTTAAATAACTTAACAGAATAAAACCTCCTTAAAACTTTAAATAATCTATTGTATGTGCCAAGAACATTTAATTTTATCCTATGCGCCTTCCTCTTTAGAATATTTTATTTTATCATATATATGTGATATTTAAATTTTTAATATTAATTTTATTAACATTTGTTGGCCTTTTAAATAAATAAATCTGATCTCTTCCTTCCAAATATTCCAAAATATAATTTTCAAAATTTCTGAAATACTTCCAATAGCCATACTTCAAAGACAATGCTCTATTCTAGACAATATTTTGAATACATATAAATTTCTGAATAATACATAGAACTTCTCCAGAAACAGCAAAGACTTCGAAACATGTACCCTTTATTTTTAAAATTCTAGATTTATAAACAGCATAGTTAAAAGAGATATGAGTTTGACCTATGGATTATTAATTAAGATTATTAATAGTAATAGATTCAGAATAATAGTAATAATAGTAAGAGGATTCAGAAATAGTAAGTGAATGTTTTAATCTATATAGCTTACAAATTAAGAATCATTGCCATATGTTGACACTTCACTGTTTTTTGTAAATTTATATTCTTTCTAGTAAATTGGATTCTTACATAAATATTGTTCAACATTTGGTAGTCACCAAAAAAGGTGAAAAGCAGAAATTCACTTTATCCGTAGCTCTGTAAAGTGATCAAATTAGACCCATTTAGAAGTATGAATGACTCTGAATAGAGCATGGAGTTTTTGAAATCTTGGGTCAAAAATCTGGCTTCTCTATTTACTGACTGAGAGACTTTGAACAGATAATAAAAGCCTCATCCAAAAATGAAGAATAATACTGGCCTTACCATAGTAAAAATTAAATGAGATTTTAAAATGGACAGCACAATGTCTAACCTATAGTAGATGACTTGCGCCCATGTTATAGTATTATTATTATTTTCACGTTTACATGTTTTCTGCACATTAAATTTAACTGTTTTTCTTGGACTTTCTATTCCAACCCCTATTTCACATGAAGCAGATAAAAACCTAAACTATTTGCTTACATAGATTCTGCACCCCACTTCAACGTCTATGTAGTTTGAGATTTTAAACACACACACATACACACAATATCCATATATAATATTCTATTTTGTATTACTTCAACTATATTTAACTTTTCCCAAGAACCTCAGAAGCATTATAAACCAGCTACTTAAACAACTCCTATTTTTCTTTGGTCTCCCATATCTTTCTTATTTGTCCCTATGAGATCAATCATCTACTGCCTTTAAATAATCCCTTCTTCTAGATAAAAGACTGATATACTTTTTCTCTTTAAGTGCTAGGTAATAAATATCTTCAGCTTTATGGGCCCTATTATCTCCATCAAAACTATTCAACCCTAGAGCTGTAGTTTGAAAGCAGGCACAGACAGTATGTAAACAATATGTTCCAATAAAACTTTATCAAGAAAAACAAGTGATGGGCTGGATTTGGCCCCAGGACTGCATTTTGCCAACCCTTCTTCTAAACACATATATTTCCTCTCCTTCATTTCCTTTCTTTTAAGTAATACTACGGTCCAAGCCATCATCTCCTCATCATCACCCCTTACTTGGATTATCAAAACACCCCCTGAGTGGTCTCCCTGTCCCTGGTCTCTCCCCTTCTGATCCATCCTGCCACCTCAACTGAATTAATCTCCCTCCAGTCGCATACTAAACCTCCAGTTGCGCCCTCGGGTTCCTCAGCTTGCTCTTCATGACTCAAGATCTTTTCTTACTTCCTGAAACAAATTTCTTGGGCTTTCGACAGGACTGTTAGACTTATAAGAAAGTTATAACATTTAAAATATGGAAAAAATAAAATATGGAAATGATCAGTGATCCAATATTGGTTGATGTTTTCAGCCTCATCTTCACATTCTAGCACTGTTATCATAAAAAATGATGGATAATAGTATTTATCATTCCAAAACTAGAGACCAAAACAGGCCAGCTGACTTGCTCTTACAGTTTTCTGACAAAATTAAAATCCAAGAATCAAAGGCCTTAAATAGAAAGGCTCCACTTCTGGAAAGCACTGGGCCTCTAAGCCTATTCCCAGTGTCAGATGATTCTGAAAGATATAATTTTATGTTAAGTATCCTGCAGTGTGTTTCGCTGGTCAGTAACACCACGCTCTTTCTCTTTGTATACTGCGGCTTGCGCGATACAAGCCACCAAAGGGAGAGAGAGAAATTTTGGCTTTGATTTGAGTGCATTTTTATACATGACTGGTTTTACTGTCACAATCCATAGCCTTTCACCTATAGGGGATTTCATGTGACATCAGAAATCAACCAACCATACAACTGATGATGTCATTTGCCATCTAAAGGACTGTTGTTGGGTAAAACTTTAAAACTTTCATTTCCTATGAATTCTTCATTGCTCCAAAAATTTTTTTCTATAATTGTTGCTGTTTCACTGGCCTCATGATTATTTGTTAATATATGTCAAACTTAATTTTACCAATGATCACCTGTTTTATTAAACAAAACCCTCAAAAAGATGTTCTAGAAAAAGAATGTACATATCTTAAGCATATTAGAAAATATAGGAAGAATCCTGTCATTGACATTTTGATAAGATTCCACCCAATTATTAAAAGTTTGTAACTTTCCATATTCATAAAGTCTTTTATCCTCAATGTGCTACATTTTGTTCTCAGTTATTATGATAACGTGTTACCCTTTAAAATAACCCTACACATGAACTAACTCATATACCAAAACAGGGTAGGTAATATAATACTTCTGAATTACTTTACATAATATAATTTTTTTTCCAAATCACAGATGTTGCTAAAAGGGGGAAAATGTTCTTTAAAATTCTTCATCATGAATCTTTTTTTTCCCCCTGCAAATCCTTTTTCCCCCTCTCTACAAAGGCAATGTGAATAGGGTAAAAGGAGACAAAACTTGACCTTTTGTGATCCCAGCATTAATGGGTCTGTTCATAATTCAATCTATGTGTGTGTGGGAGCATCCATGTGGAAACATAGAGGCCTGAGAGACATAAAGCCTTTCCCTTTAAACATTATCTGACCCTATCAGTCCCATTCACAAAAGAAGGCTTACGTATGCATATGTTGGAAAAATGCACCATCTCATTGTGCAGCAGAAAGCCTACACACTCTACGTTTCACTCGCCGTGGAAATGCTGCACAGAAGTGACACGTCCAGAATTTGAGAGAGTGACAAATGAGCAGAAGGTAACCAAAAAAATGGAGCGGTCTGAGGGGGAAACGCAACTTCTGAAAGAATGCAAATGCACACCTGTCTATAAACATACATGTAGGCTTCGGCGTAACCTGTAGGGCAGTGCGTCGTGGTTTATGAAACACTCATGCAACTCTTGAACTTAATCAAATTCTCAAGATGATTTAGAATCAGCACAACATATTTTGTTTATACTCATTCTAAAATGTATACACATTGAAGTTGTACATTTTGAGCCATACATTCTGAATACTGTACTTTGACTATAATGAATAAAGCTTTTGGAGAAGCTCTTGGATTTTCTAGTGATGAGCTCAAAGTTCAGCTGTCTTCCCGAATCCATGTGGCCTTGTGTCCATCTATGTTAGTAAGGAGGACCTTAGAGCACTTCCACTGAACTGTTACTTGAAATCAGCACAAAGGGCAGCAGCCTCTATATTAGGAATGTCATGTTGGCATGTAACACACAGGATGGGTTCAAACCAGGCGAGTACTTGAACTGAAGGTCAAGAAATTTTCTAATTCACAACATAATTAATAAGAACCAGAAAAGGGCATAGAGATGAAAATGAGTGTTTTAAACTTCCTAATATCCCGTCTTTGTTTCAGGCCAACAGTACAGTGTTTTTCAGGTGGAGAAAACATAATGCAGACTTGAATGAATGAAGGTTAGAGAAGACATGGGGGCCTGTGAGAACAATTCAGTATCTCTTGATTTGGAAGCTGATGTTTAACTATAAGGAAACCTGAAGTGTATAGCACCTCTTGTTCCTACCACTTTGATTACTCCCAACATTTTAATGATTTCCCAGACCACTGCTGAGATGGAAAATATTTTGGAAGGAGCTCTATCTTGTTTCCAGCCATAGGACCCTTTTGTACTGATTGTAGGCTTATTCAAGAGTCTAACATCCCCAACTACTCATGCGGAAAGAGGTCATTAAAAATAGAAATAGTTTAGCCCTGGCCGGTGTGGCTCAGCGGTTAGAGCGTCGGCCTGCAGTCCAGAGAGACCCGGGTTTGGTTCCCACTAGGGGCACATACCTTGGTTGCAGTTTGTTCCCAGTCCTGGTTGGTCATGCGGATGGCAGCCACATGGATGTGTCCCTTTCACGTCGATGTTTCTCACTCTCTCTTCCTCTCTCTCTCTCCCACTCTACCTGAACAAAAAAAATGGAAAAATGTCCTCGGGTAAGGATTAAAAAAAAAAAAAAATAGAAATAGTTTATCCCTTGTGGCTCAGTGGTTAAGCGTTGGCCCATGCACTAAGAGGTCACCGGTTCAATTCCCAGTCAGGGCACATGCCCAGGTTGTGGGCCAAAACCCCAGTGGAGGCATGCGGGAGGCGGTCAATCAGTGTTCTCTCTCATTGATGTTTCTATCTCTCTCTCCTTCTCCCTTCTTCTCTCTCTAAGAATCAATATAGAAAAAAAATTAAAAATAGAAATAGTTTAAATGTCTTTATAACTCACCTGGCAATAGGACTATATTGATGGCAATGAGGATGATGATATCAACCGTATCTTTTGAGGAAGCAATCAGAATGTATCTCGCTGACCACTCACTACAGGAGCATAATTGACCCAGGGTCCCAGCTACAGTGCTCTGAAATCTATTACCAAGTTGCTACCCGAGGCTGAGAAGACTGAGACAGGTCCATCCCGAGGAACCCCAGGACTCCTCTGGTAGACAAGCCTGCCCCGCAGACTGCACGGCAGCCTGGGATGCTGCCACCCAGCCTTCCTTTCCTCCTTCCTTCCCCGGTGTTCAGATGTGCATTCAGTCTGACCTGTCTCCCAGCCTCACCCACAGCTCTCCTCTTTTTCTCTCAAGTATTTCTTGTAATAAAATTCATACACGTTTATTCCCAGCTGGGTATTTACTTTTCAGACATCCTGGAATATCACATGTTTAAACCAACAGTAATGAATTAGATGCAGCTTTCCAGTAGACTATTTCAAAAAAGCGTAATGCAGTTTAACATATATCTCACCTCAAAGTGGTCTTATGATGAATGCATTATTATCATTCCCAGTTTTCAGGTGGAAAATCACATGAAATCGAACCAGATCTTAAGATAGAATATAGGCAGCAGAAATCTAAATCTCAGGTTTTATGATGTTTAGTTTAAATTTTGAATTATCTAAAAATATAGTATTTTTGTAAAAAAAAAAAAAGTTAACTGTAGGCAAAAATAAATGTTAAAATATTCTCCCCTCCCCAACTATATTTCTCTTTACCATCACAACTTCACATCTTTGTATATAAATTAAGGCCAAAACTTGATGTCACTGACTTTTCCTAAAGAAAATACTAGAAATTACAAATCAATATAAACATAATCACTTTCAAAGTAATGATGCAGACATTATTTTCATAGTGTATGAAATACATTTAGAGGTTATTCACACACACACACACTCTCCCCCCCCCACACACACACACACATATTCCCTTACTATGCATTTGATTTCTGAAACAAACAAAAGGCATTAGGAGCCACAGCTGATCAAGCAGATATATAACCAAATAAAGTACTGTGCTGGAAGGGTGCTGAAATATATAGGACATCAAGTTGATAATAAAAATAGACATCAAGTTGATAATAAAAAAGAAATATCAAATATGCATAATACTGTTGTATTTTCCATAAAAGATCATTTTCCTGTACAGTATTCCTAACAAGGTAGCATTCAAGATAATTTAGTATAATGATCATTTTCCTGGGCCATTCAAGCTTTCAGTGCCACTGAAATTGTAATTTTACATAAAATATCAAAGAGCAAAACAATTCAATATTCAAAAGGCAGAAAATAATCTGTTCATTAATTTATTTTCTATTTCATCTCTAATAATAATTTGTGTTATAGATATAATTTTAATTATACTAATTAGATAAATTTATTTACATTTTCTAATGTTTACCGTAACAAGATACATGATAGATTCATTTTAAACTTACTATAAAAATGTAATAAAACTCTCCAAATGTGATTTTAAAAAGCATTTTAAAAACGAATAGAGGACAACATTGTTAAAAATCTGTAATTAACAACCCACTCTTTTAACTTGCTAATATTAGGTGGAATGAGTCAGAACTGTACCTTAAATCTATACAATTGTTATTTGTTGCGTTTTAGCAATTATTCAAGTTGAATTTTTCTTATGAAATCTATTCCACTGACATTACCAAAAATCAATGTTTGTAATATAGTTTTTAATAATGGACATATATCATTCCCAAATATTAATGTAGTCTCTGATGTAAGACTTGAATTCATTAAGGAAAATGTGATGCATTGGACCTCTTCATCTATTGTAAAATAAACAGTTAGCAAAAGAGCTATAATCAAGATAAGAAAATACAGAAACCCTGAAGCTTGGGTAGATTTATTTGCTAAAATGTCAAAAAGAGAATTACATGAAAGTTTAATTTTTAAATATTCACACTACCTTATTCTTTAAGTTGCCTATAGATTTCATCTACTGACAGTGGTCCATGGAAATGAGCAAATCCATGATCTTTTTTCAGAAAGACTAAATGCTTTTGTGTTCCAGGAAGCCACATAAAAATCATTTTCCCCTTTTGCCTAACACCAATTTTGTATTAAAATTTCATTTATGGACGATGCTGTCAGCCTCACAGCATGGGCTGTGGAGAGAAGGCCGCTTTAATAGTTCTTCATTACAATATTGACAACAGAATCTTATGATTAGCTCACTTAGGCTTGACATTCGTAACTACAGCTTTTCCTTGATAACAGATAACATTGTTGGCATTTCTAAAATTCATAACAATAGTTCTATCCTTAGAAAGTCAGAAAATAAAAACAAGGTTTAGTGTTTACTTAAAGTTCAACAAAATTTTAATGGTTTTTCTGTTAGTGCATTTCATATTTCCAGATTCAAGTCACATGTAATAATTTACTAAATTAGAAAGTTTAGGAGAAAGTATTCATAAGTATTTTTCAGAAAATTATAATATGATTTCTTCTATCAAGCATATAATTATTTTTTAAGCTGCCTGTATCAATAAAATGTTTTGACCAAATTTGTTTCCCATTATTTTATCAGGTAAGAATAACTGGTTCACTACCAAACCCAAGTAAAATTTGTCTTAATTGTAAAATTAGTGTTTATGGTGATGTTACAATAGAGTTTAAAAAGTCAGTTCCTTACTTCTTCTTGTGCCTTACGGTGTTCCTTTGCTGTCATTGAAAGAATGACCTTTTCAGTAATTTTCTCTTTCTGTTCATCCATGGCTAGTTTCAACTAGAAAATAAATAAATAAATAAATAAATAAATAAATAAATAAATAAATAACAAATAAACAAACAAACAGGCACCTATGTACACCTAATAGCAGCCTTTATTCAAACAACTAATTTAGCATAGTTATGAAAAGTATTTTCAAATTAATTTTGCACATACTTATGTGAAAATGAACTGACCTCATTGAGATTAAATACGTTGAAAATTTATTTTTATATTTAAAACATTTGACACTGAATTTTTTACTTCCACTTTTGTTGCTTTTAAATTTAGTAAGATATGAGTTGGGAGGGAGTCCTTCATTGAGGACAGTTGATAATGCTGAGCACTATTTAATGGTATTTTATCAAAATGAGCAGTCTTTTATTGCCAGTAGGGAATAAATTGGCCTTTTTATATCAGGATAAGAATTCAAGGACCTAAACCAAAAGCAAATGTCAGTTCAAACACTCTAGAATGCTACAAAATGGTTTATAGTATTTCACAATAAAGGATAATGTACCTTAAACACCTGAACAGTTACCTCTGATCTGCTCTAGACACAAAGCCAGATAAAGGTCTTCTGCTACTGCCGCTAACTCTTGTTATAAAAAGGTGAATGTAGCCCATTTTTATATTTTTTTATAAACAGTTCCCATGGGGACAAAATACTGTTTTCAACAAAAGGAAAAAGCTAAACTCACACAATAATATTCACTCAACAGATTGGCATTGAGAGAAAGAAAGAAAGTAGCCTGATACAGAATCCTCTGAACTAGAATCTTGAACAGTCCTTAAGCAATGGACTTGCCATGTTGTATCTCCTTATTGAGGGTTAAAAATGAATAATGACTATGTGTTTTGCTTTGTTTTGTGAGTGGTGGTGTTGTTTTAAATAGGCTTCCTCGATCGTATGTCTGACAAATTATGTTTGAGGTAACACGATTCTGTAATCTACATCCTGCCTGAACACCGACTCTTGTACTTGGGATAACATGGGGGTGGGCTCAACAACATGGCCTCCTCGATCTAACTGTGCACATATGCTACCTGAATAATATCAAACCTGTGAACGCTTCATTCTCTGATATGCAATACAGCTCAGTATATCAGAGATTTTGTTTTGGTGGAAAGGAAGGCCCAGGAATCTTTAGGTGAGTCTAATGACCAGCCTGGATGAGTAGTTGACAGATACTTCTGTAAAGGGCCAGATAAATATTTTAGGCTGGGGGAGTGCCTACAGCCTCTGTTGCTATTACTCAACCAAGACCTTGTATATGAAATAGATAATACATAAATGAATGAGTGAAGCTGTGCCTAAAAAAAATAAAATAAACTAGTGGCAGGCTGATCCCTGTCCTATATTGAGAACTACTGAAAACAAGTTTTTAAAAAAGCATGTAATGTACAATATGATAACTAGAGTTGACAATGCTGTATGGTTTATTTGAAAGATTCAAGAGAGGAGATCCCAAGAGTTCTCATGGCAAGGTAAAAAACATTGGGTTTTTAAAAATCTGTATGAGCCCTGGCCAGTTTTGTTCAGTGGTTTAGCATTGGCCTCTGGCCCAGAGAGACCTGGGTTCGGTTGCAGTTTGTCCCTGGCCCTGGTTGGTCGTGTGGGTGGCAGTCACATGATATGTCCCTTTCACGTCGATGTTTCTCTCTTTCTCTCTCCCTCCCACTCTATCTGAACAAAAAATGGAAAAATGTCCTTGGGTGAGGATAAAAAAAAATCTATATGAGATGACAGATGTTAACAAAACTTATTGTGGTTATCATCTCACAATATGTGAAAGTCATTATGCTATATACCTTAAACGTACACAGTGCCATATGTCAATTATATCTCAATAAAACTGGGGGGAAATAGCATATGAGACTATCCTTAGACTCACTTTCCCCAAGGAATATCTTCTCCTATGGTGTAGTAATACAAAAAACATAATATTATAAAAAGCCAAATATCAAACTCAAGGTGCATTCAGGGAAGTCTGTCTGCAAACAAGGCACAACATACTGTGTCAAGTCTCCATGGTTATTTCTTTATTGGAAGATTCTCATCTCAGGAGGAGATAAGTGTGTTGGAATGTGACTGGGGAAATATTCACCAAGCTCATCTATTCTCTACAAAATTAATTTCCAAATGCAAAAACATTCAGAGCAGATATTTTTGAAGTGAAGCAAAACATAACCACAAAACTCTTTGCTGCCACAGTAGTAAGTCAGAATCTAATGAGGTATCTCAGAACCATAGCATTTAGAACTGCTTCCAAGGAACCCATTAACAGGTGGGAATTCTTCACCTTTGAAAGAGCTACAGTTGGAAAAATCACCTACATTCCAATACTCAACATTCAAACAATTACTATACTAATCTACATAAGCTTGGGGGCAGGGGTGACATATCAACATTATTGAAAAGTGCCATATGCATAGTACCAAATAGAGAATGCAGCAAGATACTGGAATTAAATGGTCAATAAAATATAAGGATACATACACAGGGCCTCTTCTGAGAACAGACCAGCCATTCCATAAAAGAGATATTCAATATAATCATTTAGAGAAAATTAATGAAAGTAAAATGTCAAATTCAGAGAGTGCATTTTTACCCTAAGGTATTAATAATATGCAGTGCTAACTGCATCTCTCCCCCAAGTCCCAGGACATGACAATAGTAGGATTCTTCTCTCCTGTCTCTTTGGAGAAGAGCATCCTGTTTCTCCACTTAAAAAAACTAGTCCAGCCAGTGTGGCTCAGTGGTTGAGTGTCAACCCAAGCACCAAGAGGTCGCCAGTTTGATTCCTAGTCAGGGCACATGCCAGGTTGTGGGCCCGATTCCCAGTGGGGGGCATGCAGGAGGCAGCCACTCGATGTTCTTTCTAGTCTATGTTTTTATCTCTCCCTCTCCCTTCCTCTCTCTCTAAAATCAATAAAGGAAAAAATAAAATAAAATAGATGCTCTTGATTTGCTGTTTTTATCTAAAATATATGAAATATTTTTTGTCAGTGAGTTAGAAATATCTGGGGCTAATTTGTGTACAAAGAAGGTATATGTGTTATGTACCATAGGGTTGGCTCTGATTCCTGGTGACCCTATGAATGAGTGATGTCCACAATGTCCTGTCCTCAGAATTAAAACTGCAAATTAACTTCAAATTAAATATATATATATATGTGTGTGTGTGTGTATATATGTGTGTGTGTGTGTATATATATGTATATATATGTGTGTGTGTATATATGTGTGAGTGTGTGTGTGTGTATATGTATATATATGTATATATGTGTGTGTATACATATATATGTGTGTATATATACACACACACACACACACTCACACATATATATAGCCCTGGCTGGTTTGGTTCAGCAGGTTCAATTCCAGTCAAGGGCAAGTATCATGGTTACGGTCTGGCCCTGGCCCTGGTCCAGGTCATGCAGGAGGCAACCAGTCGATGTGTCTCGTCTCTCTCACATTGATGTTTCTCTCTTTCTTCCTTTCGCTCCCACTCTATCTGAAGATAAAGAGAAAAATATCCTCGGGTGAGGATTACAAAAAAAATGGATGAAGATTGAGGGCATTACCCTAAGTAAAATAAGTCAGATGAGAAAGACAAATATTGTTTAAAGGCTAATTATATAAACATTTTCACATATAGTAAGATAAGATAAAATAAAATCTCTTTTATAGAAGAAAACACCTCTAAAGTAAAACTCTGTTCCAATCATTAGTATCTTTAGAAAAGGTACAGTTCTCAAATAAGCTGGTGTGTTCTGTCTACCTAATTCATATTGATATTCCATTTAAGTACGAGCCAGATGGGGAAGAGCCTATCAGTGCAACCAAACTCTTAGTGGAACTATAATTCTGCATGTAGTTTTCTTTGTAGTTAGAACAGCTAATGATCCAAATTTGTATTTGATATGTATTGTGTATAAATCAATGTAACCCAACAAGAAAATTAAATCTTTCTATCAAAAATTGAGGTTTTTGACCAGTAAATATTGATTTATTAGTAAATTATGTAATCCATATTTTACATGCAGATCAATATAGGCAATACAGTTTAGCATAAACAACAGGACAATCAGCCTTCATATATATTGACAAGTTTCCCAATGGTCTGTTAATGTACAAAAGACTGGGACAAATTACTTATTTATGTATACAAAACATGGTGATAAAGGCCAGCTGCAGGTATTTTTTTGGAAAGTGCATTTTAATAAGGTCCTATTCAGTTAGGGAACAAATGGGGAAGAAGTAGTTTGCACTACAGAGTTTAGCGCCAAGAGCTTTCTCTTTTTCTAACCACGAAATCAATCATTTGTCCAGACTGTGGGAGTCAGAGTTAGTTACTGAAAAGAGCTCCGTATATAAACAAGTCAATAACTCATTGTGTGTTATTGTCGAGCTGAAGAAGTCGGCTTTCAAAAAGCTGCCCCTGCTTCTCTCAGAATGAATGTCACTGTATTCAGGGACTGGGAGAGAGTCCTTTGTTTCCAGCCATTGCTGGCTGCCATTTATGTATGGGAACAGGAGGTGGCTGCTAGGAGTGAGGGGAAGCCACTGTCTGCTATCATGGATGTGCAGGAAAAACTGCATTTTGTCAACCTAAATCATTTGTGTCTGGAAATGTGTTAATGGCATCGATAAAGAAAGGCCACACACACAAAAATATTTGGCAAAGGAATTAAATAAGAATGAGCCTGTATCATTTTAAATGGAATAAAGCTGGTATTTTTGGATTCCTACAGGTCAACAAAGATGAAACCAAAATATAGGCAATGGTTAGAAAAGTTCAAATGTACAAAATCAAACTAATGAGTGGGTCAACAAGCCAAATAAATGCTATCTCTTCCTGCCATAAATATTAAGGGTGATTCTTGGGATTGTGTGTGTGTGTGTGTGTGTGTGTGTGAATTTGTTTAAGGAATGACTTTATGCGTTCAACACTTGTGATAAGTTAAAGAAATTTGAACTATTTTTGACTTAAAAATGAATTTAACTATCCTTTAGAATTTTTTGAGGTCTTCAGCATTGTTTTTTTTTTTCCTTTTTATTGAATTTATTGGGGTGACACTGGTGAACCTAAAATTCATAAGATATAAATATGATCATACTCTTATTTGTCTGTTTATCTGATCTTAAATTTTATTTAAAATCTACTATTTATTTCAAATCAAACTAGGGATTATGGAAAAACACAGATCAAGATTCAGGGTTTACAATTAGGTTGGGAAAATAAAAAGTATCTGTGGCTATCTTTAATAAATGATCCTTCTGAAGGGAGTGCTCTCTGAAGTTTTTAAACAGTAGCTTAGCTCTTAATTAGATCAAGTTGGAGTTGTAGGGAAGAAGAGGGTTGGAAACACAGAACTGAATCCAACTGATCCCATTTCCCTCACACTTTAGAAAACCACAGCATCAAATAATATAACATGTGTCCACAGGCAACAACTGCACTGAACATTTTTCTAGATATGATTGAGGGGACAATTAAAAACAATAGAAAATGACAATCTATGGCATGAGGTAGATCACAATTAACTGTCAAATGGAGGTAAAAACAATATAGTCTACACATATAAAGAACAAAAATATTATTTCGGAACAGAGTAGTTGGAGATGGAAAGGCATGAATGATGGGTAGTATCAAGTTAGGAAAAGGAGAAGTGATAATATTACTACTTGGTAATTAATTACATGATGAAATTTATTTTCAATACAATTAGTGAGGGGGCTTGCCATGGCTTTGGGAAGGGGAGGAGAGAAGACAAGCTGAGTCTTGAAGGAAAAGCAGAGAGGAAGGGCACAGCTGATCAGAGAGCTGGTCTAAGACAAGGGTCCAGCTGGAACGAGTACTTCATATTGGGGACAAGGACTAGATGGTTAGTGCTCACCTTCCATACCTACATTTATTAATCTATTCAATTTTAACTTTTCAGAAAAGCATTTCTTACATAAGACCACACGCTCTTGCAAAAACTGTGTCAGTAGGGCTGAGGGGGGTGGATGGGTGCATGTTTCATGAAACCCAAAGGAAAACCATTAGCTCCCATTAGGCTTAGTCTGGGTTATTCTTTCAAATTTCTGCCTTGCTCCTCAGCTTTACCCTGCCTGGCATAGTTCCTTGTAAGCTGGAGGCAATACGTAAATGAGGACATAATCAAGGACTCAGTTCTTAGCTTCGCCTTGGCTCAGCCCCACCCTCTCTAGCTATATAGACTTAACTCAGAAACTCAGAGAGCCCCTAAGTAAACTCTGACTTAGGCTCACTTCCCACCAGATTGTCTCACTTAAGTTTCTTCTATAAAAATAAAAAATAAAAAATAAAAACATTCAAGATTGCCACTTCTACACTTGGGGAAGGAACAGAATTCTTCATTCAAAAAATTCATTCAAAGACTGTGAATTCTGACTGCCATAGATTAGTTCTGAGACCCTGGGCAATAGTCATGATCCTACAGCCCAGGCCTTCCCAAGCCAGGAACTCCTCTCCCATCCTTGCTAATTCTTTTTTAAAAACGCTGCTCTCATCACAGCCTGTGGCTTCTTGAAGACAGTTTGTTTTAAGGGAGAATTTATAAAAGAAATATTCATAATATTTAAAACCAGCCAATATGAACATCAACCATTTTAAAACGATAACATTTTTAATAGTTTGTCTAAATGGATGTAAAAGAGAATTGTCCATAGTATTTTACCTTCATTTTTTTTTTTTTAACATTTAAAGAAACTTAAACTGCTTTAAAATCTCCTTTCTGTCTTGTGTTTTTACAAAAGTAATCATGAAAATTTTTAACCCTTCCACATTATTTGGGAAAGTGGTAAGTCTGTCCTGACTCAGCAGCCAGATTATAAACGTTCTGCTTAAACATTTTATCGTGACTGGGATGGATGCACGCCCTGTTCTGATCTAAGCGTGCCCTCTCAAGCTAACTGACTCAACTCCATTTCTCCCACTACCATGTGCAGTTTTAGAGAGACTGTCACACTGGCCAAGAAGTGAACCCTTGACTCCCAGACTCATCAACCTCTCTCTTCAGAGGTAGAGTCCTGAGGGGAACCACACAGGGACATAAAAGTTGGAGAGAATCTGTCCTATTAACAGTACCCAGAAGAAACTACCTCTTAGATTCAGATGTCTGGAGCTGTTACAATTATTTCTACAGCCCCTTTCTTTAGTCTTGTCTTACATTCCATGTACTACCACCTGCCATCCCATTAAATTATATTTTTGCCTAAGTTAGCCTGAGACAGATCCCATTGATTCCAACCAATAAACCCTAACGGATGTGTCACATATGTCCTCACAGTAAATTCCCCAGTTCCCTGGGAGATCTGAATCAGTCTCTGTTCACTCCAACGCAAGGTATCCAATTCAAATGTCTTCATAACGTGTCAAGTTTAAAGTAGTCCTTCAGGTATTATAATGGGTACTAGAACAGGGCTAATGATTTAAAAATTATCAACAGACTTCTCTTTCTGCCTTTCCAAGTACAGGCTGCCCAAACTATGCCAGGCTTCCCGAGAATTTGTCACAATAATATTGTTTCTGACATGTATAATAAAATTGTGCAAAAAACTCCCCACAAAACAATATCCTTGCAAACAAGATTGTTGGCTTGAAGGGTTCTGCCTCTAAAGAAACCCCTTACTCCTCTCAGCATAAAAACAGCTAAACTTGGAAGACTCAGCCCAGCAATTTCCCCTTGTGAATTAGGAGTAATGATTCTGACAGCCTTTGCTGGAATCAGGAATGTGTACAAATAATCCAAAAGCCTACCTCCTTCTCTCTTAGAGGACATAAAGGAAAAAGTCTCAGCGAGAGGGAGGCAGGAAGGTAAAACAGCCAGAAGAGTTAAGTCTTCAGTTTCCCTTGTGCAGGGCGGGGCTTGGAGAGGGAGGCAGGTGTCCGGTAAGTGGAAACAGTCCCTGGGCAGAGGGGCCTCTGCTCCTCTCTGCTCAGAGTGGACACAGGAAGGAAGTTGTCCTATGGCAACGGAGGACCCAGCCCCATTGACGAGATGGCTGGTATGGGCAGGAAAAGGGAAGTCTGATATTTAGCTTTCCGAAACTACCCTGGGCTTCTGTGCGCCTCAGGACATGGAGGTAGCTGAGTGATACGCTGGGAATTTTGCCACAGGCTATTGGCATCGTGAGGGAAAGATGGCTTTATAGTGAGAGCAGCATCACAGGACACTCAAGCCAGGACCAAATGGGTGTCTCAGTTAGACCTTGGAGGAGAATCTCTAATACCAGAGGAGTCAAGTTTAGGTTGGCTCACGTGAGAAGCACCACCACAGAAAGTGCCTGAGCCGAATAAGTGGGCTACGAGTTCACATACTGCAGCCAGAAGAGAATCCAGCAACCAAGGGAACAAGGGACACCCTTCTGCTGGCCCGCAGCTGCCCTCCCCCAGGCCTTGAGAATCTGAAAGCACACGGTCCCTTCTTCCATCTACTGCCTGAAGGAAACCAGCAGGGGGCAGGAGAGTCGATATGAGAGACAGAATGACCTAAAGTAACTACCGAAATTATTAATCAGACTAAGCTGAACTGGACATTCAGTTCTTTTTCCCCCAGGATTCAGTGGGCAAGGGCTCAGGACGAAAGGCATGTTAGTGTCAGAAAATAACTAAGTCGTTTACTTATTTGCACACAAATTGTGTACACACGTGTGAGAGAGTATGTTGATAAAATAAGCCAAGGAAAAAAGGCAAAAACGGTATTTATAAGAAAGGAGAGAGCCCTGGCCGGTTTGGCTCAGCGGTTAGAGCGTCGGCCTGCGGTCCAGAGAGACCCGGGTTCGGTTCCCGCTAAGGGCATGTACCTCGGTTGCAGTTTGTCCCCGGCCCTGGTTGGGTCGTGCGGGTGGCAGCCACTCCATGTGTCCCTTTCACATCAATGTTTGTCTCTCTCTCTCTGTTCCTCTCTCTCCCTCCCACTCTACCTGAACAAAAAATGGAAAAATGTCCTCGGGTGAGGAAAAAAAAGAAAAGAAAGGAGAGAAATAAAACACAGTCAGAGTGCACATTTTTTCAGGGAAGCTAAGAAACTGACACCTAGGAAATTGAGTAAACCTAGTAACAGTGTCGAATAAAACGTTTTAGTTGTTTATGGATTCTCCAAAAAACTTGAGAGTTCAGCTGAGACTCATTTGTGACAAGCTGCCTCTGTATTATGTCTGCTTACCCTACCGCTTTAATTAGGCCGGTCCTGCACCGTTTCCCACACTAGAACATTTCATTACTCCAGGCAAAGTAATGAACCACTTTTTCTCGACCCCACTTACAAAGCTGTGTGAATCAGAGAACTCCTTTGGAACCACAGCTAAGACTCTGGGGCCCAAAGGATACACCAGACAGACCCTCCTAGCACAGTACCTGAGTATGGGATGTGCTAGGTGTGACACCCATTACATCTCCGATAAATCCATTTCCAGTTATTATTTCCTGTCATGCTGGGAAAAATGTCCTCATCAACCCTTTGTGGCCCAGCTTTGGTCCAACCTCATATGTGGAGCTTACTCTGATTTTGTCCTCCCCTCACAAGCATATATGAGGCAAAATATACTTGCCACACACTACAGATGGTGTCCCTTCCTCCTCCCTTTCTTCTTTCCTTTCTTTAGTATTTTTACCGAATGCCAGTGCTGGTACAAACGATGCACTTACTGGTTCTGGTCATACAAATACCAATTAGAAGCCCCGGACCTTCAGAGAGCAGGCAGTCAGTGTGTCCCTCATGTTTTCCTGGGTTTTTCCCTGAGGGAGAGGACCCTATCTTATCATTCTCTTATTTCCAATGAATCCAAACACAACAGGCAGGCAGCAGACATTCAGTAAATACCTGCGGTGAATTAGTAGCGATAGATGAGAATCTTCAGATTCTAAGTGATTTTATTTTTCATTAGACAACTGTTTCCCAAACTAGGTGATGGGGACTCTCTGGTTAAATAATTTTCTTAAGCAATAGGTTAAACGGTGGTGTATGGGTTTTGTTATAGTGTGTCTCCTAAGATGTATGGTTAATGACCATGAGCGCACTCAGGGGAGTCCAGGCAGGTATGTGTGAAGATCCCACGATTCTCAAACGGAGTTGAGGATGGACCTCTAAGAGTTTATGCAAGAGTGAGGACAGGTGCTCAGTGCCCAAAACAGGGAGCACAGCCCTGTGCGTCCGTCAGCGAACCGCCACCCTATTGGTCGTGCTTTCTCAAATCAGCCTACGAATCTCTGTCACTTGTTTGGACCTTGAAAAAAGTATTCTATAATACATCCAAAAAAATGACCAAACATTTGGGGGAAAAGAAAGAAGAAATAATAAAACTAATATCTCTACACACTAAATATTCGACAATATTAACATATATACGCGTGAAACTTGTAATTTCAAAAAACAGACTCTGATTAATATTGTTTCTTTTGTTATCCACCAATATCTGTGTCTTACTGCTCATTTTTTAAATCTCCATCCACATATGTGCCAACATCATTGCTTTTTTTCCTCATTTTATTTCAATTTTTAAGAGATAAAATACAGTTCAAAAGAAAACAAAAAATTTACAAAAAGAGGCCCAAAAAAAGATAACATACTATTATCACTTTTGCTTTGAAAATTGCCAATAGCCTGCTAACCTTTCCTGGGGGAATGGGTAGGAGAGCAGTGGGAGCTTCGTGAATTCTTACTTAATAACTGCACTAAGCTGCATCTGCTGCTGCTTAAACGTGAGCTGAGATGAGAGAGCAAAGCCGGGTAGAGTCGAGGGTGAGACTCGTTGTCTCCTCTGTCACACCGTCTGGGGTACCGCGGATGCATTGCAGCATTTGGTCCTTAAAAGAGCTTCAGGAAGTTGTGTGAATGATGCTCAAAGAGGTTAAGTAACTTGCTCATGAACACAAAGCAGAGAAAATTGAAGAACTGGGATTCAAATCCAGGCATGGCGGACTCTAACACCCATGATTTTTAATTATGTCTTGACTGCATCAGAAGAGATGATTAATAAATGGAGGAAACAGCTAGACAATAATAGACAAATTGGCAAATTTTTCCTTCATATTAAAACATATGATTTTGAAAGTCCAGAGTTAAAAATCAGAATTCTATTATTAATTGATTTGAATGGCATTAATAAGAATATAAATTGAATTTGGAGACTTGAGATTGGTACAAAACAGAAACTGTGTTAGGATCCACTGACTGTCAGCAATTATTAATGAAATAGTGTCACTTGGGTAATAATTCCTTACCTAACTTTCACTTTATGTCTGGAATTATTCTGTGAAATAAGTCAGATAGAAAAAGACAAATACCATATGATTTCACTTATATGTGGAATCTAAAGAGCAAAATAAATGAACAAACAAAGTGGAAACAGACTCACAGATAACAGAGAACAGACTGATGGTTGGCCAAAGAGGCCGGGGGTTGGAGGGCTGGGTGAAAACAATGAAGGGATTAAGAAGTACGATTTGGCAGTTACAAAACAGTCATGGGGATACAAAGTACAGCAAAGGAATATAGTCAATAATATTGTAACAACTATGTGTGGTGCCAGGTGGGTGCCTGAAATAACAGGGAGATAACTTTGTAAAGTGTATGATTATCTAGCCACCTTGCTGAACACCTGAAACTAATAATAATATTGGATGTCAACTGTAATTGAAAAATTAAAATTAAAAAAATTAACACCCAATGTTATTTTTCCATTCTGAAAATATCTACTAATGCATTCTAATACAAATAGTACAATTAATGAGCACTTAGAGGTACTAATAACAGTTTCATATTTAATAGTTTAGATCTCTTCCTATATACATATATAGAAATATAAGTACATGTAAAATATGTAGATTTTATGTTTACAGAAGTGGTATCATGTCATAGTTTTCAGCACATTGGCTTTTTTGGCCTGGCAATGTCTTCAGATGCCTCTTAAGAAACATCTTAAGCATATTTATAACAACCTAGGTGGTTATTTACTTACAGGTGGTAAATTTCATCAAATGTGGTTCAAGATTTAAGTGCCATGTTTGATTTAAAGCTCTCCTCTACGCATAGTACAAACTAGATTTGTGACCCAAGAAGTTTGGGATAGGGAAAGAAGTACATTGCCTTTTTATTTTCTCTTTTTTAAAAAATATGTTTTTATTGACTTTTTAGAGAGAGAGAAAGGGAGAGAGAGATAGAAACATTGATGTGAGAAACATCAACCAGCTGCCCCCTGCATGTCCCCCATTGGGAATGTGTCCTGACCAGGAATCAAACTGGAACCGCTCAGTCCCTGGGACCGAGCTCAATCCACTGAGACACACCTGCCAGGCTGATTTTATTTTCATACTTCCTCAGTTCTGCTGCTGTTGGAAACACATCACTTTGCTCCCATTCCAACTCCACTCTATTGCCAACTGTGAGTCAGGCTGGGAGAGTGTAGTTGCATTTCCAAAAAAAAGAGAATGACTCTGCTGGAAGACTAGAAGTCTGCAACACACTGCTGCTCTCTGGTTGAGAGTAAAATAATTAGGCTGCGTTAACAATTGAGCTCTATAGCTGTTTTGGGGAAAACTCTCGACCCCTATTCCTCTGCTTAAAAAAGTCTTCTCTAACCCCTCTTCAGATTGCCTCTCCTGAGGCTGTTGGTCTTCTTCTTTGTATTGCCAGAGCAGTCTATTCATTAAGCTAGGACATTAGCTCACACATTTCTCATTACTATTCACTATCTCTCCACTATGCCAGGCCGGGCCTATATTCTCCACTCTGCACCCATGGCCGTCCTTGTGATGATCGATCTTTTCCCCATTCCATTTGGTCCTGGTGGAGAGATACCATCATGGCAAACCCTGCCACTGTGAGACAAGACTAATCATAGAATAGCATAACTGTGAATACTCTACTTTGTTCAGGAGTGGTCAAAATCGGGACAGAATTCCTCTGAGAGTTTTCATGTGTGATCACTGAAAGTAAGATGGTCTACACTCCGTTCAATGAACCAGCTGCTATTTATCTCCAGGATATTGTTGCCATGTGGAAGAGAGACCAAAATTTTGGATATTTTCTTAATACTGGGTCAAATACGTTTTAAATCTTGAACAGGAAAAACCACACATATCTGTAATTTGTATTTAGCCTATTTTTTAAGTTCTAACTTACGGTAAAAATCTGATCGTGTCACTGTCCACTCAAAAACCTTCACTGTCGATAGTATAAAAACCCAAGCTCCTTATTGTGGCATCATTATCTGGTTTCTTCTTCTTCACCTGCCACGTCTCCCATCTCCCTTCACAACTCTGACTTGCTGTTACACTGTACCAGAGTAATTCTCATGTTCTACTCACCAATGCCTCTACACCATGGAATTGTTAAAGAACCTCAAGATCCAGTCTTTACATCCTCCATCCCATTCTAAGCCTCCTCCCCCACCACTGGGTAACTGGGCATTACCAGCATAGTTACTGTGCTACAACCCCAGGTTCTGTTGTGAGCTGGGAAAGATACAAGGATAAAAAGTAGATTGCCATAACGCTACATTGCATCACACACACACACACACACACACACACACACACACACACACACACACACTGACTCTTACCTGGTTCACCTCATCCAGGAAACCTGCTCTGACTTGTTCTCAGCCCTAGGCACAGGAATCCATCTGCAATACCCTCTGGAATGCTCCCTCAGTACTGTGCAGGATGTTATCATAGCACTTACGCACTGAATTGGTATCTCTTACGCATTGATCTCTTCCACCAGACTGTGAGCAACTCCAACGCAGGCTCCGAGTCTTGATTCATCTAGTGCTTAGCACATAGTAGACACTTGACAAATACTGGTCAAACTGAATAGAACTGTATCAGAGACCAGAAAAACTATAGCTAGGATATATAGAAGTCTCAAAAGAAATTTCAGAAAGCCCTGCAGTTTGGTATAATATATGTGAAATTAAGGAGGATAGTGACTCCACCCTCTGGAGCCATCTTCCTCATCCAAATCAGGCCTTTAAAATTACATATTGCGTGACTTTCATTACAAGGTTAGGAAAGGCTCTAAAAGGGAGCCCTGGGGCTGGATTTTATTATCAGCTCTACCCTCTCTAAAACCTAAGTGTTCATGCTTGCTGGCAAAGCCTATTGTGGATCTTATATGTGCTTTTTCTTCCAAGGGGTTAAGCTTTGTGTTCTAAGGAGTCGGGCAACAACAACAAAAACCACTGACCAGAAGTGTTTTTAGGCAAGTAGACATCTATTTTATAAACATGTAACTAACATATAAACTCAGGACATTTTAAATTTTAATTTTGGCCTGGCTGGTGTGGCTCAGTGGTTGAGCGTTGACCCATGAACCAAGAGGTCGCCAGTTCAATTCCCAGTCTTGGCACATGCCCAGGTTTTGGGCCTGATCCCCAGGGCAGGGGGGCATGCAGGAGGCGGCCAGTCAATGTTCTCGCTCATGGATGTTTCTCTCTCTCTCCTCCTCTTGCTTCCTCTCTCTGTAAAATCAATAAAGAAAAAATATTTTAGAAAAATAAAAATAAAATAAAATTTAGTTTTGGTTTTCAACACTTGATCTGGATTTTAAGTTATTACTGTCCTGCATTTCAAACCTTGCTCATATAAAAAAAAAAAAAATTTTTTAAAAGCTAAGACTTTTGTTGTGTAGAGTAGCTTAAATTTGGATACTGAAATGACTTATTTACTTACTCTAAAAAAGAACTCCTTGCTGCTTTCCAAAACTTTTGACCTCTCAACTTTAGTACCTAGATATTTCGATTATTTTGATATTAAATATTCTGAGTCATCACCATCATCCATCATTAGAGAAGAGTTTGTGAAAAGTTTACTATGTGCCAGGCATTGTGCCGAGTGTTTTACTTGCATTTCCCAGGTATCGTTAAGAAAGATGAGCAAGAAAAACCTAAGTATCTTAGCGGGGAAGAGTAAAGTATGGTTTTTTTTTCCTTCCATTTTATCAAATTTATTAGGGTGACACTGGTTAACAAAATCATACATGTTTCAGGTGTACAATCCTCAACACATCATCTGTACAGTGTACTGTGTGTTCACTACCCCAAGTTAAGTCTCCTTCCATCACCATTTATGCCCCCTTTACCCTCCCTGACCTCCTCCCGCTCTCTTCCCCCAGCAATCCCCACACTGTTAAACTATTCGTCCCAATACATGGCTCAAATTTTTAGACACTAACTTTGAAATCTCTGTGGAAGAAATAAATCTCCACCCTCTGTGTTGTGTGTGTGCCTGTGTGCTTTGCATATAGCATTTTGCATCAGCATCATTCAAAGATGTCAATTAAATACGTATTAACCTGTCAGTACTAGGAAATAGCCAATAACAAGACACTTCCCTCATGGAGCTTAAAAGCTTACAAGGCCAACATGGAACAAATAGCAGTGCTATGAACATTAAAAAAACAGCATTGCATTTCTGGGGAGAACTAACCTAGGCTCCTGGCTGAAGCAGGAAATGCCTCTCTGAGCTGGAAATGTTACTGAGCTAAAGATGGGCAAAAGGTAACCAAGTTGGGTTTGACAAAGAAGAGCACTCTAGGTAGGGGAAGCTCTCCAGTCACCTCTTCCACAGAACATTTCATATAGTATTTAATTTACTCTTCAAAGTAATTTGGAAAGAAATCCTTATTGCCTTTTATAGATAAGCAAACTAGGACCCAGAGACTGGATCACTCAGAATTGGAATCCTTATCTATCAAGATCCGAAGCATTTCCACTATGCTTAGCTCCCTCCAAAAGCAGTGAGTGAATTGTTTCTGTAAAAAGACAGACACTAAATACTATAGGCTTCGCAGACCAAGAGGCAACATTAAAGTAAAATATAGGAACTTAAATTATATGAAAAAAAACAAATTTAATAAATTTTGATGAAATTAAAATATAATGATTGAGTACAATATTTTGTAACACGTCTACCAATGGGAAAAATGAAATTCTTTGGGAGGGTACAACATTTAACTGAACTGGGGTTCAAAGCCTAATGTTCCCTATGATCAAACAAACTGCAAATATACATCTGTGAAAATCATTCTTAACTTGTGGATTACACCAAAACAGGTCAACAGTCAGATGTGGGCCATGGGTTGGAGCTTAGCCACCCCTGCATTAGGCCACGAACATTGAGAGCAACACTTTCCAATAGGAATGTAATGTGAGGCACATAAGTAATCTTAAATGACCAAGTGGCCATATTTTTTAAAAAGTAAAAGAAAAAAAAAGGTTCATTTATTTTAGTAATTTATTTAACCAAAATATTGCTATGGAAACATAAATCAATACAAAATTATTAATTAGACATTGCATCATCCCTCTTCATACTAAATCTTCGCTATCCAGTGTGAATTCACACTTACAGCGTGTCTCAGTTTGGACTAGTCAAGTGCAGCACAGCTCTAGGGGGCAGGTCTGTGTCAGGGGCTAGAAATGCATTAACAAGAAAAGTAGATCCTATAGAATCTGTATTCCACTGAAGAGTCTACGAATTCCACAAATTTTATCTAAAGATAGCAGAATTTTGTCGTATGGAAAAGTGGTTCAATGAATTGCCAGATATTTCAGATTTTCTGAGAAACAAAAAAGTCTAGAATTTAATGCAAAAATCTGATTTTTAGATGTTAGCAACTAATATTATTTTAAATTTATACACACTCTACAGGTCAAACAATTCAAATCTAGATACTAAATCCGGTCATGACCTCCTCTACATTATTCATGCCCTCTGTCTTTTTGGTATCTAAGCTATCGTGCATATAAGTGCTCAAAATACTATGACTTCCAAATTAAGAAAATAAATATTTGCAAATAAAGTACTTAGAACATGCCAAAGGAATGATAATAAATAAAATAAAAATAATTATGGAACTATATCAACATTTTTAACCATCTTATAAAAAAACTAAGTTTATCCATTGAACATATTGAATACTTATTTTAAATAATAAAATTCTTCAACTAAAAGTAGCTATGGTCACTATAGCCAAAAGGTGGAAGCAACCCAATGTCCATTGGTGAAAGAATGGATAAACAAAATGTGATATACAGATGTAGTGGAATATTATTCAGCCCGAAGGGAATGACATTCTGGTGCACGCTACAAAAGGGATGAACCTTGCAAACATTATACTAAGTGAAATAAGACATGCACATAAGGACAAATCCTTCTATTACATATATATGAATGTGAATGTACTTAGTGCCTCAAAACTATACACTTAATAACGGTTAAAGTGGGAAATGTTAGGTTATGCTACTTTACAATAAAAAAATTAGCCATAATGTATTTTTAATGAGAAAAATACTCATTTTATTTTTAAAACTCTCTCTTGAAAGAGGTCAGTGGAGCCTTTCAAATTCACACAAATTAGACAAGAATATGAAATACTGAAAAGTTAAATTACAGATGTTTTGAAATACTATTTTTTCCTATTCAAATATGCACACTAACTGAAACAAGATTAGCAATGTCAATTAGTTTAAACTGTGGTAAAACAACTTTGGATGTGTAAAAAGAGTTGGCAAATTTGATTTGTAGCAAACACTGTTTCTATATAAATATGCCCTTCCAAAGTATCTGAAATTACTCCAAAACTGTTGCTTTCCTGAATATTTTGTGTATTCCTTCCCAGTATATTTTCACAATTACTGAGGATTTGTACCTGTTTTAGTAATACCTACCTACCTCAATGACTATTAAGAAAATCAAATGAGATAACTTTAACCTGGAAAAATCACATCATAAACTACAAAGCACCATGCAAATATTTTTATTATCAAAGAATTAATAAAGCAAAGGTCAGCTTCTGCCCTGGTTTCATCCAAACGTCACATATTCTGAAACAAGTCTGAATTAATAATTACCAAAATGGCTCCTTTCCCCTAGCCAAACCTACTGCCAAACTCTTCTCCATTATCTCTAATCCACATAGAGACAGAAAGCTACACTGGTTTTCACTCTGGTATTTTTTTTTTCTTTTTTAATTTTTAAAATTGATTTTTAGAGAGAGAGAGAGTTGTTTTTCCACTTATCTATGCATTTATTGGTTGATTTTTGTACGTGCCCTGGGGATCAAGCCTGTAACCTTGGTGTATTGCGACAATGCTCTGATCAACTAAGCTACCCAGCCAGGGTCCACTCTGGGATTTTAAAGTGTAATTTCATAGGGCAAATCTTTCCCAAAACTCTTTGGATGTCTTCTTCCTGACCCAGCCAGATTTGCATTTATAGAGAATTCAGAGTAGGATGTTCCTAGCTCAATACTTCTACCAACTAGTATCAAAGAACTCCCATCTCCATTTTCCAACGCACAGTCTGTGTCTGGAATTCACTTCGGTGGGAGGTCATGGAGTCAAACACTGTGACTGAGAAAGGAACTGTTACTCACAATGCAGGCAGTAAGTGTGAGCCAAGACTGCAAGGACAATCAAATCTCATGCTCCAAGAAAGAAAATGATCATTTGTAAGGTCAGGAAGGAATTTCTTTCCACTTTTGATAGGAAATAGGCAACTTGATCGATGAATTGGTCGGGGGGAGGTGGTTTATCTTGCTTCTAAAATATAAAGTATTCATAATACCCCTTCCACCAGAAAGATCAATGCATTAATTACATAGGTGGCCTGATCCTTTGCGAAAATCTGTATCCCATGTTTCCTATGCTTCGATGTGATACACTTTTAGCTCATTTCTACCATGTGCCTTGGCAATAACCCCAAGCAATTCTTTAGTTGACAACCATAATAATAAAATTTTATCTCCATTAATTTATTAATTTCTGATTACTTTAATGCAGCAACACTTCAGCAATTACTTTTGCTGTCACTTTAGTTTCCATAAGATTTGCTCAGTTTTTATGATATAAAACCTTATTAATAAGTAATTATTAGCACTTAACCATTATGTAAGATTTACCTTAGCTACATTAAATAAGTAAATATAAAAGTCTCATGAATAAAGTTCCTAAGATTGATCACATATTTTTAAATATATGTACTTAAATATCTTTTTGGCTATGTTGAAACAATCTTATCAACACAAGACATAAACAACATTTTTAATATTTGTTTTGACTTAGATATCCATTACATATGAGATTGAGAATTCATACCTCAGAGCTCCCCAATTTATGATATTAATTTGTTACAACGGTGCTTCTAATAAGCTTTTATCTTAGCAGTTTAATATAAACACTTACACTACATAAACGTGTCATGCTTTAGCAACTGACATTGTATAATACTTCTATATAGAGTCACAGCTGTGTTAATAATGCTAGAATAATAACCTGAATTATAATTGAGAATTTTCCCCTTTTGCCTTACAAAAATAACAGGTTTTAAAGACTACCCCTGATTTTCCGCATGACTGTTCCTGCTGCTATTGCTGTTGTTTTCGAACCTGAGTTCTAAACTCCCCGAGAGAGCCAAGTCCATGGAAATGTCAGTACTCGCTTCTACCAGCAGGTGCGACTCGAACACCCAGGGTTATTCCCATCTCAAAATGACAGAAAAATTAGTGAAGGGCATTTGTTGAGCAGTAACAAACATTACTATAAAATACTCAAAAGAACATTTTTATTATAGAATTCAACATTGTTTAGAATACCAGTCCTGGATCCATTTCCTTACACTCCTGAATTAACAAAGGATCAGCACTGCTGAAATTCATCTACATTCATTCCCAGTACTGGCTGCATTTCTCTTCCTGTAAAAGTTTGATTATGAGTCAAGAGCACGGCCGCCATCTGGCCTTTACTGCTTCTAAGAATTCCTCGTGTTTGTACACAGTTAGAAATGATGAGATTCTATTAAAATTCATTATAACATTGCAGGAATTTTTTTTTTTTAATCCTTCTCTCTTTCTTAGCTATTAGGTGGTACGTGTGTGTGTGTTTTGGGTTTTTTTTGCCCTATGCAGCCTGACCCAGCCTGTGAAGCTGGAAGTTGGCAGCTGTGATTGCAGTACAGATTTCACACAGTGTAATTACTGCAGTGACACTAGGGCTGAGAGGTACAAAGAAGAAAAAAAAAAAAAAAAAAAAGAGGCCCTACAGGTTATTAGCACTAAACACTGGGAGAAATCAAACGGGGAGTCAATGCGTAATTTCGAGGCCTATCAAGCCTCATCAGGAACAGCAGGGAGGAAAGTGCTTCACTTCATCATCTCACTCTCTGACTTTTGTTGAAAATTACAGTAATTAAAAAAGAGCTAAGTACTTCTCAGGCAAGGGGTCTTTTCTTTACCCATCACCTTTTAGTTGGCTGCTGATTCTGTGTGACCTTTTCCTTGGCTCTGTCTATCGCAGTCAACACGCATCTTTGCCGAATGGCTCTCTGAAACCTAATTACTATCTGCTGGGTGATGCGGTATTGATCAGAAAAGGTGGCACAGCAAAATAAGAGTACCAACACTGTGGCCCCAGCAATCGAAAAGTAATTCCAGCCCCATAGAAACAGCCCTTCCATCCCACTTATTAGAAGCAGCTGTGATGTTGCCCAATCAATACACCACACTGGATTGTTTCTTTGACTAAAAAGTGGTCTTTTTTTTTAAGAAGTCATGTACAATCAGCGGCCTCTGGCTTCAAAGGACTTTGCCCTAATGCACTGTGTGAGTGAACAAATTCTATGTTGGCAAACATCTTCAGTACCAGTAGTGGTGGTGGTGGTGCTGGGGTTTTTTTAAATCACTACTTTTATTTAGCATCTTAATGGAATATCAATGCAGCTGATCCATCCAGAAAAGCTTCAACTCTATTAACAAAAGTGGCCATTAGATGTTACACCCCATCAGGAAAAAAATGCTAACTACGTTTGAAAGCATAAATTAATCTAAATGGGATAGTTTAGTACTTAGATATTAACCAAATAATTTTAACAAAAAAAATAGGTTTTCTAAAAAAAAAACAATAGTCATTAACCATGTTTTTGTACATAAAACAGGTGAAAGTTGAGTTGGTATTAATTGATTATTAGTAAGTAAAGAAATTGAGTGCTTTTATAGAGAGAAAATATTTATGAATATACTTTTTTCAAATAAAGAAAAACGCATTCTATTTGCATTAAAAAAATAGATGAGCATTCAAATTTCTTTAAATTCCAGCATTTAAAATTAGATATTTTATAATTATACCTAAGGAAGAAGTTGTGATGATTTGCTTGAAGTTTTATCAACCTTTATAATATAATATAAAGACTTTTGCAGCCAGGGATGCATAATAACCATTCAAAGCTGCTGTCATAACTAAAGCTAAGAAGGCAGCTCAGCTCATTTTAGTTTATATTTCAAGACACCTATAGCTTGAATAATTAACATTTCATTGGGAAAAGATTTCAAAATCAATTATTTACTAAATTTACTAAAAATTGCATTATATTTTCAAGCTTTCTAGTCTCATATAATTCAAATATGTCATATTTATTTAAAATATCCACCCTGCTAAAACATTAACTGCATGAGAAGTCATAGCATTGACATAGTCAACGATTTGTGTATGGGAGATTACTTAAAAATAATTACAGGAATTAGATAAATCAAAACCACAAATGAATTTCCCAAGAATTTTACCTAAAATTATTATTGCAGTTTTCTTCCCAAGAATATGGCTCTACAAAACAATGCCATATAACACTAACACTGTATGATTACGGGAACATTCTGTACTTTATCTGAGACGTGGATTTCATTCATCTATAATGTTTAAGGGCAATCATAACAATTACACAGCATATAAAAATTAGCACAGCTGTGAAAACTGAGATATGGAGAAATCTAGCTACAACTATTACTTTTTGAATTTGCTCTACATCATAGCCTTTGACTCCTGATTACATTTTGCTAAAGCTACTCTGCTAGCCCCTCGGGTCTAGACACTTCCCCTCATCTGATTTTTCCATGTCCTAACTTAAAAATCAGAGGTTTCCAAACTTCTTCAGTTCATAGAACCCTTGGTTAACAAAAAAAAATGTTTTTAATTTATCTTTATTGTTGCATGTATTACAGATGTCCCTTCTTTTTTCTCCTATTGACACCCTCCTCCCCATTCCTCCCACCCCTGCCTTCCCTGCACTGTTGGCTGTGTCCATGGTTTATGCATATCATGAACAAAAGAAATTTTTTTTAATCCTCACCCAAGGATATTTTTTTATTTATCTTCAGATAGAGTGGGAAGGAGGGGGAGAGAGAGAAACATTGATGTGAGAGGGACACTGACTGGTTGCCTCCCACACGACCCCAACCAGGGCCAGGGACAAACTGCAACCGAGGTATGTGCCCTTGACTGGAATCGAACCTGTGACTCTGATACATGGGCCGATGCTCCAACTTCTGAGCCAAACTGGCCAGGGGTGAACAAAAATTTTTAAGTATTCCATGGAGCGCTGGGCATTTGCTGCAGACCACTGAAGTACTGGGGTACACAGTTTAGGAATCAAACTTACACCATTAATTTTTTAAATAATATTTTACTTAGTCCTGGCCGGTTTGGCTCAGTGGTTAGAGCGTCGGCCTGCAGTCCAGAGAGATCTGGGTTCAGTTCCCGCTAAGGGTACGTACCTCAGTTGCAGTTTGTCCCCGGTCTTGGTTGGTCGTGCAGGTGGCAGCCACTCGATGTGTCCCTTTCACGATGATGTTTCTCTCTCTCTGTCTCTTCCTCTCTCTCCCTCCCACTCTATCTATACAAAAAATGGAAAAATGTCCTCGGATGAGGATAAAAACATAAATAAATAAATAATATTTTACTTAGAATCTCAATATATAGAAAACAAAGGCAATATTTCTTATGAATTCCAAGATATAAGAATTATGTATTATAGTACCAATCACTGTATGTGTGTTTGGACAGGACTTTATGAACAGAGAAAATGAAATGTCTTATATAAAAAATATATTTTTGGATTCTGGATTGTGCTTATTTTTCTTTTTATTCACTATTTTTGTTCTAACCTTTGATTCTACTTTAACAATAATTCCAAAAGAGTTTGTACACTTTTCTGGTATAATTTGTATAGTTTAAATAATGTTCACAGATGTTTAATTAGCTTCTGCAGAATCACATACCTATTACAAAATATTTAAGATTTGCTCACAAATCTCTTAGAACATTAAAATAAACCAAAAGAGAGCTTGAAATAGTAAAATGTGTAAGACCCACAATGACATTAAAGGTGCAAAAGAACGTGTTTTAAACATATTTATTTCTCTGACTTGTTTTAAGGGATGTTCTTGTTTTGTAAGAAATATGCTTGGCCCTGGCCAGTTTGGCTCAGCGGTTAGAGCTTCGGCCTGCGGTCTGGAGAGACCCGGGTTCGTTTCCCGCTAAGGGCACGTACTTCGGTTGCAGTTTGTCCCTGGCCCTGGTTGGTTGTGCGGGTGGCAGCCACTCGATGTGTCCCTTCACATCGATGTTTCTCTCTCTCTCTCCCTTCCTCTCTCTCCCTCCCACTCTATCTGTACAAAAAATGGAAAAATATCCTCGGGTGAGGATAAAAAAAATAAATAAATAAAAAGAAATATGCTTGGAAAATCTCAACTTTTAGGCAGATAAAACACAAGACTTCACATAATCAAACATCCGTGGTCAGCACTGCCTGGATTGCTCTCATACCCAGGAGCTTCCAGCTCCCCTTTGTCAGCGCCTCTGTCAACAACAAAACTAAGTCTTTATCACTTGTATTTTAAATAATCATTTTAATGTTTCTTTTGACTAGTACATGTTTTTAAATAACAAAGGGCTCTTTTAATCTAGTCTTGCTTCCATCTGTAAATCATATAAAGTAAAAGAATGTAGTGGATCACTATTGTTATATATATATATATATATATGAATGGAATGGTTAGCCAAAGAAATTAGAGGAAAAGCAAATCGTTTTTGTCAAGAAATCCTATAAATAGGATAATTATTTGAGATTTTAGCCTAAAATTTGGCATACATAGAAGGCTCAAATCCTGTGAATATTTACCATAAAAATATGAATAATTTTGCTACCTTTTAAAGTTTCATAAGTTACTTATGTAAATATATATTAATTCAAGTCTTATGGTCAGGCAGCATATGCCCACATTTAGATTTTTTACATTTTTAAGTGAAGATTTTTATTTTAGAATAGATTTAGTTTTACAGAAATCTTGCAAAGAGTGTTTCCATATACTCCAAATTCAGTTTCCCCTCTTATTAAATTATACCTTACATTAGTGTGGCACAGTAATAAACAGATACTGATATATTATCATTAACTAAAGTCCATACTTCATTCATATTTTCTCATTTTTTGCCTAATGTCGTTTTTCTATTCCAGGAGCCCATCCAGGACATTACATTATATTTAGCCATCATATCTTCCTAGGGCTCCTCTTGGTTGTGCCAGTTTCTCAGAATTGTTTTTGTTTTTGCTGACCTTGAAAGTGAGGATACTGATCGGTATTTTTGCAGAATGTCCCTCAACTGAAATTCATTCCCAGAGTTCATAATCTTCAGTTGCTCTCATGATTTGATCAGAGTTATGAGTTTGGGGGAGAGGAGGAAAAGGAGAGATGTAAAGTGCCGTTCTATATATATATATATATTTTTTTTTTTAAGAATAGTTTATTGCCCTGGCTCGTTTGGCTCAGCATTGGAACATCGGCCCACAGACCAATGCGTCGTGGGTTCGATTCCAGTCAAGAGCATATACCTTAGTTGCGGTTCGTCCCCAGCCCTCGTCAGGGTTGTTCAGGAGGCAACCAGTTGATGTGCCTCTCTCACATCGATATTTCTCTCTGTCTCCCGCCCTGTCCCTCCCTCCCGCTGTCTCTGAAGAAAAATGGAAAAATATCCTTGGGTGAGGATTAAAAAAGAAATAGCTTGTTGATTTTTAGGTAGAGAGGACAGGAGAGAAAAAGAGAGAGAGAAACACTGATGCGAGAGAGTAACATCCATAGGTTGCCTCCTGCATGCCCCCTACTGGGCATCGAGCCTTAAATCTGGGCCTGTGGTGCCCTGACAGGAATTGAACTGGCAACCTTTCCATGCAGGGGACAATGTCCAACCAACTGAGCACACAGGCCAGGGCTAAAGTGCTATTCTTACCACATCATATCAAGGGTTCACACTATCAACATGGCTTATCACTATTGACATCAATTTTGCTCGCTGGCTGAGGTAGTGTTTGTCAAGGTTTCCCAGTGTAAAGTTCTTTCTTCTCCCCTTACCACACTGCAGTCTTTGAAAGGAAGTCACTAGCACAGCCCACAGTAAAGGAGTGGGGAGTTATGCTCTATATTCTTCAGGAAGAAGTATCACATAAATTATTTGGAATTTTCCTGCATAGGAGATTTGTCTATTCTACCTCACTTATTTATTCATTTGATCGTGTTATATCATTATAAATTCATGGATATTTATTTTGTACTTAAGGTGTATACAGGAACATTCATTCCAGCATCGTTTGTAACAACCAAAGATTGGATGTAAACCAAATATCTATCCATCAGGGAATGTTTAAATAAATTATTGTATATCTATACACTACAAGGCAGACCTGTAAGGCATGAAATGCTTCTCCTAATACATTATTAACAGAAAAAATACATTATTAACAGGGTGTAAATAACATGCCACAAGTAATAGAGAATGAAAAGGAAGAGAAGGAAGAAAAAGGAAGAGAAGAAGAAAGATGCTATGTACTTATAAGCCAGCTTATGAGCGGAATATATCTAGAAGATATGCAAAGAACTAATAGCAGTGGTTGCTTACGGGGGTTGGGGAAAAGTTAGACTTCTGTTCTCAATACATTCTTCTATAATCTGACTATGTCTTTACCAAGTGCCTGCATGTTATATCATTTTTATTTAAAAAAAAAAAAGGTTGTTCTTAAAAATATTAAGAAATATTATTCATAAAATGAATGGCTATGTAATGTACTCATTACGAATTAGCTCCCGCCAATGAGTCCAACCAAAAAAGTTAAAAAACAAACAAAACTCAGTTTAGTATAGTCAGGAAGTGAATTTACGTGAACTATGGTGTAATGTCCAAAACCAGGGAACAAGGGTGAGATCACTGTTTTTCACTGTGACTTTTTTGGACTGTTTAAAGTTTTAACCATATGCAAATTCTTTTCCAGTCAAAATAAAACACGCCCGAAGTTAAAGAACTTTAGGCTGGGGTTGCACAAAAGGAAGTTCACCTGGAAGCAGGAGTCAAAGCACTGTTTCCCAGTGTGTTAAAATTCGACGCAAACATTGGATACATGCTTTTACTACAGTCTTCCACAATATTTATGCATATATGTTTGCAAATAAATATACATACATATAAGTGCATGTACATTTTTAATTAAATGTTTGTAGGATCCTTCAAGTACAATTTGCAATACTAATGTAAAGCCTTCCTTCCGCTTAGCCTGCCCTCCCAACACTCTCCAGCAGTCCAGACCCGTTATTTACTGCAGGACAATGAAAAGCTAGACTTCTCCCATACACTCTTTCCTGGTTAGTCCAACCCTACCCTGAGTAGATCCTCCATTCATTCATCAAGTATTCAACAGCCTGCGATGTGTGAAGCATCGGAACACAGTGAAGGAAAAAGCAAACGTGGACTCTATACCTCGAGAGCCGCCAGTCCACAGAGGGCCATGGATTTTTTAAATCATTGAAATCCCGCTTCGTCAGTGCCGAAAAGGAAAGGACAGAGAGAGAAGCTAGAAGAAGAATCCGTCACCTGGCCTGAAAGGGTCTCTGTGAGGAGGGACATCCACGCTGGCACAGGAAGGATCCCAAGGAGGCGGCCAGGGCAGGAGGGCACGGAGACGCATCCGGGGCAGAGACTGCGGGGCTGGGGCCGTGGGAGCTGGGGTGTCTGAGTCGGGAAGCAAGGCCAGTGTAGCTGACGCGCGGGGTAAAGGAACCGACGTGTCCTGAGGCCGCCGAGGCAGGCGGAGGCCTTGTAGGCCACGTGGCGGCCGGTCAGCCCTCATTCTAGGCACCTCGGGTCCGAGTGAGCCATTTCAGCGACTGCACGTTTCCTTATTGACATTTTCACTTTATCTTAAGAATACTGATTTTGTCTTTTCAGGTACATTACAAGTTTCTCGAGGATGAAACTACACCTGACTATACTAGGCAGTGCCGTGTTTCCTGGGCACCCCATCTGTAACATGAGGTCATCACAAAATGACTACCTTTATTTGTGGGAATTGAGTTATTGAATAAGGACAGGGTGAGGCAAAAATAGGTTTACAGTTGTGAGCATGTGAGAGTTTATTCTTGTATTATTTATTTATTTAGCATTGTATTATTCTCCATGTCTGCCCCGCCCTGTAAATGAGCTACCAAAGCCGGCCTCCTGCCTCACTCCCTGCCAGCCTCCAGGCTCCGTGAGAGGAGGAATCATGTTTGTCTTGTTCACTGTCAAAGATGCCTGACACATGTGGGTGCTTAATGCATGTTTGTTTTTAAATAAAGTATAAAATAACGTGGAATGGGAAAGGGGGAAAGAGAAGTACAGAGGGAGGGAGAGAGACAGACAGAAGTAGAGTTAGCCTCTGTGACTTTTTTCACTCACAGAACCCTGAGCATTGTGCCTGGTTCAGACAGTGCATTTCCCAGCCTCCTTTGCCAACAGGCATGGCCGATGATACAGAATACAAATGGTGGGACTTCAAGAAAACTCTTTATGCCCTACAACAGTTTCTTCTTCCTGATTCTGGGAATACACATGATGACTAGAGGCCCAGTAGTTGTCCTTGGACCATGAGAGGAAAGCCAGAGAGTCCCAGAGACTTCAACCCGATATCCTGGAGCTTCTGAACCAACGCCAGCAACTGTCTCCCACCAGACTTCTCATCTGATGATTTAAGCCACAGTTGAGCAGGTTGTCTGTGATATTGCAGTCAAATCTAACACTAATTAATACCGTCCAGGAAACGCATGTCATGATTTCTGTAAGTGGAACTATTATGCAATTATATTTCACTCCACTAGTGCTGAGAAGGGGGTTGGGAAAAGAGACGTAAATTTGTTGAAGCATAAATCTAGGAAAAATCATTGAATGTCCAAGCAAACATATCAACAGAAAATAACTCTTACCACAATTCAATATCAGATTTTGAAATCACCAAGAAAATGATTAGTTTAAATGTTGACTTGCTGAAAGTTAAAAGCTAGCTTTTCAGTAAATATTATGTTTTAATACTCAATCACCTTAAAAAGTTTAATAAGGCAGCCTTTCATTTGTCATGGATTTGCCACTTAATCACTGAGACTCTCCTTTTTTTGGCTTTTGTGAAAATTCTCAGATTACAACTTTCTATGTCCAGAAAAACCACCCTAGGCTAGGCTTCACTCTTCTAATCCATAATTACTGTAATTGCTTTCTAAATTGTCTTTCCAACTACCCTTTCTTATCCATCTATCTCATCTCATCTCAAATCCTTCCATTTCATTATGTCATTTTCTGCTTATACAGCCCTGACCATAGACTCTTAACCACACACTTTGTACTCTTGTATGTTTCAGCTCTCTACTAAATGGTGACATCAAGAGATGACACTATGCCCACACTTTTCCATAGTTCTCAATCCCGTCTTCACAGTAGAAACATCTGGAGAACTTTAAAAAAAAAAAATACTGATGCCCCAGGCCAACCTCTAAAGATTCTGATTCAGTTAATCTGGGTGAGGCTCTGGCACCCACATCTTTTTTAAATACCAGTCAGATCAGCACTGGAGGGACACTAGTGAACAAGCAGACAATAAATCTTATACTCCATTCACTTCATGCCTTTATTCAAACGATGTCCTGGGTGTATGTGTACTCAGACACACATGCATGCGCACACACCTAACAACCTTCCCAAATGTAATTTACCCATTCTTTGAGTTTGAAATCAAGTCCCACTATTTTTTTGAATCATTCATTGATGTCAACTATCAACACCAATCTACCTTTCCTCTAATTCCATGTGATATACCCATCCACCCCCGATCGCTTCAAGCTTCTTTGGTTGTTATTTTTTCTGTAGCACACAATTAGCACTTCACTAGATGCTGTCAAGCTGCTCATCTGTAAAACATGCACAATGGCCTAGTTGACCTCAAAAGTCACTTCCTTTGACTCTAACAATCTCTGAATTTATTATTGTTTATACTGCCCAACTTAGCATTTATTATAGATGCTGTTTCCCGCTAATTATTTAATATTTAAGTATTTAATATTTTTTCTGTTGCCAACTAAAGTACAGGTCCCTTAAAGGAATGGTTTTATGGATTATGGTATATTCCTACCCTCAGCACAGTGCTACTTGTGTAACGGTACATGGACTGATATATTAAACCAGACTTGATGTCGTATAAAATAAAATGGAGATGAGTAACAACAAATCCTTTAAGGAAGAAGTTTTCGACAAATTTGGAGAGTGGGCTTTGAAGACAGACTGACTGGGTTATTCATCCGACTCCTACACTTACCAGAAATGTAGCAATATTTCTCAAGGAAATTACTTAATATCCTAAGCCTCAGCTTCTCATTTGTGAAAAGGAATTAATAATAGTACCTACTCATAAGGTGGTTGTAAGGATTAAATGAGAACACACACACACACACACCAGTGTGGCATGTCATAAGTATTTAATAAATGTTTATTAATGACTGGCTAAAGGTAATAAAATAGTTAGGATTGAGGATTAAAATAATAAAATAAGCATTTGATGACTGTGGTAAGACTGAAGATATAGATTCAGACAAGTTGAATAAGTAGATTAATATGAAGTTGCAGGGTGTGCATGAACAATGGACATGGACGACAAAACAGGGGACAGGGTGGGGGGGAGGGGATCAGTGGGGGGAAAAGGAGAAACATCTGTAGCAAAAATAAATTAATTAATTAAAAAAAATATGAAGTTGCAGTTCAAATAAAATTAAGCACCTACTCAGAGCAAGGCCCTTACCTCAGGCTCTGTGGCCTATAAAAGAGACAGGGAACCAGGCCAGAGAATAACACACATTCCCTTGTCCCCTTTCCCTCGCTGTTATTACACACACTGAAAAGCTTCAATTGTTGGGCTTAAATAAGACAAGGTGGGAAAAATCAACACGACCTGACAGTTCTACATCTGAATCGCTACCATACCAACCGACCATGTGAAAAGATCACTGGATCCATCACTGAAACAGGAGTAGGAAAACTTCTTCTTTGAAGGGCTAGATAATAAATGTTCTCTATTTTGCTAGCCAGACTGTTTTTGTTGCAACTTCTCAATTCTGGTGTTGTAGCGTGAAAGCCGTCTAAACAAATAGACGTGGCTATGTTTCTATAAAATTGTATTTACAGAGCCCTGTCCAGTTTGGCTCAGCGGTTAGAGCGTCGGCTCGCAGACCAGAGTCCCGGGTTTGGTTCCCGCTAAGGGCAGTACCTCGGTTGCAGTCTTTCCCCGGCTCCGGTTGGGGTTGTGTAGGTGGCGACCACTCAATGTGTCTCTCTCACATCGATGTTTCTCTCTCTCACTTCCTCCCTCTCTCCTTCCCATTCTATCTGAAGATGAATGCAAAATAAATATCCTCAGGTGAGGATAAAAAAAAATTGTATTTACAGAAACAAGTTGCAGGCAAGATTTGGCTCACGGGCTATAGTTTGCTAATCCTTGTTTTATAACCACTAATGTTTATTTCTCTCTCAACCTGCATATCTATTGCAGGTTGACCAGATACCTCCTATCTCTTCATTCCAGGTCCCAAAATGATGGAGCTGCCACTATCCCTACCAGTTCCAGTGACAGAGAGGAAGAAAGTTCTGAAGGGTCTCGAACAGGAAATAAATGGGCATTCTGGAAGTGGCAATCATTTCCATTTACAATTTACTGGCCAGAACCAGTCGCATGACTCACCCCAAACCAGAGGCTTCTGAGTGCAATCACATGATGTCTGGAAAGCGGAGACCCTGACATATTTGGCAAAGAGCATTTGTGACTGTCAGAACCTAGTTTAAATCAAAGATTGTGATACCATTGTAATGAACATAGTTATAAATAACTAGAAAGGAGCAAAGGGAAGGCCAAGTTAGGCAGGCATGCATTTGTGCAGCTTTGCCAGGAAGCTGTAGTTTAACACTCCCCAGGTCTATTCTCCACAGATCGCTGGGGGAAGGGACTGGACAGGGGAAGAAAAGATGCATGCCCGGTAAAGTCTAAGTGACATAGGGAAGGTACCTGCCTGTCAGTCACACCTGGGCATAGGTCACAGAGCAGGCATGGCCACTGCAAGCATGGGAAGATTTGAGATATTTAACCTCCTAAACAAAAGAGCTCACTCTCTTAGCTCTCTTACCTCTTGGCATGTTATGCTTGACTCCTGGCTTGAGGGCTCTCACATTCCTGTGGACCCCACACAATGGACTAATGGACTGCAACTAGCCTGATACTGTATTGGACCCAACTCCAACACGCAAACAAAACTTTGGACGATGGCTTTGCTTCTAGCTCTACTGAATCCCCAGCTGCACATCTTCCGGGACTGAATTAAGGGAAATGGGACTTTGGAAACCCAGAGATGTAACTCCACGAAAATAAAGCTTTCTATCACACCTCATCCTCCTCTGGAGGCCTCCGGAAATGCTTATTCCAGCAGCACTCCAAGAATCCCACTCACTAGTCACGGAGAAAGACCATCCATGCTTTTCTCCAGTAACAGTTGTTTTAGGAAAAGTTTCCTTTCACTCAAACAAGTTTCATGTGTATAGCACTGACAAATTGTAGCCCATCAAGGTAAGCGTATAGACATTTCAACTGATCTAATAATCATTCTAAATAGATAGAGTTGAAAGACTCATGATCTCTCAAAAGATTTATTCTTCTGTGAGAAATTCATTTGGCATATTTCATTTTATATAATACATTAAGAAATAGTAATTTATTAAAGAGAAAACAAGTGATTGAATGAAAAAAAAAATGGTCAGAGTGACAGATTTCCATCATGTAAAATGTACAAAGTGGCTTAGATATACATATATATAATTATAGATCTTATCATGCTTCTTAACAATTTTTTTAATTATATATTTTCTGTACTATCTAAACTTCAGATCCAAAATGATATCTTCTAATATGCATCAGCCAGATTTTTCTTTCCTTATATTTTTTGAAAAAAATAATTATCAGCTTCAGTTTAAGAATTCTAAGACTATTTTAGTTATAAGGATAGATATATTATTTTAGTTATAAGGATAGATATATTATAGACATTTATAGATATATAGGATAGATATATCTATAGACATTTCCTGGAATCGCCATTTATTGCTAAACTAATGAGATTAAGTTGAAACTAAGATTTTCTGTCCATATTATTACCTACCTACCAACATATATATTAAGATGTTCACAAACTTGTAGCTACAAAAAAGGACTTTCTCACTCTTACATGCTAATATCAAATGATACAGTTCCAAAGAAATGATGCACATATAAATAGAATAATCAACTCTTAAAAACTGAGAAATAATCAATTCAACTTTATACACCACTCAATTCTCAAAGGGAAAAATCAAGCGATCATGAAGATTATATATCAGTGTATGAAGACTGGAGACTAATTTACTTTCAAATTCACATTGCTGGTACAATTTTTAATTTTGAAAAAAATATTTTTACAACAGATTTGGGATTTTTTTTACTCTCCAAAATATGATATTTTTTTATGCTATATCATTTTAGAGACCTCTGAAACATATAAACACATAGCCACAAAAGTTGTGAACTTCTTATGTGAGAAAGCTTTTTGAATCACAAGGCATGTAAAGAACTTCCACCAGTGAAAAAGTTTTCAAGAATTCTTGTTTATTGGGTGCTTCCAGAAACTTTACTTTGAAAGAAAAATGGGGGGGGGGGGTGTTCCAAGATAGCTAGTTGGTGGCTAACCATCAAATTTCAAGTTTTATTAAAGATCATACATGGCTCTTTTTGACTCTTATGAGTGATGAAAGACACTGTACTTTCATTTGTGTTTTGTAGCTAAAGAAACCAAGCTATTTTATCAAGACAGGGAGACAACAACAGCAGCAGCTGTCTTTGAGGTTATAAAAATTCATTCATTTTCTTAAGAAATATTCTTGGTTATCAATTAAATGCAGGCAATAACCTAAGTGCTGGGAACACAATGGTCTCTGAAGTAAATTTTATTCTTTCTTTCTTTTTATAATTTATTTTTAAAAATAAAACAAAGTATCCAATTCCCGGCTTCTTTTCAATTCAGTCCAGCTTCATTCCCCACTGAATGAAGTGTTGGTGGAGGGTAGTTCTCTGTCTCTCCCCTGGAAACCAAGGGGAGGACCCTTCCTGAGAGCACAGGGTGCAGACACACAAGTGAGATTCAGTCCCTTGGGTGCCCCTACCTGGACTTCCCATCTGGAGTGAGTTATCTAAAGACACAAAAAGCCTCTGCTGCCCCAGTTTTTCTGCTCATTTCCCAAGCTTCTTCCTCCATTTTTTGTTGATTCTCTGTCATTCCAATACTTTTTTGTTTCATTTTGTTTTGATTAATGTAGCCAGTTTGGATTTTGTGTATTACCATCAAGAACTGTAATTCAATCTTTATGAAGCAAACAAATAAATGCTGACTTCACATTCAAGATGCATAGTGCGAATCAGTGGAGAAATTCCCAGTTTTTAAGTGTTCTGCATCATTCATCACCAAGCACTGGCTTCCAAAACTCTGCTCAGCAATCTGCAAGAAGATTTTAGACTCATTCAAGGTAGTCAATTGTGTGGAAAATAAAATAACAAGATGTCAAAACCTGGTTAAGATTTGGATGCCAATCACAAAGTTATGTTTCACATTGAGTTTTGTTGGCTGTCAAAGGGAAAGGAGCTTGGCTGGATTTATAAAATGAAGACTAGAGTTACCCCCCCATACCCCCCCCCCCCCGCCACACACACACACATAAAGACCACCACTTCAAATATAAGATCATCTTGGAGCAGTCTGGGGTGTTTAGCAGGTAATTGGAGGTCGTTAATACACTGAATCTAAAATTTCAAGGGACAAACATCAACATCATTGCTCATTTCAAAATTATATCAAACATTTTAAGCCAAACAACAACTATGAATATAGAAAATTGGTGCTAAAATCCCTTGCATTTTTTCATTTGGATGATGCTCTCAAATACCTTCTCACTGGCCTCCCTGCTTCTACTCCTGCATCCTTCTTCCTGGGAGAGCCATCTTGAAATATAAATCAGCTCATTTAACTCCCCTGGTTAAGGTGTTCCCAACACTCTACAGCACACTTACCAGAAAATCAGGAGCTTTACCAGCTCCTCCCTCTGACTTAGCAGCCTCATCCAACCTGGTCCCTGCCTGTTCTCAGAGTTCAGCCCCTCCCCCTCCCTTACATAATGTCCTTGTTTTCCCCAAACACTCCACATTCATTCCACTTGGGGTCTTCTGTACTGCAGCTCCCTATTTCTGCAGTGTGACTAGAGTATCCTGGTCCTTCAGGTCCTGGCTTAAATGCCACTTTCTCAGAGAGGCCCTCCTTGGACCAACGACAATCACTCCCTGTATAACTTAATCCTGCTGGGTTTAGTTTGTGGCCCACCTATCTGTCCCTTGCCGCTCTTCAACTACTTGCCTTGCTTCCCTGCCAAAGTGGCCCTAGTGGCCAACAGTTCCCCTAGTCACAAGGCCCTGACCTTTGCCACCACTGCAGCCTTCAGAAGCCAAAAGTCCCACAGACAGTGCTGAGTCACAGGGAGACACCACTGCAGCTGGTGACTGGCTGGCCTGGACTCAGTTTGGCTTTGCCAAAGGCTGCCTGGTAGAAATCTGCAGGGCAATTAGTAGTGTTAGTAGAGACTAGAGATGGCAAGGAAGCAGCTGATCAATTCCTCAGCCTTATTTCCCCACCCTTCTGTGTGATGCTCTGAAAGGCAGAAACTTCATGCAACCTGTCTGGAAATATCCTGCAAGACAGGCATCCAACTGTATTTGCTGCAAACCTGTGGCCAGTTTGCGATTGCGTCCCATTGAATTGGCTCACCCTCCTTCTCTTTCTTCCTTTTCCCTCACTGTTGCTTCCCTGGAATTGTACCCCAATAAAGCATTATCATGCACGCTTTTACCTCAGGTTCTGTTTTCTAAGGAGCCCAAGGTAAACCAGTCACACTATTTTAATTCATTTCCTGATCTGTTCTTGTTATCGCATTGTTTATATGTGTATTCCCTACATCTAGCCTCCCTGAGCCGTGGTCCCCCTACTTCAACATACCCAGAATATGAAAGCTTAGAACTTGTTTGACCACAGACATCTGTCTGTTAACTAGCACGCTGAACAGTGCCCTGATGCATAGTAGGTGCTTAAGAAATATTGTGGAATGAATCAAAAAAGCACAACAGCTTCCTCTTTCTGAAAGTGGCCAGAGGTGACCTCTGAAAATAGTTCGTGATTCACTTGATCCAGAAAACCCCACAAAATCACACAGATCAAGAGGTTCAAATTTTCATGTTCATTTTAAGAACACTCATGAGATTGCCCAGGCCATCAAGGATATGCACATCTGAAAAGCCACCATGTATCTGAAGGATGTCACTTTACAGAAGCAATGTGTGCCACTCTGTCATTACAATGGTGGAGTTGGGAGGTGTGCCCAGGCAAAACAGTGGGGCTGGACACAGGGTAGATGGCCCAAGAAGAGTGCTGAATTTTGCTGCACATGCTTAAAAATGCAGAGAGCAATAGGGTTTAGGTGGAGATTCTGTGGTCACTGAGCACATCCAGGTGAACAAAGCTCCTAAGATGCGGCACAGAACTTACAGAGGTCACGGGTGGGTTAACCCACTCATGACTCTCCCTGCCATATTGAGATGATCCTCACTGAAAAAGAGCAGATTGTTCCTAAAACAGAAGAGGAGGTCGCACTTCAGAAGAAACTAAAAAAACAAAAACTTACGGCCTAGAAGTAAATTCAACATAAAATTAATACTTCTAAGTAAAGAACACAAAAGCACAACAGCACAGCATCTAATGTCAGCTGTGTGTGCCAATCCGACTGTAGGGGCAACTAGAGATTCAATGGGACTATCTCTGTCTTATTGACTACAATGTCCTCAAGGCCAAGTATAGTACCCGGCTCACAGCGGCTCTTAAAAAAAGTTTGACTTATTAATGAATTGAAAAGCACTGGCAAGATTAAAGACTAGAAATTATTAGTAAGAACAGGAAAAAGAAGTCATTCAAAGCACCTCATTCCAACCTTTTCCTGAAAGTAGGTCAAAGAAAATAAACAAAACATATATAGCAAAGTAAATAAGAAAAAAACGTAATCAGAATTTCATGAAGAAAATTGTTATTCTAAGGTTAAAAATACACACTGACAAATGTTTCTTTATTAGAAGGTCAAAAAGAAATAAAAGAGAATGTCCTGGATAAATAACCAGGAACTTCATATAGCAGCACAAAAATAAGATGATTCTTATGATACGGATTAAATACCCACACTAGTCAAAAACTCAAAATGCACAGTTACTGTCCTTCAGATTTGGTTAAAAATAAAATCACCCATATTAGTCCAACTTCAGCTTCTATGGGTCACATAACCTCCCCATGTTCCACCAAATTGGTAGAAAGAATATCATACAGATCACTTATATAATTTGGTGAAGACAGCACATACTTTACCCCATGAGTGAGCTAGGAATGTTATTTTAGGAAGAGTTACCATTCTCTGAGAACCTGCACTGCCTTCTAGTTCCACACAAGGTGATTAACATATTATATCATCTAATCTTTCAACCCAAAAGGTTAGCTACATTGTTGCTATTTATAAATAAAGAAACTGAGGCTCAGAGAAGATAAAAATAACATGTTCAATGTCACATGACTGGTAAGTGGCAGAGCAAGGATTTGAACCCAGATGTGACACTGAAAATCCTTTCTCCCCTGTGCTGTGTAATTCCCATGTGAGTGTCTTACCTTCAGATCAATGTGACACCTTTTCAGTCAGTAACTCTACAACTCTTTATTTCACAGCAGGAAATACTGGTAATTACATTATAAGTTGTATGTTCTGTTGATGGACAAAGAAATTTGATTTCATCAAGTGAGTGGGCTTGTGGGAGCTCCTGGGAAGAAGAGAGATTCTGGAGACCTTTGCTGCATGAGGAAATAATAGGAGTTGTAAAGGCACCAAACCAAAGTGTGATTGCCTCATTCTCATCTGTCAGATTTTTAGCATCACTCCATGTCTGAAGCAAACACTGTAATTAGGGACAACATACGGAATGTGTTCAATCTATAAAAACTGATGGCAAAAGCAAAGTGGTAGCAACAATTATTCAAGATCATGCTAACCACTGCATACATGCAACTCATTATCAATGTGCAGTTTAATATTTAGTCCAATTTTTAATCCTAATTTAAGCAATTCCCTATTAATGGACATTTAGGTTATTTCCAAATTGTAACTGCAAATACTGTCATAATGAATGATATCCAACATTTAGCTTCAGATACTTGATAATATAAATCCCCATTTTATATATTGTACCAAACCACCCTCCAAAAATTTTGCTCTGATTTATACTCCTACTAAGAATGTATGAAAATATCTATTTTACTCACACTCTCACCAGCTCTAGATGGGAGCAAACGTTCAACTTATTATCAGACAGTTCAGTAGAAACTTGCATCATGTTTTGATTTTCATTGTTTTAAGTTATCCATAGGTTTGATTAGCATCATGCAATGTTTTTGTGGCCATTTGTGTTTCTTTTTTCTGTAAGTTTACTACTTATATGCTCGGCCCATTTTTCTATTGTCCGTCTATTTGTTATTGACTTAGAAGGGGCTCTGCATATTCAGAAATCAGGCCTTTGTCACGTGTGCTGAAAATTTTGTCTCTAGTCTATCATTTGTATTTCATTTTTCTCCTACTTTAATGATAAATTTTACTGAATTTTTATCTCAAGCAAATATTATCAAGGAAGATAAAAGAGTGTTCTAGAGGTCCACAGACAACATCTAAAATTGATATAGATGAATACTGTGAACTCTAAAAAGGAAAAGTTGTTGATTGATGGTGGTACAAGATCAAGATCAATGAGTGAAGTCTATGGGTGTTAATTAGTCTCTTCCCATAGTGAGCATGAGAGGGTGGGGGAAGATAAAAGAGCAAACTCAAAGAGGCCCTGAGGAAAAGTCATGTCTGTGAAGGGTTGAGTTTAAAGTGCAGCAAAGAAGTGAAGAAATGAAGGATGGAGAGGGTGAAGGCTTTCCTGTCTAGTGGTTCTTCTCAGGTATTGAGAATTCACCATATTAATTCCCATCTATGTGCCTTTGCTTGACCATGCATTTTCCTTCATCTAACATACCCCTTTCACTCCATTCCACCTGTATAATGTATATTATTGTAAAGAAGCTTTACAATAGTACATAAGCAGGGGCTATATTTTAAACTTCACTGTATCTCTTGGCATGTTCAGCACATGTAGGTCCCCTATAAGTAGACAGGCTTCTCCACATAGACAAATGCTATAATTTGATCACACAAATGAGAAACCAGGGGCCCACACCCTTCTTTTCCTTATTCAACCAATCACAAAGTCTCACTGACTGACTTTCCAAAGTCCTTCAAATCTCTCTCTGTCTCTTTATCTTCACTCGTACCATCTTAATTCAGATCTTCATCAGGTCTCACCTGGATTATTGCAACCACCTTTTGACTATTCTGCTTTCTGCTTCTAAAATTAACCTACTCTGATATATCCCTTTTGTATTGACATTGTTTTCCTAAAAATATATATAATTGTAAGCCTTTAACTTCCTAATTAAAGCCCTGTATGGGAAAACTCCTTAGTATGACACACAGGACTTAACAGTCATCTGCTTGCCTTTCCAGCTGTGTGCCCCACCTATCATCTTCCTCCACTGAACTATGTCCCAACTATATATCCAACTATGTCAGTTATATACTTAGAGGTTCCCATATGCTCCACTGCTCCACTAAGGTGCTATTCCTTGGCCTAAGCTATTCCTCTGGCAGAAATTTCCTCCCATCTTTCCTAATCCTAGTCATGTTTCATAATTTGGCTTAAACATCCTATCTTCTAATAAGCCTTCCCTGGCATGTATGTATGTGCACGCACACCCACAGAAAATGCATTACTCCACACTCTGCACTACCGTAGCACCTTGGTCAGGACCTACATACAGCAATCCTTACGTCACATGGAATGTATTCATCTACAGAACATTCCCAACTAAACTCTGACCATCTCAGGCCAGCTCCTGAAACTTTCATTTGTGTATATTTCACTCCTAACACTCTGACTACCTGGTACACACTCAGGTATCAGTAAATCTTTATTGAATAAATGAATGCATGAATATTTGTCAGTTGGTTGATCTGCTCACCTGACCACTATATGGTAGTAGAATTCTGAAGTGAACCCCTCCTCCAGCTATGTGACAGTCCGTTGGTTTCCAGGCCAGTTACAGTGATGACAAAGACAACACAAAGGAGAACAATCCTGTTTGTACCAAAACTCTGTCATATTCTGGTATACGCATTTCCACTCCAGTAAGCACCTCAAACTAGATAATAAAATACTGTATCTGAGTTTGCAAGGGTAATTTAAAGCCCTGCCAGAGATTCAGAAATGTTTGTGGGGAAGTAATCATGGCTGGAAAACATGAACAACAGAAAGATATTTTGAGTATTGTATAGGCGATGTTAAGAGGCATAACATTTTCTAGGCACTCAATACATCTCAGGGTCACAGGCCCCACAGAGTAGAATCAAAGTACTAAACAAGGTAAGGTCACACTACAGCCAAGTGTTTGGATCACAAGTGGTACAACATGACTCCATATATTTTGTAAGCGATACTTATAAAGTACGATTCAAATTTTGGGTTGTAAGACCAGAATGATGGGGTTTCTAGGCCTCTGATAGGTAAAAATTGACGGTAAGCCCCTGAGGGTGGGTACTTGTGCGTCAGATTTTGTTAACAATAGCCGCTCTTCTCGTTGTGTGCACCAAATCATTCCTACAGTCCTTTAACATAGACCCTTTAATGTTCCTGGCCAACATACCTAAAATAAGAAAAGTATTACATGGCACTATTATACATAATGACAGAAATACTATAAACATGGATGAGATTGGAAAACTGCCCTAGAGAATAACTCGTAGCACCTAGCTTGCAAGTGTCTAAGACCCCAAGAGTGACTGCTGAGGTCCAACCCTACATTGTTGTATTCTGACAAATCAGTGAGGCAAATTCTTGGCTGCAAAAGGCCTCAGCTCAACCTGTTCAGTGTCCTTATTTATAGACATAAAACACTGAATCCGAAAGCAAAGGGGCGTGCCCAGGTTCAGAGATAGCCAGTGGCAGACACCACCCCCCTGCTTTCTGTGGCTTCCTGTTGATTTCCAAACTTCTTCAAAACCTTTTATAAAAATCTGTCAAGGTATAAAAAGAGCCATTGAGCTTCATTCTTTGGAATATACTAAAGACAAAGTAGTGTGCTAAGATATTCTTATTAAATATAATGGTTTGTTTACTGGGGTATCACTAACAACTAGAACAGTCCCTGGCACGTAAATATTTATTCAAGGAACTGAATCCAAAACTCAACAATAAGGCAATACCTAAGAAACTATGGCACATGGATATGGAACAATTAACAATGACCAGAAAACCACAATGAGATACCACTATGCATTCATCAAAATGACTAACATTAAAAAGACTGACAATATTCAGTGCTGATGAAGACACAGAATGACTAGAACCCCCATACACCACTGGCAGGAGTATGCATTGGCTCAACCACTTTGGAAAATGCCTTATCGGTATCCACTCAAGTTGGACATATGCCGTATGCCCTAGCAGTTCCACTCTGAAATGTATATATCCAACAGGAGTAAGTAAATATATCCATCAAAAGACACGAGAACAGATATCATTATTCATAATAGTTAAAAAACTAACTGGAAAAAATCCAAATATCTATCAACAGCAGAATGAATGGATAAATTGTGGTATAGTGTAGTACAGTTTATAATGGACGCTACACAAAAATATAAAAGAATAAATTAAGATAATCAACATGGCCCTGGTCAGTTTTGCTCAGCGGTTAGAGCATCGGCCCATGGTTTGGTTCCCACTAAGGGCACGTACCTCGGTTGTAGTTTGTCCCCAGCCCTGGTTGGGGTCACGTGGGTGGCAACCACTCGATGTATCTCTCATACATCGATATTTCTCTCTTTCTCTTCCTCTCTCCCCCCCTCCCATTCTGTCTGAAGATAAATGCAAAAAAAAAAAAAAAAATCCTCAGGTGAGGATTTAAAACAAAGAGATCCTCAACATGAATGAACCTCACTTACATTATGCTGCACAAAAAAAACCACAAAAGTCAGGCATCAGAGAGTATATCCTATATGATTTCATTTATATGAAGCTGAAGAACAGACAAAACTAATCAATGGTGATAAAAGTGAGAATAGTGCTCACCTCAGAGGACTATTAATGAGAAGGTATAAGAAGAAACCCTCCAGGCTGCTGGAAATGTTCTGTATCTCAGTTTAGATGGTGGTAACAGGGTTGAATTATATCTGTAAATTTTCATAAAGCAATATACTTATTTCCAAACTTCTTCAAACCCTTTTATAAAAATCTGTCAATACTTATGATGCGTGCCCTTTACTATATATAGATTATAATCAATTCTTTTAAATTTTTAAAATTGATTTTTAGATAGAGAGGAAAGGAGAGGGAGAGAAAACATCGATCGGCTGCCTCCTGCACACCTCATACCCAGGACTGAGCCTGCAGCCTTTCAGAGCATGGGACAGCACCCAACCAACTTAGCCACACCAGCCAGGGCATGATTATACTCTATTTTAAAGGAGAAAAATAATATAAAACTTAAATAAAAACATAAATTATTTTGATATAAAAATGCATATGGTTTCATAATAAATGAAGACTTCTCCCAAAACATGTATTCCTTCTTTGCAATGATGGAACATCCGTGTTGGGCGTTAAATATTAGATGATAATTTGGCTATTTTGTAAAAAGATTTGTTTATTGACTGTAATTTTTTCTTTTGTGTGGTTGCTACAGCTTCTTTTAAAATCAGACTCCCTGAACTAATCCTAACTCATTCAAGTCATTCACAAATCCCATTGGCCAGAAATGGGGCTTTGCGCTTCAATAAAGACAATAACTGCAAGGGATTGAAACACATCAAATATGTTTAAATAAATGAGTTTATAATGATACAAACAACCTAACTGGTCATCTTCAGAAGATGACAGAAAACTAAATTATTAAAAATTTGTAAATTAAGAGAAAAAATTGAGAGTTTATCTTTCCTTACCACTGGGTAACCAAATAGTGGACACAGGAAGTGTCTCTATGTAGAGTCGAACCAATTATTAAATAACAAATAAATTCTTATACCATTTTGCAAAACCTAATGATTTAGGATCTGATCATTGAGCATCAACAGTTGCTAATATCACAAAGAGAGAAATAATCAGACATATGTGCCTCCTCATGAAAGAACACACTGCCACCTATAATTCTGCCAAAAAATTAGAACCTGACTTTGATAAAGCCTCCAGATCTGTAAGCAATTGGTTAAAGTATACCCTGAAGATGAAATTAGCAAAATCCAGACTGTAGAAACCTCTACAGTCTGAACTAGGTTGGTCAATACATCAAAAGAGAGGAGGGGAAAAGAACAAAAGAAGGGAGAAATTGTAACATAGATTTAAAAGACATAAATTTTTACTAGGACAAAAACAATATTTATTAAGTCATTCATTAAATACTGTTTGTTGAGCTCCTGCCATATGTTAAGTAAGCATTGGGTCAAGTATAGTAAAGGCTTTTTAAAAAGCAAACACAAAAGGTCCCTTTTCTGTGCAGGAGACATACATCTGACTTTTTTTCACAGTTTGGTGATAAAGGCAAACTATGCCTTTGTGCTGATATCTCAACAATGTTGCAGCTTGTGTTACATCAGTGTGTATTTGCTCATATATTGTGATATATATGTTCTCATATTAGCATGTGGTTTACTTCTCTAATTGGATTCTAAGCTTTTCCAGGACATGGACTGAAATTTCTATTTTTTTATTTTTCTAATGAATAGTTCTTGGGCAGGGTTCACAGTGAGCAATTGCCAATAAATAGGATTTACAAACAAAGTGATAGACTCGTGCCCCCTGGAAAAATAATAGATGGCACACAGGCCACCAAGTAAATATTGCATTGCCCTCTGATGGCCACACCCTCCTGCAGAGAAGGCCATCACACCAGACACTGAAAGCCACTCAAACGCAACACAACCAGAATACCTTACTCCACTGACCATGCTGATGCAAAAGAAAGAATCATTCACTTGATATACATAGGTCTTATGGATCAAATGTTTTGCCCAAATTCATGGTTCCAGAACAAAGAAAAACTATTTTGAGAAAGGTTTCGATGCCAATTCTTATAAAGCCACATGTAGACTTCCGGCCATGATGGCAGCGTATATAACCGCGGTATTGCCTCCTCCCACTACCACATCAAAATTACACCTTAACTACAGACATCATTTAGAACCTCCTGAAATTGAGCTGAATGGAAGTCCTACAACTACAAAATTAAAGAAGCAGCCACATTGAGACTGGTAGGAGGGGCAGAGGCGTAGACTGCCTGGTCCCACACCTAAGTGTGGTAGATAAAAATCAGGAGGTACACCTTGGCTATAAAAATCCTCCCTGAGGAGTGAGGGGTCCCCATCCCACACCAGGTGCCCAGTTCAGGGTTCCAGTGCCAGGAAGAGAATCTCCATAACTTCTGGCTGGAAAAACCAGCAGGAACTGAGGCTCAGGGAGACTGAGGCTTCTGGATCCCCAGGCAGTTCCTCTTAAGGGGCCTACACATGGACTTACTTGGACTCGCTCCCTCTAAGCTGGAGGGCACCAGAGACATACAAGGAAGAACTGAGCTGTTTGGCCTTGGAAAGCGGGCTGGAGAGGCGGTTTTCTCCTGGACAGACATACTGGCAGAAACTGATATTCCTTTGGTAAGCCCTTCCCTGGAGCGGCACACAGGTGCCATATCTGGGGCTCCAGCAACCTGGCTCATACTGTTGGCCCTGCCCTGGTGGTGCCCTGAGGTTCCACACCACCCAACTTTTGGGCCCACCCAAGCTGTTTCCAAAGGCTTTAACATAGGATTGGCCTGTCTTGGATCCTGCTTCAGAGTTTCCTAAAATCTCTCAAACAAGCACCATCTGGACTCCGCAAGCTCCATACCTCTCATTAAGTGGCCCCAGGTCTGGCAATAGAAGCAACCAGCCTTGGTTCAAAACTTGGCTTTACCTGGGCACCTCCAAGCCCAGCACAAGAAGCAGCCATCTGCAGATCACTTTGTCACTTATGCCTGGTGACCCCGGATAGAACACAGGCAGTAGCTGACCTTACCCCAGAGCCAGCACCCCCAGTGGACAGCTTCAGACCACATCAAAACACCACAACCCAAACACCTCCACAAGTGACACACTCAATGAGCAGACTCAGCAGGTACCAGAGCCCTGAAAATTGAGTTTTGCTCTGTGTGGTGGGCCCCTACACAGCTGATCCTCCAAGGTAGTCAGAGGCCAGTGGTCAGTGGGCACAGCCAGTCCTTGCTGCTGATCAGCCTGAGTAAATCCCTCTCATTGATGTATCAACAGCAATCAAGACTCAATTACAATAGAAGGGTGCACAATCCACACAAGAGGTGCACCTCGAGGGCCCAGCTGGGGTGATCAAGGAGGCTGTGCCACTGGATCCCACAGGACACCTATAACAATAGGCCACGGTATGAAGCCTAGGAGACATAGCAACTCTACCTAATACATAGAAACAATCACAGGTAAGCAGCCAAAATAAGGAGACAAGGAATATGTCCCAAATGAAAGGAAAGAACAAAACTCAGGAAAAGAATTAAATAAAATGGAGATAAGCAAGCAATCAGATGCAGAGTTCAAAACACAAGGTAATAAGGTTGCTCAAGGAACTTGCCGAGACCTTCAAGGAACTGAAGGAGACCTCCAAGGAACTTAGTGAGAACATCAACAACATCAAAAAGGACCAGTCAGAAATAAAAGATGCCCTAAATGAAATAAAGAATAATTTACAGGGAATCAATAGCAGAGTAGGTAAAGCCAAGAAGCAAACCATCTATTTGGAATATAAGGAAGCAAAAAACACCTAATCAGAACAACAAAAAGAAAAAAGAATCCAAAAACATAAGGAGTTTCTGGGAAAACTTCAAGTGTACCAACATTTGCACCTTGGGAGAAGAGAGAGAACAAGAAATTGAAAAACTATTTGAAACAATAATGGCAGAAAACTTCCCTAACTTGGTGAAGGAAACAGACATACAAGTCCAGTAAGCACAGAAAGTCCCAAACAAGATGAACTCAAAGTGGTCCACACCAAGACACATCATCATTAAAATGCAAAAGGTTAAATATAAAGAATCTTAAAAGCAGCAAGAGAAAAGCATTTTGTTACCTACAAAGGAGCTCCCATAAGACTGTCAGCTGATTTCTCAAAGAAACTTTGCAGGCCAGAAAGGAGTGGCAAGAGATATTCAAGGTGATAAAAAGCAACGACCTACAACCAAGACTACTCTATCCTTCAAAGCTATCATTTAGAATTGATGGCCATATAAAGAATTTCCCAGACAAAAAAAAGCTAAAGGAGTTCATCGGTACCAAACCAGTATTATATGAAATGTTGAAGTGTCTTCTTGAAGGAGAAGAACAAAAATATGAATAATAAAATGTCAATTAATACATATCTATTGACAATGGAATCTACAAACAAAATGAACAAGCAGAACAGAAACAGACTCATAGATACAGAGAACTTTTTGTTGCTTGCCAGATGGGTGGGGGCAGGGGGGGATGGGTGAAAAAGATGAAGAAATTAAGAAGTACGAATTGATTGTTAGACTGATGAACTTCAAAGGAAAGGGGGGGAGGGAGGGTGGAATGAGATAAACCAAAGAACTTCTATGCATATATGCATATCCAATGGACACCTACAATAGTGTGGGGAAGGCAGGAGGGGGGCAGGATAGGTGAGAAGGGGGTCAATGGGGGAAAAAAGAGGGGAACATCTGTAATACATTCAACAATAAAGATGAGTTTAAAAAATAAAAAATAAAGACACATGTAGCAAGTCAATGACTACAGTGAACTGAACTGGACAGTTTAGATTCAGTCCTGCTTAGACCAGTTCTTTTTTTATAATCCTCACCTGAGGATATTTTTCTACTTATCTTTAGACAAAGTGGGAGGGAGGGGGGAGAGAGAGACATTGATGTCAGAGAGACAAATTGATTGGTTGCCTCCCTCATGACCCTGACCAGGGCCAGGGACAAACTGCAACCGAGGTATGTGCCCTTGGCTGGAATCAAACCCTTGACTCTTTGGTCCTTGGGTTCACCACTCTAACGGCTGAGCCAAACCGGCCAAGGTGCAGCCCTTGAATATAACATTAACAGGAAAATCTATACTTCTATCTTTCTCACAATCAATGAAAAGAGTAGGAAAATAAATACTCGGGATCATTACCTCTAGCACCACTGCAGCCTTCAGAAACTAAAGTTCTGTAATATCATCATTGGCAATTTCTTCCAGGATATCACAAGCAGTTGCCTTTGATTTAGTGTTGACAATATTGTTTCTTACTGTGCCACAGAGGTAAATTTGAAATACACTTGTAATCGGTAAGGGGAATCATTCACCTCAAACTTACCCATAATTCCTCTACCAGAATTTCTGATGACATCAACTCAACCGATATGAATTTATTTAAATAACTATTATACAGGGTAATTTTTTTTATTGCTCTATATGCTCATTTTAGATCATTTAGAAAATAAGGAAAAGCATGAAAAAATTTTTAAGTTACCTATCATTCCACAAGTTAAAAAAACACTATTTGTTTTCCTTTACATATAAAAACATGTAAAACTGAGACAATATACTTTATTGTCCTAAAACTTTACTTTTTTTTTTGGTGTGAAGCACTGATTTTATTTGATAAGAATTGAATTCTTTGCTTTGACAAAGCCAAGTTAATTGTGGCAGGGTCAATTCCATATAAATTCTGCCAATGAGTCAGACTACCATTTGCACATATGCCCTCCAACCTAGTATTTATTAAAGAAGCTATTAACTAAACCCAGTGCCTATGAATGGCCATCTATATAATAGGATTTACTGAAAGTCCTAAGGAAACCAACATATTTTGAGAAATAAGTTTTTATTAGGCATGTGTAATCTCTTCAAGCAGAATATTGCAATTATGATTTAAAATATTTTTTTATTTATTAATTTGTTTTTGTTACAGATGTTTCTCATTTTTCCCCTATTAACACCCCCCTCCCCCGCCCCATCCCCAGCTTTGTTGCCCAACTTTGTTGTCTATGTTCATTGGTCATGCATACATGCATGTAAGTTCTGCGGTTTATCTCTTCCCACACAAACACCCCCCTCCTCTGAGGCTTGTCAGTCTATACCCCACCTCTATGTCTTAGGCTTAATTTTGTTCAGCAGTTTGTTTAGTTCATTATATTTCACAAATAAGTGAAATCATGTGATATTTGTCTTTCTCTGCTTGGCTTGTTTCGCTTAGCATCATATTCTCCAGGTCCTTCTATGCCGTCTCAAAGGATAAGAGATCTTTCTTTCTTACAGATGCATTGAAACTTTACTTTTTAATGTCATATTGTGAGCCTTTTCTACATCATTAAAATAGTACTGTAAGCCCTGTTTTAATGACTGTGAAATTCCATCATGCGCATGTACCATAGTTTATTTAATTTTCCCTTTATTGATGGAGTACAGATCTTTGAGTGTCATTTTGCCATTTTTCCTGCACCTGGACCCTTTCAGGAAGTGATGATGCAATGGACAAAGTATAAAGTTTAATACCAGCTCAGAACTTAATCGTTAGGTAACCTTGAATACTTTACTGAACTACTTTGAGTCTATTTCACCATCTTTAACATTGAATAATGCTTAGTTCACTGTTGTTATGAGAACTAATCGATTTGATGCTATGTGTAAGTATTTGAAGTATACAGTTATGAATCTTACAACTGTATTTGTTATCATCACCATCAGGATGAACATATATAAGGCCCTTAAATATTACTGAGAGGCATATGTTACTATTCCTCGCTCGGGGAAGCTACGCAATAATCTACCTCTTCCCTTACAGTTTTAGCTAGTATTTCTTTCACTTACTGATAAGATTATCGCAATGATAGTTCCAGAGTTTTAACAACAACAAAAAAATGTCTAAGGAAACAATTTTAGGAAAGGTGTAATCATAGTATTTGCTTAAAGGCAATTTTTGTCTAGCAAATGTATATTTTACTTTGATATGTTATAGAATGATAATAGCATAAATTCTAAAGATGCTTTTTTTTTTTACACTTTGAATAATATTGAGAAAGTATCAGCAAGTCACATCAAAATGTAACATATTCTTATTTGGGGGATGCATGGAGATAGTGCCCACCACTTGCCAGCCTTGTCACTACTTAAGACTCCTGCCCCTGTTAATGTCATGTTCTTGGCCTCCTCTCTATCCTCCTTCCCATGCTTTTTGGCTTGTTTCTACAGCTATCATTAACCAAGTAGAGCAGCCCTTTCCTACCAATAGTGAATTGATCAATTCTATCACAACAAGGATAATGTTGGTGTCTAGGTCTTCACGACTATTTTTTAATGCTCACACCTTAAAGAACCATTTCTCATTGTCAGACATGTCTTTTAACTTATAGTTCCTGATGTTTGAGGTTGTCCCAAAAGCTGACCTCTGAATACATAAATTGTTGTTCTAAACTTTTTACAAGAGGTGACTGCAAAAATCAAAGCAACTTATTACTGAAAAATAAATCACATTAATTTAATGATGACACATAATGAAAAAGTTCATTGGCTGGTGGTTATTTTGGTTTAGTGAAGACACAAGCACAATAGAATAGCTAAGTTCAAAGAAACTATTTAACTAAAATCTCAACATCCAATTTTAATTATTTCATCCTTCATCAGTGATTCACATTTATTGAGCATCCACTAGAGCAAACTGGGGCTAGACCGTGAAATCTCTCACTCTATGAGATATTATAAAATAGCAGGAAAAGACTCCTTAGTACTAACGATGCCAAATATTCATAAAGCAAGTCACTCTGCAGTACATGCACTCAGAGAAAATGAAAGTTTGTCTCTATAAGAAATTAGACTCTAGCTTTTCTAAGTCTATCAATAATTCACCATTTAAGGAAATTCGGAGAGGATCAACAGAACTTAAGAATCCTGGACAAAAATAATCAGACCAAAAGCTCATGAAATTTTCCACCCAACTTGGAAGAGGACTTTGTCTCTCAGCATGCCTAAAACTTAACAGAAATATAAGGCAGAGCATCGAGACTGTCACATGGCAGATACTAATTGTTCCGATTAAAGTCTAACAAGCTTGCTTCCCTGCTGCTCTGAGAATGTCTCTGACTTTTGATCCTGACATCTGTGTCTTACAAGAATTTCACTCTGCTCTGACATTCCTTCTGATGTTGATCCAGGAATTAATGGATTGTGAAAAAGCTGGCAGGATATCATTTAAAAAATAGAATTCCTAGTGTACAAGTGATGAAAAGGTATCAGACTTCACATACTCTGGTACCAACACAATTATCAGGTTTGGGTGTTTGGGTTTTTTAAATGTTAGTTCAAAACAGAACTGAAAATAAAGTTTAGCTAAAAAGTTCTCATGACAAAACAGTTATTTCACTGTTGTTTCAGTATGTAGGAGGAATACATGTTTTTGCAAATTACAAAAACCGATTCCAAATGAGATCATTTGCTCTGGATGACTGCCTTTAACATGTACAGTTGACCACGTTTGATAAGGAACCTGGTGTCTATACAGTGAAAAATTTTGCTTAGAAAATCTAAGAGCTTTAAAAAAAATGATATGAAATGACACTGTGAATACTTATGCCATCTCTCTAATAATTTATGTTTGCAAACACCAGACCCTAGTAAACTATTGATCAAAAGGAGAACTTTAATTAAGGAAAGTATGTAATTTTTAAGTGTAAAAGAAGTTTAAATTAAAACTGTTTAAAGATGGGTTTTAAATTAAGGAATTCTCTTCAGGGTTGAAATTTTACACATCAGAAGGTCCTGCCTAGCACTTCATGGTTCTGGGTAATTAGTAGATGCCGGTGGATAACTTAAACATAGCTTAGAGTCATTGGCATTAATGTGTGACAAGAATTACAGAACATATTTAGTGATTTTAAATGAAAAAGTAAAAGAAGTTTTGAAAAACCAGGGAAAATTACCATAGTGACAACAATGTCATTTTTCAATAAGAAAAAAATTCTGCTTTATGTTATTAATGATTAGAAATTCAACAAGTTAAAACACACACACAAGTCAATTTACTTGTTAGGGCTACAATTAACATAAAAATTAGTAAGGTTAGATATTTTTTCATCTATTCAAGCAAAGATCTAATTTTCATATTAAAAAGAGCATCATTGTTTTAAATTCAGTGGCTTAGAGAATTTCTTAGTATCTGCAAAGGAAGCCTCCTCCACCTTCATTATTTTTTTTTTTTTTAAGATATTATTGGCTATTCTCAGGTATTTATTCTTCTATACAAAATGTAAGATAATTTTACCCGATTAAAAAACAAAACAAAATATATAAATAATAAATAAAGCATCATTGTTCTTAAAAAGCCATGAATTTCTGATGATTTTGTTTAGATTGCTTTATAACTTTTTATGCCTTATCTGTTATTTGAAGAAATAAGGTGGCGCCCTGGCCGGTTTGGCTCAGCGGTTAGGGCATCGGCCTGCAGTCCAGAGAGACCCCGGTTCAGTTCCCACTACGGAAACGTACTTCGGTTGCAGTTTGTCCCCGGCCATGGTTGGGTCATGCGAGTGGCAACCACTCGATGTGTCCCTTTCACGTCGATGTTTCTCTCTCTGTCTCTCCCTCCCACTCTATATGAACAAAAAATGGAAAGGTGTCCTGGGGTGAGGATAAAAGAAAAAGAAAGAGGTGGCAAATTCATTAAAAGAGTAAAAATGATTGACAGCTACTATCATTGGCTACTAATAACCAGCTTAAATTGGTTGGTTTCTGTTATCATCTTGTAACAACATTTAATGAGTTAAAACTTTACATATTAGTTTTCATGACATGTCAAGATGTCAAGTCCCCAAGACTCTAGAAATTATATGACAATTACCAAACTGAGCATTACTTGCTTTTAACAGAAAGACTTTCTGGCCCCCAAAGCTACTCCGATCAGGCTCCCCTCACACATCCCCTATTAGAGCACATGCCACCCTTCACAGACCAGATGGTTGTCAGCTAGCTTCGTCATATTATCAACTTAGGCCTACCAACTTTACTCCACATTCCTGAACTTAGAGGGTCCTTGGTGCGTGCCCAATGAATAAGTGAATAATGTGACTCCTACTAGTTTATTTCTTATTTTAATGGTTTCTTTGTATCTTATTGTACGCTGACTCAAATGCTTTTTGACGAAGTATGCAAAATATATCATATATTGAATATTGTTAGGTTAAAATTAATGTGTTCTTAAAATTAAATAATATATTAATATAATTAATAAATATGTGTCAGCTATATACTTTTCCTATATGGTCATTTTATAAAAGTTGAACCTCTGTCATATTAATTACCCACTGGTAATTTTTTAATCATATTACTTTTATGATCTTTTAAGAACACTCTGATTACCCGCCAATCACTTGATTATTTTAAGAAAATATTTGAAGGGATTACGCAAATACAGAGATATATTTGGACAGTGGGCACACGATGCAGTGTGCAGCTGATGTTCTGCTGAGTTGTACACTTGAAATTTGTATGGTTTTGTTAACCACTGTCACCCCAATAAATTCAGTAAGTAAATAGATAAATACGTAAATAAATAGAAAGTATTGTCTGTATTTCAAGAGATATCAAGCCTAGAAAATGTGATACTCAGATTGGAAGCATCACAATATCCACAATCACCACAGGCACCCAGAATAGTCTCCTAAAGTCTAGTGACATGTGTGATTTTCACCCAGTACCCTTTACCCACCTATCTTCCCTAAAATAATTCTTAAATAAAAATATATTAAGAAGCAGCATCCAACCTAAAAAGCAAGAAGAGGAGAAGGAAAAAAAGACAATAAAATGCAAGATGAAGTATTAAATCAGAAAGGGTTTGGCCAAATTAAGAAAAACAAGACTGAAATTTGCAAAAGTAAAGCAGGGGTGTAAAAGTATGATACCTATACCCAACGGGTGAGGTAAAAATTAGACAGTTGAGAGGAAAGAAATGAAAACAAAGAGAACAAATTAAACAAGCCATTCATTTTGAACTCTTAGAAGACTGTAGCTCCCTACCACGAGACCAGATATGTCAGAGCTGAAACACCTTCCCTATGCTTCTTGGGGCTTTTTTGTTTGTTTTTGTGCATCTCAGAATTACAAAATGGTATATGGTTTTAAATTTCCAGTTTGCTTCACAATATTCTTAATTTTAAAGTGTTGATTCTGAACTCGAGAGAAGATTTATGAATACATTCTTGGTATTGCCCAAAGGTGACAGCCCCAAAGTAGTCCCTGACCAGAGTGAGCTAAGTAAAGGATGAGGACAGAGCTGAAGAGTCACCCCAGGTAACCCCAGATCCATATCCAAGAGACAGCTCCACAGGAGTGCAAGAATGTACAGTTACTAAAGGCCTGAAGGTCCTCCTCCTTTTTTCAAGATAATAATGAAGTGTCCATTTCTCTGTACTATAATTCTTAGCCTTAAGAATCTCATAATAACATACATAAGCACTACATAAATAGAAAATATAATAATGTATACCAAAATGTATCCTAAATAAACATGTCAGTGTCAAAAGGAACAATACAGAAAGGATCAATATAGAACCCTATAGAATTCGTATGATAAATGTAAAAAGGAAAATAAAATGTGCGCACACACACACACACACACACACACAAGCCCAAGCAGTGGTTACTCTGTTTCTGATGTTACAGGGATAGTTTGCAGCCACTGGTTGCAGATTAAGGTACCTACATAACTGCTAGTCCATCCAGGTTTCCCAGGCCATTGCTATGACCTGAAAGGACCTTGTCTCAGGTCATAGCATAGATGTCTCACTCCTACCCAGTGGCTACTCTGTTGATGCTGAGGCACAGGGTGCCCAGGGATCTGTCAGCTGCTCTCATATGTATAACCCATACATATGAGGAAGTTGATGTTCCACAGTGCTAACCTTTGACCAGTGGGAAAAGGAAGCCATTGGATAAATGCTCCCCTTTGTCTCCTACAGAACGGACAGTACGGAGATGTAGCTCGTGTGGCTGTTCTGGGAGTAGCTCGACACCTTGAGCACTGAGTCATGCTACGTGTTTGTCAGCTCAATAACAATGTTTGCACGAGCTCTTCCTTCTTCTCTGTTTCCTCATATCCATTGTTTCTGCTCCTAGCATTATCCTCACTAATAAAAGAACAATACAGAAGTCCTCTCCCTCATGCTGTATTTCCAGGGAAATCTAAGCTAAGACACAGACCATGGTGTCTGACAAAAAAAAAAAAAAGGCAATTGGGTTAAAAATCTGCAATTGAAAGATAATTTAAGGAGGGAGGAAAAGACATATGTTTGAAAACTTTAAAATGCATTCTTTTTATTTTTATCCTCACCCAAGGACATCCTTCCATTTTTTGTTCAGGTAGAGTGGGAGGGAGAGAGAGGAACAGAGAGAGAGAGAGAAACATCGATGCGAAAGGACACATCGAGTGGCTGCCACCCACACGACCAACCAGGGCCGGGGACAAACTGCAACCGAGGTCCGCGCCCTTAGCGGGAACCGAACTCGGATCTCTCGGGACCGCAGGCCGACGCTCTAACCGCTGAGCCAAACCGGCCAGGGCTAAAAATGCATTCTGAAATAAAGTGTGGGATAACAGGGATGTCACAATTGCCACTATAGAAATTTAGAACTAAACAATGATAAAAATACTACGCAATGCATAATGGAAATTGTACTACTAATTTTTAATCCCATTCACAGTAACCTCAAAAATATAAGGCACTAAGGATAAAAATAACATAAGGCATTCAAAAAATAAATAAAATCTGTTCATTGCCTATTGCTGGTTATACCTGTGTATTTCTCTTCCACCATTCACTTTACCCCTCTTAGCCTTAATCTAGAATGCCCAGATTTCCGAATAAAAATGTAAGATGCTTGTTAAATTTCAATTTCAGATAAATACTGAATAATTTTAATGTAGGTATGTCCCATGGCTGAACTACTGCTGTTCCCAGTGGCCATGAATGCTCCTGAGACAGATGAACTTTAGATTAGTTTAACCAAACTTTTAAAATATACACTCACCTATACTTTCAAAACAAATGAATAAAGAATCATAAATAAAGATTAGCTAAAAAATTTATAAGAAACTTGGTAGCTGCATGGTGCTCAAGTATCAAGCCATAGGTTCCTTGCTGGTCACAGGAAAAAAATAGAACTTGACCACCTTTCCTCACCGTCCATCACCGAGAATGGGACGAGCAGACATTAAGTGCCTCACGATGTGAGACAGAGTGAAATATGAAGCATCAGCTGGGAGTTCTTCTTGCCAAAAATGCTTGACCTGAATTTTTACAAGCTCTAAGATAAGGGAATATGAATCTAGAGTTCATGAATTTCTAGGGGGTCTGTGGATAGAATTTAGGGTTCATGACCTTGGATGGGGAAAAGGTGAAGTTTTTATTTATTCTAACTTCTAATTAAAATTTAACATTTCCCTTCATTATAAATGAAGACAACAAATTAAAGTTGGTTTAGCAGTAACTGGGACTTCTTTACTTAAGAGAAATTGCAGATATTTACATTTGTATATATATTTACAGTTGTATATATATCTAGATATTATTTACACTCAACTTTGAAAGAGAATCAAGGATGGTAGGCAGAGTTTTGTCTAGTTACTAAAAATGTCACAAATAACAAAATCCTATATTACAAAAGACTTAGTAATGTATGTTTTTATACCTACTGCAATGAAAAGCAGTATAGGACGGCATACCTTGGGAAATTACTTAACTCTGTGCCTCTTTCCTCATTTGCACAATGGGATAATAATAGAACCTTTTAATTATAATAGAACCTATTACAATAGAGTTACAAAAGATTAAGTGAGATAACATATAAAAGCTTTTGGATCTGTGACTAGCAATTAATAAGCAGAATAAAGTATATATTATTTCTAACACTAAATATTATAAAGGTGTTGATTCTGATTATAAGCTGTAAAAGGTATAAAACCAACCTAAACAGAAGTTCACCCATGCATCACTTCTTTGTTAAATTCTTTCTTCCCAACTGAAAATTGTACCACAAGTTATTGCTTCTGCTATACATTGCTAGCTAACCAGCCCACCTGCATCTGTGCTCACAAACTCTCCCTGTATTTCTATTATATTAGATGAGTCTTTTATTCTCCTGAAAGTATACAACTGGTCTTCTGCATGATCAGTTTCTCTACTTTTACCTGATTATTTCCATTAGCATGCAAACATATCTTAATATAATTCGCTTGGAGAATACACACACACAGCATCCCCACAACCATTCAGCCCCTTCCATTTTTCTGTTCTAAACAAGTTGTCTTATACTTCCTGTCTCCTCTTTCTGACCTCCCTCAACTCACCAAAATCGAGTTTTCATCTCTACCACACCATCCAAAAGTTCCTTATCAGGGTCACCAATAACTGACATCTTGTCAAGGCCAAGGTTAATCCTCCATTGTCTTCCCATTTAAATTCTCAGCAGCATTGGACATGTTCATCATTTCCTCTTCCTTAAATATTTTCTTTCTGAGCTGTGCCTTAATAATCACCCATTCCTTTCCAGCTGCCTTAGTTGATCTTTCCTTTATTGGGCCTCTGGAAGAATCTCAAATTCTGTGTATTTTCTCTATCTACCCTCTCATCCTCGGTGATCTCAACCATTACCATAGTTTCAAATACTATCTACATACTAAGAGTTATCAAAATTGTATCTCTCACTCAAACCTCTCCTCCTGTATATCCAATCGCCTATTCAGCATCTCCACTTATGACCTAATGGCCCGTACCCCTTCCCTCACCCCAGTACTCCCCATTTTAGTAAATGGGACTAAAAATTTGGACTCAGGCCACATCTAATCTTCCATTTGTGTTTTTCACTCACACCTAAAGACCAATCCAACAGTATATTTTTGCAGACCCGTTTCCAAAATATACCCTGAATCTTACCATTTCTCATCATTTCCACTGTTCCAATTCCACAGCCATAGTCCAAGCAAATCGATTTTTGCCTGGATACTTCGGCAGCTTCGTAAGCAGTCTCTTTGCCTCCACTCCTGCTCCCCTGCAGTGCCTCCTCCCCAGGAGTTAGTATCGTCTTTCAGCTCCAGGTTTACAATGCCCCGATGTCTTCCTCAGGTCACATGCAAACGCCTCACCATGGTGCACGACACCATTCCTGATCACCATGGTGCACGACACCATTCCTGATCTCCCACTCGGTATTTCCCTCCAGCCATGAGGCCTATTTCTTCCATCTCCCAAACGTACCACACTTTCTTACCTCAAGACCTTTGCAGCTGTTTTCACTTCGTTTTAGAAAGCTCTTTCCCCACATGTCCACAAACTGGATCTTTCTCATCATTTGGGGCACTACCCAAATATCGCTTCTTTGAGGGTTGCTTTATTAAGAAAAATCGACCTCCTTGCCATACTCTGAAACAATATCTTACTTCATGTCCTTGATATCATTCAGCAGTACCTGGAATTATCTTGTTTATTCATTTACTTATGTATTTTCTACCTTCTTCTTCCTCTTTAAGCTCTTTAACGCAATAACTCAGTCTTGTATACCTCTAAATCCCACAATTCCTAGAGTGCTTGGCACGCAAATAAATATGTGCCCGAACGTGAAATTTAAAGTGTTAGGGGAACATCAGTTTTGGTGGATACTTGAAAATCCAGAGCTTAAATCTAAGCAAATAGTGTCTGTAGCAATAAGGAACTTGCAGTCCTCAGTGTAAAGGTAGGTGCAGAGAAGATAGTTCTTTCTAAGGAAATATACTTGGTGGGGAGAAAGGAAGGGCAGGATTCTTTTTAAAGCAGGACACAAAAGAATGGTCTGTGAGAAAAAGTAAAACAAGAAGAGTTCACAGACGCCAGGGAGCAGATGGCTTTCCAGAGTCATTAAAGAGTAGCAATATCACAGAGAGGTTAGGGAGGGTAAAAAGGGGGCCGGTGATTGAAAGACTTAGGGGCATTAGTACCCTTTCAATATTTAGTAAATTCATTGTATTTAAAAGATTACAGAATGAACTGAAATGAAATCTGAAGTCCTAGAACATCTGTACTGTGTGGCTGTTACATCTCGGAGGGGCAGCTGTTGCACAGCGGGTTTCAGCCAGGGCGAAGTGAGGTGAGGGTCCCCAGAGTCTGCCTGCGGGGAAAGCCAGGTACAGGGGGGAGCCATGAGCAAATGGGCAGAGAATGGAAACCCTATTCCGAGTGCCTCGGCTCTAGAGGAGAACACTGGGAAGATGCGGCAAGGGAAGAGAGGAATCGTAGGAGGGTTTCTGCTAGGATTGAGGAAGAAGCAGGAAAGCAATGGAAGCCACTGTACACAGAGCGAGCCAGGAGAGTGGGAAAGCCCACCAGAGGTGATGGGATGGGAGAGGACCAGAGGAAACAAATGAAGGGGTTAGTGTCTGCCACTCGGGAGGTGCTCAATAAATCTGAGCCCCTCTCCACACCCATGCCCATATTCTTCTCACCACAAATCAGTTATCCTTAGAGTATATGCAAGTATGTGGGACATTAGCTCCTCCGGCTGCCAGAACTCCTTCCTCTCTTAGTTTTTCATGAATAGATCCAACCCAGTGCCCTCCCAAGAGAGAGGGGGAAAAAGGTGGTTATTCAATAGCAGATCCTTTTATATGGCTGAAGACTACAGCATTCAGGACCAATTGTTCCTATTCCTAAGTGGTACTACTTTCCTGTATGAAACTCAAATAGGTACTAAAGAAGTGTTTACTGAATAAATGAGTAATGGCTAGCATTTACGGGTTCCTACTGTGGAGCACAAAATGGGCCAAGTACTGTTCCAGCTCTTTTCATATATTATTTCATAAATACTCGCAGAACCCTATAGATATTCTCATTCAATAAATAAGAACTCCCAGGTACTCAGAAGCTATTTTATTCCCAGTTACACAGTAAGAGGCAGAGCAGGAATTTGGACCACAGAAGTCTGGCTCTTAACCTCTGATTCTACTGCCTCTTTGATCCATAAAAGGATACATATCTCTATTCTCTGAAATCTGTTCCTTTGACTTATGCAGGCAGGTTAAATAAATTCTTAGGAAGTCTATTTTTCAAGAGGCTTAGTTTGCTTGATTGATCCATGAGCTACTTTGAAAAACATTTATGACTTTTAAACTCTAAACAAACTAATTGCTCTCATCTATACATGATCATCTCTATGATTCAATGTGCGCAGTCAAGACTCCATCTCTAGGCCCTGGCCAGTTGGTTAGAGTGTCATCCTGACATGACAAGGTTGCAGGTTTGATCCCTGGTCAGGGTACATACAACAATCAACCAATGAATGCATAAATAAAGTCCATTTTTACCAATCTGACTGAGCTTGGGGTTCAGAGCTAGATTACCCTTACATACTCAAGTTTCCATATTGTTCACATTATTCAAACTGTCATAACAATAAAAATCTACCATAGTGTAATGGTAATTTTTATTATGAAGAATATATAATGTCTCAATTGGCTAGACTGGAATTTATTCATTCTTCTATTTATTTAAGATCATCTACATTGATCAGAAACAAATATTTATATACACACAATTGGGTCCACCAAATCAGTTGCTATGCACATTGGCTATTACCTAAATTGATTTTTAATTACTTGCCCTATTTTCCCATCCTACCTCCACTATTTTAAGTTGTGGGGCCTTGGGATTTGAAAGTAAATTCCAATATCAGATGAATCAAACATGCTTCTTGGATCAACATGGGATGAGTTAATTACTTATGAACATGCACAGGTACTTTGTTCTTTAATCAGAAAAAAAATCCAAATGGAGTAATTGCTTTCACTATTTTGAAGTCCCCCTACATACAACCTATTAGTGATTTTCCTTTTTGTATTTTCTGCTACAGAAATTCTTAATGAAGAATCTACATGCAGTCACAGTTAAAATTCAATATAAGATGGGATACCTAAACTTTCAGAGTAATTCATTTATAAACTTCTCTGTTAATATTTTTAAAAGTTCTACATCACAAATAAATTAAAATAAAAAGCTAAGCACAGTTAATTAATACTTTTAAAATTCTACAGCACAAATAAAGTAATTTTATAAGAGGAAAGTATGGGCTTTTATGCTGCTAGCATGACTAAAAAAATTAGTTCCAAATAAAGATTTAAAGTTAAAAAATAAAAATACAAGGAGGAAATATTCTTATACTCTTAGAAAGTGAAAATGTTGCCCTGGCCGGTTTGGCTCAGCAGTTAGAGTGTTGGCTTGCGGTCCAGAGAGACCCGGGTTCAGTTCCCGCTAAGGGCACGTACCTCGGTTGCAGTTTGTCCCAGGCCCTGGTTGGGTCGTGCGGGTGGCAACCACTCGATGTGTCCCTTTCACATCAATGTTTCTCTTTCTTTCTCTACCTCCTACTCTATCTGAACAAAATATGGAAAGATGTCCTCAAGTGAGGATAAAAAAAAAAGAAAGTAAAAATGTTGCCTAGCATGATACGAAACCAAGAAATAATTTTTCAAAAAGTGACAGAGTTAATTAAATAGAAATTTAATTACTGTATGTCAAAGACACTAGAAAATTTCAATGACAAATTTAGAGAGAAATGTATTACATTTTTGTATGACAGATAATTTTAAAACACTTAACCTATAAAGAATGTTCACAACTAAGAGAAGATGAACATAGTTAATGGGTAAGATGATGAATGGATGAATTATAAAAGAAATATAAGTGACCAATAAACATACAGAAATATATTTAATTTCACAAATAATATATAGATTTTTTTAAGTGAGATTACTTTTTAGTCTATGAGCCTGGCACAGGTGAATAAAAGTAAAGATGCAGGGGAACAGAGCATTAACTCATCTTTGGATACAATGTAAACAGGCTCAAACTTCTTGTTGAGATATTAGGCAATATCTGCAACAAACTAAATGTGGATATTATTTCCTCCATTAATTCTAATTCTATTTATCAAGGTATTTATTCATCAACATCAAAAGAGTTATTATATCCCCAAAACCTAATACAGTGAAATATATACAGCCATGAAAAGTGGTCTCGCACTCTGTAGTGAGGTGGAAAGAGGCCCATGGTATAGTGAACACTAAAACAAATTACAGAATAGTATTTGTAAAAAAAGTATATAATATTTCTATTTTTTGTATATGTAAATGTATGTATCTATATGACTATGCTGAGAAAATGTTATTAATAACAGTTATCTCTGGGGGATAGTTTTGGTTGGGAGATTTTCATTTTATGCTTTGTAAATTTCTGTAATTTTATAGAAGATTATTTATTCACTTATGGGATGACTCCTACATTTAAAAAATAGTAATTCACTGTGAAAAAGAAGAGTTGTTTACATAAAAACAGTGAACAGGTTACCACATGGGCCTTGATTCTGTTTTACAGTTACCAACAATATGTCTCCATAATTAGAAATGTGCGCATTTATAATCCCCAAACTATTACAAAATAAGGTCATTTGCCCATGGATTTTCCAAGGTGAAAACCCTGGAATAATGGTTAATATTTTAACTATAAGAAACTTTGGTGATGAGACATAAAGTAGTGAACAACAAAACTTCAACATGTTTAATGTAAAAGTAGATTTAAACATTTAAAATAGTCGAGTTTATTTTTAAGTTATTATTTGAGTCTCATTCATTATGCTTCACAGGACCAGAACCAATGGGATTAACAGTGAACAGGAGAATGTCAGTCTGCGGGGAGGGGAGGGGAGGAAGGCGGCTGCTGACCACGCCCTCACTGAGCATTATGCAAATCAGAGAGCCACAGAGGCTCTGATTTCCCCCAAGGATTGAGGAACAAGTACAAAATAATAAGAAGTGACAGGAAACAGACGACTGAGGTCTAATTTAATGTCATTTAAAGAGACAATATACCTTAAATTGGTCTTCAGAAATTACAGGTTACAAATAAGATAGAAATGTGTTTTTATCATTTTAGTTCACTAATATAAATTTCCTTATGAAGGAATAGTATATTATTTGCTATATAATGCAGCTAAATTTAAGAGATATGGTAATTTAGGGTAATTTGTTTCCTATCTTTAGTAATATAAGAAATAAATTGCGGTAAACACAAGCAATTAAATAAAAGATGCAAATTAATATATATTTAATATCTTAAAATATTTATAATATAAATAAAACTTAAGCAATATATTTCAAAAGTTATATATTTAACTGATGGATATGCACAAATATGGGTGCATATTCTTTCATCAAATCCACATCCAAATAGGGTTAAAAGTTTCACATTTAAAAAATTAAATTTGGCCCTGGCCGGTTTGGCTCAGCGGTTGGAGCGTTGACCTGCGGTCCAGAGAGACCTAGGTTCATCCTGCTAAGGGCACGTACCTTGGTTGCAGTTTGTCCCCAGCCCTGGTTGGGTTGTGCGGGTGGCAGCCACTCCATGTGTCCCTTTTATGTCAATGTTTCTCTCTCTCTCTCCCCCTCCCACTCTACCTGAACAAAAAAATGGAAAAATGTCCTCCAGTGAGGATTAAAAAAAAAAATTAAATTTGGTCTGGCTGGTGTGGCTCAGTGGTTGAGTGTCAACCCATGAACCAAGAAGTCACTGGTTCGATTCCTGGTCAGGTCACATGCCCACAACCTGGGCCTGATCCCCAGTGGGGGGCATGCAGGAGGCGGCCAGTTGATGTTCTCTCTCATTGATGTTTCTATCTCTCTCTCCCTCTCACTTCCTCTCTCTGTAAAATCAATAAAGGAAATAAAATTTTTTAAAAATTAAATTTGTCTAAAGCAAATTCAAGCATGTCCAAATAACTAAAATGTAAGTTTTTGTTCAATACTAGTAATATAGAGACCATGATATATGTTTCTGTCTGTATATATAGTCATAACATACATACGTGTGCTGTGTCTGTGTACTCACAAAATCCCTTTAGCCAAAATGTTTTCTATCTTTTTTTAGCTTCCATTTTAAGCTTGTCAGCCATTTCTCTGTCTAAAAATTAAGGCAGTAAATCTCCTTAGAGCAGGTCTTTTTCTTTCTGGAAAAGAAGCTCTGGAGTGGTCCTTGTTAGTTTTATAAACCTAATGCAACAGGCAGTAACTGTTGTGGGAGGAGGGTGTCACACAATCTTATCTGTGGCTTGACAAAGCTACCCATCTCATACTTCTCCGCAGAGTCAAGGAGCATCTAGGGCAGCACACAAGGGAGCTCCTGACTCCTTCCGTGTTATTAAAGCAGTTGTACAGCCTCACTAATGCAATGAGATGGTCCCCACTGAGCCGTGTTACAATAGGCAAGAACATCAAGACACTTCAAAAGGGGGGAATTCCAGAGGAAACCCTGGAATTCCTACTAATCTGGGCAGAAAGAAACTGTAGCTATTAATATGAATATTATTTTCCCCTTATGGTAGGGGAACATAGAAGACAGAAATGGATAGATAGATGATTGGTAGAGGATTAAACCCACAGATAAATTTCCAGATGCTTATGAATGCTTATAAAAGCTTAAAATCGATTATTAATTTATAAAGCATACATAAGAAAGACTTGAAGTCAATTTAAGCTGTAAAAGTCCAGCCCTGGCCGGTTTGGCTCAGCGGTTAGAGTGTCGGCCTGCGGTCCAGAGAGACCCGGGTTTGGTTCCCACTAAGGGCACGTACCTCGGTTGCAGTTTGTCCCCGGTCCTGGTTGGGTCATGAGGGTGGCAACCACTCGATGTGTCCCTTTCACATCCATGTTTCTCTCTCTCTCTCTCTCTCTCTCTCTCTCTCTCTCTCTCTGTCCCATTCTATCTGAACAAAATATCAAAAAACAAACAAAAAAATTCTATGACACTTGAATTCCGATTTCACAACCCGTGGATGAGTTGTGATCCTACTCTGTACCCTTGAGAAGAACTCTGACTTTGCTGCAGTTGTGGATTGTGGACAGGATCTGTTTGCAGAAGGGGCAGATTTATACCTCAGAGTCCAAACTGCTAAAGTACCCCAACCTGGCCACCTAGCCCCCTGCAGACCACACATCTGCTGAAATGTCATAAATCTCTGTCATAAAATCAAAGTGTCCCCGCCCAATCAGCTGAGGCACATGCCCCAGGAACCACCTCCAGCCATCCAGCACTTATCTCATAATCAAGCCCAGAGAGTCCTAGCCACTCAAGACTTCGCATCCCAAGTGGACAAAGGTGGTGTGTGGCCTTTGCTTTTAAAAGACCTGTCCTGAAGGGAGTGGCAAGAAATATTCAGAGTGATGAAAGGCAAGAACCTACAACCAAGATTACTCTATCCTGCAAAGCTGTCATTTAGAATCGATGGCCATATAAAGACTTTCCCAGACAAGAAAAAGTTAAAGGAGTTCATCACCACCAAACCGTTATTATATGAAATGATGAAGGATCTTTTTGAAGAAAAAGATAAAATATATGAACAAACAAAATGGCAATGAATACATATCTATCAACAATGGATCTACAAACAAAATGAACAGGTAGAACAGAAACATTCTCATAGATACAGAGAACATTTTGTTGGTTGCCAGTTGGGAAGGGGGTTGGGGGAATGGGTGAAAAAGGTGAAGGGATTAAGAAGCACAAATTCATTGCTATACTGACAAACCTCAAAGGGAAAGGGGTTGGGGGGGTGGGAAGAAATAAACCAAAGAACTTATATGCATAACCAATGGACACAGACAATAGTGTGGGAAAAGGCGGGAGTGGGGAGGAGGGGGTCAAGGGTGGAAAAATGAGGAACATCTGTAATACATTTTACATCCAACAATAAAGATTTAAAAAATAAATAAATAAATAATAAATAAATAAATAAATAAATAAATAAATAAATAAATAAATAAAAGACCTGTCCTGTTTTCCCTCCCCGAACCTCATGCCCAAGCCAGTACCGACGGGGTTTCCTGCTTCCACTCAGAGCAATCACAGTAGGCCTTCTAAAGCATCAATCAGGTTGTGTCGTGCGCAGCAGTAAAACAACTGCACTCATCTCTCAGTCTTTGGATCTAAATATTTTTTAAAAAATTTAACACAAGTATATTTTGTTTCAATTAATTTGTTTATTAGTTAGCATAAGATTCAAAATGCATTTCCTACAGAAACAACATTATAAATGGGGTGAGAAGGGCAATGGGTCCCCGCTGGGACCACCCACTCCCCCTCCACCACACTGCCGTGCAACAGGGAAGAGAGAGGATGGCAAAGGGAGGGGGGCGGCACATTCCAGGGCTAGCAGTTCAGGAAGGTCCCAAGCACGCAGCTCTCATGCCCACAAACATCAAGAAAGTATGGCAAGAAGCGGGTGAGATGTCTTTACTTTTGATCTGGGCTGATTTGTACATTTGAAAATGGGTAGGTCTAGATGTAAAGGCAAGCTGAAACACCTGAGCCTCAAAATGATTTTAAGTCAAACTGAAAAAAAACTACATTTTCAGATTTTCTGATCTGGAGGGCTGTAAACAATTCAAGTAATTCTGAAAACTTGTCTTAGTGAATGAAATCACAATGGGCAAAGCATATATGTATACAAAAGAAGAGCACAAAGTATTCCATATGATCCATCTGCTACCTGGAGATATGACAGAAAACCAGAAGTAACTCTGGAAGGTCCACCTGCTGTCACCAGAAACCATGTCCTACATAGAAAAATAATGCCCTTCTACATGTGTCGTTCCAATGAGTGTGCACTAAAACTACTTTGTTTAAGGCAAGTGCACACTCGATTGAAAGGGAAATTAATTACTATGAGACTGGGTACTTCGAAATTAAGAAGTCAAAAAACACATACTATTCTAAATGATCCAACATATGTATGATATACAGATTTCTTTCTACCTTTAAAATATAAAAGCCACTAAAGTAATGGCATTTCATTTTTGTAGAAAACGATTAGTAGAGAAATACTGTGAAAGTAGAATTCAACTAATAGTTATTTTCATAATGCATATTCTATATCTCTATTTAGATCTTCTAACAAAGATTGTGTGTGTTCAACCTGTATATATCAATTGGCCATTATTTGAAAAATCTGTTAAATATTTTGAAAAAATATAAGCATTACAAGATGCAGAAATAACTGCTCTCTAAAATATGTTCCCACTAAACAGAGAAAGTTTTCTACTGTATTTTTGGCTCTTAGTATTTTACTTAGAAAAAAATCAGTCATGATATAAATATTGCCAAAGCAGAAAATGTACCAGTATGATTATAAAAAGATAGTTTTTTAATTAATGAGGATGTAGGAAGAGAAATAAGAGAAAGCAGTTCTATTGGGCAGTGAAGTCCTCACAAAAGCCAAAACACCTAGGAGATTAATGCAACTGATATACACATTGGTACCAAAATACAAGATAACAAAATTATCATTACCATTGTTATTCTTCTCCCCAAAGTTTCTTTCTAATACGCTTAAGAATAAATTTTTAAAGGAAAAAGCTTAAAGCAGTGACTTCCTTTTCAATTCCTATTTTCTATGTTTCTAATTTCCAGTCACTACCTAAATGTAACAAAACACTGTTTTCCTTAAACAGACTTCACTTTTTAAAAGCTACTGTCATTTGAATGCTGCCTTGATTTTTATATTTTCTGACATCAAGTTATTTGGGCTACATTTACTGTCTGGTGTCCATTGACACTTAAGAGGGCTTCAAGAACTAAATTCTATCTTTTCTGATATCAGTATAAATATACTTTTATAAAAAGGAATAAGGGTCATGATAAGATATAACAGATGATAGGTTGGAAAGGATTAAAAAATCAGACTATAACTCTGAACAACATTTTTAGAAGTACTTCAAACCTACAACCTGACTTTTAAAGTGTTTCCCTTCAGCCCCCTGTCCCTACTCCCATCATTTCGTGTAGGGACTGTGTGTCAAACCTGGACAAATCCCAATTCTATGGCAGGGTCCTGATTTTCAGTAGAATGTGTAGGTAGATAGATAATTTTTCTGGAATTAGATAGAAGAGTTTCCTGAACATGTGAGTTGCCACTTTAAAGTGACAAGGCTGATTCTCATGCATGGCTTGAAGAAGCAGGGAAGGAGTGACCATAAGGACAAGTCTAAACAAGTCCTTAACCCAGAGCCACACTGCTCCAAAGGCTGGCCGGCCAGGAGCCATGCCTGAGATGACGCTAAAGAAACACACACACACACACACACACACACACACACACACACACACCATATTAGAAACAAATGCTTTAGAGTGAAAAAGAAATACAGAAAAAAAAATTTAGAGTTAATTTAGAATAAAAAATCATTTGTATGTGAAATTCAATCTGCAAAAGAATACACAACCTGTTAAAAGATTCTAGAGGGGATCAAGTTGTGTTTAAAGGATTTTTAAAAACTAACCTCAAAAAGGTTTCAAGAAAATAGAGAACACTCTCATGATACTTTAAACTAGCTGAGTATCAGAATAATCTCTAAAGCATTTTTTTTTTATCCTCACCCGAGGATATTTTTCCATTTTTTTGTACAGGTAGAGTGGGAGGGAGAGAGAGGAAGGGAGAGAGAGAGAGAAACATCGACGTGAAGGGACACATCGAGTGGCTGCCACCCGCACGACCAACCAGGGCCGGGGACAAACTGCAACCGAAGTACGTGCCCTTAGCGGGAACTGAACTCGGGTCTCTCCGGACCGCAGGCCGACGCTCTAACCGCTGAGCCAAACGGGCCAGGGCTAAAGCATTTTTAATAAACTAGACTCCTAATCCTGCCTGAGACCAGATTCATATGACCGAGCAGAGGTGACACCTAGTGACTCTGATGCTGCCAAGCTTGGAAACCACTGAAGAGTGTTGAAGGTATATTGAGAGCATCCAAATAGATCACTGAAAGAAAGGTGACTAAAGAGTTAAATTTAGTTACAGATTCAGACTTATTCTAAAAGAAACTTTGAACAAAAGTGCTCACTTTTTCACTGGTTTGTCAACAAGTATATATTGAGAGCCAGCTAAGAACAATAAAGATGGTAACTAACTGAGTATGAGAAAAGAGACATGATAATAACAGCAGCTAACACGTATTCAGTGTTTTCTGCGTGCCAGGCACTGTTCTAAGCACATGTAGATATTACCATTTTTAGGTATTATCTCATTTTCAAGTGTTTACAAGTATTATCTTACAACAAGCCTATTATTATCTCCATTTTATAGATGAGAAACCTGAAAAACAGGGGTTAACTAACTTGCCCAAGGCCACAGAGCTGGTTAAACAGTAGAGCTTAGACTTGAATCCAGGCAATCTGACCCCAGGATCCATGTTCTGAAGCAGAGTATAGAATACAGACTTGGACAAAGAATGAAAAATGGCTCTGAAGATATGCATGACCTTTAAGTGAACAGAAAGGGTAAAGACTTAACACCGATATTCCTATATGCTAAGAAATCCATGTCAAAATCAAAAGTAAAAATGATTTTATTTCCTTGACATAAATGATATTGTTCATAAAAAAAGTCATACCACAGATAAAACACTCAATAAAAATGATTAGGTATAACTTCTTAAACATTTGGAAGATTCTCTAAAATACATAATGGGTAATATTTATCTACAAATTAGTTCCTAATGTAAATCATTAGCCTCACAGTTGTTCTTGATGTATATCTTCTTTTTATTTACTTATTTTTATTGATGAAAGTATTACAGATGTCCCCCTTTCTTCTCCATTGACCCTCTCCGTCCCGCTCCCACCTCCCTCCTGCCTTCCCCAGCCTAGTGTCCCTGTCCACTGACTGGTTGTGCATATATGCATGTAAGTTCTTTGGTTTATCTCTCTCCTGCCATCTCACCCCCCATCCCTCTGAGGTTTGTCAGTCTGTTCCCTACTTCCATAATTCTGGATCTCTTTTCGTTGACAGCTTTTGTTCATTACGTTCCACAAATAAGTGAGATAATGTGGTGCTTGTCTTTCTCTGACTGGCTTATTTCGCTTAGCATAATACTCTCCAGGTCGCTCCATGTCATCTCAAAGGGTAAGAGATCTCTCTTTCTTACAGCTGCATAGCATTCATTGTGTAAATGTACCACAGGTTTTTAATCCACTCAATATAGTAGAATATCTTCTTAAAGTCATCTCACCACTTTACAATAATCATACCAATCTCCTTTCTAAATTTGTTTCCCATTCTCCTATATGGAGCAGAAGTATCCTTCTTATGTCTCCTTATTTTATTTTATTTTTTTTTATCCTCACCCGAGGACATTTTCCCTTTTTTGTTCTGGTAGAGTGGGAGGGAGAGACAGGAACAGAGAGAGAGAGAGAGAGAGAAACATCGATGTGAAAGGGACACATCGAGTGGCTGCCACCCGCACGACCAACCAGGGCCGGGGACAAACTGCAACCAAAGTACGTGCCCTTAGCGGGAACCAAACCCGGGCCTCTCGGGACCGCAGGCCGACGCTCTAACCGCTGAGCCAAACGGGCCAGGGCTATGTCTCCTTATTTTAAAACAATGAATATTAAAGAAAAATTTATGACAGTATAAGTACAAAGAACAGGAGGAATAAATGGGGGAAAATGTGGTATAAATTTCTTATATTATAATAAAGTAATAAATATTATTTGAAAATAGACTATAAAAAGTTAAATATGTATGTTGTAAATCCAAGTGCAACTATACATATACTCATACACATTGTTGATATAAAATGAAATAATTAAAAGAACATTTAATTTAAAAGAGGTAAGAAAAAAGAGAAAAGGAAAAAAGAACAAATGAGACAAATAGAACTCAAATGACAAGATTAAATCCAATCATATCAATAATTACAGTAAATGTAAATGGTCTAAACACTTCAATTAAAAGCAAGAGATTGTCAGATTGGAGGGGGAAAAAACAGGATCCAAAGATATTCTTTCTGCAAGAAACACTTTAAATGTAAAAACACAGATAGGTTAAAAGTAAGAGGATGGAAAACAATGTCTCATGATAACACTAGGAAAAGGAAAAGGAGAGTAACTATATTAATATAAAACAAAGTAGACTTTGGAACAAAGAATACTACCAGGAAAAGAAGAACATTTCAAAATGATTTTTAAAAATCAATTCATCAAGAAAATATAACAATCCTAAATGTATATGACTCCACTAACAGAACTTAAAGTAGACAATTCTTATAGAACTGGAAGGAGAAATAAACCAATCCACAATTACAGCAAAAATAATAAAAAATTTAAACAACACTATTAAGCAGTTTGATCAAATTGACATTTATAGAACATTTCCAACCAACAAAGCAAAACATACACAGCACATTCATTTAGAACATTTTCTAAGCTATAAAACAAAGCTCACGATCTTTCAAAGAAAATTATACAGAGTATGTTCTCTGGCCACAAGAGAAATAAACTGAAAATCAATAACAGAAAGTTATATACATATTTCCAAATAATTGGAAATTTTAAAACACACTTCTAAATAATAGATAAGGAAATCACAAGGAAATTTTTAAATGTTTTGAAATGAGTGAAAATGAAAAGACAACATATTGAAATTTGATAGAGATAAAGCAGTGCTTTGAGGAAAATTTAGCATTAAACGTGCTTATATTAGAAAAGTAGAAAGGTTTAAAACAATAATCTAAGCTTCTACTTTAAGAAATATGAAAAAGGAGAATCAATTAAACCCTACATAAGCAGAAGGAAAAAACATAAAAGAAATAAAAATAATGAAGTGAAAAACAGACCAAAACCCAGAAAATCAATTCTATCAAAAGTTGTTTCTTAGAAAATATCAATAAAATTGATAAATGTGTATTTATCAATTTATATGGTCACCACTGTTTCTTGAATTTGTTGCCTTCCTCCTGAGTTCACTTTTGTTCTTACTGAAGTTTAACCCTTGTTGAATATCCTTTTTGAGTATTTCTCCATCTCTATCCAGGAATACTTCAATTATTTCCACCTGCCTGTGATTCCAGTGTAAAACCAAGTTCCAAAAATATGTGTGGTTCTCCTACTCTCTGGTGCTATTATGGGCAGTATACGTCCAATCACAGAAGTTTAACAGGAGTAGGTGGCTGGCTTAGTTCTGAGAAATCAAACCATATCTTGGTGCTCCTCTTTCACACAATAAGCCCAGAAGTCTCTATAAATTCACTGGTCCTATCAATAGGTCTACAGATTTCTTCAGCCTGTTTTCCTGAGCTAGACTAAGACTGGGGTTGAGAAGTCTGGAAACGCTGTCCCTGCCTTCACACAGTGAACCAGGCTTACACAGAGCCTTTTAAGTTCCTGTTATCCTTCAGTAGACACAACAGATTACTTCCAACCAGAAGCCCAGGAGGCTTGTGGCTTTAGTTCTGTTCAGAGCTTTGTTTCTATTCTACCTTTAGTTCATAGCAATATTCAGGATATTTAACAATCTAGTTCATCCCAGACATAAATAATCATACCATATGCCAGCTTGGAATGGAGGCAAAAAGAGAGGAAGGGAGAAAGGGTAGAAGAATGAAGTGAGGAAGGGAGGAAGAGAGGAAGAGAGGAAGGGAGGGAGAGAGGGAGGGAGGGAGGGAGGGAGGGAGGGAGGGAGGGAGGGAGGGAGGGAGGGGAGGAGGGAGGGAGGGAGGGAGGGAGGGAGGGAGGGAGGAAGGAAGGAAGGAAGGAAGGAAGGAAGGAAGGAAGGAAGGAAGGAAGGAAGGAAGGAAGGGGAAAAGGAGAGGGAGAGGCAGAGGGAGGAAAAGAAGACTGGGAAAAAGAGAGAAAGAAATAGAGAACAAAAGCATGATGCCTGAAACTAACTTTGAAATGCATTTAAAAATTGTTTGATAGAGAGATGAACATATTAATAGCCATTTGATAAATTAAGTATTGTAAAATGTTAATACTAGATTCTAGGTGGTGGGTATTCACTATAAAATTTTTTCAACATTTTTGTATATTTAAAATTTAATAATAGAATGTTGGGGAGATATCTGAGTTTATAAAGCCCTATTAAGTTGTACAGGTGATATATAGCCCTGATACAATATGTTGGTGAGCTATAGAATCAATTTAGTAGGTCTATGTCAGCATCTTAACAGTGCCTCACATGCGATAAGGTTAAATCTTGTTTAGAAAAACTCTTGTTTTATATACATATGTGAATGGGCATGTATATAATGCAATATAAAATGTATTATTTTCCTATGGGTTATGATATGAACTATATTTCTTACTATGGATTTCAGTTGAAGAAGTTTGAAAGTCACCAGTGTAGAAGAGGCATAAAGCTCAAAGTTCACCCCTTTTGGTCTTATGGGATTATAGGGAAGAGAAGTAAGAAAGAGGTAGAAGAGACTTGTAGGATGGGTGGGAGAGGAGGGAGACCTGAGATACATTAGGTTTAGGTCACTCTCTCCCATCTTTATTTAGCCCAGAGAGGGTCAGGTATGTCAGATAAGTGGAGGAGAAGACTAAGAACAAAAGGCTTCCATCTAGGTTCCCATTTGATGTCCTGGGAGGTGACTGCATTGAGCCTGCCCCCTTCATCAACCTTGAACGGAAGTGAGGGAGATGGAGTGAGAGAAAATGAGTGAAACAGTGTGCAGGAGGCAGGAAGAAGGCCTTAATCTAGCTTTCTTGAGTTGTTTTCAGTTGGGGTTTGGATAAGACCTATAAATTCTCACATGGATCCTGGGGAACCAAAAGGTAGCAAAGATGTAAAGGAGAAGGACCACACATATTAAGGGCCCAAACGTACACAGTGACTGCACTGCTGAAGCTGTAGGGTGAGCTGATTAGGTCATGGGCAGGATGGAGAGTGGGGAAGAAACTCAATGAGAGACGAGCTAAAACCGAAGTGTCAGGGAACACTCCTGACCAAGCCGAAAGCAGCAGCAGTGCAGGAGTTCTATGGGCTCCGACCTCAGCAACAGGCAACACCAGTGATAACTCAGTAGTTGGAGATCATGTGATTCAAATTATTCCTTCTGTAGCACCGTGGAAACTCCAAATATTGTACTCACACGCTGTCTAAAAATTTTAGAAAACTATGTACTGACATTTAAAATTTTGTACCATTAGCTTAAAAACAGTAAAATTTGGTATCATTAGCTTAAACACAGTGGCAAAGGATGTCTTTCCTGGCATATTATAAATACTGGCATTACTAAACAAAAATTTTCTTTTAATCTACCCGGTGAGATGAAATACCCAAACAATTTTATATCCACCATCGTTCATTTTTAAAAATATATGGAAAAGCACTTCTTTAACAATCAGAAAGGTTACATGTTATTTTCTTCTCAACTTTATATTTCTATCCCATTTCTTCCTTAACATATACAGCAATAGGAAAGATCAGAGGCCTACAAGAAGTTAAGGCACCAACTGCACAGCACAGTCCTCTGTTTGGTGCCCTAGACGTTTTTACTCGCCAGAACTAACACCATAGTAGATTCAGGGTGAGGGAGAGGCATGCTTTGCCTATGGAAAATGAAAGACAGGAAAGGAGGCCCACATATGCCTCTACTGCAGTCACATTCTCATGAAGAATAATTTTAATAAAAAGTACAAGTGGAAGTTGAGAAGAATCTAGTCATTCATTCCTTGAAACTACCCACTCTGGCTTTTGGTAATATTATCTGTAGAGTACCAGCCCTAGTTAACCTCCTCTGCGCCCTATAAACCCAGATGACTACTAGGCGGGAACACAGAACAGAAATACGGGCACCTGAGCTTCTTTATCCAAAAAGCTGAACATTACCTAAAAGAACTGGTTAAATTATTTGGCCTGAATGAAAATTAGTGTTTACTTTTCACCCACTATCCTGAGAGATACCTTGTATGAAAAGTCAAATCAGATTTAGGCAACATTTACAAAATACTTCTTTGCATATCTTGTACAGTGTCCATGTTAATTTACTTTCTTAAAACCTGTATCTCCTTCCTCGCTCTAGCACATGCTTTCCAAACTCAGTGACTTTCAACCACTCCAGGATTTCAGATGTTTCAATTCTGAGGTTCGGGAAGGAATTTTGGCCGCAGTTTTACATTCACAATGGACCACAAATTTAGCCTTTTTCCTCATCTCCAAATACAGTTAGACATACAATCAAAGACGTACAGTGACAGAATCAACCAAAGGAGACAATTGTTACAAACTTTTGTTCCAGCACCAGACCAGCCTACCTAATGGCTTATGAGTTAATTTTTATAAATATTGTCATTATCATAGAAATAGAACAATTATGCCGTATTGTGGAGGGTTATTGATGGTTAATTTTAAGTGCGATATGTAAAATATACCCAATGGTTTCAAAATTCTGTTTTTTCATTTCTTTGTTATTAACATACTGTGAAGCTCAGAAAAACATTAAGTCACTCTCAACTCCTGAGAGGTCTTATCTCTACCCACTGCCCTTGCTTCTTGGCATCTTTAACCCTATTCACTCTAACGCTTCATTATCTTTCAAAGGTCACAAATAACTTTTTTTGTATCAGGCATACCTGATTGAAAATAATCTCTTATTCCCAAATTCATGTCATTGCCTTTTCAAACTCTCCCCGTATTTCACTTGGTGAAGCATACCTAGCCCCGTCTAGCAGCAGAAACAGCACTCTACCTTGCTGCCTCGTTTTGGACAGGTATCTCAACTCTCTTGTCCATTATATTAATTTAAAAGGTATCGCTTATATGTGGAGTCTTTTAAAAAGTCAAATTCATAGAAACAGAGAATGAAAAAGTGGTGGCCAGGGGCTGGGGCTGGAAAAAAAAGGGAGAAGGTGCTTAAGAGGAAAGAAACTTTCAGCTATAGGACGAATAAGGTCCGGGACTCTAATATAAAACATGGTGACTATAGTTGATAACACTGTATCATATAATTGAAATTTTTTAAAACAGTAAAACTTTAATGTTCTCACAAATATATATATATATATATATGTATATATATATAATGATGGATGCTTATTAATAGATGGTGAGAATCCTTTCACAATGTATACATATACCAAATCACCATGATGCATACTTTAAATATCTTACAATTGTATTTGTCAATTATACCTCAATAAAGCCAAAAACATTATAAAGATGAAGATGAAGGGGGAAAATGAGAAACATCTGTAACAAAAACAAATTAATAAATAAAAATTTTTTTTAAAAAGATGAAGATGATGATGATGATAGCCAATATCTACTGATCACTTACTATGTCCCAGGTACTTTGTCGAGAGTTTTATATACATTAACTATATAATCCTCACGATAAACCAATGAGTTATTATTGTTGTTGTTGTTACACTTATCTATAAAATGAGAGGACTAAATTAGATGGCTTCTAAAGTTAATTTCAACCTTAAAATGCTTTCATTCTATTTTTAATCTTTCTTGTATTTAAGTTCCCATATAATATAGACTCTAAACCATATATTTTTAGCACTTAATTATATACTGCAAAGTGTATTTCCTAATAGTTGAGTATGTTTTATGTACAAAAAAAAAAAAAAGAATGTTTGCTTCCTAAGAGCAAGGTCTTGCTTGTATAGCCCTCCTGCATCCTCCACCCTGGTTCACACACAGATTGAGCACAGAGGAGTACTCAACACTTCATCATTTGAATTGGTCTTCTTTGGTTCTCTAAGTTTTTGAAGGGGGAGGTGGGTCTTTTCTCACCAAACAAGATAATGTTAATTTAGTTAACCCGATAGTTACATGGCAAATAGCTTGTGATCTATGTGGGTTTGGGTTTTTCCCTCCACTATTTTGTTCTGTTTTGTGAAGATGAGAGTACCTTATCAATTCAACACTGAGTTAAATCCAGATCATGTTAAAAGAGCCTTGTTATTTATTAGTCATAAAATGTGGACGCCAATGCCAGAAGTATAATTATGGCATCCAGATTGAAATTCTTCCTTCTAAAACAGCAGTGTCCAATAGACATTTCAATGATAGTGTGGTTACTGAGTATTTGAATGTGGATAGTGGAACAGAGAAACTATATTTTCTATTTTATTTCACATAATTAAATTTAAAAACCACATGGGAATAGAGTATTGGGCAGTATAACTCTAGAAGATCTAATTCAACTGTGGTTTTCCAAGACTGAAAACTAGGATCTTTCCAGCACTTTTTATTTCTGCCATTCTCTTCTCTGAAATTTCCAACCTTCACTTCCCAGTGACATACATTAAGTGTTGATAAATAGACTCTTGCCATATCCCTTTTCCAGGCATTACTGGCTTTGTTTAGCAACTTGAAATCTTTTAAAAATGTAACAGGATGCTGATTATTTTTTGGAAATCATATAGAATTAATTTTCTGATATAGTTAATGTGAGACAATTTGACTGAAGAGAGTTATAAATTAATGTTATTTCCATCTCTTGTTAAATATATAAAATATAAGCAAATCATGAATTATATTATTGAAAATCAGCAATTTGTTGTTAGGACTGATGTATTCAAACTAGTGCTATTAACAACAGGTGAGAGAAAACCACTATACGTCTCTTAATAAAATAAAACAAAGCAACAATTTCCAAAGCATTTACACCTAAGAGTCTCCCTTTCATCAATCAGTAGTCAGCCTTAATAATCAAAGATTTTAACTAATAATCACTGACATTGATCATTTTGAATAAAAAATTAGAAAATATGAGTCAATTCTCAAGACAGTTGGTTTTCCTCTCCCTAAGAATATGCCTTCAATACTGTTTTAGTTCTTCAAGGAAAAGGAAAAAAATTCATATTCTTGTCCATTCACACAAACCACTCAGTGAGCATTATTGTTTTGGGAGGAGGGGGTGGCAGGCAGGGTGCCCAGGATGTTGACGGAACAGATAGAATGTCAGGTGAAGATAGAATGCTATGCCCTCTCTAACCAGCTGAAGACTCAGCATGATTGTTTTCTTACAAATAATACCTGTGGGTGTTGAAACTGTTCAGGGAATCTATCAAACACACTCTTTCACTTTGCTGCTGTAACTCTATAAAATTTATTCTCATTTCAAAAGAGTCATAGGTAATAATATCTGTAGGTGGTTGAGTAATTTAAAGAAAATTTATCAGGTCTACTTTCACTTATATTACCAGAACAATTCTATATTTATTTGGAGGCTTTAAAATGAAACATTTTCTACTCGGTATGATTAAAAATTTCAAAATAAGAGCGCTTCATCAGTTAAAGAGTTATCTTAAATATAAGTAGATATAACATACTATTAGGATGTTTGAGGACAAAACTTTAATCAGAAAAGGAAAATAAATGTTATAATCATTCCCATTTTTTTTACAATTATAGAAATCATTCACTTATAGACATATGAGAACAGAAAGTACCTAACATAATATTAGGGGGAAATGCATTGCTAACATATTAATGCAAAATTATTGTTCTCAAGGAAATCTGAAAGCTGAGGTCTATAAACTTATAAAAGCCACCTATTCAAATTGAAAAAATTTGGAAGAATAAATGCAATAACCTTTCCAGTTTGTTAACTTTTCTTATTGTCATCTATATCCACATTAAGTTTACTTTATATTAAGTACTATAAAACACTTAAGTGTAGATTTAAAAAATTTTTTTTTCTATTGTCACAAGTTCAGAGGGAGAAAGAGCTTAATAATACTTAATTTAAAAATGCATTTTCTGCCCTGGCCAAGTAGCTCAGTTGGTTAGAGTGTCATTCCCATATGCCAAGGTTGTGGGTTCAACCCCCGGTCAGGGCACAAACAAGAAGCAACCAATGAATGCATAAATAAGTGGAACAATAAATCTCTCTCTCTCTCTCTATTTCTCCCCCCTCCCTTCCTCTCTCAAATCAATCAATAAAAATGTTTAAAAATAAATAATGTATTTTCCATACTAGCTCATTCAAAATATTATAAAATTAGCTTTTTTTCATTAAAAGGGTTGATTTAAAGATAAAGTCACATTCTTAGATAATCCCTAAATGGAACTTACTCATTAAAATGTTCATAATTACATTATGAAAGTATATCTTTCAATATCATTATTTTAAAGTATCATTTCAAAGGTAAGTTAGTTCTTATATTTTGAAGGAGTGTTTAATATTAATAAATATAATATTTTGAATTAAATGGTACCCAACTGAGAAGTAAATAAAGCTCCATGGTTTATATAATTTAATTACGATGTAAAAAAAAAAAAAAAAGGAAAATCTTTAAGTTCAATCTTTTTACAAAGTGACTTATCTAACAAATAATTTTCATAGTAAAAAGTTCAGTTTTGAGCCAGAGATACATATTTGACATTTGCTTGTATAATTCTAAAAAAATTAGAGAAACATATGGATTTTAAATTTTTTCTCATGACCTAAACATGTTTAGGACAAGTCAAAGAAAATGTTCCATGGAGATGTGTCATGGATAAATAATGCAAAATAAACAAACAGTATTTGAATATCATTTCTTGTTTTATCACACTGTTGTTTCCTTCCCCTTTGTAATAATTACCTATGCACAAACTCTAGATGGCAATATTGCACTTACTGTACTTTCAAGAAAATTGCCACAGTCAGTCCCCACATAGCCTCTTTATCAACATTTTATGTGCCACAGATCTATAGCCTCTTATTATAAGTGTAATGAAGCAGAAGTTATTGAAGCATTTTATTGATTGCTCAGATCACAAGTTTACTGCCATACTGAATTGGCACCTTACTCGCTGAAGCAAACTGCTGACACCTTTTTTAAAAAGTGACAACTACATCTATTTCATGACCAGAAATCCATTTTCATCTCTATCAAGACAAGAATGCAATTTTCACTTCATTTAACTGATGTTAGGCCTGCTCAAAGCATGACACTTAGAAAAAGACACAAGTTTAAGGTTCTTAAAATACTTCAAGTAACTAGAAAGCAGCTTGGTTTTGGGGGGAAATGCATCACTCACATCTACAAACCACCTAATATTCTAAAAAATTACCCATCAGAACCTGCAGAAGTAGCCTTCATTTGGAAACATCTGCAACACTACTTTAATGTTAAGTTATATTTATATATTATTGATTTTGTTCCAAGGTTTCAAAGGATATCAAGAAGTTCAAAATTGAAATATTTTGGGTATTGCCTCAGGAAGGGTAAAATCAAGAAAACAGCCCAATTTTTAATGTACATATCGACAGGAATTGAATGCAGAGCCAAGTACTGTATTAATACTTTAAAGTTGCTAAGAGAGTGTATCTCAAATGTCTTGCCACAAAAAATAAAAAGTAATTCTGTGATGTGATGGAGGTGTTAACTAACCCCACTGTGGTAATCATTTTGCAATATATGTGTATCAAATCATTACATTGTACACCTTGAACTTACACACTATTATATGTCAATTATATCTCAATAAAGCTGGAAAAAAGTAGCTGGCACACTGAAAAAAGAGTATATATAAAAAAATAAAACAGAAATAGTTATTCTTTCAGTAATGTAAAGACCAAGAAATGACTTTGATCTAAGACACAAGAAAAACTGAAAAAAATAATCTAAAAAGACAAAGTTTCAACACTTTTTTACAAAAAATTAAAATACTAAGATTCCCCCAATACATTTTGCAAGAAACAAATTGTTAGCACTAAATGTAATTCAAGCATATTCTGTATAGTAATTCTATCATGAATGAATTGTATTTTATTATTGATTTGATATTTAAATATCAAATGTACTGCAAGTGTAGGTAAAATGAACCAACACTAACTGATAAAAATGTTTTTAACCAAATCTTCAGCTTTGGTAGAGGTTAGTTTCATGTAATAATAAAGTACATTTTAATTTTAAACTGCAAAATCAATATATGCTGAAGTTGAATGGTCATTTCTTCATCTAACTATAAAGTTACAGTACAGTTGCAGTTTAAAAAGTGAAACCTATTTTGAAATAGATTTATTGCCTGAGATTTTTAAACTCAAAGCACCAAATATGGAGAATTTAGAACTAGTGCATAATAGCATTAAAAAAAAGTGCATTACTTAAATTAATAAACAAAAAGGACCACATACCACAAAAACTTAAATCACTTAGGCAGAAAATTAGATTTTTTAAGAAACTTCATTAAGTTATGATCTATTAGAAATCACCCAGGTACATATTTCCAAATTAAAATTATAAAAATACAACTGAAGCTCTGGATAAAATTAGAAATTGTCAGTTTTTTTTCTATACAATGCCAAAGTTTAGAAAATGCCCTAAGATTGTAAAAAATATTTGAGGGTATTTTACTGTTTGTTTATTTTTTTTAAGTAATCAAACAAGCTAAAACTTAATTTCAAAGTTGATCATTTCTTTCCAAAGAGCTGAAAATTAGACGTAGGATTAAAAATTCCTTCAAGTTTATTTATTTATTTTTTTCATGTCTTAGCTATCAAAGGGGACTATGGCTTTGTTTTTTTTGTTTTTTTCATAATTAAGATGGTGGTTGTTAGATATTAGAGTTAGATATCCTTTGTTTCTCTCTGAATTTCAGAAATTACTATGCAATCTGTAACAACTGTTAGGCTATCCTGTAAACACTTTAAATTATTAATGTTTAGAAGCTCTTGTAAAAACTGTTATTTTAAAAGGAGGGTACTATGCTTTCATTACGTCCAAGTCTCCAAGAATTTTGTTGGTTTGGGGGGGGGGGAATCAAAGCAGTATCAAAATTGGGTAGACATTTCCAGAAATGAATGTTTCCCCAAATCACGTTGGTACTAAAGATCAGCCATTCTGAATCATTATTTATCTAGCCTCCTGGCACAGTTCCATGTACTTTTATGCATCACTACAGTGTTTCTGAACAGACTGACATATATTTTGTTTACTGACAGCAACTAAAAGCTCTATGTAGGATCATAAATAAAGAAGATCATGTTTAAAAATCACTAATATCATTTTAAAAGGTAGTGCAGGCTTGTGTTTTGGCCTCTGTTGAGCTGTGTTAGGCCTATGAATGACAGCTTCCCTGCTTGAAGCACACAGAAAGCACAGCCTTCCTCATTCACTGACAGGACTGTGGCCTTTTCACACGTTCCTTCCACAGCAGTGTTTGTCCCCAAACACTGGAACTCCACACAATGGCATTCCTACTGCAACACCCCCACCAACAGCACCACCACATAACAAGAATGCTAATGAGACGGAACAGGCCCTGTCTCCGAAAGTGTTAACTGCATTTTATATGAACTCGTTTATGCTACTTCAAAAATTACCAATTAAATAGATTCTGCTTAGCTCTGAGCAATTTCTAAGATATTTCCACTTTTAAGAAAATAAATGTGAAAATGGAAGAGTAAGTGACCTTCTGCTGTCCTAGATATATTGCAGTTCATATACACGAATCAGTATATATTTAAGACCACACAAATGTAGAGGGCTTAACTCTGCTGCATGCTATAATCGCCAAGATAAAGTTAAAAGCTAAAAAGTGAATAAGTTCATAAACATAAATCCAGTAGCTCTGACTTTTCTTTTAAAACTATATTATCACAGTTTACTTAACAGAAATTTCCTGATTCCAAAACAGTAATTTAAAGTCTACAATCTTTTGACAGAATCCAAGCAAAACATATTGTTGTTTTTACATATGATCAGAAGTGAAATAAATGGAAACAATATTAACAGTTCATATAACCCTGCAATTTATAAACTTAGATTCATTAAGAAAACAGGAACCTCATCTATCTCCATTTTTCCTACCCAATGATTCCTCAACACAATCTTCTATAAAGCTAAATAGAAAAGGCTGTCCCTAAGGTCAAATGAAGTAAATGCAGTTCAAATAAAGTTCATTAATGCTGAGAGGAATATTTGCTAAGAAGTCCTGACAAATAAAGCTGTGGCGTGGCTTCCCACTTCACCACTGATGACCTGATAATAGCACCACTACAGCGACTTTTCTAAACATTGCAAAATTTTAAACTGAGTCATAATGTTACGATACAAGAGAAAAGAGACTCAAGAATACATATAATTATGAATATTTTTAAAAAAGAAATTTCATGAAATGCATACTATGCAAATATCTATTTCTTTTTCTCCATTTTTATATTTTAAAATAAAACTTTAAAAAGTATCATTAAAACTATTGAGTGCAAAGCTTTAAGTTATAACAACTTAGCAAAAGAACAAAGGTTTATTTAGGGATGGTGAAGAATCTAGGTTTTTTTAATACTTCTAAGTTTCAGAGATGCTAAAAATGTTAATTGTGTTCATATTTACATGTAATATTTATTTTAATAAGTATTTTTCATTAATTTTGAGTCATAAAGAAATTTTTACATTCAAAAGAGTAATTCTTGAAGCATTTTCTTTTCTCACAATACACAGCACACTTTTCAATCTCATACAAGTGTTTATCTCTATTTAAATTTTAAATGTTTAGGACAATGGAAGAAAAAAAGATACCATAACTACTTTCTGAGCTTTTTTTTTTTTTTCCTTAACACCCTCACTTTTAATAAAATTTAGAAAATGTTTACATTTTTTGTAGACTCGATGTAAACAGTGCTCTTCTTGCATTGGAGAATGGCCTCATATTTTCTTTAACATTAAATAATTTTAAACTGACTAATTAGTGGAATCAAACCATTTAATACTAAATAAATTATTGTAATTTAAGTGGTCACAATTCTTTTTATAATATTATTGTACTGTAAAGGTTAAATAACATTTCAGTTAAAGTAATTTAATCTAAATACAATAAAATATATTTACACTAGTTTTCATATACATCAGCTTAACAAAGTATTAAAAATAAGACTGGATTTTTATTTTTTCCTGTTATTATTATAAACAGCCTTATCTATGATAATTAGTCATTCCATTTGTGGATTCACTAAAATGTATTAACTGGGCTAACCAGCTGAATTTTTAGACTAAAAGTTTCTCACGGGAAGCTTTCTTGCTAGTTCTGGATACCTAAGTTCAATTTCCTCGTCAATAAAAGTTGTTCTTTTCCAAACCAGACAGCAGGAGGTGCTGTGTGAACACTGAGACTGGATCCCACTCCCGCCTCCCCTCCCCCTGTACACAGAGAATAACAGCATGATGCTTTCAAAATATTCATTTCTCAGCAGCCTGTGACCTGAGAGAATGAGTCCAGTTCTAAACTGAAACCTCCCAGTTAGAAATGTAAAACTTAGATCCTATTTAACCTGGTAAAATGTATGCTTAACTTAAGACCAAACGCAGAGGATTCTAAAACTGTGGCAACTCCATTTTTACTTTTTAAATGGCATCAATCATTCTGCTTTGTCACATGAATTCTACTTTAAAATAAGTCAAAGTCCCCATAAGTAGTTATAACAATATCAAAATCTTCACACATACTCACAATTATGGAATGAATATTTAGAGATTACAGAACAAAGTTTACTTTAACAGAATTCAAATACATTAATTCTATTTCTATAGTTTCAAGTTCAGAAACATACAAATTAAATAAGCATAAATGGGTTAAGTTACTCTTGACATGAAGTTAATTTTCAATTTTATTTCCCAGAATATATTGAGTTATATTTTAGCCCCATGTTACAATTGCAATTCTAATTTCATACAGGAAAAAAAAAAAAAAGGCTGAAAATGTAAACCTTTAAATGTCTTAAGAGCTATTCATTTTCTTATTTAAAGTAACTGTCTATAGAATTTCCACATAAGAAGTTGCCTTTGCTTTGCACAGTATGTAGCAAGAAAAGATGAGACATATGACATCCCATACCAAAAGACAGATACAATTAGCCCCATTATTGTTGGCTTTGAGATTACAGAAGAAGCATTTTGGCTCCCTAACGGGCACTGAGTTCACAAAATACATGTCACAGTTCTTTTATGACATGATGCCAATCATTGCTTCTATACAATCAAGTACATTTTAAAACACATAATAAAACAGTTTTTAAAGAGGAATGACTCACCTGTTTATAATATTGTTTTGCAGACTTTAAACGTTGGTACAAGGCCAAAAGAACTCCTTGGATGTACATCTTAGCTCCTGAGGGGCTGAAACCTTCTCCCTTAGAGACCCAAACTGGTCCCCGCAAAGGTGTGATGGAATTTTGCAGGCATTTTTCAAGCAGAGGAACTATGCAAAAAAAATAAGGGAAAATAAATTCTTTTGACCCAACGGAAATGCACTGCCTGGAACACAGCCCCAATACCAGAGCTAATTCTTAACATCTATTATTTATATCTGACCTAGGTTAAGTCTTAGAGAGGCAATTCCTGCATTACTAGTGGCCACCATGAAGGATGTATTTATATTGAGACACCCCCCATGCAAGACTCATGAGCGTTGTGAGCACACCTGAATAGTTCTGAAGTGTGCCTAACTAGCTGCACAGAGTGTCATGGTGTGCACTGATTGCCTTATCTTCTCATTTATCACAGATGAGTTGGAACCAACCTTGCTGAAATCTACTTGCATTGTCCTGATAAAATTGTAAGATCCATGTTGTTTCTGTGTATAGCTTCCCGTAGAGGAGTCTATATACCTAAAATATCACATCTGGAAATTATTCATAAAATAGAATCCATACCTTTTATAAGCCATCCCACTCAGCTCTTCATTGCTATTGCTTAAATAACCCCTAAAACAGGGTGGCAAGGCTGTTTAAAAGTTAAGGGGAGAATCTTAAGCAAGCATTTTATCATACCTTTTTGTTTTTAAGTTTGGGGGATATAAGCTAGTCAAAGATTTAGGAAAGCTATTCCAATATGCACTTTGTAAACAGAAGATATTTACTTGTGAGCCTGTATTGCAACATCCATATGGACTTGACAGACATGTTTATACACTTTTTCACACGATTAGCTTATGAAGTCTTTCTAGTGTAAAATAGTCAAATAACATGGCAGCTAGCTAACATTTTTCAAGATTTAATTTCCCTCTGGAAAACCAGAAATAAAGAAATAAAAATATATTTTAGACACACTTAGGAACCCAGAGAAATTAAAGGAGATGTGTTTGTGTGTGTGTGTGTGTGTGTGTGTGTTTCTTTCTTTCTTTTCTTTTTTTAATTGATCTCTACTGAAGTGGATACAACATAAACATATAAAATAACGATATGGCTGGGCTTCTTTATTCTGATATATGTTTTTACTAAAAAAAAAAAAAAAAAAAAGATCATCAGCAAAGAAGACAGGTCCGTGCCATTGGTTATGTTATATGTTGCATATTTTATGCAGAGAGGCCTAGTGTAGCAATCTGGAAATTGAATTACAATTAGGTTCAGCTGAGCTGCTGAGCAACTGAGTTATGCTAATGGCCTTTGCTACTGGTATTCTGCTGAATTTTGCTCTTAGTAAAAAAGTTCTCCATTTTATGGACTAAGTTCTGCAGCTCTCTACCAAAGCACAATTTAAATTCTTTCTAATATATTCAACACTAAGGACAATTTTGGAAATAGAGTTTAAGATTTTCTAAAACTACTATAAATAAAGTTAAAAGGAAATTATAACCCAATGTCTATTTAGACATTTTCAGATATGAGCACAAAATTCACTCACCCAGCCTAAAAATAAATTTCTAAAATCCACTTATTGAAACCACTTTTATACTCTTGCAACAGCTGCATTTCTGTATAAATTTTATCAAAACAAATGACGTAAATATTTTTTTAAAATATAAGATTACATATATTATAAAAGAAATAAAAAGTTAAAAGAGAAACTTATTTTCAGAACTATAATTATTCAATCTTTCAAGAAACATATATTATGAATCAATCTTGATTACAATTTTTCCTAAAGAAACCTAGCCTCAGAATTATTGGTGCTTTTAGTTAACTGCTATATCATTCATATATTACTGTGTATTAGTAGATTTTAATTTGTACACTTTTTATTGGTATATTCAATGAATCTATCACAGTTTTGAACATGGAAAGGCATACATAAATAGCTGTTAAATTAAGTTAAATAAATTAAGAAATAGGCAATAAAGTTGCATAATTTACATCCTAGATTTAATCTTGAATGTAAACCTGACAAAATTTTATCAGATTCTCCAGATTTATAGCCTTATTCATCTAGGCTTGTAACAAAATAACTTTCAAATTCTGTATGTCAGTCCAAGGGATTCCAAACAAAAATTTCATAGATCTTCTAACACAAAACTACTTTTTTCACAGTTTGTACCTTCCATAAGAATTTTTTTTTTTTTAAGTACAGCTTAGGGAAAAAAACACAAATTATATCAAAATGCAAGCTGTGTCAGAATTGATATTGGATGGGAAATAGCTCCCATGCTCCACATGATTTATGTAATTAGGAATCCTATGGAAACCAGAAACAGCAAAGCAAAGAAAGCAGTATTCACAAGCAGGTTTTATAAGGGACTTCAGAATCTGCTCTGAACTTGTTGAATAATCTGTTCAGTCTTCCAGAATCTCCCTGCTGGAAGCAAGGTCCTCATTATAACCCCGAGAGTGCTAATAAAGGTTAGCCTCTGAACTAGGGATTAGAAGGCTCTTTCTTTATGGAAGCTGAAAACTAGTAACTTTGATGATCTTCTTGAAAAGGAAGACAAAGCACACTCCAAGGACAAACAATGTTTCCACTAACTAGGAAGGTACAGAAAACATAAGAAAATGATATGCCTAAATACTTAGAAAGGAAGTATAAATCATCTTAATATACTAAAAATTTTGAAAAAATAACATTTATTAACCAGTTAAAGAACTCTCCATAGAAAAGCATTGGCCTAACATGATAATTATAAGACATAATAAAAAAAATTGATTTTAAAAAATTACTTTACTTTTTAACCCCAATTATAGATTTTAAGGTATGGTTTATTTTTGTGAATATTCATAATATTCTATACCAAAGACGACTCATAAGTGGTCTTAACCAATGGTTTTCTCTCCTTTTCTCTGTTTCTATAGTAAAATTTTCATTCTGTTGAAGAAGACTATTGCATAAAGATTGGCAAGAAATAAGGGCAATGATTTAGAAAGGATAACAGATATTTTTCAACCCTGGAAGGAGCTCATATGAGCTAGCAAAACCCACAATATATACATGATGAAAAAACAAAACAAAACATATTTTCCCCTGAGCATGAACTGCAAGATATTATTTTGTGTGTCCTTCCAACCCATGAGCTTCTCCTTCAAACTGCTATCAGAAATAATGCTTCATTCAAGAGGGTTAGCTGGCTCCTATTATCCTATGATCCTTTAATATTTGTGTGCATAGCTACACACAGCATTTCCCCTTATGTTTGAGGTCTTTCTCCTGGGTGTTCTACCCATTTTCTCCTATTTACATGATGGCAACAAAAACTTTGCTTTTCGGTAATTTCACTATTTTCTTTTAGCAAGTCCCCAACATTTTTTGTAGATAAAGGTTTGGAAATCAATCATTCGTTAAATTTATCAACATGCATCGGTCAGTCAGATGTGATCATTACACTGAAATCATTTCCACCACTGGAAAGGTGAAAAGATATATGGATGATGACTTTTTGTTGTTGTTTGGATAATCACTTTTTATCCATTTTGCTTGTTCTCAAGTTATGACTATGGAGCAAATAGAAATTAACCCAATAGTTCCAATGGGTTTGGAGTTAAGATTGAGGATGCTGGGTAAACATATCATGTGACCAAAAGGAGTAACTTGACTAGATAGAGTTAGTACTGAACATATTGGGTAAATAGACCAGATGATTAAAAGTAGTAGCTTTATCAGTTTCATAACCATCAACTGATACTTTTCTCACTCATGCTTTTCCATTTCCTTTGCACTTCTTCCTCCTTTTCTAATACCCGTTAATATATTCTTGTCCTTTAAGGCTCATACCAAATGTTATGTCCTCTGGGAAAATGTCCCAAGTATTTTAGGCTCAATTAATTGCTACCTCCTCTATGTTTCTAGAGTTTTGTTTATACTTTTATTTTTCCCTATTGATCTGTATTCATCCTTACTGCTCCCCTTCCACTTCCATCCTCTGGGAAATCATAAACCTTTTGGGGTTTGAGGTGATGGTATTTTTCAGTTTGGTAAGAGCAGTGCTCCACAAATGATTGCTGGAATGAATAAGTATACTTTAGATATACTGTGGACAGTCTTTTATGGAGGTTTGGGTACCATGAAACCAACTATATAAAGGATCACTTCAAATGTGTAACTTTCTAATACCTAATAAAAATATAATCACAATTTGATAAATAAATGTAAATATAATAGAATTTTTAAGCAAATATAGGGTATGTAAAATTGTTTTACTTTAATTTTCCATATAAAATTATTATGAAGACTAGGAGGAAAATAAATATAAGAAGAAAGGAAAATGATTTGGTAATGAAGTATTAAATAGACAGGAGAAGGCCAGAGGTGGGTGTTTAAAAAGTCCTTGGGAAATCCTCATGTGCTTTATCCTACCCTGTCACAAATCATGCTACTATGGGAAAGACACACAATGAAACTTAAATAACATAGAATTAATATTAGATTAAGGTCAAAATAGCTATTTTAAATAATAAAGGAAATTCCCTCTAAGAACTCCAAACACAATGAGTTTAAATGCTATTCATAAGAAAATAAACTGTTCAGCCTTCTAGAGGACCTTATATTAAAACTACTCATCACTGATAAGAAGCTTGAATTTATTTGGATTTATAATGGGAACAGAACAAGGATTTTTGACAAGGAGCCAAAAATCCCTCTAAAGAAAAACCACAAAGCTAATGGTACTTACCAAATAGATATAGACTGGAATGATCTGTCAAATTCTACACCTAGGGAATATATAGCTCTCTCCAACATCTCACTTTAGAAGAGACACTTTATACATTGCATTTGAATTTACTATGAAAAGCTAAAAAGATGATTTTTTTTACTAATATAGTTTCAAAAAGCATTAGAAATTATCAAAGGTTTTAAAAACCTGCTTCCAATTATAAATGAAAATCCATGCCAATTAAACATCCAGAATCATAATTTACATAATATTGTAATTTTCACATTTCAGTCAGATACATGAGACTCTGGGGAAAAAAAAATAAAAGAGCACTGTTCAGAGCATAATCATCTACAAAGAAACTTCTATATGCTTTTTGACAGCAAGTTTTAGATCTCAATCTCAAAAATACACGGCTATTGTAAGCAGGATGTCATTTGGAAGTTTCCCACCAATCCGATTGGAATTTATTTTTTAAATAAAGTTTATCTAAAAAGTTTTTTTTTTAATGTAACCATGTGAGTTTTTAGGAGAGATTAAACTTTGAGTGCCTCTCACTGGAAAGTATGCCTAGAGGGAATAGGAGCTCGTGTCAAGGTGTATGTGTGTTTTCATGCTCCTTACCCAGCTTCAGGTAATAGTTAAAAAAACTCTGGGTCCCAGAGTAACCAACAGATGCCACTCAAAAGCATGTCTGCTGGGAAGATTGAGGGTTGGAGAGCATACTGTCTCCTAGGTTGCTTGATTTATATCAGTATATTTTCATTCAAACAAAACTAAACAGCTGCTGTGTACTTTTGTTTACATGCTATATGTCAAATCTTATTGTCCCTGAAGTACTTATGAGAGAAGATTTAGCAGTCGCTTTCTTAAATACAATTGCCTACCCAAATTTGGATTTTTCCTCCACTGAACAAAATGACAAGCACACGATGGCTACACTTAGAGCAATCTTTCACAGCTGCTTTGGTTTTTCAGTGATCCTATTAAACTGACGGCATATTGCCTGTGGGGTCTACAGTGTTATAATACTGCTGTAAGGGACATTGATTTGTATGATAGGATCAAACAAGAACAGGGGTGCATTGGCGAGAAGAATTTCATAGGTCACATTGTTTTTACCTGAGTAAAATTTAGTTTAGACATTGTGACCTTTACAGAACACCTGGTTATTTTCATTGCTGATATATGGGTGCATGCTGACTTTGGGGTTTAGGAAGTATGAAATCTTAGGAAGTCTCCTCTGCTTTGAAAATGCAGCCCGAGTCATGTCTTTTCTTCAACTGAACGAAGTAGCTGTGCATTAAATATGCTGGCACATCTTCTGCTTGAGCAAGTGGACCGAAATGGTGTGAATTGTTAATGCCTTGCTGCTTTGGTTCACGGCTTGTGATTGATCATTTGTAACTATATCTACTCCTTGTTCCATGAAATCAAGTATGGAGTAATGGGTTCATCAGATTTTGGGGTTAAATTGAGAGTGAAGAGGTACTGTGTGTGGAAATAAGAGTTGCCATGTTCAGGGCTGGCCTTGTAACAGCATGGAATCTAAAGGCGATATTCAAAACCACTTCACTCATCATACGCTTACTGATTCTGAATAGGGCCCATTTGCAGGGGACATTTGGTAGTTTTCCAATACGCTTTATGCCTCTTTCTACTTCCACCACCATGCACATCTTTTTTTCATGCACCCCCCAGTAGCACATTGGTGGAACAGGTCAGCATACACAATTCATTTATTTAAATAACTTGATTTTTACAAATAGAAATGAGCTGGGATTCTATTGTCTAAGTTTTGCCTTTCCCCTCCACAAAAATAATAATGTATGTGTGCCTTTGAAAATATAAGTGTCTTGAGAACTCAATCTCTTGGGCATTTATATCTTAGGATATTTGAAATGTAATAATAATGTAAAATAACTTATTTGAATTGGTATATGTATAACCTTAAGGTTACTTAAAGGAATGTTGAGAATTAACTATATCTAATCTGTTTTTATGTGTCTCTGGTCTATACCAATATCTAATAATTAAATATATGACCGGCTTTTGGAAAATTTACAACTCTTAAAATGTAAAGTATTGTCTTAGAGTTAGTTTTAAAAGGTATAATGCATGAAACTTAATAAATAAAACCAACAAAAATTAGAAGTAAAGACCTTTGGAAATGTCATTATATAATTGCTTGCTATAACAAATGACACTTTTTTTAGACTATTATTATTTATTTTTATTACTATTCAAAAAATCTTAACCCAAATGGTATTAACTGAAGCATCAATTAACTTTTGACCCTTTAGGAAATGATGTAATAGAAAACATAGTAAAACAGGAACAAAATCAAATATACACAACACTTACATATGTAACATTCAAAAGCAAGCTACTTGTAAAATGTCTCAAAATTCTACTGCTATGCTATAAAGTCACAACCAACACTAATCTAAAAAATATAGCTAGATCACTTTCTTTCTCTTCTTTTCTTACCTTTTTTTTTTTTTTCCCCCAGTCTCAAAAGCAGGAATAATGATAATACCTAGTACACACATACCCAATTCAGAGACACCTAGGATAATGTAGATAAAGCTGTTTTGGTCTCCTTGAATGCAAATGTTAAGGAAGCAAATTACTTACATTTAAACATTTTATTTAGGATATAAAATATATATGTCATAAAAATTTGTATCTGAAATGTAATAAACTAAAAAAGTCTTAAGAATTCCAACAATTACAATAGAGGGTCTTTTTGACATTTACTTCTCCATGTTTCACAAAAATAGAATCTTCTACAATTAGCATTTTAGATATTTTTTTATTTATTGATTTTTAGAGAGAGGGGGAGAGAAAGAGAGATAAAAACATTGATGAGAGAGAACATTGATTGGCCGCCTCCTGCATGCCCCCCACTGGGGATTGGGCCCACAACCTGGGCATGTGCCCTGACCAGGAATCAAACTGGTGACTTCTTGGTGCCACACCACTGAGCTACACCAGCCAGGTTATATTTTTGTCTATGATTCCATCTTTCTTCTAAAAACTTTTAGGAGGAAGAAAAACAATCTCTGCTGAATCATGTTCTTTTAGATGGAGAACTTTGTAAAAAAAGAAAAATTGTTTATTAACAGGTAGTAACAATTAGGTTATTTGTTTTCACAGGCAGTTATGTTTATTTTAATGTTTTTTATAATAAACTTCTAGGACCATAGAGAAGTAATCAGAATCAGAGTAAAATTTTCAGTGTTAGTGGTCAAAGACTAAAAAATAAGAGATGTAAAACCAGAAACTAGAAAGACAAACTCAAGGAGAAGAAAACAGCAACAATTTGGTTTTAAAAAAAAAAAAAATTACATAAATCCTGAAGCAAGTTTAGCCCAACAAAACCTAGCGTGATGATCATATCTTCATGAATACGAAAGAGAATCTATGTGTTCAAGACTTCAAAAGGGGATTTCTAACAGATATTAAAGAGTCTATGAGCAGATTAGACTGTTTTGTGAATGTTCATATCACACAATTCTGCTTTCACATATTTAATAAAAGATGACAGTGATCCAATTATAATGGATTCTCTAACTACCACTAAAAAAAGAAAAAATCTTTTAAATCAGCCTTAACAAAAGTATTAGTATTCTCTATAGATCAAATAGTAGAAATAGAAATCAGTGATTACTTCACACTTTCTTTTTCTGTCCAAGCAACAAGGGTACCTCAAGTCTGATGCCTGGAAATCACTAAGAGACATTGGGGTCCATGTCTACAGACCAAGGCAAGGTCACAGGGAACACAGTCCCAGGGAGGGTCTAAAGACTTCTGAACGGCATCTTTTCTACACAAAACTGCTCTTAACTGGCTGCCTTTGTATATACCAATCCGTCCTAAGGAGATTTAAGGGCTGATTAATAACCATAAGCACTTGGCATCCTTCTTCAGCAAGAGACATAGTTTTTTTACATTTTGTAAAATTTGAGAAATAAAGGTATATGGGAAAGAGACCAAAGGATTGAAGGGAGGTAAATATAGTTAATTTTAAAGAAGATATTTATCCATAAATTTGATCTTATTCCCTGAAGGGCTCTAGAACAGATTATAAAATGAATGGTTTGTGAACCCTTAGAAAAATAAACAGTAATCACTGGGACCCAACATGGGGTAATTTACATATTAAAGGAATATTTAATGACCATGGAGGGAAACTCTTGGGAAAATTCCCTACATGGGTCTTGAGATCTCTAACACCAGAATATAACTATTATTTCTTCCAGTGGGAAGCAGTTCCCAATAGTGGCTAACATCTATTGTCCTCAAACAAGGTACTGCTAAACCTGTATGCCTTTTCCCAGGTAAATGGGTATATCTGCAAAAAAAATAGGAGAAAATCTCGGGTCTGCAAACCTCCTGGTTAAGTACCATAGAATTTATGATTGTTTGTTTTTAAATGTTTCCATTTAGAAATGATAAGAAATATGTCACTTAAAAACCAAAACAAGGCAAAAGAAAGTTACGACCGGATGCTGCCCTGGAGAAAGTAATAAAAGGAATCAGAATGAACACACACACACACACACACACACACACACACACACACAGTTGTCCCTCTATGAGGCTAAATTGTGGGTCATAGGCTATACAGGCTTCTGAGTTACCTGCCCTTAGCTAAGAAAGCAATGCCATTTCCAGGGCCCAACCTATCTGGACCATTACAGAATTCCACACTTAGCAGAGCAGAAGCTGTGCTAGAAATACAAGAATAGTACTAGGCATTTTTAGGACATATAAGGAGGGGAAAACATTTTGATTAAATGCTCATTCTCAGTGTTCTGAACTTTCCACTAACATCAAAAGGAATCTAAGTACAATTTTCCCCAAGAAGGGCAGCATCCCTAATTTTCATACTATTTTATAAAATCAACTCTATTTTTAGATACTGTTCATCTCTGGATGACATATTAAGTATCTGAGAGATCTAGGCAGGCTAAACTACTAAATAAAAACCTTATAATTAGAAATTTAGTAGGAATTGATGTATAAGTTCTAGTCACACATATAAATAAAATCGGCAGTACAAATACAAGATTAAGGAAGAAGTAGCAGCTTAAAAGCAAATTATGAGCAAAAATGGGGGGACTTTTGTTGACTCTAAGTTCAATACAGGTCAACAATATTATGTGTTTAATAGAAATAATGATGCGATCGTAGATTATATGATGGCCTGAATAAAAGAGGAAGTGGGCTACTTTACTGGTCATTGATTGGCTTGGAGGATAACGTGCAATGTGAGGGAGGTCTCACGTGCAATGTGAGGTCTTCTGAAGAGGGATACCAAAACAACCAGACAGAATAGAAAAGAGGGACCAGGTAGATGAGGCTCCAGAGAAAGAGCTGGAGAGACTAGAGATATTTAACCTGAAAAAGATTTAAATCATACTTGTTCAAATATTTGAAAAGCAGTCACAGACTCAGAATTAATTTGTATTATGTAACTCCTGAAAGCAAAGTAGAGACAAATAATAAATATTTAAAAGAACAGATTTCAGTTAGCTATAAGATACTTTTTTTAAAAAAAAGGAAATTATAGATGTCAGAAATAAAACAAGCAATGACTGGATGAACATAGGTTGGGGTGATTTTGGTGATGACCAAAGACCATTGTGATGCTAGATCCTAAATAAATCAATTAACAACACTATTCTGAAGTAGATGTCAAAAAGAGAGTCATTATTATTTATTTTTATACTACCCTCTGTATCTAGTGAGAATTTTCAAACTTTTAAAGTTCCATGGCAAAATCCTCCTTACTCCGAATGGTCGGAGAACCAAGTGGCATCAGTGACAGTAGTTACAGAGGGTAATGCCCTGCAAATTTGATTCAACAAAGAATTTTGTTTTAATTCATTCATTCATTTCAAAAGTATTTTTCATCACTTAATGTTTCAGCCACTTAACAAAGGTTATGCTTAACAACTGTTTATTTCAATATTATTTTTTGAGGGTCCATTATATGCCCAGTCCCATGGTAGATATTAGGAGATTTCTGAAGTGATTTTGTTTGTTTGTTTGTTTTGTTTTTAATATAAGAACAAAATCTCCCTTCAATTAGAGAGATAAGCCTTATACACAAAACAGAGATACTATATAAACAAATGTATGATATCTGGCAAAGACATGTGGTATCAAAAAAAGTTATTAAAAAGTAGGATTTGATTAAGATTTAAAATTTCCATGCTAACACCTGTTTAAAGCTTCGTGAGAGACCCAGAGTTGGAGTGTCCAGCTAAGCCACGGCTGAATTCCTGACCCACAAAAATTGTGAAATAATATATGTGTTGCCTAAAGTTGCTACAATCTGGGGTCATTTGTTGCACCGCAATTGATAACAAATACAGATTTTGGATAGTAGGTCGTGTAGTTTATTCCATTATTATTCAAAATATTTGCTGCCCTTCCCTAGAGGAAAATTATACTTCCCCTCTTATTCATGTCAGGCTTAGCTATGTGGCTTGCAATGTTCTTCGCTGGGGAAGGATTATACATCTCCTTCTGAGGAGATGGCATGGGACTTGCTTTGCCATAACTAGAGCAGGTGCAGTCTACCCACGGTGACATGTAGAATGAGTGAAAATAGACCTCTGTAGGAACCACTGAGAGTTTTAGCATCATTTGTTACCATAAAATAATATAAATCCTGCCTGATGCAAGCTGCTGAACTTTGAATAGATTGAGAAGAATAGAAAGAGTATTGAGTGGGCATAAAACAGCATTAGCGAAGGGAAGGAAGCTGGGCACCACATGAGTCTTTGCACTGTCTGAGACATTGAAGGATCTGCACTAGCTGAAACTGAAGGTGCATGCTGGGAAGTTGTGAGATGTGGGTGGTTAAGTTGAATGGGTAGGGCAAGGCTACATGATGAAGGTGCTTGAATGTCAGGACACAGAGTGTGTAGATTGTCTGGATATATAAAGTTATGAGCAAAAAAAAAAAAAAAAAATACAGCATATATCAGGAAGATTACCCTTTGGCAACATAAAAGATTAAGATGTAGGAATAGAATTTAGCTAACCAGTGAATAGAGATAATGTAATAATATTTATTAATATAAACAGCTAACTGTATTTGGTATCTCTACAACAATGCTGCATAACAAACAACCTCAAAACTCAGTGGCATAAAACAATATGCATTTATTTAGTTCATGAGTCTGCAAATTAGCTGGGTGGTTCTGCTGGTCCTGGCAGGGCTTGTTCACATGTCTCGGAATCAGCTGGCTGTCGGCGGATCTAGGATGACCTTGGGTGGAATAACTGGGGTGAATTGGTTCTGCTCCACTTCTTTTTAAAACAATTTATTGAGGTGAAATTCACATAACACAAAGCCAACCATTTTAAAGTGATCAACTCAGTGGCATTCCAAATGAATAACCAGCACCTCTATCCTGTTCCAAAATATTTCCATCATTCCAAAGTAAAACCCCTTACACATTAAGCAATGTCTCCTCATTCCCCTTTCCACCCAGGCCCTGGCAAACACCAGTCTACATTCTGTCTGGATGGAACTCATTAAAGCACTGTCAGTCCTTCATTCCTTTTCATGGCTGAATAATATCCCATTGTATGTGTATGCCACATGTGTTTCCACTTTCATCCTTTTACAGACATCCTTTTTCTACCCTTTTCTACCTATAATGCTATTATAATTACATATGTACATATGCCTGCTTGATGATCCGTTTTCAATTCTTTGGGGGTATACACCTAGGATTTGAATTACAGGGCCATGCATTTATTTTTATCTATGTTTATCTGTGTTTATCTTTTGGAAGAACCACCAAATTTGTTTTCCAAAGTGGCTGCACCATTTTACATTTCCACAGGCAATATACAAGTAATTTTGGAGAGCAAATAACACAAAAAGACTGAGACTTGTGGAGGGGCCTTGACTAAGTGGCTTTATACTTTGATGGTGATTTCATACACAAGGACTATGTGAGTTTTCCATGTTATCATTGGATTTTTACCAGAGGGCTCGTACTTGGAAAATGGGGAAGTTGGCCAGAAATGTTATAACAGGCAAGGGCTATGTAGAATTTTAAGCTTGGTGGGTCATAGCAGCTAAATGTCCCTGGATTGTTTTCCGATAGCCTTGTCCTTCAGAAAACGCCAACCAGGGAGGAGTGGACGAGGGCTTCAGTACACTGAGGAGGGCGTGGAAGCCCAGCACCCCTGGCTGGCCGTGCTTGTCTTCCTGTGAAAGCGGCTGCAACTCACTCTTAAACCACTCAGGGAATTTCACCTGTTACTGACGGTAAATATGAGACTAAGATTAGATCATTTTCGGCACTGGATGATGGAACAATATCTGCTGCTTCTCTGTGTTTTATAGCCCAATCTGCAGATAGGACTTTAAAGTATGACGGCAGCTGAGTTCTGCCTGTGCTGCTGTGAGCTCCTGTCTGCAGACTGTCAGTGCCAGACCGGGCAGGCAGCACTAGATTCCCCCTCAAACTCGTCTTTGCTCTGTTATTTAGAACTGCATCTGGGCTAAAAAGGAACTGTGGATGAGCTCACCCCAGCTGCCTACAGCCTGTCCACAGGCTTTTAGAGTAACCCCTACCAACCCAAGTTGACTCTAAATTTATTTATCACACATACATTTTGATCATGGTTCTAAATTTCAGAAACCCACCAACTTCAGCTTCACCCACCAAAAGGTAGTGGATTTATTATAAAGAGAACTCTCCATCTTCTTCAGTTAAGTAGAGAAATAACTTGATGAAAGTATTACAAATCTAGGAATAAGATTTGCTACAGGAATCAAGAAGAAAGTAAAGTGGTTAAAAAATACATTTCAATCCTACAGACCCGCAGATACGGAAAACAAACTGATGTTGCCAGAGGGGACATGGGTGAAAAAGGTGAAGGGGAATAAGAGGTACAAACTTCCAGCTATGAAATCCCTAATCCCCGGGGATAATGTACAGCGTAGGGAAAGTACTCAAGGGTATTGTAATTACTTAGTATGGTGATGAAGATTGCTAGATATATCACGGTGATCACTTCATTAGTCACATACATGTTACTGTTGAACAACTAAAACTCACATAACATTGTATGTCAACTATAATTTAAAAACTGATTTAAAAATAAATTAAAATATGTTTCAGTCTTATGATGAGAATACAGCAGTGTATGCTTGAAAACAAATAAAAGACGGGCTAATTTAGCTGGGGGAGGAACGGGATTGCCTTGGAAGGAAGGTACAATCTGACCTTAGCCTACACACTCGACAGATACAAAAAAGAGACCCTGAGATCCTGAAGGCCAGGTGCGAGAGTGACGGAGGCACATCCAAATCTACTCTTAAAGAGGTTATTACAAAAAGAGGAAGTGTTTTAATTCTTACAAAATCAAAAACAGTAACTGGGGCCCAGTGAAACCTAGCAAGAATAAAAATAAGGGCTTAGAGAACAAATTCCCAACAATCACCCAGAATCCAAATACTGTAAAGAGGTGGTACTTGTGTTACGAATACATTTACTTAGAACAACTGGAGAATCTCTTTTGAGGACGGGACAATTATAGAGAATGCACATAAAATCTGAACAAATTGGAGATGGGATACTAGGAAGATTAGCATAACACTAAAAAAAAATTATTTAGTAATCTTCAAAATGTATGGGCCTAAGATTAAGAAAAGGCTTTGGGAAGATAAATTATATTGCAGGGATCTGGGCAAAAACAATAATAGATCAAAGAGCCAGATCTAAATTAGATGTTAGATGGTGGGAAAATACATCCTGGGTACGATTATTTAACTCAGGGAGGTGAAAATGGATAAGACTGGTTTGAACAAAGGATGCTATTGACAAACTAGGAACTTATTGACTTCATATCTCTCACTATGAGAGTCCCTACAAGAAACATATCTAGAGGAAGATGTTAGAAAAACACAAGCGTGGACCAGAAAGCAAAGGGAAAGTAAAAAAAAAAAAAAAAGAAAGAAAGAACTCCACTGCAGCGAACAGAGCAGCCCCAGCCTGCCCGGGAAGGAAACTCCGGGGAGTACAAACCCCAGAGGCACATCCTACATGCTGCAGCAAAAGAGGACAGAGCATGAACTCAAGGTCAGGGGCATTCAGAACTGAGGAAAACCAAGTCTTCGGGAGGAAATGGCAGTGGCATTGGTCCTCACTGGGCACCTAAGGAGCCTCAACATGAACAGCTAATTCAATTCAGAAATTCAGCAAAAGCTGTTCTCCAATTGACACTGATGCGGAGAGGAGGGGAAAGTTGAGCCCGTGAAGTATGTGTCTTAGGCTCAACTACTTCTCTAACCACAGGCTGTTACAGTAGCAGCCTCTGTGACCGGGGCCTGCAGACAGGGCTCCCAAGACAGAGTGGACGCTGTGCCACAGACAGAGCCCACTGTCAGTTCAGCACGGGGTCCAGAAACAAGGGACACAGAGGGAAAGAACAGAGGATGTTCAGAATACTTTACAAAGGGAAAGGCCAGTACCTCAAACAAGTCTTTATGACTGGGTCTGCCACCAATGTAAACTTCCAAAGTTGCAAGGATGCCACATTCTCAGTGCCCTCTTTGAGAATAATAATAATAATATTACCAGCAATAATAATGATGTTATATAATGCTAACCAAGTGTCAGGCATTTGTTCTAAGGACATCACATATAATTCACTTAACCCATACAACAACCTATTAAGATAAGTACTATAATCTCTAATTTACAGATGAGAAAACTGACTCTCAGAAAAAGTGAAGAATCTGCCCAAGGTCAGACCATAAGTGGCATAAGTGGAACATGAACTCTGGCTCCGGACTCAGAGCACTTAACCAACACTTTATGCAGCCTCTTGGAGAGAAGAGACAGGGTGAACTGGTCAATTTTCCCCTCAAGATATTATAAATACCTAATACTACAATTAATGTTTTGATGGGAAATTGCTTCCCAGTGAGTTATGTCACAGGTCACAGGCCCTGCTCAACAGCATAAATCAATTAGCTTCATGAAAAGAGTGAAATAAAGATGTTTTCTCTTCTTTGCCTTCCTTCCCTTAGTCTCTGCTATGGTCTTTACTGATAGTCTCATGGATCTGGCTCATGCCAGACGCAGGGTCCTGGAAACATCCTTTTGCTAGGAATGGCCACATTAGAAACTGAGGATTGTCTGCTGCTCTGAATGTGCTGGGTGTGGAGCTGATGCTGTGATTATCTTTCCATTCAGTTGGAAGTAGGGCACATGGAAAAGTTGGTGTAGACCCAACTCAACTTCTGAGGTCCGGAGGGATGACACCCACAGCAGGAGCCCAGACGGTAGCTACTGGAGAAATTCCAGCTCAAACCAGGCATCCAGAAGCCATCTGGCTGACACTGGGAAGAATAGAAATCACATAGGACCTTAATTTCTTTGAATTCGTTTTAACTTACAAATGTAAGATTATTTGATTTTGGAATCCACTTCCGTGTAGACTTTTAAAATGTGCATTTTCATTTCTTGGGAATTTTTATTCTTTGAATTTAATTTCTTCAGAATAAATATATAATAGGCAAGCATTAATGTTCAGATTCAGGGAAACTCTATGTTATCGAAATTTTGTGATTGAAACATGCTGATCCTGTCATTGCTCTCATTGCAGAATCTCTGAAGAACTGGTCAGAGAATGGATAGAGCTACTTTGTACCCTGTTGCTGGGAATAATTTGGGGGAGGAATGGAATAAGAAATGGATGTTCAGTGTGTGATAGAATGACCTTGGCACCAAGTTAATTAACGTACTATTCTAACTCAGTATCTTCTAGGGTAAACTTCATATTACCCTCCATGATCGAGAAGGGGCCACAAAGGAGCAGGGTTTGGTTATTAAAATAGCAGCCTCTTCAAATTCCTAAGACACTGAGATCTTCTTCCTCAAGTGGGGGAGTGACTTCTCTGGTTCGTCATATGTAATAATTAAGCCAAACAAGTTATGAAAACAAGAAGTGGGGTGATGTCAGGGATGATGAGAGTGTTATTACACAACTCCATCAAAATCCGACACCATCTACAGGTGTCCTGCCACTGTCAGTGTGTTTCAATAACACCTAACAGCTCGAATATGATTGGTAACCAGGGGAGTAATGTCAGTACAATATGGAAGTTTCCTTGGCAAAGGATGCCAAGAGAGTAGGAGTAGAATTTTATACTTGAGCAGGAAAGAAAAAAAGACCTTCGTCTGAATGCTGTTCTGGGGCTCTCTTCCCAGAAAGGTGCACTCCTGGCCTCGCGTGACTCTGTGGGAGTTTCACTTCCTTCCTTAAAGGGAGCCCCAGTGGCTCAAACATCCAAGCAGATTTCCATCTGTGTGGTCTCACATTCCAGTATTGCTTTTGTGCAGCTTTAATATCCTCAGAAGCCGCACTGCGAGATGCCTACCCAGGCTGTTTACATTATCTAAGTTAACAATTACTTTTAGTTATCATTCTAGTCTTAAAGATGCACAGATTTTTTTTTTCCTTTACTGATTTTAGAGAGAGAGGAAGTGAGAGGGAGAAAGAGATAGAAACATCGATGAGAGAAAACATCGATTGGCCGCCTCCTGTATGCTCCCCACTGGGGATCAGGTCCACAACCTGGGCCAATGTCTTGACTGGGAATCCAACCCGTGACCTCTTGGTGCAGTGGTTGACACTCAAGAACTGAGCCACACCGGCCAGACAAAAGGTGCATAGATTTTTTTTTTTTTTTTTTTATCCTCACCCGAGGACATTTTTCCATTTTTTGTTCAGGTAGAGTGGGAGGGAGAGAGAAGAACAGAGAGAGAGAGAGAAACATTGATGTGAAAGGAACACATCGAGTGGCTGCCACCCGCACAACCGACCGGGGCCGGGGCCAAACTGCAAGCGAGGTACGCGCCCTTAGCGGGAACCGAACCCGGGTCTCACAGGACCACAGGCCGATGCTCTAACCGCTGAGCCAAACCAGCCAGGGCAAGGTGCATAGATTTTTAATGGTCTTCCTCAACTCCATTTTCCCCACCCCCTATGATTTTGGAGGGAGTGATCTTGCAGAATGCATTTTTCATGCATAGATTGTATCCTAGTAGAGATGTTATACTAGCATGTTGACCATATATAGGAACATGGCATCTTTACACAATGGCAGCTGTCTTCTACTATTGAAAGAATAGATCTATACAGGAGCCATAATCAAAGAATTTTTCCACGTGTAACAAAATAAATTTCTTTGTTAAAATCTTCTATTTAGAAATCTAAAAGCAGAAGAAATGTCCAAATCCTATAAGCTGTTAAAGGTTTTACTAGACTTGATAAAGTAAAAGTAGTTTAATGTCATATCAAATGTGCTCATTTCTCATAGCATTCAAAGAAAACTTGAAAGTATATTGAATTCTAAGACAGAAGTAACAGACAAGATATTTTGTGTGTGTGTATCGGGTTACTTTTAGCCCTTGGTCCAATCTATGCTTATCAACAAAAAAGTAATTGCTATGATCTTAACATTATGTTATTAAATGACTTTTCTGATCTGAAACACAAAGCAAGCAAGCAAAAAAAAAAAAGTTTGATATCAAATAAGAGTACTAGCATTTATTTTTTTAAATTAAGAGATAACTTTCACATAACACTTGACCTTTTCCAAGTTGAAATTCAGAAGACCATCAAACATAAAAGTTTAGGGAACTCAATCATTTGATGCACAAAATCATATTAACAAAGAAAAAAGAAATGCAAAAACCTAACGTTAAGTGACTAGGGTGCTACAGACTGGAAGTTCCTCCAAAAGGATTAGCTTCTTTAAGTATTTTAAGTCCAGAGAATCTGTTATGCTTCCACATGTTAGTAGTTGCATAGGCTAATTTCAGCTGGCATAAGCTTTTATAAGTATGCAAAAACACAGGGCAAGGCATGCATTAAAATGTGATAATAGCACACTTCTGGGACACGTGAAGCATGAGGCATGAATCTGAATGCCTCTGGCATCCATGAAGTATCACACCTCAGAGTTAGAGATTTTCTGTTTTGATAAGTAATTTTGTTATACCACATTTGGAATGGGGGGAAAATCAACTTTCTAAATATAAATCTTTCATCTTAACCAGGGTTCCTTATAGTTTCAATCCTAGCAATGAACTCAAATCTAAAATTTTAGGTGAGCTGGAAGTAACTGAAAGCTAGATAGGGTCTTAACAAAATAAGTTATTTATTTTAGTAATGAAAGTTTAAGAATGATTATATGATATTGTTGATCACAAAAAAAATTTTAGCCAGCCTGATGGGGGGGAGGAGATAAAAATGCAAAAACACAAACAAACAAGAAGTCAACTTTAATAGTGATACTCTCCCCACCCCTCAAAGAAAGAAAAAATCATAAAGAAGGATTTCCTGTGTTACATACATCTTACAAGAAAATAACTATCTAATGCTTCTAGATAATGGGTAAGTTTCTACAAGTACTTTGAAATCTTCAGATGAAAACTCCTAATTAAAAATAATTATCTAATACAAATATTTAAAATAACCAAAAAAATAGATTTATTTTCTGAATGCACACACATATATAATCCTTAGCAACCTTATTGTTTAAGAGTTATAAATAAATGACTTCCAGTCAAGATGGCAGAGTAGGTAAATGCAGTATCCCTTCCTCCCACAACCACATCAAAGTTACAACTAAACTACAGAACAACCATCATTCAAAATCACCTGAAATCAAGCTGAATGGAAGTCCTACAACTACGGAATTAAAGAGGCAGCCACATAGAGACTGGTAGGAGGGGCGGAGGCGGACGGGCTGGTCCCACACCCACGTGTGGCTGATAAAAATCAGGAAAACACCTTGGCTGGGAATGTCCTCCCTGAGGAGTGAGGGGCTCCCCATCCCACACCAGGTGCCCCACTCAGGGTTTCAGTGCCAGGAACAGAAGTCCCCATAACTTCTGGCTGGAAAAACCAGCAGGAACTGAGGCTCAGGGAGGCTGAGGCGGCTGGAGCCCCAGGCAGTTCCTCTTAAGAGACCTACACATGGACTTACTTGGACTTGTTCCCTCTAAGCTGAAGGGGAGGCAGAGACATATGGGGAAGAACTGAGCTGTTTGGCATTGGAGTAAGGACTGGAGAGGGGGCTTTCTCTGGGACAAACTGCTGTCAGGGCCTTTGTTCCTTTGGTGAGCCCTTCCCTGGGGCGGCAGACAGTCACCATATCTGGGACTCCAGCAACCTGGCTCACACTGGTAGCCCCGCCCTGGTAATTCCCTGAGGCCCCGCCCCACCCAACTTTCAGGCCCACCCAAGCTGTTGCCACTTGATTAACCATAGGATTGGCCTGGCTTGGATCCTGCTTCAGGTTTTCCTAAATTCTTTCAAACAAGCAGTATCTGGTCTCAGCTAGCCCCATACCTCTTGTTAAGTAAAACACAGAAACAAACACTGGGAGGCAGCCAAAATGAGAAGACAAAGAAACAGGTCCCAAATTAAAAAACAGAACAAAACTCCAGGAAAAGAAGTAAGCAAAATGGGAATAAGCAACCTAACAGATGCAGAGTTCAAAATACTGCTTATAAGGATGCTTAATGAACTTAGTGAGAACTTAAATGAATTTAGTGAGGGCCTCAAGAGCATAAAAAAGGACCAGTCAGAAATGAAGAATGCACAGTCAGAAATGAAGGAGGCACTAACTGAAATAAAGAATAATTTAAAGGGAATCAATAGCAGAGTAGGTAAAGCCAAGAAGCAAACCATCGATTTGGAATATAAGGAAGCAAAAAACACCCAATCAGAACAGCAAAAAGAATAAAAAAAAATGAAGATAGCATAAGGAGCCTCTGGGACAACTTCAAGCATGCCAACATTTGCACCTTGGGGGTGCCAGAAGGAGAAGAGAGAGAACAAGAAATTGAAAACCTATTTGAAACAATAATGGCAGAAAACTTCCCTAACTTGATGAAGGAAATAGACATACAAGTCCAGGAAACACAGAGAGTCCCAAACAAGATGAACCCCAAGAGGGAGGGAGAAAGAGAGAGAGAGAGAGAGAGAGAGAGAGAGAGACATTGACCTGAAAGGGACACATCGAGTGGCTGCCAACTGCATGACCTAACCAGGGCCGGGGACAGACTGCAACTGAGGTACGTGCCCTTAGCGGGAACCAAACCCGGGTCTCTCTGGATCGCAGGCCGATGCTCTAACCACTGAGCCAAACCAGTCAGGGCCAAAGAGAGCATCTTAAAAGCAGCAAGAGAAAAGCGGTTAGGCCCTGGCCAGTTTCTATCTGTACAAAAAATGGAAAAATATCCTCGGGTGAGGATAAAAAAAAAAAAAGCGGTTAGTTACCTACAAGGGAGGTCCCATAAGATTGTCAGCTGATTTCTCAAAAGAAACTTTGCAGGCCAGAAGAAAGTGGCAAGAAATATTCAGAGTGATGAAAAGCAAGAACCTACAACCAAGATTACTCTATCCTGCCATGCTGTCATTTAGAATTGATGGCCATATAAAGAGTTTCCCAGACAAGAAAAAGCTAAAGGAGTTCATCACCACCAAACCATTATTATACGAAATGTTGAAGGGTCTTCTTAAAGTAAAAGATAAAAAATATGAACAAACAAAATGGCAATGAATACATATCTATTGACAATTGAATCTACAAACAAAATGAACAAGCAGAACAGAAACATTCTCATAGATACAGAGAACATTGTGTTGGTTGCCAGATGGGAGGAGGGTTGGGGAAATGGGTGAAAAAGGTGAAGGGAGTAAGAAGTACAAACTGGTTGTTAGACTGACAAACCTCAAAGGGAAGGGGGGTGGGAGTGAGAAGAAATAAACCAAAGATCTTATATGTATATATGCATAACCAATGGATACAGATAACAGTGTGGGGAAAGGCAGGAGGAGGGGATCAATAGGGGAAAAATAAGGAACATCTGTAATACATGCAACAATAAAGATAAGTTTAGCCCTGGCCGGTTTAGCTCAGCGGTTAGAGCGTTGGCCCGCAGACCCAAGAGTCCCGGGTTCGGTTCCCGCTAAGGGCACGTACCTCGGTGATACATGATAGAAAAGATATTAGAAACAAAGGGTAGTATTCCATATAGTCATATCCTAAAATCACTAACAGTGGCCTTGCAGGCAGACTATGCCACTTCATATTTGGCCCTCTTCTGGTATATGGAATTAAGGTTTAGATTAAATGATAGGCCTGTAACAACAGCACATTTAATAGTGCTGGTAGTAGCACTATTAAAAAAAATAGTAATTGCTATTAAAGTAATAAAAAGTAAATTCTAGCCCTGGCTGGTTTGGCTCAGCGGTTAAAGCGTCGGCCTGCGGTCCTGAGAGACCCGGGTTCGGTTCCCGCTAAGGGCATGTACCTCGGTTGCAGTTTGTCCCCGGCCCTGGTTGGTTGTGCAGGTGGCAACCACTCGATGTGTCCCTTCACATCGATGTTTCTCTCTCTCTGTTCCTCTCTCTCCCTCCCACTCTACCTGAACAAAAAAAAAAGTAAATTCTAAAAAAATAAACTAATAGTGGTAATTACTACTAATGGTAATTTAATAGTAGTACAGATGTGGAATTCATAGTAATTTTTGCTTTCAGAGACTAGCAAATCAGTGCCTTTAGAAATAAAGATGGAGGTCTCATGTTTTCACAAAAATATAGAATAAAATTGTTTTAAAGCGCATATCACAACTTCTAAAGAACCTGTAGAGGGTAACCTAAACATTTTAAAAATCTCTGTGCATACAGTAGCACACTTTCTCATTTTTCCTTTGAAAGTTTATACCAAAGAAAGTGTTAAATTATGAAAATTTAGCAATTGGTTTTGTTTACTAGGTTATGGTTTACCAAGGTTAAAATACCCATCATTTTTTTTTTTTTTTAATTTAAGCTTGTTCTGTGCTATAGTGTGAATGTTTGTGCCCCCCACACACACACACACACAAATCCATATGTTAAAACCTAATCCCGAAGGAGATGGTATTTGGAGATGATTGGGCCATGAGGGTGGGGCCCGCCTGAATGCAATTAGTGTCATTATACAAGAGACCCCAGAAATCACCCTTGCCCCTTCTACCACAGAAAGGCACAGTGAGAAGAATCAGAAAACGGGCCCTAAACAGACACTGAATCTTCTGGTACCTTGATCTTGGTACCAGCCTTGGTAACTGTGAGAAATAAACGTTTATTGTTGAAGCCACCTGGTCTATGGTATCTTTACTATAGCAGCACAAATGGACTAAAACATGTCGAAATAAAAGATTCCAAAATATCTTAATGCCCTTTCATGATTTCCCTTTGTATAAGAAAGATATATTATTCATGTTATAATTTTATAATTAAACTGTTTCATTATATGTTTTCCTTTTAAATGTATAAAGTAAAAACAAAATTATAGAAATGCCTTTCATGATATTATCATCTAGTCTACAAAATCTTTGCCACTTACCTTTTGAAATATCTTTAATTTTTCTGCCATACAAATCAAAAAGATATCTGGCTGGTGAATTTAGGTTCAATCTCATTGTGCAAGTATCTAAAACCTACACAGAAAAAAAAATCAAACCTATAAATAATTTATCAGAGTGAGCTCTGGCTAAATTATATACACATTTAGAATCCTTTCGATACAACATCGCAATTAACAATTATATTATAAAATGAAATGTAACGATTTATAAAATGTTTCTAACATGAAAAAAGGCAGTTAAAATTGTATTTTAAAAACACACAAACATTAATAAAAAAGAGAAAAGAGATGCAACAAGTATTAAAAAGTGGTTACACACTATTTAATAAATGGCAGAAGTCTGGGGGATTTTTATATTATTCTTGCTATTTTCTATCTTTTCCATTTATTTTACAATGAGAGGACATTACTTTTTCAATTAGATTTTAAGGTACTCTCTTTAGCTTAAATTCTTTCCAAGTGTCTTAAAGTACAAATAAAGTCGGATCACAGTTCACCTTGACAATTTCTATTATTGAGGTACTAAAACATGGAAGTAATAAACCACATTTCAAGGTTTTCCACGAGCCTGAGTCACAAGAACTTCACTTTCATAAGTTTCTAATATGCTCAAGCTCTTTTCTTAATATTGTAATGTCTCCACCTGCTCTTGATGTAGCCCTTGTTAAGGTGTAAGAATCACCTTTCCAACATCAGGGAAGACTTACACAAGCATCAGTGGGAGTGAAAGTTTTACTCACAAGGTGAGAAAAATTAAAGTGACAGGAAGGGTGAAGAGTATCAGGTAACCTGGGGCAGGTTCTATTAGTCTTTTGGAAGTGACTCCCAAAACGTGAAATTCATCTTACTTAAAAGTACATAATATATTCCAAATCCGAATTGAAAGTATTTTGTCTTCCATTTTTACTATTCATTGCTATAATATATTATTGGTTTTGCATACATAACCAAGAACTACTGAAGGACAATGTTTGTTATATGATCATATGGTAAGAAGAACATTTTTCCATTGCTGATACCACCACCTCCATTTCGGCCCCTTGAATCACTTCTTTAAAATTGAAGCCTGCAATCCTAGTCCTAGCCAAACCAAGTCATTTTCTTTGTGGCAATGGACTTATTTAAGGAGTTTAACGTGTACTTTGAGGCAAGTTGTACTTTCTTTTCAGTTTGGAGAACAACTTTCAAAGACTGATTAATCTGGTTTATCAAGTGCTCTGATCTTCCTCGAGTGCTATGCTGCAATTAAATGGCAAGTATTTAACTGACAAATTTAATTTGACAAATTGGCCTTTCCTGGATTATATCAGCCTTTACTATATCAGATGTTCTCAGCCTTTATTCTAACCTTAAACATGACCAGTAATGTTCCCATGTGCCACACACTCTCATAGGCATCACTGGATTGTGCATTTCTTTTTTTTTTATCCTCACCCGAGGATATTTTTCCATTTTTGTACAGATAGAGAGAGAGGAAGGGAGAGAGAGAGAGAGAAACATCGACATGAAGGGACACATCGAGTGGCTGCCACCCGCACGACCAACCAGGGCCGGGGACAAACTGCAACCGAAGTACGTGCCCCTAGCGGGAACCGAACCCGGGTCTCTCCGGACCGCAGGCCGACGCTCTAACCAATGAGCCAAACTGGCCAGGGCGGATTGTGCATTTCTTGCACACTAGCTGCAATCCAGAGCTTTGGGCAAGTCTTCAGAAACTGTGTATTGCTGCTGTTTCTTTCAAAGGTATTGGAATTATCTTGCACCCTTTAATTTATGAAGGAAATATTCGCAATATCGGTGCTCTACCTTGTTAAATAACCACATACTTGCAATGTGCTTCACACATGACTGTACATGCTGTTATGTGGAGAAAATCCATTGACCTCTAATCTGTCCACCTGGAGTGTACCACTACAGTTCATTTCCTGGCCAATGCCATGTCTCCTCAAAGTCAGACATGATGCTCCTTAACTTGAAACAGCCCCTCTGGTATCACTGCCCCTACCACCCCTTAGCCCACTTGCCCATGGCTGGGATTGGTCCTTGCTACCCAGTTAACAAATGTAATAACCCTGGTGACTCTCTAAATATTAAACGTTAGTCTTCCGGCCTTCCCTCCCACTCTCTTGGGTAAATTTCTTTAGTGACTGCTACATGCAAGTTCACCTAAGATGCCTGAAAAGAATATGCAAAATACACAGGAGAAGGTATCAGAAAATGAACTGGTGTTTTGTCTGCGACTTGAGACAGAAAGGAGAGTGGAACATATTGACCGACATTGGCATAGGATACACCCTTATAGTTTCTTTGTTTTTTTAATACTTTAAGTAATTAACACAGTTGGCCTCTAACTAGCAAAATTCTCCTGTTGGTCACTTTCTTCCATGTGACTTTGTGCCCAAAGACTGTCCTTTCACCACCCTCACCACTACCACCCTCACTGACAGAAATACTCACGGGAGATAATTCATCACACATCCTCCCTTAGCCAACCATCTCTGAATACTGTGGAGAATCTACAGTTGGTCCCATAGACTCTAAACAGATGCAGCCTCTTCTTAAGTTTCCCACATTCTTGATCTTCTCATTCTTTGTGTTTAGTTCTCTCTTCATTCTACAAATCGATTATTTAAAAGTGCTGACAAACCTCAGAGGGAAGGGGGCGGGAGAAAGATAAACCAAAGAATTTGTATGCATACATGCATAACCAGTGGACCAGACAGGGCAGTGAAGGTGCAGGTGGAGCGGGCTGGGGGAGGAAAGGAGGGTGTCAGTGTGTGTGGGGGGGAACATCTGTAATACTTTCAAAAATAAAGATACATTTTTTTAAAAATCTAACACAGCCCTTTTATACAAATTATATTCCCTAGTTACTAGTGAAGTTTCAAACATTTAAATATTCTCCAAGGTTATCATTTACCAATTAAACTAAGTAAGATATGAGCTATTTAAAGATTGTCCCATTTACTTCAATTAAAATCTCAAGGGTTTAAAAAAAATTATTTCAAATATTGTTGCTTTTAGGTCTTAAAGTCAGTCAAGTAAAATCACATGGCTTTCTAACTCAAAGTCTCCTCTTTTCATTGTGCTAACACACCAGTAAAAATGTTTGTACAAGCCAAGTTTTAAGAGTTAAATGAGCTTAAAAACTGGCATTAGGAAACCAGATAGTAGAAATTAACAATGTATCAGCCACACTGTCACTCTCTCCCGTTTTCAGAATGTAAGGTCCTTGCAGTGTTTAAGCAATGCCAACCTTCAGCAGTCATTTCCGCACAGTAAATTATCAGTGGTATGAATTAGTATCAGCATAAATGTCTGTCAGAAGCCCTGGAATGAAGCCTCTACTTGCAAGGTCGTTCTTATGTTTAACAATTGAAAAATATTTAATGATGCCATCTTGCTGTAATATTAAGGTTAATTAAAATACCATTTCCACTCATCTGTAACTGTTAAACTTGTTAAAATATTACTTTTACAAATTCACATTCCATTAATTTCTTAGTATTTAGGTTGCAAAGAACCCTTCTGGTAGTGAAATTCAAAATCATCATGCTGCAAAACCAGGCTCTTCTTGATAAACACCTGGGAAGAGATTGTCCACAAACTCTTTTTAGTTTACTCTATTTGGTTCCCGTGCTGGGAACCACCTCCACCCCCAGGCACATATGACATAGTTTGCAGTTTCTGGAATGGCCACCGAGGAGGTGGTGTGGTTACACAATCTCCAGCCTCTGGTTTGCCATGACCAGTCCAAGTGAGAGAGCATGCTTAGCTCAGCATCGCTGAAGGCCAAGCGAGCCACATCAACAAGCCATCAGATTCAACAATGATGTCCTCCTCAAAGACAGAGAACCTTGATGTCTGCTAAGATATTTTTATGAAGCAATGTCCAGAAGTGGAAGCCCTGATCTACACCTCCCCACACGCTCTCTTCAGCAAGGGTCAGGAAACCACACATCCCAGGCTAATTCTGGCCACAGCCCTTTTCCACATGGCCTGTGGGCTGAGGATCCTTTGTACATTTTTTATTGTTAAGAAATGATCAAAAGAAAAATAATTTTTTGTTGCACTGTCAAAATATAAAATTCAAATTTCAGAGCCCACAAAAATAGATTTCTTGAAAAACAGCCACACTGTTTATTTATATATTTTCTACAGCTATGTTCACGCCACAGCTACAGAGTAGAGTAGTTGCTAGAGATCTTACTGCCTGGCCTTTTACAGGAAGTTTGGCTACTCCTGGTCTACTGCATCACTGTTCACATAAAATTCTCTGTTTTCTTGTCCTTTATACATTAGCCTCAACTCCTCCACCCATGTCTAAACCCTTTTCATTGTGCCCTCTGAAAATGCTTGTCCTGGTTGACAAAATTGACTAGACACTCAACCTCTTTTAAAAGAAACCAGGCTTGCCCTGGCTGGTTTGGCTCAGTGGTTAGAGCTTAGAGTGCCGGCCTGCGGTCCAGAGAGACCCAGGTTCATTTCCTGCTAAGGGCACGTACCTCGGTTGCAGTTTGTCCCCGGCCCTGGTTGGTCGTGTGGGTGGCAGCCACTCAATGTGTCCCTGTCACGTCAATGTTTCTCTCTCTCTCTCTCTCTCTCTCCCTCCCACTCTATCTGAACAAAAAATGGAAAAATGTCCTAGGGTGAGGATAAAAAAAAAAAGAAACCAGGCTTTCCCCTGAGTTTGGTCATTTTTCCCAAAGCCCTCTCAAGTGGTGTGATTTTATTCTCTCATATCACACAATCTCAAGTTCGGAAAGTGGCATTACTTACAATAGTATTTCAAGAGAATGTCTCCTCAACCCTCTTGTTGAACAAACAAAGCAAACCAACAACCCTGTCTCCCTGGGGATCCTGCCGTTCAAGTGTACCATCTTCCCTCACACACCAAGAACCTGGTGCTCCTGAAGAGAGTTGCACGGATGAACACATCAGCATTACCTTTTTTTTTTTAATCCTTACCCGAGGATTTTTTTTTCCTATTTATCTGCAGGTAGAGTGGGAGGGAGATAGAGAGAGAAAGGAAGAGAGAGGGACACGGGCCAGGGAAGAACTAAAACCAAGGTACGTGCCCTTGACCGGAGTCGAACCTGCGACTCATTGGTCCACGGGCTGACGCTCTAACCGCTGAGCCAAACCTGCCGGAGCAGCATTACTATTATTCAAGGTCACCAAGCTCCGTGTTGCCTCAGTACAGCCCAGTCACTCTATTTCACTTATTTTGTCAAGTCTCTCTTGCACTCACCATAATGAATATTTCAAACTATCTCAGCTCTATTTGCCCCCATCCAGCCTCCTCTCCCCTACTTCCCTCCTTATATTTAGCAGATGGCATGATCTCCAACATCAGAGAGAAAACTGACTCATTGTCTTCAAGCTACCACAGCTACAAGCCTACCTACTCCTGCACCCATCCTCTTCTTTTACCCTCTAGTTATAATTACCAGAGTTCCAGTTGCTCTCTAAGGCCAATATTCAACCTATACATTTGATTACATTTGCTTTCAGCTTTTACAGCAGTATACATTATCCATCATTTTTTTTCTCATATGTATATTCAACTACTCTTTCTTAACTAGTCCCCCCCACCCCCCAACACTTAAACACGATCAAGTCTTTCCTATATTAAATGTTAATCTTCCCATACCCCATATCTCCCTCTAGCTACTTCCCCCCTTCACAATGAAGTCTCCTAAAAGATTTGTGCATGGTCTTTGTTTCCACTTCCTTTCTTCCCGTTCATTCTCAGGCCACCCCAGTCTGGTTTACAGGATCATTTTACTGAAATAACTCTCACAAAAATTACCAAAGACAACCACGTTGACAAATCCAAAGGACGTGTTCTTAATTCTCACTTATTTTGGTCTCTGAATAAAATTTGACCACTTCCTCTTTCTTTAAACCCTCTTTTCCCTTGAATTCTGAAATATGATAATCAAGCAATTATTCTCCTGATTTCTCTGTCTTCTTCAAAAGCTCATCTTTCTCTATTCATTCACTTAAGTTCTTCAACATCAGTCCTACCCCTCTTCCTGCCTTACCCTAAATTCTTTTTTTAAATTATTTTTATTAATTTATTTTTGTTACAGATGTTTCTCCTTTTTTCCCCCATTGACATCCTCCTCCCCATCCCCCCGCCTCATCCACAGCTTTGTTGTCTATGTCCATTGGTTATGCATACATGCATATAAGTTCTGTGGTTTATCTCCCCCCCCCAATAACTCCTCTTCTGAGGTTTGTCAGTCTGTACCCTACCTCTATGTCTCTAGGTCATTTTTTTTCATCAGTTTGTTTAGTTCATTATATTCCACAAATAAGTGAGATCATGTAATATTTGTCTTTCTCTGCTTGGCTTGTTTCGCTTAGCATAATACTCTCCAGGTCCCTCCATGTCATCTCAAAAGATAAGAGATCTTTCTTTCTGACAGCTGCATAGTATTCCTTTGTGTACATGTACCACTGCTTTTTTATCCACTCATCTACTGATGGACACTTGGGTTGTTTCCAGATCTTAGCTATTGTAAATAGTGCTGCTATGAACACAGGGGTACATATAGTCTTTCTGATTGGTGTTTCAGGCTTTTTAGGGTATATTCCTAGAAGTGGGATCACTGGGTCAAATGGCAGTTCAATTTTTAACTTTTTGAGGTAACATCATAGTGTTTTCGATAGTGGCTGCACTAGTCTGCATTCCTACCAGCAGTGTTTACTAGAGTCCCCTTTTCTCCACACCCTCGCCAACACTTGTTTGATGATTTGTTGATGGCGGCCATTCTGACAGGTGTGAGATGATACCTCATTGTTGTTTTAATTTGCATCTCTCTGATGATTAGTCACGTTGAACATTTTTTTCATATCTCTCTTGGCCATTTGTATGTCCTGTTTGGAGAGGTGTCTATTTAGGTCCTCTGCCCATTTTTTAATTGGGTTCTTTGTCTTCCTTTTATTGAATTGTACAAGTACTCTATATATTTTGGAAATTAACCCCTTATCTGATGCATCATCGGCAATTATGCTCTCCCATATAGTGGATTCCCTTTCCATTTTGATGGTTGTTTCTTTTGCTGTACAGAAGCTTTTTAATTTGATGTAGTCCCATGTGTTCATTATTTCCTTTATTTCTCTTCTAAATTCTTTCTTAAAGCAATCTAAGCAATGCCCCAATGTTTTATCTTCCATCTACATACCTACAACTTGCAGATTGATATGTCAATATCTCCACTTAAAACAGCTCAAAGATCCCTCAAAATCAGCATGTCCAAGACTGAATCCCTGAATACCTGCTCTTCTCCTTCAAGCCCAGTCTTTTTCTCTTGTATCTTAGGGAAAGTACCTCCATCCACCCAGAAGTAGAAACCAGAAACTTAAAAGTCATCCTTAATATCCTTAACACTTCAGTGCCCCTCACCTCATATATCCAAGTTATTATCAGGGCCTGTTGATTTTATCTTCTGGAAAAAAAAAATCTTAGAAATCAATCCACTTTCTCCATTTCTACTACCACACTCTCATCCAAGCTATTATCATCTGTTGCCAGGACTCCCGCAGCAGTTAACTAATAGTCTCCTTGCATCTATCTGGCCCAACCAATTCGTTCTTCACTGAGTACCAAAGTGATTTTTTAAAAACATAAATCTGGTTTGCCATCTCCTTCCAATCCTAACTAAAACCCATTACACTTCTCACTGCTCTTTGGTGAAGAAAAAAGGTAAAAACCTCTAAACTGTCCTATAAGAATATTCTCTCCATCATATACTCACCTTTCAATTAATGAAATTTGTCCTGCTCACGCTGTCATTGAGTATTTTCATACACTGAACTCTCTGCTTGAAAAGGTTAGCATCCTCAATATCTCCCATATGTACCCAGATAAGTCCTGCGTATCTCCTCTCAGAAGACTTCCTTGTGCCCCCTATTCCCCATTTAATTATGTCACTATTTTACAAATGTCTTTTTCTACCACTAGACAAAATGTTCCATGAGAACATGGAGGACTATGGCTCATTTCACTCACTACTTTATCCAGTGTTTTGACAGACATAAGTAGTCAAGAAAATATTATTAATGAATGAATGAGTGAAAGTTAATACATATTATATCTAATTTACATTCATTTCACCATAAATTTTCTATTGTTAACAGTCTAATAAACCTAGCAAATAAGATTTGTGATAAACCTAGCAAATAAAATTCTGATTTTATAAAATTATGCTATAACTAAAGTATGTGTGATTCTAGAAAAAATGTTTTTTCAAATAAAACTAATTTATTTTAGTACCAGAGCACTCACCAAGTAGTGCCCTTAGGAAATAAAATTTAAAAACCTCTTCACATTTATAGCAATTATCTTGGTTGTCTTCCTAATACCCATTCTCTACCTCATCCTTGCTCTCCTGAATTTAAAGGTTCACCCTTGCCCCTTTCGACTCAAGAAGGGCTACAATCTTCTTGACTGATCTAAGTTAATTATGGTGGTCCCATGTCCCTTGTCAGTTTGGGGGTGGACACATGATGTAAGTTCTGGTCAATGAGACATGAGAAGGGGCTTCTAAACGCTTCTTCAGTGACATGGAAGAAATGATCCTTTTCTGCCTCTGGACAAAGTGATACCTGGCTGTGTAGCAGCCATCCTGTAAGCAATGTATGAAAGAGCATGAAATCTAAAACATTATTGAGACTATAACTGGAATCCTGTTGGATTACGCATGGAATTGCCCTACTTTTGAATTTCTTGCTTTCTTTTTACTTAAGTTTTTTAAATCAGAATTTTTCTGTTATTTACAAATGAAGTCATTTTTACTGATAGAAGGGGGAAAATACTTTTTGGCCCAAGTTCCTCAAATGAGAAAAATTTCTTCAGCTAACTTAATAATTGTTCAGAAAATATGACAGTATTCAGTATATAAACCCAAGAAGCAAACCATTTCATTTAGAACCTACAGAAGAATTTTAGAAGAAATTTAGCAAGCTGAAAACTATGAAAACAAATAGATAATTATGAAATAAATTCTTTAACTCTTTGTATTACTAAAAATATTTCATCATTACTTGTCCATTAAAAGCTAACTACAATTTATCATGAATATATTGAGAAAGGGAATCTGGTTTTTTTACACACTTTTCTTTCTTTGTGTTTTTTTGTTTGTTTTTTTTGCTAACTGAAAGACAGCCAAATACATCATGAATTTTCAAAAAATTAAAATGTAACAAAAGGTACTTGGCATAAGTCTCTGCTAAGACCATCATTTAAAAATGTCTAACAATAAAAGTTATGATCATTAGTTTAACCTGAAGATGCCAGGAGATTGGGCTGAATTTATACCCATCTTATTAAGTAGCTTAAAGGTACTTTTCTGAATAAATCCTGGAGATAAATTTACTGGCCTGTTATTTATCATATTCTCATAAAAGTAGATTATAGAATGCACACCAAATCCAGTTACTTGCTCTTACTGGTAATGAACATGACTATGACTTGTAAAAGCAATTTATTTCCTATGAATTTGAAATGTAGGTATTCTGGCATTTTATTAATAAAATGTGAATGAGAAGTAGATAACCAGAGGAGATTTTCTAAATAATCTACTAATATATACTCCTTGGATATTTTATACTTAACTGACCTCTTCTTAAGAATAATTAAGTAGCCCAGATTACGTTTACATTTTCATAATTCTAATCTTGTTATTTTTGTTGCTTTTTAAATCTTTTATTTAATGTATAATTTACAAGAAATAAACTCTATCTATTCTAAGTGCACCATTCAATGCAGGTAGAAAAAAGGTTTCTGTGTAACCACCCCCACAGTCAAGATATAGAATATTTCCATTACTCCCCAAAATTCCTCGTGCTCTTTCTCAATCACGATTCAGTACCCTTGGCCCCAGGCAACCACTGTTTTGTCTGTCCTACAGTTTCATATAAATGGTATTTTATATCTGGCTTCTTTTATTTATCACAATGTTTGTTTCTTTTTATTCCTGAAGAGTATTTTTTGGTATGGATATATATTACAAAGTGTTTATCCATTCACTTTATTGATGGACATTTTTGGATTGTTTCTAGTTTGGGACTATTATGAATAAAACTAGTTAGAACATTCACCTAGAAGTCTTTGTGTGACATGTATTATTTCTCCTGGGTAACTACAACAGGTCCTCAAATACACAATTTTATTCAACATTATAAAATTGATGAGATGCCCTAAGAACTTAACTCTTGTTTCTATCAATCAGCTGATGGTAAAATTGGTTTCACTGTAGGTCGTTTTGCTTCAAGTTGCAGGATCGATCAACAACATTAAGTGAGGATTTACTGTACCTTGGAAAGGGTTGCTAGAATGAGTGGTAAGTGTATGTTTTTTTATAAAAAATTGCCGGACTGGTTTGCAAAGTGGCTATACCATTTTGCATTCTCATTAGCTATATGTGAGACCTCCAGTAGCTCCAGATTTTCACTATCTACTATACTGACAATATCTAAATTTACAGTATTTACTATTGTCAGTCCTTTTTTGTGTGTGTGTGTGTGTGTGGTACGTTTTCCTGGTGGGAACTGAACCCAGGACTCTCTGGTCCGCAGGCCAACACTCAACGGCTGAACCAAACTGGCCAGGGCTTGTCAATCTTTTTTAATTTTAGCCATTCTAATGTATGTGTGTGGTAATTCAGTGTGGGTTTAATTTGCATTCTTTGATGATCAGTAATGTTGAGCATCTTTTTATGTGCTTATTGCCAATTTCTATGTCCAGACTTTCCTCTGGTTTAAAGACATCTGAAAAAGTCTATTATTTATTTATACCTTGACAGTCATACATGAGTAATTCCTTTAACATTTATGTGATTTTTCAGAAATAACAGAAAAAAGTCATTATAACAAAATATGCTTATATACAAATACTAAGGGAATACCTGTTTTTTTCTGAGACTTGCTACACACAGACTACTCCCTTCCTGCTAACTTGTAGACATTTTCTTCTTTCTGATTTCTGAACTCCCTGCACTAGTTCTAATCTAGCAATCAGTGATCTAATTTCCCATAACCTGTTTTCTCTGTCACACAACTATCTTTTTCTTAAACCACATGAATAGTATAGGAGAACAAACAAGAAATCTATGAAGTCTTGAATTAGTAAGCTTGAAGATTTTAGAACATCAGAACAAGAGTTCTCAAACTTTAGTTGAATTAGAAACCATCTGGAGACATTTGTTGAAATTCAAATTCTCAGGCCCCATACTCAAGACATTCTTAATTCAGTAGCCTGGAGTGGGACCCAGAAGCCTGAATGTTTAGCACAGAGCCCAGATGATTCTGTTGCAGGTAGTCTGTGGACCATACCTTGAGAAACACTGCAGACCTTTGCCTGCAATAAATATATGTTGCCTTCAGGTGACAAAAGAAAGTATTCTGTTCTCATTCAAGTGGCTCAAAACTATGTTTTACAAAGTGGGGTATACAAACCCCAAAGAGACTGGGCAAAACAACCCACTGAGAGGGAAGAGAATATTATAATTACCTTTTCATCTTTAAAAAAACCACTTTATCAATGTTAAATAAAAGATGAACATTTGTCCTGGCCAGTTTGTCTCAGTGGTTAGAGTGGCAGCCCTCAGACCGAAGAATCGCGGGTTCAATTCCAGTCAAGGACACAAGCCTCAGTTGTGGTTCGATTCCCAGCCCTAGTTGGGTTAGTGAGGGAGGCAACCAATCGGTGTGTCTCTCTCACATCGATGTTTCTCTTTCTCTCTCTCTCTCCCTACCTCCCACTCTTTCTGAAAATCAATGGAAAAATATCCTTGAGTGAGGATTAAAAAAAGGATGGACACTTGGCACATGCATGAGAGGGGGTGGGGAGAGAGGGAGAGAGAGAGAGAGAGAGAGAGAATGAATTAGAAAGGAGACACCAATAATAAAAATTCTGGAAGCCAGAGGAGAGATAATTAAGTGATAAATGATTTAACAAACCAGAAATGTTAAAACTTAAGCTAGCAGAAGTAAACTTGCTTTGTATTTCAGAACCCCCAAAAGGCTCTGAAAGTTGAGCCTCCATTTCTTCTAACAAGTAGGGCTGAAAACAAGTTGACTATTTCTATAAAAAGCAGTTAAACCCCCAGAAGCCTTCCCCAAAAACAAACATTCAAGGCAACTATACTTCTGCCATCAGAAGAGAAGACACGGGATTTTTTCTAGAGAGAGGCTAAAGCAGTTCTGGAACTAGAAGCACCAGCAGACCAGAGTGTGAGGGTAGCTTACTTGGAAAATTAAGTGCAAATCTACATACTGAAAGCGCAACTATTATCCCCCTTCTCCACTTGGCTACTAACTCTCAAATTGGCAGATTCCATGTGGTGAAACTCATAAGCTCCAGAGAAAAGATCTACAAACACTGACAATTAGGGACCTTCCCAATCTCCAAGAAAAGGCCTAGTCAAAACACTCTCCAGTGAAACCCATCCCTCCATAAGCACACCTGTGCTCAAGAGCTTTTCAATCAGCTTTTAACGCTTACCTTTATTATTACTTTTTTATTATTGTTAAATTTTAATGCTCACTGGAGGACATTTTTCCACTGATTTTCAGATAGTGTGTGTGTGAGGGGGAGCGAGGGAGAGGGGGAGAACGAGAGAGAGAGAAACGTTGATGTGTGAGAGACACATTGATTGGTTGCCTCCTGCATGACCCGGACCAGGGCCAGGGACCGAACGGCAACCAAGGTACATGCCCTTGACTGGAATGGAACCCATGAATCTGGTCTACAGGCCTACGCTCCAATCACTCAACCAAACCAGCCAGGGTTTAGCCCTTACCTTTAAATATTAATGGAGGATTAACTCATCTGTAAGAAAAGCCTATAATAGGAAAAACCAAAAACAAACAACCAAGTAGTTAGAGAAAACAGAGACAGCCCAAGGAGTAGAAGTAAAAAAAAAAAAAAAAAGTCATTGGATTGTAAGATAAAGAGAAAAAGAAAAACTGTCAAAAAAAATTCAACAAAATAATTCTAAGAGAAGTATAAGACTTTTCAGTCTGAGTATCTAGCACATCTTGGAAAAATTTTTGAACTCTGAGAACAAAAAGATTATTTTAAATGTTTTCAGAGGGGAAAAAATTAAATGCAGGTCATCTACAAAAGATGAGGAATCAGTATGCCAGACTTCTCAACAGCAACACTGGAAATGAACAAGAAGCAATGGAGCAGTATCTTTCATCTTTAGAGGAAGAATTAGTTTCCAAACATCTCAAAACACCTATCTGCTATGTTCTCTTTCTAAAAAAACCACTGGAGTCTGGCTGGTGTGGCTCAGTGGTTGAACATTGACCCATGCACCAAGAGGCTGCCAGTTTGATTCCCGGTCAGGACACATGCCCAGGTTGTGGGCCAAACCCCCAGTGAGGAGGCCAATCAATGTTCTCTCTCATCAATGTTTCTCTCTCTCTCTCCCTCTTCCTTCCTCTCTCTCTAAAATCAATAAAGGGGAAAACAATTTTTTTTAAAAACCACTGGAATGTGTGCAACAGAGTAAATGAGAAGAAGGAAGACTAGGAAACTGGGAGAAAAGTATCCAATGGGGGGCTGGGGGAGGGGTGTTGATCAATCCCCAAGCTGATGATAGTGAAGGGAGATCCCAGGATAGAGGTCACAGAACAAAGAGTTCAAACTGGAGCAAGAGGACAGGGGTCCTCTTCATTTTTTTCATTCATTTCATTATCTTTCTCATTGTTTTCTTCACCATTGTAATCACATGCCATTAGTTATAGTGCATAGAAAATTTTACCACAAAATAAGTAAATGTAATTATTAAATGCTAAGAAAAAATAAACATTTCTCATAAAAGAGATGCTATTCTGGATAATACAAAAATCCACACAGTTTAATACCACTTCTCTGACAATGATTCTAAGAGACACTTGAAAGAAAATACAACTAATCCACTACAATGCTCACCTTAAAAAGTTATGCATTGAGAACAGATATTTTCATTTTCCATTTACTTTCTACAGTGTGCTCTTGAATTTTTATTAATACCTTTTGTGACCCATAGATATATATGTTTAGCCTACACCCCACAGTGGCTGTTGCTGTATGATTACTAAAACCATACCAAGGAATTCTAAAACTATCTGATTCAAGTTGCAAAGGAATGTCCCATAGTTCTGGTATTCCAAAGTTTGCTAAGGAATTATGTCACTTTGGCCTTTATTTCAAACTTCTTAATTAACCTCCTAAAACAAACTGATTTCTTTTTTATTTTGCAGTTATAATTGAAATACAGTCATTTCCCCTTGGCTTCATTCTGAGTTTAGAGGAGACTTCTCTATTCTCGCTACCTTATTTCACCAACCATCTTCAACAATTCTCTCCTTATTCCACTGTAATAGCTTTCACCATAGCAGAGTCCTTTACAGTCTACTTCATTTTACTATAACTAGTAATATAAAATTACTAAGTAATCGAAATTACTGTTTAAAAATTTTAGTAATCTAAAAACAGCCATTAATCCCAACATTCTTAATGTGCTATCATAAAAGAGACAATAATTTGTGTTTCTCCTATGAGTATGCCAACTTTTTTTTCCTATTACTGACTTGGTATTTAATCTATAAATGGGGCATTATCCTGTAATTTTCAACAAAGCTTTCAAAATTTAAATTGTATTTACCAAATAATTAACTACCATTATTTTTTCCCCTCCAAAAGGTTGTATTGACACCCAAGGCCAACATTCTGTTGCCTCCTCTCCTTTATCTTATTTTCTAAAGTGATAATTAGACAAATATTTACAGATACAGTTATTACTGAATCATTCCCTGAGTTTATAAATTGTAAACATTCTTAAAATTCAACAAATTGTAAAAAAAAAATTAAAAAGCTGAAGAATTTCTTGATCATACAGTTTTAAATAAATTGCTCTCTAGGGCCAAAAAGCAAAATAGCAGTGACATTTTTATTTACACTCCACCTTTCATCTAAGAACATGTAATCTATGACCATTACCCCAATTTTACCACCAAGGCATAGAATTACAGAGACTGAACTGAAGTGAACTCAAGAGGTTATCTAATCTATCATCTGTCTCCAAGAATGACTGCACTTTAACAATCCAAGAGATGTGTCCATCTTCTCTATTTTTCAAAATCTCCAGGGAAGATGTTCCAACTTGCCTTAGCAATTTGCTCTGGTGTGCCAGATCACTTGCTTCACTCATAATCCAAATCTGCAGCAAGAAGGAGATAGAACCTGGTTTCCCAGCTTCTCATAAATGTTCTTGCCCAGTTGGGGTTATAACACAACCACAAAAATAAGTAGATGAGGAATAAAGATATTTTGATGACAAAAATTTCCAACATCTAGTCAACGATTCACCTGCTTCAAGCAATAACTATTTTAAAAATAATCTGGTATAATAAAGTGATTTACATCTATCTTGATTTCATAATAAATAAAAAAATGATTTCTAACTATTAGATGTGTATTTATTAGTCCTAAAGATAAGAATGACAAATATTTACTGGAAACCCTTGGCGTGCCAGGCATTGTATCCAGGAATAATATCACAGTGACTCCTCATACCAATTCTATAGGTAGGCATTATTGTTACCCTATTTTTTAGATGAAGAAATTAAGGCTCAGAGAAGGTAAGTTGTCCAAGGTCTCACAGATTGTGAATGATGAAGACAGGATTAAAACCAGTTTGTTGTATTTTAATCTTGAATATATATTTAATAATAATAACTATTATTATTAGGCTGCTTCAAGGTTGGTTGAAAAATTCTTATCTATAAAAAAAGTTATTTTCAAATACCATTAGTTCTTCCATATTTTATTTTTTTTTATCCTCACCTCACCCGAGGACATTTTTCCATTTTTTGTTCAGATAGAGTGGGAGGGGGAGAGAGAGAGAGAGAAAGAGAGAGAGAGAGAGGTGAAAGGGACACATCGAGTGGCTGCCACCCGCACGACCCAACCAGAGCCAGGGACAAACTGCAATCAAGGTACATGCCCTTAGCAGGAACCAAACCCGGTCTCTCTGGAGCACAGGCCGATGATCTAACTGCTGAGCCAAACCTGCCAGCGCCCTCCATATCTTTTTTAAATATAAAAGGTGATCTGGAAGGTATAAGCACCTTCTAAAAAATATACTTATCTAACAAATAATACTTTAATATTTGTCTTTTAAAGTTTGCTGAATTGTTGTTACATGATTTGTCTTAGGACCGTCAGATTTGCTTTTAAAAATATATATGGATACTTTAACTGAATCTTATTTATTTTGGACTTTACTTATTCCTTTGAGGACCATAGATGCTTCTAGGTCTTATTTCTATACTAAATGCAAAGATGGCGATTTGGATTTTGAAGTTAGTTTAGATTGGTTTCAATCTAAATATTCTATGAAATATTGTAACCCACTAGAATGTTTCACCAAATGTATATATAACTTTTACTAGGTAAATGACCAACTACATTAGCCAAATAATTTCCTGAAATAGTGTTGCTTTACCAAGGTAATTTATGTTGTTAGTACAACAAGCATACTTCTAAACAGCTGCATTTTTGCATTCTATATAATGCCTTCTTGGTATTCATTTTATTAGTTGACAGTGATATTTAGATGGAAAAGAACAACACATTTCAAAAGCCATAAAACCTTTGGAATTTAATTCATACTTCAATATTTGATACAAAATTACCTTTTTCATTGTTTCTTTTCCCACTGTAATCTCATGCCCATTTTGCCCCATGCCATTCTTAAAGAGCAGAATTCGGACTGAGGTCTGTCCAGTAAGTTTCTTCATTCTAATAGAAAGAACAGGCTTGGTTTTCGGTCTTTTGACTTCAGTAGGAAGCATCAGCCCATTCATTGTCCAAGTTACTTTCTTCATTAACAACAGATGGTCTAGAAGAGAATTTTTTTTTAAGTCAAGTCAATATTTGGCTTCAAACTTGAAAATGGACACATCATGCTTCCCCTCCCCCTATTACCTATATCACATACACTGGCCAGTCTCCATTTAGATGCTGGTTTTCTGAAATGCTACCACCAGCTTCCCACAAACCGTGACATAAGCTGTAGCAAGCTGTCTGCTCTGATAGCCTGCATAAATCATCATTTCTGAAGGGAACAGATGTTCAGGGTATGAAAGAGTAATACCACAATTTAGTCCTAATTAAAATTCACCTTAGCATGCTTCTATCACTGATCAGATGCACTGGGCTGAACCGGTCCACTGAAATGGCCCAAGGTCCTTCGCTTACTATTCAACAACTCGGGTCCTGAACTTTCGTGTTCTTTAGGGTTGAGAAAACACTTTTTCTCTTTAATATGATTTATTATCCATGTTGCTTTAAAGATGATGGCCTCCAAACAGTAACCTTAATCATCATTCTTCCCTTGTGACTAGAATGAAGGTGACTTTTAGGACATTTTTGGGGAGAGATTCAAACTATTTCACTAAAAATGAAAACCAGTTTTGCATGAACAGTTTACTCTGACCTATACATTTTCAAAGATGTGTATGCAGGAATTTAAGTTTCAAAACTCCCCCTAATATTAATGGGAGTGCAACTAAATTACTATGTAAGACTTTGAAAAAGTAAGGGTGAAAACAGAAGGGTGGTATATTGCCTACTAAATTGCTGCTACCATTCCTTTCTTTCAGGAAGCTTCATTTCATAAATAAATAATTTGCACCTGAGTTATTTATTTGTGCATTCAATTTATTTTAGATTATAGTTTATTTTCACATAAATACGAAAATGCAATGACCCCTCTTTCATCTGCTCTTTATATGTCCTAATGAGAGAAATAAAATTTATTTGCATATAACTGAAAATAGCTGCATTTGTTTGCCCAAATTTCCAAATAACACTTTTGTCTTACCACCTGCCTTGAAAGCAACATGGCCTCTTTGACCTAGAAGTAGTAGTTTACATAAAATCTAGTATTGATATGAAATATGAGCAAGTCATTGTAAATAATCTTCAAGTCCCAGAATGGCTACATTGAATATTCAAAAACAAAAACACTTGTCTTTTTATACCTCTTCCTTGATTTCTCTCTCAATCTCTTTTGATTTCTCTCTCTCTCTCTCTCTCTCTCTCTCTCTCTCTCTCTCACACACACACACACACACACACACACAGGCATACAGACATACCCTGTAGGCAGAATTATGAGCAAAATTTGCAGAATAAGTTAAACTAAATTATAGATATGCTTAAGCGTTCAAGAACAGAAAAAATATTTTTACAGAAAACTAATAGTATCTCTAAAAATAAAATTTAAAAATCTCTCTCACTGGGGTATAAAGTTAATAAAGTCTTGTAGTTTGATACTTTACCCATAATCTGAATACCCCCCAGATGCTTTGAAAGGTGGAAAGGTTATAAAAGCCTTAAAACTAGGTTTGAGCCCTGGCCAATTTGGCTCAGCGGTTAGAGCATCAGCCTGCGGTCCAGAGAGACCTGGGTTCGGTTCCCGCTAGGGGCGCGTACCTCGGTTGCAGTTTGTCCCCGGCCCTGGTTGGTCGTGCGGGTGGCAGCCACTCGATGTGTCCCTTTCACATTGATGTTTCTCTCTCTCTGTCTCTTCCTCTCTCTCACTCCCACTCTACCTGAACAAAAAGAAATGAAAAAATGTCCTCGGGTGAGGATAGAGAAAAAAACTAGGTTTGAAACTCAGCTCTGTTACTTAGTGATCCTACATGAGTTATCCCACCCCGCATCTCTGATTTCTCATCTACAAAGTATCTAGTTAGTACTATTCCACCACCTTATGAGGCTTAAATATTTTATATGTTAAAGTACCAAAACATTGAACTTACTCTATAAACATTCGTTTCTTCCCCCATGTCCCTGAAATCCTATGCTTATCACGGAGCATTAGAGTATATTAATCATTACATCAGTCAGGGTCCAACCAGAAATACAGAAACTACTCAGAGCATTTGAGCAGAGGGGACTCGCCGCAGAGAACTGGTTATGCAAGTGATGGAAAAGACCAAGAAGCAAGCAATGGACAGTGAGGCAACCCAGAGATTAGCAACAGCAAGAAACCCAGGCCAGAGGGAGGAGGTCATACAAGTGCCCAGATTTAGAGAATCTTAACACTAAAAGATTTTCTCCTTTGATTGCTTAGAAAAGGGCCCGGGTTAGAATGAGGCAAGTGAAGAAACAAAACCGCAACATGTAAGGGTGCACACACAGGGCGGTGCAATGACACAACCCTCAGAGTGCGCAACTCCTTAAATTCTGGCCCTTTGGTGCTTCACTCTCTCACCCTCATCCGAGCCCTGGTGTTGACTCTCTCTTTTATACGTAAAGCTCCTTAAATTCCATTAAAATATTAATACTTACTATTAGCCAGATGCTGTTTTATATGATTTATAGGTATTGACTCATGTAGTTCTCTCAACAATTTTATGGGGTAGATAATATCTTTATTTTTATTTACAGGTGAGAACATTGAGTCACAGAGAAGTTAAATAACTTGCCCAAGATGCTGCAGCTGGGACGTGGTAGCAGTGGACAGTGAATTTAGTTCTAGAGACGTGCCCCTAGTCTCTACACTATTCCATCTCCGCCACATATTTTCCGCCATTATCTCAAATTCAATATACCTAAAACAAAATTTCACACCTTTCCACACAAATTTATGCACACTCACATTTCTTATTTCTATCAGTGTTATCCACTAGCTCAGAGAGTCTTGAACCCTTAACCTCCTATTCATTTCTCTTCAGCAATTGCTTATTCATTCAATGATGTTTATTGGGTGTCCACTCATCAGTGTACCAGGGCGACAGCTGTGAATAGGACAGAATAGCTTGTGCAGATCACAGCCTGTTGGGGTGAGATAGACCATAAAAGGCGTCTCTAAAGAGGTGATATCTGAGTAGAAAGACCTCTGTGATGAGAAGTTAATCATGAAAATCTGGGGGGAGATCATTCCAGGTAGAGTGAAATCAAGCACAAAGTCTCAGGGATAAAAATGAGACTTGGTGTGTTTGAGAAAGAAAAATAAAGTTCGTATGTGGATAGAGCCAAAGTGAATTTGTATGAGGCCAGATTGTGGAGGCCAGCATACAGGGTTTGGATTTTATGCTGGAAGTGATGGGAAGCTATCAGACGGTTCTCAGCAGGGCACTGTATGAAGAAGAGACCATAGCAAAGTGTAGATGACACTGGTGGTGCCCTTCACCCCTCGTATTCCTTTGCCTTGCGCTAATATACCCAAACTCCAGCTGCGATGAGTCCTAGCCACTGACACCTCACAGCTGCACCCTTCTCCTGAGAACTACCTTTGGCTGAAAAGAAGCAGCCACCTAGCCAGGAAACACCTGTGAGGTGATGACCTCTTCTTTCCTACCTAGAGGTGCAGATGACAGCCAATGACTGACAGACCAGGGGACACAATGACCAATCTCCTTGCCTCAAGGAGGGGCAACTCTTAGGAGTGTGTTTCCCACTCCAGATTGGGGCTAGACCTCAGATCAAAACCTTCTACTGTACGCTGCTTCCCTCACTCACTTCCAGGTTTCACCTAAGAGCACTTCCTAAGTCTTTTGCACAAAACCGCCCACCTCAGGCTCTGCTTCTAGGAAACCTGACCCCATACAGAGTTAAATAAGGCAAAGCCAACTCTCAGTTGTTCGTTCTTCACAGTACTACTGAAAGCATCGCTCCTTTCCGGTCCCAGCTGGTCCCACTGGCCCATTTCTCTCTCAGCCTCGTATCAGCTGTAAGGATTTCCAAATTGCATTCGATCCTCTTCTGTTACATCTGACATTCTATACTCCAATTACAGCTGAATTTTCCTAAAGCATCAATTTTATCATTGCCTGAAGAGAAAGATATTGGAGCTAGCTTTTGAAGCTTTCCACTAGTCAGTCAATCAGTTAGCCTGTCTTTCTGTGTCTGGCAGATAGTCATCAAATACTTATTTGAGCCCATCCTTTGTGCCAGATCCTGTGCAAGGAATACGAAAAATACACAGTCTCTTTCCTTAAACTTATGTCTAACAGAAGAGTTTGCCAACCATCTGACAATATCCAAACTTCCTGATTTTATCTTACCGTAATTTATCTTCCCTTCTTGTCCCAGCCCACAATGACCTGTCATTTCTCTGAATCCTTAGAGCCTGTTCCAACCATCATTATTTTCATTTTCTCAATAATGTTTGAGAACCTCCCACATGCCAGGCACTGTGCTAGGTGATAAGGAAAGAACATAAAGTACCCGGAATTTTATGTAAGTGTTGTATAAGTATATATCCTATCTCTGTTTCCATACTTAAACCTTTAGAAGGTAGAAATCAAGCCGGTATTTCTTATTATTTTTCTCCAGGGTATGAGAAAGTTCACTACACATAATATAATTAGATGTTAACTTTTCCTTTGCATTTAAATGCTCAATTGTAGCAATTTAATTTTATTTCTGTTTTCATAACATACCAATTGGGAAAAATAAACTTTATTGTTAGGTGTATATGCCTACCATCATTATTTCCTACCTCTCCCCAGTATAAACTTAAATATGATTGATCTTCCAGGTTAATGTTCATTGATGACCACAACAGCATAGAATTTCTTCAGAACAAGAAGAAACCTTGCCAAGGAGAAATTCTTGGCAAATGAAGGTCTAGAAGGAGTAAAGTAGACTAGAATAAACTAAAAATATATTTAAGATAAATGCTTATATATTTCTGAAGACTTTGTTTGAAGACCATCTCTCCTAGGAAGCTTTTTCCAGGTTAGACACCTTCTTTCTGCTCTTTGTGAACACACCTACCATTGAACTTATCCTACTGTACCATCACTGTGTGTACACTTGGCTAAACATTGCAGTGCTTCCCCAGTACATGGTGTAGGTGCTCAATTAGTGCTGAATGAATTAATGAATAATACTACCTTCATTCCAATAAAACTTTACTCTGATAAAAGGATTACCTGATAACATTTAAAGACACTTAACTCACTTAAAAATATGCAATCTAAACATCTGTAACAAAAATAAATTAATTTTTAAAAAATTATCAACTTAAAATAATAAAATAAAATAAAAATAAATCATTTTCTGAAGTTCCAAATAGGTTTTCTGAAAGAACTCTACATGAACCTAGTAAAAGCACATTATAAATTTTAAAACAAATCTGAAAACATTTATAACATAAATTATATATAGTTTTTTAAAAGGTGCTCCTGCTTTCCAAATCTTTGTTGATATTGATAAACATGGAAAGGCGATTAAAATATATATAAAACCTTTTATATAAATAAAGACTTTTAACCAATTAGCAAAGCAGCCTAATAAAGTAATACTAATGATGACTAAGATGTGTTGATTAATACACTAGAGAGGCAGCATAGCCTAGTGGTTAAGAGCTTAGGCTCTGAACCCAAACTCTCTAGATCCGAATCTTAACTTTGCTTTTTAATAGCTCTGCCATCTTGGAAAATTAAGTCAGTCTCATTTGCCTCAGTTTTCTGATCTTAGAAGTGGGAACAATAATAGTAACTCCCTTATTTGTTGTATGGAAAAAAGGGATTTGCACAAATAAAACACTTATGTGTAAATATGAATCACAGTGATATTGGTGACATGATTATCCTCATGATTTTCATCAAGAACCTAGCATATAGAAAGCAGTGTGCTGCCCTGGCTGGTTTGGCTCAGTCAGTGGGTGGAGCGTCAGCCCACAGACCATAGAAAGCAGTGTGCTAAGAGCTTTATATACACTAATTCATTTTATCTTCACAACCTTGGGGATTTTGTCACATTATCATCTCCATTTTATTGATGAGGAAAAGGAGAGCTGGAGAAATGAAGCGATTACATCTCTATCATGCATCCATTAGGTAGATCAGAGACAAGATCCAGGCTGAATGATTCCAGAGCCAGTTTTCTTAACCATGACACTGTAAGATCCCTCATGTGCCTAAAAAGCAACACAAAACTTCTCTAACTTAAAATGACTGGATAGTCCAAGCTTCTTAATACTGTCCCACATTCCACCATAGTCCTACCTTTGCACCATCTAAAAAGCAGCTGCTCTTAGTGCCTATATTTGGTCTAAAGGTCCTTATTCTTTGTTGTGGGACTGTCCTGGATATCGTGGAATGTTTAGCAGCATCCTTGGCCTCTACCCACTAGATACCAGCAGCATTTTCCCAGTTGGGGCAACCAAAGATGTCTCCAGACATTGTCAAATGTTCCCCAGGAGTTAAAATTACCCCCAGTTGAGAATCGTTACAGTAAAGGAGTTTGACACATCCCCATCTGCCGATGTGCAGGGAGCTAAAATAAGCTATTGACACACACTGTGTTCTTTTCTAACTCCCAACTTTTATCATGCCTTTCCCCCTCCCTCTCTGCTAGGCTATCTCCTTTCCTTCGCAACTCAGTGCCACCTCCTCCAGGAAGCTTTCTTTGATCTATCCCTCTTTAAGCTTCACAGCTTTATCTCTGTACCCTTCATTTTATTGAACTTCTCTATTTTACATCTGTGACCCATTAGGCTTGGCAATTCAAGGGCATGAAATGTGAGCCTCCAGTATCTGGTACACTGTAAACAAGTGTGCTTATTGGAGGTTTAACAAAATAATAACAGTTAATCATACATCTTCAATATAAGTGTCTATTCCCTACTGTATAGTCAGCACCTCAAATAGTATTTGTTACATAGTAGATGCTCAATAAATCTTTGTAGAATATTTGTCAAACATGTCAGATGAGAACATCACTATTACTTCATCAGGTAGATAGTGGGTAATATTTTCATTAGGTAGGTATTAACTTGACTTATGGTTTCTCTGTATTTTGGAAAAAGACTATATTTTTATATTCATGATTAATTAGCTTTTTCATTACCATGTCCCTCGATGAATTTACTCTGAAACCAGGTGTCATGGTGGACAGCTCGGAGAGGGAAGAAGCAAAAAAGGTATAGGCTTAGTGCATTACTATGCATTGGCTTCAGAATTGCAGAAACTTGGAATTGAAAAAGACCTTTAAAATTATTGACTCTAACCATCCATTTCATTTACTCAGTTTGTTCATTCAGCACACAAGCTCTGAATGCCTACCACATGTTCCCTCCTAGATTCGCTGCACAGAAAGGATCTCAAAGAGTTCTGGGTCTGTTTGGGAAGACAAGGGAGGAAAACAACACACGATGTAGCATGTGCTAAATCAGAGGTGTGCCCCAGGAATGGGGGAGCATGAAGCAAGGACACCTGCCACAGCTTGAGGTGATGGAGAAAGACTCTCTAGAGGAGGAACGTGAAGGAGAACTTGAAGGATACACAGAGTGGGCAAAAGAGAGAGACCATCACCCAGGTAGAGGAAACAATGCAGATGAAGTATGATGGAACATTGAGAGGAGACTGAGTACAGAGTGGTGTGGAGGGTCCAGAATAAACCACCCCAAGAATGTACCTCAGTGGTATGCAGATTACTTTGAGTGAAAGGCAATTTTAGCTTCAGGCACCAGAGAAATTTCTGTGCCCTGACCTTAACTACCTAGAAGAATTTGAATCAAAGGCCTTGCTCATAATAAGAGATGATCAGAAATAACTTCTGTAAGTCAAAACCTATTTATAGAGCAGGGCAAACTTCTATTTACTAAATGTCTGTTATCATCCTGCGATGACTCTTTGAAGCCCCCAAGGTGCCTTACCTCATCCCTAGCTCAGGATGTCTTATAGACCTCAATCCTCCTTTCTGTCTCGGAACCTCTCATGCATGCAGGGTCTCTGACTCTCTCATATAGGTGGGCTTCCTGTGTGCACAATATTACATTTTATTTTCTCCTTCAATCTGTTGATTTAATCATTCAGCCAGCCAAAAGGAGGCAGAGGAGGGAAAGGGAATTCCCCCCCTTCTCCACAGAGGTCATGAAACAAGGAAAGCAGAAAGTAGCCAGGTCAGAGCCTTGTGTACAACACTGAGAAGTCCCACACCTCCCAAATCAGGCCATTACATCTTTTAGACAGGTGAGACTATGGCGAAAATCTTCCTTATGTTATGGCAAAATCCATTTCCTTATGAAACAAAGCTACTGGGATAAGTGAGAAAAAGGACAGGTGTACTATAGCAGCATATTTCAAAGTGTGGGCAATGGGTCTCCTGTATGAGAACCTGCTGGAGAAGCAGGGACACCAGGTGGGTCTTGGGTACATCACAGCTCTAGGGACATACAGGTTCATATGAATAAATGTAGTTGAGGGCAGACAACAAGGGTAAGCATTATCAAATCCAGGGGTGAGAAGGAAAACAAAATCTGATACTTCCATGCCAACACTGAGAAAGAACCTGAGGATGCTCAGTAAAGACCTGAGTAGGTTTTAGCCCTGGTGAGGAAGAGTAATCTCAGAGGCTGGGAGAGGATGGAACGTGGAGTAATCAAAGTATGTGGGGATTGTAGGGTATGTGGGGCAGGGAGGCGGGCTGAGTACTAAAAAAGAAATTTAGCGCCATCTAACCCACTTTGAATTTCTAGGAAAACAACTAACGATAGATAGCTAACAAATGCTTTCTACACCCTTGTCTTTCATTAACTTTCAAATCTCAAAACCCTAGCATCCCTCCCTGGGCTGAAACTATCTGGTACCTTTGTAAGAATTAGAAAACAGCCTCCCCACCCGCCCCCCATGGTGAAATTAGCTCCACAGTCCCTCAGCTGTGTATAACAGTGATCAGTGCCCTGAGCCTTCCCAAAGGTCACAGGATCTCCTTTCTTATGTCCTTGCTTTCAATAACAGTTAATAAGCACCTACTATATGCAAGGTACTATAAGTAATACATAGATTGAGGGGAGAGAATGGGCAAGAAAGGGCATTCCTGAGAGTTTGTGGGAAGGCTAGAAATCCCAGATCTATAGGTTCCTGGGAGAATCATTTATTCCAGCACTCTACTTCTGACCATTGTCTGGTCTCAGACAAGCATTAGCATAACCATTAGCCTCTCTGCAATGTAATTATTCTTGGGCTGGCTTACTCTGGCCCCCTGCCAGAGGGAAACATTCACAAATCTACATATGAATTTGGAGTAGGGGATTTTTAATATACTCCTAAAAGTCCACTCACTGTTTGCTGGCTAGCAGGCTGCTCTAATGAGGTCTATTCCCTCCCCTCTCACCACCAGCTCCTTGGGATATGCATGGTTCACCATGGTACCTATTTCATTTGGTTCTTCATTCACCCATTGAATAACATTTGTTGAGTGTCTATTAACTGTCAGGCCCTGAGCCTGGAAAATGATCGTCAATAAGGCAGCTATGGTTTCTTTCTTAAGCAAACTTGGTCTAGAGGAAACAAGAGACATTTATTTCACCAGCAATTACAAATCTGATTGCAAAAAGGGACACTGAGAACGCAGTGGGTGCTTATCCATTCTAGTGGGAGCTTCCACAGACAATGGGACCGGCTCCGATGCCTACCTGCGCATGAATCTCAACAACAGGAGCCTTGGAGTTCCCCTTTGGAGAATTCTGGAATCTCTACTCTAAGCAAAGTCTCTGTCCTTATGGTACTATTGTAATTAACCTGGTTATTAATAACAGGAAAGGCACAAAAGTAAGCCCAGATAATATAGGCATGCCACTTGTGCAGCTTTGCCCGGAAGTTGCAGTTTAACACTCCCAGGTCTCTTCTCTGCAGATCACTGGGGGAAGGGACTGAACAGGGTGGAGAACAGACACATGCCCAGTAAAGTCTGGGTGACACAGGGAAGGTACTTGCCTGTCAGTCACACCTAGGATTAGGTCATTGGCCAGAGTAGGTGTGGCCACTGCAAGTGTGGGAAGATTGAGATATTTAATTCCCTCGACAAAGCAAGTCATGCTCTTGCACTCTGGGCTCCTGGCCCTCTCTTGGTTCCCTTGCATATGCCGTAAGCCATGTGGACTGCACACAATGGACTAAAGGGCTGCAACTAGCCTGATGCTGTGCCAGCCCCAACTCCACCATGGAAAGGAAACTTTAAACACTGGTTCTGCTTCTAGCTTTACTGAAGGGATATAATTCCAGGGAATAAAGCTTTCCACCATATCTCATCCTCCCGTGGGGGCCCCTGGAAATGCTTATTCCAGCGGTACTCCAAGAACCCCCTCCCACTAGCAATGGAGAAAGACCACCCAGGCTTTTCTTTGATAACATTTACACACCCAACTGCCAAAGAAGGGGTCCTAGTCTCAGCGGATCACCACATCCCCGCCTTTAAATTTGCCGGCCACACCTCGTGGGTTCCAAAGCAATAAGGACTTGATCTATCCCGGTTTTCCTCTCTCGGGCACTTCTCTTTAGAAAGTTAAGAGCCCACTGGGTGAAGATGGGACTGGGGGTTACAATCTAGTGACGTTCTAAGACTTAACAAAACCTTGGAAAATGCTTCCCCAAAGGGTCATATCCCAGCTCCTCAGCGACTGCCAAGTCCCCTGGACTGTTCATACTGTTACTCTCCTGCAGCACTTAGAAAACGTCGTGCTCCAACCATAGCTTCTATTTTATTGTGAAAAATTCACATCCCACTTTATTGTCATGATTTTGTTTATAACCGAATCATGGAAAAGATAAAGCACTTTCTAACTTGCTTCTGTGTTAAGTCTATTAAAATATCATTACATTTCCTTAGTCTACTTCAAAAAAAAAAAAAAACCAATGCCTCTCATAAAATTAAATAAATCCGGTGCTCCTTGATTTGTTATTTTCTATTTTGTATGTATCAGGCAAAAAAAGAATATTGCTGCCTTCTGTCACCAGAATAAAAGCAGCAAACTTGCAACTCTAAATGCACAAGCTTATTAAAAATCTTTTTTTGTTTAAATGCATTCTCCTGTAGTTGGTAATACACTTAAAGACATATTAATGCTGACTGTCAAGTAGGTATAATGACATTAAATATGAACAAACACGTCATCTCATGGGTGCAGGATGAACTTATAAAATATAAATGCTCTGACAGTAAGAAAACATACTGCTATATTTAATTATATCATCTGCTCAAAATACAATTGCTTCTATGTTTGGTAAATAGATTAAATCCAGGTCACATTCCTGTGTTCAACTGAGTTTCTAGTCACTCCCTTTTCTCTAAACACTCGTGTTCTTTGTTTCTGCATGTTCTTAAGTGTCATCATTTATTGCTATAGGCATGATGGCTATATTTAACTAATAATGACAGTGGTTGTCATTAGATTTTAACTCAGTAACACTAGTCTGACATATCATTTGAAGTATGTCTTCAATTTAAGTTTGATTAAAATTACAAACGTTCCATCTATTGTGTCAATCAAAATGTCGCCACTCTTGCCCTGAACTTTTCTATGAACTTTCTTGAAATAAGTTATGGCAGCTTAAAGTTAAGGCTAGCCTTGGGTCATACACATATTTTAAAATACAACTCTTGGAGCTCCGGTTGGGTGGCTCGGTTGGTAGGATCATTGTCCTGTACACCAAAAAGGTTGTGGGTTTGATTCCCTGTCAGTGCACATACCTAGGTTGCCGGTTCAATCCTTGGTCGTGGCACATCTGGGAGACATCCGATGGATGTTTCTCTTTCTTTTTCTTTCTCTTTCTCTCTCTCTCTCTCTCTCTCTCCCCCTCTCTCAAATCAATAAACATCCTCAGGTGAGGATTAAAAAAAACAAACAAACTTAGAATAGACCAGAGCAAGGGCATTTGGGGTTCCTTTTATAAAAGGACTTCATTTTTACTTACACCCCAGAAAAAGCACAATATAGTAAGAGTTCAAAGGCTCTAAATCAGATTTTCATACAATGCTGTATACACACAAGTGTTTGGCAGGCATTTTAATTGGGTTGAATGTATTTTAAAAATCTCAGACATACCAAATACCTCGGGTAGTCAAAACAGGTACTTATAACAACCTGTATGAAAAGCTGGTGAAAATACAATGTTGTAGACACCTATTATAAATAGTAGGCTTTGACATACATGATCTCACAATAATGCAGTGAGGTGTGTAGTATCAGGCTCAATCTATGGATGAGGAAACTGAGGCTTGGAGAAGTTATAAGAATTGCCCAGCTTGTGTTTTGCTTCCTTGGTAGTGATGAAGAAAGCAGAGGCAAATGCTTATCATTGTTGTTTTCCTAAACCCCACTAGCTATTGTGGGAAGGTAGGAGTGAACACAAAATTCTGATTAATAGCCTTGGGATCTTAATAGCATTTGGAGTCTTAGTTATGCTCATAACATGCTATTGTTACTATACTCTTTAGACTAGGGATTTATAGACATTTTCAAATAATTAATTTTTTTTAGAAAAACAAGACAATATCCAATAATCCTTTAATTACCCCCATTTTACAGGTAAGGACATTAAAGCACAGACCAATCCGTCCAAGGTCATGTAACAGACACTGGAATCTTGCAAGATCATCTGATTTCCAGTCTAGTGTTTTGTCCACCAAATAATAATGCATTTCTCATGTCTCTCCTAACAGATGTCTGAAAACGTCAAAAACAAATGGTTTGAAAGGCAAAATGCTCTGAAACAATAACTGTAAAATATATAAATGAATTCTCAGATAAAATGACAAGCAGGTTAGACAGACAACAGCCTAAAAAATTTGATTTAAAGGCTACTGCTCATGCCTGCTTCATTTTTAACATTTCCTCCTTGTTTCCATGCCATTACTTGTTCTTATAGTACCAACTTTTTTTTTGTTTTGTTTTGTTGTTTTTTTTTTCTTTTTTTTCTTTTATCCTCACCCAAGGACATTTTTCCATTTTTTGTTCAGGTAGAGTGGGAGGGAGAGAGAGGAACAGAGAGAGAGAGAGAGAAACATTGATGTGAAAGGAACACATCGAGTGGCTGCCACCCACACAACCGACCAGGGCTGGGGACAAACTGCAACCGAGGTACGTGCCCTTAGCGGGAACCGAACCCGGGTCTCTCAGGACCGCAGGCCGACACTCTAACCGCTGAACCAAACCAGCCAGGGCTAGTACCAACTTTTTTATTTCCTTTATAACACTTACCACGGTCAATAAGTACCTTACTTAGTTCTTTATATACTTATTGTCCACTGCTCCTTCCACCTCGCTAGAAGCTAAGCTCCAAGAGACCTAAGGCTTGGTGCAATGTCTGGCACATTGTACGGACTCAATAAATGTTTGTTGAGAAAATGATTGAATAAATAAATAATCTCTTTTTAACTCTTCTTCTGCTTCCTTGGACATGGAAGCAATTTTTTTTTTAATCCCCCACACATTCTTTCAGCTCTAGTCAGAGAGATATTCTCTCTGTTCACTTTTATCCACACAGCAAACAATTCAAAGTAAGAAAGACAGCATTTATATTCCTTCTGAGTTAATATACTAATGAGAATTAAAATTTATCAGATATTTTTCCAGCTATGACAGAAGACCTTATCGAAAATCCTTAAGTCTGATGTGATTCTATGAATAGAAGTTTTTGGATTTCAAAAAAGTTCATATGGTGCCTATATTGGAATGGTGCCTATATCATATACTATACGCCCAGCAAGGTCCAGGGTAGCAGCCCATAATCAAACACATGAACATGTCAAAAACTTAGATGTTTCTCAATGACTGGATATTTTAACAATATAAGGAGATACTGCCACATGCATGTTCTAGACTTTCCTATTAACTAAGGACATTTTTTAAGGGGGTGGTGTGTCTATCTCTTGCAATTATCTTTGGATCCACATCTATTATAGTGTGGATACTCTACATACTTATTTACAGATCTAAAACTTTTGGAGTCAGAAAACACAAAAATATACACCTAGAGTTTTACCCTCATTTGTAGAAATAATAGAAGCACGTACTATCTCAGAAGAAAGTGAGTGTTTTCTTTATATAATGTCATTTTCCTGCTGTTGTGTATATGCAGCTGAGTGGGAGATAAGATGGACTGACAAATAATCTCACCTACTACATATACTATTCAAATAATATGATAACCAAGAATTTGGAATAGTCCTCTCTAACTTCTGCTGTATCTGCTTGAATTAAGTAGTCATCAATTCAGAGGTGAGCAGCAAGAAGACTGGTATCAGCTTTAACAGGACCAAAGCAGCCATTGGTGTCTGCAGTTCGGTAGCATCTTGAGACCAGTAGCAAGAATAGCAAGGTGCGATGTAATGTGGACAGTGGCACTTACTGAAACTTGTGCTTTATAAATAAATCCTCACCCAAGGACATTTTTCTATTTATCTCCAGATAGAGTGAGAGGGAGAGGGAGAAACAACAATGTAAGAGAGACATATCGACCTGTTGCCTCCTGCACGACCCCGACCAGGGTGGGGGATGAACCACAACCCGAGGTATGTGCCCTTGACCGGAATCGAACCTGCAACTGCTTGGTCCGCAGGGCAACACTCTAACCACTGAGCAGCAAAACTGGCTAGGGTGAAACTTGTGCTTTTAACACAACTATTTAAATATCAACAAATTCAGGAGACATATAATAGGAGAGGATATAATGCATGAATGCAGGTTCATTAAACTAATGCATTTTTTTGAAAAACAAATTATGACAGAATATTTCATTATTGACGCAGATACGAGAAAAAGTGTTATGCTGCTATTTATAATGTGTCTTGTGTGTCATGAAATTAAAATATTTCCAAATCATCAATAATTAAAATGATTAGAATCCATCATTTCACTGACATTTACTTCTACATGAAAAGGAGCCTATTTTACATGTGCTCACACATATTCTTGTCAATCACAAGCTGTCACAGCAAATTATTTCATTTTGTAGATCACATGACAGAAGAAAATCTCTAGGTTTAAATTTAGATCTAGGGGTAATATCAAGAACTCTCTTGATGGATTTTTTTTTCTGTGACTACATCTTCACAATGCAGTATGTAAAAGATGTAAAATCTTATTCATAATACTCAGTTACATTTCTGGTTAACAAAACTCAAGACTTAAATGAATCACTGTAAATGATAACTCTAAAAGCCAAATGGTAGGATAGGACCAGAGAAGAAAGAATGAAAATATAAAACTAAAAAAAAAAAAAAAAGACAGAGTTCCATACATTGGAAATTAGACCTAATGAATTTGGCCCAAACAGGTCTTTCTCCTCATCTTCTTTAAGACATTTAAGCAACTTCAGGGCATGAACCACTTCTTATGCTAGGTTTGCTTTGCCTAGCAGTTATAAAGGAGCTGAACTCTTACAAACTCCATGAATCTGATGCAGGAATTTTCACTGTGCACCATTAAGCAGAAGATTTAGGAAACTGAATACCTAAACTGCATGTCCATAAATCTGAAAACTTTTAAATGCCTTTCAAACAATTCATTAACTGCATCTTCATAATTCTAGCAGAATCATTAATAAATTTTCAAATCTCCAAATGCCAGAATTATAAGACCTAACAGGACAGTTGATTATCATCAACATTCTTTATAAAAATATTTCTATTTTTCTCCATACACAATTAATCTTTCTGCTTAAGTATTCAACTTCAAAATGCAAGAATTATTCTAATATTGCATTTCAACAGAGAATGCCTCATGTCAGTTTTGACCTTGGCCTGACCTCTATATAAAAGCTTTGTGTTTTGAGGTATGTGATGAATAGCTCTGTGGCTTTCTATTAAATCCAGTGCTACTGGTTGTCAACAGTGATGCTCAGAAGGGGTAGTAAAGTAGTTTAAAAATCAGCATTGTTCTCTAAATTAGTTAATTAAATATTACATCTAGAAAAAAAATCAGAGATGTTCTGTACATATTTTTCTACCATAGCAAATCTGGAAATAGTTATAGTAACTATAGGAAGGCAATTTTTACTATCTATACTGCTTTACCAAATAATAAGAAAACAATGAAGCATGCAAATATAATTAGCAAAACATACACTGGCTTATTTGGCCTTCTTGTGCAAGAAATGAAGTAAATTTTCCTTTGAAGGACCCATTTGATTTACATTGTTGAACAATGTTCTCAGTTTTTAAGGATTTATAACTTATTTACCCAGTTTATGGTCCTTAAAGACCAGGACTTCTGTCCCTGTGCCAGGACTACCCATACAGTAGATACTGAATAAATATTTATTGGCTTAAATTTAGATTAAATTGAATTTTAAATTGGAGCTAAAAGAATAATGATAGGAAATAAATTAGATTATGAGCCCTTTTTTTCACCTGTCTCTGATATATCCTAGTACCTGGCACACAGTATGCTCTCAATGAATGTTTACTGAATGAAAATCAGTGTATAGAAATAATGACCATTTGCTGACCCTAATGCTTGTTGGTTAATTACATATAAAATGTTCATGCTCAATTAGAAAGATAATAGTAACACCTAATTCAGCCAACTGTTTTACCCCTATTTACCTTTAGAATGTTTGATTTTCCAACTTCTGAGAATGGCCCCTTACCCTAAATTTATCTACCACCTTCAAAGCTATTCAGGCATGTTATATTTTTATGGTACATTCAGGACAACAAGCTGGCAAATTATTGATTTCTATACAAGACAAATGCAAGAAAGGTAGTTTTAACTTAATTTGAGAACGTGTATGTGACATATATATGTCATACATACATATACATGAAATCTTCCTGCATCCCTCTCAAATTATCTAAATCAAGTTATACACATACATTATCATACATGTATATACACATATGTATAATATTTATTTATATTTATATTCTTAATGTTCTGAAAGAAATCAAATACAGGTCTTCAAGCTTATCTACGAGCTTAACTTAGATGAGTGGCTTTTCCCCCATTATACTTAGCCTAAGTCTTTTTAATGGACATGAGATATGCTAGTCTGTGTCCAAGCTCACCTACAATTTCTTTTCTCAAAAGACAAGGCACATCTGCCACCTGCTCTACTCCGTGTCCCAGCAACAACTGTCGAGCAGCATAAAGATTGATTATCAGTCAAAAACCATTGCACAACACCAGATTTTGGTGGGTTAAGCTTGCTGATCCAGCAAGAGATGGTGTGAAATTTTCAGGAGTGTGTGCCAACATTTTGGTGCTAAAAGAACAGCAGTGCATGTCACAGTGAAACACAGCCAAAGATATGCAGACAAAGCAGAGAAGTTTTTGTTCGGGACTTGGCTTTCAAAAGGATAAAAGAGAAAACAAAAAGTAGGAGGAAATTAGTTTGTACATTGAAAAATCATCCACCAAGCTTAGTCATGTGTGTAACATTGGTATTTTAGGCATACATGTCCAGGAAATTTTCGAGGAAGCTTAGCTGTAAATAATCTTTATATATATCTTCCATAATACCATTATCATGCGAAAGGCAAGTATTTCTTATTAATAAAAATAAATCAAGGATCTTAACAAAGCACTAATTATATAAATATCTGAATATTTTTAAAAAACACTCAGAAATATTTACCCACAAAAACACATGCTTACATGCAAGCAGATGATTAATGAATACAAAATAAAAGCAGCCATATTTAAAGTTAAAGCAAAATTTGAAAATTATATGGGTCTACTCTATTGTATAGGTAATTTTTACTGAGTATTACAGCAACAAGTTTCTTTCCAAGGACCAAATTACCTTGAATTTCTATTGAATTCAATAAATTATTTCCTGACGATCAAGCATTATGAAAGAGATAGAAATCTTAGTATTATTTTATATAATAACATTAATAGAGAAAGAATTTTCATCACCTCATCTGTAATGAACTCCAGAATTACTTTTCTTCTACTTATGCAATTACTGCCTAGACTTGCCTTTGGTTCACCAGATTTATAGCAGTTGCAGGAAAAAAATACTTCTAATAAGGTATAAAAAGCATAAGGGAGTACAGCAATTAGGAACACTAAATTTGTATGGCAAAGTTGTGTCATTTAAATGTGATTACCATATATAGGACTGATAACAAGACTCTGGATATGACATGCTTGGAAGAATATTCTTAGATAGCAGTACTTTTATTTATCCCTTAAAATGTATTCTTTACCACTAAAGAAAGAAAAATGTTTTCTATTTTAGAAAATTTAAATGCACTTTTAAAAAAGAGATCTTACCTGCAAATATCTCTAAAATATGTTTATATTTCATATATAATTTATATTATTATCATTTTTATTATGCATATAAGTAAATATACATGTCAAGGTTAAAAAAAAAAGTCAAGCTGTAGCATTTACCTTATGAAAAATTTTATTAGAAAAATTACATGTATATAAAAATTATGTGTTCATTTCTGGCCACATTTTTATAATTATGTTAATGCCATCTGAAAAAAGACCAAGAGTGTGAAAGAATAAATGATACTTGAAACTTTGAACTATTTTCTGAGACAGTAAGTCTAATGAATTATGTCTGTTGGGTGTCACAGAAACTAAACAGTAAATTCAATAATCTCTGATTTAATTTATTATATTTTCACCATTTAACCTCCTGCAGGCTCCCTAATGTCTATTCAGATCTATATTAAATTAAGCACCAATGCTAATGAAGGGCAATAAACGTGGCTGTCAGTGGATTTTTCTTTCATTAACCACATTATCCTCTTACTGAGCTGTAAATGCGTAAACATTAGTTTTGTTAAACCATGCAAAAAAGACAGGATGAAGATCATTTTTTAATTGCATCCCTCAAGCAATTTACTGTATGTGGGGGTAGAATTTTTTTTTCTTTTTTTACCTTTAATTTTTTTGAATGGATCTGAAAAGGGCTCTCCCATTGAAATGTAAACATCGGCTTCATGGGGTATATCTTCAGGTTCGAGGGCTTCGTTGCCGTCTGCCAAGAACACTCGTCGTGCGGCCATGTTCAGATTCAGCTTCTCCGTGCACTGATCTAGCAACTGGAAGACAGCAAGAGGTAAGAGAACGTGATTCACAAAAGGAGAGAAACACATTTCCAGGACACAAAAGGTGCTAACAACAAACTAGAAACTTGAGTCAATTGCCAGAGTTAACTTGAGTAACTCTACTAATAGAGTTATTTTCTAGCAGTTGAAAATATACAAATAAAAGGTAAATCACAGCACTAAGAATATCTAATGATTGTCTAATTTCAGTCCTTAAATGTCCTGTCAGTTAAAGGTTTTTATAATCCTACAAGATATAAAGCCATTGTATGTGTTTAACTAAATATACTATTTGTATATTAGTGAAAAAGGAAAGAAATGCCTATGAGTGCTATGTATATATAAGCAATTTATAGATTCATATTACTAAGGAGAAAATCTTAACATAACGTCATTTTTCTCATCTTTTATGGTATAAAGAGAGTTAGAGAAGACATGAAGCACTGAAAACTGTGAACACTAGTTACCAAGGTGATGGTTGGTACAGTCACTTTGGCAAAGATCGTTCTAGATCCATTTTTGTAAGCTGTTACTCTAATCACTCTGGGCTGAAGTTTATATCTTTGAGAGAGTCTGTGCCAATTCTGGGCCGACTGAAATTTTAACGAAGAGAACTCTGCAACTCTGAAGAGAAAAAAAAAGCAAAAATTGGTGCATGTTAATTAGCTAAAACATTAAAAAAGATATTATCCTGGATATTTTTTAGAGATATAGCCCTAATGGCTATTTGTAAGTATTCTTAAAAAAAAAACAAAAAAAACTTTTTATAGGGTATAATTGTATATAACTACTTAAATATTTAAAAACACTTAATACAGGATAAGTTTGCATGTAAAACACATATCTTAGGATAAATCCTTTTAATCATTTATCGTTTTACTTATAAAAACATCACAACACTCATTTTAAAAAATTAAATTTATATATTATGTTCTGATAGAAAGCCAAAAAAAAAAAAAAATAGCAATATGTTCTTAACATCATAGAATAGTAAATGGCAAAAATTTTCCTTTAAGTTTTCATGTTGATCAAAGTTCTTTGATTTTTTTTTAAAGATTTCAAATTCAACTAGATTATAACTAACTTTTTTATTCTAAACTGTAATTTTAGATTAGTTCTGATTTTGGAGGCAGTAAGAGAAGTTTTGTCTTCTCTGAGTTGTGTCTTCAGTCAGAACCAGTGTCAATCCCAATTATTTTCTCGGCAAAATTGCATGCAAATGACTATCATGTCCAGTGTTTTACTGCAGACTTCTCTAACTCATCCTGTTCATTCTTAATGCTACAGAAGGCAAAATAAACATTTTAAAATAAACATTTTAGGGAAATAAAAGTCACAATATATCCACCGATTCCAACATATGAAAATAATGGGAGTAGCAGCTCCTTGACTTGATTTTGTTTCACAAACATTTTATCTTATCCACACACTCTTAGGTTATTAGTTAATAACAACCCTGATGCGAAAAATACATAAAACAGTTTTACAATAAGTTCATTATAATTTAATTTTACTTTGAAATATTGCTTAAATACCAACAGTATGCATTTCTATTTTTTTTTTTTTTTTTTTATCCTCACCCGAGGACATTTTTCCATTTTTTGTACAGATAGAGTGGGAGGGAGAGAGAGGAAGGGAGAGAGAGGGAAACATCGATGTGAAAGGGACACATCGAGTGGCTGCCACCCGCACGACCAACCAGGGCCGGGGACAAACTGCAACCGAGGTACGTGCCCTTAGCGGGAACCGAACCCGGGTCTCTCCGGACCGCAGGCGGACGCTCTAACCGCTGAGCCAAACTGGCCAGGGCTGCATTTCTATTTTTAAACAAATATCTCATAAGCAAAGATATTTCATGGTCCGAGACTAATTCTGCTTCCACTATTTTTTTTCAGAGTTTTATGTTATCCAGGTTGAAGTGCACCTCATGTTTTCCATAAGTGTAATTAACAACATTCTACTTCTGTGCTTTCAAAGAAAAACATAAATAAAATAAACAAAAACAGAAACAAAACCCTAGAGATGGAGATGTGTTACAGATGACTGAAATAGTCAACCGAATCATTATAAGTTCTGCTCAAAGGAAACAGCTTCAACAGTTGGTTAAAAAGAACAGAGGACAGCTTTGATTACCTCAGTTGACCCGCTGGAGCACTGACAGGTCTGTTTCTCTTGGATGCTGATATGAAACCAGAATTGTTTTCACTGTTTGATTTGTAGCTATCTGGGTCTGATATATCCTCATGGCTATGATCTGATGCTGTTTGATGTGGGGAGCAATCTTGAAGTCCTGACCCTTCTGATATTGCTGCTGAAAGCAACAGTCTGTTGGGGCCAAACTGAGGCTGCAAATAATTCTCAGTAGTTTTAATAACTGCTTTTGCCTGGGATGACATATCCTCCCTGGAAGAAACAATGCATGGAAGAATACAGTGAATTGATTTGTCATCACTTATTAACAACTACTACATAATAACCAGTTTTGTGCTGTGTGCTAGACAAAACACTACACACTTAGCCATTATTTTGTTTAATCCTTACAATAACCTTGGGAAGTGGGTACTATTTTTATTCCCATTTTCCAGATTTAAGAAACTGTGGCTCAGACAGGCTAATTAACTTGCCCGAGCTCAAATAATCAGTTATTTGGCAAGGAGGAATTGAACTCAAGCCTCTCCTAGGATAATACCCAAATTCATAACCATTAAATTTAATTACTTTCTTAAAGAATAAAGCTGTGTAACCTTTGAAACAATGTAAGTAAAAATTTTAAATTCTTAGATTAATTTATTAAACACTAGTACTCTGCAAAATATTAAGAAATACAGAAGTTAAACAGATGTGTTTCCTACCCTTGAGAAACTTGCAAACTAACCTCTAATACAGAGAGAATATATATATGTTAGATAAACTGCTTAGAATTGTGGGTGTGTATTAACTTTAAATGCGAAAGAGAACTCCTTGAAGGCAAATGTATGTAGGCTGGAATAACGTTGGTAAAGGCTTCAGAGCAGACCTGAGATTAGGGTGACTAACTCACCCTGGTTTGTTCAGGACTGTCCCGGCTTTGGCACCGAAATTCACACAGCCTGAGGGTTTCAGGTAATACAGCTTACTACCAGAATACACAGAACGTTAGGAAAGTAAAGCCACTCCAGGAAGGCACAGAGAGAATTAGAAAGCCATTCACTACTCTGTGAGATAACACTAGTCACGTAAGAACAACTCTAGTAGACTGCCACTTTTTTTGTTGTTATTCCTCACTCAAGGATCTTTTCCCATTGATTTTTAGAGAGAGTAGAGGAGAGAGAGAGAGAGAAACATTGATGTGCGAGAAGCACATAGGTTGCCCCCCGCCCCCCCGCCCCCGACCGGAGCCAGGATTGAACCTGTAACCCAGGTATGTGCCCTTGACTGGAATTGAACCCATGACCCTTTGGTCTGCAGGCCGACACTCTAACCACTGAGCCAAACCAGCCAGGGCTAGACTGCCACTTTTTTGACTCAGCAACCTCATCTCTCCTGCTTCCTCTTGTGTCTATCTGCTTCCTCTTCCTGTATCATTATCACCTAACCTACCTCTGTCTTCCTCCTCACTTCTCATGGAAATTCTAACTCCCCCTATGTGTCTCCCCAATTCTACACATTACTTTCTTTTTTTACATTCAACCACATTTTTATTTTATTTTTTTGCTATTATTTATTTTTTTCTATTTTATTTAATTAATTTATTTTTGTTACAAATGTTTCTCCTTTTTCCCCACTGATACCCCCTCCCCCACCCTCCCTGCCCTGTCCCCAGCTTTGTTGTCCATGTCCATTGTTCATGCATACATGCATATAAGTTCTGTGGTTTATCTCCCTCCCCCCACCCCCTCTTCTGGGGATTGTCAGTTTGTATCCCACTTCCACATCGCTGGGACTACCCCATTCCTCAGACTGTTATGTTCATTATATTCCACAAATAAGTGAGATCATATGATACTTGTTTTTCTCTGTTTGGTTTATTTTGCTTAGGATAATACTTTCCAGGTCCCTCCATGTCATCTCAAAGGATAAGAGATCTCTCTTTCTTACAGCTGCATAGTACTCCATTGTCTACGCATTACTTTCTGCAGACTCTCTCGGCATGTCTCACATTTAATTCCCCAAAAAGTTTAATTTCATCAATAGCCAGTAAAGGACACTCCTGTTGGGTAGAACTCTCAAGCTAGATGACCTCATAAACCACTGGCAAGACTGTGGATAGGAAACTAACCATCACTCACCCAAAATACTGTGGGTAGGACCGCAGGATAATAAGGAACAGAGGAGTTAGAGGAAGAAGGGCTCTCGATGCCTCCCAAAGGAGGAAAGCATACCTGGCAGGGGCTTGCGTGCCTAGATAGCACACTGAGATAAGCAGAAACTCTGTCCACTGATTGATTGAAGAATTACTCACTAAAATACATCACACCATTTAACTACCACGTTTTTTTCATTTAACAACTACTCAAAGGCTATTCTGACACTTCTGATTATTTTAATATTAGCCATTCACTTCTAATCATAAACAGAAGAATGTAATATTGCTTATAAGCCTAGTCCTGAACCATCTTGGCCCAATAGTTTGTTGTCAGTGTTGATCCAAAGGGATGTGGACTACAAGGAAGGACTGTTCTTCTTAATGTCAACCTTCAGGGTGAGCAAATAAACTGCCAGCATGATATTCCCATCATTGTAATACAGGACTTTGTCCCCCGCTCAAAATCCTCCCAATTTATTTTCTGAGTCCCCAAAATGGTACCTTATAACTCCTAAAAGTGTCCCCAAGTTCCTATAAAACTCTGTTGGTGGGAGTCACGGCTGTGTCATCTCACCACTCCACTGCGTCACTGCCCATCACGGGAACAATGAGGGTCAGGTGAAGGTGCTGCTTGTTGTGTTCCCACAGATTCCAGTGCAGGTGTGGGGAGAAGAAATACCTCTCAACCCTACTATATGAAGTCACCTGGACCGTGCCGCCGCTCAAGCTGTAGGCAGAGTTCCGAAGAGTCTTCCTTGAACAGCTCCACCAGATTTTAGCCCTTACTTGACCAGTTACAGGTACTCTAATCCAGCCCACAGGCCCGACAAAGAATAAATGGTATTGATATTAATAATAACAATATTAATAGCTAATATTTACATAGCACTTAGAGTGACAGCTACTATTCTAAGCACTTTACTTATAGTTTCATTTAATCCTCAAACAGCCCTGTATTATTTTCCCCATTTTACAGATGAGTAAACTGAGGGCTTAAGTAACTTGCCAAAGGTCACACAGCAGCCAGGTGTCAGAGGCATGATTCAAATCCAGGCAGTTTGGCTCCACAATCTCCACACTTAGCCATCATCCTATAATGTTATTTTCATTAACACTAAAACATCCTTACTTACTATTAGTTAGAAATAGTAAGTAAGAGTTTAGGAAAAAAGGAGAGCTACAAGAAGGGGAGCTGAAATTTAGAATATGGTAGGGCAAAGGGAGGTGGGCAAAGGACTTAGACGTACATTAGCAGTGGTAAACCAGTAGTGCTCTTCAGTTAATACAGCTTTCATAGCTATATGTATTGAAGTCACCATAGTTGTATTCTCCCCGTTTTTCTTTCTTTCTTTTGTGTCTCCCAAGATTTTTCTTTCAAAAATCCTTTTTTAGCCCTCTGCAAAAATCTCTTGGAAATCCCATGTCACTCAGCTTTATTAAAGTGAATTTCCCTCTATCTCCAGATTTATATATATTAACTTCAGAGTTATCTTCTTCTCAAAGACACTTTTTGCCTTTTGAGAATTTAGTCTATTTACATGTAGTAGATATTCACACAGTAGTCTCCTTCACCAAGACTATTTTGTCTTTTAATTGAGAACTTAGCTTGTTTACATTTAAAAAATTTTTGTTTTCTTTATTTTTTAGAGAAAAAGGAAGGGAGAGAGAGAGAGAGAGAGAGAGAGAGAGAGAGAGAGAGAGAACACTGATGAGAGAGAACATTGATTGGCCACTTCCTGCATGACCCCCACTTTGGATTTGGCCCACAACCTGGGCATGTGCCCTGAGCAGGAATCAAACCAGTGATCAGTTGGTGCATCGGTCAATGCTCAATCACTGAGCCACTCCGGCTGCATAGCTTGTTTACATTGAATATGTATTCACAGTTATCTACTTCACTAAGACAGTCTTTGTCTTTTAATTGAGAACTCAGCCTGTAATCTTATTATTTGTTTTTTATTTTTCCTATCTGTTCTATGTCCCTTTTTGTTCCTTTTTTTCCCTAGGGTTAAATAATAATTTTATGTTATTTCATTTTACTTAGGTTGTTACACTATATTGTTTAACCTTACTTTTAGTCGAAACGCTAGATGTTACAATATAAATTCAATGCAAGAACCTTAGAACACATCATATTCATTTATTGTACTTGTCTTTAACAGCTGCTGGTTTTATGCTAGAAGCTCAGCTCCAAAATTCTGCCCTGCATGGCCATCCTTAAGGCTTTGCATCCTGTCTTTCCTATATTTTCTATGACTTATTAATTATATAGATTTTACTTTATATTTTATTTTAAGATCTATATTTTGTTGTAGCTGTCTTTTATAAAATTATATGTTATATGATAGTTTTCTTGAACTTTGTCTTTTTCAACTAATACTAAATTAAGTTTAGTGCTATGGTTACATTTATTTATTGGCTCATCTGAAGTCCCCATGGATGGGTGTAAGAATTCCATATTAATTCCTACAACCAATTATTCTAGGAAATGGTCCTTTATCTTAAAAAAAAAAAAAAAAAATGAATAACCTCACTTAATGATGACACTTTCTACCACATTCTGGAACTTGAGCTAATTTTATAATACAGATTTTATTTTTAATATTCTATGTCAGTATTATTATCTTGTCCTGGAAGTCTATGCTATGTCTCTATTGTAAATCTTTTATTAAATGTGCAAATAATTCATATATACACAGACTTCAAGTAGTTCCTTTTTCAGTAGGATTTCTATGCTACTTTTGTATATAGGAATGTACTTCCTTCCTATGCACTGACATCAGCTCTGGTAGATTTGATAGCTGGGATCATTATATCTCATTAATTCTTTCCTACTATCTAAAATGCTAGACCTCACTTTCTTTCAAATGTTCTAATCTGTCATTGTATTATTTCTTTTACCACTGGTATAAAAGCATTTTTTTTTTTTTCAGGCTGAAAACTAAAAGCCACTATATATTAATTAGATTGACACAAGAACATCAACCATATTACTTCAAAAACATAGCTTTAAAAAATATCGATTTATCTATCAATCAATCAATTATCTATCAATCTATCTATCTATCTATCTATATCAGTTTTCTATGGTTGTGCAATGAATTACCACAAACATAGTGGCTTAGAACAGCACCTATTTATTACTACACAGTTTTCATGTATCAGGAGTCTAGGCAATGCTTAGCTGGACCCTCTACTCGGGATCTCAAAATGCTGAAATCAAGGTGCCAGCTGGGGCTACAGCCTCATCTGATGCTCAGGGTCTTCTTCCAAGCTCATTCAGGTTTTGCCAGAATTTGGTTCTTTACAGCTACAGAACTCACAGTGACTATTATCTCTGAAGACAGTAGACTCACTCACCTCTCTGACTTTTCTAACTCTGATCTCTCTAAACTCTCATTTAAGAGTTGATTTGATTAGGTCAGGCCCATCCAGGATAATCTCCCATTTGGTTAACTAGAAAGAACTATTATGTACCTGAACCACATCTGCAAAACTGTCCTTTGTCATTTAATGTAACCTGATCATGGGAGTGACATCCTACCATATTCACAATTCCACCCACACCCAAGAAGAGGGAATTATACCAGGCATATATATACCAGAGGGTGGGAATCTTGGGAACCATATTAAATTTCTGCTTACCATACTAGCTATATAATTACCCAGGTTTTATTATTCATTTTTTTAGATAATGGATAATAAAATTTAGATCCACATATTTTATTTTCTGGAAAATTCTAATATAATTACTTAAGATTAAGTTTTGACATAATTCAAGATATTTAAAAGAATGTGTCACAGACGCTGTCAGGAAAATCCAAAGTAGAACTTAAAAAATGCTTTGAGATGATAATGTATTATTTTAAGGTGGTGGGGAGATTAGGGGAGGTATTCACTTGGATGTAAATGTTCTGGTATGTTTCTTCTAAAAAAACAACAGTTACATTATCGCTGAGTTAGTTTATAGTCAATTATTGAAAAAAAGATTATTTATTTTAGCAATCTGAATAATTTATTAAAAATTAGGTCATAAAAGAAACCAAAGAACAAATGTGGTTATGTGTGTTAATATGCATATAAACTATATAAATAATTTTATGTGTGCTTAGGAAGACGAATTAAAATGTCAAAATTTAACCTTAAATAAGTATGAATTAAAGCTATCAGTTAATTAAAAATTATTGAACTTCAGGTGAATACATCGTTTAGACAACTTCTACATATGATACAATGGATATGATAAATCACAGAATTACAAAGTCATATTAATAAGTTATCTAAGCATTTATCTCTTTTTCAAACAGTACTATAACTCAACTGCATGTCAGCTTTCTACTATAACCAAACAGATTATCAGGGACAGATCTTATATATTATGGAATTTACAAGCCCCTTGATAACCCAGGCTAGTGTTTAATTATGCTTTACTCTCATTGATTTCCACTTAATCTATTTTACAATTTTTGTTTCACAAAGCAATAACCAAGTTAAGATGTGAGATCTAAAAGTATAAGAAAATATATTCAGGGAGGAGTAGAGAAAAGCAGAAGATTAGATTTAAGTGTATGACTCTAATTTTGACAAGAGCAATTTTTCTTCTCATTTCCTTTGCCTAAATAGCACTAGTGAATCTTACTTAATGGCTTTTTATAGCAATTTGGGGAAAACTAATAAAGTCATATTTGTTGAACTCATATTCTAGGAATTCTACCAACTGATGCTGCTCATTGCCCCTTGTAATATATTGACCTATAACTGCACCTCATTGCCTTCCATAATTCTTATCTGTATACCTTTTTGCCAGTGGTGTTCACTCAGTGTATCTATACCCATTACTGTACATCTTTCAATAAATACATATTTAATAAGTGTTAACCTGAACTCGGTGCTTATGATTTCTAGAAACCTCTTCCATAATAACTGTCTAGTAGAAGAGATACACGTTAAATAAATAGTCACACAAAGAAATTTGCAATTACTGTGAAGGAAGTCCTGGTTACTATAAAAGAGAAATACAGAGGCTAGGGGTATAGAGAAGGCCTCAACAAAACTGTTCAAGCTGACAAAACACAAAAGAGGAGTTAACCCCACCAGATCCTAGTCAATCCTTATTCTAAATCATTCTCCCCCCAGGTCCCATGCGTGCGTGCGTGCGTGCGTGTGTGTGTGTGAATTGACACTGTTTTGCATACTGATATGTTTGCTTTATGATTTAAAATACCATTCTACAAAGGTAAGATCCTTGTTTTACATATATATTTTTTTAATCCTCACCAGAGGATTAAAGATTTTTCTATTTATCTTCAGATGAAGTGGGAGGGAGGGAGAGAAAGAGAGAAACACTGACATGAGAGGGACACATCAACTGGTTGCCTCCCGCAGGACCATGACCAGGGCTGGGGACCAAACTGCAACTGAGGTACATGACCTTGACTGGAATCAAATCCATGACTCTTTGGTCTGAGGGCCGACACTCTAACTGCTGAGCCAAACTGGCCAGGGCTTGTTTTACATATTTTACACTTTCAGGGGAACTCAACCAGATTGGTATGCAGGAATTATTCTTTGATAATTATGACATCATGCAAAAATGTTACAAAAATGCTACTGACAAAAAACAAGCACAATTTAAGAAATAAAATATAATAAAGTTCAAGCCAAGAGTTATGTCAGGTAATGTTCATTTTATCTAAGTCATTTCCCTGATTTTTCCTTAGATGAAAACAGTTGATTACATTTGAGGATTCAACCACTTTATATTCCCATGGAAGGTAGCCCCCGATCAGCTCCAGGGAGGAATCCTCAGTGGTCTAACACCAATGACGGTAATTCCATTTCCCTTACACCTTGCCAGTTATGCTATTAGCTTGTGATTCCATTTGGACCAATGGGGCATGAGGAGAAGTCTTCTGGGGAAAGTTTTTTTTCCATAATGAAAAAGAGAGGTAAGTGATCACATTATTTTTCATTAAACATTGTTGAGTGAAACTGTGGTGAGCCATCTTGTGAGTAGGAAGAGTCAAACCCAAGGATCTAACCCAGTGGTTCTCAACCTTCCTAATGCCGCGACCCTTTAATACAGTTCCCCATGTTGTGGTGACCCCAACCATAAAATTATTTTTGTTGCTACTTCATAACTGTAATTTTGCTACTGTTATTAATCGCCATCGGAAATATGTGTTTTCCGATGGTCTTAGGTGACCCCATAGGGGTCGTGACCCACAGGTTGAGAACTGCTGAATTCTAACTAATATTCTGAGGATGGCAGTGGGAAAGACACAAAGAGCCATGCTCTTTTTTATTTTTTTATCCTCATCTGAGGACATTTTTTGATATTTTGTTCAGATAGAGTGGGAGGGAGGGAGGGAGAGAGAGAGAGAGAGAGAGAGAGAGAGAGAGAGAGAGAGAAACATCGCAGTGAAAGGGACACATCGAGTGGCTGCCACCCACATGACCCAACCAGGGCCGGGGGGGCGGGGGGCACTGCAACCGAGGTACACGCCCTTAGCGGAACGAACCCGAACCCGGGTCTCTCTGGACCTCAGGCTGATGCTCTAACTGCTGAGCCAAACCAGCCTGGGCCAAAGAGCCATGCTCTTGAACAGCACTGCAGAACCACTAAATTTAACCCTAGAATTGTCTTGCCTGTGAAGTTCTTGTCATGTGAGATAATGACTATTTATTCCTCATTTTTAAAGTTACTTGCAGTTGAGTTTTCTGTTACTTCCTAGTAGTAGCCTAACTTACACAATCAACATTTTAATCATGCTTGCTTTACTTTTAGCTTTATTCAGAAAATTTACGAATTTTGAATAATTTTATAATGAGTTATAAAATATAAACTAATATGGTATTTCCTAAAAAGTCTACCTTACTTAATAAGAACTATTTCACCAGAAATGTCAGCATAAGCATAACATGACATAGACCTTTAAAAATTTTCTTCCTTTTGGAGACACAGTGCATCTTGGTGAGTTCAGATTTCTGCGACAGTAATCTGCATGTGGCCAATCATTCTATTCACAAGTAGAAAGTGTGGCTACTTTGACAGAACATGGCTCAGTAACAAGCATGCAAGTCCAAGTTATCACACTGTCTGGATGTGAATGCAACAGCAGGATAATGACAGCTGCCAAGGATTTGTACTTGCTGTCGCTTCATACCAGTGTGGCCTGTCAAAATGTCTCTCTTTCTCATACAGAAGCCATAGAATTTTTATGGATAGCAATTACTTACAATATACTATGAAGTACATCAAATCTAACAACCACTCTTTAGCTCGTCATTATTTGGTACTCTCTTTGTTAAATGTAGTCAACCATTTTCATCTAAATTATTTATTTATACTGTATATTTGACAAGCATATATTTCTCGCTTTATATTCTTATGGCATTTAAACCTTCCTGAAGAGTTATGTTTCTTTTTTTTTAATATTGTCATTTGTAGAACTTATCTTTATCCTATTACCATTTTAATGGTAATTAAACTCTCTAATTGGAATAAATACAAATAAGAAAATGTAAATGTAAAGAAAAATAACCCTAAGTACATTCAATAATAAATCATCACCTTAAAATACTGGAATACAACCAATAAGAGAAATAACCCCACATACGTTTGGTGAATGTAAACGTGTATAAAAATCTTTGGAGTATATAAAGCATACACATCTTATAAAACTTCATCCTACCCTTCCCCAAACTTGATGAAATAAATAACCTCTAAAGATATAAATAACTTCCTACAGTTGTTAGATAAAATGTGTTTTAAACATCATAGAAAGTTAATAATAAACATGAATAATTCGTCCATATTTTATTTTCAACACCAGAAGAAACTATAATTCTAGTTTGGCCTAGAAACGTTGGTAAGGGTATCCCAATTGATATATCAGGACGTAAATCATCCCCCCACAGGAAAAAAAGAATTCTTCTGTTTGTGCAAAAGTGCAATGGAATAAAAACAAGCTATATCTGAAATCTAAAACTGGGGGAGGTTATAGATATTATGTATCACTTTTCCAGAGGAAATTTAAATTTTTAAAAAGAAACAGTCTTTTGACATTGAGGAAATAATATATGAATGTTTAGATCTAGAGAGATTTTTTTTTTAACTAACAGAAAAAAATGGAAACTATATGAACTAGGGAAAGTGTGACTTGTTGGGCAATGGAGGCTGAAAACAGCGGAGGTGCTGCCTGGCTCCCTCCACTATTGCTGTCTCCCCTTCACTGTCTTCTGCTACCCATTCCGTGGGGGGACCGACAACTCCTCTTTGGAATACTGAAATCAGGCAATCTAGCCAAGTGTTTATATTTCAAAAAAGACTCAGGCTAATTCCAATGAAAAATATCCAAGATAACTAAAAGGACATAAAAAAGTGAGTGAAGAATTAGGTGCAGTTAGTCTCCTTGAAAGCAAGATTGAAAGGATATAATGGATAAAAAAAAAATCCATGAAATTGCATCCTTAGATGATCATCAGCTAAAAATCATTAAACAAAATATTTTATATGTGAGATAGAAAGAGATATTTTTTACAATGTTCTCTTAATTTTAAAATGCAACTTTATTTTAAAATCTACTCAGCATTTGGAGACCCCTTCTATAAATATGGCAGAACTGCTCCTAGATACTTGTGACCAATAAATACAGGAATCGATGTTTTCATCTATGTCCCCTATGATACATTAGACTACAGCTGGATAGAACAAGCTTCCTATTGTGCTACTTTCCTGGAAGTTGCCACAAGAATGAGACTAGACTCTTCCAGTCATCTGACCTGTTAGTGGTAAGTCATGAAATGGGAAGATCAGACCTTTGGCACAATGTGTTCACCTCATTTATTCTGTTGTGATTCATTTTCTTAGGGAAGGATCCTGGCACAACAGTTTTCAATCTGTTACAAATAAATGTAGCAGAGAGTGATACAGGAAAAACAATGAAAGAATACAAGAAAGAGAGGAGTGGGTGATGTGAATATAATACAGAGCAAATTAATAACATCAGATAATAACATGAGAATAAAGGGACTGATCACCATATGAATGGATTTAATATATGTAGGCATATTTTATAAAATGTATAATGTGTTAATTAGTGAAGAAAAGCAAATCTCTGTGATATAAGGAACAGGTTGACTACATTTTCATAACTGTTTCTCATAAAGAGATCACAAAGATGGTGGAAGAAAAGTGGCAAGGAAAACAAGAATGAGACAAGAAAAGTTTTAACCTCAATCAGGGGAAAATGTCTTTACTCACCGAGAAAATTGCCTCTCTCTGATAATCATGTTAGTACATGAATCTTAGATCTCCATTAGTCTTTGTCAACTTGACCTTTTTCAAAATTCATCATTTTATTTTCATTAAAATAAAAGACCTCTGGTCATTGTTTTTGACTTTCCATTCGATTGCTAAGAAGAGGTTTACTTCATTTTCTGGGTACACCATAATCAAAGTTGATGGTAACAGGCAATAGTGACAGAAAAGGAGTCTGGATTCAGACAAAGAAATAGAAGCACATTAAAACAAACTGTAAAAAACAGGTGGTAGAGCCCTGGCTGGTTTTGCTCAGTGGTTAGAGCGTCGGCCTGCAGTCCAGAGAGACCCGGGTTCGGTTCCCGCTGAGGGCAGGTACCTCGGTTGCAGTTGGTCCCCGGCCCTGGTTGGTCGTGCGGGTGGCAGCCACTCGATGTGTCCCTTTCGCATCGATGTTTCTCTCTCTCTCTCTTCCTCTCTCTCCCTCCCACTCTATCTGAACAACAACAACAACAAAACAGGTGGTAGGAAAGTGTTGCATGAAAAAAAGACTGGCATATTAAAAAATAGATAGATAGATAGATATAGATATAGATATAGATATAGATATAGATATAGATATATTTAGAAAGCCACTTAAAGAGACCCAGAATCAAAGATAGAAAATTAGGGGAAAAAAGAAAAGAAAAGAAAAAAACAGAATAAATGAAATTACAGTTAGCTCTAACAAAAAAAAAAAAATAAAGCTTCTAGAAATACACAAATGACAGTTGGAACAAAAAGTGAATATAGTAAGTACTGGAAAGGAAAATAATTCTACAGGCAATAAAATGTGCAAATACACATTTTATTAGCATTGGCACTTGTATAAAGGAATACTCAAAAATCCTATTTAAATTTTTTCCCATTATTTTATCGGGAAAAAAATTATCATGAGTAGCTTGTCTCTGTAACTACTGGATAATAATTTTCTACAAAATTATCTAGCTATACACTGTACAAATGATCTCTTCCACTGCAAATATTCATCAGAACTCAGAGGAATAAGGCAAAACAAAGATTAGCTGAAAGTCTAGATTTCATTTTCATCTAAACTTGCTGACAAACACAGAAACAATCAAATTGTTCTAAGATATAAATATGACCTAGCATTTCTATAAAGAGATTAACATCACCCTATTTCATGAATATTTTCTTCAATGCTTTTATAGTTCATGTTTTCTGTTTAACGTGAAGACTATTTAATAACATTTAGCTAAACAATAGGGTTATCAATACCTGACTGACACTTTTTCAATAGAGGAAAACTACTTTTGTCTCATCTGCTTTATATTTCTGACAAGTGTGGTGGAACATAATAGTTAAGAGTTCTGGCTGCTAGATCTCTGTGGATTCAAACTGTACCTTCTCTACTTACCAGCTGTGTGATCTTGGTAAAGTTCATGAACTTCTCTAGGTCTTTGTTTCCTCACAGGTAAAATGGAGATATTTAAAATATTATCTCTCTTATATTTCTCCCAGGGTTGCTTTGAGAACTAAATAGGTATAATTCAGCTTACCTAGCACATAGTGAATCTTATCTTCCCTGCCATTCTTGTTACTATCATTATGCTACAGGGCAAGTCAGACTCCAGAGGTAAGGTATGTTAATTACATCATCTATCTTTTAAAATAGAAAAAAATTGAAGGACTAACCCAGACAACAACCTTCATAGCCCATAACTTGGCTCTAAGTTATTACTGACATCATAATCTCCACCAAATCTTGGACACTTACACAGACAACTTTTGAGAAGCACTTTTATCCCCCTCAGAATTCAGTTTAAGCCGCTGAAATAATATTGTTACCTTGGTAAATCATTTGAAACATATTTGTAAATTGAGTGAATGGTATCCCCATTGAAGGTGACTTCAGAGTTGTTTTGCTGTGATACCTTCATGGCCTTAGTCAAGGGTGATGAAGAAGACTGAGAAAATGCTGCTCTGTGATCTTCTGTTTCTATGTTTGCCATTTTCAGCTAAGAATAAGGAAGAATGATGTTTATGTAAAATATAAAATCCTCCTGGTTTATAAATTGAGGCTAGGCATTAATTACAATTTACTCCTTATCACGTTCTAGACTATACAGCAGTTGCTAAATGTGAAATCTCATTAGAAATGAACAGAGATGACAGCCCCAAGGAAGACAAGATTATAGATCTAAGTCATTATTATAATCATCCTTGAGAAAGAAAAAAAAAGATAATTGGTTGCAAAGTATTTCAATTTTTGTTGTTTGCTAGAAAATCACTTATTATTCAAACAAACTTAACATGAGGAGTATGTTACTGAAAATGCTTATTTTCTGGTCTGTCCTTCATCTTTCCCTTTTGGAAACTACCTTCCACCTGCTTTTACTGGGACTGTAAGTTCTGTGGCCTTGCTTCCCAAGCAGCGGAGTGTGTCCAAGGCTAGCCAATCAAACTGCCTTCCCCAGACACAGGAATTGCTACATCAGAGTCCCCATAAAGAAAACAAAGCAGTGAGTGCCCTGTTCTCCGGGAATGCTAGCTTCAAGAGCAATGTGTGAAACCAAAACAGATGAAAGCAAAAGTGAGAGATAAAGAGAGATTAAAAAGGGAGAGAGATTCTTGATGAAAACATTTGAATCCCTGAAACTAGCTGTCAACAACAACCACATCTCTTGTTTCCTGGGTAACTGGGTATGTGAGCCAACAGACTCCTTTGTTTTGCTTAAGTTAAAGGCTGGGATTCTCTTATTTGCAACCTAGAAAGCTTGAGTAACATACACAGGAAATAATATCAAAGAATGTTATAGCCTTGGCTGGTTTGGCTCAGCAGTGAGAGTGATGGCCTGCGTACTAAAGGATCTTGGGTTCGATTCCCAGTCAAGGCCACGTACCCAGCCCTGGTCAGGGTTGTGTGGGAGGCAACCAATCAAAATCTCTCTCTCACATCGGTCTCTCTCTCTCTCTCTCTCTCTCTCTCTCTCTCTTTCCCTCCTTCCCTTCCACTCAATCTAAAAGTCAATGGAAAAATATCCTCAGGTGAGGATTAACAACAACAACAACAAAAAGAATGTTATAGGTTCCTTTCTATGTTATAGCTTCCTCTCACAATGCTGATACAAATGGCTACAAAGCCTCATCTCTGGAGTCCCAAGGTAACATGCCATACCACTACTAAGGGAAGCATGTGACTTGTAAGATAATAAAATAAAAAAAATACTTCTACCTTTCAACCACTATTCTGAAATAAAAGCATTCTTGCATCCATGGATTATTTATTGAGCACCTACAATGTATTTGGCAATGTTGAGGCACTTAGAATTTTTTATTGAACAAAGTAGAAAAAAAAATTATGCCCTTTTGGAACTTATATTCTAGTGGAGGCAGATAATAAATAATAAATATAAAGAATAAGTAAATTGTTGCCCAGCCAGTGTAGCTCAGTGGTTGAGCACTGACCCAGGCACCAAGAGGTCACCAGTTCGATTCCTGGTCAGGGCACATGCCCAGGTTGTGGGCCAAATTCCCAGTGGGGGACATGCAGGAGGCGGCCAATCGATGTTCTCTCTCATCGATGTTTCTCTCTCTCCCTCTCCCTTCCTCTCTAAAATCAATAGAGAAAAAAATAAATAAAAAAGAATAAGTAAATTGTTAAGATATTAGGTGATACATGCTATGGAAAAAAATTGATCAAGGGCGGGTAGACTGGGGTTATGGAGATGGAGGGAATTACGATTTGAAACAGGTTTGTCAGCAGAGGCCTCAGTGAGGTGGTGCTATCTGGACAAACACTTAAAAGAGACAAGGGAGTAAGCCATATAATATCCAGAGCGAGAAAGCCTAAGGTGGGGTACGCCCTGCAGGTGGAAGGAACAGCACAAATAGATGGGTAAGAGGGAATGTAGTTGAGATGAGGATACGTAGGCAATGGATAGGACAGAGATAACATTGGGCCTTGTAAGATGCTGTTACGACTTCGAGTGAAGCAGAGAGTCTATGGAGTGTTCAGAGCAAGGGAGTCATATGATTTTTGTTTTTAAAGGTAATTTTGGCTGCTGTGTTAAGAATACATCAAATGTATCAAAATACCTGCATTTCAATGTCCTGATTTGTCCATATATTAATGTCTTCTAATACTTGTGTAAATTCTTTGTGGTAGAGATGGCCAACTGTCTGCCAATATCCATTCTTCTATGCTATATTCTTCTATGACACTTCTATGACACTGGAATCCCTGACTTTTAACTGAGGCATATGGCTGTCCAAAATAAAGGCTATTTTCTGGTCTTCCTTGCAGCTAGGTAGGGCCAGCTAGTCTGGTCAATGAAATGTTAGTGGACATGATCCGTGCAAATGAGTTTACTTTTCTTTTTCCTCCTTTTTGCTACCTAGAATGAAGACATGAAGGCTGGCCCCAGATGGGTCATCTTTAACTTTGATATGATGCTAGGAATAAAAGCCTTGCCCCAAGGAGGACAGTAGGAGTCTGAATGTCTGACAACACAGAGTACCAGGTGAACCCTGGACTACCTACCTTCAGACTTTTACATAAGGAATAAAATTGTGGCTTGTTCAAAACACTGTTAATTTGGATCTTTGTTGTGTGTAGTCAAACCTATTCTGGAAATTCCTGCTAGCCCTTGAACTAAATTGCTTTCAAGTATCTAAAATATATGGTATTGGCTTAGAGCAAGGAAGTGGGAGGGACACTAGAATGGCTAGGAATCTAAATTTAACTGAGAGTCCGGTAATTTGGGGCTTTGGGCCTTTTGGACTCCCCAAGCTTCCACAATCACCATGAGCCAATCCCTTAAGTAATTCAGTTAATCTCTCTCTCTCTCTCTGTGTCTCTTTGTGTAGTTGGTTCTGTCTCTCCCTAGAACCCTAATATTTCTCTTTCAAAGATCATGTCAGCCTGCAAGGCGGAACTGAGGACTGGGGCCACAAAGACTTTCCGTAAGTACAGACCAGTAGAGCCATCAGTGGTGACGTGGGTCAGTACGAAGCTATAGCAACCACAGCAACACTACCAATACCACCAGCAGCAACAGAAAAATAGACCACCACCAGGGCATCTGGAGGATTTCCCTTTTGAACTGTGATTAACCCCTAAGGTTCTTAGAAAATCTACAAGAGTCTAGGAAGCTCAAAGAGTATGATACTAGACTTGCTGCTAAAGAACTATAATATAATTTATACTCACAAGTGTAATGGAGGAATACACACCTATAACACATAAGAAAAAAATCATGTCTTTCTCTGCCACTTACTAGCTATTAAACCTTGGATACTATTACCTTTCTGAGCTTTAGTCCTTTCATTTACAAAACTAGGTAATCCACATGGTTATGAGGATTAAATAAAATGGTCAGCCCTGGCCAGTTTGGCTCTGCGGTTTAGCATCAGCCTGCAGACCAGAGAGTCCCGGGTTCAGTTCCTGCTAGGGGCACATACCACAAAAAAAAATAATAATAATAATAAAATAAATAAATAAAATGGTCAACGTGAAAGTATGTGGCACAGTGCTTGGCACATGGTAGATGTTTTTAAAATGTTAGATGAATCTGAATCTATATCAAAATAAAAAAAGGTATTTCTACATAGTTTAATAAGAGAAAGTACTTTTGTCTACCCAGCACTCCATGGTATTCCAACTGGAGACCCAAGGGCTGTTGGCCTCTAACTCCCCCTCCCCCCTCAAGCTTCTCCCAGTAGGACGTCCGAGGTTCTCTTCCCAGGCTTCCATAACAACCACCGAATGTCCAATTCTTTCATAGGTCAAGTCCTTTCTAATTGGGGAATGCTTATCGGTAAGAAATCCAGCTGTGTATAGCAAGGCAAAATTATACGATTAGAGAGTAAATCACCTTGAAGAACAAAATCCCTTGACTGTCCTGGTGTGTTTATTATATAATCCACTTATTTAAAATCCCAAAATAAAGTCTGCTCCGAACTATTTCAAAATATCTCTTGATATATTGCAATAGTTTTAATTTTTACTTATGCATGATTATAATCCTAATCTTCACCGAAGGGGGTAATCATTTCTCCATGTAAAATAGTTTCAGGATGCTTTTAGGTGAAATGAGCTATGTAAGTGTGAAATCATTGCCATAATTAAATGCAATATTTCTTCTGTAATGTTACTATAAAAACAGTGTCATCCTCACTAAAAGTAGAACATATTAACAGGTTAAGCAGAAACGCAGAATACAATAGGTTTTCAGATAATATTCCTGCACATTATTAATTAAATGAGAACTATTGTTAAATAGAAATTAAAGAAGTAAAAAGTGTTCATTTTAACTTGACTGACACTAAATACTATGAAACTCTAGTGGAGTACAGAAAAAGGCACTGCCTTATGTTTTATTAACTCACACAGAGTCTTTTCACCAACACATTGGAAAAGCACCATTTTTCTTCTCATCTCTTAACAATCTTACATGGATACAAGCTCTCCTCTCATGCCCACACTTGGATCTCTTCTTTGACCCTTTTTTCAAGTACACAGTGGTTAGGAGCCTGGACTCTGGAGCTGCTGTGTCTGGGTTCACATCCCCACTGCCCGCTTACTAGCTGTAATGCGTAGACAAGTCACATAACCTCTTTACGCATTGGTTTCTCTACTTGTATAATAAGGTTAAGAATAGTAGCCACTTCATAAAGTTGATGTGCGAAGCACACAGTAGGTGCCATGTGTCAGCGACTGAAGAGGAGAGGCTTGGTGATCTTCACGTTGGGGCACTAAAGAACCAATTACAGTACCTGGAGACTTTCCAAGGCGCCTGTGAATGTGGACAGTTTTAAGCAAGTCAATTTCCAGATGCCTGCCATACACACACACACACACACACACACACACACACACGATTTCCTAAAATGCATCTGTCCAAGAAGCTGCCTGTCCCAACTAGAGTTTGTCCTTGAAAAGTCTCTATTCTGTCATTTTATAACAGAGAGGCATTTTATGCCCATCCCAGGGTCTCAAACCAAGAGACAACTTCACTATTTCTTTAATTAAAAAATTTTAAGTGTCCTCATCAATCTATACCACTAATATATACATTTCCAGTAAATTTTACTTTGTATATATATATATTTTTTTATCCTCACCCGAGGACATTTTTTCCATTTTTTGCTCAGATAGAGTGGGAGGGGGAGAGAGAGTGAGAGACATTGTCGTGAAAGGGACACATCAAGTGGCCGCCACCCACACGACCCAACCAGGGCCGGGGACAAACTGCAACCGAGGCACGTGCCCCTAGCGGGAACCAAACCCGGGTCTCTCTGGACCACAGGCCGACACTCTAACCGCTGAGCCAAACCAGCCAGGGCACTTTGTATATATTTAGTGAATATCAGAAAATGATAATATATTCATGCTGCTTCGAATAATTGTGTACTAACATAATTATAATAAAAATTCAATCCTGAGGAAGTTTTTCAATACTTACAACCTTATTGTGACAGGACACTTAAAAATGTATAGTTACTGTATGATAGAATGGCCTGTAAAAGACTTTCAAGCATTGCCTGGCAAGTGTGGCTCAGTGGATTTAGCAGCATCCTATGGACTGAGAGGTCCCAGTTCCATTCCCAGTCAGGGCACATGCTGTGGTTTCAGGCTTGATCCCCAGTAGGGGGCGTGCATGAGACAGCCGATTGATGTGTCTCTCTCACACTGATGATTCTCTCCCTTCCTCTCTCTCTAAAAAATCAATAAAAATATATTTAAAAAAAGAGAGACTCTCAAGCATAAAAGATACAATTTAATGGAAGAAATAAAGTAGAAATAGAAGTTGAAGAAAAAGAATGTACAATTCGCAACTATTAAAGAATAACCTGTTAATGTTTTATTTTTCCTATTGAAATTTCAATGATAAAGATTTTTTATTGTTTTGTTTTAATAGCTATAATTATACAACTATACAAACTAAATGTACTAGGGTAAACCTAGCCATGTCCCTTTTGCCTTATTCTGAGCTACCAGAGCTATGGCTAGCAGAGCAGTTCTTGCATATTCTCATCACTTTATTATCCTGTCACCCATTGTTCTAATAAAGAAATCAAGTTTACCCAAACATATAAAAGGCATCTTTGTGGCCCTCCAAACTTGCTATCCCTAAACTACTTTGCTAATCCTGATCCTATCATCCACACATTCATCAAATATTTATTTACAATGATTTCCAGACTTTAAAAAAGACATTGGATTCAATGTTGAACAAGACAACATGGTTCCTCCACTAGTTGAATTTTTAATACAATCAATGTAGCAACAAATTTAATTAATTTATCTCACTAAAAACAGTTTGATTGATAATAACTGAAGTTATTGTAAATTCCCATATTAAGATTAGAAAAAAAAAAGCATTAAAAAATCCTTATAATCTCCTTTCCTTGAAGTTAGCCATCATTATAATTTCTGAATATTTGTTTCAGACTTTCATCTATGATTTTATAGAGATATAGTCTTTTCTTCAAATAAAAGTGGACCATATGTCTGGCTGGTGTGGCTCAGTGGTTGAGCATCGACCCATGCACCAAGAGGTCACCAGGTCAATTCCTGGTCAGGGCACATGCCCAGGTTGTGGGCCAGATCCCCAGAGGGGGGCATGCAGGAGGTGGCCAATCGATGTTCTCTTTCATCAATATTTCTATCTCCCTCTCCCTTCATCTCTCTCTGAAATCAATAAAGGAAAAAATTTTTTTAAAAGTGGACCATATTAAATACAGTTTATATACATATGCATTCTTAATGAAAATATTGTTATTAAATATTTGTTGAGAACATATTTTTTTATTACTTATTTTCTTTTTTTAATAAGTTTTTTTCCCCTTTTTCGATTTTAGAGAGAAAGGGAGAGGGAGAGAGAGAGAGAAACATCAATGAGAGAGAACAATGAATGGCCATCTCCTGCATGCCCCCCACTGGGGATCCAGCCCACAACCTGGGCATGTGCCCTGACTGGAATCCAACCAGCGACCTCTTGGTGCATGGGTCAATGCTCAACCACTGAGCCACACCAGCCAGGCTTATTACTTATTTTCAATACCCCAGCTACTTGTTTCAAATACTTCCAAATATAAATAAAGCTGGGGTACTATTTGCATAGGCAGCTAAGAGTTAACAAAACAGAAGGGAGCTAGACTGGTAGAGCCTCATTAAGTCTGGAAGTTACAGCTTCAGACACCCTAAAGGAAAGCCACATCCACCACCAAAGGGGACTTAATCCTCAGATGATCAGCTTTTCAATCTCTTGGGGGGACATTGGGTCATTAGGAGAAATAATGAAAATTCCTTTGCTAGGCATTTGTGCGGTAGGAGCCAAGATGACAACCATAATAAAGGAGAGGAATGTAGACTGGGAAAAGGATTGGATAGGGAGAGGGCCCAGAACAGGCTCACCAAGAACTAGGGAAGAGATTGGTTTGAAAGGAAGCTTATCCCTTCCCAAGCCCTGGGTAATATAATCAAAGCTTACCAAAGCCCTGTTTTGGTAGCAAGCACTGGTTCACCTGTTAGTTTGCAGACTCTTCCTCCATAGCAGCCCTGTAGGCCTGGAAGCCCTGCGAGTCCGAGTGCAACTCTGCAGGCCTGGGTGTCGCAGTGCAGCTCTGGCCCAAGCGCACAGGGAGCATAGACTATGCTGGAAGACCAGAGTTCTTCCAGTTCTGGACCCTGCCTCTCCTGATGGGCACTCATGTTCACAGGACTTACTCCACAGGATGGGCACAGGACTTACTCCACAGCAGAAAGAGCTAAGCCACCTGGTTGTGAATGAGACGTTAGGTACCTAGAGACAGTCCTTTGTATTTGCTCCAGCTCCATTAAATCTCACCAAGACACCTCAATGTCCAATGCGTGGGTCTCTGAAATGCTTTCTTTGCAACTCCACGAAAGAGCTCTATTTCCACTAGCAGCAGTTCTTTTTTTTTTATTATTTTTTTAAATCCTTACCCAAGCACATTTTTTCTATTTTTTGTTCAGATAGAGTGGGAGGGAGAGAGAGGAAGAGAGAAACATTGAAGTAAAAGGGACATATCAAGTGGCTGCCTCCCGCACAATCCAACCAGGGCCAGGGACAAACTGCAACTGCGGTACGTGCCCTTAGCAGGGACTGAACCCCGGTCTCTTTGGACCACAGGACAACACTCAAATGGCTGAAACAAACCAACCAGGGCTGGCAGCAGTTCTTACACACATCTTTGACAAACCATTGAATAGTTCTTCAAAAAGCTGTAGAAGTTCAATTCCCAGAACAAAGTGTATGAAGACTTTGATTTTAAGGCTGATGATATGTATTTCAAAATTGAATAGTTTTTAAAGAATTTGTACTAATTTTTAAAACTATCAGAAATAATATATGAAATCTCATCTAAGAGCAGCCGTTACTAAAATAAAATATTATTCTTGAGACTTGCGGTCAAGACAGCGGGTAGGTAAACGCGGTATCGTGTCCTCCCACAACCACATCAAAGTTACAACTAAACTACAGAACAACCATCATTCAAAACCGCCTGAAATCAAGCTGAATGGAAGTCCTACAACTACGGAATTAAAGCAGCAGCCACATCCAGACTGGTAGGAGGGCGGAGGGGACGGGCTGGGCCCACACCCACGTGTGGCGGATAAAAATCAGGAGGACACCTCGGCTGGGAAGGTCCTCCCTGAGGACTGAGGGGTCCCCGTTCCACACCAGGTGCCCCGCGCAGGGTTCCAGTGACAGGAAGAGAATCCCCATAACTTCTGGCTGGAAAAACCAGCAGGAACTGAGGCTCAGGGAAGCTGAAGCGGCTGGAGCCCCAGGCAGCTCCTTAAAGGGCCCCCGCACGGACTTATCAAACTCTCTCCCTCTAAGCTTGGAGGGGAGGCAGCTTGAGGGGCGCCAGAGACATACAGGGAAGAACTGAGCTGTTTGGCACTGGAGTGAGGGCTGGAGAGGGGGCTTTCTCCGGGACAAACGTGCTGCCAGAGGCCTTTGTTCCTTTGGTGAGCCCTTCCCTGGGGCGGCAGACAGTTGCCATATCTGGGACTCCAGCAACCTGGCTCACACTGGTAGCCCCGCCCTGGTGACTCCCTGAGGCCCCGCCCCACCCAACTTTCAGGCCCACCCAAGCTGTTGCCACTTGCTTAACCATAGGATTGGCCCGTCTTGGATCCTGCTTCAGGTTTTTCCTAAATTCTTTCAAACAAGCAGCATCTGGTCTCAGCTAGCCCCATACTTCTTGTTAAGTAATACACAGAAACAAACACAGGGAGGCAGCCAAAATGAGGAGACAAAGAAACAGGTCCCAAATGAAAGAACAGAACAAAACCCCAAGAAAAGAACTAAGCGAAATGGAGATAAGCAACCTAACAGATGCTGAGTTCAAAATACTGCTTATAAGGATGCTCAATGAACTTAGTGAGAACCTCAGTGAACTTAGTGAGGGCCTCAAGAGCATAAAAAAGGACCAGTCAGAAATGAAGGAGGCATTAACTGAAATAAAGAATAATTTACACAGATTCAATAGTAGAGTATGTAAATCCAAGAAGCAAACCATCGATTTGGAATATAAGGAAGCAAAAAATGCCCAATCAGAACAGCAAAAAGAAAAAAGAATCCAAAAAAATGAGGATAGTGTAAGGAGCCTCTAGGACAACTTCAAGCATGCCAACATTCACATATTGGGGGTGCCAGAAGGAGAAGAGAGAGAACAAGAAATCGAAAACCTGTTTGAAACAATAATGGCAGAAAACTTTCCTAACTTGGTGAAGGAAACAGACATACAAGTCCAGGAAGCACAGAGAGTCCCAAATAAGATGAACCCCAAGAGGCCCACACCAAGACACATCATCATCAAAATGCAAAAGGTTCAAGACAAAGAGAGAATCTTAAAAGCATCAAGAGAAAGGCAGCAAGTTACCTACAAGGGAGTTCCCATTAGGCTGTCGGCTGATTTCTCAAAAGAAATTTTGCAGGCCAGAAGGGAGTGGCAAGAAATATTCAGAGTGATGAAAAGCAAGAACCTACAACCAAGATTACTCTATCCTGCAAAGCTGTCATTTAGAATCGATGGCCATATAAAGAGTTTCCCAGACAAGAAAAAGTTAAAGGAGTTCATCACCACCAAACCGTTATTATATGAAATGATGAAGAGTCTTCTTGAAGAAAAAGATAAAATATATGAACAAACAAAATGGCAATGAATACATATCTATGGACAATGGATCTACAAACAAAATGAACAGGCAGAACAGAAACATTCTCATAGATACAGAGAACATTTTGTTGGTTGCCAGATGGGAGGGGATTTGGGGGAATGGGTGAAAAAGGTGAAGGGATTAAGAAGTACAAATTCATTGCTAGACTGACAAACCTCAAAGGGAAAGGGGTTGGGGGGTGGGAAGAAATAAACCAAAGAACTTATATGCATAACCAATGGACACAGACAATAGTGTGGGAAAAGACGGGAGGGGGGCGGGAGGGGGGAAAATGAGGAACATCTGTAATACATTCTACATTCAACAATAAAGGTTTAAAAAATAAAAAAAATTAAAAATTAAAAGTAAAAAAAAATTTTTTAAATAAAATAAAATATTATTCTTAACCTTACTAATTTTAGAATAATTTTCTAACTGGTAGCATAAATTTAATTTTTCACTTTACCATGGTTTAATTTTTTTCATCATATCAATATTCAGGGAGGATTATCAAGGAATAATTAGTGAGATTTTATGGACTATAAATTATTTTAATTTGACTTATAAAATCATTAAATCAAAAAATGGAATCCCTACAATATAGAACATATAGGTTGAACTTCTAGATATTTTACACATAACCAAGTTCAAAATATCTAATTAGCCCAATGCCACCTTTCCCATATACTTATGAGAAGATATCCAATTATCTTGAAAAAAGCAATTAAAATTACTATTAATAATCCTAATACTAGGACATGTTATAATTTATTTGATAATTACATTTCCCACAAAGATACTGTCAACATAAACTGTGAAACTGTAGATCCATCTTGTTTACAAGTATCAGGGACAATATGCTCACTATTCTGTTGTACTTAAATGTTGCATTGCAGTTTTTCTTAACAGGTAATATGTGACATGAAACATGTCTGATTTTATGCTTCATGATTTCCAGTCTAATGTTAAACATTAAGAAATTATATTTATGTATCACGCATGTCAGAAAACAATTTAAATAATTAAACTAAGAAAAATAATAGCAACCATACCTTTCATTTCAAATACAAAATATAAATCTTTTGTTCATACACATTAAAGAACCAACTGTAAACAGAAATGCAAACTATTTACATTTTTTTGATTTATGTAACTAGCATTAAGTATTGTTCTTGTGCTTGTTTTATATTTTCAGAAATGTGTTATGAATCAAAATATTGTCATTAAAATAAAAGAAATCAAGAGATACCTATCAAGAATGACTCATGAGCTTTAGAAATTCGTTATTTCTATACTTTATTCTGATTTTTATAACAAGGAAAAGAAAAAAAAATGTAATTATTTTTATTTTAAAAAGTTACTACAGGAAAAGGTACCATTGAAGCCAAGCTGAAGTTTACATTATTTGTTGCTATTTTTCTTTAAAAATATGCATTAGAATAAATATTTTTCTAAATACCAAAGTATATATAATACATGGTTCTGGCATATTTATTTTTTTTGAAAAGGTGCTCTGAATCTTAGACAACATAAATACTAGGCAGTGTGGTGGTCGCCATAGTAACAAGTAAATAGGAGCATAAAAATACATGTAATTTTTCAAGTGTATACACTTTTTTCATAAATATGCATATTTTATAGGTAAAAGATTATTCAACCCTTGCTTTAGCTTCCCTTTTAGAGAAAGAAAACCACCTAATTCTTCTGTTTTTTTTTTTTATCCTCACCCAAGGACATTTTTTCGTTTTTTGTTCAGATAGAGTGGGAGGGAGAGAGAGAGAGAGAGAAACATCGACATGAAAGGGACACATCGAGTGGTTGCCACCTACACAACCCAACCAGGGCCAGGGACAAACTGCAACCGAGGTACGTGCCCCTAGCGGGAACTGAACCTGGGTCTCTGGACCGCAGGCCGATGCTCTAACCACTGAGCCACACCGGCCAGGGCAAAAAAACACCTAATTCTTTTTTTTTTTTTTTATCCTCACCGAGGACATTTTTCCATTTTTTGTTCAGGTAGAGTGAGAGGGAGAGAGAGGAACAGCGAGAGAGAGAAACATCGATGTGAAAGGGACACATCGAGTGGCTGCCACCCGCACAACCGACCAGGGCCGGGGACAAACTGCAGCCGAGGTACGTGCCCTTAGCGGGAACTGAACCCGGGTCTCTCAGGACCGCAGGCCGACGCTCCCATCGCTGAGCCAAACCGGCCAGGGCAAAAAAACACCTAATTCTTTAGAAATAAAATATTATCGCCTGGCCAGTGTGGCTGGAGTGTTGTCCTTGTCCCATGCACGGAAAGGTCATGGATTCAATTCCTTGTCAGGGCACATACCTAGGTTTCGGGTTTGATCCCCAGTCGGGGCATGCTTGAGGAGGGGGCAACTGATCGATGTTTCTCTCTTTTTGTCTCCCTCTCCTTTCCTCTCTAAAATTGATAAAAACATATCGGGTGAGAATTAGGAAAAGAAAAAAAAAGATTATCACATAGCAATGGAGCAGGCTCAAAAAGTTTTAAAATGCTCTATGGAAGATCTTAAGGTTTTTATTTCAGTTTTCCAAAATGAAGACAAGAAAATAAGAAAACTTTCATTCTATATTACTTTAATGGTAACTTCTTTAGGAAGGGTAAAAAATGCATAAACTTGTCTCCTCAAGCATTAAATTCCCTTTTATTTTGCGTAAGTTTATTATTCCCATGCATTGAAAGTAATACTTGACTGGAAAGCTGAAAGCCCTTTTGATTACAAAGAAGCCCAAGAAATGTAATGCTAACCATGAGCTACAACTTGAATAAATGATCCGAAAAAGCATTATACCAATGTGTTAAATGTGGAGTTCAAAAGTTCTTTTCTTTCTCCTCTCCCTTTACTAAAATACAATCTTCCTGTTTACAGGTAGTATTCTAGAAGACAGAATATGTATTGATCAAGTGATCTAAATTTTATATGTATAACTTAAGAGGGCTTAATATACATTTTATAAGGCTGGATAGAGAAGCAGTTCTACAAGAGGGGATGTGAATGAAGTTTCAAATCTACTGGTAAGGTACTGGTAAGTCAACCAAAACAGAACAGGGAAGTTGCTCAACTATTACTGGAAAAAAGCCTTCAAATCTGTTTACATAAATTTGGACTTACAATTGTTTCAATAACAGTATCCTCCTGAAATGAGAATTTAAAACTTTTAAGAGATCACTGTCTAGTCCTGGCCAGGTAGCTCTAGTTGGTTGGAGCATCACCCTGATATACCAAGGTTGCGGGTTCTATCCCCGGTCAGGGCACATATAAGAATCAACCAATGAATGCATGGAACAACAAATTGATTCTCTCTCTCTCTCTCAAATAAAAAAATTTAAAAAAAGATCACCATCTTGGCAGGGTGCCAAATATGAGGTGACAAAACACTGCTCTATGGCTCACCTTGAATTCACACCTTGATAAAGACACCATGCACTGAAATGAAGTAGCCTGCAGCAGGAACATCCTCATCAAGCATGTACGTGATCCTGACTTTCAATGAAGGGAAATCAGGTGTTTTCCCCAAACTGGGGGAGACACTAAATTTAAATTATAAGAACGCCAGAGAATGAACTAAAGTATAGTCAAATATTTATGACTATCAAAATGGAATAAAACAGGTCACATGAATGATGTGACTACTACGAAAGATAAAAGAATATCATCTTTATTTCTGTTCTCTCACAAACCTCTGAACTATTTCCTTCTCCTTTCACCATTTTAAAGTTATGGAAAAATGTCCCTGGAGATTGCAAAAAGGAAAAAAAACATACCCATCTTTAAAACAGGGGAAAATTATTTTGGTAATTAGACAGCTTAGTTTAACCTGGGGACATACAATAAAAAATTAAACAATCAATTAGTAACACCTAGAAGCTCATAAACTACTAGAAAACAACCAACATAGTATTTGAAGGACCAAATATGCCACATGATCTTAGTATCTTTTTCTGATTGAATGACAGGGTATATCATCAAGTAAAAAGTGAACAGTATAATCTATTTTAATGTTGTAAGCCTTTTTATTCTATTCACCACTGAGGATAGAAAAAAAAAAAATGGTTTGAGAAGAAAAGTATTTAAAAACTGGCTTCAGTGCTAAACCAATGGTTGCTGCTGACACATTTCTTTATTGAGGACCTGTTTCAGAACTGAGTCAATATCTTTGTTGCTAACTAGTCAGGCATCTTGGCCTCCTTTATAGGCTTTAGCTTCATCACATCATATCCCTGAGCCCTCTGAAATTTTAAAAAGTTTATTTCCTTAGTTTTCTGTCCAACTTGTTGACCTTTCTTTGTTGTCCTTGGGGCTCTTAAATGATGTGTTGCTTTAAATAAGTGGTGCTATGCTGAGACAAGATGTAAACCCATTTTAGGTAGAAATGTTGAGAGAGAAAGTGGGACTACTTTAATGGTGCCGTGGTCCAACTGCCCAAGTTCTGAACTCAGGCATGGGTAGCTGATCTCAGTCACAGGAAAACTGTGTAAGATTTCTAAACCAATCTCTCTCAAGGCAAAAGTGGGGACTTTGTTCAAAGTCAGGAAGCTATGTTGGTTGGTGGCATGTTAAAAGTGGAAAGAGAAGAGGAGAAAGAGAAGAAAGGAGTTGAGAGCACTGGGACTCACCAATCTGAATCTGTAAAGTGTGCTAGTTGAAACTGTCCATAGATGAAGGAGGTCCCTGTGACACAAAATCTTAGGTGGTCATGAGACATAAAGAATAATATATTCAAAAAGCTTAGCCATTAAAAATATTATTAAACTGGACTACTAACTGCTGGGTCTTGACCCTTTTTACTGATACTTTGCTTTTATCATTATGATATCTGAGTTTTCCCTAAATATGTAAAGAATTTTAGATGGCTCTCCACAACTTTTCAGAACATAAAAATTCATTTGTGAAGACCTGCCAATTTTACACTATATATACATATACATATATATATATATATATATATATACATATACACACACATATATGTGTACACACATATATATACATATGTGTATGTATATATATGAATATAAAATAAGAAAAATTATTTCTAAGAGGCATGCAAACAATCCATTTTTACTGATTTATAATCATACTATCATATAGATTATGACCTTCAAAAATACACATGGATTCAGGATGGCATTCTTCTGTAAGAGATGGTATACCACAGAGCAAACCTTAGCAAAAAGGTCCAATAGACAGAACAGAAGCAAGACATAGTCTCATTCGTGCAATGAAATTCAACTCAATTCATTAAGTATGTATTGATTTCCAACTAATACCTATAATTAAGAGATATCAAAATGTAAGTTAATTTACCAAATATATTTCTAATCTTTTCAAATGCTTTAAGTTTGCCAATTCTCCTTGTACTGAAAACTATTATCAAGTTTCTGGACCAACCTTTACTGTAAGTCCAAGGCTGGGAACCAAGTAAAAACAGCACTTGAGTCCTGATGACAACAGGCTAAGCCTCATCTATCTAGAGCAAGAAATTGGGAAAACAGGTATATTGTGGACTAAGACCAAAAGAACTGTTACAAAGGACCTAGAAAAATCTTTTACGGCTGGTTAAACTTTCTTGTCTTCTTTTTTCTTTTTTATATGTCATGGAGACTTTTTTTCCATATCACTGACTCTATGTCTGCAAGTTCCTTTTTTTAAAAAATTATTTTGTATTGATTTTTAGAGAGAGAGAGAAGAAGGTACAGGGAAAGAGAGAGGGAAACATCAATGTGAGAGAGAAACATCGGCCTCCTCCATGCCCCCTACTGGGGATCGAGTCCACAATCTGGGCATGAGCCTGACCAGGAATCAAACCAGCAACATTTTTATGCTTGGGACAATGCCCGACCAACTGAGCCACATCCGCAGGGCTTACTTTTTTTTTTTTTTGTACGTGCACCTAGCGGGAACTGAACCCGGGACTCTCTAGTCTGTAGGCGACGCTCCAACTGCTGAGCCAAACTGGTCAGGGCAGGGCTTACTTCTTCTTTTGCAGGATTACTTGACTTTAACCTAAGATGTGAGATCTATTTATATCTTTCTCTGTATTGACATATCTGCATAGTGTATATACATATATATAACAAAATTCACTATCTCACTTTCTAAATAGATTTTTTAAATTCTAAACTTAAATACACATATGTACATTGTACTATGGAATAATTTTTCATTTTCTTGTACTGAAATAAGAAAACATATTTAAAGTACCCCAAATATAGGTAGAAACTAAATAAAATTAATTTAATATTCATGGAGACTAGCATTGCAGAATAGGATTTATAGTACAAAGATTAAAAAATCATATAGTCTTTCAAATTAATATATCTTACTGTCTTTCTCTAATGCTCCTGCTTCACCTGCAGCACATCAGACAAGGTAATAATTTATGATAATCATATGAAAATATACAATTAATATTCATCACCTCTCATTCCTCATCACTTTAGATGATCAGTAATGCAGAGTGAAAATGCTGTCAGATTTCTAATTGCTTTGTAATGGGCTTGAAACAGGGAAATCATTAAAGGCAAACAATCTGTCATTTGTCTGTTACTTTAACTATCTATCACACAAAAAAACTCATTAAAGAAATTGCTAATGAGCTACAAAAGACTATACTCATGGTGCTTCTACAATAGATTAAAAAGTAATACTATGAACTGCTTAACATAGTTTCAAAATAATATTTTTGTGGAAATTCATCAGAGAAAATCTATTTTTCAGTATATTTTTAAAGCTGTGTGGTTTCATTATTTTGGCATCTTATCCATCATTGCGAAAATCCCTTTAGCATATAAGGCTTGCTTTTCATCAGTCTCTAAATAATTAAATCGAAAGGTTGCTAGAAGAAGCTGAAATGCTAAATGTGTTTATTACTAGTAAACTGACTCAAGTAATAAAAAATAGTGCTACACTAACCCTGATGCTAAATGAAGAAGATATTTTAAACTTTGATATTTATCCTCATATCTCTGTGCATTTGAACTGCTGAAGTGGCAACGCTTCATTCATCTTAAGTAATGCTATCATTATACAAATATTGTATCCAACTACTGAAATTGAGCAAAACGTTAAACTCTGCATAATAACACTATTTTGAAATTTTTGCAGATATTAACCAACACTAAAATATTTCATAATATTACCTCAAATAATTTTAAAGAGGAAGATAAATAATTTCTTTAAATATCTACACAAAATTTATATCTTATCAATGCTACTGTCCTGTATGAGGTACTTAGTACTGTATTAAAAAATCTGTGACAATGACACTAATCTAGTTTTAAAAACAAATAAACATATAAACAAACAATCCACAAATGTTTTGTTAGTTATATAGTTCAATTGCATTTTACTTTAGAAATTTTATGAGGGTAATAGTTTTCCATTTTGTTAATGATGAATTAAATCATGTGTTTATATCCTATAAAAAAACAATAATCTTAGTAATAAAGTCAAGCTTTTTAAAAATATATAGACCTATTCATGTCTATTGGAATACACACAAATTTATAATACACACAAATTTATAAACCAAAATGCAATGGCATGGTTAGACTGGTGCCATGATATATACCAGTGAATTTCAAGCTAACTTCAAGAGGTTCCATAACACTCTGGAAACATCATTATACTCTCTAATTGACTTAAACAGACTTCATATCAACAACTTAACACATTTTAACCCACAAATTAACACCCTTTGATCATTCAGATTAACCTTTCTTCTGTGAGTCAATTACATGACAAAAATAAAATAAACTTAAAAAAATATTCAGATTTAAAAAACTAAAATGGAGAAGGGAGAATACTTAAAAAAAAAAAAAAAAAAAAAAAAGCATATAAATGCATATCACTATATGGTCAGAAGAGACCATCACAGGGTTTCAAGTTTGGAGGTAACAGGAAAGCTCACAGAAAAGCCACAGTAGTCATAAGAACAAAGAAAAAGGGGTAAAGAACTGAATAGGGAAACTAATCAGTTGGCATTTATAAATAATAAGTTGGTATTACTAAAGAGAAACAGAAAATGGATTTTATAGAGTATCTTTAACAGGTTCATGAAAAAATTAAAACATCAGATGTGAAGAAGTTAGGAAGACGGGAAAAAAATTCTCAGATAAGATAAAGACCTTTAAGATGTCAGAAACAAGCTGAAAGAACACTGACACAACTGAAGCTAAACAAACATGGAAAACACAGCAACAGGTTACAGCAAAAGCCATTTACCTCTTTGACTCTCTTGCTTAGTGTATTGCCTTACTCAAACTCAAGGAATGGTCAGTGATGATACTGCTGAAAAGGTAAAAGAGAGACAAGATCAAATGAAGACAACTAGCAAGGGGCAAAAAGGCAAAAATGAAAAACCATTTCTAAAAGATAAGGCAGTTTGTTCATCAGAGCTGATTCTCAACACTGCCTAAAGCTTTATAATCTGCCAAGAACAAGAAAAAAGAAGTTTCTCTCCCCTCAGTCAAAGCATTATTTAAACAACTTTTCCACACATCTTCCTGGATTAGCCTAATTTTGAATCAAGGATTGAAATTATTTAAGTAATCTGCTTTATTCTATTCCTATAAATTATTAACTGTCATAGTCCCTCTTATTTCCTTCCTATAAATATTTCAGTTGCTTATTTAATTGTCTGTCTACCCAGATAAACTCTAAGCTTTTGAGAGGGCTACAGCCAACTCTGTCTTATGTCTCTTGTAACAGAGTGTGGGACACACAATAAACATTCAATAAATATTTGTTGATTGAATGAATAAGTGATGAAAGCTATTTATGTACTATATCTGTGTGTGTATTATCTCATCATAGCTAGTTCTTGGTGGTTTTTCTATCTTCCCAGTTGATTCTAAATTTCTCTAGGGGCAATAATTTAACCTTAGAACATAACCATAATATTCTGTGGTACTTAAATGTATCTTAGGTCATTAATATGAAAATCCTAAAAATTCAGAGATAAAGAAGATCAAGTAAATTAAAAAAGAGTTGGCGAAATAAACAACCCCCCCCCCCCAAATGGGCAGAGGACCTGAACAGACACCTCTCCAAAGAAGACATACAAATGGCCAAAAAATATATGAAAGGATGTTCAACCTCACTAGCAATTAGGGAAATGCAAATCAAAACTACAATGAGATACCACCTTACAACTGTTAGAATGGCTGTTATCAACAAGACAAATAATAATAAGTGTTGGAGAGGTTGTGAAGAAAAGGGAACCCTCATTCACTGCTGGTGGGAATGTAGACTGGTATAGCCACAATGGAAAACAGTATGGAATTTTTTCAGAAAGTTAAAAATGAAACTGCCTTATGTCCCAGTGATTCCTCTTCTGGGAATTTATCTGAAGAAATCCAAAACACTAATTTGAAACAATATACATACCCCTATGTTCATTGCAGCATTATTTACAATAGCCAAGACTTAGAAGCAGCCCAAGTGTCCATCAGTAGATGAGTGGATAAAAAGCTGTGGTACATTTACACAAAGGAATACTACTCTGCCATAAAAAAGGAAGAAAATTTTACCCTTTGTGACACCATGAATGGACTTGGAGAACACTATGCTAAATGAAATAAGCCAGTCAGAGAAAGACAAGTACCATATGATTTCACTCATATGTGGAACGTAAGGAACAAACTTAACTACCAAGAAAAATAGAGACAGACTCATAGATAGAGAGCAGGCAGACAGCTCTGGTGGGGTGGTAGGGTGGAAGGATTAAGCAAAAAAGAAAAAAGAGAGAGGGAACTCATGGACACAGACAATGGTGTAGGGATTGCAGGGGTGGAAAGGATGGGTGGAGCTGGAAGAGGGCATTGAGGGGATAAATGGTGATGGAAAAAATAAACAGTCTGGGGATTCCTCAAAAAATTAAGAATAGAGTTACCATATGACCCAGCAATCCCTCTCCTGGGTATATACCAGAAATCTTTAAAATATGTATTCGCAAAGATAGGTGCACCCCTATGTTCATTGCAGCATTATACTCAGTGGCCAAGGCATGGAGACAAACAAAGTGTTCTGTGAAAGAGGGCTGGATAAAGAAGCAGCAGTCCACATACACAGTGGAATACTACTCAGCCATATAAGATTTCACTCATATGTGAGATATAAAACTGAACCTCGCCCTGGCCAGTTTGGCTCAGCGGTTAGAGCGTCTGCCTGCGGTCCAGAGAGACCCGGGTTCGGTTCCCGCTACGGGCATGTACCTCGGTTGCAGTTTGTCCCCGGCCCTGGTCGGTCGAGCGGGAGGCAGCCACTCGATGTGTTCCTTTCACGTCGATGTTTCTCTCTCTATATATATTCCTCTCTCTCCCTCCCACTCTACCTGAACAAAAAATGGAAAAATGTCCTCGGGTGAGGATAAAAAAAAAAACAAAAAAAAAACCTGAACCTCTTGGACACAAACAGCAGGTTACCAGAGGGAACAGGGTGGGGTGAGGGCGGGTGAAAGAGACCTAATACATGGTGATGGAAGAAGATTTGACTTTGGGTGGTGGGCACACAGTATAATATATAGACCTTGTATCACAGAAATCTACACCTGAAACCTATATGATCCTATTAACCAATGTCACCCCAATAAATTTAATTTTAAAAAAGAGTTGGCAAAGAAACCGTAAAAGAGCCAAGTAAATATAATCCTAGCATAAGAAAAAGTAGCAAAAGTATACTGTAGCTATTGTAAATATTATCCACCATTAAGAAGCACAATTTACTAACATAATCTCAAATTAAGAATTTGTTAATGTGTGGTGGTCTTCTGTTAGTTTATGGACAGGCAAATACTAAAACGACAAATTAAATGTGATTTTTTTACTAATACTACAACCAAGGGTTTTAAACCCCTGCTATATCTCTGTGTACATATCTATAGCTACCTTTCGATACAGTACTTGATCAATCACCTCAAAATCAAACATTTAATGTATGTCTACCTATAGATATAGTACTTGAACAATCATCTTGAAATAAAACATTTAATGTATGTCTACCTTGCTTATGTTTATACTAGTGACAGGGATGGAGAATTTTTTGCCCATGCTTTTAATTTATCCTGCAAGCTACAGTTGAACAAGCATTTGGATTTGGTTTCATTTTTCCAATTCAGTAGTTGGTGGCTTTCAATTGCTCTGTTTGGAAATTCCTAAAATACTGCTATGAATATCAAAACAATTATTTCACTATTAATAACAACAGCTAATCATTACTGAGTACTTACTGTTTTCAGGCACTATTACCTCATTTAATCTTCACAATGAATCTATGAAGGAGATACTGTTATTCGTATTTTGCAAAGGAAGGAATCAAGGCACAAAGATTAATTAATGTAAACTGTTCACACAACCAGTAAGAGGCAGAGTCTGGATTCAACCCTATGCAGTCTGATACCAGAGTTTATGCTCTTAACCACAATGCTAACATAGTTGATATTTCTACAATATTAATTCTTACATAAAATGGATAAATTACTTTCTTAAAAGATAGTGAGAAACAAACCTATTATAGATTCACATCATTAGAACTCTAGAGAATGTGGCAAAATAGCTGGGGATTAGTTTCTCTGAGGTGTTCCTACCCTCAGAGATCTCACAATCCAATTAGAAAGTCAGAACACCCATTTGAAGTGTATAACAATACCACGTGGGACAGGATGAGTGCAAGTGAGTAGTATACACCAGACTTGCTATGAAAGTTGAGAGGAAGAAAGTAATTTCCAAGGACTGGGCCATCATAAAAGGTTTGATAAAAGAGATAGGTCTTAAAGAAGGGATAAAACTCATAGGAGGAAGAAAAGAGCTAGGGTACTACAAGCAAGGGAAACCATCTGAACAAAATCATGGATGAAGTACAAAGAAAAGATCCACTTGTTTATGTTTCATGTATGTAGGTAATAGGTGATGAGGCTGGAAAACTAAGGATCATATTGGGGAAGTAACTGAATGTCAGATTAAGGAGTTAGGATTTGTTTTTTTAATCCTCACCCGAAGACATTTTTCCATTTTTTGTTCAGGTAGAGTGGAACACATTGAGTGGCTGCCACCCGCACGACTGACCAGAGCCGGGGACAAACTGCAACCGAGGTACGCGCCCTTAGCAGGAACCAAACCCGGGTCTCTCAGGACTGCAGGCCAACACTCTAACAGCTGAGCCAAACCGGCCAGGGCAAGGGGTTAGGATTTTATCCTCTTGATTACCTGCCCTGTTCAGTACAGTAGTCACTAGTTAGATGTGGCTATTGATCATTTGAATGTGGCTAGTCCAAATTAAGATGCACTGTACAGTTAAAATATACACCAGCTTTGAAGACTTAGTGTGAAAAAAAATGTACCATATCTCAATAATTTGTATATTGATTACATTTTGAAATGACTGTACTCTGGGCATATTGGGTTAAATTAAATATATTATTAAAATTTATTTCCTTAGGGTCACACAGAAGGCATGTTGGAATCAGGATTAAAACAGATCCTTTGACTTAGTATTAGGAGAACCTAATCTATACTTACAGTTTGAGATTTTCTTTTAACTTTCCTGTGTCATTCAGTTATTCTTTATAGCTTATACCATCATTAAATACATAGTTGGCCAAATTAAAATATTTTATTGAATGTGCTTAGTTTTATCCTGACTGCTCCTCAAACTGAGATTTGGTAGAAGAAAGATAAAAAAGAAAGCACCCTGGCTGGTTTGGGCCAGCGGTTAGAGCGTCCGCCCACAAACCAGAGAGGCCTTGGTTCCACTAAGGGCACCTACTGCGATTGCAGTTTGTCCCCAAACCGGTTGGGGTCGTGTGGGTGGCAACCACTGGATGTGTCTCTCTCACAGCTATGTTTCTCTCTCTCTCTTCCTCCCTCTCTCCTTCCCACTCTTCCTCCCACTCTCTCTGAAGATAAATGGACAAAAAAAAAGTGTCCTCAGGTGAGAATTTAAAAAAATTTTTTTTTAAAAAGGAAAGCAAATCTAAGCAGTAACAACAACAAAACAACCTTAACATCTCCAAGTGAAATTAAATCATGCTGCCACCATATGCAAGGAAGAAAGGTCAATGTAAGGTAAGCAGCAAGGAGAAGATAAAAGGTAAAAGCAGAATGGAAAAAAGGGGAAAGGGAAGAGTGAAAAACCTAACCAAAGAGTTAACTGTGCCCATTCGGAATACCCAGCAACCACCTCAAAGTGGAGCAGCTGATTCTGCTGTTTCTGTGAGCTTCAAAGTTGGTATGGCTGCCCTGGGGGTATGCAGACGTGCTAGGAGCCCTGTTCTGCTGCCCTCCTAATTAGCCATTTGGACTTGATCCTTGGTGTGTTTCCTCTACTACAAAGTGAGAAAACAACCCGGGACTCACTTGCTTCACTGGGTTGAAGTGAAAGTGAAGCGAGACAGTAACTATGAAGGGACTTAGACATTTTTTATCTTTTAAGCTGGTTGCTAAGATCTAAAGGAAATACTTTGGTTGAACACCTTTACCAGAAAAAAAAGGGTAACCGAAAAAACTATTCGGCCCAAGTTTTAGTTCTCTTAACTTTTCGAACGAGAACACTGTAAGGGAAGCACAGGGACAAGAGAGGACTCAGTGCTCATCCTTCTCACTGCCCCCACCCCGGCCACAACCTTCACCAACCGCGGAACGGGGAGCAGCGCTGGGTCGGGCGAGCGGAGGAAGCTCTGGGGAAGGGATGGGGTGCTCCCCAAGGCAGGAGACAGAAGCGGCGGTAACGGAGCAGGGACAGGACGGAGTTTAGAACGAGGAGAAGGTCGTCTTTTTCCACAGCTCTAGCGCTGACCGCTGCTAGTCAACCCCTTGGAAGCGGCGACTGGTTACCATAGCGACGGCGTCCCGGTGGGCGGAGCGACGCTTCCTGTTGTCTCGGCCTGCACGCCACGACTAGAAACGTAGTCACGCCAGAGCAATAACTTCCGGCGGAAGAAGAAGCCGGTTCCGAGGTTTGGCCGATCACTTGCAGGTAGTCCGTCCCCAATGCCTGAAGTTTGGTAAGTTTGATTTCGAGTGAAGCCAGGGGAGGGTACTCGCCTGTGGCTGACGATAGAGCCCCCCGGGAATCCAGTGGATTCCCAAGTCTCATTTTTGAGGAGGCCCTGGCTGCCTCAAGTTGACAGCTGTGGGCAGAGGTTGCCTGGTTTCAGGGGCTCCTGGCGGGGTGTCTTCTGTATCCTGGAGCCTACGGACAGTATCCTCGAAAGGACAGTGTTGGGGGCTCTTTGCGAGGTCTGAACGCCTGGCCGTTAACAGTCTCCTGCTCGCTACCTCCACTGTGACTGGCTGTTTCTCATTCTTTCAAGGTAATTTGGAAGAAAAGTGAACTGGAAAACTTAAGAGGAATGCTCCCACATTCATCAGAATTCTTTGGTCTTTTGCTTTGTTTTAAAAATATTAATTTGTTTTGTACACGTTTATTAAGCTTCTTCTATGTATTTAGTGAGTACTTAGTGTGTGCCGCATTTACCATAAGACCAGCAAAAATATCTTCTTAGAGGTTCATCCATCACTCGGGTTCATTATCGAATTCAGTTTTTTAAAATGCTATTGTATATTCAATTAACCCTGACAGTATAACGTATACCAGGGAACATCTAACAGGTTTTCCATACTTGTTCCATTTATTTATGCATTCATTGGTTGGTGGATTCTTTTTTTTTTTTAATGTAAGTTTTTATTTGTATTTATTTTTAATCCTCACCTGAGGACAGAGTGGGATTAGATCAGATAGAGTGGGAGGGAGAGAAAGAAAGAGAGAAACATTGCCGTGAAAGGGACACATCGAGTGATTGCCACCTGTACTACCCAACCAGGGCCGGGGACAAACCACAAAGAAGGTTCGTGCCCTTAGCAGGAACCGAACCCAGGTCTTTCTGGATCACAGGCGGACACTCTAACCACTGAGCCAAACCAGCCAGGGTGGTTGATTCTTTCTTGTATGCGCCCTAGATGGGATGGAATCACAACCTTGGCGTATTGGCACTAACCAACGGAGCTTCTAGGCCAGGGCTGTGGGTGTTTTAAACAAAAGTATACGCTTCATCAGATTTGCATTATAATCGCAATTTACTCAGCTAAATCGTTAAATATTAAATAACTGATTAAAGCAGTACTTATTTCTTAGATACATGCAAACTGTACTGAATTTAATTATCATCAATATTTTTATTCAGCTGATCTGTGAAGGCTCACTTCTTGTTCAGTGGATGATGGCATTTGAGCGGATACCGAAAAAGGATTGGTACAGCATTCTGGGGGCAAACTCATCTGCAAGTATGGCAGACCTAAAACAAAAGTATCAAAAACTCATATTAATGGTAAGTCTGTTCTTTCAGATTTTAAATTATGGGGGGAAAATCAGTTTTATGTGACTGAAATTTGTTTCCATAAAATGCATATATGATATTCAAGCAGGAATTATGGCATTAATTTGGTGAATTGAAACTTTCAATCATATTGTAAAAAAAAAAAAAAAAAAGGTTGATTTGAGGTGGGATAGTATGGTGGTTTGGCAAAGAAGATCTGAGTCATGCTGTTTGAGTTAGAATCCTGATTCTACCACTAACTGAGAACCTGGACAAGTTACTTTCCCCTGTATGTGCCTCTGTGAGGTATAATGAAGTAATCCATGTAAAATGCGTAGAAATGTGTCATGCAGCATTAGCATCCAGCAGCCACTAACAACGTGGCTCCTAAGCACTTAACATGTAGCTTAGTCCAAATTCAGATATACTGACTTAAATATGAAATACAAATTGGATTTCAAAGACTTAGTACACAATATATATATATATATAATAATCTAAAATTCCCATGCAAATTTTTTGTTGATTACTAGCAGACTAGGAATAGGAAGAATTGTTCCAACTTGGTAAAGGACATCTTAAAAACATACAGCTAACATTATATGTAATGGTAAAATACTAAAAGTTCCTTCCTAAAATCACAAAGACAGGATACATACATAGTACATTAAGGCAAGGAAAAAATATAGGTATACAGATTAGAAAGAATGAAAGGTATCTTTACTGGCAAGTGGCATAATTGTATTACATATTGGAATGAATGGATATTGAACTTTGTTAGACTTTTTTTTACATTTATTGAAGTTTGCATATATTAGTTTCCACCTTTAATTTGTGAGTTCCATTTATTTTTCTTAGTGTTAAATCTATTTTGCATTGATAGGATAAAAAAATACTTCACTTGTTCATGAAGTATTATGCTTTTTATATATTGCAGGATTTTTATTGCTGCTATTTACTTATTTTTAAAAAAATTCTCACCCAAGGATATTCTTCCATTTATCTTCAGATAGAGCAGGAGAGACAGAGATAAAGAGAGAGAGAGAACGAGAAACATAGATGTGAGGGAGACGCATAGACTGGCTGCCTCCCACATGACCCCTCCCAGAGCTGGGGACCGAATTGCAACCGAGGTACCTGCCCTTGACCAGAATGGAACCCGTGACTCTTTGATCCTCGGGCTGCCGCTCCAACTGCTGAGCCAAACCAGCCAGGGCTTATTGCTGTTATTTTGTTAAGGATTTTTATGTCTAGATTTATGATGTATATTAGTATAACTTTATTTTATTTTTTTAATGTGTGTGCCTAAATTTGGTATCATAGTTATTCTGGTCCCATAAAATAATTGGGGAGTTATTCAATTTTTTTGTTCTTTTCTAAAAGATTGTATGAGATTGCCTTTATTTTTTATTTAGATGTTTAATAGAATCTACTAGGGAATTCATCTGGGGATCACACTTCCTTTCTGGGAAATATTGTAATTATGAATTTAATTTTTTTAGAAGCTATAGAACTATTCAGATTTTCTATTTTCTGTTGCAGTTTTCAAGAATTTGTTCATACCTTTATGGAGTCAAATTTATTGTCTTAATGTTCATATTATCTTCTTCTTATTCTTTAATTGATGTAAGGTATATAGTTATGTTTTCCCTTTTATTCTTTACATTGGCAGTTTATTTTTTTATTTATTATTTCCCTGATCAGTCTTGCTAGAGGTTTAGCCCTTTTTTTAATAATTGTCAAGAACCAACTTTTACTTTGTTGATTGTTTTTGTATTGTTTTCCTTTTTTTTCACTTGATTTCTGCTTTTAACTTTATAATATCCTTTCTTCTACTTCCTTGCTTTTCTTTTTCCAGCTTATTAATGTAGAAATTTTTATTATTATTGATTGTACACCTCTCTTCATATAGCCATTTGAAGCTGTAAATTTCTCTCTAAGCCAGAAGCACTGGTTTAGCTGCATCCCACACATTTTTATATGTATTTTCATTATTATTTAGTTCAAAATATTTTAAAATTTATCCTGTAATAGTTTTCTTTGTTTTGTGGATTACTTCATTATTTAACTACATTATTTAACTCCAAAATGTTGGGAAAAGTTCAGATCTTTCTGTTACTGATTTCTAATTTAATTCTGTTGTGGTTAGAGAATATACTTGGTAGGATTTCAGTCCTTTGAAATTTATTATTAAACCTTTTTATTTTTTATTTTTGGAAGTATAACAGATGTCCCCCTTTTTGCCTGTTGACTCCATTCTTCCCACTCCCAACCCCCTCTCCTGCTTTCTCCAACCTAATATCTGTGTCCATTGGTTGTGCATATATACATATAAGTGTTTTGGTTTATCTCTTTCCACCCCTCCCTCCTTCCCCTCCCCTCATCCCTCTGAGATTTGTTAGTATGTTCCCTACTTCCATGATTCTGGGTCTCTTTTGGTCGACAGCTTATTTTGTTCATTATGTTCCATAAATAAGAGAGATCATGTAGTACTTACTCTCTTTCTGACTGGTTATTTCGTTCAGCATATTACTCTCCAGGTCCCTCCATGTCGTCTCAAAGGGTAAAAGATCTTTCTCAAAATGGCATAGTGCTCCATTGTGTAAATTTACCACAGCTTTTTTATCCACTCATCTACTGATGGGCACTTGGGCTGTTTCCAGATCTTAGCTATTGTAAATAGCGCTGCTATGAACGTAGGGGCGCATATATTCTTCCTGATTGGTGTTTCAGGCTTCTTAGGATATATTCCAAGAAGTAGGATCATGGGTCAAATGGAAGTTCCATTTTTAATTTTTGGAGGAAACACGGTATTGTTTTTCATAGTCGCTGCACCAGTCTGCATTCCCACCAGCAGTGTACTAGAGTCCCCTTTTCTCCACATCCTCTCCAGTACTTGTTTGAGAATTTGTTGATGGCTGCTATTTTGGCAGTGGTTAGGTGATGATATCTCATAGTAGTTTTAATTTGCATCTCTCTGATGATTAGAGATTTTTTCATATGTCTCCTGGCCATTTGTATGTTCTGTTTGGAGAAGTATCTATTCAGGTCCTCTGCCCATTTTTTAATTGAATTATTTGTCTTCCTTTTGTTGACCTGTATGACTACTCTAAATATTTTGGATATTAACGCCTTATTCGATGTATCATTGGCAAATATGTTCTCCCAGAGAGTGGGTTTCCTTTTCATTTTGATGCTGCTTTTTTTTTTTTGCTATGTAGAAGCTTTTTAGTTTGATGCAATCCCATTTATTAATTTTTCCCTTTGTTTTTCTTGCCCTAGGCAGTGTATCAGTGAAAATTCCACTATGTATGATGTCTGAGATTTTTCTGCCTACATTTTCTTTTAGGAATTTTATGGTTTCATGAGTTACATTTAAGTCTTTTATCCATTTTGAGTTTATTGTTGTGTATGGTATAAGTGGTGGTCTGATTTTATTTTTTACATGTAGCTGTCTAATTTTCCCAACACCATTTATTGAAGAGACTGTCTTTTCTCCATTGTATGCTCTTGCTTCCTTCGTCAAATATTAATTATGCATGCTGTGTTGGGTCGATTTCTGGGTTCTCTCTTTTGTTCCATTGATTTATATGCCTGTTCTTGTGCCAGTACCAGGCTGTTTTGATTACAATGGCTTTGTAGTATAACTTGATATCTGGTATTGTGATCCCTTCTATTTTGTTCTTTTTTAAGATTGCTGTGTCTATTCGGGGTCTTTTATGGTTTCATATAAACTTTTGAAGTATTTGTTCTAGATCTGTGAAATAACCCTAAAACTTAAAGAACTGGAAAGTAAATAAAAAGAAAAACCTAGATCAAGTAGAAGGAAAGAAATAGTAAAGATCAGAGCAGATATAAATGACACAGAGACTAGAAAAGAACAATGCAAAAGATCAATGAAACAAAGAGCTGGTCTTTGAAGAGATAAACAAGATTGATGAACCTTTAGCCAGACTCACCAAGAAACAAAGAGAGAGGACCCAAATAAACAAAATCAGAAACAAAAGAGGAGAAGTAACAGCTGACACCACAGAAATACAAAAGCTTGTTAAAAAATACTATGAACAATTATATAGCAACAAATTGGACAACCTAGGTGAGATGGACACATTTCTAGAATCACAGTCTCCCAAAACTGAACTGGGAAGAGACAGAAAACATGAAGAGACCAATAACAACTAAGGAAATTAAAGCTGTAATCAATAAACTCTCAGCAAACAAAAGCCCAGGTCCAGATGGTTTCACAGGGGAGTTTTACCGAGCAGTCAAAGAAGAACTAACCACCCATTTTTCTCAAACTATTTCAGAAAATTCAAGAAGAAGGAAGATTTCCAAGTTCTTTCTATGAGGCCAGCATTATCCTCATTCCAAAACTACAGAGAAAGGAAACTGCAGGCCAATATCCCTGATGAACATACATGTCAAAATCCTAAACAAAATATTAGCAAATAGGATCCAGCAATATATTAAAAATATTATTCACCATGACCAAGTGGGATTCATCCCAAGGATGCAAGGCTTGTACAATATTTGCAAATCAATAAATGTGATACCCCATATAAACAAAATGAAAGGTAGCCCCAGCCGGTTTGGCTCAGTGGTTAGAGTGTTGGCTCACAGACCAAAGAGTCTCAGGTTTGATTCCAGTCCAGGGCATGTACCTTGGTTGTGGTTCGGTCTCCAGCCCTGTTTGGGGTCTTACGGGAGGCAATCAGTTGATGTGTCTTTCTCATGTTAATGTTTCTCATTCTGTCTCTCTCTCTCCCCACCTTACACTCTATCTGAAGATAAATGGAAAAATATCTTTGGGTGAGGATATAGAAAAAAAAAGAAGATAAAAACCATATGATCATATTTATAGATGCTGAAAAAGCATTTGACAAAATTCAGCACCCATTTCTGATAAAAACCCTTAGCAAAGTGGGAATAGAGGGATCATATCTCAACATAATAAAGATCATATATGAAAAACCTACAGCCAACATCATATTCATTGGGCAAAAACTAAAAGCATTTCCCTTAATAACAGGAACAGACAGGGATGCCCACTTTTGCCACATTTATTTAACATAGTACTAGAAGTCTAACAACTAGACAAGAAGAAAAAAGGGATCCAAATTGGAAAGGAGGAAGTGAAACTGTCACTATTTGAAGATGACATGATATTGTACATAGAAAACCCTAAAGACTCCATCAGAAATCTACTAAACTTAATAAATGAATTTGTCTAAGTAGCAGGATACAAAATTAACATCCAGAATTTGGTGGCATTCTCATACACAAATAATGAACACTCAGAAAAGGAAACTAAATTAACAATCCCATTTACTATTATAACAACAACAAATAAAATACCTAGGAATAAACTTAAACAAGGATGTAAAAGACCTGTTCTCAGAACAGGGCGTTAAAAAAAGAAATAGAGGAAGATATAAAAAAGTGGAGCCCTGGCCGGTTTGGCTCAGCAGTTAGAGCATTCACCTGCGGTCCAGAGAGACCCAGGTTCGGTTCCCGCTAAGGGCATGTACCTCGGTTGCAGTTTGTCCCCGGCCCTGGTTGGTCGTGTGGGTGGCAGCCACTCAGTGTGTCCCTTTCACGTGGATGTTTCTGTCTCTCTCCTCCTCTCTCTCTCTCCCACTCTATCTGAATAAAAAATGGAAAAATGTCTTCGGGTGAGGATTAAAGAAAAAGTGGAAACATACCATGTTCATGGATTGAAAAAAATCAACATCTTTAAAATACCTATTCTACTCAAAGCAATCTACAAATTTAATGCATATTAAACTTTTTTTATGGCCCAGCATATGGTCTGTCTTGGTGAATGTTCCCAATCACTTGAAAAATGTGTACTCTGCTATTATTGAATATAATGTTCTGTTAATATCTTTAGGTTATGTTGATATGTTCAAATATTCTATATTATTGACTTTTTTATTTATGATTATAGATTTTTCTATTCTTTAATTCTATTAATTTTTGTTTTATATACTTGGTATATTTTATTAGGTGTATGTGTTTTAAAATTGTTGTCTCCATGAATTTGAACCTTTGATCATTATAAAATTCCCCTCTCTATTTCTTATAGTACTCTTCTTGGAGTCTACTTTGATATTAATATAACCACACCAACTCTCATGTACTGTGTTTGTATTATTTATTTTTTACCATTCTTTCAGTCTGTCCCTTTCACTCTGTCTCTTATGTTTAAAGTGTGTTTTCTTGTATATAGTAGGTAATTAGGGTTAAAAAATTCCAATCTGTTTGTGTCTGCCTTTTTATTGGGAGTCTTTAGTCCATTTACATACCCCTCCCCAGCTTTATTGCAATATAATTGGCATATAACATTCTAGAAGTTTAAGGTGTATGTAATGATTGATGCACATAACCACAGTAAGGTTAGTTAATGCATCTGTCACCTCACATAGTTAGCGTTTGTGTGTGTGTGTGTGAATGTGTGTATGTGTGATGAGAACCTTTGATATTTACTCTCTTACCAGCTTTCAGGTATACAATACAATATTGATAACTGTAGTCACTTGCACTATACACTAGATCTCCATATTCATCTTATAACTGGAAGTTTGTATTCTTTGACCAACATACCATCATCTCCACCCCCTAGTTCATTTTCTGTAATGACAATATTTGAGTTTAAATCTGTAATTTTTTAGTTTTTAGATTTGTTCTATTTGCTCTTTGTTCCTCTATTTTGCCTTTCTTACCAAATCATTTGGGTGAATCAAGTTGTTTTTTTTTTCAAGAATTAAGTATTCTCTTTCCTCTGTCAAATTTTTAGGTACGTTGTGCACCATTTTCACTTGATCCTCTGCTGTACTTACAGTAATTTTAAAGTTTCTATCTTATAATTCTTACATCTAAGCCTACTCGGGGTCTGATTCTATAACCTTTCATTAGATCGATCGCATTTTCTTGCCTCTTTGCACCTCTTATTTTTTATTAAATGCCAAAAGTTGTTTGTAAATGAAAAATAGAGACAGAGGTAAATGATATCTATATTCATCGGAATGGAAATGCCGCTTTTGTAAGGCAGTTTGTATGGCAAGCTCAGTCCCTCTTGTCTTCTTTTGAGTTCTCTTTGTTTTTTCTCTTTTGTTACAGAGTCTCTTTTCATATATTTGGTGATCCTTTGTTGTCTGTTCATATTTAAGATTGAAATGTTGCAAGCTTATTTGGAGGTTTCTATGCATAACTAGGGGCTTTCGTTAGGTAGGGTAAATCATTTTGTTGGATGAACCCAAAGGTGTAGCATCTGAATTCATATCTGAAAGGGGAATCCTCGGATTGTCTGCCTGGGAAGATGAGAACTTGGACTCATATCACTCTTTGTGTCAACTTTTTCCTTTGGTTTTCAGTGCAAAATTGCATCCTACCTCTCAACCTGGTATTCCCAAGTCCAGAACCTTCTCTGGTCTATCTCTTCACACAGTAAACGTATGGTTTTCTGCTACGGCCGGAGAAAGTAGATACCTGGCTTTATGATGAGGAGGAGAGCTAGAGGTATGAGTATTTTTTCTAAAGTCTCAACCAGTCTTCCTGCTGTTTAGTCATGCCCCTCAGCCCCACTTTCAAAGATACTTAATGCCTCTGTTCCCGAGTTTTTCTGGCCTCCACATGAGTGAGCTCACCTCTTTTTATCTCTTGCTTCAGGCTTAGGTTTCAGTTTTCTTAGATAGACTGAATAGGTACCATTTGTTATTCTTTTTCTATTATTTTAGTGGAGTTTTGGGAGGGAGCAGGGTTAATTGTGCATATGAATTTGCTATTTAGAAGCCCTGAACTATTCTCATTTCCCGTTAGGAGCCAGATACCCTTCCTTGGCCAGAGGACTGCATTTGCTGCTATCTCCGCCTGGTGCCCTTTCCCCTACCTCACCGCATTAACTCTTACTGGCTGTTTTAAAATGATCTTAGTTGTAACCCCTGCCTCCCCTGATCCCTGCCGCATTTCCCTTCCTTATGGGTACCCTCCCCCAGGAGAAGTGTATTTAGTTTTATATCTCTAGGACAGGAGAGGCATAGCTGGCAGGCCAGGAGACTGAGGGTAGCTAGAGTGTGGTAAAAGGTTTTTTCTACCTTTCCTTTTAAAAGATAAGGAGAGACTTGAGCATGTTTAAGTTTCATGAGAAGTAGCCAAAGAAACCTTGGGATTGAAGTTTAGGGGAGAGAGAATAACTGACAGAAGGCAGAAGGGGATAGGATCTGAAGCATAGGTAGGAGGGAAATAGAAAGGAGGGAATGATCTCTGTTTTTATAGAAGAGAAGAAGGAAAGGATGGATGCAAGAGCTGGTTCATTTGTCATTTTGGTGGCAGGAAGTTGATGATCTCTCATTTGGTGGCTTCATTTTTTCTCTGTGAAAATAAAGACAGAGTTAATCTTCTTATTATTTTAAGAGAGAGAGGAAGGGAGAGGGAGAGAGAGATAGAAACATCCATGAGAGAGAACATCGAGTGGCTGCCTCCTGCACACCCCCCACTGGGGATCAGGCCCACAACCTGGGCATGTGCCCTGACTGGGAATCAAACCAGCGACCTCTTGGTGCATGGGTCAACGCTCAACCACTGAGCCACACTGGCTGGGCCAGAGCTATCTTTTGAGAGAAGGTGAGAGAGGGAATGAACAACAATTTATAGGAGAGAGAATTCTAACAAGCGTTATTCTGCCAAGGCTCCCTGTAGGCAGCTATGTGTACTTGTAGGAGCAAGAAGTCTCAGCTAACAACTGATTGTACAGCAGGCAACCAGAGCTATAAAGAGCCACCATAACAATCAGCCTAACATCTTGTCCTTTTTTTGCTTGGATTGCAGTGTCTTTGGTCCCTGTATTACAGCTTAGCACAATAATTTATATTTATAAAGTATGGCCATGGGTTAAATTACATTCAGCATATTCTGTTATTCTTTTTAAGAAGGTAAGGAAGCATGCAGTAGTCAGTACATAATTTCTAGCATGTGTATTATGCTTCATGTGTATTGTTCTTTACAGTTTACAAATGCTTTCCCATCTTATCTAGTTTTATCCCCTCAGCAGTCCTGTAAGGCAGGAAATATTATCCCCATGTTTGCAGCTGAGAAAACCAAGGCTTAGTTATAGTTAATTGGTTTGTCTCAAACACAGTTAGTTAAGGGTAAAATCTAGGCTTGATCACATATTCTGTGCCTCTAGACTCTCTCCCATTGTATCAGACGTTTCATAATTGCCATCCAAAGGGTTTTAAAGGCATAATTTTCAGTTTTCTGGATTTCCATGGAACACCTCATTCACATACAATTAATGAAGTATTATGGAAGGTTAGACATAATTACTACTCTCTATTTTAATTTGAAGGAATTGGATTATATATGGTTTATGGAATAAAAGTTATTTTCTTTATTCTTTTTTTGTGTGTATATGTTTAGAGTTTCTAATAGAGTTATGAAGCAGAAAACTATAAGGGAAAAACAATACTATTTAATTTGTTTATCAGATTCTTTTTTCAAAAACGGACTTTTCATTTATATTCTTGCTTTCTAATTTGAATTACCACATTTTCTCTGTCTGTCTGATTTTCAACAATGTCTCAAACATTTGGAGAACAAAATTACATTTGACAAATACCATTTTCTATCTAATTTTGTAAAAAGGCACATTTATTTTGTGTATTTTTTCAAGTTCAGAAGACTTTGAATTTAACACCTCCTACATAATTAGTTGTTGGGATAAAATATTGCTAAATCACAGGCTGCTAAGTTTACAGTACATGTTGATTTAGTAAATACTGTTTCCTTATTTCAATTTTTGTAAATGTAGTGTTTATTCAAGGTCCCATTTCTGAAAAAATTCTCATTGAGATATTTTAAATTGCTCAAAGATACATATAAATGTTAAGTGCAGAATTTGAAGAACATATTTCACACACCATTGTTTATTGCTTAATAATTTACTATATAAAAATAAAGATAATTGACTCAATGTTTTCTAGCCGCATTTATAGGGATTTTACCTATTAATAAAGGTGCATTGCTTTTTTCTCCTTATGAATCAATTTTTTAAAAAAAATTTTTTTTCTTTATTGATTTTAGAGAGAGAGGGAGAGAGATAGAAACATCGTTGAGAGAGAACATCGATTGGCCACCTCCTGTATGCCCCCCACTGGGGATTGGGCCCACAACCTGGGCATGTGTCCTGACTGAGAATCGAACCTGCGACCTCTTGTTGCATGGGTTGACGCTCAACCACTGAGCCACACCGGCCGGACTTTATGAATCAATTTTTAAAATATATTTTTAGTTTTCTACTAATGCAAGTTGAATAATCATTGCTTTGAAATAGTCTAAGGCCAAGAATGATTAGTCATGCTCAGCTGGTGTGGCTCAGTGGATTGAGCGTCGTCCCATGGACTGAGAGGTCCCAGTTCGACTCCTGGTCAGGGTGCATGACCTGGTTGCAGGCTCAATCCCCAGTAGGGGGCATACAGGAGGCAGCTGATTGATGTATTTCTCTCTCATCGATGTTTCTATCTCTCTTTTCCTTTCCCTCTCTCTAAGAAATCAATTTTTTTTAAAAAGGATGATTAGTCATATTATTCCCATACTTTTTGCAGTTATGCATATACAATAATTGCTATTTACTGAGAATAAAAATACCCCCCAAAAGCTTTTTCAAACTGAAAATTGGGGGTCTTTTCCCAGTGATGCTGATAATATTATAGGATACCTTTCAACTGGAAATGAATTATTGTGTGGGAAAATTATATGCTGCTGTTACAGTATGTTCCATAATCTTAAAGAAAATCCATGTAATTTGAAGGTATAAAATGCCACTTAATACTTATCTGGGCATTCAGTGGTTCTGTTTTGATTATAAGTGGTTATGTGTAGATTAGGATTAAGCTAATTATATAATATATTTTAGAATCCTGGAAAAGAAAGTAAAAAGAATACTGTGCTAATGTTGGAGGAAAATTACCACATGGGAAAAGAAGAGAGCTAAGAACAATTCTTTAAACAGTTCTTTTGACTATATTACAAAACGATATAATCTTGATTATAGGAAAGAAATTTAGGCATTGAACATTTTGTGAAGAAATCTGGCAGTATTGTAAGTAAAAATCAGTAGGTTATATTCTTAACTAAGATGAGAAACAGAGGGGAGGAGGAGGTTTCTGGGGAATGTTTGGTTCACTAAAGAGCAGGTTGGGTGTGATGTGTCTGTGGAAGAGCCACGTGAAGATTACCAGTTGACAGATGGGATGGAAGGGCAGCTAGAATTTGAGAGAGGTCAGAGCTAAAAGCCATACATTGGTCATTGCCTCTGTAAGATTACCTTGGGCCAAAGACGTGGGGGTATAGGACAGAACCTTGGGGGACACCTCTTCACTAAAAAACTGAAAAGGAGTCCGCCCAGCAGAGTGAGGTGTTAGTAAACTGAAGGAAAAGAGACGGTGTGGCCAACAATTGCACATATTGTTAGAGGGACCACAAAGGCTGCTGACAAAAACAGAGGCATTGGATTTAGTAACCGGAAACATTTGCAGCCCTGGAGAGCTAAGCAACACAGAACAGAGCAAATCAGGTATTAACCACCTGCAACCCTTGGAATCTGTGATTTGATTAACAGCCTTGGCTGAATGTCTTAAAAACTGAAAATTGATTGAATTAACTCCATTGTTTAGAAGAGTACATAGTATGACTCAGTATATTGTTATCAGTAGAAATAAGTGAAAATTACCCCAGAAACTTGGTGGAAGGTGTAAAAGATGGCACTGTGGCACTGTGGAAACCTGGGTTTCCACATTTATTAATAAATGACATATACTTACCCTAGTTTTCAAGAAATGTAAAAATAAGATATTTAAGAAGTTTATTGTGGAATCTAAAAAAAAGCATATAAAACCCCCCAAAACTCATAGTCATAGAAACAGACAGTAGATTGATGGTTGCTAGAGGTAAGGGGAGGGGGGAGCAAAACTGGTGAAGGTGGTCAGAGGGTACAGACTTAGATGATGAGTAAGTTCTGGGATGCAATGTGTGGTGACAGTTAACAGCAGTGGATTGCATACTTGAAAATTGCTAAGAGATTAGATTATAAAAGTTCTTAACCATATACACACAAAAAAGGTTATGATGTGAAGTAATGGAAGTGTTAACTATCGTATTCTGGTAATCATTTCACAGTTTATACATAAATCATGTACATCTTCAACTTACACAATGTTATATGTCAATTATATCTCAATAAAACTGGGAGAAAAAGATGTTCATCTTTCACCCTCCGCATTTCTACTAACATTGTGCTGGACCAACTATGATTTGTGTTAAGTCACATAAACTCTATAGGCCTGAGTTTCATCTGTAAAAATGAGATGCTTATACTGTGTTACTTTCTAAAGCCAGGTCTAGAATGTGTTTCTCCTATTTTCCCCTCTCTTATTTATGTCTTCAGATATCATCTAGTTGACTCCCCAAATCTGAAATGTTTTTCTTAGTTTACCATACTGGAAGTAACTCTCTTTTGGTGATACAGGATTGGTTGACTCAGTGCGTGTGCTCTGGACAGAACGAATTGTGCTGATTGAGGCTGCCATGGTAGTCCCTCTCCAGTGTGCCATGTGTTTAAGACAAAGATTATTCCCTTCAGGGGCTTTCCTAAAATTCCATCACTGACAGTTCTTTTTACAGTTTCATCTGGGTACAAATGCCTCACAATTTGCTTTTGCAGAAAGTGAAAGAAAGAAATCTCAGCATGACTTTCTAATTATGATCTAATTATGGCTAAGCTGATAGAAAATCCATGAAGGGGTGATTTAAAGCATTGTTATATTTATCTCATAGTCTGGCTTAAAAGAATCAGAATTTCAGAGCCTGTAACTAAAAGAATTATAGAATGGAAGAACATAAAGGAACCTTTATTGCAGAAGACTGTTAAATTGGGTAATGAAATTATCAAGCACAGACAGGTGGACCAAAGATACATACAAAATAGTCAAAATCAAATAATATGATGAAGTTATAGACCGGAAATCATCTTAAAAGCTTGTCTATGGTGGCAGATGATTTGACTTTGGGTGGTGGGCACACAATGCAGTATACAGGTCATGTATTGTAGAAATGTACACTTGAAACTATATAATCTTATTAGCCAATATCACTCCAATACATTTACTATAAGAATAAAATATTTTAAAAGTTTTAAAATAACTTGTGTAAAATAATAATGCTAAATAATAATTGAAATGGGAAAAGTGAATGTTTTGTTTTAAGGTACATTTACATTTCGAATTTTCTTATGATTTGGTGCACATTATTTTTAGTATGCCAAGATTCAAAAGAACAAAAACAAAAAGACATTTTGCCCAGTGCTTCCCAGAGGAATTAATATCACACTTTTGTTAAGTGTTGGACTTCACTAGAGTATTGTTCCACTTTTTTAAAAATCGATATATAAGAGCTAGAACTTTATTGTGTTTCTTAGGATATATTTCTCTTAGGTATTTTTTTTTTTTTACATTAACCCTATTGAATAATTTATATACAATAAAATGCACTTATTTTAGTCATTTTGACAAGTTTTGATTGAATGTGCATGTATAACCACCACGATTTCAAGATACATGCTCTGCCTTCTTCCCTGGGCAACCATGGATCTTCTTTCACTGTCACTGTGAATTCCTTTAGTCGTGGATTTAAACTCTAAAAATTTCTTGATGTTTTATGTGGCCTTTAATGAATTAGTTATGATTTTTAAAGAGAGATGAGTTTATTCCTTTACCTATTCCTGAAGAGTAAACCTTGTTTTTACATAATATGCTTTCAACAATAATGTTATATAAGATGTCTAGTTAGCATATTTTGTGAATATTATAAATGAATTGCATGATTTTACATGATTTAAAGATAGTAATTATTGCCCTGGCTGGTTTGGCTCAGCGGTTAGAGCGTCGGCCTGCGGTCCAGAAGAGACCCGGGTTTGGTTCCCGCTAAGGGCATGTACCTCGGTTGTAGTTTGTCCCCAGCCCTGGTTGGGTCGTGGGGGTGGCAGCCACTCGATGTGTCCCTTTCACATCCACGTTTCTCTCTCTCTCTCTCCCTGTCCCACCTCCCTCTCTCCCTCCCTCCCACTTTATCTGAACAAAAAACGGAAAAATGTCCTCGGGTCAGGATAAAAAAAAAGTAATGATCAATTTGCAAGGTATTCATAAAACTGTGCCATCTGTAATATAAAACAACTTTAAAATTTACCTTCAAGTACATCATAGACTTTTGCTCATTAATCACATTTTGCTTGTTAAGGTTATTTGTGTTTTGACTTATTTTTTCATTATTTTTAAATTAATTTATTCTTAATTAGAATACTTTATATTACATATGTGTATCCTTGAATTATTTTCTATATCACAAATAAAATACATTCTATTGTGCCCATATTATCTTCTAATTAAAGATTGAATAGATTCTTACACTCAGTAATGAAAAATAAAACCCCTTCTCATTCTGTTAGGCTTTTTGAAGTATTGATTGTAAAATGAGCATTTATCCTTGGTTCAGTGTATGGGATAAGATAGCTCAGAAAAGATGTGTCTTCTTTCCTGAAGCAACTTAAACTAGCCATTACCTTTTAGCTATCTCAAAACGATACAATTCTTAAAATCCTTGAAGGTCATTCGAAACTTTGTGTTTGAGAATGATAATCTTTAAATTAGTTAAATGTGTGGACTCAGATCTATTTATGGAAATTAAAACAATCTGAGTTTGTCTTCAGTTATTCACTCAACATCTGTTAGGGTTAGTACCTACTATATTTCTAGACACTGTTCTGGATGCTGTGGATATAACGGAGTTTATTGTTAGGGGGAAGACACAGATGTTTAAATTCTAGTATCTAGTGTAATAAACATTATTGTGTATACATCAAATAAACTCTAACATGTGGTTTCATAGGGAAGCCTATGTATAGCATAGTGATTAAAAATCCTGACTTTGGCCCTGGCCGGTTTGGCTCAGCGGTTAGAGTGTCGGCCTGCGGTCCAGAGAGACCCGGGTTTGGGTCCCGCTAAGGGCATGTATCTCGGTTGCAGTTTGTCCCCGGCCCTGGTTGGGTCATGCGGATGGCAACCACTTGATGTGTACATTTCATGTCGATGTTTCTCTCTCTCTCTGTTCCTCTCTCTCCCTCCCACTCTATCTGAACAAAAAATGGAAAAATGTCCTTGGGTGAGGATAAAAAAAAAAAGTCCTGACTTTGTATTACTTTGCCCTGGTTTTGAATCTCACCTGTGTCATTTATGATCTATGTGATTCAGCAGGAGTGACTTAACCTCTCTGTGCCTGTTTCTTTACATGGAAAAATGCAGATAAATATTTTTTTTATTCTTTGATTTTTTTCATAAAGATTAAATGAAATAATGAATGGGAAGCATTTGGGCCAATGTCTTGCATGTGGTACCTTATTACAATTGATCATCACCACTAGAAATTATGCATAAGATGCAGTTAGAAAATTATGCAGGGCCATATAAAAATACACATAGTGGTATTATGCAAAATTGTGTGTTGAGCAAAAAAAAAGTTAAAATGATAAAATTATATTTCAGATGTATTGGGTATTTATTGCTGTATGCTTTATACATTTATATACACATATTGCTGTTTAGAGTTGTATTCATGAAACTTCAAGTACTATACTTAATGAAAAAATTAATGATTTTCAAGAGTAGTTTTGATTAAATGGTATTTTCACATTGCTTTTGGACCTTGACACCTATGAAAACTCATCCTCCTCTATAAGTGTTCATTTAGGGATATTAGTGTCAGATGGGAAATCAGTGTTACTGGCTTGCAGGAATGGAAGAGCTAGGTTGCATAGCAAACTTTGCTTGTAGTTTGTGGAAGAGAAATACTCCCTGGGTTGCTATAAAGGACAAGGGCCAGTAAGTGTGGGAACATACCCTGCCCACAGTGGATTTAGCTTCTCATTGTAATGTAACAGAATTGGTCTCTCAGCACAGCTAGATATTAGACTTAGTTTCAGCTTTCATGTTCGTTCTAATAACCTGTTCTTTCTTCTTCTAGTCAGCCCCTCTCTGATGTGTGTAACCACCTTAAGCCAAGTGGGGTTATCAAAATGAAAGTTCATTTCCAGGATACTCTCTAGAATAGATGAAATACCCTTGGAGCAAAAGCACCTGTCATCCTTTGTTCTTGATTATGTTTTCCCTTTAGTTTTGGCCTGGGATTCTTTACTGTCTTGTCATTGATGCTTTCACAAGTTTTAAAACACATACTTTATTCAGGTTTTTTAGTCGTTTTCAATGGGAAGGTTAGTTTGAATAACCTGGCCTCACCACCATTAGAAACAGGAAGTCCTCTTCCTATTCACCCCATTCCTTTCCATTCAATGGAAGGAAGTCCACTTTCCATTTAGGTACAACTCAGTAACTCCTTCCTGGAGTTTTTAACTTCTCACTGAGGTATACTCAGTGACTCCTTCCTGAAGCTTTCCTTTAGCTAGTCAAAATAAGGTCACCCCTGCCGCCCGGCCAATGTGGCTCAGTGGTTGAGCATTGACCAAGAGGTTGCCAGTTCGATTCCCAGTCAGGGCACGTGCCCAGGTTGTGGGCCAAACCCCCAGTAATGGACATGCAGGAGACAGCCAATCAATGTTCTCTCTCATCGATGTTTATATCTCTCTCTCCCTCTCCCTTTCTCTCTAAAAATAAATAAAGGAAAAAAAATTAATGGAAAAATATCCTTGAATGAGGATTAACAACAGCAACAAAATAATAATAAAATGAGCTTCAGATGGTGAAGTACTCAGCTGGAGCAGTTTATTGTTGTATAATAAAAATGGCAGGAAAAGCTGGTTATTTAATCATGTTTTGTAAGAGCTATGATCTAGAACCATCTAGAACTCCCTCAATGCCCTGGCCGGTTCGGCTCAGCGGTTAGAGCATTGGCCTGCGGTCCGGAGAGACCCGGGTTCGGTTCCCGCTAAGGGCATGTACCTCGGTTGCAGTTTGTCCCCGGCCCTGGTTGGTTGTGCGGGTGGCGACCACTCGATGTGTCCCTTTCATGTCGATGTTTCTCTCTCTCTCTCTTCCTCTCTCTCCCTCCCACTCTATCTGAACAAAGAATGGAAAAATGTCCTCGGGTGAGGATGATAAAAAAATAAAATAAATAGAACTCCCTCAAACTCTGATGACTATCTCAATGTCTCTAGATGTTCCCTGAATGCCATTTTATGCGCATACTGAACGAATATACCAAAAAAGAATCTGAAATATATTATATCTTAAAGATAACTGTTGGTTTGTTTTGTGTTAAATGTATGAAGGTGTTAGACATGTAAAAGTTAAATCACTCATGGTTTAGATTTCCCTGGGAGCTAAGTAAGGTACATCTTGTAAGTTTAATTACCATGGAAAGAGCTCTTCCTTTTCCAAGTTAAATAAACTACCGCTGAGGTCACTTAAGACCTGAGCTAGTTTCTTGAATTTTTTTATTCCTCCCTCTTTTGATAAGACTTTGAAAAAACACTAATAATAATGTATTATTAATAATGCCCACACCTAATATTTTTAGGCTCTGAGAAAGAATACAAATACGTACCAGGTGCTTAAGTATTTAAGAGTAGTAAATCAAACTAACAAACAGAATATATGTTATTTAATGTTGTCTTAAAAAATATATTTTCATGACAAATACACCTTTATGTTGACCTGGAAATCCAGGATCAAGTTTCGAGTCCTTGGAGTTTTGTGCCGGAATGCAGCAGGACAGAGAAAACCACCACTTGTCCTGCTTTCCTTCTCTTCCAGCCTCAGCCAGAGGCCTCGCTGTAGTGTAAGCGTCCCCTGACTTGAGGCTGTTTGCTCAGGGAATTCATTGTCCTGCTCCCTTGAAACAAAGGGGGTAGGGCATGGTTGGAAGAGAAGCATCGGATCTTCATGGGCAGATCATGGGGTGGCAGGAGAGAAGGGACATGGAGCTCTGTAAAGGGGATATGGCATAAACTAATTGTTTTATATATGTGTGTGTACGTGTATGTATATTATTATATAGTCGATTCTTATTATTTGCTGTAGTCATCTCCTATAAAGTTGCCACAAATACTGAATTAGCAAATTCTGAACCATGGCTCCTGGGGGAAATAGAGGGTTAGACTCCTATGAGCCTCTGGTCACAACATTTTCATTAAGTGATTAGTACATAACCTTGTTTTATGTGTTTCTGTTGAAAGATACTTTAATATATATTGTTAATTTATTAACATGGAACTCAGGGTCAACAGCACTGTAACTCATGCCTGAAGGGAGAACCTTATTTAAAACTGGTTTTCCCTTAAAAGGCATATCACGGGCTGTTTTTGCTTAGGAACCCTACATTGCAGTTAGTGCACTATGTGTGGGGAACTTTTTAAACAGCAAAATTACAGCAGAACACAAAATGAGGAAAACATGGCACTCAATAGACTGAAAAGGTCACTTCCTTACATGTAGAATAAAGCTAAAGCATAAAAGCCTTGTTTGACCTCACCTGGGAACATGCCACTGTGTATGTCTGTGAGTCACTGCAAAGTAATCACAGGTGATGACTTGGGTTACAAATAATTTTAGCAAGTAGGTGAATTTGCAAATATAGAATGTGTGAATAAAGAAGATCTATTGTATTTATACTATCTTTATGTTACAGCTTGCTATGGCCCGCCTCTCCTGCCATACCCATTTAAAAAAATTAAATTGTATCAGAATATGTTTATCCACATTATATCATTTGATTTTTACAAAACACTGAGCTTTATAGATAGGTAATGTATTCATTAGTTAAGTATGTGTTGTCTTGGATGTGCCGGCATTGTGTTGGGTGCTGGGGATGTAGTTAGTGGTAATATGAAGGATAAAGGTCCTTAATTTCATGAGTACCTTATAGTTTAGCCAGTATTCTTTCTGTTTTTCAGGTGAGGAAATTTTGTACAGTTGAAGAACTTTTCTAGGGTCACATAACGAATCATAACCGAGCCAGAATAAAAACTTAATTTTTCATGTTTTATGGTCAGTGCTGCTCCAGTTCTCTCTTCTCCTCTCTATCTTGAATTTTCCTTTTCCATTAGCCTACCCCCCTCACCCAGTGAAATGTCTTTCGAAGTCATTCTCCTTTGGCTTTGGTTACTATGGCCATCACTCCTCTCTTCTTGCCAAACATTACTTGATTACCATCCATTTGCTTCTCAACCCACCCTCTTTCATTACTGCCATTCTTCTAAATAGTGCCTACTAAAGTGACCAGTGTCCCCTACTTGTCACATTCAGTGGATTTAATGTGACATTTGCTACTGTCACAGATCTTCCTTCTGCCTTGCAACTTTCCTCCTACGGCTTCTGCGGATCCTGTTTCCTGATTATCTTGGTGCGCACTGCTCTGTTTTCTTTTCTAGCATCTTTCTCTCTATCTGATGTAAATATTACTGTCCTTCAGAGTTTTATCTTTGCCTTTCTCCACTTGTCACCAAGTCAGACTCTTAATCGGAGGCCCTGGTGCTTTTGTAAGTCTGTTAATCTCTCAGTTGTTTGCAAAATTGTGTGTATCTTCTTCCTCCAGCTCTTTATCATAATCTTGGAGGTGTTCATAGCTCAGACAAGTTGTGGTGGACTGCTTTCTGTATATTCCTGTAGTTTTATCTGCTTCACAGGTGACTCCCAAATTCATGTCCCCAGCCTCCCACCTTCCCCTGTCTGATGACTCCTCCTGCCTTTGATCCTCCATCCCTACCATAGTTCCTCGGGAGAGCAGTAGTTTTCCTATTGCTAGTCCCTCTACCTGTCTTCCCTATGCATTCCATCCGACTACCAGGTCACTTTTTTTTTTGGTCTTTGAGACAAAAATATGATTATGTTTCTATCATGCAAATAATGTGGAGTTTTCAGTAGGGGTAAGTCCATGTTTCTTAACATGCTAAAAAGTTTCTTTCCGTTCAAACCCCGCCTTGCTTTTCAACTTCATCTTTTATTACTTTTACTCATTTCCAGTATAGCTTGCAGTTCTACTGTTTATAACTCTGATATCCATCTTGGTACTTTCCTGTCTTGTATTTGCCATTTCTCACTGTCTGGAATACCTTTTCCCCTCTCACCCTTCCACAGTCTCCATAGGTTGACTCCTCTTCATCCTTCAAAACCCAGTCAGATGTCACCTTTATTAAGAAACCTTCCTTAATTTATTCTAAGTTAACCGCTTTTTTACGATGTCATCTTTTCTAACTCCCTCAACCTTCCCTATGTATTATAATTAATTGTTCATATGTCTGATCTCCCCCAGAAGACTGAGTCCCTCAAGAGCAGGGATCCTGTTTTATTCATCATTGGGTGCTCATTGGCTAGCACATATGACTTGTAGTAAGGTAGTTAATATGCCTTTTTGAATGGATAAACACACGTTTGGACTACCATTCTTGCATATGAGTTATGTTTTTCTTTATGAATCAGAAAACCTTAAAAATGTTCAAGTATATTTTAAAAATCATGTTTCCACTGTTAGCTGTTGCATGAAACAATACATGAGTTGTTCACTTCCTCTTTGGGCAATATTTTCCTAAGCATTAGGTGGCAGTAGTGTGTTGTACTTGACTTTACCTTTGGAATTTTTTTTTCAAGCTTTCATAATCTTAATGTGGTGTCCAAGTGTAAAGGACACAGTTGTGGTCTTTTATACCTAACTTTTTGTAACACGATCTTGTTTAAGCTAGTAGGCATCTGACAGAAAATGAAACAAAACAACAATAAAACCTAGCAGTGTCAGCCAGTGTGGATCTTTCCCTGTCTACCCAAGTTGTGCTCAGAGTCATCGGAGAATTACTACTGCACCATCTTAACTGCACCTCCTCACCGACCATTTAACGGCTGGTTTATGATAACAGTGATTTGCAATAAGGAAAACCAAAAATTATCGCAGAGGATCTGTGTTTTCACAGCATCCAAAGAAGCTTACTTCAGTCTTTATCTCAAAAATAGTGTACTGAGTTCATTGATTTTAACTACAGTTATTAAATGCTTTGCATTTTACTCAATTTCTCTCAGTACTAAGGTCACTTCTCTGGTTTATTGAGTTTCATTTCAGGTGAATTTCCCTCATCATTAGGTAGTTGGAATGAAGCAACATTGCGACCACCTCTCCAGCATTATGCCTTTAGTCCCACCGTTAGTTTTTGAACACTCATATGAAAATGCTTTTAGTATAAATTTCATCCCATTGTAGTTCTCTGTGGTTTTTAAAGTTAATTTGATAGCATTTGCATTTTATTTAGGTTAGGTGTATATATTTAAGGTCCACGGGGGCATTCCTGCAAATAAAAGAGATAAGTAACTTTTAGAGGAAACAGTATTAGTGTTGATTTAAATATGATGTAGATAACGTAAATCTGGCACATTCTCTTTCTCATGTCTTCTTTTTTTTCTGTCTCAGGGATAAAGCACTTGAGGGAATTCAAAGCCAGTGTACTAGGTATCATTAATGTGGCAGAATGATCAATTAATAAAGGAAGAGCATGAAAGTGTTGACAGAACATACTACCTAATTAGTACCTGATGGCCTTGATGGCCACAGAGAAGAGCTCAGAGTTGCTGCAGGAGAGCAGCCCTGTAGGATTAGATGTACATCACCACCCTTGTTCAGCAGGGATAACTTTAAAAGTCTTTAATTATACAAAACCATGTCTTCCCTGAACTCAGAGAGTAGGAGAAGTTAGCCAGTGCACTGCTGCTAATTATCACTGGGGGATAGCAGAGGCAGAATGTTGATCTTGGAGTTCTCTGTGTAGTTCATGTTGAGAATGTCATCAGAGACTTGTTAGATATGATGTGGGGGTGGGAGAGGAGTCTGAATTTACCCTTAAATTGGATATAAGGTAACCCAATTTAAGATTTAATTTTTTTCATAGTTTATGTACAATCAAAGAAGCAGAGGTTGTGTTATACTTGCCTATAGTCAACAACAAAGAAAAAGCATGTGACTAGCAAAAGGAATTGGTGCAAGATTATATTTTAGAGTTAGTAAATCTCACAGTTCAAAGTATATTACAGAGGTCGGTCCTGGTTTTGAAAAGGTTTTGCCACAGATTGGATTACTCAGCCACATTTCTTTTACTTTTTATATTTCTTCATTTTCTTGAGTCCAACATATAATATACCTTTTAATTATTTGAAAAAGATCAATACCTACCATAAATATTGCATGGCTTTGTTTGCCTGCAATGTTTTTTAGTTCTCTTCCTTCACTTTTCTTTACCCTTCCTTTTCTTCTTCCTGTTCCTCCTGTTTCTCTTCTGTTCGCTGTCCACCTTCTCTTGTAGTCTCCTTTTTCTCTTTCACTATCTTCTCCCAACCTCCTATGTCCCTCTTCCTCCTTCCTCTTCTTTCTTTTTCTCCTCCTCTTTTACCCCTTTTCCTTGGAATACAACTGCAAATTAGTATGCATTAGGTTGCCAATTAAAATGTTCAGCTGGAGAATGATAGGGTGGTAAGTTAAACCAAGTGCATTTGGAAGCAGGTGGATGAACTTGTAATGCTGATAAGATAGTTTTTAGAAGGTATTTTAAATTTTGATTCTAGAATTCAAGGAGGTTTGAAGCTAGAGATAGAGAGCTAGTATCCTATTAAAGCCACTAAACTCAACTATTAGTAGATAGAGAAAAAACAAAGTGCTATATCCTCAGGGACCACACTGGTATATAAAATAATATCAGCATAACAATTTGGGAATTTTTGTTTAATCAAATTTGCCCAGAGTCCTTTTCATAGTTGATTGTTACTTCCTATTTGCAGTTAATATTTTGTAAATCAAAACTGAATAATCACAGATGTGTAGTAAAGGATTAATGTGTGACCTTCCTAACTCTTTATTTGATTTAAGATTTAAGTTGCAAGCTACTAGTAAATAAAGCAATATATATTTGTTTTAAATGGCAGGTAAGAAAGGCATGAAAGCAGATGAACCTCTATTTAGGTGATCTGAAATATTATTTATTGTATAGTAGGCAATTTACCATAAAACTGTCTTGGCATTTGCTTTGAATAAATACCATTTCATTTCAATTTTATATGTTGGTGAGCCAATACAAAGGGTCATTTGGAACTAATGAATATATAAATTTTCACTAAAAACTTTTAGAAATTGCTAGAATTTTAAACATGTATTACATATTATGCTCTTTTCACAGCTTACACATGCTTCAATTTTTTTTTTTTTTTTCTAGTGGAAAAACATTTGTCTCTGTGTTAAACCTATTGGTGGAAACTATTGTAGTATTCAACAGCTGAAGTCTGATACAAATTATAACCCCCCTCTTTAAAAAAATAACAGGTTAAAATACCACTGGCATATTGTTCAGATTTCATTAGCTTCTTTATTACTGAATTAAGTTGGCAATTGTGCAAACAATGAAATAAAGAGGTTGGCATTTATGATTAGGGAACAAAAGGTATCAACAAAAAATTTCTGACTCAGAACACTAAATGTAAATTTCACTGTGGTGTAATAGGTTAAAAATGGAGGAATGTCATTCGGCATTTTTTGGGGGGGGTAGGATACATCCTTGGAGGAGTGCATCTGTCAGGAGGAAATTTTTATGAAACACTAATTTTCTGATTTGCCACTAATTCCATGTTTTAAATAGTAGAGTCTAACAGTGTGCTTCTCAGACTTGAGCAGGCATAATAATTGCCTGGAGATAGGGATTGAGGTTAATTTTTTTTCCAGTTGAACTATCAACATCTTTTGTTGTAGACTATTCTTTCCATATTGAATTGTTTTGGCACTTTTTTGAAAATGAATTGACCGTATATGTATGGTCTATTTCTAGACTCTTTATTCCACTGATCTATTTGTATATATTTATGTCAGTATACAGTGTTGATTATGATAGCTATAATAAGTCTTGAAATAGGTAATGTAAGTTCTTTAACTTTGTTCTTTTTCAAGATTCTTTTGCCTGTTCTAGATTTATATAAATATTATAATAATCTTGTCTACATCAAAGAAGTTCATTGAAATTTTGATAGGAGCATTAAATTTGTATATTGGTTCAGGGAAAATTGGCATGATCTTCCCCTCCATGAACATATTATTTCTTTCTATTTGTTTAGGTCTTTGATTTCTATGAGTGGCATTTTGTAGTTTTTAGTGTAGAAGTCTTACACATTGTCAATTTGGTTTATTTCATAGTATTTCCATTATTTTTTCTTAATGCTGTTGTCATTGGTAAGTTCCTAAACTTTCATTTCCATTTATTTGTACAAGATTTGCTGATTTCTTCATTTTGAGTTCTTTGCTTCCAGGTGACTAAGTTCTTCCAGTTCCAGGAATATTCATTTCAATTTTCAATGAAAACAAATAGAAGTTAGTTAAAATAAATGAACTTTGCAACACCAATTTTAGTACATACCTATTCTGTTAAAGCTATCAGTATGTTCTCTATTTGACTAGTGAGTGTTTTTCTCAGAACTCTGTTGTTTGTATGATTTTGCCAGCATTTTTCTAATATAAGGAAGTCCATGCTATCTTTTTGTGGCTGTTCCTAGAACACAGGGTGCTTTAGATTTTATCTTTTATTTGATCCGTGGATGAACAAAGTAGGAATAGCTTAGAGCTCTCAGTAGTGAGAAGGTTTGGTTAGTGGGGATCAAAGAAGAAGAAGGGCAAAGATTGAAATAAGCTTTGACAAGAGGAAAGTGACTTTGGTCTCTTAGAGTGATGGTGAGCGCTCCCATTAGATATAGAAATAGCAAGAAAGTAATTAGCATTCACCTTGGGATCAGAAAATCTTGAAACTTAGTATTAGGGGTTTGGATTCTCGTGTCCAGTAAGGAATCACCACAGATTTTAAAGTTAAGAATGTGTACAATAATGACACCATTTTATTAATAGACCTTGTAAATGAAACATCTTAAAAACTTGTAGTGTCTGTTGTATTGCAGTTTTAAACTATAGACATCATTAGACTATGATGGCTGCTGAAATAAATGACCACAAACTGAGTGGCTTAAAGCAACAGAAACTTATTCTTTCATAATTCTGGAGGCCAGAAGTTCAAAATCAGTATAACTGGGCTGAAATCAAGGTGTTGGCCTAGCTGCGCTTCCTCTAGATTCTAGAGTCTAGAAGCTATGGGGGGAGAGTCCATTTCTTGTCTCTTCCAGCTTCTGGTAGCTGCCAGTGTCCCTTGGCTTGTGGCCTGATCACTCCAGGCTTTAAGATCAGTCTTTCAAATCTCTCTGTACAGTCTTCATATCACCTTCTCTGTGTGTCAAATCTCCCTCTGCCTCTTTCGTATACGAATACTTTGTATTTATCCCACCTGGATAATTTTTCTATTTCAAGATATTTAATCATATTTGCAAAGACCTTCCCCCCATCCCAAATGAGGTAAGATTTACAGGTACCAAAAATTAGGACCCAGTATTTTTGGGGGCCATTATCAGCCTACCACAGAATGTATTTTTTGTTTGTTTTTCAGACCTTTATTTTGTTCCAGAACTTAATGTCAGAACAGAGTGGACTGAGGCTTTTAGCACCCCAAATAACATACTTATTTTCTTGCTATAACTACCATTTTTCAATTGAACCCTTTATCGTGGACTAAAATGTATTGCATTCTAATAGCACAATAGAATAGACTTTAAAAGCCTAAGATGGTGAGTTAAAGTAGCAATCAGGAAAATACCAAATTGGTGAAAGAGATGGATTGAATTGTTCTTTGACTCTCATGAAACTTACATATAATTCAATAAAATTTAATGATAGCTTTTAGTTTGAGGCAGCCTTGGTTTTGTAGGGCTTGCTTGGTCAGGTTGGTGCATGATCACGTCCCATCTGCTCTTTTATTGTACCACCAGGTCTTCTATGGGGGCCTATTAGAAATTACCTATCTTTTTTTTTTTTTTTTTGGCACGTGCCCTTAGCGGGAACCGAACCCGGGACTCTCTGGTCCGCAGGCCGACACTCCAACCACTGAGCCAAACCAGCCAGGGCAGAAATTACCTATCTTTTTTTTTTTTTTATCCTCACCCGAGGACATTTTCCCATTTTTTTTTGTTCAGGTAGAGTGGGAGGTAGAAAGGGGAACAGAGAGAGAGAGAGAAACATCGATGTGAAAGGAACACATTGAGTGGCTGCCACCCGCACGACCGACCAGGGCCGGGGACAAACTGCAACCGAGGTACGCGCCCTTAGCGGGAACCGAACCTGGGTCTCTCAGGACCGTAGGCCGACACTCTAACCACTGAGCCAAACCGGCCAGGGCGAAATTACCTATCTTTTATTGTACTTTTTTATTATAGCCACTAGTTCAGAATGATTCCTCTGGGGCCTTAATGCTTTTAGCATATTGAGATTGAGTTTTCGCATGTAAGTATATCTTAATGTGTACTAGTGGCATATTTGACCATGTTGCATGTAATAATAGTGAATCACACTAAGCATGCTACACAAATCTTTTTCACATAGTGTTAGACGAATGGGTCAGCTAGAGCACTCTAATGTAGCCAATTCTATTTTGGCTTTGGAATATTACTTAAATATTCTACCTTTAGGGGTTGCCTTAACCTCAGTATGGGAATAACTTCTGTGAGCATTTGATAAATCATGGCCAAAAAAAGATTAAACAATAAAGTTGTACTTTCCTTGTCTTCAGTCATTATATTAATTAGCTTGAATATTTAAATGTTGATAACTGATAGATTTGGCATAGGAGGTGAAATAATTGCCAAAGGGAAAATGGAATCCTAATTCTCTTTGTTCTATAATCTTTCCTAGCGTGCTTGATGTTCATTAGTTCTTCTGTGCAACCAAATATCACTACTGCTTTTGCCCTGCTAGTTGAGGACATTAGCAGTGTGAAGAAGTTCAGCATGAAGACAAATTGACTGTAAAAGCCAATAGTCAACATTATGATTGAAAACTTACATACTTTCTGAATTCTGCATTGAGGATTGAAGTCATTTGACTTCATGTTATTTGTCACAACTCACTGAGTGGCTTTGGCTTTAGTGATTTGGATAACTAATGACATGGTACGTGTAAGTTTTTCATGTTCTCTCAGTGTCTGTAAAGCAGTTAATGAAAGAATTTAAATGACTATATCATTAATTGATGAGCATGTGAACTAATCACATTAGTGTCATGAAATGTGAATATGTCCATTTGCCTATTTTATTATAAAAAAGGATAAGAAAAAGTAAGAACTAAAGGGAAAAAATCTGTAAATCTGTTAGTTCAAAGGAAATTTTTTTTTTTTTTTATCCTCACCCGAGGACATTTTTTTTTTTCCATTTTTTGTTCTGACAGAGTGGGAGGGAAGAGAGGAAGAGAGAGAGGAACATCGATGTGAAAGGGACACATCAAGTGGCTGCTACACGCACGACCAAACAGGGCCAGGGACAAACTGCAACCGAGGTACGCACCCCTAGCAGGAACCGAACCCGGGTTTCTCTGGACCGCAGGCCAACGCTCTAACTGCTGAGCCAAACCGGCCAGGGCTCAAAGGAAATTCTTAAGAGAATTTTTAAAATTAAAATTTGTTCTGTAATATATTTGATAAAACATTAAGAGTAATTGCTGGCTGAAAATTCTGGATGAATACTACCACGTGGTTCCTTATTTACTTGAGAGTGAAAAATTACATATCTCAATATCTGCTGCTGCTATTCTCAGATTATTCAAGTGAGATGTCTCTAAATTTAGATAAGTTTTCCTTACTTGTTTGTCGAGAGATTGCCAAAAAGCAAATGACATATTTATTCTTTCAGAAGAACTGATAGATAAAAAGAGAAGGGATAACCACAGAGAGCATAGGAAAAAGGGGATGATATAAGTGAGGTATCCAGTGAGCCACATTTACATTATCATTTCAGAATTGAATTGACATAAAACGTTCTGTTTTTTACCAAATTGAGTAAAGAAATTACTGCATATTGAAAACACTCTTAAAACTTTCTTAGAAAACACACGTTAGAAACATTTACTAATGAATTAATTCATATTCAAGTGTTTTATTGAGTTCTTTAAAGTTTCTTATAAATCTGCCCTAGAATAATCATTTTTCAATAAAAAGTATGTATGGGGATTTATAACTAAAATCTTCAGAACTGAGTTGGAAGATGAAAGTGTTTTACTTTACAGTATGATTGTACAATCTAATTTCATGAGAAAAAGCTAATTCTCCATTCTTGTTGGTATGTATAGCCATGCACATTGTATAAGGAAGGTTTATTCTCTGCATGGTTTGTGTTCTTCCTTTGCCATGTCCTGTTCGGCTGCATGTACCTATTTCTGTTTGTGTTAGTCATCCTCTCTAGGTAAACTGTCCATGAGACCAGTGATTCCATCCATCAGCAAATTAGCCAGAAAATGCTGTCTTTGCACGTTGTGACAGGTCATGTCACTGGTGGATTTATAGCTACTCCAGTGGTCTAATTACCCTGGCAAGTTGTCTCCTGTGCCCAACACTGTTGTCCCGTTGCCTTGGCATCTTCGTTTCATCTTCTCATTACCTTCTCTCTTAACTAAAGCTCAGATTTACTTTTTTTTTTAACTTACCCCTGCTAACCCTCTCTATTCACCACCCTCTTTATTTTTGATTGACAGTATCATCCAGATAAACAAAGTGCAGATGTGCCAGCAGGAACATTGGAGGAATGTATACAGAAGTTCATCGAAATTGACCAGGCATGGAAAATCCTAGGGAACGAAGAGACAAAGAAAGAGTATGACCTGCAGCGGCATGGTAGGTACTTGCAGTGCGGAGCCACAGCACATGGCACCTCTCTGGGGCACAGTCTGCAGCCATTCCAGGGAGCGCTCGCCAGCACGTGCCAAGTGATTATTGCCTTTTTACTCCCTTATCATGGTTTGTAAGGATGTCCTATTCTTAGTAGTGATTATCGTGCATCCACTGAGAACTTAACAAAACTACTAAGATGTGGCTTCTTGTGAATCTGTGAAAGCTACTTTTTATAACAACAAAAAATGTTTACACATTCCTAATTAATACGTTCTATATGTTTAAAAACTTACTTTTATTAAATTTAATTATGTACTGATGAAAATTTTAATTATAGTACTTTTAAGACTGTAAACTGTATAAATGACAGTCTCAAAGAAGATACTGTATGAGGTCACATAAAGCAGTCCCTGAGCTTGTTTTAGGCTAGGTTTCATGATTTTCTCTTGGATAAACGATTCCTTATAAGATTGCTATAAATGATATTTTGGGAATGAACATTTCCCAAGCAGTTTTAAAAGTCATTTCTTTTATGCATTTTAGAAAATAGCTTCTTAAAACAGTGACAAGCTCTTGTGAGAAAGAAAGGGAGAAATGTAGGTCAGATTTGTCACACATGGAATGCAGTTACACAAAGTGATAGGCGGTCTTTCAGCACTGGCCTTGGGACAGGAGTCCCTCAGCCTTCTCTTTGAACCTTCAGTATACATCCTACATGTTAATGGGGGGAGTCAATAATCAGTTACAGCCTGTGGGGAAAACACTCAGTTGCACTCTGCAATAGTGTACCAGGCTCAGCATTGACTCGCCGTGTTGATAAAAGCTCACTGACTCCGTAGTTGATTATTGAATCCCCTTCCATGTCCTACACTGGCACACCATCAGACCTTACAAAGTGATTTTAAGATGTATATGACTATGGTTTTTGAAAATTTGATCAGAAAACGAAGGCTGTACTGCTAAAACACATCATTATAGGATAAAGCCAGTATGAAATAAGTATAGACTATCCATATTTATTTCCAGAGGGAGCTGTCCCAATAAAATTAAGTATTTCTTATAGTGTGTGATACCTTTGTGTATAAAGACTCCATGAGCTATTCGTTTATGTATTGGGGCAATTTGTTTTTATTTATTTATTTATTTTTTTATTTTTTTTTTATTTTTTATTTTTTTTTATCCTCACCCGAGGACATTTTTCCATTTTTTGTTCAGATAGAGCGGGAGGGAGAGAAAGGAAGAGAGAGAGAGTGAAACATTGATGTGAAGGGACACATCGAGTGGCTGCCACCCGCACGACCAACCAGGGCCGGGGACAAACTGCAACCGAGGTACGTGCCCTTAGCGAGAACCGAACCCGGGTCTCTCTGTACCGCAGGCCGGCACTCCAACCGCTGGGCCAAACCGGCCAGGGCTGGGGCAATTTGTTTTTAATAGTGACTTTCATAATACTAACTCTAAGGCCCTTCTGCCTTTTTTAAGACTGATAAGCTTATTTTTCTTAATGTTAAGAAATTGATGACTAGCCCTGGCTGGTTTGGTTCAGAGGTTAAGAGTGTTGGCCTGCGGTCCAGAGAGACCCAGGTTTGGTTCTCACTAAGGGCACGTACCTCGGTTGCAGTTTGTCCCTTGCCCTGATTAGGGCGTGCGGGTGGCAGCCACTCGATGTGTCTCTTTCACGTCAATGTTTCTGTCTCTCTCTCTTTCTTCCTCTCTCTCCCTCCCACTCTATCTGAACAAAAAATGGAAAAATGTCCTTGGGTGAGGATGAAAAAAAGAAATTTATGACTATATCTTTGCAACGAACTAAGATTAATTTTAAAATATGGCTTGGATATTTTGTCCTGTTTCTGTGCCTACATATGTAGGCAGCTTTCAAATATTGTATTTCTTTTGTAGATGTGTTGTACTTTTGAGACAGCACAGGGACTTGGGCCTGGTAATAGAAAATACCAGGTGGCCAGGAACCCAAGAACCTCAACACAGGTAACACTTCTGGCAAAAGAATGCACAGGTGCTCCTTTTAAGGATGAATTCTTTTTTTCTTTTTTTTTTTTTAATCCTCACCCGAGGACATTTTCCCATTTTTTTGTTCAGGTAGAGTGGGAGGGAGAGAGAGGAACAGAGAGAGAGAGAGAAACATCGATGTGAAAGGAACACATCGAGTAGCTGCCACCCGCACGACTGTCCAGGGCCGGGGACAAACTGCAACCGAGGTACGCGCCCTTAGCAGGAACCGAACCCGGGTCTCTCAGGACCGCAGGCCGACACTCTAACCGCTGAGCCAAACTGGCCAGGGCAAGGATGAATTCTATCCATACATACATCTTTTTAACCGTGGCTCACATGGTACAATTTCTATGAAAGTGTTGAAACTAATACACATGAAGGTGTTATGTGTGAGAAGTTACCTGTGTTCCTAAAGCAGCCAAGCTGTACTGGATGTGATTATTCTCTCAGGATGCTTTTGCACATCTTTATCAGTCTTTTACTCTGTGGGGTGCTTATTTGCTTAAGAGAAGGATAATCCACAAAACTGTTCCTTAAGGCGTGAGGGGTGTGTACTGGCATAGTCACTCTGCATCTTTGCCACTCACTGCCTATATTCTACTAAGAACCTATTAATAAAACTGACTAGATGCTTGCTGTCTTAGAAGAAAAAAGGTAGAGAGAGATCAAGAATCAAGAAATATTTTCTATTACTATAGTATAGGGTGGGGTAGACCGGAAATGGAGAGAAATAGGAAACGAGTTTAAAGGGGTAATAGAATTGCATGAAGAAAGACTTAAAGAGATGTTGGAAGAACAAATAACATCTTTAGGCCTTTCTCATTGCCTCTGAGAAGTCCTTGGAAATGTGGATTTGTTTTGAGCTTTGAGTCCTTGGCTTTGAGTTTTTAATGGGAGCAACTGTGGCCTGCTCTATCATAGGGGACTAGGTCATTGGTAAGGTCACAGTAAAGTTTATACAAATCAAATCCAAGTGAGAGTTGGGCATGATTCATTATTCAGATAAATAAGCAGATCTTCTGTTTGGAATTTATATAATGCCAGTTTACTTTGCAAGTTTTTCAGGCAGAATTGAACTGTTCTAGAAGAACAGTATAAATACCTTAGATCTAAGTACTAAATATTTTCTTTGTTACCAGAGGTTCCAAATAATGAGAATGCTTTATTTCATTTTCAAATTGAAATTTAGATAAGAAATAGAATAGTATCTTACCCAAATATAACTTGCTGTTTTGAAGTTTCATACTAGAGCTATTTTTTAAAATCTCATAATAAACCTAGTTTTGTACTGTCATTTCTTTTGGCATCAATTTTTCCTCCCTGACCCATTTTCATTGTGGCTTCTCAAGGAAATGAACTTGAACTTCTAACAGTGAGGATTTAGACTTGATAGAAGGAAAACCTTTGAGAGTGATAATTTGTTAAAGACCAGGATAGGTTACCAAGAGAGAGAGAATTTGTTATAACCAGGTCAGAGCACTCTTTTTTCCCTGGGTCACCCCCTGAGGACATGGAAATAGCTTTGTTATACAGAACTCTTTTTGCATGTGGTGATAGTTCATTGTAGAACTTTCTTTTCTTAGGGTGTGCTTTAAATATGTTTGTTTCCTGCCCTCATTAACTGGGAGCATAAAATAAATTTGAGCTTAGTAATACTTGGAAAGGAGACAGGAGATGTTTTATTGGCTGATCTTGAATACGTTCTCATATTTCACAGTTCATGGTGCTCTGTTGTAAGGAAAGCCTCATCAATATTGCCCACAATCATTTATTTCTCTAAAAGATCATTTAAAGGAACCCTTGACATCCATATTTCTTTGCTTCACAAAAGAAATTACAAAATGAGTTCTAATAAAGGAAGAAGTCCAGGGTAGATAACCTAAAGTAAAATATATATTTTTTTCTCCTTTATTTCCACTTCTATGTTCCTAGTTGACATTTTAGGGCAATGTTGGCCAGGCTGAAGAATAGCAGATCTAAAATAGGATGAGTAATATCCAGTTCCCAGATAATATACATTTTGAAAGCAGTGTTAACTAGTGAATTTAATCAATTAGTTCCAGTTGGCATATTTACCGTATTGTTTCTAAGGATGTTTCCCATGTTCCCTTGAAAGGCATGTAGTTATTCAAGATTAGGCTTTGCATTTTAGACAACCAGATGAACACTTTTGGAAAATCTTTTCAATATTTATAAAATGTTCACATGAATAATATCTGTTGAATAGATTTTGGTGCCTTTATAAATCTTATGGAGAGTTTTCGTATATGTTAAGCACATTAAAACACATCAGAAGTATATCATAGTAAAATAATAGGGATCCTGATTCAGTAGCTTTGTAATGTGACAGTCACACAGATCTCTGACGTCTCGGTGGCTCTATAGAGTGACACAGTTTATGAGTTAGGTTACTTCTCTGCGACCTGAAGAAGAACAAATCTTCACCCGAAATCATTCAAATTAAATATTTTAAACAACTAAGGAATTGTGTTTGGAACCCTTGGTGGTATATTATTTTGTATTAAGATGTATCTTGGTTTTCTGTTAGTGAATTATTATGATAATGTGGAGCTTTTACTCTATACAATTGGCCAAGTACTTGGATACCAAAAACAGCCTGGCTCAGAAGGAGATTGGGCTAGATTACTCGGGGCTGATCAGCTGCCCCTCCTTAGCGAGATATAAAAGGTCGTTTCTGGTGCTGTATTATACAGTTCACCCCATCTCTGTAATAGGGTCAATATCTGAGAATGGAAGGTAAGCAAATAAATCTTGGCCAAATAGGAACAGATCTTAAAATCCCAACAACATTTATGTCAGATAACTGAATCAATATGTAATTTCTTAAGCTCAAAATAAAAATTCTTCCTGAAAACCAAGTTAATGCTAGAGATGGATTAACTTCATAAGAAGGGAAATAATACTTGTAGTTGTAAATAATATGTATTTGGGTTAGCTGTTAGGAATGATATTTGTGTAAATTATGTGCTAAAACTGACCCTTACAAAATCCTTATTTTATTGTAGTTAGATTAGGGTTTCCATTTATGGTCATATCAGTATTTCCACTTGATTTTAGGAATTTGAAAATTGACTATAAAAATGTGCTTGAGGTAAAAGTTGAAGATAAGCATCAAGGGGCATGGGGCTTTTTTTTTTGGTGATTGTTTCTGGGAAAAGTATGTGAAACGATGCAGAAAATCCATCCAGACAGAGATTGGCATTTTCTTCAGAGGGAGAAGAGAGTGTAGATAAAACTTTCTATGAGGATCCTCCCACTCCATTTTATTTGTCACGAGAAGGTGACTACTCACATTATTTGTTACTTTTACATAAATGCAGATAAATGGGGGTTTTTTTTCCAATGAAAACATATTTTAAGATCATTTTCCAATGATTTTGAGTAAAATTTGGCTTTGGAAACCCATGGGCAATATTATAGTCATAATTCTGGTATACTTGGACATAATTGGGGGTTCTGATTTAATAACAGAGAAAATGTAGGATTTTAGTAGGAAGTTTGTGTTTCCAACTTTAACCTGTCTTCCAATTTCTCCTTGGGTACTTGACCCCATTGAAACCAGTGGGTCCAAAACCAAGGTTAGGTCACCTTTCTCATTGCTTGTTCTTTCCCAGGCTTAAAACTGGTTCGTATTACACTCTGATTACTTCTGCTTTGCTCACTACACAGCCAGTGAATTAGAAATGAGCGTGTTGACACTTCTTTGAAATTTTTTTCCTATGTGATCTTATTCTCACAGCTACCACAGTAGACCATACCCAGATTGTAACGCATACCCAGATCATTGCCATAGCTGCTGACTGGCCTTTTACATTTTGATTGGTCTAGTTTTCTTTATTCTTAACTCCTCTAAGAACTTTTATAACCACCCCTCCCCAATTAAACATTTACCGGTTCACCTGGACTTTAAATGGGACAGGAGAGTTTACATTTGTCCCTAATTACATTTTCTAACCTTATCACCAATCAGAAACCTAATGTGAATATTCTCCCCTAGGTGATTTAGGGGCGTCCAGACACATCTGCTTATGCTGTTTTTCATTACTCCGAACACCCTCCCAATTCTGATTCTTCACAGTATTCTTTATTCAAGTTCCAACTCAGGTCCTCCTGTCTCCCTCCCCACCTGCCAATAAAAGCTTCTCTGACGTTCTAATCCACTGTCACTTCTAACCTCGGAATTTAATCCACAAATTAATTATTTTGAATTTTTTTCTGTTTCCCATCTTTCAGTTCTGTTTGATACTTCAGAAGAACTAAATAATGATATGGATGCGGCTTTGATAATAATGGGTCGAATTTAATGGGACTGACAATAGCAAAGTACATCGAACTTCTTAACACTTACAAATCCAGACACAGTCAACAGGTACTGCCTTCCTACACCAAGACACCCCCACACCTCCTCAGTAATGATGGGTGTTTAGTCATTTTGTTGTGGTCTTGGTATAGATAGGTCAACACAAACATTATGAAATAGTAAGAGTTAAAATAACTGCCATTTATTGAGCCCCAGAACTATGATAATTGTCTTTTAAATAATATTTTCCAAAGACAGCATCTGCAGCTCAGAGGGGTTAACTAATTTGACTAAGGTTACGTAGCTAGTAATTGATAGAGGGGGAATTCAAAGCCATCCTGTGACTCGTAATCATTGTGCTGGCTGCCAAGTTTTGAATAGGTGTGTATCACCTACTCTTTTTAGTTCCAAATAGTCAAGAATGAGGCATATTTGAGGGTCAGAATGGGAGGCCAGGCCTACATCTGCTGCTGTTCTACCTGTTCTGTAGTGAAACATGAAATCCAGTTTCAGGCTTTTAGCACTAGCTTTAGGCTTAGTTTATAAAAGCTCTGCAGTTCTTCAAGTCCATAGTTAAACTCCACATTTCGTCGTTTTTCTTTGATACAGAAAGCCTTGCAATTGTGATTCTGTAGTTCTATCTGGGAAAGGATTACAGAGCTTTATAATTTAATTAGCAGGCTTCAAGTTGAACGTGGGCTGATTCTGAATCTCTTATCAAGGTAGAGGCTATTCCAGGTACAGAGATTGTTAAGGACAAGGACACTGATTTCCTTCAAAGTCATTTCCTATATGAAAATTATAATTATGTATAGTGAAATGATTTTTAAGACTAAAGTGATTGTTTAGAATTAAATTACTTAGTTTTAAAACAGAAAGCTACTAAGACCTAAAGGAAAATACTACTATTTGCTTTAACATACACAGATTACTTCTTTAAGTTTGAAATGAACTTTAAAGATTGTAAATTGCATAAAGATAAATACAGTGGACTACTGCCAATTGAAAGCATTTTGGGGACTTGGTCACTTGAGTAACATGACATTGCTACACATGAATAGTTGGGACGGAACGGCAGATGGATTCAATCTTTTGGCCAATATTGGATTGATAGAGACTTAGCTACCTCAACCATAATGAATTCCTCTGTAGCTTTTTGTTGCTGATATTTATTTATTTATATTTATTTATTTAAATTGTAACTACATCTAACAGTTAGAAAGTTTCCTGGGAGTAGGATGTGTAATTATTTAGGCAGCAAACAAAGAGTTGTTTTAGAAATTTTAGTATCATTAGGAGGAAGTTTAAAAAGACTGGAATTCCATTGTCTTATAAGAAGTAAGAAATATTTATTGATTCCCAAATGGAGCTGAAAAAAAACCTTTCCTCTTTTAGAAAGTTGTGAATGACCCAGCGAGAGCTCTAGTAAGCTTTACTGAACCAAGCTGCTAATAGTTATTTAATGTTATTCTTCAGTGTGAAAGAATCTCCGTAGATTTTCCTTTTAATCTCTTTGAATTGCAGGCTCATAAACCTCTCTGATGAGTCCTGCCAGTGTTTTCTTAGATCCCACTGTTGAGACAATGGAGCCACAGAATTCTTTCACCTCTTGTTGTCAGACAAATCCAATAGAACACAGGGTCAGAAGGGCCTATGCTTCTAAAGGTTTAAAGATTCTTTTTCAAGTAACCACATAAATTATTTGATTTTATTATTATATTCCTCGGGAATCTCTCTTTAATCATAGTACATTGCTTTCTATATGTAAATAAATTTGGAAGTTTTTCTTGTCCCCATATTTGGTTAAGCATGTCACATTGCACAGGGGTGAACAGACCTTAAATGTTCCTTGATACCTTAGAAAAAGATGAATCTGTTCACTTCAAAAGAATTACGAATCATGTAATGTCATTGGTCTCGATATAGAGTAGGCCAAATGCCAGGCAATGCATTTTCTTTCCAATGGCTGGGTTTTTTGTTTGTTTGTTTGTATTATTACCATTCTGTAGCCAAGATTCTAGACTTAAATCTAATGCTCTGTTTCTTTAATTAAATTACTTTCTAAGTCAGTTTATGTTTTCTCAATACTTTTAGTAGTGTCATGTTAACAGGAGATCTTTGAGATAGGATTTATATTTTCAGACTTAAAATATTTCATTATAACAAGCAAAAATATTATAACATGTAATACCAAAAAGAATTGTTTTGCAAATGCCATTCCTTATAGGTAATAATCATTACCTATCAATATAGGTAATTACCTAATTATAGGTAATTATCACAGGGTTCCTGTGAGTTACTTTAAGGGACTGGGGTGAATTAAATGTTCTAACTATAGCTACAGTGGTGGACAAACAGAGATCAAACTGGAATTACAACTAAAATACAGATCAATCAACCTGAATAAGCAACTGAGGACTAGCTGCATAGAAGTCTTATAACCAGTGGTTTACAGAAGCAGCCACGTAGTGAGACTGATAGGAAGGGTGAAGTGAAAGGACTGGCCCCACTCCCACGCGTGGCAGCTGAGATTCCAGAGGGATGTCTCAGCTGCAAAGATCCCCCTAGAAGAGCGCGGTCTCCACCAAGGCTCCCCAGCCCAGAGCACCAGAGCTGAGAAGAGGTGGCCACACAATATTTGGCTGTGGGAATCAGTGCGAGTTCTGTCCACCAGGGAGAGAGGGAAGTCTGCAAGAAACACAGGTGCCCCCTTAGAGCGCAGCACACAGAATCTCGTTCACAGCCATGTACTCTGGGCTCCTCGGAGGGAGGGCAGAGTGGGCTTGAGTTACGTAAGGAGAGACTGGGATTTGTGGCTCTGGGGAGGCGGTTGAAGGGACAGCCACCAGGATCCCTGAGCTGAATTCTGTTCCCACACTGCAGATGCCATCTTTGCTGGGGGGCGTACTCCCTTTATATGGCATGAGCCTGGGGGAATGTGGAGCCTCATCCTCTGGACTCCCTGGCCCCACCACATGGAACTTGCACCCTGCTGAGGAAACAGCTGCCTGGGCTGAAGTCTGGGAAGACTCGGGGGTCTCAGTGACTGAGTGGTATAGCTTTGGGGCAGAGGCTACTCTTCCCACTTTCCCCCCAAAACTGACTAACACCTCCCCCTCATAGGAGATCTGCTAGCCCCACTCTTGAGTTTCCCTACCCTCTCAACTCCTGGTGGCTCTGCCTGCCTAGGTCTGGGCAGAATCTCAGACAGACTGACTTTTGTGGCTCTGGGGTGAGGGCCACTCCACCTACCTTACCCCAAGCCTGACTGGCGTCTCCCCCTCATTGGAGACTCACCAGCCCCACCCGCCCAACTCTTGGCAACTGTGCCCTGATAAGATCCAGCTCCTGGCAGAATCTGGGACAGACTGAGTCATGTGGCTCTAGAAGGGGGCATTTCCCCTCACACTGGTACAGAGCCCTACCTTCACTTAGTCAAATCTTGGTCTGTTTGGGCCGATAAACTCTGGGGCCTCACCCTGATGACTTCCTGAGACCCTGCCTCAGCGGGTGTGTGAGCACCCAGAGGTGGCAGCTAGCCTGGGTATACCCTGGGACATTTGCTGAGTGGCCTCAGACCCACACTGGCAGTGAGGTTAAATCTTTATCAGTCTGGTAAACACCACTCACTCCTACCTGGTGACTCACTGAGAATTTACCTCATGCTACTCAAGTACCACCAGAGGCTCTTTCAGTGACTAAGCCTAACAGGCAGCCAGTAGGCAGAGGCAGATCTCGAGGTGCCTTGGGACTTGAGCTGACTGGCCCCCGGGTGCTGTTCTGGTAAGAGCCAGTTGTGATGTACAGCTTGGTCCTTGGCGCAAACACACAGGCCCAGAAGATCCAAACTCTGTAGCTCCAAACTGGTTGCCCAGAGCCAGTCACAGGCACTATCTGACACTGGCCTGCAAGAGGCCCCAGAACCAACACACCCAGTGGACATCTTCAGGCCACACCAGAGCAGGATCCAATTGCTTTCACAAGCAGCATGTCCAAAGAGCGGTCTCGGCAGGCACCAGACCCTGCTGAGGGGAATGCTGCTTTGTGTGCTCAGCACCTGCCCAGCAGCTCTTACTGTGATTGGGTTGATTCTCACATTCAGCCAGGCTAAGGGTCGACCCCATGCACGAATGGGCCAATAGCAATCAAGACTCTTACAACAGGAGGCCCACATAACCCAACCAAGGGACATTCTTGGAGCACCCAGTTCAAGTGATCAAGGAAACGGTGCCACTGGATCCCATGGGACATATACTACATAAGGCCACCCTACAAGACAGGGAGTCATAGCTGATCCACCTAATACCTAGAAACAAACAGAGGCAGCCAAATGGGATACAAAGAAACATTCCCCAAATGAAAGAACTAGAGAAATCCCCAGGAAAAAAGAGCTAAATGAAGTGGAGGCAAGTATCTTCTTTGACCATAATGGTATGAAACTAGACATCAGTCACAAGAAAAACACTGATAAACACACAAAGACATGGAGGCTAAATAATGTTACTAAACAATGAATTGGGTAACAAGGAAATCAAGGAAGAAATCAAAAGGTACCTTGAAACAAGTGAAAATGAGAACACAACAACCCAAAATCTAGAGGACACGGTGAAAACACTCTAAAGGGAAATTCATGGCATTATAGGCTTATCTCAAGAAACAAGAATCTAACTTTATCTAACTTTTATCTCAGATCTAACTTTACACTTAAAGGAACTTGAAAATGAAAAACAAACAGAACCCAAAGTGAGTAGAAGAAAGGAAGTAATAAAGATCAGAGCAGAAATACTAAAATAGTCTTAAAAAAAAAAAAGGCAATAGAAAAGATAAATGAAACCAAGAGCTGGTTCTTTGATGATAAACAAGATTGACAAAATTTTAACCAGACTCATCAACAAAAAGAGATGACCTGAATAAATGAAATCATAAGTGAATGAGAAGTAACAACTGACCAAAGAAATACAAAGGATTGTAGGAAAATATTACAAACAACTATATGCCAACAAATTAGACAATCTGGATGAAATGTATAAATTCCTGGAAACATACAATCTTCCAAAACTGAATCAGGAAGAATAAAAAAATCTGAATAGACAGATCGCAAGCAGTAATTTAAAAATCTCCCAAGAAACAAAAGTCCTGGACTGGATGGCTTCACAGGTGAATTTTATGAAACATTCAAAGAACTAACACTTATCCTTCTCAAACTGTTCCAAAAAATTAAAGAAGAGGAAAGAATCCCAACCTCATTTTACAAGGCCAGCATTATTCTAATTCCAAAACCAGATGAAGATACTATAAAGAAGGAAAATTAAAGGCCACTATCCCTGATTAACATACATGCTAAAATCCTTAACAAATATTAGCAAACTGATCTAGCAATACATTAAACTATATACCCTACACTATGATCAAGTGGGATTTATTCCAGGAATGCAAGGATGGCACAAATCTGCAAGTCAATAAATGTAATACCCCACAGAAACAAAATGTAGGACAAAAATCACATGAACCTACCAATAGATGCAGAAAAAGCATTTGATAAAATCCAGCACCCATTTATGATAAAAACTCAGCAAAATGGGAATAGAGGGAACATACCTCAATGTAATAAAGGCTATATATGACAAATCCATAGCCAATATCATATTCAGTGGCCAAAAAGTGTTCCCCTTAAGATCGAGAACAAGACAGGATGTCCGTTTCACCATTCTTATTCAACATAGTACTGGAAATCCTAGCCACAGCAATCAGAAAAGAAGAAGAAATAAAAGGCATCCAAATTGGAAAGGAAGAAGTAAAACTCATTATTTGCAGATGACATTGTACTGTGTATATAGAAAACCTTAAAGATTCCACCAGAAACCTACTAAAAGTAATAAATGAATTCAGTAATGTAGCATGATACAAAATAAGTATCCAGAAATCAGCTGCATTTTTGTACACCAATAATGAACTATCAGAAAGAGAAACTAAGGAAACAATCCCATTTACAATTGCATCAAAAACAAAACAAAACAAAAAAAACCTTGGAATAAATTTTACAAGAATGTAAAAGATCTGTACTTAGAAAAGTATAAGGCACTAAAGAAAAGTTGAAGATACAAATAAATGGAAGCATATACCATGTTTAAGGGTAGGCCGAATTAACATAATTAAAATGTCTATATTACCCAAAGCAAACTATAGATTCAATGCAGTTCCTACATATTTCACAGAACTAGAACAAATATTCCAGAAATTTATATGGAGCCACAAAATACCCAGAATAGCCATAGCAATCTTGAGAAAGAAAAACAAAGTTAAAGGAATCACGCCACCTGTTATCAGACTATATTACAAGTCCATAGTAATCAAAACAGAATGGTACTAATATAAAAACAGACATGTAGATCAATGGAACAGAATAGAAAGCCCAGAAATAAACCCATGCCTTTATGGGCAATTAATATTTGACAAAGGAGGCAAGAACATACAATGTGGTAAAGATTGTCTATTCAATAAATGGTGTTGGCCAAACTGGACAGATACATGCAAAAAAAATAAACTAGACCATCTTGTTACACCATATACCCAAACTTAAAATGGATTAAAGACTTAAATGAAAATACCTGAAAACATAGCAGTAAAATCTCAAACATTTTTCACAGCAATATTTTTTTTGATATATCTCTGCAGGCAAGGAAAACAAAAGAAAAAATAAACAAAACATCAAACTAAAGAGCTTTTGCACAGCAAAGGAAACCATCAACAAAACGAAAAGGCAGCCCTCTGAATGGGAGAACATATTTGCCAGTAATACATCTGATAAGGGGTTAATATCCAAAATTTATACAACTCAACACCAAAAAAAGTCTAAATAATACAATTTAAAAATAGGCAAAGGGCCCTGGCCATTTTGGCTCAGCAGTTAGCGTGTCGCCTGCAGACTGAAGGGTCATAGGTTCGATTCTGGTCAAAGGCAAGTACCTGTGTTGCAGGTTCAATCCCTGGCCCTGTCTGGGTCATGCAGGAGGCAACCAATCAATGTGTCTCTCTCACCTTGATGTTTCCTTCTCTCCCCCCCCTTTCCTTCTCCCCCTCTTCCCCTCCCTCTCTCCCTCCCCTCTCTCCCTACCTCCATCCTTCCTTCTCTCCATCTCTTCCACTCTATCTACAGATCAGTGGAAAAATATCCTTTGGTGAGGGTTAACAAAAATAAAAAATTAGCAAAGGCCCCAAATAGATAATTCTCCAAAGAGGACATACAGATGGCCAGTAGACATGAAAAAATGTCAATGTCACTAATCATCAGAGAAATACAATCTAAAACCACAGTTAGACATCACCTCAAACCCGTGAGAAGGGCTGTCATCAACAAACAACAAGTATTGGAGAGGATGTGGGGAAAGGGGAACCCTCATGCCCTGTTGGTGGGAATGCAGATGGGTGCAGCCACTGTGGGAAGCAGTACGGAGTTACCTCAGAAAATTAAAAATGGAACTGCCTTATGACCTGGTGATACCACCTCTGGGAATATATCTGAAAAAACACATTACACTAATTCAATAGAATATATGCACCCCTATATTGGAATTTACAATAGCCAAGGTTTGGAAGCAGCCCAAGTGCCTCTCATTAGATGAGTGGATAAAAAAGCAGTGGTACATTTACACAATGGAATACTATTTGGCTGTAAAAAGGAAGGAAATCTTACCTTTTGTGACAACATGGATGGATCTGAAGAGTATTATGCTAAGTGAAATAAGCCAGTTAGATAAAGACAAGTACCATATGATTTCATTTATATGTGGAATTTAATGAACAAAATAAACCAGCAAACAAAATGGAAACAGACTGACAGCTGTCAGGGGGAAGAGGGATTTCGGGGGCTGGGTGAAAATTGAAGGGATTAAGCAAAAACAAAAACTCAGAGACAAGAGAATGGTTATTGCCAGAGGGAAAGGGGTTGGGGCAGGGGGAGGTAGAGAGGGTGAAGGAAGGATGACTCGGGGTGGTGAACACACAATGCAGTATACAGAAAATGCATTATAGAGTTGCACACCTGAAACCGATTTAATTTTATTAACCAATGTCACCCCAATATATTCAATAACAAAAAAGATAAAAAAGAACATTGATTTGTGTTCTTCCTTATTGTAGCTGGGGTTGTTGTTGCTCCATTTCCTTGACACCTGCGTCTCAACAAAGGATCCCCACTCCTGCATTTAGATTCACCTTTTACTTGTATATACCCCCTCTGCTCATTATACAGTTCTCCAGGGATCCAATTTGCCCCTGAGTTAATCACCTCAGCCCTTTTCAGATCTTAGATTACCATCCTTTCAAAGAATACACACTTTGTCATGAGGCTGTTAACTTCTTTCCCTTCACTTTTCTTTCCTTATTTCTCTTTAAAAATGTAGCCACTAGAGCCTCCACACACTACCTTTATAGCTTTGTATTGAGGTATGTCATGCATACAGAGAAGTGCAGCAATCCTGATTATACAGCTTGATGGGTTCTCAGTAAACACGCCCATCTAACCAGCGCCCCAGAAGGCTCCTGCGACTCCTGCCAGTCACTGCTCGCTCCCCACCACAGGGCAGTCTTTTCCTGTTAGACTTCAGAGAATGGAGTGTCATGCAGTATGTTCTCTTTTGTGTTAGATACGACTTTTAAAACCAGAATCCTCACAGAAAGTTGGACTATATGCCCATGGTACTGAATAATCAGATCAATACAGCTGTTTAGACAGCCTCAGCACATCATAATGTTTTAATATACTCCTTTTAGCTCTTACCTTGGTCAAATTACTAACCACTTTTGGGTTCTGTTTTCCCTTATACCATGAGATAAGGTCTGAACTGGTATTTCAACTAAAACAGGTGAGTACTCTAAGGTTTCTGTACATAAAGGAGAAGAATGTAAAAGCCATCTCTTTGCGTAGGTGGAATCGTTTATAGAGTTCCACATGAAACAGTAGCTGGATGAGAATAACAGTAGCTTCCTAGTAGAGAAGCAGAACAATACAAAGTCGACCTGCTGGGCAGTTGTACTTATCAGTTATTTCTCGCTTATTATTTTAAAATAAAATTGCATAATGAATAAATATGAATGGGTTGCCTTTTTGTATATAAATGTACTGTAGGTGTCCAAGGTAGCTCAGATTAAGATTTATTCATTTTGTCATTAATTGATTTCAAAAGTACTTGATATCTATAAGATACAGTGGAATATAAGCAACTTGAATGTAAATTATTTATATCTGTTTCCCTCTAACCAGGATCTGTTAAGTGCCAGTTACCCCTGATCTTCAAATCTAAAACTGTTTCAGTTCCCCATTCAGGCAAAATACCCTGGTCCTTCTGAGTAAGAAATTGAAATATGTAATACGATTTTTTTTCTCCATCCATGAGACTGTTAGTAGAACCTTTTTAAAAACTAGGAATACTAAATGACATATAGCCAAGTCTACTTTATATAGAATGTGGAAATTAAATTTCTTTTTTGTTCAGAAATTACTCAGCATATTGATACACTCTGAATAAGCTATTCAATGGGCACACAGAGGTGGAGGAAGTACCCCTGACCACTAGGCAAAGTCTGTATCTTTGGATTTTAAGGACAGTTTAATAGACTGTTGATCCCTAGTAAATATGAAGTGATACAATATTTGTCATACCTAATAGAAAAACCACAGCGAGTTCCAAATATTGTATAATCTTTTTATCTATTTTAAAAAAGTATAAGTCACCAATAAATTTTGAACAGGCACTTATTAAATGTAATTAAATTGCAGGCATTCACACAACAGAACAAAGGGAAGCATTCTCAGCAGGTGAACAAGAGACTAAGACAGCTAAAGAAAATTTCCCTGGGGTGGGGGTGGATTGTAGTAATTTCTTTTAAGCATTTGCTTTTAGAAGAACGACACCAGCATACAGGGACTATATAACATGCCTGCACTTAGTGTAAGCAAGAGTGCGTGCTTATACTACCGGGGCTACATTCTTACTAAATTTGTTTGGAGTTCCAGGCTTCGTTTCCATCTATAGCAGCAGTTCTCAACCTGTGGGTCGCGACCCCCTTGGAGGTCGAACAACCCTTTCAGAGGGGTCGCCTAAGAGCATCTGAAAACACATATTTCCGATGGTCTTAGGAACCGAGACACGGCTCCTCTATCCGTCTCCAGGCGGGTCCGCCCACATGCAGATACGCCCACACACAACATGAGGAGCTGCATTAAAGGGTCACAGCATTAGGAAGGTTGAGAACCACTGCTCTACACGGAAAACTTTGGCCTAGGAAACAGCAATGGAACATCAACACCATGCAGTTGTGTTTTATGGTCACTGAAATATTTTAAAGTAATTCTTCCAGTAAGTTACCTATTAATTACTCTGTTGCAAGCAAATAAAAATCAGATGACTAATAGCCCCTTACATTTGGGTAGAGCTTTATTTTTTTAACGTACTTTTAGCCAGATCTGATTTTATTGGTAAAACACGCTTGTATTAGTTTGTTCCGTAGTCCATAACTAAATTCCATAGACTAGGTGGCTTAAACAACAAAAATTTATTTCCCAAAGTTCTGTAGGCTGGATGTCCAACATCAAGGCACCAGTTGCTATAATTCCTGGTGAGGTCTCCTCCTGGCTCGCAGGACAGCCTCTTGCTAGCTGTGTCCTCCTGTGATACTCCCTGCGGCGACTGCACATGGAGACCCCCTCTTCCTCTTATAAGGCCACCATTCTGTCACATTAGGACCCCACTTTTGTGATCTCATTTAACCTTAATTACCTCCTAAAATCCTTGTCTCTAAATATAGGCACAGTGGGGATGGGGCTTCAGTATATGAATTTGGGGGAGGTGTCATACTTCAGTCCATAGCAACCAAACTTCTGAAGTAGATAAGATAGAGATAACTGATAACTCGATATACCTATGTTAGAAAGCCACTAAAATACTAGAACAAAGATTTAAATTTTTACTCAGTTCCACACTGCCTTCCTTAGTTACAGAAATGGTTTATCTGACCAAAAAAAAAATTGTCCTCTCTCTCACAAAATAGAAGTCACTAATTGGTCATAGGAGATCAGCAACATCCACTTCATGGTTTTGCTATTTGTGGAAAATGGGATCGACTTTGTTAACATTTATATGTGGTATGGTATGCTCTGGAATTTTTAGTCAGCTGAAGTCAGGTAGCCTTAAAACTGCTGTCAAAAATAGTAACCTAAGTTTTCAAATGGTAAGTAAATTAGAATTATACTGACCAGGCTGGAGTTGCCTTTTAAGGACTCCTCATGGTTATAATTAAACTATCAAAATGAAGTGTCTCATTTTATATTTTACAGAAGACGATCTAAGAAATATGGGACCAGTAGATGCTCAAGTATATCTTGAAGAAATGTCTTGGAACAAAGGTTGGAATTTTTTTCTCTCCTATCTACAGTAAAAGAAAATGTTAGGGATTTTCTATAAAGAAAAAAAAAAACTCTCATGGGATATGTGGAGTCTTAAAGAGAAATAATAGCTTGGCTTTGGACATAAACATGGGTGTTTTTGTCTGGAATATATTTTTTTCATCCTAAACTTCAGTTATTGATACCTCCCTATATGGCTCATTTCTAATTATTTTTCTGCTCTAATTAAATGTTAGGTACGTAAGGTTTTCTTTTGTTGTTAATGTTCACCCTACAATATTTTTCCATTGATTTTTAGATAGAATGGAAGGGAGGGAGGCGAAGCGAAAGAGAGAAACATTGATGTGAGAGAGACACATTGATTGGTTGCTTCCTGCGCGACCCCAACAGGACTGAGGATTGAACCTGCAACCCAGGTAAGTGCCCTTGACCGGGAATCGAACCCAAGACCCTTTGGTCTGAGGGCCAATGCTCTAACCACTGATCCAACACCAGCCAAGGCAAGGTTTTCTTGTTTTAAACTACTTTGGTGGTTAGTTTACTCTCCATCTGTGTAATAGGGAAAATAAAGTTAAAGAAGATGATTTTTTTCCATACTTCCTATGTTGACATTTGAGATGATTTCTCATTAGAATTTTTATTTATATAGAATCATAAACTGTCAGGGCAGGCCTTTCAATGTTAAATTCTTTCACTTGGAGCTTGATTTTACACTCACTTTTTTACTGTGTTTAGGTGGAAAATAAAAATCTGTCACTCCCTTTTACTCACCATGAAGTCACCTCTTTCCTTTTCCTGAATATTAAAACCTCACCCTAATGTAATTTCTCCACTCTTGATAGTTCTGAGTTGCTCGGGTGAGACGGTAAGTTCCTTTTCTAATGGAAGCCTTGAATACCACACTGTCAAGTGCAGAAAATACTATCATTTCCTAGAATTTTAAAGTACCTGTAACGTTATTGTTCAGCTTGGGGTACAAATTTGATAGGGGTTTATAAAAATTTACTAATGAATGTGAGTAGGTAGAAGTTAAACAGCCCATCCTTCCTGAAACCAAGTTTAATGAAAAATTTTTAATGGAAAGTTCTTAACTTAGTGCTCTTAGAAAGTTGGGTCACAAGCTATGACTCAGGCAGGGATCATGTTTTTGCCTGTGGACCACTCTGTTCCTAACGTGCCAAATGAAATCCTAGAATAGAAAATCTTATTTGCAGTAAGTGTTTGGAAAACGAGGGTTAGTGTCACTGGGGCTCCCAGGAGCTGACAGCTTCATCAGCGTGAACTGGGAGGGCTCCTGCTGGGAAGGCAGAAGACACGAGTGACGTGGCTTTCACTGCGAGAGCCAGGGGCGCAGACCGGAACGGGTCATTTCTCAGGGAGACCTCAGCCAGATACATCTGTTGAAATATAGTATTGCCACCTTATCAGTCAGTGTGTTTAATCTCTTATTAGACAAATTAGTTCTTGCTATACTTGATGTGACTAGTATATTTTGTTTCTTGTTCCTGATAATGTGAAAATAGTGAAAACTAGGTTTTGTAATTTTTCCTCCTTCAGTAACATTTAAAATATATAATTAAATGCCTGGCTGGTGTGGCTCAGTGGATTGAGCATCGTCCCATGGATTTCAGAGGTCCCAGTTCGATTCCCAGTCAAGGCACATGCCTGGGTTGCGGGCCCAATCCCCAGTAGGGGGCGTGCTAAAGGCAGCTGATCCATGTTTCTCTCTCACATCACTGTTTCTCTCTCTCTCTCTAAAAAAACAAAACAATAAAAACATGTATATCTATATAATTAATAATAATTTAAGATTTTTTTAAAAATTAAGAATAAAGCCTGGCCGGTGTGGCTCAGTGGTTGACCATTGTCCCGTGCACCAAGAGGTCGCTAGTTCGATTCCCGGTCACGGCACATACTCAGGTTGTGGGCCAAACCCCCAGTGGGGGGCATGCAGGAGGCAGCCAATCGATGTTCTCTCTCATCGGTGTTTCCATCTCTCTCTCCCTCTCCGTTCCTCTCTCTCAAATCAATATAAAAAAAAAAATTAAGAATATGGATTGGTGGTTCAAGCATCTGTTCAGTCAACAAATAAATGAACTTTTTGATACAAGTGAAAATGTTAAGAAATGAAGAAGTATACAACATGAAATTGGCAGGCATTATAAAAAATGTGGTATTGTCCTTGAGACTTCCTAAAGTAGACTTGATAGTGAAGAAGATGTAGAGGAATCCCAGCCACAGCCAGTGAATCACTTATAAGCTGCTACAGTCTCTTAAAACTGCAGGATGTCCTTAGATACTTACTTAAATACAGAGTTTTTAAAATAATTGTAAAGATTGAAATAGTTCTTACCCTTGTGAGAGAAATACTGAGCAACAGCTACATGAAGCCATTATTTTTGCAGGAATGTTTGAACACTAGCCAAGTAAGTTTTGTAATTGAGTTTGCAACTTCGAGTTGATTTTGCAACTGGAAAGAGCACCCTTGGCAGGTGAAGTTAAGTAAAAATCAGATCTACTGGACAAGTAAAATAATCGAAGATTTCTTCACAGTCACTTTCAGAATACTTTGGAAGATTTAGCACAAAAGAGATGAAATGCTACATGATAGACAGCCAAATTATCAGCTTCTTGATCCAGGGACAGTTTGAAATGATGCACTGTATTATGCTTTAAAGGCATATACCTGCAGAACTCTTGAAAGACTCAAGTTTTAACCTTTCCCCTCACAGCTAATCTCATATACAACTTGGTTATTTTGTCATCATTTGTTACATTTAAAGTGACGATTTCTTTGAAGATACCACTTTAAGTGATAGAAGAATATAAGAAGAAATTTGACAAGATGTGAGTTTTTAGTGAGTGTTAACATTTGGAATCATCCATGATAAAACTCCACAGTAGCCCATGGTGGCCTCTGCAGCTTTTACCAAGCACGTCACTTCAGATTGTTTCTCAGTGTTCGCTGAGGTGGTAAAAGTACAAGAAGGAAATTTAGCTCTGAAAACCAGTGGCTAGAATATATTTTTACACAATTTAATAATAAAACAATTCATTACAAAAGCATGCTCCACTACCTATGTATGTTGACTCACGGAAGATGTCAGCATTTTAAAATTCAAAATTAAATGTTACTCCTTATGGAGAAAAAAGGCATTGTGGTAAAAAATAAAAAGGACTGGGTGAGTGAATCCAGATTTTTCTTAATGATAAAAGAAACACATGAAGTTGGTTCATTTCATCACTAGTTTTTCCAAGGCTAGAATTGATTAGAGAACAAAAACAGGTGGTTAAAATTTTCTTTTCTTTCCTTTTCTCTTTTTTCTTCTAGTGGCATTTGTTGAGAGCTGTTAAAAAATGAAAGTTGACTACTGAATGAATTCCTGATTGTAAGAATTCGTATCTTGAGACTTAGTTCATTTATCTATATAACAAATTTCATAAAAGTCATGTGATCAGTGGCTATTTTTCTTTGACAGTCACTTTTCAGCGACAGAAAAATTGAATGATCAGTAAATTAGGAAATCTTTTAGTTAGCGGCACAAGCTTTTCAACTTCTTAGGAAAAGGACAGACTTGATAAATTTCCATTGGTAGGCTAAACATTACACCATGTTGCCTTCTTTGGGCGTCTCACTTTAGCGATTGCCCTTTGGTTCACAAATAATTTGTAAACACCAATGAAATAGATATGTACACAGAAAAAAAACACCACAGTGTGTGTTTATATATTTGAGTCAGGATTCTTGAAATAGTGTGATACCAGAGCAGACACATTCAAATGTTGAAGTTGATAAACAGGCAAATTAGCGGTTTTCTCTAAACGGGTATACTCCAGGTAAAAGCATATTCTTTAACAGTAAGACAGGTAGAGTTTTCTTCCTTTATAGTAATGTTTTGGACAAACATGTTGTTGAGAAGAATGCAAAATTTATGTGAATCTTATGGAAACAGAAGACTTCAAATAAATGTCTTGGGTCTCTTCTGAGCATTCGCTGTCACCCAAGATCTTTGGACTATTTATTGATTACAGCTTCAGTCTATCTCTACGGTTCTCATTTAATAAATTTTATTTATTGAGTTTCTTTCTTTGGTTTTGCAAAATTTCAGTGGAATAAACCACATTTGTGTGTGTGTGTGTAGTGATATTAGTGTGGTTACTTGTAAACATTTGACGCATTTTTTTGTATTCTCTGCAGATGATCACTCTTTTTCTCTGAGTTGCCGTTGTGGTGGAAAATACAGTGTTTCCAAGGATGAAGTAGAAGAAGTTACCCTGATTTCTTGTGATACATGTTCACTAATTATAGAACTCCTTCATTGTAGCTGAAATTGTTCACTAAGTGGAATCCTTGAACTGTATATTCAGACATGTGGAGGAGAATCCCTTCCAACTTAGCTCTCTATATATGTTTATAATTTATATTTACAAATCACCAAAAACAGGGACTTGAATTACGAATTATATTTAGCAAATTCCTATTTGAGAACTTTATTATTGATTTGTTTATTCAAATAAGCATGTCTCCTCTTTTAATGGGTCACAATATCATCATGTGCCTTTATAGTTTCTAAGTTTCTGACGTAACATGATATTTCTAGCTGTTAAAGTTACAGGCTTATTGTATAACTATCTCAAAATTTCAGGTCTTTGGGGTTAAATTAGAATCTTTGTGAATAACATGTGAGCCTAGTTCTCCCATAATGAAGGCTGAATGTGGATACTCATGAGGTTTCTGCAAAGTTAAACAAGAAGGCGAAGTGGCAACTATAGAAAGGGTCGTTTTGGAGTCAGAAGACTTGACTTCAGTCCTGTCACGATTTCCAAGTCCCTCCTGTGGTTAAGGGAGTTGGTTCTTGGTCACCACCATCTTCAACTTGAAATATAATTTAGGAAATGGCAGCTTTAGAAAACAATAATTTGAAACAGGTGCATTACCTTCCTTTATTTCAGAGTACAACGACATACTATGAATGCCTTTATTTAGGAATAAAGAACCATTACATTGCCAGTATGATGAGGTGGACTTTTATAATGTATTATTATTGATAATAGTAAACTGTAAAGATTTTATTTTTCTACATATTTAATATTCTATGTATTGTGTAAGTAAAAAATCATTTAGAATATTGACTTGAAAAGGAATCCTTATGGGATCACTGAAACTTTAAATGAGTGAGGCAAGCTTATGACTTAGCAGCTTTTTACTACATTGAACTCTTTGTTTTTGGTTTGTTGCTTTGGACTTACAAGACTAGTTTCTACTCTGACTTTGTAAAGGTAGCTAAAGTATGAGGCATATTAATGAGGACATTTTTTCATTATACTTTTAAAACTAAAAATTCAAAAGTGCCCCCTTAAAAATATTTACACATCTCCCATAAAATATATATGACTTATTTTGGATTGCTTTTATCCGTGTATTTTGCATTAATATAGACTACAGATTGTGTGTTACTTCTTTACATTTAACAATTAAAAATAAACTGAATAGCAAATAAAGTTTATTAGTAAGTACATGGTTTCATTGGCAATAATAACTTCACTTAAACAGGAGACAAAAATCAAAAGAATAAATGCTGGCTAATCATCAGAAAATCTGTGGCTATTAGGGCTATCACGTAGAAATCCAAAATCACTCAGAGGCCAAATCTGTAAAATCAAAATTGATTGAAGATAATTAATGTCAGTGATGTTATTATCGTCATCATATTCCCTTTTTCTCAATCCCTTTTCTATGTGCCATATAATGAAACACTTTCTCCTTATTCTTCATTCAAGAACAAATTTCCTACATCAAAACAAGACTTTAGAAAGTAAATTTATATTTAAACTCTAACATCAGTTTGAACTGCATGGGTCCACTTATACACAGATTTTTTTCCAATAAATATAGAGTTGGCCTTCCATATGCTGGGACTTTTATTCATCTAACAGCAGTTTACAAACAGTATTTTTGACCCATGGTTGGGAATCCATGCAAGAAGAAGGTCACCTGTATGCATCGTTCTATGTGATTTATGTAAGAGACTTGAGCATCCACAGAATTTGTTATCTGTGGGGGTTCCTGGAACAAATACCAGATACTATAAGTAAGTTTTGGGGGAGTCAAAAAAATCATACGTAGACTTGCAACTGCGTGGGGGTCGGTGTTTAAGGGTCAACTGTGTGTGTGTGTGTGTGTGTGTGTTCTTTTACTACCCTCAATGTTAACTGTAAACCTTAGTACTTGAATATATGCTTAAGTGTAAAGAATCCTGTAAATTATCCCCAAATGTCTGTTTTTCTCCTTAACTGACTGACAAAATGGAGGCGCCAGTGAAAACAATTATCTTTCCTAAGAATCATGTATTTAATACAACTAAAGTCTACTCCTCACTGTACTTACCTGGGATATACCTGCATTACAGATCATTTGACTCTAGATTGCTCTTCTGAAATGCATATTCATATATTCCCAGGGTATGAACATGGTTGTAAAAGTTTACGAGAGAGAAATTTTTGGAGATTCAAATTAAAGGCTTCTTATGCTACAACTAAGGTAGTTAGAACTTTATTATTCAAAATAAAATATTCTCGATTACCTGTCTCAGTGGGGGGAAGGGGTAATGTTTATAGCTATGAAGGCCAACATTTTCATAGCTTTTATTGCAACAGTTAAGTCCACTAATAGCCTGAAGAATTCAAAATTCAGTTTTAAAGAAACTGGTGGTTTTCTTCCCCCAGCTCACAGAAGAAAGCCTACATTTTAAGTAGAAAACAGTACCTTAAAGAAGATACGTCCTCTTATTAATCCATATGGAATAGGTCCATAGTACCTGGAATCTGTGGAATTCTGTAGATTATCACCTTCTAACCAAACATGGCCCATGGGCACCTGGAATTAGAGAAGAAAGCAGCCCCTTTAAAAAAGGAACAAACAAATTTGGGTACTAGAAATGAAAAGTGTGTCTTACGCAGGTAGGGAGAAGTGTCCTGAAGTTGTTTTATAAAATACATACAAACCCTATTATTTCATTTCTTATGCACAATAAGATAACTTTTATTAAATATTAGTAAGTGGTATTAAGGTTTCAACTTTTTAGAATACCTTTCTTTTTGCCACATGGTTCCCAAACATTAATTTGTTACCAAAAAAAAAAAAAAAAAAAGCCCAAACTGAGGTTATAAGAGATCAAAACAGTATGACGGGGTCATTAATTTAATAGACTGCAAAAGAGGTCATTAGGATGCTGTGCACTCCTGAGTCAATAACAGCATAAGCAGGGTAGCCACTCATTCAGCAACATCCTGGGGCCAATAGCAAGGCCAGACCTATTAGGATGCTCATGATGAACTAAATGGTAATTGATTGTGACATCAATTACAAATAATCTCATCATTTTATTGGAGTGGGCTTGTCAGAATTCTAATTAAGATCCTGTTCTGCCTTTGTACAGGCCATATCTTCAGTGCATTATACTTCAATAATGACCATCAAGAACTAGACGGACCTATTATAAAACCATCAGCTGTAAAATTAATGATGGTGACCTTCTACTAAATGAAAAGACCCAATATGTCCTGTATATTAACTGGTAAATGACATAAGTTTAAATTTTTACTCAATGACAATCATAAGTATACTTAGAACAGAACATGTTTCTTAAAAAAAAACAAACAACTCTTTGATATAGTACAGTTGCCCGTTAATATCTGTTCAACATAAACAAAAAATTACTCTAGCAACAATCTTTAAAATTGCATTTTAAAAGGTTTTTTTAAAATATAGTTTTTATTACCCAAGAAAGTTGACTTACTGACCAGTCCAAAATGATCTGTTGGGAAGGAATTTATTTTCACTGTTCTTTTAACTGGCTATTATTGGAGAACTTTATGTGAATAAAAATATCCCTACTGGATTTAATAAGAAGTGACTGCAATTTTTTAAAATGTCACAAATTACTTTTCTAAGACTTTATTTTTTAGAGCAGTTTTAGGTTCACAGCACAACTGAGAGGAAGGCACAGAGATTTCCCATGTGCCTCCCGGCCACATACACAGCCTCCTCCATTATTGATGGCCTCCACCATAGTGGGATATTTGTTATACTTGGTGAACCTACACTAATCACCAAAATCCAAAGTTTACCTTAGCAGTCGCTCTGGGTATGGTACATTCTATGGGTTTGGGCAAATGTATGACATGTATCCATCATTATAGTATCATACGAAGTATTTTCACTGCCCTAAAACTCCTCTGTGATCTATTTCTCCTTTCCTCATTACCTTTTGGAAAAATAAATTTATGCAAGCGTGTAAAATTTTAATTTCACTTTATATCACAGATTACATAATGTTAAATGTCTTATATCACAGAAATATTTGCCCAAAAAATTAAATCAAGTTAATTACTTTCATTTAAATACAATTAAATGTTAAATTTCTCTATTTGTAGAGAAGGGACATAAGCTTCCTGAAAGAATGTGAGAAACTATAAGATCACTCTTCGTTACTAGTCATAGGTTCTAGGGCCAAGAGTGAGGCTAGCTCCTATCTATATAAGTGGATTTATGTGCAGTGGAGCATAAGATTGCTTAAGCAGACAAATGAGAATACCTCAGTTCATAAGTGAAAGGAAGAACAAAACAGCATATTTGGAAAAGCCAAGTGTCATTAGCATTCCAAAGTACTGCCTTGGGACAAGTCACAATATGAACATCTTTTGTGTTTAAATTTCCATAGTTTCTCCTTAATATGTGTTCCTGAGTTCTAAAAATAGGTAATATATATGAATAGTTAAATAAAACCATCAAATTAGGGTCACCAATAAAAGCAAAAGAAAAAAATTCTACAGGCTAATAAGGCAACATACTAACAACTTAGGAAGGTAGAAACCAAAGCTGGAACTCCAATAATGGCTGGTGATTAATAGTAGTAGAAATTCTTGTAAAGTCCAACCACTTTTATGGCAGTTATGGCCTAAGTTTCTTCCAATTAGCTAAATAATAGTGATGAAGTATCATCTCTGGTGTAGTAGAAAGAAATCTTCTGAAACCCAGAACGAATCACCAGAAGTCTTTGGAGGAGTGTGACCCAGGCTAGCTGCACCTGGTCCTTGACTGCAAGGGGTGGAACAAAAGGAGGAAGAGTGATGCAAACCAGTATGTGTATGTGGCTTTCTGGCTTGTTTAGTAGTAAAACTATATAAAAACGCATCTGATCCTTAAAACAACCTGTGAAGTACTGTTATTGATATTTAATAGAAGTAAGTTCAAGTATGGGACGTGCTAAATCCTACTTATCTGAAGCACAGACCTAATACCCGTGCATCCACCACATCCTACAGACATCAATGCTTCATATAAAGTACACAAATCAAGGAAACCAACTTCATTTATGGTTCTTTTAATCTAATAATCACTTCTCTACAAACAGGAAAAGTGAATCTTTTAAAATCAAAGCAATAACTTTTGCTGACCCTACCTGTCCATCAATTACTCGATTTCCCAATAAAATATTCATGATGTTTGAAATTATTCCATTTTGAAACACAATTATATTTGGTATGGGATAAGGGCATACACCTCCCCACCCCCTTCGTCTCTCTAAAATCAATTTTTTAAAAATCAACTTTATAGAGAGGTATACTGTATATATAGTAAAATGCACTCATTTAATTTTGACACTAATTTTGAAAAATATGCACTAATTTTGAAAAATTTATAAAACCATCAAGCACAATCAAGATAGAGAACATTTCTATCATGCCAAAAAGTTCCCTCCTGTTCCTGCCAACCCCCACCCCCACCCCATACTCAGTCCCAGGCAACTAACTAGTAATCTGTTTTCTGTTACAAGTGGCTAGTTTTACCTGTTCCTGAATTTCATGTAAATGAGACTGCACAGGAGATATTGTATCTGGCTTTTGTTCAGCAAGTTTTATGATTAATCCGTATTGTATGTATCATTCATTTATTCCTGTAACTGCTGAACAGTATTCCATTGTAAACCACAATCTTTATCTATGAACCTATGGATGGATATTTGAGTTGTTTGCAGTTTGGGGCTCTTTCAAATAAAGCACTATGAACATTCATGTACAGGTCTATTTTCAGTAAACACATTGTGGTAGAATTTCTGAGTCATGAATGTATACTTAACCTTATAATTTTCCCAAGTGATTATACCATTTCACATTCCCAATAGCAAGGTATGAGTGTTTCTGTTGCTCCAAAACCTTGGTATTTTCCTTTTAAAAAAACTTGGCCATTCTAGCCCAGCTGGTGTGACTCAGTGGACTGAGTGTTGTCCCATGGACTGAGAGGTCCCATGGACTGAGAGGTCCTGGTTCGATTTCCAGTCAGGGCACATGCCCGGGTTTCGGGCTCAATCCCCAGCGACACGAGTGCAGGAGGCAGCCGATCGATGTTGATGTTTCTCTCTCTCCCTCCCTCTCTCTCTGAAAACAAACAAACAAAAAAAGCCATTCCAGTAGGCCTGGTATCACAGTGTCGTTTTTATTTGTATTTCTCTGATCAGCATTTTTTCTTGTGTCTGTTATGTATCTTATGAAATTATCAAAATATTTTTCCCATTCTTTTAAATGAATTGTTTTTCTTATTCATCTTGAGAATCCTTTATATACCATGATTAAGTCCTTTGACAGGTGTTACAGATACTTTCTCCCAGTCTGGGATCTTTTTTTTGTAGTTTCTATCTCCAATAAAGACCATACAATGTATTTTTAAGCTCTAGAAATTGCACTTGGCTCTTTTCTGTATTTACCATTTCTTTCCTCATTATGTTTATCCTCCAGATCTTTATGTTTAGAACTGGTGTTCTGGAGCACGTGTTGTTCACTCCATTATCTCTGTCATTTCTGGATCTATTTTTCTTCTGGTTATGGGCTACATTTTCCTACTTCACGAATCTAGTAATTTGTGACTGAGTTGGACATTCATTTGTTGCGTGGATTTTGTTTTAGAGTGTGTTCAAGGTTCAAGAGGTTTGTTTGTTTGGGGGGAGGCAGTTAATTTAGCTGATCCAGCTTACTCCTTTCAAGTGTTGTTTTTAAGCTTGTTAGGTGGGGTCTAGCTCACACCATCTCTTTAGCCCTACTAGTAAGGCATGATATTTGGGGTCTCCATGAGCTCTGTCCACTCTGGCTGCTCAGGGATCAGATAGCTCTCAGCCCTGTGTGAGCTCTGGGAATTGCTCAGCTTCCCACTAGTTATTCTTTGCTTGGTCTCTTAAGTTTCACCATAAACAGGCACAATGTAGTATGCATTCAGCCCAAAAGCCACGAGATTACCTGCGTACATTTCTGGAGATCATTCTGTATCTCTGCTCTCCCTGATGGTTTGATCCATAAATCCCAACCACTGAAACCTTCCCTCTACTCTCGTCTCACCTCCTCAACTGAGCAAGACCACTGTGCTGTCTGAATCCCCCTTCCTCATGCCTCCTGAGAACTGCCCTAAGGCAGAGACCAGGGCGGGTATAGAGCTGGCCTGGCTCGTTTCCCTCCTCTCAGAGATCTTTCTTGTACTGCCTGCTGTGCATGGTCTGAAAATAGCTATTTCACATATTTTGTCCGATTTTCTAGTTCTTTATGGCAGAAGAGCACGTCCTGCACCAGATACTTTGCCATTGCCAGAAACAGGTTCAAATTATAATTTTAAAGTCTTTAATTATTTTTAGCGCAATTCATAACAATATGAAGATAATTCCTTTGGTGAGAAGTAAGTTTTGATGTAAGTAAAGTGTGCCTTTGGCATCTCCGCCTTGTGCCCCCTTCAGGGGCCTCCCCTATACGATTTTGTTTTACTCTTGCCTATCAAAATCTCCAGAAAAGATTTGCCAAGTTCAGTCTGCCCGCAATTATGTAGAAACAAGGAAGATCAACGTGGTATTACATGTATCTCAAACTGGCAACAGTATAAATATTCTTAAGTAGGCACAGGTTAAATAAAATTAAGTTTATATAATAATGGGCAGCTATTTTTTTTAATAGACTTTTATTTTTATTTATTTTTTAAATCCTCACCCGAGATACTTCTTTCCATTTATCTTCAGATAGAGTGGGATAGAGAGAAACATCAACATGAGAGAGACACATCGATCAATTGCCTCCCGCATGACCCGGACCAGGGCCGGGGACCGAAATGCAACTGAGGTTTGCACCTTGACCAGAATTGAACCCGCAACTCTTTAGCCCATGGGACAATGACAGCTGGTTTTTTAAAAAACTAACTGATTTACATGAATGTAATCAGTGAAAAAAGTAAATTTACAGGGCAATTTATATAAATGTTTGAAGAAAACCCACAAAACTTTGTTTTATGTTTCATAATTTACATTTTTTGTGACCATTATGTGTTACTTGACAATTAAATATATACATACATGTACGTATGTGTGTCTTAATATGTGTAGCCATTCAGTGATACTCATACTTTTAAAAAAGGGACACTGGTCCCGGCCAGGTGACTCAGTCAGCTGGCACGCCATCCCACACACCAAAGGCTGGGGGGCGACTCCCGGTCAGGGCGAATACCCAGGTTTTGGGTTCCCTGGTCAGGGCCTGTACTGGAGGCAACTGACTGGTGTTTTTCTCTCAAATTGATGTTTCTCTCTTTCCTCATTCCTCTCTCTCTGGAGTGCTTATCCTCAGGTGAGGATTAAAAAAAGGAACATCTGTTTAATTTAAAAAGTCTTTGTCTTTGGTAGTATGGAGAGAGAGGTACCTAACTTCCAATCCAGATAACAGGCTCTGCCTTTTTGTCTAGTACAGGTAAGTGACTGCAATTAGCAGTACTGTCACCAGATTTCTGGGCAAATAAAATATTAGTCTAGCTAAGAACTGATTTATTCAAACAAACAGAGAACAACACAATTTGGAAAGAGTTCTGAAACTCAAAACCTGGCCTTTCTGGTATGAAGTGAGGCAAGGAACACAACAAAATGTCCTTTTTAACTCAAAACATGATTACTGTCTATTGGATTAACCAAGTTGTTATCACTAAACTGAAAATTCAAGCCAAATAAGAGAAGAAAAAAATTCTGTAGCAATATAACAAAATATTAACAGATAAAATAGATTTAAAATATTTTTAAATTTATTTATTTAAAAAGCTATTATAACTTTCCAACTAAAGTAGACCAGTTCTTCAATAAATGCATTTGTAATAAAAATGTTTTGCAAATGGCCAAAAATAGAAATCCCCTATTCCATGCTTTGTTCATTACTTGTCATAACCAAAACTTTTAGTAGTTAGATGCTTTTCCTTTTTATACTTTTATAAATCTACCACGGTAACTTGAATGAATACATGAGCCTGAGTAATACATGAGCCTGAGTAAGAGTGTATAGACAGAGTTTTACAATGAATGCCACATAGAATAGTTTACATTTGCTCAAACCTGAGTTTTCGAAGGGTCTCGGACACAGCTAACTTTAGGGCTAAATTTTAAAGCATTAAAGAACCCTGAGTCATTCCTGTTTTTCCTCCCTCGGTCAGAGCTGTCCTCCTGAGCTATGATAAACCTAGTCTCGGTGCTGGACAAAAGAATCAGGCCTCCAGTTCTCAGCTATACTTACTGAGGTCTAGTTAAGTGCCTCTTCTAGTACAGGCAACAAATGTAATTGCCTCATGGCCTGCGGGTGTCCATTTAACAAAAGAGGCTTTTGTGAACCAACCCACAGGTGTTACCTTTCTTGATTCAAGTGAAATATGATGAAAGAGTCCACAATATCAAATAACACATTTACTAAGCTATAATCAAACTCATTTATTTGATGAAGCAAAGAATATCTAATTAAGTAAAAGTTCTGACTGCAGAGTAAGATACTTGTATTTCTGACCTTTCAAAAAAACAGAAAAGCCTAATAACAGATTTGAGTTTTAATTAACCGTTTGCCAGATATTTTAATTTACAACCAGCAAAGGTAAGGGTGGGCACTGGTCCTGCTATTACTTATGCCTCTTTAATGGTTCTTCTGAAATGACTGTGAACGAATAGGAAACAACAGTTTATTTTTATTAAAGAAACAAACAAAATAACTTCAATAGTTATTAAAGAAAAATAAAGGCAAGGAGAGGGGCAAAATTCTTGGAATCTTTTTTGACATGCTTGTTTTTTCCCTTGTCCTCAATTACATAGGAAAAGGAGAGGTGCACACATTTTATGAAAACAATAAGGAAGACTTGTTTCTCTTTGGCAAAGAAAACCAGGATAATTTCCCTGCCTAGGAATGTACATAATAAATGTACATTCACAACATGTCATTTTAGTTTAACAATTAAAACTCAAATATTGTTTTTTATATTACCATCTTTCAAGTAAGCAGGAGCAAGTCACACTATGTGCTTAATGCATATTGTGCTTAGTCATGACATCTAACCAAAATGTAGCCATGGTTTGATACTAAGCAGACAAACTACTGGAGAGAATATTTAAAAAATGAAATAATTTATTAATTGTACAATTCTAAAAGAACTTTGGAAAACCTAATATATATATATATATATATATATATATGTATATAAAATTTTTTTTTGACTCATGTAACAGCAATTAGAAACACCACCAGAGAATAACAGTTGGAGTTTACCCTTCCTATAACACCAACAAAGCTAGAAACAAAGACATGTATGTCAAAAAGTGAAGCATTAAATCCCCCCGAAAAGAGGCAATTAAGTAGAAGAGCTTTTAAGAACAAAACGCTGAGAAAACAGTATTAATCTTTAATTTAAAACAATGGGAGTGTCTCGGGTGTCAGTTTTGGGTATCTCTGAAAGCAACATTCAAGGAACAGCTTTACTATTCTGCTGTTTTAACTGACATTCTCCTTGCCACAACTTCTTGCCCACATTTGTCTGCCTGAGTGGAACATCTGGAGTCCTGATAAAGGTGCTCCCAAATGCTAGCTTCATGACAAAGGGATTAACTTTTGTAAGGACCAGGTATGGAATAGGTAACACACTGATTATTGCAATGGAGACTATTTCTATGCAGTCCTGATCTTTTTCTCTCCATTCAAATTCTGTCTTATTACTATACCATTCTTCATCATTCCTGGAGACATTATTGTCCTTCTCTACTTAAAAATGATGCCAACTTAGGTTCATAGTCAATTATTACCAAAGAGGAATTTACATAAAAGTTCCAGTTGGCTACACATACCCACAGCACTGCGGTGGGGATAATGATGGGGAATGCTTTTTACTAACAAGTTTTATTTCATTATTGAGCCTCTCCCTCTGAGTAGGTTTAGAACTTAGTCTCAAGATTTGACTTGCTCATTCTCATAGCTATTGCAAGTAAGCTCCTTCATGATCTCCCTAAGTATTCAATACCATCTGGCCTCAATTAGAATCTCTGATGGGTTGCTTAGCATAGTGGTTCAAGATACAATTTACAGTCATAATCATGAGTTCAAAATACAGCTCTGCTACTACTATTTAAGCACCTTGGACAGGTTATATAAACCTCATCTATACAACTGGGTCTAATAAAGGCCTTACAGAAATACTCTGAGAACCAAGTGGAATGCTCCTGACACCCAGTAAGCACTCACTAAATATTAGCCATTGTTATTAGCAGTTTCCCCAGCTGCTGGTATGAATGATGCCTTCTGAGCTTTTTCTTTGTTTCTGATTTTCCTATTCAGTCTACTCAGAAATTTGCAAAGTGGACTGTGCTTTGTAATTTTACTTTGGTTATGTTTTTGTCATATTCTTTTACAATGTATTCAATTATATAGGTCTGGTATTTGCCAAGACTGTGAATTGAATCCAATATAATTTAAAATGTACATTAGTTGTGAATAGATGCCATATTAATTATGTTAATTGATTTAGTGAAATTCAGTTTCAAGACCAAACCATCCAAATGTACTAAAGACTAACATTTTTATTCTTTTAATAGGAATCTTCATCAAGCAGTGTTTATGAAATACCAAATGCTTAACCTGTCCCTTATGAAGACCTCACTTCTTCAGAACTGTCCACTAACTAGTCGGAAGGTTAGAGGAAGGGGAAAGGGCGGGACTGAAGCCAGTAAATAGGCCCTGCCATTCTAGCCATCTGAATCTAATGCCCCAGGCCTACAAAATTGTTTCCTAGGACAATGGATTTCTTTTCTTCTCCTATTTATAAAACAATGTTGTACCTGCTCTCTTTTTGGTTTAGTATTTGAAAGAAGCATCTTTTATAGTCTCATTTCAAGACTATATCTGTACATCCATTTTAATATAATGTGATGTATACTCTAGTTCTCATATTTTTTTAAATCTTTATTGTTGAATGTAGAATGTATTACAGATGTTCCTCATTTTTCCCCCATTGACCCCCTCCTCCCCACTCCCCCCCCACCACCTTTCCCCACACTATTGTCTGTGTCCATTGGTTATGCATATAAGTTCTTTGGTTTATTTCTTCCCACCCCCCCAACCCCCTTCCCTTTGAGGTTTGTTAGTGTAGCAATGAATTTGTAGTTCTTAGTCCCTTCACCTTTTTCACCCATTCCCCCAATCCCCCTCCCATCTGGCAACCAACAAAATGTTCTCTGTATCTATGAGAATGTTTCTGCTCCGCCTGTTCATTTTGTTTGAGATTCCATTGTTGATAGATATGTATTCATTGCCATTTTGTTTGTTCATATATTTTATCTTTTTCTTCAAAAAGACCATCATTTCATATAATAACGGTTTGGTGGTGATGAACTCCTTTAACTTTTTCTTGTCTGGGAAACTCTTTATATGGCCATTGATTCTAAATGACAGCTTTGCAGGATAGAGTAATCTAGGTTCTCGCTTTTCATCATTCTGAATATTTCTTGCCACTCCCTTCTGGCCTGCAAAGTTTCTTTTGAAAAATCAGCTGACAGCCTAGTGGGAACTCCCTTGTAGGTAACTAGCTGCCTTTCTCTTGCTGCTTTTAAGATTCTCTCTTTGTCTTGAACCTTTTGCATTTTGATGATGATGTGTCTCGGTGTGTGCCTCTTGGGGTTCATCTTGTTTGGGACTCTCTGTGCTTCCTGGACTTGTATGTCTGTTTCCTTCACCAAGTTAGGAAAGTTTTCTGCCATTATTGTTTCAAACAGGTTTTCGATTTCTTGTTCTCTCTCTTCTCCTTCTGGCACCCCCAAGATGCGAATGTTGGTACGCCTGAAGTTGTCCCAGAGGCTCATTACACTATCCTCATTTTTTTGGATTCCTTTTTCTTTTTGCTGTTCTGATTGGGCGTTTTTTGCTTCTTTATATTCCAAATCGATGGTTTGCTTCTTGGATTTACGTACTCTACTATTGAATCTGTGTAAATTATTCTTTATTTCAGTTAATGCCTCCTTCATTTCTGACTGTGCATCCATCATTTCTGACTGGTCCTTTTTTATGCTCTTGAGGCCCTCACTTAGTTCACTGAGGTTCTCACTAAGTTCATTGAGCATCCTTATAAGCAGTATTTTGAACTCAGCATCTGTTAGGTTGCTTATCTCCATTTCACTTAGTTCTTTACTTAGGGTTTTGTTCTATTCTTTCATTTGGGACCTGTTTCTTTATCTCCTCATTTTGGCTGCCTCCCTGTGTTTGTTTCTGTGTATTACTTAACGAGCAGTATGGGGTTAGCTGATATCAGATGCTGCATGTTTGAAAGAATTTAGGAAAAACCTGAAGCAGGATCCAAGACAGGCCAATCCTATGGTTAAGCAAGTGGCAACAGCTTGGGTGGGCTTGAAAGGTGGGTGGGGCGGGGCCTCAGGGAGTCACCAGGGCGGGGCTACCAGTGTGAGCCAGATTGCTGGAGTCCCAGATATGGTTGCTGTCTGCTGCCCCAGGGAAGGGCTCACGAAAGGAACAAAGGCCTCCGACAGCACGTTTGTCCAGGAGAAAGCCCCCTCTCCAGCCCTCGCTCCAATGCCAAACAGCCCAGTTCTTCCCGGTATGTCTCTGGTGCCCCTCAAGCTGCCTCCCCTCCAAGCTTAGAGGGAGTCAGTCTGGTAAGTCCGTGCGAGGACCCTTTAAGGGGCTCCAGCCGCTTCAGCTTCCCTGAGCTCAGTTCCTGCTTGTTTTTCCAGCCAAAAGTTATGGGGATTCTCTTCCTGGCACTGGAATCCTGAGCAGGGCACCTGGTGTGGGACGGGGACCCCTCAGTCCTCAGGGAGGACCTTCCCAGCCGAGGTGTCCTCCTGATTTTTATCCGCCACACGTGGGTGTGGGCCCAGCCCGTCCCCTCCGCCCTCCTACCAGTCTGGATGTGGCTGCTGCTTTAATTCCGTAGTTGCAGGACTTCCATTCACCTTGATTTCAGGCGGTTTTGAATGATGGTTGTTCTGTAGTTTTGTTGTAACTTTGATGTGGGTGTGGGAGGACACAATACCGCGTTTACCTACACCACCATCTTGACTGGAAGTCCTAGTTCTCATATTCTTAAAGACAACCTAACTTAATGAAACACAAAGTATTTCATAGAGCAGTAGAATACAGTGTTAAGCATATAAATAATGACTTTTCCTATGTTCTCAGAAAAGTCTAAACGTTGGTAAATCAGATGCATATGGTAGAAAATATGTATTAATATGTTTCCACCAACAATTTGTTTCTTGGGACTTCAAATAATTTTTCCCAAAGTCAAAACTCACCCCTGTATGGATTTATTTCTGTAGATAAATCTCTGTGGTTCTTTTCAATGTCCAGTGGGCTCTATGCCTACCTGCTTCATAAAGAGATTGGCTATAAAAATGATTTACAATGGAAATCGAAGTATTTACTAGGGTGTAGACAAGAGTCCATATACCAAAAAAATGATGAAAATAAAATATATAAATAATCTTGTACTTGATGTTACTAATGCCTTCTAAAAAAGGCACTGTGTTGCATATTTTTCTTTGACAGACAGACATTCTCCTACTTGTATGTTATTAATCAAAACTACAACTCTAATGTTCCATACCCTAGAAGTTATTTAGAATGAAATCTAGTTTTATGAATACAAAATTTCAAATTAGGCATGTGATGACATTTTTTTTGTGATGATGTAAGCTACAAAGAGAATAGCTGAAAATATTTAGAAAGATTGATCTCTGAAGTCTGAGAACATCAAAACATTGTTTTGGTTAAGAGATCACGAAAGTATACTATGGACATCAAGGAGGGAATAGTATAATATCCAGATATCATGCTAAGAAAGCACTTTTTTCCCCACACTTGCTGTAATAATTTAATTGCTAGTTATGAATTTAAAATACAGTCTATCATAGGCTTTTACATTATTCAAAAACTGAAAATAGCTTCTCTCCGTTTCCCAAATTAACATCTCCCCCAAATCCCCTATATTAATATACCACAACCCCTAATGCTAAACCCAGAAACTTGGGTCAACTTTGAGCACCTCAATTCCATTTCTTCCAGCATCTTATCCTGTCTAGATATTTCCTTAATCTTTCTCCAAACTTTGTACTGCTTCCCATTCTTTTTTTTTTTTTAATCCTCACCCGAAGACATTTTTTGCATTTATCTTCAGATAGAGTGGGAGGAAGGGGGGGAAACATCGATGTGAGAGAGACACATCGACTGGTCACCACCCACACGACCCCAACTGGGGCCGGGGACAAACTGTAACTGAGGTACGTGCCCTTAGCGGTTACTGAACCTGGAACTCTCTGGCTGACACTCTAACCACTGAGTCAAACAGGCCAGGGCTGCTTCCCATTCTTAATGCTACGATCTCAATTATGTCTTACCGCCTATGAACTGGTCTCTTCTACTCCAAACCATCTTCTATCAGTCTACACTAATATCAGGGTGATCTTTGAAAAACTAAGTGTAATCCCCTGCTTGAGACATACAAAAAAATGAGATCTATTTACCTTTTCATTTTTATCTTTTTCACCAGCCACCCCTTCCCACTACTCTATGTTCCAGACATAGGAGCTTACCTCTGGCAGCTGCCCAAAGCACAATGCTGCACTATCCCTTCTAAACTGAACGTCTGCTTTGGCTAACTCCTACTTTTCCTTTAGAACTGCAACTCAGGTTTTACCTTCCCTGTCAGGAACACTCCTCTCCACCCCAGTCTAGATTAATCTCCTCTTGCATCTTATCATTACATCTTATATACACTTCTCTTACACCTTATTGTAATTCCTTGTCTGGTCCTCCAACTTGACTACAAACTCCTACAGCTGTTCTGTCAAATATGGTAGTAGCATCATATGTGGCTATTGAATTTTATAAATTATATAAAACAAAAATTCAGTTTCTCAGACACACTAGCCAACTGTTAAAATATTAAATATTATTATTTAATATTTATTAAAATATTTTTAGATGAGCAAAATACATTAGTTTCAAGACTTGCTAATCTTTCAGTAGAAACTCTGCTCTTCATATAAACACATACAGACTCATACATATATATTCAAACATAAATAAAATACATTTCTATAAAGTACCTATTGTTTAACTGAGAAAATTATACTGAAAATGTTCAGAGAACACATCAGAAAATGCTTAAGTTGCGGGGGCCTCAGAGATGATACTTTAGTGTTAACATCAGAAGAAAAACACCCCAGAATTGTAAACAATAAGTCAAATTTATCTTCAGAATTGTGTTAACTATAGGATGAAAAAGTCACGTCATCTCCGCAGTGAACTTCACTTTAGCAAAAGAGTAAACATATTTCCTCCACATCAGCTGCAATCAAGACATTAGCAGCGGGCCATGATTGATTGACCTGGGAGCCGTTGCTGAGAAATGGATGTGTAGCACAGGTTTTTATCACTACAGTCTGCAAAAAGCAAGTCCTTTGTTTGGATATCCTTGTTGTAATAAGTGACATTATTAGGTAGTTCTTCTATTTAAATGACATAAGGATTTAGTGTATCAGCAGCTTATAATAAACAAGCTCTTTCAATCTCATGATTCCTCTCCCTACACAGAAGTACTTTTTCTGTTTATAATACAAGAGGTAATAGAAGGCCATATGGTTGTGACTTTTAGCTGAAGTAAATGACATTTAAACAAACAGAAAAACAGCATTAGGATATTCAAGGACTTGAACTATAACCTAAATACACAGTACACATTAGGTGCTATTAGTGTTAACTATATAAAGTGACCATTTCCTTTTTCCTTTTTTAAAAAAATTTAATTCATTGGGATAACATTGGTTAATACAATTATATAGGTTTCAGGTGTACAATTCTATAACACATCATCTGTACATTGCACTGTGTATTCACCACCCCAAGTCAAGTCTCCTTCCGTCACCACTTATCCTCCAGTGATGATTTTCTAATGCTGTTGAATTAGGAAGATTGTTTTTCCAGCTTGTTAATCAGTTTTATTTAAATATTTTCCAGTATGCTATAAAACAGCTTTATTCCTGGCATACTGTCCCATTTCCAAGTTCTTTCAGAACACTATACTCCCTGTGCATCCTGGAAACATTTAAAATGTTCTGAAATGTAAAATTGTCTATATTTCTTTCATTTCCGCCAATAACAATAGTGATGTTGTTATTAACATATTCTGTACTACAAAGAAAATGTAACAAATACTACATTCCTAATTCATGTACTCTGTGGTAACAGACTATCACTGGTAAATAATATTCCACCTTTTGTGTATAACACTGGAATCCATGGTATCAGGAACCAAAAAACTTTAAATAGCCTTATATTTTGAATGGCCGATAATAAAAGTAAAAATATACACTCTAATAACTACAAATATGTTTCCTTTAATGATAGCAAATGACTGCTATGATCTAACTATAGGAATATACTGAAATCTTCATAATCATACTTCTATTAATATGTCCATTTTAAATACAGAGCGGTTGCTATGGTTGAGTAACTAAAATTCAGTAAATTTTAATTTTGGAAGATTTAAAAATGGATTATTCATTTGGCAATGAACAATTACTAGAAAGCACTTAACACTTACCAGCTACAAGTAACAACTTTACCCATCGTTAATCTGCCAACCAATAAGGATTAAAAGAACAAAATACTCGTATAGTAGTTAATAATATCCAAAAGGCATATGCATTTCCACTGAAGTGTAGAAAACTCTTATTACTTCACGATGTAATTAGCAGGCACTGCATGTTGCAAGGGGAACTTAGCCTTCATTGTAACAAAACCACTATAGCATTTCTGGAAAACCAAACCTTCCCTCAAAATAGGAGTAAGGTAGGTCAAGTCTACCATTCCTTTAAAAGATTAAGTTCAGAGTATTCTAAGTTGATAGGTCAATTCAAAGCCAGGTGAATTTTCAGTCTGCTTAATAAAAAGGACTGAAAAATATCATTCACTCTGAACAGAAGTCACCAGGGAAAGAAACCTTAGTCAGCACTGTGCTGTCCTGGTACAAAATAATAGGGACATTCCAATATTTTCTACAACTTTTACCTGCAAAGCTTTCAAGTCTTCTGTGAAGACTAGAATAACTACAGATTGGCCAATTCATCAGTAGCCTACAGTGTGGTAAGCTACAGAAACACCTATCTTACTAAAAAATTAGTTAACATCATGCACTTATTTGGGAGCAAGTTTGCAGTAGAAACTAGAAGAGCCCTGGCCAGTTTGCGCAATGGTTAGAGCGTCGGATGTGGGGTAAAAGAAGAAGAGTCATGGATGACTCCAAGGTTTATGACCTGAGCAAGCAGAAAAAGGACTTTCCTTTACTCTGATGGGAAAGTGTGGGAGGAGCCAGGTTGGGAAGGAAAATCAGGAGCTTAGTGTTGGAAATCTTAAGTTTCAGGTGACCTTTATATACAAAACTGGACATATTAGGCAGATTTTAGATATATGATTCTAGAGTTCAGGAAAGAAGCTGTTGATATAAACTTAGGAGTTAAGTTAGTTTTTAAACCTATGAAACAGGATGAGGTCACTAAAGTGAGAGTGTAAATAAACAAGGGAAGAAGTTTAAAATATGAACCTTTAGTTGCTCCAATGTTTGGAGGAACCAACAAAAGAAACTCAGAAGAAGCAAAAAGATAGGAAGGACCTAAAGAGAGTGGTGTCCCCAAAACTAGGGAAAGCAGGTTTTGAGAACAACTATTTCAAATATTAACAATTGGTCAAGTAAAATGAGAACTCAAAATTGACCACTGGATTGACAACAGAGAAGTCACTGGGGGCCCTTGACAAGAACTGTTTCAATAAAGTGGTGGGAACCAAAGCCTAACTGTAATGAGTTCAAGACAGAACATGAAGCTCAGAGTGGAGTCAGTAAGTGCACAACTCTTTCCTATAGGATGATGTAATGTCAAAGGAGTTTGGTTGTTTGTTTGCTGATAGGGACTTACTCCATTTCAAACTGCCTAACTGTACCACAGTTACACTATGGATTAAAATCACAGCCCTGGAATATCACACATTGTTACCCTCAAAAAGATAAGTGTTTTTCGTCTCTTCATTAGCTTTATAACAAAATTTTCCTACATTTCCTGAGTCCTGGCCCAAATCCCCCATACTAAATAGGCTTTTACTCTGCCTGGTGTGCAGATTGACAGGAGGATGCTAGTTCGTTTTATGTATTTCCTATTTGCTTAATGTCTCTACTGCTAACTATTTTTGGTAAATTAGATAGAGGCTTCTAGCAGTAAACTGAGGAATGCTGTAGGATAGGAAGGTAAGTTATTCAAGATGTTTGAGCTGAGCACAGTTTATTTCTTTTCAGAGTCACAAATTAAGCTTATATCCTAGCAGCCAATGCTCAGCCCATAAACCAAGGAAAGAATTACTGGCCTCAATACCATCAAAATAAAATAAGCAAAACCCACTACAACAGAACCTTGATAGGGACTGCTAAGTTTCCAAATGCTTAATGTAAAAAATAAATCATAGTTCCTAAGTGTTGCTTGCCACATGGACTTTTAGAACTCTGAAATGAATAAAATGGTTCCACTTCACTTAACCAGTGATCTGTTTATATTCTTTTATGCCAACTTAGGAACAATGCTATTTCTTTCATATGCTAAACTCCATATTCTAGGTTCCAAATGACAATTTTGGTGTTTTGTTTTCTGAAGCATATACTTAAAGAATAAATGTTTTTTGCCTGGCATTCAAAATACACTTAATATTCGTCATCTTTACTATGCAGTTCAATCAAGATCTGAATAGTAAAGTCTTCATCTAGTAAACAATAATAATTTTTCTAAGAGGATGTAGAGGTAAAGGGAAGAAACCCATTTCATACAATACAGCACCAGTGTGTTTTTGAGATAGCTGAAAAAGGGAACACTCTGGAGGGGCAGACCCTGCGAACAGTTTGGATATCTCTTTAGAGTGCTCCAAACTTGGATGATTTTTTGTTATAAATCACCTTGATTAATGGAACACATTTGCTAAAGTGGCTCTGTAATAGCTACATAATTCTTATGGCTTATGGTGAAAAAAACCTTCAAAAATCACTGGCTTCTCTTTCAGAACCAATACTGCTCCTGATCAGAAATAGTCCCCTTTCTTTGTAAAAATTATAAGAACAAATACGTTTTAAGGAAAGTACAACTTGATAAAATGGGAGTAGAAATAATAAGTAGAGGATATTTGGGGAGGGAAATTGTGGCACGGCATGGTGTACAGACTCTGGGTGATTTCTCTAACTATTTGAAACTGGGCAGTTTATTAAACCTCTGTGTTTTTAGTTTTTCTGTCTGTCAAGTACTACTACTTCCTATCTCATTGGGTGGCTATTGTGATGATTAAATAAATTAACCCTTGTAAGAGTTTCAACAGTGTCTGTTACAGATTACATAAATAAGTGTTGACAATATTATTACAGTTATGTATAAACATACAAACCAAAGTGAATGGAAACACCAGGAACTAAATGGCACTGTCCTCTAATTTATCCATTCATCAAACATAAACAATCGATGAATGTTTTCTTTAAATAGAATATTTTTTCAAATATCTGCATTTCAGTCTTCTGGCTGTCTTTTCTGACTAGTTAGCAGAGCTTTTATCTAAATCCTTTTGTCCTGATATTCCCCCCAATAACTCAAAAAGAAAACAACAATGGTGTGGTGTTTAAGTACACAGATCCTGGATGCTATGTTACATTGTTCTGTCTGTAAAGTATTTCTGGTTTCAAGTATATGTAGCTAAAGCAATTCAGAGGTGGACAGAATGCCTCATGAAATGACAGTTATATGAAGTTGCAACCATTATGTAAAAATCAGACATTTTTTGGAAGAATAAACGGATACTGTGTCCAGTGTCTCGGATAAACTCCAAAGAAAAACAGGTTACCTTATACCATACTATCACCTTCAACATTATTATCACTACCAGCTAACAATAATTGGTATGTTTAACATTACAGTAATAAAAATAAAAAACATTTGAACAGCTGAACCATAGTCTATTATAGATGGTAAATAAATGGATTGATTATGTAACAGTCAATTGATCAAACTTATTTATAGAGCAATCAGAGATAAGAGACTATTATAGTTCAAAATAAATTTACAATGATGAAGACAATTTAAACTCTACATTGGGAATGAAGATAAAGGTAAAGTTAGTAAATAGACATAACAGCTATAATAATTTGACAGCAACAGAGAAGTTTTAAATACAAGTAGAAAATCAAGTTATAATTATTAAGGTAAGAAAATTATATACTGAGTGAAGTAAGGCCACCTTCCTATGCCATAAGCTGTCATAGCAGCCAAGTGATTGGTGCAAGGCGGTAACACGTTCCACCTGCTCCTCACTCTTCCATTTTACTGCTCTTGCTCTAACGGGATAGGTAAGTTGACTAGGCCAAAAGCATATACAATTTCTATTCTAAAAACTGAAATAGCATATTAAAAAACTAAACTATAGGCTTTATTTGATTTTACCAGATTTTCCTTTAATAAGCTGATTGAAAAATTTTCTGAGCCAGGAACCCAGATTGCATTTAGATGTCACATCTCCTTTGTCTTTTCCAATCTATCACAGTTCCTGTCTTTCCTTGTTTTCCATGACCTTGACATTTCTGAAGAGTATTGGTCAGTTACGTTGCAGAATGACCCTCAGTTAGGGTTTGTCTGATGTTTTCTCATCATTAGACTAAGGTCATACCCTCTTTTGCACGGATACCACGAAAGTGATGCGCTCTTCTCCGTTCTTCAATTCAGGGGCTACACCATGTTGACGTGTCTTGTAATTGGTGAAGTTAACCTTGATCACTCAGTAAAGGTGGTGACTGCCAGGTTTCTCCACCACAAATTACTATTTTTCCCTTTGTAATAAATACCTTGGGAAAGATACTTTGAAACTATGCACATATACTATTTCCCCTCAAACTTTTGCCCAACGTTTTGACATCTACTAGTGAATCTTGCCTGCAACTATTACTGAGATGTTGATACAGAGTTTTTAAAGGAACTAAAACATAAGATATAATGGCCAAATGGTTCTTGACACAAATATACTTAAATTCCACTAAATGAAGCACTTTAACTTATATTCAAAATAGATATCATTTTCTTTTATGTTGTCAATTAGTCTTAATAAACTAATAAACCATGAATAACATAATTGAAATTGTTACTTACATAACTATGGCTTTTAAAGAAATTTGATGAACTATTGGTGAGCATTTTGTCTCCTTCCAAACCAATTACTCTTTTACAAATATTTGACTTTGGATCACTTGGGCTTTTTGCAATCACAATGTCACCTCTGAGGAAAAAAAGTCAAAGAAATGTCAGTGTTATTTATTAAGCATAAACACATTCATAGCACTGCTATAATATTTTTATAAAGCAACTTAAACAAAGCTACACCCTTGAGGCTCTCTTATACTGACCCTCTCATACATTTACCAACTTTGAGAACCTTTGTGGCTGACTTTCATGTGTTAGAATCTAACAATGAGGGTGACAGAAAAACTATTAGAACATTCTAAAATTTTTGATGACTCCATAAGAATTAACTCCTTTCACTGTATCCACTATGTATTACTTCTGCATCCAAATTTTTAGAAACGAAACTATGAGAAAACAATTTCATATAAATACCACCAAGTTAACCAAGTAAATTTTACTTCTTGGCCCCAAAAATCAATGGACTCTTGAACACCTAAAAAGATAAAAACATCCTCTATGTTTTCCTAGAGCTCAAAGTATTGAGGAATTACAGCATATAAACTATATAATCCAGATAATTTACAGTATAGTAAAAAAGACATATTTAAGGAAAAATCACAGAAAATACAACCAAATAACATGCTAAAAGCTGCTCAAACATATATACTACCAAAAATAAATGGGCATGATTCATAAAAGAAGCAACAATCTACATGTATTGGAAAAATAAGAAAAATCTTTAAAAGTGGACAGGAAGGAGACAAAAATGTAGGACTAATGCTTCAACCAGAACAAAATGCTCTTTCTGGTAAGATGAAAAATAAGTGAATTCTGTTGACTAACACACAAATTTGAAAGGATTTCATATATTTGCTTATTACCTGTATCTAGTTACAGAAATAATTTGATGTTACTACAAGCTTTTGCAAAGAAGGGTCAATATCTTATTCATCTTAACATTCTTTCTAATGTACAGCACATTTTATAAATTAGGTGCTTATTAACTATGTGTTGAAAAATAAGTAGTAATGAGACTGTCACTGTTTCGAGCATAAGTATTCTGTGCATTTCACTGAAAGAGATCCATGGACTTTAGAAGCCAAATATGCAGACTTACATTGTGCCTAAAATGGATGGCTATTCTAGCTTTAGAAATAAATAGGCAGCAAGCAAGAGTATCTGAAATCTCAGAGGTCTGTGCTACAGATAACAGAAAAAGAATACTCAGGATGGTAACATTTTTAAAGTAGAAGCTACCAACTGACTACCTTGGTTGTAAAAGTTACTTGGTGGTAAAAGTCTCATAAACATTCCAGATTTTGAGCTATTTTCCAATCTAATGAGCCCCTGAATGAATAGAATACAAAATGAAACATTCAAAGAATCTTAATTAATTTACTGAATGTAGTTATTTGTATTACCCATCTGAATGCAAAGAATCTCTATCAAAGAGAGAGAGAGAGAGAATATTGAGTTTTTCATTAAAAAACTATTTAGCCAATAAGTTCAGCTCCTTGTTAAGGATGCTCAAGAACTATGAGAGTAAAATCAGGTTATTAGCATGGAAAGTAGAAACTTGTCTTCCTGCTACAGTACGGCTAGGTCTCCAATTAATCTAAAGATTGTATTATGTTATTTTGACACAAGTTAAAAAGAAAAGAAGCTAGAACACAACCTATTATATAAGTTTTGTTTATAACCCCCATATCTAGTAAGTAGGTATCTTGAAGTTATTATAGGTAAAAGATCTGAAGAAGAATTATCTGGGAACCATGCTAGACCATATGGCTTGACCAAGAGATAGTTTCTATCTATAGAATCAAAGAACAGCTTCACTCCGTTGCTGATGATTTCTTAGTAATGAGAAACAGACTATAGAAAAGGTCAGTAAAGAAAGAAGGGTGCCTAAATCTACTTAGGCCATAAGCTAAATACCAGCTCAAGGGAGTCAAATTTGTAGTTAATGGAGATGTAAGCTGGTATCAATTTATTTTTTTAAGAATTATGAAAAACTAATGAACCCAACATTTCAGGGACTCAGAGGTGCCCTTTAGAAAATGCATTAAGTTACTAATAGTTGACATGCATTCAGAAGGAATAATACTCACAGAGTTAACTAGAACAAACAGTGTCAAAGGATTGGAAACACTATTTAAAATAGGATTTTAAAAGATTTAGTAGCAAATAATATTTGCCAAGGAGTTTTTCAACTTAATTAATCAGGACACACATAATATATGATTCCTCACTCCTGGCTATATACAATGCTATAGTCAAAAAATCATCAAGTGCTCATCACTCTATAGAGAAGAAGATAGTCATAAATAGAAATAGGGTTACTTTTTAAGTTAAAAAATAAATGACTTGGATAGGTAATGTAATTTCTAAGCCCTTAGTTCTTTACTCAAAACATTCTAGTCTCCCAATCCCCCAAAAAAGAGTAAGGTAGGCTTGAATGTACATTTTAAGAGCACCTGCTATCTAGCTTGGACAATGATGCAAGGGACATAATGACCCAAGAGACTATGCATGTTAGAGGATCTATTTAAATTTCTCAAACTGAGAGAAAATATTTGAGTCAAAATTTTATCTAGCTTGTCACTCTTTTGTATTTACAAAAGCGTTTTTAAAGATAAAGTTAAGAAACCGTAGAAAAGATACAATGTGTATGTGTGTTTTTATCATAAATTTAATATATCTATGACAAGTATACCTTTGGATACCATAAAAATGTCGACTAAGATTTTCTGCAAAGACAATATCTGAATTTTGAATTGTAGGCTCCATTGATGGTCCAGAACACTGAAAAGAGATAATTTTGTAATATAAGTTGAAAACCTTTTTAAATATAACAAATCATCTGAGCAGGCTTAAAAGAAAGAAATCAAGCAAATGTTCTTCAAGCTTGGAGCACTCATAATGAGCTGGCAGCTCCCAGATAAGTTCAACTCTACAGAGTGGCCACCAAGTCTGGAAACACAAGAAAATATATTAAAAGTGGTTTATTGATTTTACATTATAATACATAAATAAAATAATATTATGTTTCCAAATTTTGGCCATTCTGTAGAAAATAAGCTCCAGTAGGCCAGGGACCTTGTCTCTCATGTTGCCTGTGCTTGGCATAAAGTTGATACTCAAACACATGTTGAATGAATAAATGAATGACTTATTTTCTTATTACTGTCAAATATCCAGGGCCCATGATGATAATTTATTAAACGGTACCATGTTATTCTCAATGAGTTGATCCTTTCCTTCTTTTCCAAGAGAAGAGCTTACTCATTGATGGGGCTGCAACTTATATTTTATACTGAAAAATACTGGCATAATAAGATGCACTTTAAGATTTCATATTAGTATGTCTTAAAACAATAATCTTTATACCTTAAAAATGTAATAAATGATTACTACTACCTAAAAAGTCCAAATACAATAGTCTCCATTATTCTGTGTGTAAATAATTTTTACTCAAATATTCCTACCCAGGCAGAAAATAATAAAAGAATACAATGAAAGTTTATGTTTGTTATCTCTGTAGCCCATTGGAAATTTTAAAAATCCAGGAGTGGCCCGGCCATTGTGGCTCAATGGACTGAGCATCATCCCATGGACTGAGAAGTCCCAGTTCAATTCCCAGTCAGGGCCCATGCACATGTTGCAGGCTCAATCCCCGGTTGGGGGCGTGCAGAAAGCAGCCAATGGATGTATCTCTCTCTCCTCTTTCTACAAAATCAATAAAAACACATTTCAAAATAAAATAAATAAATAAATAAAAGTCCAAGAGTGCAGTTTCAGTTAAATATATTTATTTGCATTACTCCATATCAACTTGAGGTCGTATGACTGAATTTGTTAGGCTAAACCTGATAAAAACATCAACATCAACCAAAAAAACCCCACTAACTGGACATTTAATCAATTATTTCATTGACATGACCAAAATTTGGTTGATAGATTCATAATGCAGTGTTTTAAAAAATCATTGGTGGGGGGAGGGGATCCTAACATTTTAATATTGACACAAGGCAGAATAATCATTTGTTTTAATGACAGTTAAACACAATGGTTAAGAGTAGGAGTTTTGAAAACTAGAGTAAATTCCAACTCTATTTACTAACTATGGACCTAGAGCAAGTTACTTAAGCTTTCTGAGCCTCAGTTTTATCGTATACGTAATAAACTTCTAATAAGTATCTCACAGGATATAAAGATTAAATGTGCTAGAAACTATAAAACACAAAACACATCCTGGAACATTTTAATATTCAATAAATGGTAAAAACAATATTATTATTAATAGGGACTTTTGTGCCCTGTCAGAAACAGAATACAGAACCATGTTTAAAATAATGGTTCTTAAATTTTATATCAGTGCCAATACAAATACATTCTCTTGTATCCCAAAATTTAGGAAGATTTTATGCTTTAACAGTCAAACTTTATTCATTGAATAACTTCAATTATAATAAAGGGGAAAAACACATTTTCCTTCCATTTAAAAAAGTATATATTTAAAATGATTATTTTCTTGCATGTAAAAACTTACCATGACAACACCACCAACATATTCAAAAGCACAATGAGCTATACAGCCATACTGAATAGTATAGCCCACAAGTCGAAAGGTTTTTCCCAGAACACCACGAAGCATAGTTCTATGTAGACTCTGTCACCATTGGCCTGATGGTAAATTTCAAAAAGTTTCATGAACAATACTATTTTAAAACACTTAAGAAATAGCTCTATTATAAAATATTTTATAACCACCCAGAATATACCAAATGTACAGGCTGGTACAGAAAAGCGACACCTTATTTTCATTTCTGCTAAAGATATTTAAAATGACTATAGCCACTTAGTATTTTGATCTACTGAACAGAGATTATATTCAACTATTACTAGGTTTGTATATGAATTAGATAATTAGAAGATTCTGAAACTGTCTGTCCTTTTTCATGCCCTGTCATTCCCTGGTTATTTCTTGGTAAAAAAAAAAAAAAAAAAGCAGACACCTATGGAAAAATATTAACTCTTTCAAAGTACTAATAGTTTTTTTATATTGTTCCCTGTTACACTACATCAGTTCTTGTCATTTTATGATATAAAGAGGAAAGCACTAGAATAGGTATATGGAAATTCTAGTATTAAATGGGTTATTTTATTAACTTGTGTGATTGTCAATGAATTACTTAACTTCTCTGGGCCTTCATAAAATGGAAAAGAATGGATCTGAGAATCAAATTCGATAACATGTGAAAGTGCTTTATAAATTATAAAGTTACATTCAGTTGTCAGCTCTTAACTATTGATATAATAATGAACACATAAATACTATGAAACAGCATGAAGAACCATATCAAATATTTTGAAAGCTATATAAAATTAAAATATTAATAATATTCCTGTCTAAAATATTTATAGTATCTATTACCTTCTATTTACCTGTTACAACTATGTTTCAAGTATTTCTCAAATAAATGGCCTAAAATTTATTCCTGGGCTACTATGTACTATTCTCAGATTAAAGTTACTAAAACAAAAGAAGGAAGAAGGAAGAAGGGAGAAGGGAGAAGGGAGAAGGGAGAAGGGAGAAGGGAGAAGGGAGAAGGGAGAAGGGAGAAGGAGAAGGAGGAGAAGGAGAAGAAGAAGAAACATTTGCTCAATACTTGCTGTATGTCAAGCTTTACAAATTAACCTCTGTAAGGTAGATATTACTAGATCCAGACATGGAAATGTGAAACAGACTGACAAACCTACTAGATCCAGACATGGAAATGTGAAACAGACTGACAAACCTCAGAGGGATAGGAGGTGGAGGGCAGGAAGAGATTACCCAAAGACCTTAGATGACAATAATTTGGTGAAGGCCTGGGGGTAGGGAGCAGGAGCAGAATGGAGGGGGTCAGTAGGGAAATAAAGAGGGGACATCTGTAATACTTTCAACAACAAAGATAAATGAAAAAATAGAAAACAAAACAGCCCAGCCGGTGTGGCTCAGTGGTTGAGTGTCGACCCATGCACCAAGAGATTGCCAGTTCAATTCCTGGTCAGGGCACATGCCCAGGTTGTGGGCCAAATCCCCATTGGGGGGCATGCAGGAGGCGGTCAATCGATGTTCTCTCTCACCAATGTTTCTATCTCTCTCTCCCTCTCCCTTCCTCTCTTTCTAAAATCAATAAAGAAAAAAATTTTTTAAATAAAAATAATAAAAAAACAATTATCTAAAAAGATGGAACTGGGTAAACTCTAGAAGCTGAAAAAAAACTTGAAATTCCACCATCCTTAGATGTTTCTAGAACAAGGGTACAAGCCTAAGAGCTTGATTTAGATCCATCCATCTTTTGGTATTGGTGAAGTAATTTCAGAATACCCGAAACCACAAAGAAAACATTAACCTGACTGTTCAGGTCTGGTATTCCTTTTAAAAGAAGTGAAGCATTTTGCTTCAGAAATAGAGAAAAAAAAGGAAAGTGTCAATGTTAACTGAAACAACCAGTTTACAGAAAAGTATTCATTTAAAATTATAAGCAGCCAATCAAAGTGATTGATATATATTTTTGTTTTAGTAAGAGGAACAGTTAGTGAATATATTAACATTTAAAGAAATATTCACATTAAGGAAAGGTGAAGAGACATAGATGTGAATCAGAAGACAAATCCCAACATCATAGTTTTGTTACATATACTTTCATTTGGACAAGAAAAAACAATGAACTATGACATTCCTGAGACTTCTGTGACTTTTCAAATTCAAGACTACCTACACAAAATACATTTCCTCAAATAATGAGATATATATAAAGTAACTGAAAGACATATGTCCATTTCAGAACCTGAATAGAAGTTATTATGACTAGGAGAGAGCAACAAAGACTCATTAAGACATGGAAGCTGAGTGATGTACTCTGCTCAATAGCTAAATAATTCACTCACACAGCAGCCTCTCTATCAAAGTAATTCAAATTCCTGCCATTTCAAAATCACCTTCATGGCTGCTCATGAATTGTTCAAATCTATAATGTTAAATCTGCTGTTAAGACTTGTGCAGAGGGTATTTTTTTTTTTTAATTTTCCAGAACTGCAAATTCAAGGAGCTCTGATCCCTATAATCTATGAAGATTTTACATAAACCTATTTATTTTGATTCATTGCCAGAGGAAATAATTGCCATTCCTTTAAGGTTCAAAACAGTAAGTACTGTTTTAAATCTGACTGTAGCATCAAAATAACCTGACAATCGAATTCAAAATCCAAATTCCCAGGCTGGCATCATAGGCTAAAGAATGACAGCCAGTGGGAACAAGGCTGCAGACTGTAGCTTTAATAACTCCCAGGAAGGAAAGCCAGTGAAGGACTCTGTACTGTCATTTGGGACTACTGACACATGGTAAATACTTTCAGAAACTTGACAAAGTTTAACTATTATTTTAAACTGAATGTTAGCGTTGAGATAATTCTATAAATTTTCATCAAGTAAACTTTACAATGCAATATTTCAGTGACTTAAAAAAGTCCAATGTTATTTTCCAAAGTTCAATTCTTATACATATCCAAAATCAAAACTCATTTTATGTTTATAAAGTATAAACAGTTGACAGTTTTAATACAATCAAGTACCAGCTTCCAAACAGTGAAATACTAAAACCATCTCATTCATCCACTAATAATCCCCCAAAGGCTATATAATCCATGTATTTCAGGACAATATACAAGTTGTACAAGCAATAGTTGAAGGATATGCATTCAAATGGAAGAAACTGCCAGTCTACAGTTCATGCATGGCCCTTTGGTATCGTACTAAGTCTCATAAATCATCAAATAAGAAACGAGAGTTTACCATCTCTTAAATAATCAAGAATTCCTGATTCACATCCTGCTCTTTTGTTACACCTTACTCCTTTAAAAAAATTTTTTTTCTTCTAATTTCTCTCACCCTATATCTCTTTCTCTCATCTCCAAAAGTACCTCCCTTAACGCTTACTGACATCATTATGAGTCACTTATGGAATAAATTAATATTAACTAGCTTTTAAAGATAAGTCAAATTTCTTATAAGTTACAAATAAGGCATTAAATTCAAATAACCTATATCTATCTGGAAAGAATATATATTATTGAGAAAGCCTTATATATTATGTTTATAGTTAATTTAATTAAGATGAGTTTATTTGGGACTTTCCAAATGAAATAATTATCTCTAATCAAGTAAGAATAATGCCCAGGATGGAAAAGGAAAAAAAATACTAACTCTCAAGAGCCACTTAGTAACCAAGTAAGTAAAAAGCAGAAAAGTAAAACAGAGACCATGTCTAATAAAAGCTTTGAGACAGATTTTGTTTTGAAAGGAAAGCAACTTTTAAAAAATAATTATATAATACTATTAACTACCCTACAAAGTTATCCTAAGAAAATACACTATCTGGCAAAACAATTTGAAATTACACATAAATAAAATATTCCATATTTAAAATAAAAGTAATTATATTGTGAGAATAAGAGAAAGATTTTAGACCACTTATTTCATAGATAGATATTTTCATTATAACAGAATTTTAAATGAACAGTTTTTCCAGTAGCAAAAATACAAACAGAAGACTAAAAAACTAACATAATGCACAATTCAGTAAAAATATTAAGTTTTCTCATTCATTCATTTTAAATGCAACAAATAAAGAAATTTGGAATACAATAGCTTGGATCCAGTTAAAACCAAATCCATGAAGAGTATGACAAGTTTGCTAGGTAATTTTGACCAAAGATCTCTACATACATTTATTATATTGCATTTATTGATTTTTCTAATAAAGAAAATATGGAGAATATAATGTACTATATGTAAACAGAGGCTATAAGTAAATCAATATATCATTCATGATGGATGATTATATTTAGTTACTTGTAATTTCAAAAATATTCTAGTCACCTATATTTAGTTAAGATTTTAGAGTTTAAACACATTATTAAGGTTTTCTAATCAATTTTTTAAAAGAAAAAGCTACTAAATCCTAAACACAATAAGAGAAAAATCAAGTTCTATGAATATTTTAAAAGTAAGTACTCTAGGATCATAACACTGACAACACTAATTATCTTTTCTAGTCTTGGCAGTTATGTTGCATACTGTTTGGGTGACTGATGGAATAATTTCACTTCATTTTCTCTCAGTTTATTCTGGATCGTGTAAGAGAAGAATATTAAAATAATTAACACCTCTAAACAAAGTACTTGACAAAGTTTTTTGTTGAAATAAAATGCTTAAAAAAATAAACCTCAATTAACTAATACATGATTCCAGAGCAAATAACTAAACTCCCATCTGCTAAAGGAAGACTTTGACTTAGAATTTCTGATAAAAAAAATAAGTATATTCAGTATTAATATTAACTATTTTAGGGCTTTAACATATTAATACCATACAGTTTCACAAAGAGCCCTTTCCATCAGAAGGATTAGCTAGCTTTACTGCAATTATCAAAAATATGTGTCTATATATTTTTATATCATTGACTGTTTTATTTACGAAAAACATTTAATCAGCAGGAACCGAAGCAGTTATACACAGGTAAAATGTATGACAAAACAAATTATTCCATTTCCTTACACCTACAGACATTTAATTTAATTTATTGATAATGCCTTTAATTCCAAAAGAAGACTAAAGTATTTAAATTAATATTTAATTTAAAATATAAATCTTCACCAATAGCGAATACACTATATCACTCAATTGGAAAAAGTATAAAAGACATTATTAAACAACTTTTCTACTTGAACATTTAAGTACATTTTAAGTCATACATAGTTTATAGTTTACACATGTCTTATATAATTAATAGGTCAAATAGCTAAGGCTCCATATTTTAAATAATTAATAAGTATATTCCTTGCCTTGATCACCTGATTTTTTGTTGTTGTTTATAAAATTAATCACAGTTAGCAGGACAGAAATCGCTTTCAGCTTCATGAATGACATCCAAGAGATGGGAAAGGATTAGTTCTCAGTCGCTGCCAGTTATAGCGCCAGGTGGCTTTTTCTGCAGTGAAGGTGTTACCGATAATCCCATTACACTGGTACTAAATCTTGCAGACATCAAAATTATCACCAAGGTTCCTTTTCATCCCATCCTTTCCAAATGACTGGAAGTCGCTTCACCTGAAAGAAGTCAAATCCACATGCAGCTGCTGTTTTAGCAGGCAGCAAACTCCCTGAGAATGCCAGTCGTGATTCAATTTTGCTGTGCTGGTGGCCCCCTATTCCCTGTCCAATAATACATCTGTTAAAAAATCCTACAGCTACAAATCAAGTTTAATCCTACCAGGGACCTCATGTTGGTCTTGTCTTCCAAAAAGGCAGCAGGTTCTGCTGTCTATCTTTGCCAGTGTCTGGGGAATACCCTTTAAATCCCAGCCCTACTTAGAAGAATAAGCTAAGGATCACAAAACATGACCTCAAAAACCCTGATATGACTATATTCTGACCCAGAGGCATTCATTCTAGGTGAAGATTAGAACTTTGCATAATAAGATTACACAGCAAGTGAATGATATCAAGGGACTATCCATATGCAGCCGCCTGGTTTTCTATAGACAGCCTGTGCTCTGCAATATGCAGTACAGACGAAAAAGAGCTTGGTCTTTCTAGCTGAAATAAAATAGATTCACATAAATTAGTTGGCCATTTCCAGATTCCTAAATCCCCTATTACATCTTTTATTGACAGCTCCTGTGAGGATAGCACAAATGTTATTCCTTTTTATTCTGTGCTTCTATAACAATCATGCTCTGTAATTGAAATGTACATAGATTATGGTTCAAAATTAACATCTTGTTTGCTGTAATCTTGGATTACAATTCACTGTGTACATAATAAAATTAGGAAATCAATGAATGGATTTATCAGCTCCCAGAAACTAGAGGTATTGTTTAAAGAATAGCTTAACATTTTGTGCCAACACTTTAAATGTAGAAGTCACAGAAAGAAGTCCATAAAAATTTAAGTGAGTAAAAAAATACAATATGCACCAACCAATATTTATATAAGTTAGACTATATATGAATTAGTTCAATTCCCTCAAAATTTAGAAAATAAGCAAAATTCAGAGATCTCATGAACATATCACTTTCTAAACCATACTTGAGTAAGAAGGTCAAATACACATAAGAAGGTCTCTATACTTCTATAAAGTACAGAAGTAGTATTTTATATAGAGCAACTTGATAATTTTATACTTTAAGATATTTGAATCAATTGAAGTCAATTATAAGTCAAGGCTTTAGAATTCTTAACTATTTTTTAGGTCCTTAGTGAAATAACTTGTATGTTGAAATATATACAGAGTACTTAAAATGTAGAGAATCCTAGAGATATTTTAAAAAAACAATCCTTATCTTCAGTTTTTTTCTTCTAAGAAGTTTAAAGCTATACCAACTCTAAGAAAACTTATATGAAAAGAGATTCATATCATTCACACAAATACCTACACAGAAAACTTCTAAGCATGTAAAAAGAATTCTCAACTTTATATTTTAAAAAAGGTATTAAGATTTGCTGTGGGATTCTTATAAAACTAAGCTCCTTGGTATACCTTGAAATATGGCTTATTTGATACGATTTGCCCACAACTGCTGAGGAACATACTACATCCCTTATATTAGCCATTATCTCCTCATCATCACAGTATCTTTAAGCATATATATAACATATCTGTTAAGTTCTCAGTAGTCAGCTGACATAATTCTGATTTTGTATATTAAATAGGCAGATAAAAACCAACAATATAAGTGGTAGACCTACAGAAAACACTGTGTGTAACTTTAACTATATAGCACATGAATATTCTTTATCTTGATTGAGATATTACTGGAAAAACAATGAGGAATGCAAAAAAAAATGCACATTTCTGTTTTGATATTTATATGTAATACTTTAGAGCTATGCTTTTCAATAAAGTAGCCACTAGCTACATATGGCTATTGAGCACGAAATATGACTAGTCCAAACCGAGAGGTATTATAAGAATCAAATATACACTGGACTTTGAAGACTTGTACAAAAAAAGTAAAATATTTTATATTGATTACATGTTGAAAAGATAACAATTTAGATATAGTGGGTTAAATAAAATACATATATGACTCATATTTCTATTGGACAGCACTGCTTTAGCAGATTATATATTTTAAATGATATATTCTTAAGTTAACTGAAATTATGCTATTTATAAAATTTCTAAAGCAGAGGGTTATTATGAAATATCAAACATTCCAGTGTCAAATCTGACAGATAAGCTTAGTAAAAAAAAAAAGAACAAAATGCGGTCATTTTAGAGTCTATTTCATATTTCTACACTAAGGGTAGTGATGAAGAAGAAGGGACCAGCCAAGTTACTGGCCATTGTGTACTAAAAAAGAATAATGTTTTACAGCCACAAAAATGCTTTAGTCCAGTAAGCATAGGCTTTTAGGAAAAGTACATCTTGAGCAACTTCATAAAAGACTACTAAGGTCTGTGTATTACCCTTATTGAGTCCAATAGACAGCAACTTCAAAGACATGTCTGGATCTACCAAGGGCCACAATTTTTTTCTAAGGTGTTTTATAATTATTTATATTCAAATTTTAAAGACACATCATAAGAAGTAACTATAGAGATTTGAAGCATTTAGTATATTTCAGAATTTTAGCAAAATGAAAAAGGTCAATTTTATAAATTATTAGAAAGCTGCTTTTCTATTAGTCTTCTCATTATCCATCAATGTAGGCTTTAAAAAAATTAATTAACAAAAGAGTTTTACGGAAAAGAAAAACTGTAAAGTTAAAATATAAAATATAGATCTAACTTAATTCAAGAAAGTTAATGCAGATTTAGTATGATGACAAAAAAATTGATATTATACAATTAAAATACAAAGTCTATCTTTGTCACACAGAACATTTCAATATAAACAATAGTATGTAAATTATTAACTCATTTAAAAGATTTTTTTCATAATTATTCCTTTATAATATTTATCTAAAATACTAAGACAAAAGATAAACTATGAGTATAAATAAATAAGATGGATAGTATCTAAATCAGTTCTTTATAACCTAGCCATGACACTTTTTCCTACCCTTTTTAAATTATGTATTTCTTTCCTTTCCTGGTTACAAGTATCACATATACACACAGACACACACACATAAAATCAAAATAATAACAATAAAAAGACTTTCCAACCATCGATATATGAGAGCAATAATATTCAGTCTAAGTTAATCCCCAGACATCCAAATTCATGAATAAAAATTCATCAGTTTTAAATACACTGAGCCTATTAAGCAAGAACAAAAGCATATGCACAAAAGAGCTTTTAATATATTTCAAAGCCCACAAGAGCCATGGTCTCATTAAAATTATAAATTACACAAACATGGAATGAAGATTCAAACTGCAGTGCAGCTAAGCAGATTACAGAAAACCCCGCGTTCCATATGATAACACACCATGGCCCTCCCAGATGGGGGCTTGGAACAAAAAGGCCATCACCACAGCTAGGGAAAACCTCCTTGTGATCTCTGGTTTCTGTTCAGCAGATGACAGCCAAATAATATGTTGATTATTCTGTTTGTGCTGCTAAGCTTGTAAGATGGAATAAAAGCGATATGATCTATTGTGAACCCAATGCTAATGTGTTGCTCCACTCATAAATAATATACTGAATTTATTTTGGAACTATCTTTTATCTGAATTTCAGTTTTTAAATGCATGAATTAAAATAAAAGCCAAGATGAAATATTATTTAATTTGATGCTTTAAACTAAAAAATGTAGATGACAAGTGAAAAATATCTAAGTGCTTAGTTAAGAGTCAAGAACTATCACCTTTCTGTAATTTCAGCACTGTGATAAGAGACAAAATACATTTTTAAATAGGCAATTACTCTCATTAAGAAATACAAATGTAAAATTAAGTGATACAATACGTTAATAATATACATTATAGACAAGATAACTAAAATACCAGGCTATATAAAAACACTTTTCTGCAATACAAATAACAGCACATAATTAGAATATATCTCAAATACTTCTGAATAATAAAAAGTATCACTGAAAGCCTTATGAATGTAACTTGTACACAAATGGATGCTCACTAAAAATTAAAACCTACTAAAAATTAAAATAACTCAAAAGAAGCTTATAAAAATAATTCTCAAATATGACAGCTAGCATTTTAAATTGCTTTGGTGACAAAAATTAAAAACTAATTTTCTCCTCAACTGAATATCCTGAACTTTAACAGAGTGAACTATACTTAAATGAGGTAACTGGGATTGTGTCTGTAAATACTTCACCAAATTTTATATTTCATGGATAAAAATTTTTGTGAATAGTAGTATTATTTAAAATAACTGAAAATCACAACATTTATTTTCCCATCCCAGAAATTCTTCCCCAAATAATCTAATAGACTCTTCTTAAAGGCAAACAACATAAACAAAGCAGTACATTCAAGCTGCAGTTGAGGCAAACATAGATAAACACACTGTTTTCTTAAGGGGGTATTTTGTAAAAGGCACATAATTATGGTCATTAACCTAAATCCACCTCCCTTTTCTGTCTAAAGATATAGATTCTTGAGTCTAAAAAGCAGAGCAAAATTGCCTAACATGAAAATACAGTCTAAAATTACAGATCTAAAAGATAAAACAAAAACAGTTTTAGAGAAAAACAGAACATTCTTGAAGTAGACAAATATTTCTTAAACAAAATGTAAAAAACACTAAACATAAATGACAAACAAGACTATTGTAAATTCACACTCATCTATTAATCAAAAGCACTATTAATAGATTGAAAGAGAAAACCTCAAAGTAGGAGAAATGTTTGCAATACCTATATTCGATGAAGGACTCATATTCTGAATACATAAAGAACATCTACAAATTAAAGAAAAAGACAGTCCAATAAAAACATGGGCAAAAGAAATGAACAGGCACTTCACCTAAGAGAATAATGAAATAGGCAATATACATATGAAAAGGTACTCAGCTTCATTAATTATCAGGGAACTAGAAAGTAAAACAATAATGGTTTACTATTTATACACACCAGAATCTGAAAAATAAGAAAAGTGGACAAAAACATCAAGTGTTGGCAAAGATATGGAGCAACTAGAAGTCTCATATGAATGTAAACTAGTATAATCTTTTTAGAAAGCTGGCAATATTGATTAAAGTTGGACATATATATATTTATGATCCAGTAATTTAGCTCCTACATATAGCCTCAAAAGAAACATGCAAACATATATTAATCAAGAGATATGCACTAGAATGTTTATAGTAGCATTATATAGAAACCACCCAAATGTCCATTAACAGAATGGATAAAAAAATAGTTGTGATACAGTCATACAATGAAATGCAGCAATGAAAATAAACAAAGTATGACTATATGCATCAATGAAGACAAATCTCAAGACAAAAAGCTGAGCAAAGGGAACCAGACATAAAATAGACTGTATAATTCTATATATAAAATACAAACACAAGCAAAGCTAATTATGCTAGGGTAGTGGACCTGGCCAGTTTGGCTCAGCGGTTAGAGCGTCGGGTTCGGTTCTTGCTAAGAGCACGTACCCCGGCTGCCAGTTGGGGTCATGTGGGTGGCGACCAGTTGATGTGTCTCTCTCACATCGATGTTTCTCTCTCTCTTCCTCCTTGTCTCCTTCCCGCTCTATCTGAAGATAAATGCAAAAATGTCCTCAGTGAGGATAAAAAAATAAAATAAATAAGATAAAAATAAAAATAAATAAAAAAATAAATAAAAGTCAAGGTAGTGGTTATTCTAGTGCATGGCGGGAAATAGTGACTGGAAAGGAACATAAAGATGTCTTCTAGGATGCTGATAATGTTCTTTCTCTTTTTCTGGACACTAGTTACATGGGTTTACTTGGCTTCTAAAAAAATTCATTGAGCCATCCACTTATAATATGGTCACTCTTCTGTATATAGAGCTTTACAGAGATATACAAAGGTAGTCAAAATCTCTGTCATAAGAAATTTAGGAACAACTGACATTTATATAACCTAAAGGAAAACACTAAAGGTTCTGATACAATTTATTTGAATAATCAAATTTTCAATTCAATAGCTGAGTAAGTTCTTGGACTCATAAATGGAGGACCAACAGCCATTCACCCTATTATCTTTGCCCCAACCTATAATACTATATTTCCAGAGATATCTGGCTTTTGCGTAAGGAGTAGCTTCTGCTGCTGAGGCTGCTGTTGTAACAGAGCTTTTAAAATGCTCTCAGGGCTGAAGTTTTGTCCTTATGTGGGAAACTAAAGTAGCACAGAAGAAAAGGCAGTATGAAGGATATATGCTTACCATTTTTCACTTGCCCTCAAATTTCTTAAGTTTTTATTTACCTATGAAAGCATATTACCTCATTTAATAGGAATCTCTTGAAAACTTTCGTCTTCTTTTTTTAAATCCTCACCCGAGGATATTTTTTTGTTTACCTTAAGACAGAGTGGGAGAGAGGGAGCGAGAGAGAGAAATATCGATGTGAGAGAGGCACACTTATTGGCTGCCTCTAGCACAACCCTGACCAGGGCTGGGGACTGAAGTGCAACCAAGGTACGTGCCCTTGATCAGAATCAAACCCGCAACTCATTGGTCTATGGGCCAACGCTCTAACCGCTGAGCCAAACTGGCCAGGGCTTATTTCACTTTTCAATGACAGTAAAGAAAATATAATTCATTCTGCAATACCAATATCATGCCAATAACATGAAACTCCATGATGATATAATAAACTAATCTATGCTACTCATTACCTCCCACTTAAATATTTTCCCTTACTTCTATACTGGAATCAATATATGATTCATAACACTGTTTTTCTCACATTAAAAAGATTCTTTAAGAAATAAATAAAAAGAGATCATCGAAAGATTACAGAGTTAATTTTTTATTAGTATAAATTATATTTATCCAGTACTTATTATCTGCTAAGTTCCAGGGGAGTAAAGGAGTAAAATTGACTAATTTTGTGGGAAATATAGTATGCTTATCCCCTTTCTTTCTCTTTCATTTGATTTACAAATAAAATAAAAGTATGGTAAACTAGAAATACATTCACATAGTCAAAAATTAAAACAATCTAAGATATACAGTAGAAGTCGCATCTACTCTGTTTTCCTCTCCCAGTCATACACAGGATTTAGATTTTGTATACCCTTCCAGGTTTTCTTTATGCAAATATAAGCATCTCTCTCTATATATATTTTTATTTTTATTCCCTTCCCTTTTACACAAAATGTAGTTTCCAATACACTATTTGAACTCAACTATTTTCAAATAACAATGTATATTTGAAAACTTTCAAAATCTGCAGATGGAGAACATCCTTTCTTTTTTTACAGCTATAGAATATAGATAGGCCATGGATCATTTAACAAGTACCCTACAGGTAGATATTAGGTGTGTTTCCAATACTTTGCTACCACACACAAAAAAAAACTACAATGAAAACTCCTATACATATGTTATATTATACAGGTATATATGTAATAAAGTCCCAGAACTGGTACTGAGACAAATTGAGACAAATATGTAAATGCATTGGTATTTTCCTAGAATCTGCCAATTTAGGGGGTGGGGAGGTGTCATTTTGCACTTCCACCACAAATCAACCTCAGATATATCCTAGAAAAAGCTATGCTTCTCTTTGGGCCTCTAAGATACTTTGTTCATAAGGCAATTCTTATAAAGATGTTCTCACTGCAAAAATCTACATGAAGCCCTTTGTTTATTTTCCCCTAAATGCACATATAAAATTTATTGTCTTAGTAAGTTTAAGAGCAAACAAACTGTCAAATTTAAAAACAGCTCACTGATGTAGTGATGTCTATTGTCCTGGGATAGCAATTGTCTATTTTCCCCAAATTTTCTGTCATCTAACAACACTCCACACCCCAGTTTTTGTTTTTAATTTACATTCAACAGTTTATAATGGGGAGCAGTCAAATGAATTTCACTTTTAAATAAATGTCTTCCTAAAGCACTTACATGTTTTCATAAAACAAAATCTGCATTATTTCTATATTTTTCTTTAAAAAGCTATCATTTCAAAGGTGGTTTAATCTTTATTACTGCCATTTTCAATAGATAGTATCACCTAATACATTGTTTTATTTCTTTGTTCCTCCTATCAAATATTTTATAATTAGAAAACAATCACTTAAGTCCAATGGACTTTCTATATGAAGAAATCCAGTTTCAATATCACCGTTTTGTAAGAAAACATGTATATGATGATTTTTATTCCCCAAATAAGAATACGTCAGTATATACAATCTGTTTCATTTCAATCATTCAGAAGTCAGTTGTAAAATAAGCTCAGTCCTCTGCAACAAACTGACTACCCTAGTTGCTGACCTCAAAGTAAATGTGAAAAAGCTGCCACCCATTCTATGTCTTTAGTCACCAAATGGGGAAGAACCGTGCGTAAGCTCTCACATACTTAAGCAATGTCTAATGTTAGGCAAATGCTGGTTTTAATATGAATTAATATAATGCATTGACAGCAAAAAAACAAGAATTACCTAACAAAGGTAAAACAAAACAAAACACATCACAAGTAGCCCCCAGAACACAAAAGTTTATCAGACCAATACAATTCAGAACTACACAGCATAATGAATGGTCTCTGAGGAAATCACATAAATTCTGTGAAATGACTGATGTTCACAATGCCAACTTTGAGCCACCAAAACAAAACAAAAACTTAAATTATACTGTGTGTCTTGTTTAGAAAAACAGAAGGGTAAATTTTAGATTTTAGAAGTATTTTAGAAAAATATTCCTATCCAACAAATTTTGGCACATTAAAGGGTAAGAAGATTCACTTACCAACAAAATTAACAGATGGGGAATATATCATTCATTAACAATAGCCCAAAGAATGAGGAATTACTCAAAGTCTTAATATACTATGGCTACCTTTAGAAAGAAGAACTGTGATTAAGTGCTATAACATTCTGGAGGCTTTAAATATACCATTCCCGATGCTAAGCCAGTTCTTGATTAATAGTCAAAAGAATATCTGATAATATCTGGAAACTAGTCAGGCAAATTTTCCACTTAAATGGCTGACAAACTCAAGAAAACATCCTGATTTCCCTTTTCACTGTTTTCTTTAAGTTGCAACTGCCAAGTAAACAGGTTGGTCTAGTTTCTAGCTCCAACTTGCTAAATGACCTTGTTCAAGTGACTCAATTTCTCTAGCCCTCCTTAGTTTCTTCATTAGCAAAGTTGTTATAGAAAACAAGACATGCTCCAGAGGGAAGGGGAGGTGGGAGAAGGTAGAAGGTAAAGGGGGAATAAATGGTGATGGAAGGGGACTTGACTTGGGGTGGTGAACACAAAATATAATATACAGATGATGTATACCTGAAACCTGTAAAATTTTATTGATCAATGTCACCCCAATAAGTTTAATTTAAAATATGACATGATAGTAAACAATAAATGTGCTTATAAAGTTAAATAGAGTTACTATATTAGGTTCTATATCTTTATCATTTCTATATATATATGTGTATAGTATTTGTTTAAACTATCACAAACTAAAGACACTTTACCATATATTTAAAGTCTACAGAAAAATAAATGATAATCCCTTCAGAATATTTTCCAATACTTAATGTGTTACTCTCATGATATATACAAATTTCTCATGTACTCACTTAATTTAAAATACCACTGTAATCAATTCTCTTTAATCTAAAAATATGTGTCTTTTTCCTCGTGACACGTATAGAAAGCAACACATGAAATGTAAAAGAACATTCATAACAATGTCATTTACAATAGACAAATAGAAACAATCCAAACATCCACAAACAACAAAATAAAATTGTCATATTCACTCCAAAGGAATAATATACTAATAATGAAAATGAATGATACAAAACTACATGCAACTACATAAATGATCTTTGAAACGTAATGCTGAGTAAAGGAAGATTCTGAACATGGTGCTCACCAGCCGGCCCACCCATAACCCATGCCACCTGGTACCCCAGCCAGCACCCTAGAGTTGCAGCAGCACCATGGATAGCACCAACTCAAAGGGTAGCATTAGGGTCAGTTAGTCTCCAGAGTCAGGTCAGTATCCAACGTGAACTATGAGTTTGACCCTAGGATCTGGACCTCAGTTCCACTACCCCAGTCATCTGTCTGTGAGTGCAGCTGCCACCCAACAGGAACTTCTTGGTAAAGCACTGGACCCCCTGCCGCTGAATGACCACTGGTACAAAAGGGGATGGGACCTCCATGGAGAGCAAGGACTTCTTTTTTTCCAGCTATTACAAGGTGACACATGCCTGATGGTGCTGGAGTTGGGGCACAGCTAGAGAGAGTGGGTGTTGTCATATGGCCTGGGCTAAGAGGAGCCTAAGCACAGCAAGGACATTGCCCTCATTACCTTTAACACCTATGAACAAAACCCTCAAGACTTCTTTGACAGCCTGAACATTAAAGCCACATTCTATGGATCTATTCATGAGCTGTGACTTTCAAGGACTTGGCCCTAAAAAAGTACTCAAGGAGCTCCTCCAGCTGGACCATCAGGCTTCTGCAAGACCTGGGCATACATCACTGGGAATTCCTTCCACCCTTCATCATGCAATGGAGCAGGTGAGCAGTGGCAGTGGCAGCAGCTAAGTCACCACCATCCCTACAAAGAAAGAGGCTCTGAGCTTCTGCCTCCAGACATGTTCTAAGAGACACATTGTAAGGAATTTGACAGCCTCAGGTTTGAGGATGTGCAGGTAGTGCAAACTAGATAACTCACCTGATTTCTCTCACGGTTCTCTGACTGCACCATGCTAGGCCCCTTCAACATAATGCCGTCCACTCCTAGCCTATACACTTTCCTGAAGAATGCTGTCCCTTCCCAGCCATCCTTCCAGGCTTCCACTTACCCTCAAAGACCACAAATCTGTCCCCAGGAATCTTCATCCCACCATGATTGCTGCTACATCTAAATTCCTTACAACTCCTCCCATTACTAAGTCTCCAGCACACTGAAGACAGCCCTCTCTTACTAAACCTTGCAATCTCTATTTCTTTGTACCCACCCCCCAAAAAAACACTAAAACATTTCCAATAAAAAATACTAAAATTTTTGTAAAAAGGAACACATATGATTCCATAAACATTAAACAGAGACAAAAAGTAGCTGGGCCAGTGTGGTTCAGTTGGCTGAGCATCATCCCATACCCCAAGAGGTTACGGGTTTGATTCCAGGTCAGGGCATGTGCCTGGGTTGCAGGTTCAATCCCCAGTGGGGGCGTGCAGGAGGCAGCCGACAAATGTTTCTTTTTCATCTATGTTTCTATCTCTCTCTCCCTCTCCCTTCCTCTCTCTCTACAATCAGTAAAAAAAATATTTAAAAAATAATAAAGAGACAAAAAGTAAACATATTGCTGAGCAATACATAGTATAAAAGTGATAAAATTATATAATTACCATAAAAATCAGGACACTGCTTAGCTCTAAATAAAAGGAATATTATATCAAGGGTGTCTGAGATGCCAGTAACGAGCTATGGTAACATGGATGTCTGCTTTATACTTCTCCATTTTACTATACATTTATGTTTCTATATGATATTATATTTTACAACAAAAAAGTTTAAACTGATATATTTTCTGAAATAATATATTCTTACAGAGAAAGAAAAAAAGGCTTTTTTTTTTTGCTAACAATATTTCTTTGGTCTACATTTCAAATTTTTATGGCATTATTTTAATAATAAATGCCTAATTCTCCACAATTCTAATTAAGAGTAGATTTCATAGGCTTTCCCAATGGCTATCAAAAAGTACCAGGCTGTTAAAGAGTATAAAAGTAGTTTTCCTGTCAAATCTTTGCTTAGCTCAATGTTGTTTCTGTCACTTTCCCTGCTTTTTAAGGAAATGTATGATTACTTAAAAGAAAACAAATCTACATTACATCCAGGCAATAATTTTATTCAGGTTGCACTCTAAAAATTATATTTTAGTTCAAAAGTAGGAAGAAAAACACTTTCAACTCTCACATATTTTAAAACAATTGGGAAGCATCTGTGTATGCATATGCAAGGGTTCATGATAGGGTGGACAGACACCACACTTAAGGTCCAATCCAACGTCATTCTGTGTAAGTATCATTCACTGTGTGTACTAGAAAACATGATAGCTGGATTATAGGATGGATATACCAAACAAGTTGCACTTAAAGTCCACTGTATAAAATATAATGTAAGATGACTCATTCAAAACAGACCCAACAATGCCTAATTTAAATTATACTGGAGCTGTTTTAAATACTTCCTTTGGAAAAACAATAATACAGGGAATTTAATTTATTACAAAAGGATAAAGAACAACAACTGACTTAAATTACAAACATATATTATATAGACACACAATTTAGGATATAGTAAAAAGTCCATCACCTACAAGCATCCTTCAATGTATGTTTGTTAAAACTTTTAGATCCCACTAAACAGGAAGCAGACAATGAATATTAGAAGCAAGATTAGAAGCAAGACAATCAACATTTTTATCATGCTCCAGATAGCAACACAATGGCAGTGGTATCTCTCATTATAACAGTTGCTTTTGCGGTATAGATTGTGTGTGTGTGTGTGAATGTAGCCAAGGATTTCCCTTTTTTTAAAAAATTTCTTTTTTATTTATTTTTATTTTTTATCCTCACCCGAGGACATTTTTCCATTTTTTGTTCAGATAGTTCAGAGTGGGAGGGGGGGAGAGAGAGAGAGAGAGAGAGTGAGAGAGAGAAACATCGACGTGAAGGGACACATCGAGTGGCTGCCTCCCGCACGACCAACCAGGGCCGGGGACAAACTGCAACTGAGGTACGTGTCCTTAGCGGGAACTGAACCCGGGTCTCTCTGGACCGTAGGTCGATGCTCTAACCGCTGAGCCAAACCGGCCAGGGCAAGGATTTCCCTTCTTAGTGGGTCCAACTAACCAGTTATTTGCCCATCTATTAAGTGCCAACTTTCAAAAATTATAGTGTCCAGCAGGGAGCAGCATTAGGACATTCAGAAGATTTAACTTGAACCTGAAATGGACAGAAGAAAAAGGAGCAGAAAAGCCCACTTACCATAGATCTGTTCTACAATACATTCAATTTTTAGGGTAGTTGCAGGGCTTCCAGAAAAAAAGCATCTAATGCATGTCTCAAATCATATATGGGTTATATCCATGGTTTCGGGATTCCTAAAGCAGAAAATCAAAATTGTATTAGGTTACAGCTTCTCTCAGCCATGTTGAGTTGAATCAATATATACTATGGCTAAATGTCTCTCAGTTGTTAAGATGTGTCTTCCTCCCTAGCAGGTCAATGGGATTTTGAATTCAGATATTCAATGACACTTTTGATAAAATGATTTACAAAAACAACAACAGAATATTAAAGTCCTTTATCTATGAAGGAATTTAAAGTAGAAGAAGAAAGTAAGTGGGTGACATGACATATCAATCAAAGATAACTGTGTTCAAGGACTTAAGATATTGATATACCAACCATATACAGTTCTGCTATATAAAATATATTTCTGCATGTCAGTGTGAATATCTAAAGTTAATTTTAATCATGAAAAAGCAGCAGAGAAGTAGTTTTTAATGCTGACATATTAAGACTAATTAATCAGATATTTACTCAATATGAAGATACGATATTGTTGAAAAACCCCAGGACCAGCTCTAATGTGACAAAGGCAAAACATACTATGTTTGATATGTCATGGATGTCAAAACCTGCCTCATATTCAATTATAATAACCCCATGTCAGTTCTTATGACTGAGAAAAATAAGTTTTATCACCATTTTATTTAGAATGTCAAAAGTTTGCTCTATATATGTTTGCATGTGACATTTGAGTCTTCACTGGAAACTAAATTGTTGCCATTAAAAATAACAGCATATGATATTCACCTTAAAATACACAATTACATATAACATACAATATACAATATCACATATCAATGTTAACATATAAGTAATATGTATATAAAATTTAATAAATATGTAAAAAGGTTCCCACTATTTTCTTCCAGCAAAATGACATGAGAATATTGAATGTATGATATTAAGACTACAGTAATGCTCATAAGTCAATTCAGAATATGAAAAGGCAAGCAACAGATTAAGAAAAGATATTTGTCAGACATTTACTTGAGACTGGAGTTTTAATCCAAAATATAAAAAGAACTACAAATCCAGAGGAAAAGACAACAATTCAGTTTTTATAAATTGTCAAAGACACAGACTCTTCATAGAAAACATTAGCCGAATGGCCCCAAAAAACTATGAACAAGTGCTCAATTCCTTCAGTCCAAATCCAAATGACAATGCCCTACTACAACCCTCCCAGAATGGCTAAAATGAAACGAAAGAAAATATTAAATATTTGTAAAAATGAGAAGCAACTGAAATTCTCAGACATTCCTAGTAAATATGTAAATTGGTATAATCACATAAGAAAAATGTTTAGGTACAAAAGGTAAACTAGCCAAAACCTTTTCAACCATTAGAATGGATAATGAATTGCGATATATTTACACTACACTATACAGCAATACATCCAGAACTGTACACTAACAACGATCATTTCACAAATGTAGTGTTGAACAAAAGAAGTCAAATGCAAGAGTAAATAGTGTATGCCTTCATTTATATAAAGTACAGAAACAAGCAAAAGAAATCTATGATGCTGGAAGTCAGGATTGAGGTTTCCTTTTTGTGAGTACACTGATAGGGAGCAAAAAGGGATTATGTGGTGTCCAAGAATTCCCTCTGTGCAGGCATGACCCTCGCATTCATTCATCCAACCATGCTGCCAGAATATCATGAGACCCTCTGGTAAGCCTCCACAGTATCTGTTACATGCTTTACCTGCACTGACATAATGGGAATATGGACCCTAGGTTTCAGAAAAGCCACTGAAAGACCAGCCAAAGGGGTACCAATTTCTGTCATGGGGTACTAGTGGCCTACTATGACCACTGTTTCTTGGTGTATCTTAAATAAGTCACTGCAGTCTTTCCATTGTACCTGAAGACTTCTCAGAATATCAACTTGTTGGAATCGAAGAGAAATGGTCCCACTATGTGGTCACAAGGGTGATATACATGTTGCTTATGGAACCCTCAGACTAAGATTTTATATACATGTTTTCATTTGGGGGAGAAATATGTTTATTTCTTAGAAACTTTACTATTTTAAAAAAGTTTTGGGGTTACAGAAAATTGAGAATAAGGTACAGAAATTTCCCATGTACTCCTAACCCTACACATATATAGCTTCCCCTGTTATCAACATCACTCACCAGAATGGTACATTTTTTACCAACAATGAACCTACACTGTCAGACACATCATAATCACCCCAAGTCCATAGTTTACTGTAGGGTTCACTTTTGGTGCTGTATGGGTTTGGACCAAAGTATAATTACATATATCCATCATTATAATAGTATGCAGAATATTTTTGCTGCACAAAAAATCTTCTGTGCTCTGTCTATTCATCTCTCCCCATAATCACCTCTGGCAACCAATGATCTTTTTTTATAGTTTTGCCTTTTCCAGAATACCATATGGTTGGAATCAGTATGTAGCTTTTACAGATTGGCTTCTTATACTTAGTAATTTGCATTTAAGTTTCCTCCATGTCTTTTCATGGCTTGATAGCTCATTTGTTTTATTTTTGTTCCGTTTGTTTTTTGTGGGGCTTTTTTTTTTTTCAGCCAAGAAAGTAAGGATTTATTAAAGAGATGGTGCCATGTCTTGAGTTACAGGTAGTTCATGCTCAAAGACCTGGCTCTGATAGCTCATTTATTTTTAGCACTGAATAATATTCCATTGTCTGGATGTAACACACTTCACTTACCCACTCACCTATTTAAGGGTATCTTGGCTGCTTCCAAGTTTGGACAGTTATGAATAAAGCTGCTATAAACATCTATGTGTAGGTTTTTATGTGGCTATGTTTTAATTCCTTTGGGTAAATATCAAGGAGCACAACTGTTGGGTCGTATGGTAAGAGTTATGTTCAGTTTTACACAAAATCAAACTACCTTCCAAAACGCCTGTACCATTTCGCATTCCCCTCAATAACGCATAAAAGTTCCTGTTACTTCATATCCCAGACAGCATTTGGTGTTGTCAGTGTTTCCGGATTTTGGCCATTATAACAGGTGTGCACAGGTATCTCAATGTTGTTTTAATTTGCATTTCCCTGAAGACACACAATGTGGAGCATCTTTTCATATGCTTATTTGCTATCTGTGTCTTCTTTGGCCAGGTGTCTGTTAAGGTTTTTGGGCCATTTTCTTTTCTTTATTGATTTTAGAGAGAGACGAGGGAAGAGGGAGAGAGAGACAGAAACATCAATGAAAGAGAACATCGACTGGCCACCTCCCAGATGCCCCCCACTGGGAATTGGGCCCATAACCTGGGCATGTGCCCTGACCAGGAATCGAACCAGTGACCTCTTGGTGTATGGGTCAACACTCAACCACTGAACCACACCAGCCAAGCTTTTGGCCCATTTTTAAATAAGGTTGTTTCCTTATTATTAAGAGTTCTTTGTATATTTTGGGTAACAGTACTTTATCAGATAAATCTTTTGCAAATATTTTCTCCCAGTCTGTGGCATTGCTTCACATTCTCTTGACATTGTCTTTCACAGAGAAGTTTTTAATTTTATGAAATCCATCTTATTAATTATTTCTTTTATGGATCATATCTTTGGTGTCGTATTATTTTTTAAAGCATCAACATTACCCAAGGCTCTCTATGTTTTCTCTTATGTAGTCTTCCAGGAGTTTTATAGTGTTGCATTTTACCTTTAGATATGCAATCCACTTTGAGTTCACTTTTGTGAAAGGCGTAGTAAGGTCTATGTCTAGATTCTTTTTTGTTTTTGTTTTTTTGTATGTGTATTTCTAGGTGTTCCAGCACAATTTGTTGAAAACTATCTTTGGTCCATTGTGTTGCCTTCACTCATTTGTCAAAGGTCAGTGACTATCTTGAGTCTATTTCTGGGCTCTCTATTCTGTTTCACCAATCTGCTTATTATTTTGCCCATACCACACTGTTTTGATTACTATAGCATTACAGTACATATTGAAGTTTGGTAGCATTTGTCCTTCAACTTTGTTCTTCGCCTTCAATATTGTGTTGGCTATTCTGGGTTTTTTGCCTCTCCATGTAAACTTTAGAATCAACTTATAAATATCTACAAAGTAACTTGCTGGAATTTTCATTGGAATTCCATTGAATCTATAGATCATGTTGGAAAGAACTGACATTTTAACATTATTGAGTCTCCTATCCATGAAAATGGAATGTTTCCATTTACTTATGTTTCTTTGATTTTGTTCATCAGAGTTTTGTAGTATTCCTCATGTAGATCTTATACATTTTTCTTAGATTTATGCCTAAGTAGTTCATTTTTTTTGGACACTAATGTAAATTTTAGTTTTTATTTATTTAAGTTTTTTCCTTTATTGATTTTAGAGAGAGAGGAAGTGAGAGGGAGACAGAGATAGAAACATCAATGAGAGAGAATATCAACTGGCCACTTCCTGCATGCCACCCACAGGGGATTGGGCCCACAACCTGGGCATGTGTCCTGACTGGGAATCGAACCAGTGACCTCTTGGTGCATGGGTTGATGAAAAACCACTGAGTCACACCAGCTGGACATAAATTGCATTTGTTTTAATGTACAATTCCACTTATTCATTGTTGGTATATTGGAGCAGATTTCATTTTGATAGGATGGTGAGATGGCTTTACTGAGATGTGTAGGCTGAAATGAGATCTAAATGTTATGTAGAAGTTAACTAGTGGCCTTTTAGAAGAATGGAATATGGTGAGTACAGGAGAATAAATGAATACCAGAGTGCAGTGAGTAAGAGAATTTATACAGTGACGTGCCCACAGAAGTAGGTAGAGGAAACTACATGAAGGTCCTTAAGAAGTTTTGTTTTGATATTATATGATCATACTTATATTTTGAAAAGATCAGGATGGCTCTTGAATGGAGAATGTACTGCAAGAGAACCAAAGATGAGGGCTAAATGCCCCAGAATGGATCAGAGAGTTATTAAGAGGTAAACTCCACAGGTCTTGGTAATGGATTGGATATGCAAAATGCAGCTTGAAAGGGGAATTCAGTGTAGTGAAGTTCCATAGCTTAAGCAACTAATTCTACAAATTAGCTTATCATTTAATGAGATAAAAAAACACTAGAGGAAGTTCAGTTTGGGACATTGTGAGTTTAAGGTTCCACCAAGACTTTTAATTATTTTTTAATCCTCACCCGAGGACATTTTTCCATTTCTTGTTCAGACAGAGCGGGAGGGAGAGAGAGGAAGAAAGAGAGAAAGAGAAACATCGATGTGAAAGGGACACATCGAGTGGCTGCCACCCATACAACCCAACCAGGGCCAGGGACAAACTGCAACCTAGGTACATGCCCTTAGTGGGAACCAAACCCAGGTCTCTCTGGACCGCAGGCCAACGCTCTAACTGCTGAGCCAAACCAGCCAGGGCCCACTAAGACTTTTAAAAAACAGGTAAAGTAAATATCTGAATTTATGATTTTAGAGGTCAGAGAAGCAATCTGGACTATAAACGTAAGACATTGATATAAAAATTGTTAACTGAGGTCCTGGGAGTGGATAAAGGTAAGTACATAGCAAAAACAGAAAATGGTCTTAAGGACTCCAAGATTTAATGGCAGAAAGCAAGAGCCTTACTTTCTCTTATACCTTCTAGCCATTGAACTGTCTCTCCTTTCAAATACTAATCCCTCTCCTGTGCTCCAGATTCCATTCCTTCTACCTCATTCAGGTACTTTTATCAATTGTCTAGAGCAGTGGCTCTCAACCTTCCTAACGCCATGACCCTTTAATGCAGTTCCTCATGTTCTGGTGACCCCCAACCATAAAATTATTTTTGTTGCTACTTTATAACATTAATTTTGCTACTGTTATGTCTAAGGTGACCCCTGTGAAAGGGTCATTCGACCCCCAAAGGAGTCACGACCCATAGGTTGAAAACCGCTGGTCTAGAGTTGTTTCACAGAACTTTATTTTCTGTTTCTCTCAAACAACGAAACTCCGCCCTTGAATTTTTGTCATCTCCCTGTACTTAACAACCTACTCCACAGAAAACTTTTCTAAAATATAAAATGGCCTACTTTTATGGAATATTCAACTTCCCTTGTCATTCAATCCTAAATACAATTATTTGACTTTTCAGTTCAAAAAAGCCAAAATAAACCATTATTACTAAATCAAATAATCACTTCCCAATTCTTCATTTTCTGTTTCTCTGCCCAGCTTTTAAATGTTTATGTTCCCCAAAGTTTATTCTTGGTTATTTCTTTTTCTCGCTCTAAAGTATACATTTCCTTGGTGACTTTATCCATTCTCTGGGATAAATTTCCACCATATGCTAATTTCAAATCTATGTTTCATCTAGAGATCCCTCTTTCACATACCCCACTGTGTATCAGATATTTCCACTTGGATACTCCATGGGTTCCTCTAATTATACACACTTAAAAATAGTCATTTTATGATCTCCCATTCCCTAAAACAACCAACATAACTACATAATTCTGCTGTTCCTCCTTTATTCTTTATCTTCTGCCACCCACAAAACTGTTCAAGGCAGAAACCTGTTAATCATCTTTGATTCCTCCTGTCAACCTTCCTTGATCATATCAACTCTACACCTTACAGGAATCTCTTAATTCATTCCTTTTTCTTAATCCCAGTCACACTTTTATAATTTTTTAAATGTTTATTGATTTTTTATTTTTTTTTTGAGAGAGAGAGAGATAGAAACATCAATGTGAGAGAGAAACATCAATCGGTTGCCTCCTGCACGTCCCCGACTGGGGATCAAGCCTGCAACCCGGGCATGTGCCCTAACCCAGAATTGAACCGGGACTTCTCAGTCCATGGACCAACGCTCAAACAACTGAGAAACACAGGCTGGGTCCCAGTCACACTTTTAGACAATCTGTTTTCTTCTAGCACATGTTTAGCCAAAACATAACGATCAAATATGATCATTGTCACTCCTTTACTTAAAATTATTCAATGATTTCCCATTTCCTATTATCCCTAAGGGGAAAAAATCCACAACCTTAAAATCAATTATATCTCTCCAGTCTCCCCTTCTCTTAGCACTATGTATATTGCACAGAAGCAAAGAGAACAGATTTTTTGAAGGAGCAGTCTTCCCATTCTGTTGAGCTTCTTCCTCAGGGGAAACTTTTCAAGGCTTCTCTCAGTCCAAGTTAGGTTTCCTACATTTTTCTTCCATAGTACTTATATACATTATTATTCTATCTACACACCTATCTCCCCCAACTGTCCATTCAAGGAGGGCAGAGACTAAGTATTCCTTCTCCTGTAACCTGGGCACTTAGCACATTCCCTAGTGTTTAATTAATTGGTTGTTATTAATCATTAGCACCACTAAACATATACCTTTTTAACTCTTCCCTTGTAAAAGTACTTCATTTATTCCAATGCCTTATATTCAACTCTAGATGCTGGTAAATTCAAGTATTTGGGATTATTTGCTTGTAGAGCAAAGGTTTTGTCTTCATTTTAAAAATTAAGACATTAAATTCATTTATTCTATGATAATGTCATACCATGCCAAAGATGTAGCCTACTTTCAGAAATGCTTTGGTGTGCATGCACATCATGCTTCTGAATTATAAAGCTGAAAAACAATTCTTCAGTTCTAGTAATAAGGCAAATAAAGCATCACACCATCACCTTTAAGAAACTAAAAAGTAGCCCTGGCTGGTTTGGCTCAGAGGTTAGAGCATCAGCCTGCGGACCAATGAGTCGCAGGTTGGATTCCGGTCAAGGACATGTACCTCAGTTGTGGTTGGTCCCCGGCCCTGGTCAGGGTGGTGGAGGAGGCAACCGGTCGATGTGACTCTTGCACATCGATGTTTACTCTCTCTCTCCCTGTCGCCTTCCCTCCTACTCTATCTGAAGATAAATAGAAAAATATCCTGAGGTAACGATTAAAAATAAATAAATAAATAAATAAATAAATAAATTTGATATTAAACTACTTTGTCACTTTTTTGTTTTGCTCTTCTTAGTATTACTACAGGAAAAAAATTGGTACATATTGTTCACTGTGTTCAGTGGTATTGTTTTCTAATATGTTAATCTTATCTCCCCCAAATGAGAACACTTTTACTTCTGTAGGCCTAAAATGACAAGATTAGGTCTAAGCAGAAGTAAACATTCAACAGCTATTTACTGAATGATTTAGATTTATACTGGCAAAAGATTCAAAATATAAATATCTAAACCTCATCAGGCTTTCCATTGACATACTTAAATAACAACATGAGTTTTTCCCCCCTGAACATTTGTCTTCATAAACAAATATACTTTTAAAAAGACCTCCCAAATGAAAAACTTCAGTCACTGTTTAGCAATACTAATTTTGATTTATCAAATAGAATCTGCCAAAGAGTTTTAATGGGTCATTGAGATTTAAAACAATTCAATAACAAGAATTGCAATGAGCTTTGGATGTATTTTAAGTATCATACATCACTGTCAAAACCAGTCATAACTTTGTAGTACAGGCATGATTTGGGAGTCTTTTTTAGTTTAAACTTGTCAATCATGAATGCTTTTAAAAGTCACTTACCCACTTCACACACACATGCAAAGACATACACGCTCAGCTTTAAGAAAAATTTTAACTCCAAAGACGCATCTCTAAATTCCATTTTTCCCACACACATAAAATTCCCATTCTAATAAAAAAAGCTCTCATTTCAGAGTTCACAAGTTACTAGAAAAAGAAAGTACATAAACATTTAATTCTTATCGTTTTTTTTTTTAAGTATTTTGTTATTTTAAGGTGCCTAACAGCAAACGACAATTAAATGTGAGAAGAAGATTGTCAGAGTAACACTTGTCATTCACACCACTTACGGAAAGGGTCTCCTAGATTAACAGAAGCACTAATTAAAATGAACGAAAGCGTCTCACGGGAAGTATCAGAGAAGTACATTTTGTCGTTTGCTCTTTGCATCATAGGAAAACCAAATCGCCTCGAGGCTCAAGAGTTTTCACTCTAAGGTCTAAATCCAACCCACCTACCACTGACAAACTGAGCTCTGATGCTCAGCAAGCAGCTCATTAAGGTGAGTTCCGATTCCTTCAGTCTAATACAACCATCTCCCCACCCCACCCTCCAAATGACATCCTATGGAAGACAATGATTTTCCATCAGATATCAGAAGAGAAAGGGGCGGGGAAATGTATCCATCCTCTCCACAGGCAAGCCTAGGTGCAAAGTCCTACTGATGGTTGCTTGATAATACCGCTCCACCAACCGTTTCTTTAACTGAACGTGAATGAAGACACTGAAAACGAATGCAATGTTGATTAGCCACCTCTAGCCCCAAAGAACCCCGGTAGGCTCTCACCCAAGACTCGGGTGGGCCTTGCTCACCTGGATCCCGCAGAAGTCTGCCGTCCTTACGTAGAGCGCACTTTTCAGCAATACGCCTTGCTATTGGTTGAGTTGAGACGAACCTATCAGTCCTATTGGCTAAGAGAGCCGCAGGAGGCGGGATTTTGGGGCTGGCTCTGATAGGCTCGCTGCTTTAGTTCCCAGAGTTCCTATTGGGTCTACGCGGGAAGCGCCAAGATGGCGGCAGTGGGATCCTGTGGTACCGGCACCGGGAGTACGGGGTCCATGGCGGCAGTCGCCGCCAGGAGCAACGTCACCAGTTTCCAGAGGAAGAGTTCTAGAGCCGGCGGTACCGACAGCGGCGGCTCTCGGCTGGTGTCCATCCCAGGCACGCGACCGTCGGTGCGGAACGGACAGCTGCTAGTATCAACCGGGCTCCCAGCCCTGGACCAGCTCTTAGGTCGGTTCAGAACGGAGGTCTAGGCTCAACAGAGGGAACTTGGGGAGGGGACTTGTCGGGGGAGCTACCCTGGCGCCACATCTCTCGGTGGCCCCTCCGCCTTCGGACGTGGAGAGGATGGCGTGGTCTGGTAGAGATGGAGGGGAGGAGTGGTTGCATGGAGACTAATAAATGCTGTTAACTGACCTTGTTCTAGTGCTCCCACTTTCCGCTCTGGCTCCTGCCCACCCGCCTTTTTCTGTTCATGACGGGATCCCTACGTGCTTCTACCTTGGTCAAGGGGAATTATTAATGGTTGGGGATGGTTTGGCCTTCACCTCTAGAATCCCCTCCAGGTCTCTGACTACACTTTTCCGCCAACCCCAGGTAGCCATGGTTTGGGTAAACCTGTAAAAGTTTGTATTATTGTGAGAGATGGGCTTCATTAGAAAATGCTGGAAAAAGGAGCTTCTCGTCTTTCGCGGCCAGGCTGCTTATCTCCTGGTTCTGGATCTTTGAACAAACCATATTGGTTTTAAGACAGTCAATTTTATTTTTATTTTTTGAATCCTCACCCGAGGACATTTTTGCATTTTTTTTTTTTTATATTGAGACAGAGCGGGAGGGGGAAGAGAGAGAGAAACATCGATGTGAGAGAGACACATTCAGTGGCTGCCACCGACTCGACCCAAACCGGCCCGGACATACTGCAACCGAGGTACGTTCCCTTAGCGGGAACCAAATCCCGGCCTCTGGTCCGGAGGCGATGCTCTAACCACTGAGCAAACCAGCCAGGGCTAAATTTAAAGGTTTATGTGGATCCTGAGTAGTTACAGCCCGTCATTGATATTGACATCCATACCCGTATCTGCATTTAATACATGTATGCATGCTTTTGTTAGTTTTTTCCTCCACATACTTAGCTTCCCATAGTTACATTCCAAGTGGTATGTTGCCAAGTTAGTTCACATTTTAAGGAGAAAAAGAAGTGCAGTTCTTAGGCTTTCCTATATAATCTCTGTAATCTTTCATGCCAAGGCAGCTATGCCTATGCTTGTTTTATAACTATTGTATTGACAGGATTGACCAGATTAGATTGGTAGGACAGAGCTGCTATGTTAATAAAAATTGTAAATTAAGTAATTCCTATCTGAATGCTGCTTCATTAAAAATTATCTGTGTTTGTATTTTATAACTTGTTCATAGTATGTTATATGTGCCGGTTAAATCTTGTACACTTGCATAAAATATTAGAAATGCCATTGCTTGTTCTTGTACTTCACTTGACATTTTCTCTCTGGAATTCCTCCACCCTACCCCACCCCCATCACCACCCTACAAGGTTTAATTCAAAGGAAAGTGACAAGACAGGCAACCTGTGAGAAAGACTATGGATTCTTGCCTCTGTTATTTCATGTCCTTAACTGGATCCTGGTTATTTCTACATGAGTCTAAGTATTTTTACTTAATTGTTTCAAGTGTGGTGCCTTCCTAAATTGCATGGTACTGTAAACAAAAATGATTCAGAAATCTAGTTAGTAAATATTTACCTCACCTTTTTTTTTTCTTTACCCTTGCAACCTTACTTGGGTGTGATCCTGTATTTGAAATTAAAACTTGGAAGCTGTTTTCAAATTTAAGTTCAAATATAGGATCACACCCATGATTATATGTTATATAATATACCTATATCTATATCTATATATAATATGTTTTTACATATATTAAGTGTGTAATTCAGTGGGGATGTGTAATTTCACCCACTTAGTCTTAAAACTCTCCAAACAAAAAGGTCACATTTGTGATGTTATACCTTCAGTTTCTAATTAGGATAACAAAATGTGCCTAGCGCAGTTTCTGACACTTAGTAGACTCTCTATAAGTTCTTGATTGGAAAAAAAAAAAAGTATGGAAAAAAAATAACCTGGACAAGAATGTATGAAACATGTATGATAAAGCTCTAAAAACAGACTCAGAGATTAAGTAACATGAACAGAGTCACATAACCAGTGACAGCCTGAGCTGATCTTCAGGCTCCAGATTTAGTGCTCCACAAATGCTATAGCTGTTTCACATTTTTGAAAACTGTTTTCAAGTGGTTTTAACTATTTACTGAACCTGAGACTAATCATTTAACCATAGTCCCTTGAAGCACCCACCAAAAAGGTAACCCAGAGCAACTTCATCATGTGTTTATACAGTGATATAAACTTGAACTGTAATTTCAAAAATTTCCAGATTTGCCTGGGGATGGGACGCTAGTATTTGATTATTACAGACTTATGCTAAAAATTAGTGTTCATTAAGATGATTGAAATAAGTATCAGTTTTTTGATAATTTTGAAATATTTTTACATATATGTAGTAATTCCAAAGTGCAAAGAAGTAGAAGTTGTTATAATAGGAGTTACTACATGTGGAATAATAAATGTATGCAGAACTATTTTAGTTGTTAACTTCATTATAGCATTCATGTATTTTGATGTTCTGTTTTATATGGCTCTATGGAGCAAACCCTTTACATCTGTTTTCATTAAAACATTGTTTGAAAGTGAAACATTTGGCTGCTAAAGTGTATATATATATATAGGTATAAGCAATTCAGATTGTGTTGTTACTCAAATGTTATTTGACTGGGATTCTGACAAGCCTAATATGATCATATTGTGACAAAATGTAATGATAATAAGATGTTATGATATCAGGATGATGAAACTATTCTGTGACATTGTGATTGTTGCCTAAATATATTCAGTGATAACTGTGTAACAAGTAAATACTGTATTACTGCCATACAGTGCAGTGATATTTTACTACTGCCACTGTTCCATTAAAATTTTAAGCATAGATACAAAGTATACTTAAAAGGCATTATACAGGCTAATTGAATGTTAGTCATTTAATGATATTCTCATATTTCCATTGCATACTCCAAAAGCAAATTATTTTATAAATTTGAGAATTTCCTATATCTACATCTTTTAAACATGATCTAATCATATTAAATACATTTGTTCTGACAACTTAATTTGATTGTTAGATATTGATATACATTTCCCAAGTTGGCTACATTTAAATTTCTTAGGCTCTGAGATTTCCTAATGTGAGTTCTCAACTCTGCCCTTCCAGGAAAAGTATGTTGTTATTTGATGACACTATATGTAAATATTCTATTTTTATTTTTTAGGAATTTTCAAAGAGAGATTATAGTGGGTGAAAGATTCTGACAGAATTTCTTTCTCCTAGCATATAAGATGTAGTCTATTTTAGGACCATATTGTCGAATCTGTAGGAATTATTCCCCAGCCTCATCCTTCAAAAAGATGCTTAAAGGAAAGTATCAGGCTTGACTGAGTTACTTCTTTGCTGTTCAGAACTTATTAAATTTTGACTGTGAAGTGAATGCCAGGTAGGGACTTGAGGTAAATAATAGTCCAAGAAGAGTATTCCAAAGAAGCTTAATGGTGGCTAACATTTTCAACACTGATGTAAAAAAAATAAATACTGGTAGGTTTATTTCCTTTGCTCCACTATATCTTAATCTAAAGTGTGGGAGATGTACATTGAGTTTGGGCTCAATAAAGTAATCCTGGTTATGATACGTTAGCAATTAAAAGCCATAGCTCATTCCTTTGGGTTATTACATAAACTTGTTTTTTGTGATTTTAATCTACATAACCATTATGGTCACTGTTCATAGATTTTTCTATTTTGATTCCCATATTTGCCCAGCCAATAATTGTTATAAGCAAGAGTTGTCAGAATGTTTTATACTCCTAGAAAGAGTAGAAAAAGTAGAGTTATTAGTGAAATAACTGCAATTTAATTTGAGGTGTGACATTGAGTATTTAACAGTATTGCTATGAACTAAGGAAAGGATATGAACTTGTTTTTTTACATTACGTTTTCCCTAAAATGCCTTTCTGTTATTTTAAGCAAAACTATTCTTTTATAGAGAGCACTGGAAAGAACTTGTATATGTCACCGTTATCTTTTCTGTTTTTCTTTTCCCTTTTATTTTCTCTAACTTTGAAAAAGGAGATGCCCATGTTGTAAAGTAAAGCATCACTTCTGGGCCTTCATATTCTAATATATTCTTTTGACCTTAATTTACCCAAAATTTATAGCTTAATTAGAGATTTGTTTGGGGAAGTGTGGGGATGGAGTATTCTTCCTTTAAAATAATATTGATACAGTTTTCTAACTTCACACAAATTTTAAAGTCCTTTCTCTCATATTTTAAAAATCATAAAATAGGAAGATATTGGCACTTAATCACAAGATCTTAAATCTTCTCATAATATTTTTTAAAGCATTATATTTTTCTTTCTAGATTCAGGACAAATGCTGTCATTTTAAAATGCTGTTATGTAGCATTTTAAAATGTAAAATCTTGATGAAATTAATACTTTAAAATATCAAACTTGCAAAGTATCTTCAAGTTTTAAAACTCATGCCATCTTAGCATGTAGGTATAATATTTAACTGCCTGTATTTTTAGTAAACTAGAGATATATATACTACTTAAGAAGGTCTAGAATTAAAACCAAGTGTTTATTTGCTTAGAGACTTAGAAAGTGTCTTGATGATTTCTGTAAGATACGATTAAAGAGGAGAGGGGGCGGTAAAGAAGACCGTTTCACTTCATTGTATGTTTTATCATAAAAATAATATGATTGCTTACTTACCTCATCACTTACCTGTCAAACATTTTAGGGGTTACTGATTTTAAAGATATATTAAAAGCTAGCTTTGGTTGAATATATTGTCAACATATCCTGTGTGGTTGGTTGTTTAAGGTTTTACATTTTTGGTAGGGACATGACTGCAGATGTATTCAAACTTACTCTAAAATACAGCTAAAATGTCAGCATATCAAGTGAGGCATATCAGAATATTTTATACAGAGGTATTTGGGGGAAATGTGAGCTGTCACACTAAAATCAGATTTGGAAGACTAGAGTAACCTTGCTGCTATGTCTGTGTGTACATGCACGAGTTGAATCATTTCCCCTCATATGCATAGAATACAAACCTGACTTAAAAGTAGTTAACATGGTAGATTCATCTTATTCCTGATGACCAGCCTTCAAAATGCTGAACCTATACTAGAGCCAATCATAATTTGAGTCTAATTTACATAATAGAGGGGGGAAAATTGCATTTTTGTAAGAGAAGTCCTGATGGGATATTAATTTGGCTGATAAAAGTCATGGAAATGTCCCCATTTTATGTTTTAAGTAATGCTGAACTTTCTGGACATCAGAATTTTAATGTACATAAGATTTTTGAAATTTGAGTGGTGTTTTCTGAATTATCAGGAATAGTAGCTTGCATCATTCTAACAAAATTACCTCCTTAGCATAGTCTGATTTACTGTTAAGGTGATCATTTTTTATAAAGCAACAGGATACTTTCAGTGATTTGTTCTAATCAGAAAATAATAACCAGAATGGTAAGGGTAGCTGTTACTGTGTGTACCTTTCTGGGCCAGACACCTGAACTAGAAATCACTTCTTTTTAATTTTTTTTTTTTTGGTACGTGCCCCTAACGGGAACCGAACCCAGGATTCTCTGGTCCACAGGCCGACACTCAACTGCTGAGCCAAACTGGCCAGGGCGAAATCACTTCTTTTAATTGGGAAACTATTCCTTGATCTAGTCTCATCATCCCACTGTGAATAACATTCACATAGTGTCTTTAATTTTTAAGCATTCCTTTTCACACTTCCTTGAAGCTTTATATAAATTTCTAATTTGAGAAAACATGAATGTAGACCCAGGAAAGTTTAGATAAATCTAAATCCTTCCTATAAGAAATAGGTTAAGCCCAGCCCATGTGGCTCACTGGTTGAGCATCGACCCATGCACCAAGAAGTTGTTGGTTCGATTTCCAGTCAGGGCACATGCCCAGGTTGTGGGCCCAATTCCCCGTGGGGGGCATGTGGGAAGCGGCCAATCAATGTTCTCTCATGGATGTTTCTATCCCTCTCCCTTCCTCTCTAAAATCAAGAAAGAAAGAAAGAAAAGAAAAGAAAGAAAGAAAAAGAAAGAAAGAAAGAAAGAAAGAAAGAAAGAAAGAAAGAAAGAAAGAAAGAAAGAAGAAAGAAAGAGGAAGGAAGAAAGAGGAAGGAAAGAAAGAAATAGGTTAAGGAAAGAAAAGCAACTACTTTTTTGTAGTTCTTGCTGAAGACTAGACACTATAATCTGTGTGCCTATATTTCATCTTAAATATACACAGAATGCTGATTTGGTAGTTAAATGTTTATTTTTGTATGTAAGGGATCTAAGGAGGTGGAAAGTAGAATTTAAAATGTTCAAAATGGATTAAAAAGTTAGTGGTCTATATGTGGTTTATATGTAGCACTAACTGTACAATTAAACCATTAGCTTAATCTTGTCCCATAGAAAACCTTTGTGCTCTGATTTTTGGTAACATACGTGTTCATATATATTTCAGTTTATGTTAAATCTTTTGGTTTGAACAACATTCAAAGTTATCCTATGTATGGCTTTACATGGTATAATGAAGGAACTTATCTGAATGTGAAATTAAAATATATATTTGTCCTATAACAAATCTACTTAAACAAAAAAAATAAATAAATATGCTGATCTCTTCTTTTTTTATTGTTTTCTGTATCAATTTAGGATGTTCTACTTACAAAGTTGCCAAATGTTGCATTGTATTCTGTGTGACATGTATGTTACCAAATTTTAAATTCTTTGAAAACATAACATTTATTTATGCTACTTACAAAGCAAAAGATAAACACTATCAAAGGAACTTTACATACTATTTTTTTAAAAAACATTTGCCACTTTAAAACTTTTTGGAGGAAAGTTCTCTATTAGTGTTCTAATGTTTCTTTTACAATTTTGTGCCCTGCCCTGTGCAAAACCCTCAAAGCATTCTAATTACATTGTCTTCAACTGTCCAACAATGTTGAGTAGTGTATTTTTTAGAATTTATATTCCGTGTATTACAACAGCATCTATACATTTGAAGATTATTCAGACATGTATGGATGGGACATATCCATTCTGCCTGCAGACAATGCTTGGTACCCTGGTTGGCTCTCTGGCAGGCACCTTAGCTGGGTGCCTCAGAGCTGGGGACCAGTGTGGTCTCCAACAAATGAAGTCTTAATATAATCCTGGCTCTCCTCAGACGTGAACTCCCTTACACTCCTTGCCAGGCATGTAGTATTATGAACCTATTTTGCAGATCAGAACACAGAGGCATCAAGAGCTGCATTAACTTCCCAAGACAGGAAGCTAGTGATTAGTAGAATGTAAGTTAGGTCTAGGTGACCTCAAAGCCCATGTTTTCGTGTTTGTTTTTTATTGAATTTATTAAGGTGACATTGGTTAATAAAATTATATAGGTTTCAGGTACAGTTCTATAATACATCATCTGTACACTGCATTGGGTGTTCACTACCCAAAGTCGAGTCTCCTTCCATCACCATTTATTCTCCCTTTACCTTCTACCTCTCCCCACCCCCCAAGTAGATTACATTCTAATTTAAATATAATACATATTTTTACTTTTAAGTGAACTTGTATTTGCAGACTTAGTTACAAGTAATGCTACTTTACAAATGTTTTGAAAGCAAAATAGTAGTTGAATGTCGTATCTTTTTAGTTTCGTTCTAGTTTCCTAAAACTTGGTTTTAAATTGATTTTTAAAAATCTATTTGGGTTATATGTTCATGATCACATTATCCTAATTCAGATATTTAAAAGAACATTTTCTCGTAATATTGAACATTTATTTTGTGATTATGACTTTTTTGTTTGAAATGACAAATATGTTTATTTTAAATTCTAAATATATTTAAGCATGTCCAGATTTTGTGTATATTATTCATAATGAAAAAGGAATACATTTTAATTATCAGTTTGTTTCTTCCAAGGCTTATTAAATTTGAGCATAAATATTAAAGTGGAATTTTTTCTTTGTTGTACCTATGTAGTAGTTAAGTTACTGTGCACATTTAGGTCTTGAATATTGAGTTAATTTATTAACAAGTACTAAATATAACATTATTGGAATGGTTAGCCACAATTGTGTTGAGTACTGCATGGTCTTATCACAGGAGAATAGAGGATAGTACAGTATACTATAAAAGTAATTGTAATGTGTAGTGTGTAATTACATATAATATGTAATTATTTCATAATAGCACTTTAAGCAAAGTATTGCAAAGGTGATTAAAATATTTCAACAGCAATTTTAAAGTTATTGGAAACCTGTCTTTGCTAAAGCCTAACTTTTATGCTAAAAGTAATGTGAAATGTAGATTAATTTTCTTCTTGGTTTTGTTTTATTTTCAGGTGGAGGTTTGGCTGTTGGAACAGTTCTTCTAATCGGTTGGTATAGCATACATACTTGTTCTTCCTGATCAGTTTTTTGTTGTGCGTAATGACTGCATGGATTTTCCTATTCTGAAATAAAGTATTTAACTCTTCAGGAGTTAAGGTAATTCAAAGAGAAATTGCCTTAAAGTCTAATTTAAATTCAGATCTTGATCTGAACTTGAAATAAATTAGGCAAGTATATCTGTCTGATAATGTAGCTCTTATAATTAGAAAAATGTTCACAGGGCATTGTCCATTTTTTACAAAAAGACAAAAATTAATGCCAATTGATTTTTCTGGAGAATCTCGTATTTAGAGAGGGGTTACTGGAATGATTAATTTGAGAAGTTGGTGTGCTCATAAGTCCATTGTATATATCTCAGATTTTTTATCATTATTGACCTCTTATTGAAATAAAAGTAACAAACTTATAAATCATATTTTTGTTCACCTTTAAAGATATAATGGTTCTTATTTAAGTACACATTTATAACCCTTTTTGCCTTATTTTTTTAGTTTAGATTAGAGAATCTTAAAATTTAAGTAAACCTTGGCAGTTACATAATCAAAGCTCCCATCTAGCCACCAGTCACTTTTCCATAATCCTTGACAGATATCAAACATCATTTGAGTGCAAATTATCTAGTTTAAAGGACTCATCATTTCACAAAGCAATGTTTGTTGTTGAAATTACTGTGATTTGTTAGAAAGTTCCTTTTATTAATGTCTAATCCATCTACTTGTAGAAATTTTTTTATTCATAGTTTTGCCCTCTGATATAATCAAGAATTAATCTACATACTCTCACATGCCACTCTTAAACTATTTGAAAATAACTATTTTATCACCTCAAATCTTCTCCAAACTAAATAGACAGAGTTTCTTAAACCGGTTTTTATGTGTCTTGGTTTTAACCCTGGTTTTTCTCTTTTCACACCTTCTAGTCTGACTTTGTCTCTTCAGCTGTACCCAGAACTGAATACAATATTCCATATTTAGTATGGTCTGTACTAGAATTCTAGAAATGATAATATCTGTCATATTTTTTTAAAAATTTATTATTTAGTAAATAAAGAATAATTGAAGGACTTTATGGGAAAAATAATTTACAGTTTTTATTTAAAGTACAAAAAGATATATAGAAAAAAATAGGTTGACCTTTCGGTTGCTTAGTCCCCACACCCAGAGACAATATTGCCCTGGTAGCCCATACAAATATTTCTACATAAGAAATATACTTGGGAGCATTTAGCACCTTGCTTTTTTCACTTAATACATCTTAGAGAAAAGTCCATGTGCATTCATAAAGATAGACTTTATTCTTCTCTATAACAGCACAGGATTTTATGGTATGGATATGCTATAATTTATTTAAATCATTCTCTACTGATAATTTTAGGTTAATTCCTTTTTTTCCTGTTACTAACAATACTATTGTATAAATTTTGTACATAAACTTTGCATACTTATATAAAATATCTGGAGAATAAATATGTAGACATAGACTTGTTTGAGTGGGACATGTTAATTGTGTTAGATATAATTAGATTGCTCTCCAAAGAGGTCATGCCACTTTATACTTCAGTCAACAGTTACAAGAGTACCAGTTTACCCTCACCCTTGACAATACTGTGTATTATCAAACATTTTCATCTTTACCAGTCCCAACAGGTAAAAAATGAGAATGGAATTTTATCATTTGTTTACCTATGCTTACACTACTCTAATATGAAATGTCATTTTCCTATGTTTTCCTCCTTTTTAATAGGTTCCTCAAGATTGATTTCTACTTCTCTGCTATGCAAATATGTAGGAGAGCCCAGGCTGGTTTGGCTCAGCGGTTATAGCATTGGCCTGTGGACCAGAGAGTCCCGGGTTCAGTTCCCAGCAGGAACATGTACCAAAAAAAAAACAAAAACAAAAAAAAACAAATATGTAGGAGATAGACAGGAGCTAGGATGATTTCAAGATTTTGGAAATCAGAAAGTGTTGAGTTAGTGCCATTAGGTGAAGTCAGGAAAGGAGGAGAATAAACAAATATTGAGGTAGAGTAATGAGTTTAGTTTAAACATAATGAATTTTATGTTCTAAGTAGTTCTACCTCTTAGACAATTGAATATTTGTATAATAAATTTAGGCTAGAGAAAAATCTCAGGGATTACTAATGTTTTATTTAACATATTTAACTAACGTTTTATTTAACGTATTTTTTAGATGAGGTCATATGCATATATTAGAACGCCCAGGTTTATAAGACCCGTGAGGGTCCATAGATGGAACTTTAATTCTTTGACATTACATACAAATTTGTATATGACTATGTATATTTTTAGAGTAACATGTATAACTTGCATCAAATTCTTAGAGTGGTCTGAGACTCCAAAAATATCTAAGAACAACTAGAGTTAAGAGAAAAGCAAGGCAAAAATATACAGACTATGTGCATCATTATTTATTTATTTATTTATTTTTTTGGTACGTGCCCCTAGCGGAAACCGAACCCGGGACTCTCTGGTCCATAGGCCGAAGCTCCAACCGCTGAGCCAAACCAGCCAGGGCGGTACATCATTATTTAAGAGATAAAGGAAAAATAAGCCCATGAAAGAGGTTATGATCATAGCCTCTGGAATCAGATGTCCAGATTCAAATCATGGCTCTGCTGTTTACTAGCTGTTGTTTACCTGTAAAATAGGGATTAATAACCTTTATCTTTTAAGGTTATTTTGAGGATTAAATAGCTAATTATATGAGAATCACATTGCATTGTTTAAGATATACTTACTTAGTGGTCAATAAGATTAGCTATTTACTATTTTTTAGTAGGATGTTGAGTTCCTCAGAATTGGTGACTATCCCAAAGTGAGAAAAGAAGACAAATGTTTAAGTTCCCCCTTTCCAGCAATTGGATGTAGATGTAGGCTCAAGGAACTAGTACAACTACTTCCTCATCATTTCACCACCGTCACCACCCTTACTTACCAGGCAATACAGGCAAGGATTGGAGGGAGCAAGAATGCATCATTCATGGTAAAGTGACCCCTCGCTCAGGCAAGTAAGAGAGTACAACTCCAAGAGCATCAGTCATAGATGTTGAGAATGATTGCAAAAAGCAGAGACTGGCATTCTTGTTTCCCAGCTGATTGCTTGCTAAACTCTGAACCTGCAAGCCCATTAGTGAGCAGTGCATGTTGAGAGAGTTCTTGGGAAAGCCTGCCTTGTGTCTCTTAGAGTTGTTCAGCATTCTCAAACACCAAGACTGTTTCCTGAGTCTAATGTTGAAAATGGAGGGAGGCATGCTAGAATAGACTGTGTAAACATCTGGGATAATGATAGTGACAGCTAACTTTTCCAGAGGAGAAATTGAATATGAATACTGACCAGCCCCCCTTCCCCCCAAAAAAACACTATATTCTACCTCTTGGAAGGATTTTTTTAGTGACATATGGACTGGAATGAAACAGAGGAAGCCCATGAAAACCACGTATATCACCTATATGGAAACCACCATACCTTCATAGGCCACCAGCAGCAGGCTTAAATAGATCAGATCAGAGTGAGGTTATAGACATTTCTCTGCCTACGCCCAAGGCCAATTATGTAAGTTGATTTCTGCAACTTTTTCTTTCTCCCATTTACATAGCTAGGACTTGGAGAGATGACATGAGGGAAGAGGAATTTGAGAACTTTTTTCTTTAGGACCCCTCTGCCACACTAAAACCTTCAAGCCACATGTTTAGTCTGCACTTAAGGAAGAGGTGGAAAAGGTTTGCATTGAATATAAACGTTTATACTTGAATGTTCCAGGTTTTAATCACTGAAACTGGTGCTAAGAAAATCAAGCAATCCACTCTAGATGTCATTAAAAGATGAGAAAAAGAAGATTTTCATAGTATAGTGGAAAGTAGTAACTGAAAAAAATTAATAAAACCACTTCATATTTATATACTAAATTGAATTGAGAGCTCTATATAAACTACATTATCATAGAATGGCTAAAGAAATAGAGTAGAACGGTGAAACTGAGAGCAAGAAGTACCTTAACTGGGGGTATGGAGGGGGAGGGAGGGTGTAGTTTCAGGAAGAATATTCTCCACGGTAATTAATAGCTGCAAAACAAATGAAATAAGATCAAGATTTAAAAGTGTTGGAGAAATAATTAGAAAGTCATTGTTGACGCTGAGAGCAGTCTCAGTGAAATGATAGTAGCAGCTCATTTGAACTTTGATAAAAGGAGAAATTGATATTCCTGTTCTGTTCATCCTTTAGGTTTCATTCTACCCCTGGAGGCCTAATGAACAAGTATAATTCCATTTCCATATGACAGCCTATCAAATATTTGAGGACAGCTCCCTTGCATCCCTTAGGTCTCTTTTTCTTCAAGCTAAGTATCTTATTTCTCATGCTTGTTCAAGTCCCTTGACCATCCTGGTCACACCATTCTGAAGATACTTTAGTTTGTGTAAATACCCAAATGAAATATATTATTGTCAGTCTGGTCGACTACTAGAATAGATGAGGACAATCATCTCTCCCAACCTAGGAATTAGACTACTAATTCTGGCTAGAACTACATTTGCTTTTTGGCAGTCTGTTGCATCATTATCATTTTTGCTTGGCCAGTGTTATGGGGATTCACTAAATAGATTAATTAAATGCTTATTGTACAACTTCAAAATTTGTTGCACAAAATTGGTAATTTTCAGCTTGAAGAGCATATTTTTTGCTAATCCCTAAATAGGTGATATTCCGCCTATTAGTTTTTTGTGCTTCAAGGGGTCTTTGAAAAAATACAGTTGATAACTATTTTAGATAGAGTGTGTGTGATGATAGAGTGTGCTTTCAGCAAACTACAGTAGATTTGGTTGCTTTATAAGACAAGGATAGATTTATGTTTGTTGGTTTTTTTTCCTTAATTAATTCTACAAATATTTACTAGATATATACTATGTGCCCAGTACTAGGGTTATACCAATAGGAAGCATTATCTGTCATAAGGATCTTGTAGCCTGTTGGGGAAATTTCAATAATGTGTTTTAAATGCTACAAGAGGAGTTAACAAGATGCTTCAGAACATGTGACCATGTCACCCAGCCTTGAGAACAGCTTTTACAAGAATGGGGTTACCTAATCTGGGTCTGGGAGGGCTTCAGGGAATTAGCTAACTATTCTTAAAAATGTTGTATATATTGTATTTTTATAATCATTCAGTTCAAAAAACCTAATTTTCTTTTTCATTGATTTTGATCTGTAGTTACTTAGAAGTGACTACAGTTCAGAATCATTAATCTAGTCCAAGATACTTGGCATTTTCTAGATATTATTTTGCAACTGAATTCTAGGAGAATTCATACACTAAGATTTTAATGTTTTGAAGTGTATTAAGACCTGTTTATTGAATTAAGATATGGTTTATGGTGCAAATTCTAGATGTATTCTGGAATTGTATGATGTAATCAGATTCAGGTGGTTGATGAGGTTGTTCAGATTTTCTATTTTCTTAATAATTTTTCTCTTTAGTTCTTCTGTCAATTACTAAGATACATATGTTAAAATCTCCTAATATAACCTATTTTTATCTTTTCTTAGTTCTGTTAAGTTTGCTTTAAAAAGCTGTGTTTTTTAAGAAATTTGAAATAAAAATTTATCCACATACATGCATATATGGATATAAATACATACATATACAAGCACAGTGTTTTATAATTTCCCATAGACTGGGGATCGAGTTCACAACCTGGGTATATGTTCTGACCAGGAACTGAACCTGAAACTTTTTGGTGTATGGAATAATGCTCCAACCAACCAAGCCACCAGGCTAGAGCTCACAGCAAGTTTTTAATGTGTTTTGCGAATTTACAACTTTTGGTTAAGTTGGGTTTGTTTTTCAACTGTTTGAATACATAATTACCATTTCTTCTGGCCTTCATTGTCTCTGATGAGAAATCAGTCATTAATTGTATTGTTGTACCCCTGTATGTCATCATTTTTCCCTGCTGCTTCCAAGATTTACACTTTATCTTTGGGATTCAGCAATTTGCTATGATTTTTTTAGATTTGGTTTTCTTTGCATTTATCCTAGTAGAGGTTTCTTATGCTTCTTGGCTCTGTAATTGAATGTTTTCGTCAAACTTGAGAAATTTTTGGCCATATTTTAGCCATCACATTTTAAAATATTGTTTCTGCTTCTTTTTGTCTCTTAGTGTCTAGGACTTCAATTAAACATTGGTTGGACTTTTCTATATTGCTCCATATGTCTCTGGAGTTCTGTTTAATTTTTCATTTTCTTTTCTGTGTTCTTCAGATTGCATAATTTCTGTTACCTGCCGTCATGATTTTTTTTTCTTCCTCCATTCTTAATCTACTCATGAGATCACCAATTTATTTATAGAATCATAATTTTAAGCTCTAAATTTTTTCTCATTCCTTTTTATAGTTTCATTTCTCTTTTGATATTCTTCTGTTTACTTATTGATACCATATTTTTTAATACTTTGGATACATTTTTAAAATTCTTTGAATACATTTATAATAGTTGTTTTGAAGTCTTTTTTTGTTGAAAATTTTAAAAATACGTTTTCATTGATTTTTTTTTAGTGAGAGAGGAAGGGATAGAGAGAAATACCGATGTGTTTAATTGGCTGCCTCCTGCACACCCCCTACTGGGGATCAAGCCTGCAACCTGGGCATGTGCCCTGGCTGGTAATCGAACTGGGATCTCTCTGTCCCTGGAACAACGTTCAATCCACTGAGTCACACTGGCCGGGGAAGTCTTTATCTTTTATTTATTTATTTATTTTTAATTAATTGTCTTTTTTCTTTATTGATTTTTAGAGAGAGAGAGAGGAAGGGAGAGAGAGAGAGAAACATTGATGAGAGAGACTATCGATTGGCCACCTCCTGCATGCCCCCCACTGGGAACCAGGCCCACAACCTGGGCATGTTCCCTGACTGGGAATGGAACCGGTAACCTCTGGGTGCATGGGTCAACACTCAACCACTGAGCCACAGCAGCCGGGGAAGTCTTTTTCTTTTAAATCCAACTTTTGAGTCCATTTGGAATCAGTTTGTGTGTGTGTGTGGGGGGTGTTTTCATTAATGTGGATGACATTCAGTAATTTTTAGTTGAAATCTGCACATTGGTAATAATGCACTGTGATCATTCTGAATTCCATTCTGTTCTCCTGAGAATTCTTAGTTTTTTTTGTTTTGTTTTAATAGGTAGTTAACTTGCCTGGCCTTAGATTATTAACTCTCACTTCAGTATACTATGCAGCGGATAATAACTCTAACCAGTTTTCCACCTTTCAGTGTTGCCTTTTCAGCCTTGTCACATAGGATTGTCTGTCCGCAATCACAAAGTTTACTCAGTGGCCAAATATTTTTACAAAATTTACACCCAGATTTTGGAGCTCACACTTTCTATGGTCCTCAGCCCTGAGTTCTGTCCTCTGACACCTCATATCAATAGACTTCAGCTTTTTATAGTCCAAGATTCAGCTCTCAGATTGGGAAACGCATACCTTCAAAAGAGCAGCAAATTTGCAAATCTCACGTGGTTCAGTTACGTTTTTCAACTTTATCTTGTTGTCTTTTTTCTGCTTTCTATTTCTTCCATCATCTTATGCATAGCTTAGTGGTCAACCAGGGATTTCGACACAGTTAATAAACTTTCTGGGGCGTTCTTACGGGATTTTTTACCCAGTCATTCAGCTGTTTTGACAACACTGAACTCTAAATTCTGCCACCTCAACCTGGAAATGCTAAAGGAGGTTAGGAACAGTCTTTGGCAAAAAAAACCACAATCTTGAAATTCTTACAAGTCATGATCACTATCTTTCAAATGAAACTGCTGTGGTTGCTGCCTTCTTTTTATTGCTTTCCAGTGCCTTCAAATAATTATTTTTAATGATGTTTTATCCAGGTTTTGTAATTATAGCTGCAAGAAGTTTTACACGGTTCTAACATTATCACAGGCTCAAACTTTCCTAGAAATATTTTTAATAGTGTGATATTTTTTTACAAATATGAGTGGTGTCTGACATAGGAAATCAATTAATATTTGTTTAAAAAAATTAATAATGACTACTTTTTTAGATAGTGCAATAAATTTACCCTTATCTCTTGTCTTTGTGTTGTGTTTAAAGTTTTAAAGGAAAGAAAGGTGATATAAAAGTGTAAGCTTGTAGCTTATCCGTGATATTAAGAGAATAAAGATATATTCAAGTTATCATTCTTTCATATAACCTCAAAAATATAACACATTTTTGTCTAAGAAACCTGATGTTGTGTTTTTTTCCCCAGTAAAATTCAGAAAGAAGGAAGGATGAGGGGATAAGAAAAGATAAAAGGATTATTTACTAGGGAAACATTTAGTGCAAGTTTAGTAACTCTATCAAAATAAAATCTTTAATTTGAAATTATTGAATTTAAAACCCCAAACCAAACTGTAGAAATAATACTATTTTTATAAATATTATAAATCATAATCATCAGGCTACAAACACCAAGTGCTTAATTATTATGACATGAAAGAAATGAGGTATGTGTTTACAAAATGGTTGGTAGGTAATAATGACCTTTTTAGAGGGACAGTGCCTGAGAATATCTCAGTAAAGAAAAATAATTTCTGATTTCTTTGATATAGTCATATATAACCCTCTAAATTTTGTGGCTAATGGAGGTGGTATAGTAGATGGAGAATGATTTTTGATAAAGATAGGAAGACTCATTAAATAAGTACCTACTTCCCATTGACTATCAAGATAAGTTTCAGCCTATCTAGCTGTACCTTAGGAAACCAAATTATTGTCCCATCTCATAGACTTGTTTTAATGAGGAAATTATAAAAACACCTGAGTATGCTTGGCATATGGTAGGATTCTGACTATAATTTTTTTTCTTTTTTACAGAAGAGGATAAATATAATATTTATTCTCATTTCCTCTTCAAGTATTTCCTGGCAGAAGGAATCATAAATGGACATACTTTGTTGGTTGCATCTGCAAAAGAAAACCCTGCTGACATTTTACAGGTATAGAATAAAGTATATTCTATATGTTCAATATTGCATTTTAAACATTTTATGAAAAAGTATTGTTTATATATATAAACAATGTGATATGCTTGTATATATTACAAACTATGTTTAAGTGCGTTAATGCATGCATTTTTTTCTCTTAAAGAAAAGTATCAAATTTACTTAAGCATATAGTTTTGTTTTTGTTTTTTAAAGAAAGAATAGTTTATTGATTTTGAGAAAGAGAGAAACATGGATGTGAGTGTGAAACATCAATCAGTTGCCTCCTGCCTATCCTCCACCAGGAATCAAGCCTGCCACCGGGCATGTGCCCTGACCAGGAAGTGAACTGGCAACTTTTCTGCCCATAGGATGACACCCAACCAACTGAGCCACATGGGTGAGGGCTAGTTTCTTTTTTTTTAACCCTCACCCAAGGATATTTTTCTGTTTATCTTCAGAAAGAGTGGGAGGGAGGGAGAGGGAGAAAGAGAGAGAGAGAAACATCGATGTGAGAGGGACACCTCAACTGGCTGCCTCCTGGACCAGGGCCGGGGATGAACTGCAACCAAGGTACATGCCCTTGACCGGAATCAAACCCAAGACTCTTTGGTCCACGGGCCGATGCCCTAACCGCTAAGCAATACTGGCCAGGGCTGGGCTAATTCATTTTAAATTAGTGTTCTTGAACAATTTTTTTAACTTAAAATTTAGATCAGCAGTGGAGAAATTATGAATAAACTTTTAAAAACTGACAAATAAACTTATACTGGTGATACTAAGAGAACTCTGTAAAAAAGTTAGGTTAAAAAAAAACTGCAAAATATTATCAGACATTAAATTATCAGTATCCCAAAGGTATAAATCAAAAGAAAGAAACAGAAATCCAGAAATCAGAAGTACTCTTTTATTAATGTTATTTTGCTTTGCGAATGCCAGAAACTATTCTCTTCTAAGAAATATGCAATAATAAAATATTTTTTAAGATACTGTATCTTTTTAAAGCCAAGGCACACTTTTTATCTTAGGGAGGACAATTTTTACATTCAGAATTCTTGATTTCTTTGTCCAGAACAGAAACTCAATTTAAACTATTATTTGAATATAACTCATAATCTAAAGTTATGTTTTTCTCAGGATGTTTTGATTTTCCATGCATAGTTTGCAAATTGGCAATTTACTAAATAATTTACAAAGAATTTATAGCATAATAAATACTAATTTACAGTAACTATTCAACACCAACAAACTTTTATACGTTGTGTAAAAGTCACTGTAATAGTGAGGTCAAATCTAACATTCTTTCATATGGGTCATACTTTGCTTATTAAATAACACTCTCATAAAATACAAAGGAAAAATCTTTGTGTAATTTTCCAAATAATTTTCTTAATATTTTTGTTTCTTCTTTTGCTGCTTTTCCTGTGGACAGTGCTGTAGTGGTTAGGGGTAGTAGAGTAAAGGCCAAAATCATTGTCCTGAAGAAGCTATACAGGTTCTTCACAGAACATTCCACAACATACTAAGACTAACTTTTATGTCAGACATTTTTATAGCCATATAGAAATTTTTCACCAGACCAGAGGCAAAAAGGCAAGAAGGCCTATTTATGCTTTTTAAAATAAAGTGTTTTATTTTTCCTTCTTGCCTCCTTCTACATAGGTAACTGATGTTAAAACCTAATATTACTTTCACATTTTGCTTTAGAGGACTACATTTTTAAATTTTGAATACTAGTTCCTGATACCTTATTAGGTATCTTTAATTTGTAAAAGATAGTATTAAAAAATCAATGTACTTTACATGTCCTTATGTGAAGGACTTTGAAGTTAGAAAAGAAGTATTACCTTTTCATCAGGCTTTATTAAAATATTTAGTCACATATGCAAGTAATTAGATTCTGCAAGCATTTATTCATAAAGTACTATTATGGTGTAGTAGAAAAATACAAGGCGAGAATCAAAAAACAGACTCTAAAAAGTTGCACTTTGAACCAAGAAAGATTAATAAGGACCAGATATTTCCTCATGCCTAAAACAACTAAAAACAGGACCAAGTATATGAAACAACAGTTTTTAAGACACTGGATATCACACAGTAAAGGATGATTCCTGAGATATGTAAAAAAAATAAGCCAAGCCCTGTAACTTTTCTAGCATACTACATAAGGTCTCCAGGCTATAATGCAGAAGGGAGGAACCCAAGTTAAGACACCCTTAGAGACAGAGCTAGGAGTGCGAATTGTGACCTTGTTATTGTCTTCATCCAGAGCTTAAATAATGTTTAAAAAGATATGTAAGGGTGCCAAGTCAACGAGTAGTGACTTATGATGATTAATTTTATGTGTCAATTTGACTAGGCCATAGGGTATGCAGATATTTGGTCAAACATTATTCTGACTATACCTGTGAAGGTGTTTTTGGATGAGATTAACATTTAAATCTGTAGTTTAAGTAAAGCAGATTGCCCTCCCTAAACTGAGTGTGCCTCATCCAATCAGTTGAAAGCCCAAAATGGAACAAAAAGGCTGACCTTCCTGGTGTAAGAAAGCATTCTCCCTGCCTGACTGCCTTTGAACTTGGACAACAGCTTTTTCCTGCCTTCAGGCTCGAACTAAAACATTAGCTGTTCATGAGTCTTGTGCCTGTCAGCCTTTAGATTGGCACTACACCATCCGTTTTCCTAGTTCCAAAGCCTTCCAATTCAGACAGGAACTATACAGTCAGCTCTCCTGGGTCTCCAGCTTCAGCTTGCCGACTCACCCAGCAGATCTAGGGTTGTCAGCCTTCATAATCCTAACAACCACTTCCTTGTAATAAATCTCACGTGCACGCGTGTGTGTGCATACAATTAAGTAAATGGGGATAAGAGTTTTATTGCAGTGTCCCTCAATTTTTTTAAAATCTTTTTTTTTTTTTTCAGTAATACACGCAAAAAAAAAATCACACAGTATATATCATCATAAATTATTTTAAATTATTTGTCTGGTCTGTTAGGTCCACCTAAAATTTTGCTGAAAACATTGAAAAAATATTATTTTTCTCAATCATTAGTGCATTCACATTTTCTGTACCAAGCAGACATTTCAGTTGTCTCTTTGGTGCTTGGCAAGGGGAAGTAAACCTTTTATTCGTAAAGTGGGGAAAAGGGTGGTTTGAAAGGGGAAGTGGAAAGGGGAGCCTGCACTTCTTTCACTGGCACATTCTCTAGGGGGTCGGTTTTCTTTAAGAGGATTTAAGAACGTTGAAGATCAAGCAATTGATTCCTTTAAAACTTTCATGATCATGTACTTCTTTACAAGTTCTTATGCCCCAAGTTTAGACTCCCAGTTATTACAGTTAAAAGTGATGGAAATAAGCCATTCTTACCTGACCTGTAGAAACTTTTCTACGTTTATAACAGCAGGTGCCCAATCCAATTACATTTGAATGGTGAATGTAGCCCAATGAACCTGTTTTCAGTCATCCCTAAAGTATGTTAATCAATTCTAGGTAGTGTAATGTTAATTATCACTTGTTTCATATTAATTTGAAAAATAAGTAAATTACTTTTGGATTCCAAGGATGTAAGAATAAGTTTTAAGTTTCTGCTGCTCCATGAAATACCTAAATGAAAGTTATCTTGGTCAAAAAAACTTAAATTAACCTATTGAACTTAGAATTTATTTTATGAAAATTATACTTCTGAAATGTCACCTTACATGTAAATGTAATTAGAAGATACGAAAGAAACCATTAGTAATATTTTCCTGTTATGTTAAATATTATTTAAAAGATGATTATTTAAAATAAATATATATTGATTGATATATCTGTGGATATTTTTCTTCGGGAAAAGTACTGTAGGTTTCACAGTTGACAGATATTTGATGTCTTTATATTTTACCATATTTGAATTTTTAATGTTCCTAAAATCCAATTTATAACAACATGCTTGTTAAGCTCCCGGAACTTAAATTCTTATATTTTAAGGGAAATAAATGTTAAAAATGGTTTCACCATTTATTTATTCACTTTTTAAAATTTTTATATTCAAAATATTTTTTTATTGATTTTTTTTAGTGGGACAGGAAGAGAAGAGAGATAGAAACATCCATCAGCTGCCTCCTGCATGCCTTCCACTGGGGATCAAGCCTGATACCTGGGCGTGTGCTCCGACCCAGAATTAAACCGAGACCTCTCGGTCCATGGGACGACACTCAATCCACTGAGCCACACTGGCTGGGCAGTTTTTTGGGGTTTTTTTTGAAGAGAGGAGAGAGAAACGTCAATTTGTTTTACTTATTTGTGCATTCATTGGTTGATGTTTGTAATATTCTGATTGGGGATCAAACCTGCAACTTTGGCCTATTGGGACAGTACTCTAACCAACTGAACTACCTGGCCAGGTCACTGACCATTTATTTATATTTTTATTTTAATGGTTTTATTTTTATTTTTTATTTTTTTTTATCCTCACCTGAGGACATTTTTCCATTTTTTGTACAGATAGAGTGGGAGGGAGAGAGGGGTAGAGAGAGAGAGGGAAACATCGATGTGAAAGAGACACATCGATTGGCTGCCACCCGCACGATCAACTAGGGCCGGGGACAAACTGCAACCGAGGTACATGCCCTTAGCGGGAACCGAACCCGGGTGTCTCCGCACCGTAGGCAGACGCTCTAACCGCTGAGCCAAACCGGCCAGGGCAATGGTTTTATTTTTAAATGTATCTTTATTGTTGAAAGTCTTACAGATGTCCATTTATTTAATTATTATTATTTTTTAATTCTCATCCAAGGATACTTTTCCATTTATCTTCAGATAGAGTGGGAAGGAGGGAGGGAGAGAGAGAGAGAAAGAGATAGGTAGAGAAACATCAATGTGTGAGAGACACATTTATTGGCTGCCTCCAGTATGACCCCAAACAGAGCCAGGGACCAAACCACAACCAAGGTCTGTGCCCTTGACCAGAATCAAACCCTCGACTCTTTGGTCCACGGGCTGATGCTCTAACCTCTGAGCCAAACCAACTAGGGCACATCCATTTATTTTCAATGTCTGAAATGTTTCTGTTGCTCTAGACTAGCACAGATGTTTCCAACTAAAAAATGTGTTCTAGTGTCATCTATTGTGATTTATCTTGAGTACTTAGAATGTATTGTCAGAGACATAATTATGCTCACTGTACAAAAAGTTAATGGTCTTAAGCATTAGACATTATATAACATTGCATATTTGATGCTGCATTTGAAAGTTTATTTCATTCATTGGTTTATAATGAGTAGCCTAGAACAAGTTGTTTTTTATTTGAATAGCAAGTTTGCTTTACATGACAGTTGAATATTCATCAATAATGTATTCAGTGAAGTAAAAATTAAATTAACCATAAAGTTGAGTGTGTGATTTCCAGGAAAAAAAAAATTATCTTTTTTTATTTTAATGCCGATTTGCTTTTAACTAAAAATACTTTATATAAATGAGTAATGAAAGTAATTAAAGGTTACACATGCTAAATAACATGCACTCTAAACATTTTTCTACATTAAAAATAATTTAATGATTTGTTTTCAAACTATTTGAATTTGGTTTTCTTCTTATATTGCAATTTGTTGCAATATACTCTCAATCTTGTCATTTTATATTTCTTACATGTTTAATATGTAGTGATAAAACAATATTTGATTTAAAAGAATAATATGCTATCCTCATTTTTCTGTATAAAAAGTAGTATTTTAACAAATACATATTTTATGTGGTCTGGTTGTTTGCATATTTAGAATAGACTAGATTAGAAAATTATGGTTGATAAAAACTTAAATTATTTGTATTCTGCATAATACCAGTGCACAGATGAAGTTTTAACATGTCTCTGAGAAGAATAAACAAAATATTTTTGTAATTTGAGATGTTGAATATTAATGTGGATAAGTAGATTTTTCTAATAGTATTCAGTCAAGATTTCAGGTGCCCAACTCAATTAGTATTATACTTAAAACTCTCTTTTTATCAAACAGACTAACAATGGATTACCAAAACCAAGGCATTAACAGTGTTTAGAGATACAGCATAAGGGGGAAATAATGTAATTGCTTAGTGTTAATTTTATGATATAAAATTGGGGATTTCTGGAATCTATAACCAGGCAAATATTGCTGGTACAAGAAAAGGAAATGTACCATCTTATAGACCATGGTTATCTTAAAACCATATATAACTACAAGACAAGTAAAGGATTAAAAGCCTCATTAGCTGCCTAACATATATAACCACCCGGCATTTTATCCATCATCCTCTGAAAACACATTCATGCTTATTGTAGTCAATGCTTCTTCAGGAAGTCAGCGTTAAGATGTAACGCTGAAAAATTACACTCCTTAGAAAATCCTATAGAGCAATATATGTGATGTTAAAGCTTTTAAAAACACATATAGTAAGTATTTTTCAGTTAACTTTTTTAACTAAAGGAATTTTCTTGATCATCTCAAATATAGTGGTAAGTATTCTCCATGAAAACTTTCTATGGAATATTTTCTAAAATATCAAAAATTACATTTTTATGTTTATGTTTTAAACACTTATCAGCTAGGCTCATTTTTTAATGAAATGTAAAATTATATACACAGACATGCACACAAACATTTTCTTGAAAATGCTAAGATTTTTCTATTATATACTTTTCATAATTTTAACAATATGTTATGTGTTAATATTTATAGAATTAAAGTAAAATGATTTTAAGAAGTAAATTTAAATGGTATTTCATACTAAAATCCGTTTTAACACTTACTTTGAATATTTTTTAGTGAAGACATTCCAAGTAGGTAATATTCACGTAGGAAGAAGTATCTAATATCTAGAGCAAAGTGTTAATTTTTAAAAAATTTATTGGGGTGACATTGGTTATTAAAATTATATAGGTTTCAGGTGTACAATTTTATAATACATCATCTGCATATTGTGTGTTCACCACCCAAAGTCAAGTCTCCTTCTGTCACTGTTTAGTCCCTCTTTACCCTCTGCTACCTCCCCACAACCCTTTCCCTCCGGTAATTGTTGTATTTTTTAAAATATGTGCCCAGGATAAGTACATGCTTACCAGCAGGAATATTATAACTACATTGATGTTTACTAAAGGCTTACAGCTTATAATAAATTTTAATGTCAAACATATTAGTAAATAAATAGTTCAAATTTAAAATCAATTATGATAAAACTTCTCATATTTACTATAAAGAAAATATTTCATAATTGAAAATGAAAATGAATTACTTTATAAGTCATGGAATAAGTAACAATTTATTTAAAATAAGCTATATCGTATTTGATGAATTAGTATAGCAACAAAATATTTAGTAGTGAATTATGAAAATTAAGACTAGCATTTTCAGAACTCTTTTTATGGACTTTAAGTCCCTAAATAAGAATTAAAGTTCTGTTTTAATAATTTGAGGCATTATTTTATATCCCATAATATCAACCTTTTACCCAAATATTGAACTCATTTGTTAAGATCTCATTCATTGTATCATGCATCTTTTGCTTTATTGGATTCTTTTGTTATAAACGAGATCAGAGATACCAGTTGATTTAGAATTAGATGTAGCAGTATTATTTGATAAACAATGTAAAGTTTGAATTTCTATCAAGAAGGTTTCTTTCCCTTCAGTCAGTTTGGTGTCACAATTAAGTTTGTGTTTGCTCTCAATCTGCTATTTACCGATCGTGGAACAACAGTTAGAATTCTGAATCTAGTGAGTGGGTCTCTTGTTTGCTCAGTACAGTCTGGTCTTTCTGAGCAAATAGAATACAAAAATATCTCAGATCTATTTTATGTGTGTGTGTCTTGCAAAAAATTGAAATAGCTTTAAGAATGAAGTTAAAGGAACACCTCTTAGCCAAATATAATTTTGAATATTTTTTTTATTATGCTCATCTCCAAAATTGAAATTTTAATACATTATGTTATAAATCATTAAAAATTATTTTCTGGCCCTTCTGTCATTCTATTTTGCAAGCTTTATTGCATGCTCAATAATGTGACACATTTCCACACACATTTTTACTTTTCCTAGCCTATATAATATTTATTGTATTTTCTATCAAAACTATTTTGTCACTGTATATCTTTTGTCCATAGTATAAGGGCAAATATGGGCTGAGCCCTTTGAATGCAAAGCTGTAATCAGTATGTGTTCCTTCATTTCTTTGTCAACAATTTATTTGTTCAGACTATACGTTTTTCAGTGCTTACAACTCTAAAGTGCTAGTTGAGCCAGAAATTTGCTGTTTGACCCCAGGGTTTCACTCTTTTCCTCGCTACTTATGAGAGCTTATTTAAAATTCTAAGTTCTCCTCTGGCAGCCACAGTTAGAGCTTCTTTGGCAAACTAAATAGACTAAGAAAAAACATGCAAAGGCTCAGTACTGCTTCCAGTGACCTACATTCATAGCCAGCTTTGAAAAGGTGGCATGTGCCTTATTTTACAACAAGGAAATGAAAGATAAAAATATAAGGAAAATAAACCCAACTCTCTGTCACTAGCTAGTGAGAATCGTTTCTGATATAACATTAAAATAAACACACATTAGTATTTTATGCTTGTGTATCAACCAACAAAAGAAAGGACTTCTGCATGCAGAAAAGTAGCCTAAGTCATATAGCGAAAATGCCATACTCTGTAATATGTGTCCTCAGGAAGGTGAAATATATTTGGGATCTGGGCTTGAATTTTAATTTCTGTTTTGCTGTTAACTAGTGACAGGACCTTTTACAAGACACTTAACCTTTCATGTTAAGATAATACCCTAGCCACCGTATTCCAGAGTTCCAAATTTAAAAATTAAATATCTGGGAGTTCTGCTTTCTAAATCTTAAAGCATGCTTATTCCACACCTCATATTTGCTTCAAAAAATTTTGTTTTGAGCTCCTAAAAAAAATGAATTGTGAATACTTGATGGTGATTGTTATGCTCAAAATAAATATTAAAATCTTGGAACTATTCTATAGCACTTTATCATTCTTTGAAAATAAGCCACACAAGGCCAGAATTGGGAATATTAGAAATAGAGTTCATTTTCTGAATACTTTTACAAAAAAAGTATTTAAAAGAAAGTATTCAATTCTTTTGGGAGGAACCCATCACTTGATATTCTGAAAACCAGAGCCATTAAAAATAAAAGGAAATACTTGTTCATCAGCTCCCCAAATTAACATATTATCCCTTTAAGTGAGATGTTAAAGGATACCATGAAAAGAGAAAGGCAGTCCATAGATTAAGCAGACAGTCTCTGAAGATGTCTTCTGTACAAAATGATAACTTTACAGTGTGACAAAGAAGACAGGGCTATCTCTCCACAGTGTTGGGGTGATTCTTTCAGTGACCAATCTTTCCTGAAATTTTAAGTTTTGTTCAACAAAAAACAATAAGCAGTTTCAGAAAGTGGCCTTAGTTCACCACATCCATCTCTTAATATTGTGGACTATTAAAGAAATCAAAGGCAATTGAAATGTGCTTATCGTTTTTGTAAAATATTCTTACTACAGTTGTCTGTGTGTATGTGTTTGTGTATGTATTCAGAATTCTATGCTAGATTTCAGAAACAAGGTAGATATTATTAAACTGAAGATGAATTGGAAGTAGAAAGTAGAGCTGAGACTATAAAGTGAAACTTCTTACCTTTATAGTCTTAAAATGTAACATACAGAGTCCTATAGAATTAAAGAAAATCTGTTTTATGCCTTTATTCAGTACTCATTGAGCAGAAAGAGAATCAGTTTTATTCTATTAACACCAAATGTACTACAGAATATAATTTTCAAATTTAATAAAAATAAATTGATGTACAATTTCAGTTAGTCCCACACAATAACCTAAGGATTTTTGCTTGTGACATTTTTCATAATTTCTTCTGGAAAAATAAAAGAATATGACATCAAACAAGTAAAACCACTTGCTAGTGTGTTTCTGAGCTAAGGATGTAATTTATTTGCACCTCTTAATTGAAGAGAAATATCTAATTCTATTCCTAATTCAGATTTCTTTGACAGTAGATATCCCTGAAACTTTAGAATATATCTATTCCAACAATGTAAGAATTCTGTGACCTCAATTATAAGTAATTATAAGATTATTATTACTATCCTAACTTTTAAAATAATTATATTTAGAAATGTTTTTATTATATTAGGTTTTTATAAATTATTTTAGTGTATATTTAATAGGAATATTTAATACTTAAAAGAATTTTGTAGAAATCCCATGCCAATGTAAGAATCCTTTTTTTTTTTATCCTCACCCGAGGATAAAAGGCAGACAGAGTGGGAGGAAGAGAGGGGGGAAGAGAGAAGAGTGGGAAGAACATCGACTGATTGCCACCCACATGACCCCAACCGTGGCTGGGGACAAACCGCAACCAGGGTGCGCGCCCTTAGCGGGACTGAACCCTGGTATCTCTGGTTTGTGGGCCAGCGCTGAGCCAAACTGGCCAGGGCTAAGAATCCTTTTATAGCTCTAATAATTATTGCATAAGCTGTTTGTTTAATATAGATTTTTTTACGTCATGTTTTCTTAAAAACAGATTAATATACACTCTTATACAGTAAACTAAAGATGATTATTGCACATGATCTAACTAAACATGTTAATACCAGTGATTTAGTGCAGCCACTATGGAAAACACTATGGTATTACCTCAAAAAGTTAAAAATGGAACTGCCATTTGACCCAGTGATCCCACTTTTAGGAATATATCCTAAGAAGCCTAAAACACCAGTCAGAAAGAATATATGTACCCCTATGTTCATAGCTGCACTATTTACAATAGCTAAGATCTGGAAACAACCCAGGTGCCCGTCAGTAGATGACTGGATAAAAAAGCTGTGGTGCATGTACACAATGGAGTACTATGCAGCTGTAAGAAAGAAAGATCTCTTATCCTTTGAGATGACATGGAGGGACCTGGAAAGTATTATGCTAAGCGAAACAAGCCAAGCAGAGAAAGACAAATATCATCTGATCTCACTTATTTGTGGAATATAATGAACTAAACAAACTGATGAACAAAATTGACCTAGAGGTAGGGTACAGACTGACAAACCTCAGAAGAGGGGGTGTTGGGGGGGAGGGATGAACCACAGAACTTTAATGCATGTATGCATAACCAATGGACATAGACAACAAAGCTGGGGATGGGGCGGGGGCATGGGGAGGAGGGTGTCAGTGGGGGGAAAAGGAGAAACATCTGTAACAAAAACAAATTAATAAAACCAAACATTTTCTTCAAAAACAAACAAACAAAAAATATCAGTGATTTAGTGGATAATTTAGTTAGTCTACTCTTTAAACCATTTCACAAAATATATTGTAATCAAGATATTTTCTATTACAAGGACCACATTGTTTGTTCATCATTTTTTCTGTAACTAGGGATATATGTATTGATAGACATAAAGATAGATAAATACACATATACTGTATAGATATATATACATACATAAATACCATATGTGTGTGTGTATATATATATATACATACATACATACACATACATACATAATACATACACACATGCAGAAGTTCATATGTTTTTAGCAATGGTTGTTACCTAATTAGTAGATGTCTTCAGTTTAACTTATATTATCTCGCTGAATATGAATTTTATTAGTTGTGCAGTCAGAGTCAGATTAAACATTGGCAGCATTTAATGGATGAACTTCACTTTGTAAAGGAACCTAGAAAGGAACATTCCAATTTTTATGGCTATAAATATTAACAGATACCAACAGTGCATTCTTGTCTCTATAAGTAAATACATGGACTTTCTTATGTTAAACTTTTCTTTCTAAGAAATTTGTTTTGAAGTAAAGAGAATGTTCTGAAGGAATATATAACATTTATATTTGACATATAAAACACATAATTTCTAAATCTGAGTTGATATATTGAGGAAAATGGATAAAATTACTATAGACCTTATGGGCACTTGTTCTTAACAGCTTGACAGTTTTTATTTTTTTACCTATGTAAAAATAATTACGGAAGCAGATACTATCACTATGCCAGCAAACCCAGTGCATTTCCCTTTGAGTCGGTGCCATCAATAAGCAGTCTTGAAAGCACATGGCTGCCTTGGTCGAGACTTGGAGTGCTATTTATGATATTATCAGGCATACTGTTAGGACCTATATAAGAAATTTAAATTTGCCTACACCTCATTTTCCTAAACTCACTACAGATTGCAGTAGGACTCAGGGATTAATTACATGTCTAAATTGCTTTGAGATCCTATGGCTGGTGCTCCTAAAAATAGGATGGTTTAGAATGTAATATTTAAATATAGTTAGGTCGTGGTTTGCATTTAATTGAAGATAGTTGATTTGTTTGTTTGTTTTTTACTTAGTGCCACCCTTTTCCTTCATTTCTGAATACTTCTAGTGCAGACTTCAATTTCCTGTTCTCCAAGTTATCTTCCTCCTTCCCTCTACTAAATTAAGGAAACAGAGATTTCCCAGATTCTCAACACATTTCTGTTTTATATGTTAAAGGGAAATGTGAGAGGAACAGCGATTGAGAACGTTCTGTTTTCTGGTTTTCAGGTACATGTAATTGGTGTAGTTGCAAAATTAAAAGCATCATTTTTGTGAGTAGTATAACTTGGAAGTTGAGTTAAAATGATGGTTGAATAGTGATTTCACCCTTGTAATATCAATAATTTTGCCACCTTTATATTCAAGGAAAATAATATCTGAAATTGCACTAAGATGTTACCAACTCTGTACTGAATGTAGTTTGAAATATGGATGGAAATAAATTAATTTACGGATTACTAATCTTAAAATCTGTGACTTTTAGAAATGTTTTTTTATGTAGCATCACCTGTACCCCCGGATTTCTGACATACTCCATGCCATCTACATTTCCAAATGCTTTGAATAATTGAAGTTGCCTCTCCCTGCATATACTTTTAAATATTTAATTGAAGATAGGTGAAGGGCATACTTTTAATATATGGATGTTCAGGTTGGATATTTGACGTGCTTTGTATTCATATTATTATAATCAATATCTTTGGATTTGTTTCTCTTTCAGAAAATAAATGGTTTCCCCCACCCCTCAAAAATCCTCAAAATCAACAAAATAATATACTTACTGATACAGTATAATATACTTACTGATACATGGATAATGCTTAAGTAGTATTAATTATACAGTTACCAAAACCTGCAAGGATCAAAAGATTTTATTTTTAAGAGGGATTTTTCATGCTGCATGGATTATGTTGCTACATAATAGCTCAGTAGTACTTCTGCTGAATTGTAAAATAGCTTAGAGAGGAGTATGATGCCCATAGTTGGTGTAATGCATTGGTAATTAAGAGGGTGGGAGGTTAAGCTTCATTAACTGCTGAGGGATTGTATCTTGGGTTTTATTATGCCCTAGAGAACATTTAAAGTGAGAAGGGTCAAACTGTTGGAATCAGATTTTGCTTGTGCATCTGCCAAAACAAAGGCCACAGAATAATATAGCAGTAAGCATGGAATGACTTGGATTGAAAAGGGAAGAAATATATTTATGGCATCTTATGGATAAGAATAAATGTTTCTGATGAAAAATAAATATACTTAAATACTGGGGTATATCTTGGTATTGGAAGCTTATAATGATTTGGTTTCATGTGGGTTTTTTGTTTGTTTGTTTTTAAGTAGAATAAACAGTTCTTTTTGTCTGAAGGTAGTGCCAATTTCTTTATTCATGTTAATTTTCTAACCTAATTTGTTTGATTAAAGAAGTAGAGAAATTTTATACTTTCCAGCCTATCTTCTGTATAGGATTTATGAAACCTGCTTTTTATTTTTGTTATTCCTGATCTCTGCTACCCAATACATGGGAACTATAAGCACCACATTGCAGAAAAGAACCAAAATTCTGATATTCTTTCTTTTAGATAACAAGACTATTACAACAATATAGTATGTTCTCCTGCAACAAATATATTGAATAGCCCAGGGGTCAGCAAACTTTTCATTAAAGGACTAGACAGTAAATATTTTTGGCCTTGCAGGCCGTATGATCTCTGTTACAACTACTCAGTTCTGCTATTGTATCACTAGGGCCGTCATAGACACTCTTCCTAAACAAATGGACATGATTGTGTTCCAATACAACTTTTATTTACAAAAGCAGGTAGCTGGTTGGCTTTGACCTATGGGCCATAGTTTGCTGACCCCTGGAGTACCCCAAAACCACTAAGATTTTCTCCTTTGCTGTTTTCTGATAATATGATGTTATTCTTTTTCTACTGAATTGCCTTGGCACCAATATAGAAAATCTATTAAATGAATATGTGGGTGTCTTTCTCAATTTTCTTATTGGTTCCATTGAACCACATTTCTATCTTACGTGGACTTCACTTTTCTACTCTTACAATGTCTTGAAATCAAGTACTTTTAAGTCTTCAAATATTTTTCTTTTGCAAACTTGTTTTGATTATTATGGGCTTTTACATTTCGATATAAATTTTAGATTCAGCTTATCCATTTCTATGAAAAAGTTTGCCAGAATTATTCTTTTTGTTTCCCAGTTTTTGTTGTTTTTCTCTCTGTTCTTTATTCCTTTTTTTTTTTTTTTTATCCTCTCCCGAGGACACTTCTGCAGTTATCTTCAGATAGAGCGGGGGGGAGAGAGAGGAAGAAGAGAGAGAAGCATCAATGTGAGAGAGACACACCGAGTGGTCGCCACCCACAGGATCCCCAACAGGGCCAGGGACAAACTGCAACTAAGATACGTGCCCCTAGCAGGAACCAAACCCGGGACTCTCTGGTCCGCAGGCCAATACTGCAATTGCTGAGCTAAACTGGCCATGGCTGATTTAGTATACTTTGAGTTTGACATGCAGTTGAACATTCAAATAGAATATCCAAAAGGCAGTTAAGAATCTAGGCCAAGGAATTTGGGAATGATTGGAAATAGAGATTTGCTAGCCAACATTTCTATCTCCATTAAACATTTATTGAATACCTACTATGTGCCAGAAGCTATGTTATGTACAGACTAAGTGTGTTTTTCTACCCCTAAATCCATATCCTTCTTGCATTCAGTATGCATTCATTTCAACCCAATAGCTCCAAAAGCCTTAACTCACTCCATCATCAACTCTAAAGTCTAAAGTCTCATCTAAATGTCATCTCAATCAGGTATGGATGAAACTTGAAATATGATCCATCCTGAGGCAGATTTCTCTCTAGCTGTGAACCTGTGAACCTGTTAAATGAGACAAGTTATGTGATTCCAAATCCAATGGTACAACAGACAGAGGATAAACGTTACAATTCCAAAGGGAGAAATCAGAAGAAAGGAAGGGTGATGGATTGTAAGCAAGTCCAAAATGTAGCAGGGAAAATCCTGTTAGGTCTTAATTTTCATGAGTAAACTTCTTTGATTCAATGCTCTGCCTTCTAGGCCCACTGGGGTGGCAGCATTACCCCCTCATCCTCTTGGCTGATCAGGGCACAACCCACATGACTCTGCAGGGCTGCATTCCCACCTTTTGAAAATGATGTGGAGCCCAGCCAGTGTGGCTCAGTGGTTGAGCATCAACCCATGCACCAAGAGTCACTGGTTCAAATCCCACTAAGGGTACATGCCCAGGTTGTGGGCCAATCCCCAGTGGGGAACATGCAGGAGGCAGCCAATTGATGTTCTCTCTCATCTGTGTTTCTATCTCTCTCTCCCTCTCCCTTCCTCTCTCTCTAAAATAAATAAAGAAAAACATTTTTTTAAACAAAATAAGGTGGTGACCACCTTGCCTCCCATGCCTGGCAGCTCTGAGGGTCTGTGAGCACATTTGGGGCCCTTATTCCCTTTTATTGTATGATAGTGCATGTTCGAAGCCAAACTGCTCAGTGGCAAGTCCTGTAATATCCAAGAAGTTTGACAGCCTTCCTTAATCCCATCCTTCCTTGAGTGCTCCCTTTAGTTCAAACAGGCAGTGTCCCTGCCGGTATAATTCCATCTCTATTCCTGGCTTCTGCTGAGATGGCGGCTGATTAGGTCTGGGTCATGCCCATGATCTCTATCCAGCGGATGTTCAGCTATCCCTTTAGTGTTCTTTTCAGAAGAAGTTTGTTTGTTTGTTTGTTTCTGTTTTGCAATATGGATAGGCTGAGATATTTTCAATTCAAGTTCTGCTTCCTTTTTGCTTAAATTGTTTAGTTAATTTATTTCTCTTTTTGCATTTTACTGTAAAGCACTTAGGAGAAACCATGCCACTCCTTCAAAATTTTGCTTAGAAATCTCCTCAGCTGAAAATCCATCTTCATCACTTCCAAGCAGTACCTTCCACAAAACACTGGAACACAAGTCAGCCAGGTTCTTTGCCACTTCATAGCAAGGATTGTCTTTCCTCCTGTTTTTCAATATGTTCCTGATTTCTATCTGAGACTTCACTAGAATCACCTTTAACTTCTCTATTTCTAGCTTGCACCTCAAAACTCTTCTGGCCTTTGGAATTATCCAATTCCAAAACCATTTTCTTATTTTTAGGCATTTGTTACATCAGTACCCATTTATTTTGGTATCAAAATCTGTCTTGGTCATCTTGGGCTGCCATAACAAAATGCCATAGACTGACTGGGGGGCTTAAAGAACAGAAATTGATTTTCTCACAGTTCTAGAGGCTGGAAGTCCAAGAGGTTCCAGCAGATTTACTTCTGGTGAGTACTCTTCCTGACTTGTAGATAGATGACTCTTCATGTGTTTAAGCATCATCTCCCTAGAATCCTCCGTCCTTCTGCTCCAAATGGACTACGTACGTGTTCGCTTGGCAGCCTACACGGTTGTATTCTGGCACTTCCCTTCATCATCCTGGCCATTGCCCTGACTTAGCTCCTGGCAGACACCTTCTTGGTAATTTGAGAGAGAGTGGAGGTAGAGGGTAAGTGTGAGGCAGTAGAGATTTTAAAATTCTGCATGTCTGAAAATGTCTTAATTCTACCCTCAAATTTAACATTTGTTTGGTTAAATATAGACTAGTAGGCTGGAAATAACTTTCTCTTGGAAAAGTCCAGTGTTGCTATTGCAAAGTTTGATGGCATTCATATTCCTCTGACTTCCACCCAACCCCTGGAAGCTGTGCAGATATGTTCTTTGTTCTCCCTTATTCTGTAATGTCAGAATTATATGCTTTGGTGTATGTCTATTTTCACTTACAGTTTGAGTACTCAGTAGGATTTTAAATCTAAAGTCGCCTATTTTTTATTTCTGGAAATTTCTCCTAGATTATTTCTTTGTTATTTTCCTCTATCATCTGCTTCTCTGTCTAGAAATCCTTCTGTGGTATCAACCTCCTGAAATAATCCTCTAAATATTTTCTTTTCTCTCTCTCATTTTCTGTCTCTTTAAGAGGCAGTACAGCCTAATGGTGAAGAAACTGAATGATAGAACAGGACTGACTTTCATCAAGTTAATTAATCTTTGTACTACAATGCCTTCATCTATAAAATGGGTTTAATAATAGTGCTTACTTCTTAAGATTGTTTTAAGGATTAAAGTTGTTAATTGTATAAAGGGCTTAGAAGGGTGCTTGGGCCCTGGCCGGTTTGGCTCAGCGGTTAGAGCGTCGGCCCGTGGACCAGAGAGTCCCAGATTCGGTTCCCACTAAGGGCACATACCTCAGTTGTAGTTTGTCCCCGGCGCCAGTTGGAGTCGTGTGGGTTGCAACCACTTGATGTGTCTCTCTCACATCAATGTTTCTCTCTCCCTCTCTTCCTCCCTCTCTCTCTCCCGGTCTATCTGAAGATAAATGCAAAAATGTCCTTGGGTGAGGATAAAAAAAATTAAATTAATAAATAGAAGAGTGCCTGGCAGTTGGAAAGTACTTTAAAACATGTTAGTTACTGTGTGTGTTTGTTTGTTTGTTTTTTAATTTATTTCAGACCATCCTTCTAATGTGACTTTTTTTTTAATTATCATTACTATCATCATTTTTTAAAATTCTGACAGATTCGACCAACTTGATGTAGTGCTTCCGGTCAATTGTTTTTTCAAATCTGCTCTTATATTTTTAATTACTAGAAATTCACGTTTTTCCAATTGTTTCCTTTTACTGAAGTATTTTTTTTTATTTTTATTGTTGAAAGTATTACAGATGACCCCCTTTTTTCCCTATTGACCCCTCCTCCCCACTCCCACCCCTCTCCTGCTTTCCCCAACCTAATGTCTGTGTTCACTGCTTGTGCGTAAATGCATATAAGTTCTTTGGTTTATCTCTTCCCACCCTTCCTATACCCCACCATCCTTCGGAGGTTTGTTAGTCTGTTCTGTACTTCCATGACTCTGGATCTATTTTGGTTGACAGCTTCTTTTGTTTATGATGTTCTATAAATAAGTCAGTGAAGTATTTTATTTTATTTTATTTTATTTTATATGCACCATCTCATATAATAGATATTGTATTTTATTCTTTCTGAAGTTTTTATCTGTTTCTGGCATTGTTTTTATTTTCTACATGTTTATCTTGGTCTTTGAATTCCATATTGGATGCTTTTCTCAAATAATCTGATCATTCTTGGCTGTCCTGTGATAGTGAAGAGAGAGGGTCTAGAAAGCTATTTAAAGGGCTATGTTTTTGAACATACAACTTGTGGTCTGGTAGATTTACTGTATGCTTAGCTAATGGTATTTCTCTAAAGGTCTTTTCTCTTAATTTTGTCAATTTCCCCAGGGAGGACTCCTCTCCCAGTCTCCTGCCTGTTCCATTTAAGGATGGCTTCTGGCCTTCTGAGAGCCTAGCAGTGGGAGGCAGCTGTGTCTATGTGTATGGGGAAGAGGAAGTTGTGTTGCTCTTCTGTCTGAAGATTTCGCTGTTACCCTGTCTTCACCCCTGCCCTCTGTTGTGTTCCTATTTCCAAAGTTTGTCTGATTTGACCTCCTCTCCATTTCTCTTGCACAGTGGAGGAGGAGGAGTGTCCTGGCTTGGAGAGGGAAATTGGGGATCTGGGGGTCTTATGTTCCTTTTAAGGATTTCCAACAAATTTTGTCTGTTTTCACACAAGAGTATCACCTCCTTATCCTGCAGTAAAGAGTATTACCGCAATTGCTCATATGCTTTTCAACTATGCCAGTTGTTGAGACTTGTTAAAGCCAAGTGGTAGAAATTGGGTAGTTTTATATTATTCTCTATTATTTTCTAGATGTTTATATACCTCAGAGAAAATAATTTAAGACACAAAGGATATATGTTATAAACAACATTTATTGTATTATTCTTGGACTGCAGGCAGACTAAAAGGTTCAACAGTAGGAAATGATAAACTGAATATTATCTGAGCTATACAAAATGCAGCCATTGAAAATCTTATTTTGCAAAGTAAATGTAGGAATGCTCACAGTATCATACTTATAGTACAAATAATATATATTATAATATCCAAATAGTCAGTGTACATTTTGTCATATATATATGAATAAATAAATAAGACTGGAGGGAAATACTCAAATATGTTCAGAGTTGTTATTTCTAGATGGTAGGCTGATAGATTATTTTCTTTTTTATATGTTTTTGTATCTAATAATTTTCTATATTGAACATTTACCACCTTTTAAATTAAGAACTATTTAATAAATAATTGATTTTTTTATAAGGATAGTTGAGTACTGTTTTTTGTAAGTTAAAAAATTATAGTGAAAAAATATTGTTAAATTTTTGGTAGGTGAAATAACATTTTGTGTTGGGTTTTATTTAATCTTATAGATAACTACTAGGAAATTGTTTTTAAAAATATTTATTTCTATTAGACTGACAAACCTCGGAGGGGAGGGAAATAAACCAAAGAACTTATATGCATATATGCATAATCATTGGAGATGGGCAACAATACTGTGAATGGGGGTGGGGGGTGGGGAGGAGGGTGTCGATGGAGGAAAAAGGAGAAACATTGGTAACAAAAATAAATTAATTAAAAATAAATAAATTAAAATATGTATTTCTTATTTGCCTTGTTCCATAAAGGATGTGAATCAGTTTATAAACATTCGTATTATAGAAGTTATGTATGAAAGAGCTGAAGGAATCAGGGAAAATAGAGTTAAAGATGAGATATACAGAAAACTATGCCTAAAGCAAAGAAGGCAGTTCATGATCTCTTACGTAATTCATTGTGCATGATTTGGGGGGAAGGGGAAAGGACAGGGAAGCATATAACTTTTCTAGGTACTGAAAAATAAAATAATCTCCTTTTTAATTTTAAACAAATTGTGATGCTTCTTCAAAATCCTGGTTAATATCAATATATAGTGTATCATTGACGATTGTAAAACCTCACAGAGTAAACAATTTAAATTGATAGATGAATAAATAGGTAATTTTGTTTTAATTGTCTAAACCAGCACTTGACAGAATTTTCTGGGATGTTGAAAATGTTCTCTACCTGCACTGCCCTACAGAGGAACCATTAGCTTCATGTGGCTCCTGGACACTTAACATGTGGCTGGTGTAGTCAAGACACTGAGTTTATCATTTTGTTTAATTTTCACTAATAAAAACTTCAAATAGGGCCTACTGTATTGAATAGTATAATTCTAGACCTAGGGTTTTATAAATAATGCTGATATGTCTTTATTACTGAAATTAGCAAAACTAATTCAGATGATAAAATGTTTTACTTGATATCTAGAATCTTTTTTCAATATGGAAAAAGACAACTGAGGAAAAACAAATTTTAGACAATTGCACATGAAAATAGATTTGGCAAGCTAGATATAAATTGATTATGTATAAGTTTTATAATATCTTATTTCATTTTTTTTCCCTCATTTTAGAAATAAAATGAGTGGTTCTTCACCCTACAGATAGGACTGTGGGACAGAGGGAAAGGTGGAGAACACCAAAATCTCCAAACTTTTATTTTAACATTGCACAAGTTTTATCCATTCCTTCCACAAGGCAATAAAAAGTATTAATGGGATTATGCTGTCTGTGTGAATGTATGCAGGCAGGAAAATAATTGAAAACCAATAATTTAAGATAATTCACATTAAAAGAATTTATATTTTTAGAGATAGAATGATACCAATCAAACAATATATGTAAGAAGACATGTTTTATATGTTTGAAATGTTCTAAACAGAATGTTCTATTAGATCTTTTGTAACAGGGTTATGGGTGTTTATTTCTGTATTCTCTCTATCCACATTTTTCTTGAAGATTACCTGAGAATTATTGTATATGGGAACTTGGGGGTTAAGATATCAGGATACTAGACTCTCTACTTTATCAAACAAAACATAATTTAAAATACTCTCAAAATCAGTTCTACTAATCAGAACAAGAAAAGTCAGGGCTCAACCTAATAACATAAATTTCTAAAGACTGCCCTGGCCGGTTTGGCTCATCGGTTAGAGCATTGGCCTGCGGTCCCCAGAGACCCGGGTTCGGTTCCTGCTAAGGGCACGTACCTAGGTTGCAGTTTGTCCCCAGCCCTGGTTGGGTTGTGTGGGTGGCAACCACTCAATGTGTCCCTTTCACATCGATGTTTCTCTCTCTCTCTCTCCCTCCCACTCTATTTGAACAAAATATCAAAAAATGTCCTTGGGTGAGGATAATATATATATATATATATATATATATATATATATATATATATGGTGAGGATAAAATATATATATATATAAAATAAAATAAAATAAAAAAGACCAAGGCCAAGCAAAAGTCTTCATTAGGTTCAGTTCCTAATTTCACCCTCACACCTAGAAACCAATAAATTAGCATAATCTTGAGAAATAACTGGGACTAATGGTATTAAACTAAAGCAAATGTTTCAGAAAGCAACTGTGAATTGGGTACATAATCCAAAACCTAATGGTATACCACATCCTAAGTGGGAATAAAATTCTCACTGACTCAAGTAATCTGAATGCACGAACTTGGCATTTAATGGAATCTCATAAGAAAACTGAGAGCCTAGGTCTTCTTAAAAAGAAGGATGGCGTTTAACGTTGCCAAAGTCTCTTATCATGAAAGTACGAAAAAATGGGTTGATATTAAAATACTTAGCTCTCAAACTTTAGGTAGAGGAAAAAACTCAATTTGGAAGAAAACCCAAGAACAGAAGGAAATCCTCCATAAGAGATTTATGGAAGAGTTTAATAAATTAGAACATGAATTCAATAAAATATTTAAAATCAAATAAGAAAACATGGTAATTAGGTTGACTTAAATAATATCATTACCCAATATAGTAGCAACAGTCACAGTTAAATTAGAGAAATGAGATTAAAACAAGTGAAGATATAATTACAATGTGGAAACTTTTTAATTTAACTAGTTAGTAGCTACTGTATTGGCCAGCACAAGTAGGAACATTTCCAATGTTACAGAAAGTTCTTTTGGTTAATGCTAGTCCAGAAGATGGGAGAACATATTTATTCATCTAACATATTAATTGGTTACTGTGTGATGTTTTATAACTGTCCATGATATATTTAATATGTATATCAACAATGATATATTCTGTTTCACTGTGGAACAGAAAAATAATTTTAAACATGAGGCACAAAAATATTTTACTTGAAATTAAGAATCTTCAGCTTGAAAGGACATCTGGTTAACGGGGGAAATAATACAAAGCAATACACATAAATATAGTCCATTTAAGCTATTGTACTGCAAATATAAAGGAAGAATTATTCAGGCAGAAAAAACAACTCTCCTATAAAAGTAGAAGGCTTCAAACCTCCCTACAGCACCATTCTTTGTCCAGGGACAGTAGAGCAATATCTACCAAGTTCTAAGCAAGTGGAAATATTATTAAATATAATGTCTAACCAAAATGTTAGTTGAGCCCAGCTGGTATGGCTCAGTGGTTGAGCATTGACCCATGCACCAAGAGGTCGCTAGTTCAATTCCTGGCCAGGGCACATGCCCAGGTAGTGGGCCTGGTTCCCAATGTGGGGCATGCAGGAGGCAACCAAGCCATGTTCACTCTCATTGATGTTTCTATCTCTCTCTCCTTCTCCCATCCTATCTCTCGAAAATGAATAAGGGGAAAAAAATTTTTTTAATGAAGTAAAATGTTAGTTGAATAAAAATGTATTTGAAAATATAATCTATTTCCTTAAGGAGAGCTTCGTTGACTATCCTATTTAAGGTAGCACCTCCTTCCTTTACTTTGTATTTCTTTCCTCTTTTTTCTTCAAGTTCATATTACTACCCTTCTAGGATGTAACTCTATGAAAGCAGGGACTTTGTTTTGTTCACTGTCTATGCCTAGTATCTTCCTGACACTGCTAAGTGAGTGCTGCTATTGATTAACAAAACTCAAGAATGGTGGAACAGTAGTAAAAGGACCAATGAGGAGGCCATTTCAACAAACACCTAAACTTTTGTGTTTGGTTGCACACTAGTATATAAATGCTATAATCCTTGACAATATAGAAATTAATAGAGAAAACTAAACTTGGGGGAGAGAAAGCATTTTAAGTACTAATTTTCTCATTTTTATAGGAGGAAAGGAGAAGTATTGATTTTGTTGAGAACTGAAACATGTAAAAAAGAATATAGTACTCCTATGTCTTTATAGGCTTCATAATCACATTTCTAATCTTGCAGGAGAATATGTTAAGAAATAATGTCTCTTGAGGAATAGAATCATTGATCAGTTCAACATTGTTTTCAATTTTACTTCAATTTTAATTTATAAATTAAAGTACAAAATTATTCATAGCATGTTATCATATACTGCTTTTATGAAAGTATTTTTTCTAACATATATACACATAAGTATATGCTAGGAATGTCGTTAATGATTATCGTGGAAGAGGTTGGCTCTTTTTTTTTTTTTTTTTACTATATACTTTTGTCATAACTATTATTAAGTGTCTCTGAGATTGAAAAATATTTTTTTAATCCAAATATTTATACTATTACCTGGTATTGACGGTCAAAATGTGTGGCTCTGAGTAATGGTTGAGACAATTATTTGACTGAATTCCTATAATCTGTAATCAAACATTTATTGTTTAATATGCATCATGTACCATTCTCTGTATTATATATTTTTAATTCATTTTTTCCTTACAAAAATATGATGGAGTAAATACTTGTTTCTCCATTCTTCAGATGATAAATGGAGACATAGAGAAAGCCAATAGGTATTCAACATAACCACGGACAAAGCTACTAGTGTATAAAGTCAAGATTTGGGCCCAAACAATCTTGTGGCAGAATTCAGACTTAACCATTGTGCTGTATTGTACTATACCCCTTACAAATGTTCACTTTCATTGGAAAAAGAAGATACTTTATATTTTCTAACATATTAATACTATTCTAGGAATGATGGATTCAGAGCTCAAATGATATACCTAGTTTCTAATACTGTCATAAATAAAAGTGTAAATCCAATTGAAGGTCTTTTAGGAGGTCACTAAAGTATGTGATGGTTAATGTATTTTCCAGCTGATTAGCTGATTTGATTATAAGTGTATATAAAGCTGATCTTGAAAAGTAAAAGTTGAAATTTAGACTATTAATAATATAACACAAGATTATGTTTACTAATCCAGTGCCCCAGACTATCTTTATGATTCTGGCTAATAAAAGATTGAATTGTTGCATGGGTTTTCCTTCTCCAAAAAACTTATATACTTTTTTCTTTGCATTATTTCTATAGTACCTTTTCACACACAAAAAAGAAAATGTTTTCTGTATGTTTTTATGTAGTCACTCAGTAGGTCAGCATCCCCCAAAAAAGTAAAATTGGAATCCATTGTTTCTTGATTTAAGCAGAGATTTTAAATTCTGCATTTATTGTTTAAAAAAGAAGCATAAGCCTGCAGGTGCAAAACTGATGTTTGATATGGACAAAATAAATGTCTTTATCCTTAGTTATTTTTTCATCATTACTTCGGTGAATGAGTTTTTTGAATTCTAGAATTACAAAACCAGTAAACAGATTGCACATGAGCTTTATTTTTACCTTGTGGCAAACATAACAATAATTACATGTAATATGTGAATGCTAATTTGAGACTGCTTTAAATGCTTAAATTTAAAATATGAGCATAGCCTCTTGTTGCAATAGCAGTTGATTTTGGTTTGTATAAAAACTAGAATATTTTCTTTAAATTCTAGTTCATTCCTAAAAATTTAAATTGCACATTTAATATTATATTTACCCTGTTTCTCTGTTTTAGACTTCTATTTGTCATGACTTTATGCTTAAACCAATTGTAAGGTATCGATTTTTAATACATTGGAAAATTTTAGTATTGCTAATATTAGTATTTAAGGAACAATAATGTGTTCTTCTGTTTTCTTAGGAACTTCCTGCACCATTACTTGATGATAATTGTAAAAGAAAAACTGATGAAGATGCATATAATCATAAAACACCAGAATCTAATGTTAAGATGAAAATAGCTTGGCGTTATCAGCTATTACCCAAGATGGAGGCAAGTCAACAATACAAACTATGTATTTCTAAAATTTGCAAATGCATTTGTTTTCATTTTATGGAATCTCTTGTTGTGTACCTGTTATTCTTTAAGTGCAATACAGTGTATATATGTTTACTTAAATAACTATATATTTCATTTATAGCATATTTGATCAAGATGACATATTCCTTAAAAATAAAATTATAGCAAATTGTGTTCTTTTTAAAAACCAAAATAGATTATTTTCATTTCTTCCACCATCTCCATACAGAGTCTTTTTTTCTAGGGTTGCAAGTCAGAGTAAGTGAATTAGCAAAGCCATTTCTTTTTTAATTTTAATGGTGTAACATTGGTTAATAAAATTATATAGGTTTCAGGTGTAGAATTCTATAACATATCATCTGTATATTGGATTGTGTGTTCACCACCCCAAGTCAAGTCTCCTTCTGTCACTATTTATACCCCCTTTACCCTTTTGCACCTCCCTCAACCCCCTTTTTCCTTCTGGTAATCACCATATTCTTGTCTGTGTCTCTGAGTTTTTTGTTTGTTTTGTATTGTGCTTGATCCCTTCACCTTTTTCATCCAGCTTCCAACTCCCCTTCCATCTGACAGCCGTCAATCTGTTCTTTGTATCTATAAGTCTGTTTCTATTTGTTTGTTTATTTTGTTCATTAGATTCTACATATAAGTGAAATCATGTGGTACTTATCTTTCTCTGAGTGGCTAATTTAACTTTGCATAATACTCTCCAGGTCCATTCATGCTGTTGTAAAGGGTAAGATTTTCTTCTTTTTTTTTTTTACAGCCAAATAGTATTCCATTGTGTAAATGTACCACTGCTTTTTTATCCATTCATCTACTGATGGGCACCTTAGACTGTTTCCAAATCTTGGCTATTGTAATAGAACTGCAGTCACAGAGGGGTGCATATATTCTTTCAAATTAGTGTTTCGGGTTTCTTCTGATATATTCCCAGAAGTGTAATTGCTGGGTTATAAGACAGTGTTATTTTTTATTTTTTGAGGAAACCCCATACTGTTTTTCACAGTGCTTGCAGCAGTCTGCATTCCCCCTAACAGTGCACAAGGGTTCCGTTTTCTCCACATCCTCGTCGGTACTTGTCTGTTGATTTATTGGTGATAGCCATTCTGACAGGTGTGAGTTGATATCTCATTGTGGTTTTAATTTGCATTTCTCTGATGATGACTGACATTGAGCATCTTTTCATATGTCTATTGGCCATCTATATGTCCTCTTTGGAGAAGTGTCTATTCATTTTCTTTGCCCTTTTTTAAATTGTATTGTTTGATTTTTAGGGTTGAGTTATTTGAGTTCTTAATACATTTTGGATATTAATGCCTTATCAGATGTATGATTGGCAAATTATCTTCTCTCAGTCAGTGGGTTGCCTTTTTCATTTTGTTAATGGTTTCCTTCCATGTGCAAAAACTTTTTATTTTGATGTGATCCCATTTGTTTGTTTTTTTCTTCTGTTTCCCTTGCCTAAGGAGATATATCAGAAAAACTATTGCTACGAGAAATGTCTGAGATTTTACCGCCTATGTTTTTTTCTAGAATTTTCATGGTTTCAAGTCTTATATTTAAGTCTTTAATCTAATTTGAGTTTTATTCTTGTGTATGGTGTAAAAAGGTGGTCTAATTTTATTTTTTTGCACAAATCTGTTTAATTTTCTCAACACTATTTATTAAATAGACTGTCTTTACTTCATTGTATGTTTTTACCTCCTTAGTCAAATATTAATTGATCATAAATGGATTGATTTCTCAACTCTGTATTCTGCTCCATTGATTTATATATCTGTTTTTATGCCAAAACCATGCTGTTTTTTTTTTTTTTTACTCTGGCCTTGACGTATAGTTTGCTATCAGGCAGTATGACTCCTCCAACTAAGGTCTTCTTTCTTAAGATTGCTGTGGCTATTTGGGATCTTTTATGTTTCCATATAAATTTTTGGAACATTGTTCTAGTTCTGTGAAATACACTCTTGGTATCTTGTTAGGAATTGCTTTGACTCAAGAGATTGCTTTATGTAGTATGCACATTTTAATTATTACTAACAAAGCCATTTCTATCCAGCATAGTTACTTGTAAATATTCAATTTAAGTGGTAGTTCTATGGAATAACTTTTTATTCCTATATATTTTAACCATTACACTTTCAAATTCAGGTATTTATAACCTGAGCTATCCAGAATTGACTAAGAGATGGGAAGTTGGGGGAACATTTTTGAGAAGTCAAAGTAGATGTCAGTAAATCTGCCCACTCAAGCTCAGGAGCTCTGCTCCTGGTGAAGGCTCTGCTCTGTTCATTCATTGCCCTCATTTGTCTGCCTCACTGCTTTTTAGAACACTCTAATATCTATCAGACCTTATCATACTGGTAGAAAGAGAGAGGAGTTCTAATTGGAATGTGACACAGTTCCCACAGTCCACCCTTCTCTCATCCTCCACATTCGCACCAGTGTTACGTTCCCGAGGACAGACGACACTGCTAAACTGCAAATGCCTAACTTGCTCTCCTGTTCCCACTACCTCCTCTGAGTTCATGGTATATTGTCAGTCATAGTACTCTCCTGCAAAACATAGATAAAACCTTAGAAATTTCTGTAGTGTTCTGGGTAATCACATCAATTAATGAGAGTTAGTGGTATATGAGATGAAATCTGTTTGCCATTATAAGCCTGCAATATGAAATATAAACTCCTCAAGATTGTGTGTAAAATCTGCACTTTAGTCCAGCTGGTATGGGTCAGTGGTTGAGCGTCGACTCTTGCACCAAGAGGTCGCTGGTTCAAATCCCGGTCAGGACACATGCCCAGATTGTGGGCCTGATCCCCAGTGGGGGGCATGCAGGAGTTAGCCAGTTGATGGTCTCTCTTACTGACATTTCTATCTCTCTCTTCCTCTCTCTCTAAAATCAATAAAGGAAAAAAAAAGATCTATACACTTGAATTCAAGCCTACCCTTTAGTCCTCTCCATATGTGTGTATATAAAAAACCATATTCATCCATCCTGTGAGAATTGTTCCTTATGAATTGCTTGTATTTCTTGTTTACTTTCTTATTTACCAACTTTTCCAAGTGAAACTGGTACTACCTCTGACAGCTTTCCATACATAAGTATCTAGTATTTTATTTTTGTTTCCATAGCATTTCATATATTTTAAAGTACTTCTATACATTATTTTATAGTTGTTAATATGCTATCTTCTCCACCAGACAGAATTCTCTATAAAGGCAGACAGCTTGTTTTATTTTCTCTGTATCTCCAGCACCGCTATTAATACCCACATACTCAGTAAATTTTTAGTGCATGATCATCCATTTACTCTTGCAGTCAGCAGATATTGATTAAGCATCAATTGTGTACCGAGTATAAAATATGTTATAATAGGTACACATTAGGTACTAGTAAATTGTTCTAATTTAAGTAAGGAAGCTATTTGAATAGCAAATGACTATGAACAAACTATAAACTGGAGAGAGGACATTTACAACCCATATAATAGAATAAGGACTATATTTCATTGTATATAAAGAAATTCTAAACTAAATAAGGAATAGTCTACCAATCCAATTTTTAAAATGTGCAAAAACATGAAAAGAAAATGCAGGTGGGTCTTAAACATGTAAAAACAGATGCCCAATTTCAAATACAGTAAGATAAATACAAATTAAAACTACACTGGCTTGCCATTTTTTTCTTATCAGATTGTCAGTAATCTAAAATGTTTGGCTGTGGTACATCTACACAATGGAATACCATGCAGCTGTAAGACAGAAAGATCTCTTATCCTTTGAGACAACATGGAGGGACCTGGAGAGTATTATGCTAAGCGAAATAAGCCAATCTAAGAAAGACAAATATCACATGATCTCATTATTTGCGAAATATAATGAACAAAATAGACCCAGAGACATAGAAGTAGACTTCAAACTGACAAACCTCAGAGGAGGGGGCCGGGGTTATGCTGGGGGAGGGAAAAGATAAACCAAAGAACTTAATGCATATATGCATAACCAATGGACATAGACAACAATGCTGGAGGTGGCGGGGCAGGAACGGGAAAAAATAAAATAAAATGTTTGGTAAGACACTGAGCTGGTGGGGGCGGATTAGTACTTATGCTTTGCTGGTGAAATGTAAGTAGGTATAGCTCCTGTGAAGGTTAATTTGGTAGTATCCTTCAGAATTACAAAATCATACCCTTTGATTCTTTTGGAAGTTTGCCTGATGAATATATTTACTCAATGTAAAATAAAATATATATGAGCTTTTATGTAGCATATTTTTAAGTAGCAAATGATTGGAAATAATCGAAATATTTTCATCAGTAAACAACTCATTAAATAAATAATGATATATGTACAGTAGAATGCCATACATTTATATTAAAAAGTAAAGGAAGTTCTGTGTAATCAATGGTTGTTGTAGGCATAGCCTAGCTCGGTTGTAACTGAGAACTGGGTACAAGAGGCCAGAATAAGTAGTTTTTCTGTTTGGGAAAATGTGAGTTGAGTGATAGAGTTTAAAATAGACAAGGAATATGGAACTAGCATTTGAGAACCCAAATGGCAAAGAACTTGATGTCTTTGATCTGGCAGATTAATTTAAGTAACTAGGCTTAACAGTGGCTTTATATACATTTTTTTTTCAATTACAGTTTACATTCAATATTATTTTGTATTAGTTTCAAGTGTATAGCATAGTGGTTTGATAATCATATACTTTACAAATCGCACCTCCCACCTCGATATTTCTGGTACCCACCTGGCACCTTACATAGTTATTACAATATTATTGACTATATTCCCTGTGCTGTACTTTACATCCCTGTGATTATATTATAACTACCAATTTGTACTTCTTGATCCCTTTCCTTTTACCCAGTCCCATAACACCTCTTCCATCTGATAACCATCAATCTGTTCTAACAGTGACTCTTACAAGGAGTGACTGTTTTCTAATTTTTTTACTGGTACATTCTGAAAGAGTTAATAAAAACATAGGCTCTAAATCATACAGAGCTTTTTTGTAAAGACAGTATGTCAATCCAGTTTTAGATTGTAGAAGTCACTTGTATCTTCCATTTCCTTTCTTTTTACTCTTATCTCAGCTAGATTTTGGTCTTTCCATTGGTTACTAACATTCTTCAAGTGAAATTGTCAGTGAAAATGCAAGTAACTGAAACTTGAAGCAGTTTTTCTTACTGCTTACTATATATCAGTTTAAAGTTGGAGAGAACATTTTTTGTTTACTTTTAATTCATTGTTTCTTTATATACTATAGTTGTAGATGCTATTCCTGCCCCCTTTTCCATGTAAATGAATAGTCCTTATTCTGTTCTTCCCTTCAGAGTGGTGCACCCACACTGTTCTGATTGTCTATGGGAGTAAACTTCTCAGAGGTTACATATTCACACATAAACCCAGGGCTCAGTTTTCCAGGTTTAAACTTGAGTGTTTTAAAAACTGTGCTCTTCTTACAGTGGTCTTCCCCAGATGACTTATTCTGACTTATTCTCCCATTTTCTTTGAGTCCCTATTAAAATATCACTTGATGAGGAATGTCTTCCTTTGTCACTCCATATAAAATAAAACCTCTTTCTCTCTCTTATCTTCTCTTACTGCCTTTTTTTCCTTCAGGGCACTTATAATTTAACATCTATCTCCTCTACCAGAATGTGAGCTCAATGAGAAAAAGGGACTTCTGCTGTTTTGTTTTACTAGCATACAGTGGGTGCTCAATAGTTATTTATTGAATACATACATGAGTGAATTATGTAGTGTGTGAATTAAATGTGATACTCAGTTAGGTTGTACTAATTAATACAAAACAACAGCTTATTTTGAGTTTACAGTCAATGGTCAAACTTAAGTTTATATTTACAGGTAAGTTTTGTCAAATTTAGAATACAGAAATCAACTTCTGGTTTCTTTGGTTTTCTTTGAAATGTTACCAACATGTATCTTTGCTTGCCACAGAGATTGTGTATATGGTAATTTACCATGACTGATAGACGTTGGTGATCACTTATCCTCATCTACTTTATAAATCCAGACCTTACTCTGCCATTATCAGTTTAAAAACAATAACGACAAAACCCTGGGTTTTCTGGATTTTGCTTGCACCAAATCATAGTTAACACTATCATGAGTATAGACTAAACAAATAGTCCAAAAGTAGCTGTATCAATGACCAGATATGCAGTTTAATATAAGTTATCATGAAGTCTTAAGAGTGTAGTCATGTTCCCATTTAGGGAATGCCAAAACAGATAAGAATATGCACAACTAAATCAATAACAATAGTTCAGTAAAGCATTAAGCAAATGCTTCCAGTTAAAGGGGTGTGTAGTTTTAAAAAGCCCAGCTTCTCCCTGGCTGGTTTGGCTCAGCGATTAGAACGTCAGCCTGCAGACCAGAGTCCTAGGTTTGGCTCCTGCTAAGGGCATGTACCTCGGTTGTAGTTTGTCCCAGGCCCGGTTGGGGTCGGGTGGGTGGCAACCACTTGAGGTGTCTCTCTCACGTGTTTCTCTCTCTCTTCCTCCCCCTCTCCCTCCCGCTGTATCTGATAATAAATGCAAAAAAAAAAAAAAAGTCCTCAGGTGAGGATAAAAAAAAAAAATTTAAAAGCCCAGCTTCCCTAGTCCTTTGATTTTGCTTCTGTCTCCTAAGTGCACATGTCCTCTTCATTACTGTTCAATCATCAAGCCATATTTTCTCTTCATTCCAAGAATTGCTAGCCTACAGCATATTCATAGGCTTAATTTTTTCAGTATTGTGGAGCTGTGCTGCAGAGGCCTACAAATGACTCCAGCAATTCCTGACTGTGTTAGAGGTTTAGTATGCTCAATCTTCATTACACTGCGGTTCTCTATCTTAGTGGTTCAGCCACAGCAGTCCTGTGACAGATGTGTGCATGTCGTAGATGACAACAAACACCACTTTCCCAATAACACAATGTAATTAGAAAAGATAGTGATGAATCTTCTGATCACTAATGGAACATGACACAATAATAATAATTAATAATACTTTACAATTTAAAGAATATTCATGGCCAGTATTGCATCAGATTCTCAACACGGCCTAGTGAAATAGTTATTAGCTCTAATTCTGGTGCTTGAACTGAGGCTCAAAGTGGTTTGGTAACCATTTGAGTTCTTGCTATCTGTTATGCCATACTGAAGAAGAAGAAATGGTAAAATCATAAGAAAATGCCATATTTCGATTGTTTATTTGTGGTGCTGCTTTTCTCTGAAAGTTTTGTTTCTTTCTGACATATTGGAGGTGGGGGATTCCTCCTCTTGTCTGCCTCCTGCCCCCGAGTTTATTTTCCTTTATAGTAAATTTTTACTGAATCATTACAATTTACTCTTTTCCATAGTTAACAAGTTAATGGGTAGTTTATGAATGTGCAGTAGTTTTCAAAATGTAAAACTAAGGCACGGTGTTCTTATTAAAATGAGTAAACAAACTAGTTATTGATGATAGTTTGATTTGTCTTTTTTTTTTTTTTTATCCTCACCCGAGGATATTTTTCCATTTTTTGTACAGATAGAGTGGGAGGAAGAGAGAGGAAGGGAGAGAGAGAGAGAGAAACATCGACGTGAAGGGACACATAGTTTGATTTGTCTTAATGGATCTTTTTTGTATATAGAGTTGAGATGTTTTCATGGGGTATTATTATTAATGTTATTATTAGATTTAAAGCATTTACTTATCTTTTGAGAGGAAATATTTTAAATCATCATTTTATAATTCTAGGCCTCAAAAGATTTCACAACATTTCAAAAATCTGATCATGTGTTAGTGCTAGGTCTCTTGGGTAGAAAAAATATGCAAAATTGCTTTTTCCTTGAAGAGTATATTTTTCATTTTCATTTTTTATTGAAGATTTAAGGTTTTTCATAATTAATAAAATCGTTAATACCTTCCTTGTGGATATTTTAGTTTCATATCCAATCTTAATTTCTAAAAAAAAATATTAACAATTGTAATAAAAACTTGCAAATTTATTTCTACATTTTAATAAATTTGATGTATTTGATATGTAAAGTGTCACAGCATGAAATCAATTTTCTGCCTTGATTCAATCCAAATCGGAGATTTCTATCACATTAATATTATAATTAGAAACATTAATAGAGACTGGCAACTTAAAAAGCATATTTTGCTTCTTGACAATTTAGCATATTTCTCTGAGTGCACAGGACTTCAAGAACTTTCAGTCCACTAATAAATTTATTAACTCAAACTTAAAAGAAGTGAAAAGTCTCTCTTTCTTTCTCTCTCCCCATGGCCAGCCTGCTAAAATAGATTATTCATGCTTATTTGATTCAGGTAGGCTTTTGCAAGCTTCCCTACTAGGCCTGGGAATGTGGTACATTGAGGCCTTTTCAGGGGCTTCTGACATAGACCAAGCTTTTATTGCATGGTGTTTTATTATTACCAAATCCTAGTCTCCACCCAGTTTGTAGGCACTCTGCTTATTCTTTTGAATCAGGAAAGGTTATCACCTACCTTAATCCATGCAGCAGTGTGGATTAAGGACACCAGTGTGCCCCAGGATTCTCAAAGAGGATCCTGGAAACTTCTTGTTTCTTCTTTTTTGCTGTCTTTACTAAATTCTATTGGGCCTTAGAGGGATTTGCATCTGAAATGGGCAACCTGGTGTTTTTCTCAATGAAGACATCAGATCAAAGTTCAGTTAGTCAAGGCCTTTCTAAAACATTAAGGGGGCTTGGACTTACACAATAAAAAGATGAGCTCTAGCAGAGATTGCAGTAAAAACATTCTGAACTATAATCCGGATAAAGAATAGATTATAGGCCAAAGAACAGACCTTGTTTAAATTGCTTTAGACTAATAACTTTACAATTTAAAACTTTACACCCTGTTTTTAAGAAACAAATTTTAACATCACATAATTTATTAGTCAATACTTTTATGGCAAATACTTTCATGGTAAATATTTTGGGAACTATACTTCTGTATATTGTATTGAAAAGATTACATAAGGCCAATTAATAGTTCTCTTTCATTAACGAAAATGAATAGTACCTTATGGAGGGATGAACAGTCATTTTATTTAGAAAATAAATATTAAACTCACAGACTCTGAATCTGAGAGTAATGTTCTATTAGGCTTAAATTTTTTTTATTCTGTTACTGTATAATTTGATGTTTGTAGGCACTTAATTTAAGACTATGAATCCTTAAAGTCTTAAAAATGCAAATATCTAGTGTCAAGCACATGTCTATTTCTAATCTAAATTACAAAGTTGTTAATTCCTTAATAAAATAAATTAAGAACCTACTGTGTCTAGTTCTTCAATTTCTGCAGACTACCTAGTTTGTCAAATTTGAAACCTAGTTTGAAAATTGTTTGTTTTGCAGCATTCGGGACAGTTGAAATTATGTAAATTTAGATAGAGATTTGTTTAGAAACTGCTGCCAGATGGAACCTGTTACTAGTTCAACTTTGGATGTAGGTGTGTTTATTTCTAATGTCAGCACAGAGTTCATTCAAAACAATAGAATAATAATGTTATATTACTAGGATTTTATTATCGTATGTAAATAAATTTAGCATCAGTAGTTATTAGAGTTTTTTAAAAGAAAAATAATTTGTTGGAGAAATTGTTAGTAGAGGGCACAAAAGAAGGATTGTCAATGAACTAATGATTATGCCCGATTTCTGATTCATCTAATGTAGCTTACATATATTCTCTGTGCTTTGTTCCCATCCGGAGCACCCTCATACATTTTATACCATAAGCTTAACATTAAGCTTGTAAGAAGTGTTATATATATATATATATATACACACTGTCTTGTGAGAATGTAGTTTTAAAATGATGCTCAGTTTAATGTATTTAAATAGCTAGTTTCTTTTGGGCCCCTCACCATGAAGTGATTTGGCTTAAGTTTTCATTGATTTTTAGCTACACATTATTTGTCATTAAAACCTGGAATTAAAAAAATTATTGACTTGTGTATATTAAATTTTTTAATTTAGGAAGGTATGCATAATAAAAAAGCTAAAGAGTTTTTAAATTTTTATCAATCTTAGGGAACCACTAGGACTAAAGAAACATGGGAAAGGAAAAGATTGATTTTTTAACTATATAGTTTAAAATAATAAAGATTGTTGTATATGTTTCTTTGAAATGTAATGCCTATGTATATCAGCTTTTCCTTATTAGCATTAAAATGCATAAATATATCTGCATTTGTTGAGTGTAGGACAAAATAAATTGTAATTAAAAAAAATTTTTTTTTTAACAACAAATATGGGTTTTCTTTAATAGGCTGAACCAGTATCATCGTCTAGATTTGGTCATTATTATGATGCATCAAAAAAAATACCACGAGAACTAGTTGAGGCTTCAAAATGGCATGGATTTTTTCTTCCAGAAAAAATATCTCCGATTCTTAACATAGAACCCTGGTAAGTTAATGACCCGATTTTGATTTCAAAGGTTAATAGAATGCATTTTTACCACATTCTTTGAAAGAATGCATATCAAAAGTACATATTCTAATATTAGTTTCTACATAATATACAATCTTAGTTTTGTATATGTTGCATATTATTTCATACAGTTTTCTTCTTTTTTTAATCTTATAACTTTTGGACATTCTATTACTCTTAATATTCAACTTAAAAAGCTTGGACACCAAGTTTACATACCTGCTGTTTTTATGACGAAATCTAAAGTACAATCGGTATTTTGGTGGTAAATGCAAATAGATGTCGAAATATTATTTATTGATAACAATAGCAGTAGAAAGGTATGAAGTAATGCTGTTGCTTCATGTTCCTCTGTAAGTGTTCTTTCAGAAAGTAAACAAGTTTTTCAATGTTTTATTTATTACGGTTTTCTATTTCTACTAATGCTGTAAATAAAACAATCTTTTTTTAGATGACTTAAGAGAACTTAGGGTTTGAGTTTTACAGTGAAGATTTTTAAGTATTAATACATGTTTATAGTGCTGCTAACTTTAAGACAAAACTCTGAAAATTACTTGACATTGAATAATTTATAAAGATTAAGAATATTTCATTTTATTCTTATTGCACTTGGATCAAGGGAACGTAATCCACGAACTCAGTTTTCGCCTCTGTTTTCTTCCTCATTGTTAAACCATTATTTTCAAAGCAAGATGAGTTATTAAATGGGGATTTAATAGATAGGAAGTTGTGAGTTAAAATGACTTAAAAGTTATAGTCTCTTTCCCAGAAATATTACGTAAGAATTTAATGAAGACTATCCTATGTATTTTTTTATTAAATATGTTTCTTAAAGAAACTCTTCACTTCATTATGGTGTTCTCTAGTCTATTAGAGACTTATTTACCCGAAGTGGTGCTTTGATGTTGTCTTAGTGTTAATAGCTACCGTTAATGAATGACTGCTGGGTGTCAGTCACTGTAGTACGTCGCGCTTTGCCTTTGTTATCTATCCAGGAAGAGCAAATATTCCCATTTTCCAGAAGATACGGAAATACACAGAAGAGATTTATCTGAGGCTCAACTATTAAGTGCTAAAGCCAGGATTAAACTAAATCAAAGATCTTTCTCTCTTCCTTTTTACTTTAGGCTTCAAAAGATTTTCCTGTCCTTCACCTTTACTTTCCTGTGTTACGGAGGAAAGAGTGCTGACACAGAAACTTGTAAAATCCGAGTCTGTCCTACTGTTAACCTTGGGCAAATTCCTTAAAGTCAGTGGAAATAAATATCTTTCTGTGAAAAATTCAGGTGGGGGGAATACCACTTGTCCTACCTACATCACTAATTTTTTTTGTTAAGTTTGAATGATTATATTGATTTTGCTAGTGTCTAATTTCTGCCATTCACTAAACCCAACAAAAAAAATATACATGCTTGGGAAATAGGTCAAAATAACTTTTCCATGATTTCATAAATAGTAACTGGTGGAACCTAGACTCAAAGTCAGTTCTTTTCTGACTCAGTAATCTTTGTTAGCAATGATGCTATACTGCCGCCATTCGTGGAGCAATTAGGGAAATAAAAAATGTAAAATGCACATTAAGTATGATGTAAGTGCATGAAAAATAATATGGTGATACTTTGTTAATTAATATATAAATATTATAAAACTTTTTAAAGCCACAAAGTACAAGGTTTTTGTCCATTCACTCAATAACTGAAGAAAGGGGTAATTAACATTTGCCAAAAACCTGCTTCATGCCAGGTACGGTTCCAGGCATTTGACCATAGGTATCTAATTCTCCCAACAACCCTCCAAGAAAAGTAATAGTATCCCAGCTGTATAGGAAACTTGAGGTTAGGGACACTAAGTAGCTTTCCCACGACTGACTATAAATGACTGAGCTGGCACCCAAACCAAGTCTCCAAAACCTCTGCTCCTTTCTGTACCAGCCTGTCTCTGCCTCTGTACCCGGAGCCGATGCCCGAAAAACGGCACCTACGTCAGGGGTTGAGAGTATGGTCTCCTATAATATTTAAAATATATTTTTTTCAGAATATTTTTTGAGAACTAGCAGTTTTGCACACAGAATAGGAAAATTTATAGATTTTAATTATCAAGGCAGTATTTCATTTTATAGTAGTTAACTGATAATTCATTTATTTCATATTAAACTTAAATGCTTAATTAAATGTAATTAAACTTTAAACATGTAATTAAATTAATTTTGAAGATGAGTACTTTACCATGTGAGATTTATTTTAATTTATGAAAAGCGTGTGCTCATTTCACTAAAATGAACTTTACTGGTTCATTTATAAAACAGTAAAGCTTAGCATTACAGTTGTCTTTACTTTTCCTATAATTAAAACTAGAGGATATAGCTATATTCTACTATTATGTGAGGATATAACATATAATTTCATAATTCCTAAAGGGACTCTTGAAACATGTAGAGTTTTTTTTTACAGTAAGGAAAATAGAGGGTCATTTAAAATTTGCATTAACTAATTTAAAGCTATGGGTAGGTTTGCCTATAGAAAATGTTCATAAATACAGCTTAAACTTTAAAATTGAAGCCTGGGTATAAACACCTGAGATATATCACAGTACTATTATCCAGGTGATTTTGTTTTGATATTTTGCTGTCGTAAGTCAGATATTCTAAGTCACAAAATAATGATAAGAAATTGACTTTTGAGAATAATTCTGTAGTTTAAGATTTTTTACATCTGCCATTGTTTTGAATTAAGCTTTACTAACAGGTATGCCCAAACACACTTCTGTGTCTTGATAAGAAAGATTCCTCATTCTTCAGCTTATGGATGGTGTCTCAATTGCCTTATCAGTGAATCTACCAACATACTCCTTAACATACTGTTGCAGACTGAATGTTTGTGAGCCCCAAATTCAAATGTTGAAGCGCATTCTCAATGTAATGGTATTTGGAGATGGGACCTTTGAAGATAATTAGGGTTATATAAGGGCTTGGTGGGGAGCCCAGGTCTGGTAGGATTGGTGTCCTTAAGCAAGATTGAGAGACACTAAGCTCCCATGCTCTTCTTGGGTACACATCCAGGAAAGACCATGTGACCACACAGGGAGAAGGTGGCCATCTGCTACCCAAGGGAAGAGCTCTCACCAGACACCAACGCTGCCAGCACCTTGATTTTGGACTTCGTCTGAAATAAATTCCTGTGGTATTTTGTTACGGATGCCCAAGCTAACTAATATGCCTACTATATTGTAAAATTTTACTTTTTTAATATAGATATGTCAGGTCTTGAATACTGAGTTCATATATTGTTGGTAATACATAGAATAAATTTGTTTTGATATGTTTCTTTAAAATTCAGGATTTTATTTCGACATATTTATCCTAATATTAGCTAGTACTTTCTTGTATTAGCTAAAATTTTTGTATTGATTAAGTTGAATGAACTGTATTATGAGACAAACAGTTATCTTTCTAGGAGAAAATCAGTAAGAAGAGGGTAGATATAATTCTTAAGGTTTTAGAAATCATTCCACTTTTCTTCTCCCGCCAAGTCGCCTTACCAGCTTAAGTGGAACCTTGTTATAAGCCTTTTGTAATATTTTCCTAGGGAGATCATAATTACGCTCCCCCAGCGTTCCTACTTAACCTTTGTTCTTCTGTCAGAACCCGTCACATCACACGTAATTATTTGTCTTGTCTGTATTCTCATTTTCCCTCCGAAGTATTAGAAAACCTTAAGAGAAAGGTTATGTTTTCTTTATTTATTCCCTGAATCTGGTACATAGGTGTTGAGTTTATAGTTGGTGAATTAGTGGGCCAATGCACTAAGTATGGTAATAACTCAGATTAACTACAGCCTTGCTCTTAGTATAAAGATTTAGTGGGTTAAAACCAATAACTGAAATATAGCCATGTGAGAGTATATTTTATTTCAACAATACAAATCTCTTAGATCAAGAAGCAGGGAACTATACTGTATTTAGAAGTTACAAGTAGAAAATTCACTTATGAAAAAGGAATTTTGGAAGAGAGTTTGTAACTAAGACTAAAAGTTCAGAACAAAAGTCATGAAGTTATGAAAGCATATTATGAACTACTTTATTATAAGGATATAGTGAATGATAGATTAATACTAATATCTGAGCTGGGGGAAAGGCAAGATGTAAGTGTAAGGAGGGATTTTACCTATCTGCTTATCTGTTGGTGGTATAATTAAAGATAATATCTGAAATTTTATAGAGAGAACTAATGTCCTGAACCTCACTTTTCTTTATTTTTTAAAAATAAAGTTCATAAACCTCAGAGAGAAAGAGAGAGGGGACATAGGAAGAGATAAACCAAAAAATGTATATGCATATATGTATAACCAGTGGACACAGAAAATAGTGTGGTGAAGGTGGGGAAGGGGGAATTAATGGGGGAGGGGGGACAGGGACATCTGTGATACTTTCAACAGTAAAAATAAATTTACAATAAAATAAAATAAAGTTTGCCCTGGCTCATGTGGCTCAGTTCATTGAGCATCCATCCTCCTACGCACCAAAAGATTGCTGGTTTGCTTCCCAGTCATGGCACATACCTGAGTTGTAGGCTCAATCCCTGGTAGGGATCATGTAGGAGGCAGCTGAGTGATGTTTCTCCTTTCTTCCTCGCTCTCTAAAATCAATAAAAACATATTTAAAAAACAAAGATTTTTAAAATAAAGTTAATTAAACCATAACATTGTCTGAATTTACCACCCTTGTCCAAAAAGTCAACTCAGAACTTCCAATGTAGTCTGTAATTCCTCAGTCAAAGTCAGCAACTTATCTACAGCTTCTGCATCTACAGTTGACCTTTCACTCGCCAGGCATACTTCCCCACATAACCGTAGTGAATGAGACTTCCCCTCAAATTCTCTTGATTTATATGTTCCTTTTGAATAATCTCCTCTGGAAGATTAACAAGTCATGGCTCTTAGTACAGGTTCCCTTAATGAATTTAGAGGAAGGTAAAAGTCTCCTGCTGGGATCTTCACATTTATTTTCTGCCATGTATGCCATGTGTCCTAGGTACACTGCAACATTTTCAGAATAATCTTCAATTAATGAATAGTAGTAGGTATAAAACAATATATAACACTATATACTCAGCAAGTTCCTGAACAACTATGTTTGCTATTGCTGTCCCATCAATTGTTGTAGTACCTATTCCTAATTCATCCACAAGCACCAGAGAAATGTGCTATTGCATGTTAAGCATACTGGCGATTGCACTCAATTCGACAAAAAATGTGCTTTCATCTGACATTATTCTGTCTGAAGCACTAAGTCTAATAAACACTCTATAAATTGGTGTGAGCCTACACCAGCGGTTCTCAACCTGTGGATTGCAACCCCTTTGGGGGCTGAACAACCCTTTCACAGCGGTTGCCTAAGTCCATCAGAAAACACGTATTTCTGATGGTCTTAGGAACCGAGACACCGCTCCTCTATTCATCTCTAGGTGGATCAGCCCACATGCAAACACACCCACATACAACATGAGGAACTGTATTAAAAGGTTGCAGCATTAGGAAGGTTGAGAACCACTGGCCTACACACTTCAGCAAGGCCATAACCCATCTGGGCCATTACAGCTCATAGTCCAGCCTATCTCATGAGTGTAGGCTTGCCCCCCATAGTAGGTCCAGCAACAAGCACACAATAAGGTTTGTCATTTTCCTTCTCTTCTTCCTCACAGTCTATTAGAATGTCGTTGGAATAGAGTCATCTATTAAAAAAGTCTTCATAATGCAAGGATGGCATGATCCTTGAAGGTCTAAGAGAACAGGAGTGTCTTCTTTTGGTAACAGAATTACTGGACAACACATAGAACCACCATGTCTTCAGCTCTACTTAGCCAGGCACAGTAAGACATCTATACTGCAATGCACTCTATAGCAGCATGCCAGTCCTTATAATTTTTACCAAAGTTAGAGAAGAGTCACAACATTGCAGTCCTTCAATGATACATCTTCCCATTGTTCAATATTTATCAGATTAGCCAACTTCTCAATAGTTTTGGTAGAGAAGATGATAATGAACCCTTCAGAATCATCTTGGTTTTTGTTTAGAGATTTCCTTTCTCATACAAGACTTGTACTACAGGATAATGTGCCACTAGAATCCTGAACATGGAACAATGGTGATCATCTAAAAACTGACCTTTGGAACATTTTCCCAGTGAGTCATCCAAAAACCATATACCATACACTCGAGTGTAGCCAGAAGTATCTTCCTTTTTTTCTTTGAGGCTAAGAAGATACTGTAGTTCTCAGAGGAGTCATCTTCCAGCACATGTACATCTCTGTAGCCTTGGTATTGACCCCACAGATCTCCCTCCTCACCACTTTATCATGCTTAGATATATGTGCCATCTTTTGGCATCATGCCTCCATCATTTCCAGGTCTCAGTCTGTTCTCCGGTGCTATTTTATAGCTCTGGACCCGAGAATCTGAGTATCGGCCAAATGCAATTTCGGGGAAACCAGAAGGGGCCCAGTTGCCTTTAATGAATTGACTCTGATAAGAGCATCCATGTGGTACAGCTCATAAAACATCCTCACCTTAGCCCTGGCCAGTTTGGCTCAGCGGTTGGAGCATCGGCCTGTGGTCCGGAGAGACCCAGGTTCAGTTCCCGCTAAGGGCACGTACCTTGGTTGCAGTTTGTCCCCGGCCCTGGTTGGTTGTGCGGGTGGCGACCACTCGATATGTCCCTTTCACATCGATGTTTCTCTCTCTCTCTTCCTCTCTCTACCTTCCACGCTACCTGAACAAAAAAAAATGGAAAAATGTCCTCGGGTGAGGATGATAAAAAAAAAAAAAACATCCTCACCTTATAAAATAGGACAAGATCATGAGACTTGCCCTGGCCAGTTTCGCTCAGCGGTTAGAGCATCGGCCTGTGGTCCAGAGGGACCTGGTTCGGTTCCCACTAAGGGCATGTACCTCGGTTGCAGTCTGTCCTGGCCCTGGTTGGATTGTGCAGGAGGCAGCCATTCAATGTGTCCCTTTCACGTCGATGTTTCTCTCTCTCTCTTCCTCTCTATCTGACAAAAAATGGGAAGGTGTCCTCGGATGAGGATAAAAAGTTCTGAGGCTTAATCTGCCACCGCCTCCTCATCCCAGGAGTACAGGAATGAAGGAAACTCTCAGGCACATAGAGTGTAGATGCATCAAAATCAGAATGATTACATTGCCTCCTGTGTGCATCTCTTTTGCTCCTTGAGCCATTGTAAAGTGTTGTGATACCAGACAGTGGGGTGACTGCTGTCATCCTACACAGAATTTTGAGGGGTAGAGAAATCCCTCAGAGTACTCCTGGTTTTGAGTGAAATGCCAGTTGCTCATTTGGTGACTAGGGGCATTCCCTTCCTTGAACTTTTCCTTTTGAGAGAGCCATTTCCCTTCACCATTCTCTTCTGTTTTGCAGCAACTTTGACAGCCTTCACGGTCACTATCCCCCACTCCACTGCTTATTCCATCACTGCTTCCTTCCTCCTTGGCATCTGGCTTCAGTTCCACACCAGAGCCACTGATGTTGCTCTCAGAGTCTGATATGACCTTCTGTCTTTTAATTTGATGGTTTCTTTGTCTAGATCCTTGCACCTTAAGCCACACTTCCTGTCAATTTCATCATCTTCTTCACTCTTATGCATAAGTTGCACCTTCATGTGTGTGGCTTTAATGGCCTTCTGCTAATCTAGCCCCTTGTTGGGTTGTCATGAAAAACCTGTACATGAACTTGGGTGGACTTCCCTTTCTCATGGATGAATGTTCCATCAAAAGAGTGGTTGTAATCCAGGCAAGGCCATCAGCGGTAACCCTCCATCTCGACCCAAACCAAATCACCTAGTGAGAAGTCAAGAATTGGAGGGAGCCTCAGGTACTGCCTACCTCCAGCAGCCATCTGTTGAGGTTCCTTGCCTAGGGCAGCGATGGCAGAGCTGGCCAAGGGCCCAGCCCCACTGCAGGCCGCATCCCCTCAAGGGGAAGGGGAGGCCCTGGGCAGCAGCGCTGTCTTCACCTGAGGCCCTGAATGGGCCTTATTATCCTGAACTTCATTTTGACCAATGAAGAGATATTACTTGCTTACATGTTTGCCTTTCTGCCTTTGAAGGGTCTTTAGGTACAGTTTTTAGTAGATCATTCTAGCATCCTGGCATGCTATCTTCATTGGGGTGCACGGTTTTTGTTTTATTTCCCATCTCATTCTCACATTCCTAATCCCAGTCAGTCATCTTCCCCATAGGCATATACTCTTCATGTCTATGCTTTAAAATTTCTATTGTTCCTTCATTAAAGTTTAGGAAATTTTTAGACCCAAAGAATAGGAGGAAGGCAGTCATACAAAGGGTACTGGGTCAAGAAGTATCCTTGGCAGAGGGAACAGTGGGTGTGTTAAGAAAGGAAAGAACTTAGTGTGTTCACGGACCTGAAAGGTCTCGTTGCTGAAACAGCGATAGAAGAGTTATAAGGAAGATGAGTTAGGAAGGGGTCATATCATTCTTTCAAGAAATTTGTTTATAAAGGGGAAGAGAAAAGGCAGTAAGAGTTTTGGGGTAAGAGAAGTTTTGTGGGTGTTTTTTGTTTTTCTATTTCATTCAATAGAGAGGGAATGGATGGAGATATATAAGAGGAAGTAGTCATTCTAGATATATACCATTGGGCAAACTACTAAACAAGTTGGGAAAATTCCTAAACCACTCTCTCTCTCTCTTACAAATCTATAAAATGGGTCTAAAAGTAATACTCTTTGAATGTAACATTTATAATGTATAATATGTGACATATTTGTAGAGAGTAATGTTGAACTAAATTTTCATGAAAGAGCATAACCTTTCTCAATAGTATCCCTGTCACACAGTGGATTATGTAGCCTACACACACAGTTAAGCATCAGAAAGAAAAATAATAAATAACAGCCTTCAGGGTAATAGTATTGGAATTTTTAACTTGAAAATTACTTGTGAATAGACTTCACAGTCTTTCTAGTCACATGCAAAGTATACGCTAATATAATTGTAGCTCAGCAATCAGACAAGACATTTGATATTGTGCCTATTGCCTTATAAGTATATCTCACTGTTTCTCATAGGTGAATACCTGAAATATATGTGTAAATAGATTTTTGGTAATATAAATCATATTTTCTCAGTTATTTGCATAATATTGTCAAAAATGCTTTATCTTTGCTTTAAATTAATCCTAATTGGTAGTGATAACAGTTTCTCTTCCTAAGTGTTTCTATCAAGTAGTTAAATCAATATTTAAGTGCACCAGAAGTTCTAATGTTTTAAAACAGAGCAATGAGTCATTTTAATGAGAAAAATGTTCCGAAAAACAAAAAAGAAATGTCATTCTTGAACCATATTCTTTTAAGTCAAAATGGACAACAGAGATTATCTAGTGCAATTCCTTCAGTTTAGAGATGAGAAAAATTTGAAACCCAGAACAGAAAAATTAGAGAATTTGCCTCATAACACACATTTAGCTAAAGCTGTTGCCATAGATAACCCTGGAACCCAGATCTTCAGCATACTGTTCACTATGCTATTCTGGTTTCTAGTTTATATTTTGTAAATCTATGCTTTTTAATGTTAAATATTTTCCTGTCACACACCAAGTTAATACGAGTGATGTCTTATTAGTACAACTAAGAGAAATATCTTCTTAAAACTATGCAGCTGAATACTTTATTTGACTATGTTTAATGGAACCTTGTTCAAACTTCATCTCAGGCACATCTTTTTTTTTTTTTATCCTCACCGAGGACATTTTTCCATTTTTTTTTCAGACAGAGCAGGAGGGAGAGAGAGGAAGAGAGAGAGAGAGAGACATCGACGTGAAAGGGACACATCGACTGGCTGCCACCCACACATCCCAACTAGGGCTGGGGACAAACTGCAACCGAAGTACATGCCCTTAGTGGGAACCAAACCCGGGTCTCTCTGGACCGCAGGCCGACGCTCTAACTGCTGAGCCAAACCGGCCAGGGCTCAGGCACATCTTTATTTGAACCTACAGACTTTTCTTTGTTTTTTTTAATCCTCACCCAAGGACATTTTTCCATTTTTTGTTCAGATAGAGTCGGGGGTGGTGGGGGGAGAGAGAAAGAAACATCGATGTGAAAGGGACAAATCGAGTGGCTGCCTCTTGCACGACGCAACCAGGGCCGGGGACAAACTGCAACTGAGGTACGTGCCTTAGCAGGAACCGAACCAAAGTCTCTCTGGACTGCAGGCCGATGCTCTAACCGCTGAGCAAAACCAGCCAGGGCTAAACCTTCAGACTCTTCATTGAATCTGGACCCCACTCTGAGGCTTTATCTTAGTTTAGCCAAAGAGAAAATAACTTGATGTCTTAGGAAACTTGAGTTTTATGTATCAGTTGTTGTACAGCCTTGGGCAAATCACTTAGCTTCTTATGGGTCTTTATTTTCTCAACCGTAAATGGAGCTAATGACTATACTAACTCCTTGAGGTTATTGTAATATCAAATGTTATGACAGTGATGCAAAATGTTTTGGGTATTTATTATGTATCAGACGTTTTACCAGTCAATAAAATTAAAATTAAATTTAAAATCAAGTAGTCTTGTTATAAACAAAGTGAGATTATTATTTGAGTAAACATTTCACTCAAACAGTTAATTTTATATATACACTATTTTATCTGTGTAATTTATCTTTTCACAAATAAAGTCTCATCTCCTGTTACCCAAGCTTTTTTGTTGGTGGTATTATTGGTGGGGTGTCTTCTCTATCCCCACATGTTGCTGATGGAAGTGAGCTTCTTGGAGTGCCAGAGGAATAAGAATTTCCTAAGGCCCCTATGGGAGGTTGAGGTATCATGGAAAACTTTATCTGATGAGATAACATTAAGAGGGTTCCCTTCCAAGGTCCCATCTCCCTCTGTTTTGCCATGGAAAAAGTCCCTTCTTGTTTTCAATATGGCTAGAATTAAAGCCACTAACCAGAGTCTTCTCTCCATAGCAAAGTCCAGCATTCTGGCTAGGTTAGTTGTATTCCCAGATGCAGTTCATTGTATGTGGGGCCATGCAGCTTCTAGGCCACATAGTGGAATAGCAAGGGTGAAGCAGGATTGAAACAAGAGAAACAAGAAAGTTTCTTTGGGGATTTTTAACCTTTCATGATTTCTCATGCTTACAGTGGCTCCACCCTCCTAGCCATTGATCTTTGTTCCCCAGGCTAGACTGACAGGCAAATATCTTCCCTATATCATCCCAACTTCACTACACATGTGCCCATCTTCCCCTTTGTTGGATCCCTTCCCCCAGTGATTTGCAGGGAATGGACTGGTGATTCCCTGGGGAGTGTAAAGTTGCAGCTTTCTAATGAAGCTGCCCAGGTGACCATGCTTATAACATCTGACCTTCCTTTTGCTTTCTTCCTATTATTAATATTAATAACTAGTTCGTTACAGTGGTAACAATGGTATATTTATTCCTTGATCACATTAAGATTTGCAAGCATTCCTTTGTTCATTGTTTGAGACACTGGAATCTACTTTATTTATTTTCTAAATATATTACAGCTGATTCATTTTCTTACAGCAGATTTTTAAATCTTTTTTAATGAGCTTGAATGACACAATTACTTTTTACAAGAAAACCATTTTTTAATATAAATTAAAGTTCTCAGATGCAAAATGTTCTTTAGACCTCTTGCTGATATTGATAGGCACAAAATGTTTTTCTGTCAACTTTTTAAAAAATATTGAAGTTGGACACCAGTGTATAGATTTACATTTATGTCATTGGTTTTTTTTTCCCATGTTTCTATATTACTATAAAGAAATACATTTCCATTAGACAACATGGCATGGTAATATAAACAGACATATGAATAATGTACATGGGACAATTTTTTTAACTAAAGAAAGTGTTAAATGCTTGATATTTAAAGGTAAAATTTAAATTTCTAATTATTTTTATATTCTTTGTACTGTTATAGTTTTAAAGATATTGTGGAATCTCAAGGTAGATCATTTTAGTATAAGAATTGTTAAAAATTTTGAATCATAAAAAGTGGTATACATAATGTAGTGCTTTTGGAACATATAAATACTTTGATATCCTAATCTTTGTTAAAGGTTTGGAAACATAAGGAAACTCAATTTCCTTCTTGCCAACTCCTGTTTCTTAAGTTACTAGACTGTTGGTGAACAATAACAGGAAGGCAACATTCTCAAAATTACAGGTGTTTAATAAAAAAATGTAGATGACAATAGAAGATAATTATTTTCGACCAAAAAAATGTATTATCATAAATATTGCTGGCAGAGAAAAGTATTTCATAGAGATTAACAATATTTAGTATTTTTTTCTTTATTGACTTTAGAGAGAGAAGAAGAGAGTGACAGAAACTTCGATGAGAGAGAACATCGATTGGCCACCTCCTGCATCTCCCCTACTGGGGATTTCGCCCACAACCTGAGCATGTGCCCTGACCAGGAATTGAACCAATGACCTCTTGGTGCATGGGTTGATGCTCAACCACTGAGCCATACCGGCCGGGCATATTTAGTATTTTTAATATCAATACCATATAAACTGGTTCATTTTAAATTAAATGCTATTGCTTTATGTATACAAAAATATATTCTCAATTAATATACCTAAATATTGATTTCTCCCATTTTATTTTGTTACCAGTATTTGTTTTCATAGAAATCTAATGAGTTTGGAGCAATTTGTTTTATTACTTAAAAAGTTCTAAGCGTTGTTGATTAGATTATTTATGTCAATGTTAAGAAAAGAGATTGAGATGTATTGGCTTTATGTTTATTTTTGTTCTCATATTAAAAAGAACCCCTTTACCTTTGAAGGGAATCTTAGACGTACTATGATTATCTTAACAGACCAAGAATGTAAAATAAATAACAGATCATGATGGCTGGATAAATGGTGGCAACTAAAAAACCTAAGAAGTAATTTATGTATGTGGTGTTTGATAATATGCCTTCAGCTAGCAAATTTACTACCAAGTACTTAAGGCAGATTTTATTATTGAACAATTTTGGGCAGAGTAGAATTGCTTTACATACTTTTCACATATGTGAAATAATGATTTTCTTAGGTAGAGTCATTATTGGTGGATTAGGATGGATTGAATATATTCTTGATCCACCCTTCTTTAACCCATAGTGACATTCATCAAATGGTTGGCTGGAATTCATTTCATAGTCTGGGACCTTGGAGCAGATTTTACCCCCTGTGCAAAGCTAATTGACCCAGATAGGAATTAAATCTGCTGTATTCGAACAGCAACACTGTGTTCAGAAAGTTGAGCTAGCCAGGACAAATATGTTTTAAGATATAAAATAAGATCATATCATTGCCCTATGGAATATCATTATTTATAGACACATTTTCTCATTCATGGAACTAGAAAAATGTGTTCATGTAATTTGTTGTATTTTCACTGAAAATGGAGAAATAACTATATGAGAAATAACTATACCACCAAATTCTTCCACTGGAGCCATGTTTGTTTTGCAAAGAACAGGAATCTTTTCTCTTGTTTATTGTTTTGTTTTGTTTTTGTTAGATAAGTACTTTGGGGCTGGGTGTGATTGTTCAATAAAATGTTTACAGAGATGTGCGTATGTTTTTGCTGAACTCACTACACAGTCTGCTATATTTACTAACTTTTATATTCTTTAATGTTGCACATATGCTTCAAATTATATCTCATTCTTTTTCTAGGACATTTCCTCTGCCTATGTGATCGCTTTATTTAGGATCACAGTAAAGCAGATACTTTTGTATTTTTAAGGTCACCCACAGCTTTTACAACATTTGGCACTTTGATGTTTATGAACTAGCTGTGCTCCAGAACCTCATTATCATGACATTTAATGTTCAGCCATAGCCCACAGGTTGTCCATTATGAAGAATCTTAAATGCAGTTCATGTTAAAGCAGTTTTCTTCACTCTTACTAACTCATCTTTGAGATGTTTTATAGCATTTGTAAAGTGTTTTAAAATAGTAACATTAATGTTAACATTCATATGGGAAATAATTTCATTTAGGTCATCTTAAATTTATACATTTATTTTATTGTCTTTTTTACAAATGAAGTAGAGTTTACACTCGTCTTCATTTGTCTTAATTCAGGCTTTTGAATTAATATTATTTTAGCAGTTTGCTCTAAGAATATTAAAACTTGGATGGAAGATGAGCTCAGGTGATCAGCACAATGATTGATTCAGGTATACTTGTCATAGCAGTTCATTAACTATGTGTTAATTATCTATGATTACTTCTGAAAAGCTATAGTGGCCTTATCTTTTAGGTTGCTTCATTAAATCATTAATTTTTTGGAGTTAACTAAGCCTGACATAATTAAGTCATCTCAGTCTCCACAGATTTTTATCTTCCCATGATGTCAAGAACACCGAGCTAGTTAACATAAGGCATTGTATCTTGTTCCCTGGATGTATTGACTGTGTTTTTTATAGTTATTTATATTACTATTTTGGCTCATTTTTTATTATATTTAAATAATCTATATGCCTTTTAATTATTTACTTACTGTTTTAAGCCCATTTATGTATTTGAACCACTTCTTACCAACAGTTCTTTGACCCATGGCTACATAAAGCTGCTTCAGTTTATCCAGAAGATCATTTATGAGGAAGGATTTGATGGCTCCAATCCCCAGGTATCAAGCACCTTCAAACCCTTTTATAATCATGTATGTAATGTTGTGTTCAAGCTCTCTAGGGGTACACCCAGAAGGTCTTAGAATATAATCAACAATGAACAAGCTGTTTCCAAGCACAGAAGATGTAAATAAGCAGAGTGCAGGCAGCCTTAGTGTGACTATTAATGCATGTTTAGAATTTTAGCTATGTTCTCATTGAATGCACAAAAGATGTACACATACATTGTCAACATGAATTATTTTTAAATATGTGTTTATGACACCAGGAATTAATAAGTAGCCACATTTTGGAAATTACTCTTAAATCTGCAAGTCTTGTACTTTCCTATCTAAATTTTTATATTTCTATCATTTAGGCCTTAATTTTGAATTACCTTATGAGTAAGGATTGATCATTTTAAAATTTTATTTTTTATTACAGTATGCTTTGAGTCATCTCAGTGAATAAAAAATGCATTTTTATTTGCTGTATTAAAGTATTTTACAACTTAACTATTTTTCAGTAGCTCTATTTTTAAAAACTTCTCTGAATTACCACTATTAAAGATGTTCCGGTTAGTTTAACTTAAACAAAATACAGGAAATTTTATTTCTAGATATCATGCCTCTCAGAATTCTTCAGTGATTTTAATTGTTATAGCTGCTAAAAGATTTGCATTTCATTTATGTTATTTTAGCAAACTTATTTCCCAAGCACCATTATTTTTATTAAAGAAGACAAAGAAGCCAAAAGTACTATTTTTGCTATTATCAACTACATTTGCTTTTAATTCATAGATTTTAAAAATATTATACACTTTACTGCTTGTATTTAACACTGTCCATGGCAAAATAAATAATTTTAAAATTTGTCTTGATCATCAGTTTAATGTAGGCTTAAAATACATATATGTGTAGTGAAGCACGTTCATTTATACATGGCTTTTTCATGTATGTTACAGTCTGTCATGGCCCTTGGTATTTAGCACAATTTTATTTTGCTCATTGTTGCTCCATTTTTGGTCCTAGTTAAGATTTATGGGCACCATGTCTTCTCTTTGGTGGCAGTGCCCGTCTGGAGAGGTAAATTGGTCCCTGACAGACACCTCTCCCCACACGCTGTGGTAACTATGGAAACAGGCATGTCATAACAGTTCCTGTGGCACAGTGTGCAGAGCTGCTGCTCCTGCAGGATGATGACACATTTTCTGAAAAGAAAATACAATAGCAAAAATATATTTACATGTAAACGTACATGTGCATACGCTCACATAAATATGTATTCACACACACACGTATGTTCAGACAATTCTTAATAAGGAAGCTGTTACTGGAATGGAATGAAAGGTTTGTTTTCTTAGTTGTTTATTTGAATATGAAAACGCCATTTTCAATAAACAATATTTTATTTCATGAACATTGATAGACAACATACTCTAGCTGGTTTCTCTTTCTTAACCAGAAATTCTATAATTGCTGACTTTCATATAGATGAACAGGGTTGAGGTAGCCATTTCTATGGTGAATACCAAGAATGCTAAAAAAAACAATTTAATTAAATAAAAATATATCAATAAGTTATAAAAAATATATTTTCACTTTTATTGGAACTAAAATATAGTTAATGAGTCTTTATATTATTAAATTATAGATTATATCACTTCCTAAATCCACAAATCTATACACCTGTCTCAGAAACTTTAGAGGAGTTCGAGACATTGCAAAAATGCAGCTCTACTTAAAAAATGTCATTCCTGAGTCAAAATTGTACTGATACTGAAATAAATCCTGCCTTTTAAGAGGATGTTTCATCTTACCTTTTTTTTTTTTTTTTTTTTTTAATCCTCACCCGAGGACATTTTTCCATTTTTTTGTTCAGGTAGAGTGGGAGAGAGAGAGAGGAACAGAGAGAGAGAGAGAAACATCGATGTGAAAGGAACACATCGAGTGGCTGCCACCCACACAACCGACCAGGGCCGGGGACAAACTGCAACCGAGGTCCGCGCCCTTAGCGGGAACCGAACCCGGGTCTCTCAGGACCGCAGGCCGACGCTCTAACCACTGAGCCAAACCGGCCAGGACTATCTTACCTTTTTTAATCACTACATTTTCAAATAAACTAAACTAGTTGGAGGTGACATATAGAAATAGACTCTAAGGAGCAGAATATTTTATACTACTGTGTTGTTAACTTACGTGGTAGATAGTGTAGCTCATCTATAAAGATACTTAAAGTATAGACATTTACAAATCACTGCTGTAATTTCGTTTGTTTTTACGTTTTGATTTTCAAATACTTAAGAAACATACAATAAAAATGAAATTTGAATATTGATTTTACTTGCAATATCAGATTAAATATTTTAGGTGTTCCTCCTCATAGGAATAAACTTATTTATTGTTCAGCTGTCAACAGAAGTTAATTTTTTAAATTTTTTTATGACTCAAAATATGCTATTACATGGCATAGCAAAAGAATTATATGTCTCAAAAAACACAGGAAATATATAATTCAGCCTTTGTTTTTGCAACTTATTGTCATATTTTTTAAAATATGCGTATTTCTTGTATGGAAGTATAATGCTCAGTTCTATTCTGAAGTGCTATGTTTCTGCCTCACCGAAATATTTTATCTCCCATTAATTGTTTGGCTTAATATTTTCATTCTTTATGTATGCAAGTATCAGTTTATCAGTTTATCTGTCAAAGTCATAAATCTCCTGTACTCATGCACTCTCCTGATTCATTTTTGTTACAAACTTAGCAGGTGTGCTTCTTTTTTTTTGTTGTTCAGGTAGAGTGGGAGGGAGAGAGAGGAACAGAGAGAGAGAGAGAGAAACATAGATGTGAAAGGAACACATCGAGTGGCTGCCACCCGCACAACCGACCAGGGCCGGGGACAATCTGCAGCTGAGGTATGCGCCCTTAGCGGGAACCGAACCCGGGTCTCTCAGGACCGCAGGCCGACGCTCTAACCGCTGAACCAAACCGGCCAGGGCAGCAGGTGCTTCTTGATACTACAGTAATAGGTATTGGTGACTGGGGGTTAAAATATAGCCAACTGTTAGTTTCTGAAATGTTGATAGGACAGACAGTATGATGCTTCTCTCCTTTTACCTTCAGATTTCATTCTAATTTCTCTAGTTTTTTTCTTTCTTTTATTTATTTTTTTCTAAGGTAAGTCTCTCTCTGTCTTTCTCCAGATTCTTCTTTCTATTGGGAATCTAACTTAAGCTACAGTTCATGAGATAACGAGTTTAGGGATGAAAAATGAACCATCATTGTGCCATTTTACTTAAATCTGAGTTTCTAAGTAATATGGAAAAAAGGAATAAGTTATCATATTTCACAGATATCTTCTGTGAATTCACCAGAAACTTGTTTATACTTCTAACCTATACTTTGGTACATCTTATTACTTTATTTCATTCAAGTAATGCAGAAATAAAAAGAAAACTCTTATGAACCATCTAGGATCATAACATATAATATCTTAGGATCATAACATATAATATCTTAGGTGCTTGTCTGCAACTAGAAAAGAGAACCTGGATGAACCACCCTGACGGTGTCATTATGCTGCAGGTCCGTGAAGTCAGAAAGTTTTGTCAAATGTGCTTAGACTAAATTACGCTTTCTGTAATCTCATTCTTGTAGTTTTTCCCAAGACATTGTGTCGCTTTATGTATTTGAAGGATTATATGGCCTCATAGAGCAGTGTTCTGTCCTTTTTGTTTTAGGGATGAGAACACAAAAGCCGAATTAATCTATGTGCCTTAACTAGACTCATACGTCTATTTAGTTGCACAGTGCAGACCATGAGTCTCTGTCTTTCTCATCTTCCTGACTACTGTGCCCTCGGTTTTCCTCTTCTAATGTGTCAGTGTGTTACTCATTTCACCTACTTTTCTTTGTCAATAAATTCTGGAAAGGAATACACAAATTCAACTTTTATCTGTAATATCAGGGAGATAGATATATTGTGTTGAGCAGTCGCTAGTTGGATAATAAAGTTTATTTGTGGTGTTTTATAGCAATAGCAGGGGGTATATTTTAAGGTGTGGTTTCATCAGAGATCACATTCAAAAGTGGCACATGTTCCAGGTCTTTGCTTTAAGAGAGAAATCTTATTTTCCCCAGCAGAGTCACAGTAGTGATTTCCCAATTATTTCCATGTGCCAGGTTTTGCTAAGATCTTCTTTCTTTGTCCAGAAATTTTGCTGAATTGCTAAAGAAAGATTTATAAAACATATCTTCAGTTAGATTAATCCAGACAGTAGAATTTATTATAAATACATCTACTGGCAAAAACTTTTTGACAGTCAAGCTAGGTTTATGTAATGGTTTTTAAACGTTCTGTTCCCTAAGAAATACCGGTCACTATTATTATCATCTTAATATAAGTAGGTTTGAGTTCTAAATGTTCACCTGTTAAATTTTATGAACAGTATTGAACTTAAATTATTATTGTAAAAATTGCTTGAAGTAGAAAAAGTCGAGGCAAGTGTAAAATGTAAAATCAAAATGTACATTTTAAAATTTCTTTCAAACAAAATATCAGGCAGTGGACATGATAGAATTAAATGAGAAATGTTGAGCAATTTATCATTTATTGAAAGTCTTATAGAATTTTATATCCTAATAGTGGTTTGTAACTATTCTAGTTCAAATTTCTTTATTAACTCTGATTTGTTATATATATATGTGTATATGTATTTGCATTTATCTTCAGATAGAGCAGGAGGGAGAGAGGGGGAAGAGAGAGAGAAACATCAATGTGAGAGAGACGCATCGACTGGTTGCCCCCAACCGGAGCATGACCCCAACCGGAGCCGGGACAGACTGCAACTGAAGTGCGTGTCCTTAGTGGGAACCCAACCCGGACTCCCTGGTCCACAGGCCGACGCACTTACTGCTGAGCCAAACTGGCCAGGTCTGATTTATTATGTATTTTAACTGCCTCCTAAAGATGCTTAGAGTAGTAACAAGCAATTAAAAGCTTGAGGCTTGTGATACTCTTCAAAAATCTAAAAAACGAAAGAAAACAGCTCTATTACTTTTTCATACTCTTGTAATCTAGAAGATTTTCTTTATATTGCCTTATTACTGGCAGTACATAAAGTTTTTTTAGTTTGGGTTTTTTTTGTGTGTGTTTTTTTTTTACTACATCTACATTACCTCCCTGATTTGTTTTAAATAAAAGTAAGAACTAAGAAAAGTAAAAGAGGTATCCTATTGGTTAACAAAACTTGATGTGTTTACCTCTCCTCCACTTCCTTTAGAAAAAACAGAAAAATATTTTAAGAATAGGAATCCAGAATCTTGGTTCGCCTTTGTGGGGAGATGATGTCTGCTGTACAGAAAGCTCTGAGAACAGCCACCGCCTCACGCACTTCCTCTACGTGCTCCGTGGTCTCCTGCGCACCTCCCTTTCAGCCTGCATCATCACGATGCCGACACATCTCATCCAGGTAGGAGCTTTCAAAACCACTTTTCCCTAATTAGCGGTGCATAGTGAAAAGCAAAATATAAATGCCTTAGGATCTGATAAATTATTTTTATATGTCCCTTAGAGAGAAAATATTTCAGATGCTTAAAACACTAGAGCCGCAAACTGTCGTTTAGTTTAGATTATTCAATTCTTGTGTATTTGTGGTTTTAATATACAGTGACTATATAGTAAGTCCATCTTTACACATTTTTTTCTTTGCTTTCTTGTAAACTTGCTAGGATCAGTGTGGTGTGAGGTTGATTTTTTGACTTTTAATTAATCATAAACTAATCTGAACATAGGTCTTGAAGAGGTATCTGTAGACCAAAATGTGTAAGCAAACTAAATATTCATCAACACATGAATGGATGAGCAAAATGTGGCATATATTGCAATGGAATATTATTCACTCTTAAAAGGAAAGGAAATTCTGACATATGCTACAATAAGGGTGAATCTTGATGCCATTATGCTAAGTGAAATAAGTCTGTCACAAGAAGGTATTGTGATTCCATTAACATGAGGTACTTAGAATCAAAGACAGGAAGTAGTATGGTGGTTAACAGGGACTAGGGGAGGAGGGAATGGGGTGTTATAATTTAATGGATGCAGTTTCAGTTTTACAAAATGAAGAGTTCTGGAGATGGTTGGTGGTGATGCTAGCACATTATGAACATATTTAATACCAAACAGTATACTTAAAAACAGATAAGATGGTAAAGTTTATTTATGTTACTTTTTTCCTAATGCACATACTAAAATACTTTGATTCAAAATGACTTACTTTTATAACAGAAGTTTTGAGTTTTGTTTTGTTTTGCTTCTCTGGGAAATAGCAATAATAACAATAATGATAGCAGCTCAAGATACTGAAATATCATTTCTTGGTCATTTGAAAAGTATTGCTTCACGAAGTTATGCAGATCTTCCAAATATTTACACATTTCATTATACAATATTAAAAAATTACATTGGTTAATATCACCATCCACAATGTTGTATGCAGCGTGAGGTTATTTTTGCTGTTAGTTTTCTATTGTAAGAATATACCACTATTTGCCCTAGCTGGTTTGGCTCAATGGTTGGATCATTGGTCTGCGGACCAGAGAGTCCTGGGTCCGGTTCCTGCTAAGGGCACGTACCAAAAAAAAAAAAAAAAAAGAATATACCACAAGTTATCTTTTCACTTACTGAGGGACATTTGAGTTGTTTCTCGATTGATGTTATAATGAATAAATCTGCTGTGACCATCAATGTAGAAGTCTTTGTGCAGAGATATAGTTTTGTCCTTTTAGGAATCACATCCCTCCAAATTTTTTATTTTCAGTCTTTTTTATTTTATCTGTTGTAGTCCATGTGAAATGTTATGATATTGTGGTAATTTGCATTTTCTGGATAATTTATAATGTTGACCATCTTTTCATGTGCTTGTTGGCTGTTTGTCTATCTTTTTTTGTCAAAGTCTTTTGCCATTTTTTTAGTTATCTCCTCATTATCAAGTTTTAAAATTGCTTATATATTTTAGGTATAACTTTGCAATATTTTTTTCCAGTTTGTGATTTGTCTTTTCTATTTTTTTAACAGTATCTTTGAAGAGCTGAAATTTTTTTATCTTGATGAAGTTTAATTTATCTATTTTTTTAATGGCTCGTGGTTTCTCTTCCCCATTTCTTCCATCTTACCAGTCTTTGCCCTCTACCAATCTTTTTTTGTTTTCTTCTAAAGCTTTTATAGTTTTATCTTTTCAAATGGATCTGTGTATTCCAATTTGAATTTTAGTTTGTGTTCTCAAACAGCTTTTGGCTTATTAGTTAACATCCTAATTATATGTTAACTCGCTTTATACTCACCAGTTCTTTTTATTAGTAGTACTATTTACCAAAGTACTCATTGTCTACCTCAAACATGTGATTTCGTATAATCTTATATATCTAATACATTGTAGTCTCCGCAAAGGCAGGGCCACATATTTATAATTTTCCTTTCACCTAGTTTAGGATTATGATAATTATATATTATTAAATGCAATAAAGTATAAAAATTCCTAGTGCAGTATCTAAGCTTTTTAAATATGTTTAATATATTTTTTGGTGGTACATGCCCCTAGCGGTAACCGAACCCGGAACTCTCTGGTCCACAGGCTGACACTCAACCACTGAGCCAAACTGGCCAGGGCTGTTTAATAAATATTAAGGGAATATTTATTGTTACTTGGAAAATTATTTCTAATACTTGATTGTTTAAGCTCAAATCTTTATTTAAATTTATGTGATTTTAGTATCTTTGTTCTAACATTCCTAAAACCTATCTACCAATAGCAAGCTCATTAAAATGTCAGTTAGTTACAGTAATTATACACAGTATACGTAGTATATTTCAAGTCCTGTGTCTAAAGAGTTCAGCATAAATAAGAAATGAATTTTGCCTCTGTGGCTAGTAGAATTTATAATAGTCATAAGAGGATGACTTAGTTTTCTTTTAACGGCTTTTCACAAATTGTGCTTGCACCTAGCTTACTATTATGAGTCTAAAATCACACAAATATAATAGGGAAAATCCTTTCTCTAATCATCTTAGACATTGTATACATACTTATATTATTTGCGGTGCTAATGATGTTAAGTCATTATATAATTAATGGGTTAGTAATAACTTGATCAGATTTAATGAGCTTCTTGATTATGATGATAAGTAAACCTAGAACAGACCTTTCAGATAGTAGTGAAAATACTGGTACTCATACTGCTACTACAGCTATGCTATTACTACAGATATTTATCAGGCACATACTACATGCCAAGAACTATACAAGCCCTGGCCAGTTTGGCTCAGCAGTTAGAGCGTTGGCCGGTGGACCAGAGAGTCCTATGTTTGATTCCCGCTAAGGGCACATACCTTGGTTGCAGTTTTCCCCAGCTCCGGTTACGGTCGTGTGGGTGGCAACCACTCGATGTGTCTCTCTCACATTGATGTCTCTCTCTCTCTCTCTTCCTCCTCTCTCCCTCCCGCTCTATCTGAAGATAAATGCAAAAATGTCCTCAGGTGAGGATTAAAAAAATAAATAAAAAAGAACTATGCAAGTACCATGTCCTTGAATCTTCACCGCAACCCTGACCTGTTTTTATAAGGTCACACAGTCAGTAAGTGACAGGCCCATCATATTCCAACTCATATCCTTCTGTGACTCCAAACTCCACCATCTTCACTGTTAGATTATTATATAGTTTCCCTAATCATCACAAAATCTCTGCAAGATAGGTGTGATGCCAATTACAATGAAGATTAAACCTAGGTGATTCTCTAAAGCCACGCATCTATTAAAGCTAGTGTCCAACTCTGACCTGTTTAACCCTTTCCTCTCTGTCACACTGCATCCTTATGTGTTGTAAATTATGAACTACCTGAGATAGCAGTAACTTTCCATTAGGAAAAAAAAGTTCTAGGCTAACATTGCTAGTACTCAGTATTTTTAAAGAGAAAACGATCATTGTAAAATCTTTGACAAATTAGTTCATGTGAAAGATTAAGCAAAGAGTTACATTCTAGACAAGGGAGGGGAAAAAAGATATAATTGCAAACAAAGAAGAACATTTATGAAATAAATATATGTATTATGTAATATTTTGTGTATTCCACAGGAACCTATGCAAAATAATGGAGAAGAAAAAAATTATCAAAAGCCATTTTAGTGGTGATCATCTTTATTATTTAGAGAAGAGACTCCAAACCCAATGTGAATGCTTGTGACAGTGATTCCTCTAGCTGTGTGAGGGACCAACAGCAATACTATCAAAGGACCACAGATCATCCTCTCACAACTGATTGAATGATTGAGATGATAAGATGGACTGGATGTCCGAATATTGCTGTTTAAATTTTAGTACTTTATAGATATATTTAAATCCTTATATAACTGGAAAATATGTGGTTTAAATTTTTGCTTTTGAAAATACCAGTGAAAAGACTACTTTGAAATGGAAATAGAAACACATAGGGTCAGACTTTGATGATTGTCACTTCCCCGACAGTTTTGCCTATTATTATATAGTGGTCTTCTAACCCTAACATCAATTGAGCTATAAAGAACAAGTAAATTATTTCTTTACTCTCTGAACATGACACCGGACCATATATTTGTTTTTATATCAAAATACTTAGGAAAAAAATATAAAACTTAATAGTTTGTTTAAACCAGTCATGATATAAATGGGAGATAAATCTCTTAATAACTCTGAAAGACTGGTAAGGAAAATCAGTGTTTAGGCTAAGGAAAGAGACTAAGAACTGAAAGCAGTATATTTACAAAGTTACTCAAAGACATACAAACACACAGAACCAGGGGACTGTGAATTTATTTAATTAAAACTTACATAGTGAATTCTATGGGCCAGTTGCAGTCCGGAGATCTTTTCATATATTAACTCATTTAATCCTCATAATAACCCTATATGACTGATGCTGTCATTACCTTTATTTTACTGATAAGGAAATCAGGGATGGAAAATTTAAGTGACTTTTCCAGGATCACACAGCTAGTTAAGTGGCAGGATTTAGACCCAGGCAGTCCCCCTCTAATTACCATACTTCTAACCACCATGCTGTATTATGCTGCTTATTCAATGATAGAATGAAAATGGGGTCAAAATTAAGAAATAGACTGTACACAGAGTAACAGTCATCGTGTTCAGTGACAGAAAGAGCCTGTGCTTTTGGAGGCAGAGAGACCCACTTAGTTATATGGTCTTAGTCAAGTCTTAACTTTCTCAACCTCAGCTCTTTCATCTGTAAAAATGGGGCAAAGAATATCTAGTTCAGAAGATTATCAACAACATGTGCTGACACAGTGTTGGCACATAGTAGGCCCTCAGTATATGTTAGCATTGTCATTTTCACTGTTACTGCTTAAATTGAGAATTTGTACAAGGTCAGGCTACAAAAAATAAAGTGTACAAGTCCATCCACATAATAGAAATCTTCAGCTTTCTGCCTCTTATTATGAGAGACACTGACAGGGTCTTCCTAGGGTAGGTCTGAGACAGACCAGAAGGCATGGAGGAAGTCAGGTGGCCATCTAAGTCTTAGTAACATCACACCATGTTGTAACACGACTCTTTAACACCATGCATCAACTTCCTCTGCACTGTCAGTGCCATTCCTGCGGACTCTGCGTCAGGGTTTACATGTGATTGACTGACTAAAGGTAATTTAGCTTATTCATTCATTCAGCAAATATTTATTTGCAGGCACTGTTCTAGGCACCTGTGGTAGCAAACAAGACAAGCAGAGTTTCTATCCTGTGGAGCTTTTTCAGCAGTGTAAAAGATAGCATGGATGGAGCAAAAAATCAGTATAAATAGGTATTTGTACCCTTAGCTTAGAATTTGATAGTACTGTAAAGTGGTTTCTGGCAGAAAATATAGTGTGATATCCTAGGAAATGTGGTCATATAATTTAAAACATACATAACAGAATTGCGATACTTTTATTTGAAAATGTTATATTAAGTAACACTAGATTAAAAGTTATATAAAACAGCTCTCTCTCGTTGACTGGTAAAAATGCCAACCAGTGCTCTTACTTTAGTTATTAGCATTCTGTCAGACTTGTACAGTAGTGATTAGTTACCCTTTATTGTACTTTGGCATGCTTCCCGTGTTTAATTTTACTGTAGGAAAGGAACACATAGTTAAGGAAATTGTAAAGAGGATAAAAAGTTAAAATAAGGAAAATAATGACATAGATTCAAAAGTGAATTTAACTTATTGTTATAATAAGACTTTTGCAAGTAGAATGAAAAAGAATTATTTTTAAATTTACATTTGAAATATTTTGTGTTCAGCCTCACAACTATGAACTTGAATTTTTTTTTTTTTTTTTACTTCCTTTGAGTTAAAGATTATCTCTATAACAGCACAGGAAAAACATATTTTGAAACAGATGTATAAAAATAAATTCCATGTATCTGTTAAGAAAACAGTAAAATTATCCATCAAATATGTCTTTAAAATATATATAGCCCTCAACAATACTCCCTGTAAAGTAGTAGTATTACTTGTGTTGTCTCTTTCTGGAATATAGTTTTCGTATCTACCCAAAGACATTGTATTAAATATGTATGTGAAAATGGCCAAGTTAAATACAGACTTTGTTACGTACTGAACTGGTGAGTTAAGTGTCATTCGAAGGAACAGAACTATGGACGGCTCCCCTATATTCCAGCATTACTCAGTTCCCAGATCCCTGCTGTGTAGTTGTTCCGCTCGCCAAGAAGCCTGTTAAGGAGCCCCCAAGAGCATGTGTACAGCCCTCCATGTTAATAGTTAATTGGTGAGGATGGCAAGATGAGAGGACAGCCGAACATGTGGTCTCTCAGACTCAAGCACTAGACAGACCTTTAGTTATAATAACAGCAGCTGCTCACATTCTCACAACTCAACTGTTCAAAACTGTTGTCAAGCAAAGGTTGTTGTGGATTGGGCAAAAAAAGGGAAAGGTTACTTCCAAGAAAGATAACTACAAACTTACCTTGAAACTCTTACTACATATTGTCTTATGGATGAGAATATTTCAGCTTTTTTAAACTTAAGTATAAATCTCTATATTAAAATTGTGATCTGTCAGCTACATTGAACATTCTGTTGCTTTTTCCTCATTTGCTTTTAGAAACAAATGTTTGCGTACCCTTTGAAACTTTACAAATTGTTTTTTTCAATTACAGTCAGCACACAATATTATATTAGTTTCAGGTGTACAACATAGTGATTAGACATTCATATAACTTACACGAAGTGAAGAGGGTATTATGCTAAGTGAAATAAGTCAGACAGAAAGAAAAATACCTTTGAAAGTTTTTAATGAGACTTTCTTGCAAAATGATATCTTTGAAGCAGTTACAATAGGATACTGTTTGATAACTATATCTGATACAAAATTGTAATGTTTTTGATCTTATAAATAGGAACTAACTTACTAATAGTGAAATTTGTCATCCATCATCAAATTATACAAACATTTTGTGCCTTTTATATTAAATTCCCAGTGACATTTGTGTGCTTGGGAAAAAATGGTGACTGATAACATTTATTCTTTTTTGGAAAGAAAAACTTAGTTTTATGCCTTATTGTGATTTCATTGGCAAGGTGATAGGAAAATGTATTTCCCCTAGCTTATGCATTTTATTTGCACAATATGTGACAGGTTGTTCTTAATTTGTACTTTTTATTAATTAAAAGCCCTTTTACCTGAAAATGTCATGAATATTGAAGCTCTTAAAATTACGGTTAAAACAGGGAAAGCTTTTTTTTTTTAAACCTTTCTCATAGTTTTTTATTCAAAAAGAAAATTTACTTTTTTATTATTGCTAATCTAACTCTCATAATCTATACTTTTAAGAATTTTAAACATAACCTATTAAATTTCTTAGTTACAATAATATAGACTTAAACCCTCTTTGGCATTATTGATAACAAAATTTAAAATAACATTTTCTCATTCTAGAATAATTCTAAGTGTTGCCTGCATTTAATGTATTTGCTTACAGAATATTAGTTGGTAAACTATTTAAACTTTCTTTTTTTCAGAACACATTTTAGATTTTAAACTGGGCTGTAACATATTTTTATTGATCATCATTAGCACTTGGTCAGTTAATTGCCTTATTAAGTTTTTATCATATAACTAGTGTTTTGCAATGATTTGTCCTGTGGAATTTTTTTCCCTCAGCTATCTCATTGAAGAAAACTATTAACAGCATGTTAGCTTATACCTAGGAAAATTCCTTTTCTGAAGAAAAGCAGGGAGAAAAGGCCTTGTTATAATTTCTCTTGAAATTTGAATAAGGTTTTATTTTATGTGTTATTTTCATTTATATACAGTATTTTCAAATTAACCTTCTACAATAGTAATGTATTATAGCTTTGAACCCACCGAAGTGAGTGATATAGTATGTTTCAACGTAGAGAAATTCAGAGCAAACCTTTCACATCCATAAACTTTTGTGTTCATGCTGAGTGTTTTAACAGCTAAACTCTAAGTCAAGCAATGGACTGCTTTAGAACTAACCACTAATATGGGATTATGAAATGTGGATTCCAGTGGCCTTGTGAATTTCTCTCAGTGTGAAATCTTTTATTCTTGATACAAGAACTAAGAATAAATGCATGGTGAAGGAACAACAGACTTTTGTGAGTTCATAACTATAAAATTTTGGAAAATATTTTTAATTGTTGATATGAACATCATTGTAAGAAAGCATAACACCACCTTCTGTGTTATAACAATCTATTTAAATGGTCTTTTTAAATGTACTTTATTAATGAGAATATTTAAGGATAAAAATTATAGATGTAATCTCCTAATCATAACTATCAATTACCAAAGGATAAAGTTAGATATTCTGGCTGTCAGTTTTTCATGAATTCCTTTTTTTAAAAAAAAGATTTTCTCAACTGAGAATCTGCCTTTAATATTTGTAGCTCTTCTCAACTACTCTGAAATAGATTGTAAGAAATTGACATTTTTAAATTTTTAAAAAGAAGCAAAATGAACTGAATCATATTAAACCCATTTTAATTATGCACAATATTTGTCAAATTCCAGTTTTTTTAAATTTAACAGCTTCCTATGAGTCTGTACAAGTTGTAAACTGAATCTTTTTTTCTTACAATAACAAATAATAGAACTATGTTTCAACTCTCCTACTGTAGGCTTGTGCTCTATAAAGTCTTATAGCTCCAGTGTTTCTTCTCTTTCATATTATGCATGCTGCTATCTGATTAATTTTTAAATCTAATCTTAGCTTGTATGCATTATACATATGTATTTAATTTATTTTCTGTGTCAAGAATGTTTGAAACTTTTTACATAAATAAACTCCAAATTATGTATAAGTTTCTGTCTATTTAGAGCATTGGTAACAGTATGTGTACCATTTTGTCTATTAAATAAGAGCAGGATATTTCAAATTGTCAATATAATTAATGTGCATCTTTAAAAAAAAATTACTATTTAGAAACCTTTTGTTATACTTAATCTAACCAAAGCATATTCAGTAAGCTATAAAAAGAAAAATAATTTTTGTTTGAAATGCTTTTTTGCTCTCTCTAAAGTAATTTTGTGATGTAGTAGTTCACAATGCAATTTGTACTATAGTTCCTTGTAGTGATTGCGATTGTTAAAGTACCATTTAGAGCCAAAATTTTCAAATGTATCAATGCTAGAAATAGAGAAATGTCTCATCACAGTATGGAGATTGAGTCATCTGTTTGGACATATGGAATCTTTGGCTGCTGGACGGCATAATCTTTATAATGCCCAGTGTCCAGGCATGGACACAACTGTTCTGGGAGCAGAAGCAGGGAGAGACCTACGTGTTCAGTCCACTGGAACATGGTAGAAGGAAAAAGGGAGAAGGATCTTTGTAACATTTTTATTACAGGCTATCCTCTACTACATTACCTTTCATGTATAGACATGAAATACAGCTTTATTTAATTTTGTATTTATTTGACAAATAATATTACTAAGCTTTTTATAGTTGGTATTACAAGCTATCTGAAAAATACCTGTGAGAAAATGTAAGTTTTGAATTGTTTCTGTTTATATACTTGGACACTTACTGTCCCTTAAAGAAAGATTACTGTCTTCAAAAAAGGATGATATTTATATCTTAGTGTTGAGACAAAATGTGTTTCTAACTAATTATAATTTAAAGTTGTTTAAGTATGAGGTCATATATTATATTTTAGCCCTTTGCTATTAATTACATTATTATTACTATAAAAAGAGTTCCTGCTTCTTTAATAATGTTTTTGCGTTCTATGTAGTTAATCTTTAATGTTGGGAGGACAGGGAAGAGATTAAATTAGCCTTGTAACCTCTTTCTCTTCTAGACTGATGATGGAAAATAAAAGCTCTTAGCCACAAAATGTAACACTTAGAATTAATATTTAATTAGACTAGCAAATTGTACACTGTGGCTGAAAGCTTCCAAAGAGTTGTTAGTGCCACAATTGACCTACAGGTTTAATAATAACTCACTTCTGGAAGCTAGTGCCAGTTCAGCATAGTAGAGCCACTGTAAGAAAGTCCTGAGAGATTAAAATCAGCAAACCAAATGGCAGGCAGGGATTCCTGGGATGGAGCCTTCTGGAAAGCTGGGAGCTGGAATAGCTTTTAAGCCAGGATTCAGATGAGAACAGTGGGTGAAAAAGCTGATCCCTCCTGTTCTGGGAGCTTCTGGTTGTAGTCCAAAATCTTAGAACAGATTTTTACTAAATGTTTTTGCTGCAGCTATTAACTTACATTGAAAATCAAATATTGAATAATTTTTCTGTAAAATTTAACAAATGTTTGTATAAATGTCAGCTCTTAATTTCTTACATATTAGTACATAATATCTGTAAACTCAGATCATTAGATTATCAGATCAGTTTGGCGCTGTACATCTATGCTGTTTTGCTGTGACATGCTGTTTCCTTGTTCCCTGTATAGTTGATTTATATGGTTCATTTCTATATTATTTCATTACGGGGCATTATGCAGAACCTGAGAAAGAGATTGTGGAGTCTTTAGCCCAAGAATTTCTTTTTTCTTCAAGAAAGCATATATATTGAAAAATATAATTCAAAGGTATTTTAATTTTTAAAGGCCTTATGTTATAAAAGCAATGCTACATTTGCTTATTTTTATGATGCAATTAAATTACAAGATAAATAATTGGACCTCCTGGTGAAACATTGGATCTTTATGTTTCTGACAAGTTAATCTGGTGAAATTAGGATACCATGAGTTTGAAAATGTGCAAACACAGAGCAGCCAACTGAAGAAGGGGCACCTTACATAATTTATTGTTGTATCTTAAATAATTAAAGAAAAGCTCGTCATTAGTTAAAAATTCAAGCAGGTGAGAGCCTTGCCAGCAGAGGGAGTAGTCCTGTCTTCCGTCAGGTTCCCATCATTTTCCCACCTGCCTCAGCTTTTTTCCCAGCCAGTTTCCCATCTGGACCTGGCTCTGTCAGCCTGTTCCTGATGACAGGCTATAATTTTATACTCAATATGGGATTATTCTAAGCTGATTTTAAACTTTACTATCTTTAACCTACCACTGCATCACAAACATCAGCTGGATGCTCTGTTTGATATTTGGATATTAGCGATTGTTTTCCCCAGCAGGGTATGTGTGAGCTTTTGGACATCTGTGAATTGCATTTTAAAGATTTCAAGAGTAAAGTAGTAGGCAACAAATTTCTGACTTGGGAAGTTACCCATTAAACATTTTTAAGTCAAAAATACAGACAAATTTCTGTAATATAAAACTAGAATATGTATAGTTTATGAAAAATGCCTAAAATTAATTTTGAATATCATACCATTATTCAGTTTAGCCTACTCATTACAGTATTTTGTTCACCCCATTTTATGAGTTTTCAGACTATGTAAGATTTTTTTTAATGTTTTATAGAATAAAACTAAAAAAGAAAGGAAAACTGATGTAAATAAATGTTCTGCAAAGCATATAGTACTTGAGGCCAGTGTAAATGTAAATAACATTTTTGATAGTGTTCTTTTGAAAACAGAATGCTTCAATTTTAAAGAGCCAACGTTTTTAAACCAAAATTTATAATACCAGGTATTTGATGAGATAGGAAATACAAAAAGATGTGTTCCATTGCTTAATCCTAGCAAAATTTGGCAACTTGGTGATTTCTTTTGCCCTTGAGGTTAAGTGTATTTACCATTAGATATGTTTTATGCATTAGAAAATGGAACCAAAATGTATTTGTTCTATGATTTTCCTACATGAGTATCAGTTTACAAAAGTTCCTCTATATTTTAAAACTGTGTATGACTTTGAATAAAGTTCAGTGTTAAATGTAGAAAGAGTTAATCTAATACCTTCCTTAAGGAATTAATAGTATTAATATTTTAAACATTTATTAGAATAATTTTATTTGATACAATTATAATCTTAATTTCAAATGTTTTGAACAGCATTATTTTCTCCACTATCAATTTTTTAAAAATAAAATAAAAATCCAATCCACAGAAGTAAATGACGACTCTGGGGAAGAAAGGGTAAGGTTTGTTAAAAATTACGAACAGTATAAAAAAATTTTATTATTTCATTATCTCTAGTTCTATAGGATAAAGAACTTAATAAGTATGGAAAAACAAATACCTCATTAAAAATCTCTAGATTTATCCTGTTATCCAAGTTTTTTTTTAATTACATGACAAAGAAATGTCTTAAGTTCTAGTCTAATCGTGTTTCTATGCCTATCATTTTCCAGAAAATGTTGTTATAACAAGTTGTTGAGTACACACACACATATACATCATGTCACGTAGTAGGGTCAAGCATAAAGCAACTTAAATATTTTTTTAACTTTTCAACATTAACTTACTCATTCTTTTGTAGTATGTAGTCCCAAATTAGATATGTGTGCCATACTCAGTGGGGGCTCTACCCTTCATATTGTGTGTTTGCTGTCTTTCATATTTGAGTAATCCTAGAACTTACTCTTACTTTAGGCATTGCAGAAATGCATTATGTCTATTGGTATATTCCTTTTAAGCTTCTTGATAATTAAGTGATTCGTTAATTAATTTTTAATTCTCATTAATTTTTTCCCAGGAAGTATATTTTGTTTTGATACATACTATATCTTTTATATTGTTGAGATAATTAGGTTCTAGAAAGTTCAAGATGTGAGGTATTCTGATTGTTACTTGGCTGCTCTAAATAGGTATCTGAACTATTTCTACTGAAAAACAGGGAACTTTATATGGTGGTAGTTGAATTTTTATCTCTTAACAAAGTTCATGGTTTTGGCTTTATGAGTTTTTAATTGAAAGGGAGCATTAAATTAATCTTTCTTTTTTTAAAATTCATTTAATGAATTTGGTTTATCTTAATGAAAAGAGGTTACTGTTCTATAAAAGCAAACAGGAAACATTCTATGAAACCAAACAAGGAACAATCAAACCAAAATCTCAAGTTTTTGTGAAACTGAAGTATGAAGGTAGACAACTGGATAATCTGATTTGCCTTTTATTTTTTGCAACAGCATTTAGCATTTGACAATTTAAATTTAAATAATTAATTAAGAAATTACACTGCAACAGAACATTTTGAGAACCTTTTATGTAACTTAATACAATGCTATTTGAGACTGCCAGCAAACTCTTAAAACTCCTGGACACTGGCTCATTTCTCTTCTGGCTTCCCTCCTAGTCATGTCTTGGCTATTATCCAGAGCTGACAACTTTCACCCAGGAGTGAAGGGAGATTTGTCTAGTATAAGAAGGATTTTTGAGCCATCCTAGACTTTCACATCCAGATGGGCAAGGAGGAGGGGTGTCAGTATCATTGTACATACGTGGGTGATGTCATTATGTCCTGCATGCAGTTATAATCATTAATTTACTCATACTGGTGAATACTGAATGTCCTTATTCAAATGTTCCTCATTGGAAAGTGTAATGTAATAAGTTCAAAAAAATTTAAAAATTACATTCAAATGTATGCCTAAGTAATTGATGAACATGTATAAACTGTAGGCCAAAGAGGTTTTGTGTCTTGGCTAATAATATAAAAACACTTAGAATCTGTTAGGATAAGAATGGAAGTTCTAGTGTCATGGCCTCTGCTCAGATCATTATGCCAAAGCTTTCTGTATGCTGTAGGTTTTATTATGACAATTTATTGTCCATAGTGTATTCCTCCTAAAGAGCATTGTAATTATTATGCTTTTAAGGACTTTTTTTCCTATCGTTAATTTTAGATCCTTTCAAGTAAATTCACCTACCTTTATCTAAAAGAGCATTTGATATTAGTATTATAATTTGAAAGACCTTTTGACATGAGTAGTTTTAAGGTATGATTACATCAGTAGACAATACTGTTTTATGAATGTTGGAGGTACAGAAGTAATCTGTACATTATTTTAACATTATTTTAACTTTTTAAGAAAATATGTACATTTACATACCCAAATATCTTTTTATGTTTTTACAAATTATTGGAAAATTATATGTCTTTAATTAAAATAAAGTCAGAAACTTTGATGTTATGTAATTTTTAGTGCATTTGATTCTATAGATATTTTTCAGATATCTCTATAGCTTTCAATAGTAATCTGGTTTACCACATTACATAAGCTATTTTCCAAAACTGCGATATAGCAAGGAGTAAGGTCACTGTTAAATATGATTGATTTTCTGTTAATGGTATGATTAAAAGTTTATTCGTATGCTGATACTTCATAAAAGTTTTAAAAATAGAATTTAGTTTGTAGTTAATAAGTATGATATAAACCTATGAAACTTAAAAATACAACAAATGAAATATGTGTATGCATTTTTAAAATTTGAAATATAGGCTATATGCATCTTTTATCTTTGGACTTCATTAGTTTTCCTCTGCAAAGTGGAAATTAATTTTTTTATCTCCCACAAACTACCTTAAAACGACCTATAATGTTAATAAATATTACAAGGTGTTAAATGGTTACCAATACATTTTAAGGTTAAATTAAGGAATAAATAAATGTCAGGTTGACCATTTAAATACACAGGACTTTACTTATCTAATATTAGAATTGAAAAATAATCCCATCCTTAAGCCTCATAATTTCTATTCATATAATTGAGAAAGCCTAAATATTTGAGGTCTAACAAAAACTGACTTATCATTTTAGATTCAGGTCTTTAGATACAATGGCTTAGTTTTCTACTTATAAATAAAAGGAAATCTGACCTTTTTGATTAAGAAATATTGTCAGTAGCCTTTTTAAGTGCTTGTTCAGCTGATGGTCCATGAGAGGAATACTCGTCCCAGTTGAGTGTATCCTAAAAATGAAATGATAAGAGCCTGCTGGTTGTTATCTATGATTCTTCTTAATGGGAGAACCACATGATTATTCTTCATCTCCCACTCGTTCTCACCCTCCACAACCAACCCAGCCACACCCCACCCCCACCCCAACATTGTTCAGTACTCAGCACAATGAATCATTTTCAAGTTGACTCATTGTGAACTGTCTCCCAGCTGTTGGAATGTCTGGCAGACATTTTTGTTTGGGTGAAGAATAACTGGCTGAAACCCAACCTGGATGAGTTTGATAGAATGGTCTTTGGCTGAAGAAATATTGAGAGGAGCATGTTTATGGCCTCCGAAGCCCCCGTTATTCCTGGAGTAGGACCGTCCCCTGTGGCACAGAACTGAAAGTGAGGAATCAATCTGGATTATTTTCTCATCATTGAGTGAAGAATTGCCTTAGAAAAAACAGCATTTCCAAATTATATTTGTTTTTCCATACTTGGTGCTCACGTGATTAAAAGTATGAAAGACAAAATAATTATTTTTACTTGTTCCTTTTAAAAGCACTAATTAGAGACTGAAACATCTTTTACATAACACAAATTTCTACCTCTGGAGTAGTTTCAAATATTGCCCTAGGTGTGAGTTAACCAGACATTTCAACATAATGTTTAATGACAGGGGCTACTATGTATTTCATGCTGAGTCAGGTAACATTGACCAGCCAGCCCTCTTTCATTTTGCTTCCTTATACAAACTTCACAAGAGGACTTAAGAAACAGAGGAATATCAGTAAGCTCAGTAGTCAGTCATGTTTTCAGAAAGTGAACATCTTTGACTATATTAGGACTTCTCTCTAACAGGGAAAATGGTATTAGACCAATAAATTTTCTTAACTGTTTTACATTTCTCATCCTTTTTTTGAAGAGTCGTTTTAAACTGGTGAACATTACCAGTGTGTAAAGTGGAAGTTTTCAAATTATAAAATTTTAACAATATATTTTTTCAACTCATCGAGCTCTTCATAACAAAAAATTTTCTAGGATGTTACAGCTTATAAAACAAATTTCTGACTTACCAGCCTATTGGATTGAAAGGAATACTGACTTTCCATTAGATAAAATAACTCAAGAAAACCTATAAGATGGTTAATTATTGTATTGTAAAGCAATGGAATTCTGGGTATTTTAGAACTATTACTACTTTAAACATAGCTTTTTAAGGCTGTATTGTTTAGCAATACTTTTGTTTCATATCAGGGTGTGTTGGAAAGGAAGGGTAAGCTACTAGTCTAGGGCTAGTTGCCTGCCATCTTTTCTTTGCCTTTATTGTTATCCCAGAGCCCAAGAGCAGCATCTGGAAAGAGAAAACAGAAGACTCCAGAGCTAGCCGTGCTGCTGCAACCTCTTAGCTGGACCCTTCCCTGTTTCTAATGTAATAGATGACCTCGGCTGTGACAGGGCTGGGAGCTGGTCCCATTTGACAGATGACAGTAGGATCTTTCTTTATACATTTTACTGTACTGTCTACTGCTCCCGAATCCTGATGTCTATCAGATTTTCCAGCAGGCAATGACTAAAGTAATTTGAAAAATAATAGTATATGAGCACAAAGGTAGCCTTGCCCCTTAAGACAAGAGAAAAATAATGAATTTATATTTTCTACCAAAACTAAAGTATGTCCCCTCAGTTCTTTGATTTAAAATAGCATACCTACAAGGGCATATTTTCAATTAAGGGCATATTTTCATCCAGTTTAAGTCATTTCTCTCGCTATGTTGCTAGTCTGTCTCCTCTACAATTTGTCATTGAGATGGCAGAATGGCTTGATATACATGTTGTATTTTTAAACATAACATGAGTGTTTTGTTTCTTTGTTTTACAGAATAAAGCAATTATTGCTCGTATTATAAACTTGTCAGATACAGTAGTTCATCTGGAGTCGTTTATTGGTTCTGAGAGAGAAACCAACCCATTATACAAGGATTATCATGGTAAGCAGTGCCTTTATAATGAGAAGAGCATGTCCTGGTTGCTTCTAAAGTACCTGGAAGCATCTTGTCCAATCATAGTATCTACTGTGAAGTAGCATGAACTTTATTGCATAAATATATCTATTAAATGTTTTCTATTCCTGGCCAGTCTTCCATGGCAGCTTGTCTCCAAACTACATTAAGATGACAGACTATGGTAACTATTTGAAGGGGGTCAAACCCTAGTTCTAGGGTATGGCTCAGCCAGATGTACATTTTGTTGTCCCGGTGGCCTGAATTTGCCATGAAATCAGTCGTACTTATTAGCCATTTGTGAAATAAGTATATTAATTTTAATAATAACAGCTTGGTATAAGGGTTGATACTTAAAAAACTTAACTGTCTGATAAAAAAATAAAATTTATAGTGCATTGTTTTAAAAGGCCTAGTCAATCACATTTTTAGAAAGTGAGCATCTACGATTATATTTGGACTTTTCTTATTTTGTTGTTAGTTTGAGTCATGAATAAATTTTAAAATATCACCACCCTAGTATACACAGGTCAGTTATTCAGACTTTTGAACTTACAGGTTTGAAGCTTTTAATACTATTTTAGTCATTTGGTTGATTTGGGGGTTTTTTTTAGTAAAGGTTCTTACATAGAACTATTGCAATAGGAAAGGTTTAGTAATTATGCATATCTTAGATTTAACCTGAATATAGGACGTGATGAATAATAGATTTTTACCTATGTACTTATTCTGAGTAAATATTAATTGTTGCTGTTACCATTGTGGAACTACCATACTTACATGGAAACCCCTAGTCTGATTACCAAATAGCTTTTTTGATATTGTTTTTAATCCTCACTCGAGGACATTTTTCCATTGATTTTTTAGATAGAATGGAAGGGAGGGAGGGCGGGAGAGAGAGAGATCGACTGGTTGCCTCCCACACGACCCTGACCCAGGGCCTAGGATAGAACCTGCAACCAAGGTCCATGCCCTTGATCAGAAATCAGACCTGCGACTCTGGTCCATGGGCCAACTGCCTAACCACTGAGCCGAACCAGCTGTGGCAGATGACTGAACAGCTTATTTGAAGTCTACTATAAGATCATGCAAGATTGTGATTGCAGGACTGTGGCAATCTCCAGAGTCTACAAATAAAAGATTATAATACACTTACATGATGATTGCCACTGCTTTGAAGAGTCAGCATACAACCTTTAAAAAATAAAATAGCATGATCTAACAAGCAAGTATTTTTAAAAAGCCTATAAAATATAATCGGTGAACAAAAGCTACGTAAAATCATTTGCCTCATGATCATTTACTTGCTTAAGTAAGCATCTGGTATATGCCCAGACTCTATGTATAACTCATTTAATATGGTATTGTCATTATGATAGGAAGAGAGCTATTAAGATCAAACTATTTCTTTTTTTATTGAGCTATAATTGACCTGTAAAATTTTATTAGCTTTAGGTGTACAACACAATGATTTTATATATGTATTATTGAGAAATGATTACCACAGTAAGTTAACATTCATCACCACACATAGTTCCAGTTTTTTTTTCCTTGTGATGAGAACTTTTAAGATCTACTCTCTTAGCAATTTTCAAATATACGATACAGTATAGTTTACCATAGTCATCATGCTGTACATTACATCCCCAGGTATTACTTATTGTGTAATTGGACAAACTATTTCTTTAATTTATTATCATTTCTGTTCTCTATGAAAACAATTCAAGTTAAATATTACCTTAGTAAATTATATCCGAGCATCATTTGTAAGTATTATGACCTTGTAAATTTAGTAAAATTACATTTTATATTTTAAAAACACTTAATATGATTAAAACATTTCAAGGATTGAAAGACTATGATTTTCATGCTGAAATCCCTGAGTTGATCAATTATTACCCACAAATTAATGGGTAGTTCTGATGACCAGTAAAGTTTCTATTAACAAGAAGGACCTGAGGAATCTTCATTCATTCTGTAAGGCCTCCTGATTTAACAGCTAAACAAGCACATGCAAGATTACAATGAAAAATGTGCTAATGAAAGTATGGTGTGCTAATTTCTAATATATTTTACTGAATAGCTCTGCATGACATATTTTTAATTTGTATCTAAACTGTCTTCCTAATACCTTTTGCATTCTTTTAAATAAATAAAATAAGTCAGATATTGTAGTGAATTATTTTTGAAAGGGGGCATTTCTAAAGTTAAGCTTCTGGAGGTTTATTTACCCTTTTAAGCTAAAACTAATACATATGTTGCTAAGAATTCAAGCACACACAAAGTTCTATAATAGACCAGCAGTTCTATAAATAAAATTTATCTACTTTGTTCAAATCTGGGTTTGCCGCCTTCCCTCACGTTTAGGGATCAATGTCTTTGGGGTGGTGATTTTTAAATACGGACCAAGTCAGGCAGAGAGACACGCTGAAGAATCTTCCATGTCTTCATGTGTAGCAAATGACCCCTGGTTTAGTCAGAAACTGCATTAAGCTGCACAAAAGCCATCCAGTGCCCTTGTCAGAAAAAATTAGCAAGTGTTTCTCCTGACAAGAGGCCAGAGCTCACGGTTTACCTAGCAGCTACGTAAAGGTCTAACATGCCCCAGAAATGAGTGTCTTGGGATGGCACAGGGGTTAATGTTTGATCCTAGAGTGTGCTCTAAAATGTCGTTTTCTTCAATGGTTTGTTCAAGTCATTAATAAGGTACAAAATGAAATACTTCTCATGAGTGCTTCCCTGGTTATCAGTAACCCATAAGCCTTGTTTTGCTGGCTGCTTACTGGTGCATTTAATAAAATAAAGATCACCCAGTGGTGCCGTGGGCAGCCTGCAAGGTGATAGCCATATTTGCTTACTGTAAATACAAGAGAAAATCACACACAAACCGGCTGTAGTTTTGACAACTAGTAAGATCCCTCTTTACATCTGTACTTCTGTACCGAAGTGCAATTAGTTTTCCTCGCACAAGGATTTCTGTTTATTTTATTCTGCTTGATTACTTGAGTATAATCACACCATTTGCTTCATTGCTCCTGGTAGTAAGCTCCAGTTTTAAAAGGGGAGGATGCTTGTGTGTAAATTTACAGGATTCTGCTGTAAGACTCTAATTTATGCATCCAGTGACAGCATTTTTAATTTTTTTCCTTTTATTTTCCTTTGCACCAGGTTTGATTCACATACGGCAGATTCCTCGGCTTAATAACTTGATGTGTGATGTGTCAGATGTCAAAGACTTAGCTTTTAAATTAAAAAGAAAGCTATTCACCATTGAGGTAAGAGAAAATTTTTATATTTTAGTTCACAGTCTTGAAGTAAATAGTATCTCTTCATATATATACATATATATATTTATATATATATATGTATATATATTTTTACTTCAATGAAATTCTTAGATGGTTCATGCTAAAGATTTAAGGTCTTTTGTGTAACGAGATAATTTTTTTAGACTATTCTATTTTTTTCTTTCATTTTAATGGCATATTATTAGAGTATAAAAAGGATTTTGTTTTAAATGTCTGTTTAAAGTAAGCTCCAAACTTACATGAGTATGACCTGCATATTCCCTAGACTTTCAAAGGCATATTTAATTCAATGTTAATGAGCTATGCTCATTTGTGTGTGGAATGTGAGTGCTACCACAGTTGTGTATGGCTGGAAAAAGAGAAGCCTTAGCTACTTTCTGAAAGCAAGTTTTTTAATGATAGTGAAATCACCTTTCTGCTTTCTGTGCTGAATAAAACAAAGTACTCTCATTTATACCAGTGCCTTTAAGTAAAATTTCCACAAAACTTAAACTTTTTTTGTGATCTCTATGCAAGTAATAGTGACAGAAAGTAGTACAAAAGATTTATTTCAACTTAATCTTGCTAAAGAGCAAATGAACATAGCACTATTAAGCAATTAGGGTTGATGTATTTATTAACGAAATAAATGCTCAGAGAGAGATGGCTTTTGGGTGGTGTGATAGTTATCAGTATAGTCGGTGCAATTTTTTTTAACAAAGACATAAAACAGCCAAGCAGCCTTGACAAACCATTTTGTTTAATCTCTTTTCAAATGAAAAGCTCTTAAGCAGGCCACTTGTCTTAACTGCTTGAATCCATAAAAAGAGAGAATTGCCACCAATAAATTAGCATATTTTTAACTTCATCACCAAATGATGGTCAATGTGGCTTGGCACTGCTTTGGTGTTTGGGACTTCACCCTTAAGTGACCACTTTGGCCCTTTTTTGACCCTCTGCCCTCTTTAGCTGGCCACTTGATAAGGTAACTTAATGGTTCTCTCTCTTTTTCTCTTTCCCTTCACATTTGCAAGTAGCACTAACCTATAAATCATTGTAAGGGCCCTATCCAGTGACAAATTAATGTGCCCTCCTTCTAATTAATGGTCATCAATGTCCTTAATTATCTAATCCTATTGAGAGCAGTTAATAGTTAATCAGGCAGCCAGTTCTTCAAGCAGGTCATCTCTGCAGGAGCAGTAGAAGTTTCTCATCTGGGGATACTCCCTTCAAAAGCCACTTAAAGCCAAAAGAACCAGAGTGTAAAAATACTGATTCTTGAGCTAATTTGCTTTGGTTCTCAAAAGAAACCATTGAAATGGAATCCAACCCTGTAATTGTTCAAACATTGTTTTAGTTTTTCAGACAATATTGAGAAATTTACCATAATATATGTAGTTATAAATGTGAAGTTGTAGTTGTTGATGTCACAAAGAGAGCATGCCTTACCATTTTCTTTGAAGTTGAATTTATATTGTTAATGAAAGATGTAAGTTTTGGGTTTTTTTTCTATGTGACGCCTTTCTCCTAAGATAAATATTTTGACTATCAGGTCTAAGGTATCATATCTAAAACTAAGCAAGGAGATTCCCTAGTGAAAAAAATATTGCACCTAGAGAAAAAAGTAGCATAGGAGTATGAATCATGTTTATTCATTCTCTCTCTCTCCCTCTCATACACACATACTGTGTCTTATTTTGGGGGTAAGAGGGTAGACATAGAGGACTTACATAATGTCGAGTGAGACCTCTCCTCTAAATAACTTTAGGTTCTAATAGTAACTACATTTTACCATTGAAGCCGATGAAAGTTCATTTATTAACCACATGGGTTTCTGTTCTGTTTTCTCTCTCCTCTTCTCACTCCTCTGAACTAAAAGAACCACTATAATTGGTTTAGAAGCAATATTTGAAAACAAAACACTGGTAGATGGTGGTTGTTTTTTTAAAGTTAATATTTAATACAGTCAATCAAACTCTTTACATTTTTGGCTTATAACCTAATCAATATATATATACACAAATAAGTATATATATAAATGGACATATATTTATATATATAAAGTTGTATTACATATTTATGCCATGAAATTCAATTTGGTGATTAGAAAAATATAAAGAATTGAGCAAACCTAATAAAAGTACTTATCGATATAATTTTAATAGTATAAAATCATGTGATTTGTATAAGATTAAATGCTTAAATATAGCATTATACATTGTAAAATGCATATCCAAACAGATAGCAAGTCTTTGGTGATAATATTCTAGACACTGGAAACAAAAGGACTTTTCTTATTAGGTGAAAAACTTATCTACCAAGTAGCAATGTTTTAATTTATACAACAAATACAAGTTTTTTGGTTTTTTTTTTTTTAAACTGGCCTGGTATTTTAAAAATAAATAAAATACATACTATACTAGTCAGTAAAGTCTGAGGCTATAATATACTAGCCATTGAATCTGCATCTTACTTTTAGAAAGGAAAGGTGGTTTAGCAGGTAGAGCAGAAATAACTTTTCTGATTCCATACAGGTAGATTTGTTACGTGTTGGGAATTTGCTGTCAATTACAGGGTCTAAAAAGGCATCATGGTCAGAAAACGGGGTCAAAAGAAACAGGCAAACACTCTCATCTCTATTTTTACGATACTTTTTCTTTGATTTATTACATCATTGCCTTTTTTATGTATGACAACTGGATATATTTTTACTAATGGCCATTAAGGGCCTTTAACAAGTAGAGCAACTTTAACCAGCAGTCTCCAATTTCTTGGGTGATTTGGAGAAGGCAAAATAATATTCCTTTCTTGGAATGGGTATTTGTATTGTCCAGATTCAGGTGGAAGCATTTATCTGATCACAGTAAATTTTTACTAATACCTAATATTCATCAACTATAAAGCTCTGTAAATTAGCCTCTCTGCAAAAACCATACCAAAACCCTATCTACAGTAAAGACACTAACATCCTGGCATACATTCTGGATAAATGAAAGAGAAAGTTTCAAGTTGATTCAATATGGTTTCAGTTAAAAGAAGTACTTTCCAATTCTCCGAAAATTGATAATTCTTATAAACTGAACATGGTAACTCTAGCGTATTTGATTATCCTTAATATCCTACTTAATCCTTTACCTTACCACATAATCTCTATTCAATCATAGCAACCATTTATTAAGCCTTTGTTATGTAACAAGTACTATACTGACTTATTTATATTTTCCATAGAGTGAGTAAATATTTTATAAAGATAATTAACTCTAACTATGTCTTATTTCATCTTAATAGCTATCCCAAAATTCAGAAGTTATATACTTCTTTGCTGAAATATATGTAATATAGATAAATTGTAGAGTTTTAAAAATAGTTCAACTAATACAGCTATAGGTATTATATAAGCTCCACTGGTCAAGTGAACTATAAACACTGCCTTCTCAGTAAACTTCTGTAAGATGCTTAACTTGGATACATAGCTTCACTTCCAAGCTGAAGTAATTATTTACACTTGTTTTTTTTGTTTTTTTCAATTTCTGTAATTTTTGTTTCTCTAATATTGGGGTCATCATTAACCAGTTTTTTCTTTATATTAGTAATTATGATATAATTATAATACATAAACAAGTAAGATTTGGTAGGATTTGAAATGTGGCTGCATTTAATTGGATAACATTGTAGGAGCAGCATTTTACTTGGATTTAGTGGTGTTTTGCTATTTTGATGTTGTATTGTTCAGTTGGATTATATCGTAACACTTTCTAATCACTGATTTTCTAATATAAACAGTAATGATGTATTATTACATGGGTTACAGCCTCTATCGAGGCTATTACAAACATTGTTTCTGCTTGAGTAGTGGGGCAGTTTTCCAGATCTAAGATTCAGTGTTTCTATGTTCAAGTCAAAAAGTGTGGTGACTGGGTTAAGCTGAAATATACAAAAGATATATACTATCCACCACAAATATTCAATGTAAGGATAAATAATACTTATGTAGGCTTTAATTGGTCCAAAAATAGTAATTATCATAAATAGTATATCTATGTGGATTCTGTACACCAAATAAATATTGATAATGCAGTAAGTCAAGTTTCCTTAAGGTTATTTTGTCCTACTTTCCCCATAATTCAGAATATAGGACCTCAGTACCTTCTCAATCACAAAGAACTTTTACTCACAGAATAATGGATCAACCAGTATTTATTAAGTAACATTATTTCTGATGCACTTGCTTAGTAGATTCACTCTTAGTATTAAGAATAGAATAGTATATGCCATCCATATAAGTTGACTTTATAATAATACTACAGTGTACTTGATATGATTCAGTAGAATTATTTGAAATTTTATATATTGGAAAGTCTTGCAAGTTACAAGGGTATCAGTCACTATGACAGTGTTGGACGATCTAGCATGTTGCATGGCATCGTAGGTCCTAGGTTTCCTTACTTCCCTACATTTTATCAGCAGCCTTTCCAGTTTTTAAATGGAAGCAGAAATATAACTGTTTACTATATCTAGAGGTAGAGGGGAGGAGTAGTTAACGTATTTGTCAATTCAAAATTATGTCACTAAAATATAGTAATAGAAATGTAAATATCTGGTTTGGGAGCATTATTAAGTTGTAGCATCATGGACCATATAGCCCAAAATGTCATTCTGATAATGAAGTCCTCCATAAATATTGGTTGGTATTTCAATCCCCAGATATACTGCAGTTAGCAAAAGCAAATCAAAGTAGAACTTAGACATATCTGTATGGATGAATTCTTTGTCAAAAGTAGATCCAAATTAATATTCTTTAACAATGAAAATGTCATTTTCTACATGTTTACATTTAACATAGTCATTATATTACCATTCCATTATTTATACTTTAATTCCCAAGTGACATAGCCATACAGTAATGTCATAGAGGTTTCACAGAATCTCCAGAAGTTGATTTAATGCTATATATATTTCACATGTCATAGTGAGCCTATCAAAATTGCAGACCACCTTAAGGGGAACACAGTTTTGAGACTCTGTCTAATCCTATTTCTTCCCACTTTGGAATCTTAATTAGAAGAGATAAGGAAAAAAAAAACATCATTTAACTAAATTATTGTCTTGAATCTGTAGCAAAAGGTATAATCCGCAATTGGGCCAATTAGTGAACCCCATAGTTAGCTATGCAGCAGCGAACAATTTGATTAGATCTGACACCGTCCTAGTTCCCACTGTTGTTTTGCCAGGTATGATGGTCAGACTTCAAAGAGCTTGAGGCATCAGCAGGGCAAGGTTTGGAGGCCAGCTTAGGTCCGGTTGTTAATCTCTCTGCTAAAACCACAGCGGCTCTCACACAAAACAAGCTTACACGACACAATCATGCGGTAGTAAAGTTAGGGTTGAGTCGTGCCAATTTGCCTTTGATTTTTTTATGATTGACCAAAGATGGCTACGTGACTAGACACATGCTGAAAGTACACTGATTAGGTAAGTTCCCAAAATATTTGAAGTATTTTTTTTAACTTCCTACATAAATGTTGTGAAAGCTTACTCCCTTTGATCAAAGTTCCAAAGTAATAGTACTGCATCCTGGGGGAAATGAGTATTTCTTACTGGCAGCCTGAATCCCAAACTGTTCATTTACCACTCCATAAAAATTTGTCTTTACATTAATAATTCCTAAAGGGGGATGTAAAAGGAAACTGTTTCTAAGTGGTCTGTGCTTTTTAAAAATCTATTAAGAGCCTTGAAAGAAAAAAAAAAAACATGTTTCCCTGAGTCATTTATGTTCACTGACAATGTTTCTGAAATTTCTTTATAATTATTTTCCACTTAAATGTTGTAGTAAAGTGCCCTTCCAGGAGGTGATTGCATAAGTGTTCTTTTCTCTGCCTTCTGATTTGTTGGAATATTGCAGTAATAGTGACATGTTTCCATTCTGAGGAAAGCCTACGGCTGCTTTAGTATTATTCCGAGTGATTGAAGCTGCCATCTTGCTGACTTTCCCTTAGGCAGCATAAGGCCTGTTTGCTTCTGTGTTCATTTCACATGCTTCCTGTGAATTTGGCTGGCAGAATATCAGTGCTGCATTAGGCAAGGAAGAGTACATTCAAGGTTGGCTATTATACATCTTAAAATTTCTGTATGGTCACCAACACCTCAGATACTAAACTTCTAGTTCGTTACATCAAATGAATCCTATTTTATTCAGGAAATGTAAGGAAAGCATGATTTGAATAGCAAGATGGTTGCACAAAGCACAAGTCAGATATTTAGAATCTTTCAAAATAGTCTTTAGTCCATGAGTCTCATAAAGATGCTCTGGTACCTGTAGTGCAGTAATCTCACCTTTGAGACCAAGATGATACAGATTCATCACCATCTAAGAATGCAAAGAGAAAAAGATCTCTTCTCCATTTAAAATGTTATAGATACAAACATTTTTATATGTTGTGTGGTGTGGCTCCAGGAAAATTATCTTGCCGTAGCCCAAGGATTTCCCTAAAGCCTTTGTAGAACTTCTGTAGCAGAATTCACCTAGCTTACATGATACTCCCTGAAACATTTCCTCCCACAGTGAGTTATTTTTCTATCTAAGAAAGATAGAAAAAGAGAAAACAAAAAATGATTTACAAATCTTGGCTGCCTCACATCATCAGTTTGAAAATAAGAATTTATATTTTACTAATATATTCTCTAGGGTGCCTAGAAGAGTAACAAATACAATATAGAGCTTAATACATATGGTATCCATATTTATGATATGCGATATCATATATGGGGTTGATATAAGTAGCTTTGCAGGTACTTTTATGCCCAAAACATCCTCAGTTCTTCCTCTCTGTCTTTGCACAACAGATGTCCAGAATATTCATCCCTCCGATCCTTTCATGGCCTTTTCTTCTCATTGTGTTGTAAGTTAAGTATCTCAGACTTTCTTAGAGATGTCATCCCCAACTAGCCCATCTGAAGTTTTTACTCAGTTATTTGCTATCATGTACTGTATTTTAATTCTTAGTATAACACTTATGTATTACTACGGTTGTTTACTGGTTAATTTGTTTATTTTCTCATCCTCACTCAACCTTACCTGTTGTAACCTTCACAAAAGTAGAGACGTAGTCTGCCTGGTTCACAGCTAAATCCTAAGCACATATAATAGGTATTCCATAAATATTTGTTGAGCCCTTGTGGCTCAGTTGGTTGGGCATCACCCTTGACACCAAAAGGTTGCAGTTTCAACTCCCGGTCAGGGCACATGCTCTGGTTGCAGGTTCAATCCCCGGTAGGGGGCGTTCAGGAGGCAGCCAATGGATGTTTAGCTCTCTCAGGTTGCTGTTTCCCTCTCCCTTCCTCTTTCTCTGAAAAAAGTAAGTAACCCATGTCTACCATCAAGGTATTTAAAAACATATATGGGTATCTCATTTGTTCCAGGCATTCTGTTGGGTGATTTTACATACATGGCCATATTTAGTTTTTAATTGAATCTCACAGGAACCCTTGCCATAGGCATTACTATACACATTTTAATGTACGGAAGTATAAGGAGTTATATAACCCTCCCAAGTCATAGAGCTGTGTTTAGAGCCAGGACCAAATCCAGATCTTCTGACTCTATGAGCAGAATTACAATGGAAAGTTAACAAGTTGAGGAGCCCTGTTAATTATTATTAATTATTATTATTTAAAAATAAAAAGTTTTTTTGAGTCTTTGGACAGGGACCTGGGACTATTGCAAGTGCTTTGTAGCCATTATCTCATTTCGTTTATACCATATACCATTATTATCAACATTTTGTGAATGAGGAAACTTAAGGTTCTGAGTAACCAAGCAACTTAACTAACCCAAAGTCACAGAGTTAATCACTAACAGACATAGCACTTAAATTCAAGTCTTTCTGCCCTGGCCGGTTTGGCTCAGCAGTTAGAACGTTGGCCTGTGGTCCCGAGAGACCTGGGTTCGGTTCCCACTAAGGGCGCATACCTCGGTTGCAATTTGTCCCCGGCCCTGGTTGGGTCGTGAGGGTGGCAGCCACTCAATGTGTCCCTTTCACGTCGATGTTTTTCTCTCTCTCCCTCTCTCTCTCCCTTCCACTCTATCTGAACAAAAAATGGAAAAATGTCCTCTGGTGAGGACATAAATAAATAAATAAATAAATAAATAAATAAATAAATAAATAAATTCAAGTCTTTCTTATTCCAAAGCCTGTGCTCTTAGCCACTAACTACTCACCATACTTCAGGATGTACTTCCATCTCATTTCAGTACAGAAGCCGGAAGGCCTCCACCCTGATAGATTAAAAAACAGAGATATAGATAATCTTTTAACATTCAAGTTAAAAATTATTCTGTTCCTAGCAAGCATTTCTACTCTGTTTTAATATAATACATTATGAAATTCAGATTGGATTAATCATAGCTTCTCCTTTATATAACATTTTGATATGTTTTATATGTATATAGATATGTATATGTTAGGTTGGCAAACTTGCTTTTTCCTAATTTTTGGTATTTTTTAATTTAAAAAGTTAATTTGCAAATAATAGAATGCCATTACCTGAAACACTATCCACTTGTGTAGGATTTCTAGATTTTTGCTACATGCGGTGGGGCAAATATTCTCTGCAAAGAAATATAGTTCTCTTATTCTAATCAACTACTTTGATATGATTCAAAAGTATCCCAAATTTAATTATAGTATATTATCATTATATTCACACAAGTTCTACATTCAGGTACTTTTGTAAATATTAATTTGTTCATAGATAGGTACTATGTTTATATATTATTTCTTATATTTTTCTAAATTATTTTTACATATATCATCTTTAGAGCATTAGGCATTATTTTGTGAGATAATTAAGGTATATACAACTTATAATTAGTCTACCAAATTCAATTTTTCAAATTTCTAATTTTGCCTCCCCTTATATTATAACTAGTTCTAATGAAGGTTTAGTTCATTCGTATTAAAGCCTGCTTTTTCTGTTACAAATATTTTCTATGTTGGCAGTTCTTTGAATACCATTTACAAGCAAATTAAACAGTAAATCTTATGATTGCAAAATGTTTTCTTCTTTTACTGATTAATATTACTAACAAGGGTTTCCTACAATTTAGTAATAAGGAGAAATTGTATTCTTCATTAAGAAAATATTAGATTAAATGTAAACTTTAAGTTTTTAAAAGCTAGAATATGGGGATCATATAAATAACTAAGAGAAAATGAGTTGTAGTGGAAATGCCTTTATCCACAAAACCAGTAAAACATTTATTTAATTAGAAATTAAATTTTGTCACAATTATTACTGTCATAACTCCATGCCGCATTAGACATTTCATAGAGTAGCCAGTTCAGGTTTTGTGTATCTGGTATAGTGAAGTTCACTGAACTGTTTTGTCAGGTGCTGTCAAGTCAACCGACTGTTGTTGTAGAGAACCAAATGAAATCATTGTGACGTGAGCCTTCCAGAGCTAAGATACCCAATATGAATGGTTTAATGAATTTGAATATTTGGTTTCCGTTTTTTGTAAGACTGTCAAAATATATTGCACTCATTCAGAAATTTGAGTTAATCAGTTGAAATATCTAACCCTATACGTTATTAAAAATTTATTTTATATATTTCTTAATATAAGTAACACTTGACATGTATTTGGGTATGTTTTGTTGGATATATACTTCTTCACCAAACATTTCAAAGTAAAGTTCCAATTGTATATAGTTACTTAGTAAAAAGATAGAAGAGGTGTCTTTTACTAAAACTGAAATTTTCTCTTATAAGGAAGCTCGTTTCAAGTTTGACATAACTATTTTTGTTTCCAATGGCTTTTATGAAAAACAAAGTTGTATTTGGTTAGATTTTAAGAATTTATGAGATTTTTATGCATGTTATAAATATTTCTTATATGATTGGAAAAACAGTTTATCTTTCTGATCTTTAGTTATTTAAAAGGTGTTATTATAGGGTTGACTTTGTTAAATGCCTCAGACTTCATTTACATATTTAGATGTGTGGGGGTGCTGTTTCTATCTCTGTTCAATAACCTAAGAAATATTTTACCAACTTATAGTGTAGCTATGGTGTAGCATTGAAAACCTTGTAACAAAAAGCCCCTTGGTGCAATTAAAGGTCACTTGTACATATTGTAATAGGCTACTCATTTACAAGATCTTTGTTAAGGGTCAGTGCTATAGCATGAAATGGATTGCCCTTGTTGAGCCTATAAATAAATGGGTCAACTTATCTCATATTCAGTGGGCAAAGGAAAAAGCTAGCACAATACTAATTTATTTATATTTTTATAAACAAATTGCTAAAATGTTGAGCAAAACCAAAAACACTAGTGCTGTATTCGTGACATAAATAATTATAGAAATGTATTAGAACATGTAACTACAGTTTTTAAGAAGAACTGCTTACGCACATGATTTTATTTGTTTAAATATATGGATCACAAGCAGATACACAACACAGTATAGCGATAGTGTTCAAATGTCTTGTACCATAAAACTAGCATGTTTCAAAGTGACTAAGATATATGTACTCCATTATTTCTGTATTGAAGTTCAAAACTTGTCAGGGTAGGTATGAAAATGGGTTCAAACTGGATAGTGATTTATTTTAATCATCTTTCATAGCCTTTCCAATGCTTTTAGGGAAAAGCTGGTGGTGCAAATAAAGTATTAATAATGAATTCAGTCACTTGATTTTTCAATAAATTAAGACTACGATAAAAATAAAACTAATAACAAAAAAATATTTTATACCTTATAATTAAATACATTTAGGTTTTATATTATATATAATATGTGTCATTATATATATGTGTGTGTATATATATATATATAGTATGCATCATTTTTTGTTCTCAAACTAAAATCAAGTTAGTAAAAATATACTAATGAAATAAATTTATGCAGCACTTTCTAGATTCTTTCCTCAGATTTTGGCCATTCAGACACACAACAACTACACAATCTAATTTTCTTTTTGGTTTCTGTGTACTATCAAAAATGCAAAAATAATTTAAATTGTAATCAATGCCAAACTAAATCTTCTGGGTTAAACAAAAATAATCTAACGATGGATTTGAATTAAGAATTGAATGAATAATGATATATCATCTTATAGAACTGATTGGTCTGTAACAATACTAAGACCAGTCATAAAGTACATAAGTAACCAAGAGAAATCCTGATCTAAGTAGTCTCTGCTTGTTATTTAGTTCTTGAATGTCCACTCTGCACTGTTTTGTTTGTTTTTGCTGCCATACTTCAGCACAGTGAAAATATCATGCGTAAGCCTCTTTTAGAAAGTATTGAAACTTTGGGAAAATGTGGTTCATTTAGGGGCATAAATGCTTTAAACTAATGTCTGTTTTACTCATCACTGTATCCCCTTTCCCTACTTCAGTGCCTAGTTCAGTGCTCATAAAATATCTAATGAAAGAATGAATGCCCTCTTAACAGTGCTCAAAACACAGTGTGTGTGACCACAAAAATCTCTCTGTTTCACTATTCGAAGTAGTCTGCTAAAGCTAATATAGTTTTCATAAGTGATTAATATACTTCTAAGATTTTGCATAAGTAAAATAACCTTAAAAAAAATATTGACTAATGATATAATGAACCGTTATTGCTGAAATAAAATCGAACTATACTCCTCAAAAATACCAGATAGGAAATGGGGTAAAATATAATTTTTAGTTAACAAAAGTGATTGATATTCTATTTGAATCATGATTTCCTTTTTGTCATTTTATTGCCACTTGAAAAATATTTTGAATGCTTCATCTTCAAAGATTTTATGATAAGTTTTCCAAATTTGTAAAAGTCCCCCAGAGCTACCAGGAACCAGTCTTGATTCCTGGGTTTAAAGTACCTACCCTTTCTAATCCCCTTTGAATCATATGTCTGGTCTTCTCTGGGCAATAGAACTGATTTCATTGCCTGTAGGTTTTCCTGGGTTTAAATGGGAAAATATTGTAAAAGATTTGTGACACTTACAAATTAGGGATACAGTAATTATGTATAGTGGAATATGAATACATCATTTTGGATATTCTACAGTTCAGAATTAAATATACATTCGCAGTTAACCCCTTATATCTTGAAATAACAGAATCTGGAATTACTATTATTGAAGAATCATTCCATTGACCTCTTGGTGCACATGGACCCAACACATCCCAATCTAGTTCTTTAGACTGACTTCTTAAGAATTTCCTCCTGGAAACCCTTTTAGTCCATATAGAAATTTAAGGACAATTATATTCAAAAGAAAAGTTTTACAGTGCATAATTTATAACAATGTATTCCTTCATATGTCCTATTGACTTAACGTGTGATTGAGTTGAGAAACAAAGAGTACATGTAAGGATATTTTGGAAATGTGATCTACTCTTCATAGTGCCACATTGTCCATTCCTTCGCTTTAGCATTCAATCATTTTAACATTCTCATAATTTTATTGGAAAAATTCTTATGCTTTGGCCCACATGAAGTTAGATAAGTAAAAGACAATATTAAATAATCTATGCCCCTGATACTTTAAAACATGGAATTAACAAACTGTGACCTATGGGCCAGATCCAGCACCGCTGTTATTTAAAATAAACTTTTGTTGGAACATAGACAGGTCTATTTGTTTATATATTTTCTGTAGCTGCTTTCACTCCACATCACTAAGTTAGGATCTTGTGGCACACAAGGCCAAAATATCTACTGTCAAGTCGTTTACAGTAACAGTTTGTCATAAAGAACTCCTACTTTACAAGGCTGTGTACTTTAAAGAAAATTTACTGTGACAGTTTTCAGTTAGAGGATAAATCTTAAAATTAAGTTTTATTTGAGTAATAATGAGTTCACACAACCATTTTTGTATAGTTTGCACTTTCAGAATCAAAGCCAACTTGTTATTATGTGCACCCAGTCTCTCTATAATCATTGGAACCCACTTCTTAGAAGGTACCCCATTTCATTCTCTACCAAGTCCAGTTGCTAGAAAATTTTTTCAGATACTCAAGCAACCTCCCACATGTTAGTACTAAAACTACTTTCTGAAGCCACAGAAAAACAGCTGTTTTCTATATAATATCACTGGATTCATAATAAATACTTAATATATGAGGAACAGTATATATATATTTTTTTCTTGGTTTTCTTTAAATTTTTATTTCTTTTATAAATTAAATTGACCTTTTAATTATATTTGTTGTACATTTAACTTAGAATCTTAAGCAAAAATCTCATATAATTTTTGCAACATCCTTGAAAGGAATCATTTTTTTAAAAATAAATGACGCATCAATGAGAAATAATAAAGTAATAGTCTTGAATTCTGAAGTGAAAATGCTGTATGAATTATAGGTCTGTACAATTCAAATATTAAAATTCAGTGTTTTTATTTGTAGCATGTTTGAATTCACAAATGAGTTTCATATGATTAAAAGTGATACAATCGATATTAAATGTGATATTTTAAGTTTATTGTAGTCTATTTAAGATTATTTTACTGTACATTAAATTAAATGTAGCATTAAACTTTTGGTGACTGGATAATAAGACTTGTAAGGATATATTTCTAGCAAGTATTGATTTTATCAATAGACTTATACGAAAAAAAGATTAGCTGTTCATTATCCATACTACCTAACTTCTATAACTGATAGTCAAATTAAAACAGTAAGTTTAAGTGGGCACTATAAATCAAGTGTTGTTCATTTTTCTTTTTTTTTTAAACTAGAAATTTCTTAAACAAGGAAATAAGATCATATTGTATCTTAAAGTGTAAAAAAATATTATTGCAAGTAATTTGGGGGCTGGTAGATAATTTTTAACCCATAAGATTCTTGAGTTGGACTCTTTTGGCATTTTAGTTAGGAAATTTAAACATGAGGACAGTTTTACTTAAAATCACTTTTATTTAAGTTAGTGCCAATCTGTAAAAATAATTATATAAATATTTGTGTCCTTGGAATTTGAAAATTGTTTTAAAATTACATAAAAACAAAACTCCTTTTCAAAGGTGTTTATAATGTAAAATAGAAAAGATTGCATGAAACCTCACAAAAAGGACTCAACTTGGTGTTTTCAGCCTAATAAAAATGTTGTAAAAATACTTGTAAGCTTGAAAATCACACTAGCTATTCTTGTTTCAAATTCTGTTTAATATATTGTTCTGTATGATTTTATAATAAACAGATTACTCCTTGAACAGGAATTAAGAATAAAGCTGCCAGGAAGGGGTTTTGTTGTCAGAGTAGTTCCCGCCTCATGTTTTGTAAGAGATTTCATGGTCCCATTGTAAAGAGTAGATGATTTAAAACGTGTTCCCAAGATAAACTTTCCCATTGTCATTAATGAGGATGGATAATACTGAGTGACAAGTGCATTAGGAATGACACAGAAAGAGCTGTTAGATTTGTCAGAGTCTATCACTTCAGGCAGTGACACTTGAGGACATTCTTTTTGTGGATATTCGGGGGGGGGGGGGGGGGGGTCTGATTTAAAGATACCAAAGTTTGTATTTGCTTATAGAATAATGTATTTTATAGCTTGTAAATATATATATTTTACAGTGTAAAGAAAATATTTGGAAGGTTATTTAGATTTTTTTTTACATTTTAACTTGATTGCTTGTTATGTTTTGATTTCTTCCTAAGAAAATCATCAAACTGTAACATTTAAATGTTAAAATATGTATACAAAACTAATTTTTTTAAAAAGTCTTATTTTTTAATATTTAAATGAAGGAAAGATATTTTAAATTACACAAATTTCTAAAAAGTATCTTGCTGTCTTATTCCTATATATAAGAGGGGACTCTTCTGCATTACCTTGAGAATAAATATTTTGAAATAAAATAATACATATAATTTATATTGTCTTTTACTTTACAGAAACATTTTAAATATTAATCAATGAGCAATTAATAATGAATGACTTTTCTGATTTTTAAAGTATTTCAAATTGGAATATGCCTCTCAATTTCAGTTTCAAATATGCAATCGGTCACTTTTTCGCCTTGATTCATCTTTCATGCTGCCAACCAAATTTTGTCTCTGTATACCTTTTTGACACTAATAATGACTGAGTCTGTGTTCATTTGAGTTCAAGATTTCCCAAGTGGCATTTTGGAGCTAAGATAAACTATCTATCATGATTGCATACCACTAATCTGCCTCACCCAAACCACCCTATGACTGAAATTATATTTGACAGTTCACTTCTTCTTGATGAGCCTGAGGAGAACATAGCTACAGACCATCCCTGGGAGGACATGGCAACTACTCCATATGCTGGAGAGGGTCCTTTTATTTGTGAAACAAGACTTAACTATGCCTGTGGTAGAAAGGAGTCCTCTCCCCCACCTCTCGGTCTCTTCCCTCTCTCTCCCTCCTGTCTTTTCCCATCTCCCTCCCTCCCCTCGCTCTCTCTCTCATCGCATTTTTATTTTGTACTTTCATACAACAAAACTTTTTTAACCCCAAATTGTCTATTAAACATTTTCTACCATTACTAGTTCTATCTATAAGTTAGTTTCACAGTGTAGTTAAAACCCATAAAGTCATTTTTAAAAATATTCATGCTTTTTAAAATGTTCTCTTATTTGTATACCATAATTGTCAAATATCAAAGCTTTCCTGTTAGTATTTTACGTCTCAGTAAAATTTTTTTAAATCCCCACCCAAAGATACATTTATTGATTTTAGAGAGAAGAAAGGAGAAAGAGAGAGAAACAGCCACTGGTTGCCTCCCACAGGCACCCAGACCCTGATTGGGAATTGAACCCAAGACCTCTCAGTGCAGCCAGGGCCATCTCAGTACATTTTTTTTTTTATCCTCACCCAAGGACACTTTTTCATTTTTTGTTCAGACAGAGTGGGAGGGAGAGAGAGGAAGAGAGAGAGAGAGAAACATCGATGTGAAAGGGACACATTGAGTGGTTGCCACCCACACAACCAACCAGGGCGGGGGACAAACTGCAACCGAGGTACGTGCCTTAGCAGGAACCGAACCCAGGTCTCTCTGGACTGCAGACCAACATTCTAACCACTGAGCCAAACCGGCCAGGGCTCAGTAAATTTTTATATTACCAAAATGTTTCTCTGCTTTTAACAAAAATATTTTCAAAATAAGTTTTAAAATCTTTATTTAAAACTTATTTTTAAAAGATTTGAAGAAAAAAAACTGAACAGTGTAGCAGAAAATATTTTAATTTTTTTATAATGATACCTTATGTAAACTTAATTGTCATTTTTTACTGTTGCTATGCCGAGTCTACAGAAAAATGACTGTCTAAGAAAACAGACCTATTAACCACCTTATATCCTTTTTGTAAAAATACCTTTCCTTGGGGATCAGAAATTATCAAACGTTTTGAGATAGTGGACAAGGAGATGTTAAAGGATTTATTATTAATACCCTAGAAAAAAAGAAATCTGAAGTAATTTTCAAGAATGTATATGGCCTGGCCCATGTGGCTCAGTGGACTGAGCATCATCCCATGGACTAAGAGGTTGCGGTTTGATTCCTAGTCAGGACACATGCCGGGATTGTGGGCTCGATCCCCAGTAGGGCAAGAAGCAGTCCATCATTGTATCTCTCACATCGATATTGATGTCAATGTTTCTATCTTTCCCTTCCCCTCTCTCTAAAAAAAAAAAAAAATCAACACATTTTTTTTCTTTAAAGAATGTATATGGAGGGTTTAATAGTAAGGCTACTTTTATTAACCAACATGGAGAACCCAGTGAACAACAGATTTAATGTGGAAAAGGAAAGATTGAGGTTATTTAAACAAAGTACTTTGGATGTTGAAATGGCTTTTCCAAGACCACACATAAAAATTTGTTATAAAATGGAACCTATTTTAATCTGTCCTGAATTTTTGAGGTGTAATTTCACCTGAAGATGTTCAAATGGCCTGAACAGTTTTGCTTGTGTTGTTCTCTTGATTCATCAGAGCAAATAGTAAATTTGTTCATTGTCCTTTACTTGAAAGTCCATTATTCCCTAGAAAGATGCCTTTCATTAAGGGCAATGTTTTTTATCACCTTAGTAATCAGCAGTAAAATCACTAATACATTCTGCACAAAGCTTTTCTAAAACACCTAATGTCTAATAATCATCAACTTTATTTCGGAAACTTTAATTAATTAAATTAATTTTCTAGAATTACAGAGATAACTAGTCAGTACAGTGATTGAAACACTCATATTTTTGGATGCAGTATAAATTATTTTTTAAGTGAGCTTCATTTGCTTCAACTTTTATTATTTTCACTTCAACTAATATAATAGTTACTAGTGAGCCATTTAAGATTTCAGTAACATCACCTAAAATAAGTAACTTATTGATATATTTCCACATTTTTATTTTAACTCTAATTTCTGCAGTGGCCTACATAATATACTTTAGTGAAATGTATCTTTTAAGAAAGAGAGTACTATCAAAGTAAATTAGTAAACTACCTAAGTATATTCTTTATTCTGAAAGCAATTAAATGAAGAAGGTCTGACTTACACACTGACTCCAGTGGTATGCGGCCTTGATTTTGTGCTAAATTTTAACTTAGGCAGTAAAATCTATGATTCATTCATCTTACCATACCCAGTTCTCCTCCCATCTAATTATCTGATCATTAAATGTACTTTTTTATTATATGATACATCTGCATATTTTTAAAATAAAATTGCTTCCATGTTCCCCACAGGCATCTATTTTCTAATCAGAAGAGTTGATATTATATTGCTCTACAGTAAATATTTAAACATTTTAAAAATGGTAATTATTGAATAGTTATCTGAAAAAGTAATTATTCATTTGGAAAACAATTTGTTTATTTTTAATTTAGAAAAAAGCAGAATAAAATGATGTTTTGTGGAATATTTAAATAGTTATGCTTTTTGTTTTGGGTTTTAATATAACCTTTTAAAATACACTTATATGCCTAAGCATGGTATACCATGAATCCTATTTTTTTTTAAATGTGACAAAACAAGGGAAATGATAATACCTTTTAGTAAATAAGTTATATAAACTTACACTGGAAAATGCCTTAATACCATCACAGGTAAAATTATTGTGCTCTGCAGACTATTTTTAATAAAATAATTAACACTACTCACTAAAATAATTTCCTCATCTTTGCTTTTGAAATTGGGATGAAATTTCCTGTGTGTGTGTGTGCACGCGTGTGTATGCGCATACGCGTGCACGCTTGCTTCTGTTCATCTCATAGCGAAAAATGTGTCATTTTAAATACTCTGACCTATGATGAAACAGTTTATTGCAATATAATGTACATACTTGGTCAGTTAAAGTTTCAAAGACTAGGTATGTGAGAGCAAGATCAACCATAGATTTTTATTAATTCATTCAATAATTATTTATGAAGGTACCTTAAGTGTTTTCAATGTAGTCTGATGCTTTTTATCAAAATACAAGTCCTTAAGATCTGGTCTCTTGCTGCCTCCCCAGCCTTACCTCTTGCCTGAGCTCCAAGTTGCAGCCTGACTTTGCCCTATAGTGTCCCATTCTGTCACTTCCAGGTCTTTTGTACATGCCAAAAATATTCTTGCCAGGTCATTCTTAGTTTTAATTTAGTTCTCAATGTAGATGTTACTTCCTCTAAATTTTTTTCCTCATTCTTCAAGACCAGGTTAGATAGCCTCCCTCTGGACTCTCAAAGTACCTTGTAAATTATCTCTTTTATAGCACTTACAACATTATTTTAATTTCCTATTTCTTACTGTCTCTCTCTTTGCCCTAAGCTGGTGGCAGAAACTGTGTCATGTTCTCATTCACTAATGCATCCACAGAACCTAACACCAGATATAGCATACAGGGGAGGACAAAAGTAGATTTACAATTGTGAATACACGAAACAGTTTATTCTTATATTATCATTTATTAATCATTGTATTATTTATTTGTATTATAGCCATGAACCTACTTTTGCTCACCCATGTACAATAGTTTAGTAAATATTTGTCGAATGAAAACTGATAACATGCGGAACTTGGTTAAATATCTGACATCTCCTTTTTTCAATTGTCAGAAGAACACTACATGTGAGATCTACCCTCTTAACAAAATTGTAAGTGGATAATTCATTCTATAGGTACTATAGGTACGGTGTTGTAACCTGTTTGCCTCTTTAGTTAGCTCTCCATATGGGTCTTAGTGATATGCTTTTTGAGGGAGAGAACTATCAATCAATTCTCAAAGCCCAGTCAGGGCAACCCTTTCTCTGCTGTAGCAGCCACACCAAACTTTAAATTTTCCCTAGTTACCAAACTGTTTTTAGTCTTTCAAGGTGGGAATACTTCCCCATATCAACTTGGAAATTAAAAAAAAAAAAAACTTTAACGCATAATTCAATCTTTCCTTCTTGGTGAAAATTCCGCTGGCTCCTTCTCCACCCCACTCCCCCTTCCCTGCCAGTATATTCACTTCTCTCTGAGTCTTTGGCTCATGTTAAGCTCGCCTTTTTATAAGAAAGTCTGTTACTTGGTGCATTAAAACTCTATCAAATAATTTTATTTAAATTTAACTGCATTTTTTAGCTAGTCTGTAAATCTCTTACTCTATAGACATGTGGTAAAGATTCAGTACGGATAGCTATTAGGATCACTAATTAAAGCCAAACCAACTGAGCATTTAAAATGTACCCTTGAAATAGAGAGGAGGTGCCAAGTTGATAACATCTTGATAACATTGGATAGTAATATCCCATGGGCTTACATATTCATTGTTCCTAGTCAATTGACATTTATATCTATTATCACTTGAGTGAAACATGATTAATTATTTTATGATAATTTGAATCATTGTTTAAAATTCAGTCTAGAAGTGTTGTGTCCTGGTCATCTTCTGCTACCATTCCTTTCGAGGATTTGGGGAAGATGATTTGCTATTTAGGGAAGATGATTTTTCCTTCCAATTCTTACATAATAAGCCTCATTGTTTTCTAAATAGGAGACTCCTTCCCGCTCTCTCTAAGAGTAATAATTTTATGCTGCAGACATCAAAGATGAGGACAAAAGTGTCACATTGTGATTCTGTCTCCATGACACTCCACAGTAATACAAAGTGAAAACTTAAAGCCAAGAGAGCCTTTTACTTTTCTGTGATGTCAAAAGTCATGTTTCTCAGGTTTTCCCTCTAAGTTGGGCATTAAAATAATCATTCTTACGTAATTTAGAAATTTGTAATTATGTCTTGAAATTTTTATTCATAAACTATTTCCCCAAATAACTCTTTTTTATAAGGTTTTTTCCCCTAAAAAAGAGGAATTGTAATTTCCACTTTTTAATTAAATTTTATTTTGGTTGGAAATGTATTGCCTTAATCAAATATGTAATATATTTATAACTTAGGAAACATTTTTTTAAAAGCATGGGTTAGTAATTTTGTATAATGCTATAATTATATCTTTCATCAAGATAATTATGTAAAAGTAAACAAAGGTAGGGTTAAGATAATGTATAAGGCTTATAATTAAAGATTTCAAATAGAACGTAAAGGGCCTTGGTTTCCTTACACATCAGTCTAATTTTCAAAATAAAACCAGAAAACATAGATGAATGGTTTCTTCCCTTACACATTTACACATCGAATCGCAACAGTCCACTTAGAAGCTTTTTGTTTTTAAAAAAATTGTTAGTGTCTTTACATTGGAGAACAGAACTTAAAGAAGAACTTTGTAGCTCAACTAAGATTGAAGGTTGAGAGCAGAAATAATTTAACTAGCCTAGTGCCATTAGAAAAGATTTAAGATTTGCAATAGGAAGTATGTAAATTTTTCACTTTGTATTAGTCAAACCATTGCAAATAAAATCACATTATCAATAATTAAAATTAAACATTATGCATTATACATGATTTTATAGATTTGATACATTATATATAATAGCTCACTAAATTGAGATACAAGTAAGATTTTATGTCTTTATAAACAAGATATTTTCCTACTTTCTTGCAGTTGGACTAAAAGGTGCATAAAAACCTAGCCTCACCTTTTAACGCTCAGAGACACATATTCGTACCTAGATGCGGACAACTAAATAAAGATACCCCAAAACACAACAGCCTTTCTCATGGCACATTGAGCTCCCCCATGAATAATGGTTACAGCATCTCAAGACAGAAAGCAACAGCAAGATTTAACGCGTGAAGTGACTGTGAAAAGCAGTCTTCCTTGACTGTGCTAAATACAGATTTCTGTGAACCTCTGAAGTAGTCGTGTGCCGCAGGGTTTGGGTACTGGCTGCAAAGAGAGGTCATCACGCTCTGGGCCACCACAGTATTGCCACGCTCTTACTCCTACCATGGACTTTGTTTTAAGCAGGGACCGGCTGTTAGCTGTGTAGTATTCATTTTTCTTTATCTGTGAGGAGCATAGAAAGTTGGGGTGGGGGGCAGGCAGCAGATAGGAGGCTGATGATTGTCACCAGTGCACACTTCGGCTCTAATTTCTGATACAGACAGGAAAACGTCTAGGTGCCTCTGTAGGCCACTCCATGGCCTTTACCAGCCTATTCAACTGACCTAGTTTTAAGTAATGGCAAGGGAGCCAGCATGAGTGTACCCCAGATTCATTGTTATTACATGATTCAATAAAGGGCTTCTCTGTTGCAGAAGTTTCTAAGGAACTGTATAAGTTGTTTAGTTACATTGAAGTTATATCAGTTACTGCTTTTAAAATAAATAAATAAATAAGCCATCAGCCCAGCCAGTGTGGCTCAGTGGATTGAGCATTGACCCACGGACTGAAAGGTCCCAGTTCTATTCCCTGTCAGGACACATGCCTGGGTTGTGGGCTCCATCCTCCATAGGGGGCGTGCAGGAGGCAGCCAATCGATGTTTCTATCTCTCTCTCGCCCTTCCTCTCTCTAAAAAAATCAATAAAATGTATTCCTTTTAATAAGTCATGATTTGTCATTTTGCAGTCTTGTAAGGGTATTGTGTTAATAGTGGCATTTGTTATAAATGGTGTTTATTCTGTTACTGTGAAAAGCTACATATAAGTCTTCAGATATGATTTTTATCGAGCATATATGAATTAGAAATAACACTCCAAACAGCTGTCTCATGCACAGTCCATTCACTGTACAATTCTAAAAACATGCGTCCAGTGCCTTCCATAGGAACTGGTGGTAGTGTTCTGTCAAGTTTAAGTATGGAAGATAAAATGCAGAAATTACTAAAACTACCATGATATGACAGCAGTTCTTGATAAGATCACATATGCCATGTTTTTGATAAATAAACTCTAATCTCACTATCAATCATCATAAACTTTATAGGTATAGGTATGACTTATTTACCTGGAAATAGATGTTTAAACATGCCAAATATGTTTGGGATTTCTACTATGCAATATAATGGGCCAGTATTTATTTCTCAATTCTTTTGATCATCACACTATATTTAACAGAACCAGAGAAGGATTCCTTAGAGATATTATTAGACTTCAACTTTTTATTTAAGATTACCTTTGATTTAGAGATGAAGTGTATGACCATAAAAATAAACCGAAGTATGACCTTTACAGGTATCCAGCATAGATAATACTATTAGCAATTCATTAGCCTGTTTACTGCATTGGAAAAAGTAAAGTCACTGGTATTGTTTCTTTCTTTCTTTTTTTTTAAATCCTCATCCAAGGACAGTTTTGCATTTATCTTCAGATAGAGCGGGAGGGAGAGAAGGAGGAAGAGAGAGAGAAACATCAATATAAGAAAGACACATCAAGTGATTGCCACCCACACAACCCCAACCGGGGCCAGGGACAAACGGCAACCAAGGTATGTGCCCTCAGCGGGAACCAAACCCCAGTCTCTCTGGTCTGTGGGCCGGTGCTCTAACCGCTGAGCTAAACCAACCAGGGTATATTGTTTCCTAAAATAAAATTTTTTCTTTATCCTCACCCGAGGACATTTTAGCATTTATCATCAGATAGAGCAAAAAGGAGAGAGGGAGGAAGAGAAACATCGATGTGAGAGAGAGAGACATCGAGTGGCTGCCACCCACAGGACCCCAACCAGGGCTGAGGACAAACTGCAACTGAGGTGCCTGCCCTTAGCGGGAACTAAACCCGGGACTCTCTGGTCTGCGGACTGACACTCAAACCGCTGAGCCAAACCGGCCAGGGTCATATTGTTTCTTAATATAAGTAAACAATACAACAAGATCTGTGTAGAACCTCTTGAAAATTTTATTTAATAGAATATTATTTAATAAACCTTTCAGAAATTTTTAACATTGTAAATTATTTTATTTAATAAAGAATTCACATCAGAGCATTGAAGACACATTCTTTGCTTATTAAATATGGAAAAACTTACCTCTGAGTTGGTGTATTAAATTGCTTGCATGCTCTTGGCATTTTATTTTATTTTATTTTATTTTTTATTTTATTTTTTTATCCTCACCCGAGGATACTCCTCCATTTTTTGTACAGATAGAGTGGGAGGGAGAGAGAGGAAGGAGGGAGAGAGAGAAACATCGACGTGAAGGGACACATCGAGTGGCTGCCACTCGCACGACCAACCAGGGCGGGGGACAAACTGCAACCGAAGTACATACGTGCCCTTAGCGGGAACCGAACCCGGGTCTCTCCGGACCGCAGGCCGACGCTCTAACCGCTGAGCCAAACCGGCCAGGGCTCTTGGCATTTTAATAGGAAAACTTAAAGTGTGATGCTATCATGTCTTCGGTTGACACATTTTCTTGATAGAAAATGAGGAAATGTGTTTTTATCTCGTCTGAATACAAGTCTGTATTCTGAGTATATTTGGAAAGCTATGCCAAAACACTTGCCGTGAAAGTCTCTTGTAGACAGTTAATATGACTTACCTTTTTAGCTTGACCTACCAACTTTTTTTTTTTTGCCAGTTATATATTTTAGGATTAGAAGTAAATGGAGCTTAAGCATACCTCCCTATAGCATTGGGGTCTGCACATAAGTCTTGTTTGAAAAATACCAGCCAGAACATGGTTTTTCTCGGAAACCCAAAGACACTTATGATTTATTCAGTATTTTTCAGAAGCATTTTAATTTCACATTTATGAACTGAATTAACATTCTGTTCATAGTACTAAAACAAAACTGAATGTACTTCTTTATATAATATCAGTAACAATGTCTTCATTAATTCAGGTTTCTAGTACACAGTTTTTTTATGCACTTGTGTGTTTTTTAATGCACCTGTGATTGTAAAGTTTGCTAGGTGTATTTGTACATAATATGGTAGTAATGAAGCTTTGGAAAGTACTGAAGCTAAATGGTAATTTCCGTAACCCTCTTTTTGCTATTCTACTGCTAATATTACGAAAGGTAAATGTTTCTTCATCTGGTTTCCTAGCATATAAATTCTTTGCAAGTGAGAAAAATCATCACTGTCCAAAAGAAGTGAAGAATGAGTCAAGAGGAGGAAAGAGATTTTGACAGATTAAATGAACAGAGTCCTTGCCCCCAGAAGTCACGAGAAGATAGTGTGATACAGCAATTATTACATTGAAACTTTTTTCTTTTTTTATTAATTAATTTTTGTTACAGATGTTTCTCCTTTTTCCCCCACTGATTCGCACCCCCTCCCTCCTGCCTTGTCCCCAGTTTGTTGTCCATGTCCACTGTTCATGCATACATGCATATAAGTTCTGTGGTTTATCTCTCCCCCACCACCTCCTCTTCTGGGGATTGTCAGTCTGTACCCCACTTCCACATCTCTGGGACTACCCCATTCCTCAGACTGTTATGTTTATTATATTCCACAAATAAGTGAGATCATATGATACTTGTCTTTCTCTGTTTGGCTTGTTTCACTTAGGATGATATTTTCCAGGTCCCTCCATGTAGTCTCAAAGGATAAGAGATCTTTCTTTCTTACAGCTGCGTAGTACTCCATTGTGTATATATACTACAGCTTTTTTATTCATTTGTCTACTGATGGACACTTGGGCTGTTTCCAGACCTTAGCTATTGTAAATAGTGCTGCTACAAACATGGGGGTACATATATTCTTTCTGATTGGTGTTTCAGGCTTCGTAGGGTATATTCCTAGAAGTGGGATCACTGGGTCAAATGGAAGTTCAATTTTTAATTTTTTGAGGTAACACCATATTGTTTTTCATAGTGGCTGCACCAATCTGCATTCCTACCAGCAGTGTACTAGAGTCCCCTTTTCTCCACACCCTCGCCAATACTTGTTGTTTGATGATTTGTTGATTGCGGGCATTCTGACAGGTGTGAGGTGATACCTCATTGTTGTTTTAATTTGCATCTCTCTGATGATTAGTGATGTTGAGCATTTCTTCATATGTCTCTTAGCCATTTGTATGTCATGTTTGGAGAGGTGTCTATTTAGTTCCTCTGCCCATTTTTTAATTGGGTTCTTTGTCTTCCTTTTGTTGAGTTGTAGGAGCACTCTATATATATTGGAAATTAACCCCTTATCTGATATATCATTGGCAATTATGCTTTCCCATACAGTGGGTAGCCTTTACGTTTTGATGATTGTATCTTTCGCTGTGCAGAAGCTTTTGAGTTTGATGTAGTCCCATGTGTTCATTTTCTCCTTTGTTTCTATTGCCTTAGATGATGTATCAGTGAAAATTCTGCTGCGTATGATGTCTGAAATTTTGTAGCCTACAGTTTCTTCCAGGATTTTTATGGATTCATGAGTCACATTTAAGTCTTTTATCCATTTTGAGTTTATTCTTGTGTAGGGTGTAAGTTGATGGTCTAGTTTCATTTTTCTGCATGTAGCTGTCCAATTTACCCAGCACCATTTATTAAAGAGGCTGTCAAAACTATCCATTTATTGAGCATATACAGAGTCAGAGCTGTGATATAGACAACGTGGGAAATGCACACTCTGCGTAGTTTCTGTTCTCCCTTCACCTCTTGGGTTCTTATGCAGTGGGAATTCCTCTCCTCTCTGAAAGCACTACAGTCATATAATGTTTTTCAGGTGTTTTTAGCAAGATTCTTTTTCCTCCTTAAATGAAAGAAAACTCACTATTTACCCAACATCCAGTCTGACAGAAAATCCTGTTGACTCTGCCTTTTGTTTTTTTTTTTGTTTTTTTTTTGTTTTTTTTTTATCCTCACACGAGGACATTTTTCCATTTTTTGTTCAGGTAGAGTGGGAGGGAGAGAGAGGAACAGAGAGAGAGAAACATCGATGTGAAAGGGACACATCGAGTGGCTGCCACCCACACAACCCAACCAGGGCCGGGGACAAACTGCAACCAAGGTACATGCCCTTAGCGGGAACCGAACCTGGGTCTCTCAGGACCACAGGCCGACGCTCTAACCGCTGAGCCAAACCGGCCAGGGCGTGCCTTTTGAATATTCACAATTAAACCAGTTTTCACCTCCCCAAGTACTACTATGATGAAGTCAAGCCGCCCTGTTTTGCCTGGATTATTGTAAGAGCCTCCTAGCCAGATTCCTGCTTCTAACCCCGACCTCCTTCAATTTGTTCTCATGCAGCAGCCAGGAGGATGATCATGTCACTTCTTTTTTGTTTGGGGGGGATTTATTTATTTTGTTTCGATGTATTTTTTCATTACAGTTGACGTGCAATGTTATATTAGTTTCAGGTGTACAACCCAGTGATTAGCCATTTATATAATTTATGAAGTGATCACCCTGATAAATCAAATACCATACATAGTTATTACAATATTATTCATGTCACTTCTCCGTTAAGAACTCTTCATTGATTCTTCTTTGGTGGCCACCAGGACCCCATGTGACCTGGCTGCCTTAACTCTTACCTCATCTTTTATTTTCCCACAGTTTGTTCCAATTCAGCCACACCAGCCTCCTTGCTATTCCTTGAACACTCCAAGCCGTAGGGCCTTTACTGCCTGTTCCCTTTGCCTGATGACATATAATGTTGAGCATCTTTACATATGCTTGTTTGCCATCTGTACATCCTCATTGGTGAAGTGTCTGTTCAGATCTTTTTTCTACTTTTAATTAGATTGTTTTCTTTTTTTTTTGCATTTATCTTCAGATAGAGTGGGAGGGAGAGAGAGAGAGAAGCATCAATATGAAAGAGAGACACCGAGTGTCTACCACCTACATGAACCCAACCGGGGCCGAGGACAAACTGCAACCAAGGTGGTATGTGTCCTTGGCAGGAACCAAACCCGGGACTCTCTGGTCCGCGGGCCAATACTCTTACTACTGAGCCAAACCAGCCAGGGCTGTTTTCTTATTTTTTAATTTTAAGAGTGTTTTGTATATTTTTTGTACCAGTCCTTTACTGGATAGGTGTTTTACAGAGATTTTCTTGCAGTCTGTGGATTGTCTTCATTCTCTTAACAGTGTGTTTCACAGAGCAGAAGTTTTTAGTTTTAATGAAGTCCAACTGATTAAGTTTTTCTTTATGGACCATGCTTTTTTTTTAATCCTCACCCGAGGACATTTTTCCATTTTTTTGTTCAGATAGAGTGGGAGGGAGAGAGAAGAACAGAGAGAGAGAGAGAAACATCGACGTGAAAGGGACATATCGAGTGGCTGCCACCCGCACGACCAACCAGGGCCGGGGACAAACCGCAACCGAGGTACATGCCCTTAGCGGGAACCGAACCCAGGTCTCTCTGGACCACAGGCCGACTCTCTAACCACTGAGCCAAACCAGCCAGGGCTGGACCATGCTTTTAATGTTGTAATTAAAAAGTCATTGCCAAGTCCAAGATCACCTAGATATTTTTTTATTATCTTCTTGGGTTTTATAGTTTTGCATTTTACATTTAGGTAAATGATCCATTTTGAGTTAATATTTATGAAAGGTGTAAGATCTATGTGTAGATTTTTTTTTTTTTTTTTACGTGTGCATGTCGGGATGTTCCACCACCATTTGTTGAAAAGATTATCTTCATCTTCTTCATTGTATTGCTTTTGCCCTTTGTCAAAGATCAACTGACTGTATTTGTTTGGGTGGATTTCTGGGCTGTCCATTGATCTGTTTGTCTTTTCTTTCACCAATACTGCAGTGTCTTGATTACTGTAGCTTCACAGTGAGTCTTGAAGTCAGATAGTTTACTAGGACTACCATGACAGATACCACAGACCAAGGGGCTTAAACAACACAAATTTTATTTTCTCACAGTTTTGGAGGTCAGAAATCTAAGATCAAGGTGTCTCAGCAGGATGATTTCCTCTGAGTCCTCTCTCCATGGCCTGTAGCTTGTCATCTTCTCCTGGTCCTCACATGGTCTTCCATCTGTGCATGTGCATGTCTGTCCAAATGTCTCCCTATACGGACCAGTCATATTGGATTAGGGCCCACCCTAAAGAATCATAACTTAATTACCTCTTTAAAGACCTTATCTCCAAAAACAGTTAGCATTAGGACTTTAACATACAAATTGGGGGAGGTGGGGGGGACAACACACAATTCAACCCAGAGCAGACAAGGTCAGTCCTCTAAATTAGTTCTTTCCCTTCCATACTGTGTTGGCTATTCTGAATCTTTTGCCTTTCCATGTAAACTTCAGAATTATTTTGTCAATATCCACAAAATAACTTGCTGGGCTTTGTATTGGGATTGCATTGAATCTGTAGATCAAGTTGGAAAGAACTGAAATCTTGACAATATTGAATCTTCCTGTTCCCAAGACTGGCTCCCCCTGGGGTTATGTAATCTCAAAACTTCACACTGGGCTTCTAGCAATTCATCACTTACAGTTTAGGTTTTCCTTTTCTAGTACTGGTTCCTGTGGAGATTTTTATTCCCAGGCTTCTGCTCTGGCAAATTGCGATTCTCTGTATCTGCCTGTCATTTCTACAGTTGGTAGGGGGGAGCAGTTTGCCCTATGCCCTCAGTGCTCTAATGAATCTAAGAAGAGATGCTGATTTTCAGTTTGTTCATCTGTTTCACGTTGCGGGGTGGGAGTGATGACTTCCAACCACCTTGCATTCAAAACCAGAAGCCAGAACTCTCCAAGGCACTTTATATTATTGCAACATCATTAACAAAATTGAGCATTTATTGGTTCTTTTTTCTACAGAGCGAACTAAGTTAGATATAATATATTATGTCGTAAAACTAGCAAGAATCCTATTTTTCAAAAATGATATTTATGAAAATATTTCTATATTTGCATCATACATTTTTTAAATGCATATACCCTAGAGTTCCAACTACCAGTCTACAGTCCAGCAAAAAGAGAAGGGATTAAGAGAAGGAGAAAAAGGGAACTTTCCAATATTCCTCAGCAGATTTCTATTTACAACTCATGGCCAGAACTTTGCAAGTACCACTCTGGCTGTAGGGAGACTGGAAATGTGGGGGCTTTTTGCTCTGTATATCGCCCCTCTCAGGTAAAAAGAGTAGCGGGAACAAATCTTGTGTTACTTTTAAGTAAAGAAATACAGTGGAAGTTAAAGATAAAAATAGAGCCCTGGCTGGTTTGGTTCAGTGGTTAGAACATTGGCCCGCAGACCAGTGAGTTGCTGGTTTGATTCCAGCCAAAAGCATGTACCTCCGTTGTGGTTCATCCCAGGCCCTGGTTGGGGTTCTGTGGGAGGCAACCAGTTGGTGTGTCTCTTTCACAGCGATGTCTCTCTCTCTTTCTCTCTCTCTGAAGATAAATGGGAAAATATCCTCGGGTGAGGATTAAAAAATAGATAGATTAGGTAGGTAGATAGACAGATGGATAGATAGAAATAAAGAAAGAAAAAGATAAAAGGAGAACTGGACTGTGTCCTGCAGAGCCTTTGCTGAGACTTTCCCTTCCCTTGCTAAGCAGTGGTGAGCTGTCAAATGATTCTGAGCAGAAGACTGCTGTCCTGGGTGCTGAGCCATAATCATATTTTAATTTTTTTAATAAAATGATTTTAAATGTATTTTATAAAGAGTTTATAAGAGGTATATTTTATTTGTGCTATTATGTTATGATCACACTCAGAAATAAATTATAATCCTGTTAATACAATTCTTGGAGGTGGGTCATCTTTCTAATATTGTTCACCCTCACACCAGAAGGTTGATTCTTAAGGCCCACTCTCAAATCTGGGGTTTTCTAAAAGATTTAAGAATGATTGAACTATCTATAATGAAAACAATGAATAATTTATTATACAGTCACATTACTCAAATGTTTTCCTTTCCTCCTTAGTAAGAAACCTTTCCTCCCTTCTAGAGTGACCATATAGTTTATTGTCTTTATGGAATTAAAGAAATATTCATAGTTAGGCCAGGACAGTAGGAGTAAGCTAGGACTTGCCAGTGTGGCCAGGAGAATAGTTCTGGTGCAGGTGATGTCTCCAGGCTTCCCCATTGTTCTTGACCCAGGTGGTCAGCTCTGCAAAAGGATGTCTGCTCCTCTTGGGGGCCAAGTAAAGTCATCCTGTTTTGATTGTCAGCCCCAGGACTAGCTTTCTGCCTCTCCACCAGCAATGCTCCTGTCATTGGTCTCTCTGGTGGCCACATGCTCCCTGGGTATCAGTGTTCTTCACCTCAAAGCTGTATTTTTCTCTCCATGTCATGGTCCTAAGGAAGGAAGAATGAGGGAAACTTTTTAAATTTCTTTTTTTTGGGGGGGGGGTCATTTCCAGCTTGAATTGAGAGCTGAATTCAGTATAGATCTCACATTTGCGTAGCACTATAGTCTTTACTGAGTGACACCAATAAAGAGCTGCCAGGAAATGTTCGCTCAGAACATTCTCATTGAATCACCTGAGGCCCAGGGTTATACAATTTTATTTTTTTTAATGTATGGATAAAGCAATAAAGAAGTTATATAAAGTGTTTTACTCCTGTATAGAATTTTGTATTCTTGTTCTTATTTACATCATACTTTTTTCTTCCCCGCATATTTTTTTAATTCTCTTTTCTCTTTCGTTTCCACCAAACTCTACCAGTTCTCTTGCAGCCTCTCTGAATATTCCTTTTCACTTTCTCTAAGTGTTCTTTCTCTTTTTATCCCCCAAAGATGATTATGGTTTAGAAAATATTCACCCCACAAGAGCCAAGACTTAATGAGTACTTACAATGTGCTATGCACTGTACAAATTACATATCCCCGTTCACTGAGTTCTGAACAACCGTATATGGCTGTATTATTATTCCTGTTTTTCATGTGTGAGGTGCAGAGAGGTTAAATAGCTAACAAATAACGGAGCCAGGTTTCTAACCTGGATGGTCTAACTCCAAATGCACATGTTCTTAATTAACCTCTAGCCCACTGTCCCTGATCTCTAAGAGCTCCCACTCTCACTGACTCCCCCCTGCATTCTCTGTCCTACTTAATTCTAGAACCAACTCTAGCCGAGGAATTTTAAGAAACCCAGTCTTAGTTGTCTTCACCAGCTTAGAATATGGGTTTGGGCAGCCCAGTGTCACCCAGCTGAAACCTTGTGGTGGTCTCCATGACCCAGCAGTCTAGGCTTCGGCATGTCTCACCCAACTGTGCAGTAGTTTCTGCGGGGCTATTGACCGATCTAAGAGATACTGAAGAGCAGATGGTACCGTGCTTGATAGTTGCCAGGATATGAAAGATGAAAGAGAAGGAAGAATCATAGATTACTCATAAGACTGTAGGTTTAGTGGTCCATTAATAAGAACCATGAGGGCTCATTTACATATTTGTCTTCCCCACTAGCTGTTCAAGTTAGAAAGATGCAGAACAGAAAGTCTGGTAACTCTGTCTTGAGCACGCCAATTCCATTTGCAGGACCCTAACTAGTCCTTGCCTCTGCCAAGAGCCTACATACATACTCAGAATCGACTCGCTTCCCATCAACTCCCCAAGCCTAGCCTGACAGCTGCAGTTCTATATTGATATTTCTTCCTCCCTCCCTCTTTGCTCTGTTTTCTCTATTGTTAACTTGTATGTAAAGTTAGCACCTTGGTATTTATTGTTTAGTTCTCTCATTTATTACATTTGGTACACTACTGTATTAGCTCAATTTGATTAAATCTTTAGGATTTCTTACCATGTGCCAAGCCCTTTATGAGAATGCAAATACATATTAACACACCCTGCCCTTCAAGAGCTCATAGTCTAGTAGAGAAAACTGACATATAAACAAATAACTATAGTAGAGATTGATTAGTACAAAAATAGAGTTACATATGAAATGCAATGCAAAGACTAACAGTGGGGTAATTAATTCTGGCAGTTGTTGAGCCGTATTCAGCGAAATCTATAGAAAGAAGATATTGAGTTGCATCTTGAAAGTCATTTGGAATATAAAATATTTATATATTTATCACTTTCTATTTACATTATATTTATTTTAACTTGTCTGTGTGACGCTAAGTTCCTTGAGGTCAGGAATTACTATATTCTATGCTTTTTCTTCATCAGTAGTGCCAAGATATTACACTGAATGAGTATATTTTATTTATATTCACATTCCTATTATATTCACATAAATAATATATATATATATATTTCTTTATCCCCTCTCTTGTCCCATCATAATCCAAACTGGTCAGCATATTTCTTTGTATCTTTTCATCCTATTTAATTTAACACAACATTAACCATGTAATATATTTTAGAACAACTTATTTTTGCACACGTGTGTAGTTTTTTACTATGCTATATCTTTTAAGTAAGCATCTAGATTATTGCTATGTAAACCTTTATGGGCTTCTATGGTGTCTTGTATGAACATGATAAAAATAAAAAGCTCAGAGTATTTGTTGTTGTTGTTTTTTACTTATATATAGCTTACGAGAAACTTTCAAGTTTATCATTTTTTTCCTGGCAGGTCAAAATATCTGAGGTTTCAGATTGATAAAAATACAGTTCTAAAGCCATGTAAAACTATCATAATGTTTAAGTTACAAACTGATCAGTTGAGTATTGTGAATTTTACTCCAGGACAGAATAAAGCAGGCTCAAGAGCTCCAAATTTCATGAAACACCAAGGAGGTTTACCTTAGTGAATATTTATACCATCATCATTTTCTCAAGTTCCAAGGCCAAGGACATTTTAAGATTAAAGCATTAAATGAATTAAAATTATCTTAAAATATTTGAAAATGATTTGTCAGACATCTACTTGAGAATATACTACATGAGAGACATTGGAGATTTTTAAAAATGAATGAGAGATTACTTCTATTTTATGGAGCTCACAACTTAATAATTAAAGGGATCTGTTCAGTCTATATTATGGGGTCAATTCAATTGGGTAGACAGAAATTTCAAAACTGATTAGAAGTAAGAAAGACCTCTACTAAGGGCTTTAACTCAGTTCGCCATTTCATAAGCATAATGGCTTTCACTTAAGTAGGTACTAAAGAAATGTTTCTTAAATTAGTGAAAAATAATCAGAGAATTTAAGGTGAAGAATGAGACCGTACTAGATGAGTTTGTGTTTTTTTTAACCCTTTGATGTCAACATAGTTTTGGTTAACATAGTGATTGTAAATAGTATTCACTGGGTGAGGCTAGGCTTGTCCGACACTCAGCAATGCTCTCCCAGTCCCACCCATAAAGGATTACCACATCCTGCAACTTTGCATGTCTGACTAAATGTACTACAAATATTAATGGGTGTGTCACTTTTTTCAGAAGTGATGTCTATTTTAAGTGCAGTCCCTATCAGAATTTTAGTCAAATTTTTTGTGGAAATATTTAAGAAAATACAAAGAGCCAAGAAGGCAGTTCTTATACTTAACAAAGCTGGAGTACTTAACTCTTCCCAATAGCAAGCCGGTGGTATTGACGCAGGATAAATCAGTAAGCAAATGGGACAGAGAAGAGTCCAGAAACAGATGCAGTCGTGTATGATCACCTGATTTATGACAAAAGTAACACTGTAATGTGGATGGGAAAGGATGGGCTTTTCAATAAATAGTACTGTCAACTGGTATCCACATGAAAAGAAAAGTGAATCTTGACTGCTTCTTTACACCATAAACAAAAAGCAGTGCTGGATGTATTGCAATCTAAATGTAAAACACAAAACAGCAAAGTTTTAGAAGCAGACACAGGAGACTGTCTTCATGGGTCATGTCTGGAAAGTACTCCTACAATGCTACTAATAGTCTTGATTTTGATCTTCCTAAAAAATCACAAAATGAGATTTCAATATATATACATGCATGTATAAATTGTTGCTTTGAGACATAATACTGAAAAGTTTTTAAAACAAGTTATGCAAAAGAAAAGGTCATAATACAAAGGAAGTTTATGTGAAAAAAGACATCTCAAAATTGAATAATTTACTCACCCTGTCCATTTTTCCTACTACTTATTTCCAATTAGAGTTCATTGAAATGGATTTCAATGCAATAGTGCAGTGAATTCAAAAACAGGGAAAGTAATTACAAATATGTAACAGAAGAGTTGAAACTTCACAGATTTGGATCCAAGCCTCAATAAATTAGTAGAAACACATGAAATGCAGATATTTTAATGAATTTCATTAGTAACATTTATTTTTTAAATATACTACTTCTCTATATTATTTTATTTTTATTGAATTTTATTGGTTAATAAACTTATATAGGTTTCAGGTGTACAATTCTATAATACATTATCTGAATATCGTATTGTATATTCACCACCCCAAATCAAGTCTTCTTCCATCACTGATCCCCCCGTACCCTCTTCTACCTTTCCCTCTGGTGATCACCATACTGTTGTCTGTGTCTATGAGTTTTTTGTTTGTTTTTTTTGTTTTTTGCTTAATCCCTTCATCATTTATACACACACACACACACACACATATATATAAATAATTATAGAGCACTAATACATTTATGTTGTGAAAAGTATGTATTGAAATTTTTTTTCCAGGGCTTACTAGACAACTTAGCTATCATCTCGTATAATACGGTTTCTTTTTCTAATCCTTTCCAGGCTGCATCACTTATCAAACATGAAAGCCAAACTCACTTGTGAAAAAATATATATTTTTTATATTTTAGTAGTCTATAATTTATCTTGTCATGTTAGCCTTAATTCAATTAAGATTGTCACCCTCTTTCTCTTGTCATTACCAGTAAATCTGGTCTCTTATTACTTATCCTAACAGTAATTTTTATTCTAGATTCTAACTGTACTCTATTTCTGATCTTTTGTTTTCCTGTGTATGTGGTAGGGGGTGGGGGCTGTTTGAGGGTGGGATATGAAATGGTTTCTCATCTTAATTATCTTAAATGCAAACAAATCCACTTAAATTAGATGTAAGCATTTGACTATTTCATTAAGACTTTAGTTTACCTGAATAAGGGAAGGAAGCCCTTATTTATATTATTTCTAGAGAAAGTGATTTTGGATTCTCTTCCATGGGTAATGAATTTTACACAGGGATTCTGATCAGATTTGTTTTAGAAGTGTCACTCTGGCAGCAGTATAAAGTGGAGATAAATTGGAGAGGGTGACAAGACTGGAGACAGGGTTGAGTTTGGAAAATGTATGCGGCCAGGTCATTATCATCATCATGATTACCTGAAAGAAACTGGCAGAAACTAAAGAAAATCAACTAAATTTTGTCACTTGAGGGAGTCTAAGGTGGCTTCCAAATTTCCGATTTGAATGACATGATGGGATGGGTGTCCTTCACTAAAGTAAGGACTGTAGGAAAAGGTGCAGTTTGGGTCATGTAAACTGGGCCTGTGGGTAGAAGTAACATATAAACATTTGGATGTGTGAATTGGTTTAGGAGAGAGAGAGACCAGAGATATCAGTTTGAGAATCAGTGTTGTGTAGCTGGTAGTTAGTGTTTAGAGTAAGTAAGATTAGAAAATATGTTTAGATTCAGAAAAGGAGAAGGCAAAAGAATCCTAAGGGTAGTGGTCTCATGGAAATTGAGAGAGGAGAAAATTTTGAGGAGAGAATGAACAGCAATGCTATCTATATTCATTAAGCAATGAATAAAAAGTCAACAACTGAGTCATGGAGAGAACAGTCCAATGTATTTACTAATATGAGGGTCATGGGTGACCGGACATTGACCAAGAGTTTCAGGGATATGGATACAGAACCTTGATTACATAGAATTGGTTAAAAACTGGATGAATTTCACAATTTAAAAAATGTATTTGAAAAGTGAATGGGAGCCCTGGCCAGTTTGGCTCAGCGGTTAGAGCGTCGGCTGCGGTCCAGAGAGACCCGGGTTCAGTTCCCGCTAAGGGCACATACCTCGGTTGCAGTTTGTCCCCGGCCCTGGTTGGTTGTGCGGGTGGCAACCACTCGATGTGTCCCTTTCACATCGATGTTTCTCTCTCTCTCTCTCTCTCCCTCCCACTTTATCTGAACAAAAAATGGAAAAATGTCCTCAGGTGAGGATTAAAAAAAAAAAAGTGAATGGGAGGTGAAGAAACAGAGACAGCAAGTATCCACTCTGTTCCTGGTTCTTCATTCTGAAAGAAAGAAGAAACAATAACAACCAGAAAGAGAGTTTTTCAGTTCTCTTATTGTTCCCACTTGTTCCTTGATTAAAATGTTGCTTTTGGTCATGTTTTCATAAGTTAATGTTAAATTTTTTATTTTTCTATAATCAATCATTCTACAATTTTTTGGCTAGTGGCATAACTTTGAAAGAATCAGGGTTGCCCCCAAACCAAATTAAGTATACTGAATTGTGTGATTTCCGCGATTCACAGGATTAAAAATTATTTACGACAGAAATATGTAACATCATGATTGAATAAAAGGAAGGCATTGACAGCGTGCTGGATAAATGTGAGATATCTTACAAATGATTTTTAAATGAGGCCATCTGTTAAAGCTTGCTGATGCTCTCAGTCTGGAGCAAGAGGTTATTTATGTTTTCACGCAAATCAAGCTTTCACCAAAATACTTTGGAAAAAACAGATGTCTTATAGAAATTCATTATTCCTAAAATAATTACAACCTTCTAAATGTTAGCATCCCTCCCTACAAAGAATGGTATTATGCTAATACTGTTTATATATGTGAATGTGAAGTTACTGTAAATTATTGTATCATTGCCGTAATATAATGTAGTGGTTTCTCCCTACCCCACCTCCAACCTCACCCCTAGGAGATAGATACATCCCTGCTTACCAGGACCAATTTTCTACTTATTTAGCCAAAAATAATTGACCTTTGAAAGTCACAACCCAAGTAGTTGCATTTGAACTAAAATCTAAAGATAAGCCTAATCTTTTCAAGCATTCTTTCCTTCCACTCTTATGGTCTTTTTAGACCCCCAGTAAGGCTTACCAGATATGTTGAAGTAAAAGAAATTTCATAATAGAACATAGTCATTCTGTTGTGTTTCATTAATGTTCAAGTTAAAGAATTAGTAATATTTTGCTAGAAGAAGAACTTCCAATGTTACCACTATTTTGCTAATGTGCATACTCACTCACTTCCACTTTTTAAAAATAAAATTCTTTAATCCTCACCCGAGGATATTTTTCCATTGATTTTTAGAGAGAGTGGAAGGGAGGAAGGGACAGAGAGAGAAAGAAACATCGATGTGAGAGAGACACATCCATTGGTTGCCTCCTGCATGACCCCAACTAGGGCTGGGCATGGAACCTGCACTCAGGTACATGCCCTTGATTGGGAATTGAACCTGCAAACCTTTGGTCTGTGGGCCAACACTCTAACCGCTGAGGCAAACCAGCCAGACCTACACCTGTCTTAGGTATATGTGCTCTATAAAGTAGGATGGCATGGTGATTTTGAGTGAGGATTTGTAGCCTGATGGCCTGAAATTGAGAATTGGCTTCACCACTTACGGGTTGTATGAGCTCAGCAAATAACTCTCTCTTCCTCAGTTTCCTCATCTGTAAAATAGAGACAATAACAGGCCCTTCCACATACATGGTTGTCAGGATTAAATAAGTTAATATATTTAAAAGTCTTGGCACAAGGCCTAATAAAGGGCCATTGTGGTGGTGATGATTCTTCACACAGACAACAAAGCTTTGCTCTGCTTATGGAAATCTGGAGAAGTGCTCATTAACTGGCAGTAATCCTACCCTCTTCGGTCCATTGATGGTCCCTGTGAAATGGCATCAAAATATCACTCCACTGACAAAGGAAGAAAAAGAAAATGCCATGTGTTTTGACAAGCATCATCTCATTTAATCTTCAGAACAATTTCTGTAAAATAGATTATTAGTCCATTTTTACATTTAAAGGACCTTACCCAAGATCGAATGGCTACTAGATAGCCCAGTCAAGATCTAGTCAGAGGAGCACCTGGTTCAAAAGCCCATCTTTTTCCGCCTCATTCTACTGGCTAAATTGCCGACATTTGAGACATAGCTGTTTTCTTCTCTTTTTAGATGTGGCACATTAAGAGACCTCTGCAACAGTTCAGTCCATCCATCTGCCTTTTCTCCCTTCAAGTGAGAGAGAGCACACATTCAAATAATGTTGGGTCATTGACCAGTCAAGTTCTGCTACTTCTTTTTCATGCACCCTTTGCATCTTTAATATTGCAGTACTTTATTTGTACTGACTTTGTGGAAAAGTAAAAATAGAACTTCATATATGAGCCTGGCTGGTGTGGTTCAGTGGTTGAGCGTCAATCCATTCACCAAGAGGTCGCTGGTTGGATTCCTGGTCAGGGCACATGCCCAGGTTTTGGGCCAAATCCCCAATGAGGGGCATGCAGGAAACGGCCAGTCGATGTTCTCTCTCATTAATGGTTTTATCTCTCTCTCTCTCCCCCTTCCTCTCTCTAAAATCAATAAAGAAAAAAGAACTTCATATGTGAGACAAAGTTATCCCAATTTAACCAATATCCTCTTCTACTGACTGAGTAGGTTACAAAGTCTAAGTTAATGAGAAAGCGTGATTCTAGTAACTTCCTATACTCATTCTATTTTGATCTTTTTTATTTCTTGTTGTTTTTTTTTTAATTGACATTAGAGAAAGGAAGGGAGAGGCAGAGAGAGACAGAAACATCGATGAAAGAGAACATCGATTGGCCACCTCCTGCATGCCCCCCACTGGAGATCAGGCCCACACCCTGGGCATGTGCCCTGACCAGGAACCAGTGACCTCTTGGTGCATGGGTCGATGCTCAACCACTGAACCACACTGGCCAGGTGATCTTTTTTATGTCTTTAAAGAAAATACTGGCCCTGGAATTTTTGCCTTTGGCCAAAACCAATAAAATGCTTATCTGGTAATAATTTTTTTTAAATATGAAAGCCTTATGAATGAATTATTTGCCACCTTAGATAATAATATTTTCACATGTGTAAGGCCCTTGTATCATAGGGAACTTTAAGAAAGAATCAAATTTCAAAGTAAAGATATCTTTAGTGTATCTGTTTCCAACTGATGTACAGCTATCTGAGAATTATAGTGTTTTGGTCAGTTAAATCTTGTTCTTGCATTGGAACTGTCCCATGCTTATCCGGCTAATGCCAGCCATTCTAGAAACTACCCACCATCCCATCAGTTCTTCCAGCCATAGTAATGCCTCTAAACAGCTATATGTTTAGTAGGTATATACTCATCACCTGTGTTTAGATATTTGCTTTCTTCCCAGCACAGAGTTGATTGAAGACGCTTCCACTAACTAGTTGTATAACGTAGTTATATAGCCTTGAGAATGTTACCTGACCTCATTGTGCCTCACCTTTCCATCTTTATTGGGTGTCAGCCACCATACCAGTTGCTTTATATGTCTAATTTCATTTATCTGCTTGTAAAGGAGAGGCCAAAGAGCTGATGTGTTTTGTTTATTCATTTAATTCTCACAATTTTTAAGTTCAGTGTTATTATCATTTTACTCATTAAGGTACTGATTATAGATACCTGCCTTATTACTCAGCTTCTTGCAAAGATGTACCACATACTCAAAGCTGGCCCGGTCAACTCCGGTTTGGAAGGACACCTGGTTAAAAATGTCAGACCATCAGTAACTACTTCTGCCCCTATTCTTTTCAAGTGTCAGAGATTTCTTACAAGCTCTGAACAAATGCTCTGTTGACTTCTAGTTCTTTGCACAAAAAGATACTTTAAAAATGATACCTGGTTAGCTGTCCTAAAAATAAAGGATAACACTTCCAACAACCAAATCTGTCAACAAGAATGTGTAGTGTAGTACTGCAGAATGCCGACTCTGGAGGCCGCTAGACCTGGTCTGCCGCTTACTAGTTATATTACTGCGGGCAAGTTATTTCACCTTTTTTGTTGTTGCTGACACTATTACTAATTCCGTTTCCCCCATTTTTCCCCTCCACCCAGGCCCGATCCCCACCCCACCCTGGCCTTCTCTACTTTTTGCCATCTGTGTCCACAGATTATGCATATATGCATATATGTTCTATAGCTAATTTCCTCCAGTCTCCTCCACCTCCCTGCCCTCTGAGGTCTGTCCGTCTGTTCAATGTATCCACACCTCTGGTCCTTTTTTGCTCGTCAGTTTATTTTGTTTGTTAGATTGCACATATAAGTGAGATCATATGGTATTTGTCTTTCTCTGACTGGCTTATTTTGCTTAACATAATACTCTCCTGGTCCATCCAAGCTGTCACAAAGGTAAGAGTCCTTCTTTTTTAAAGCTGCATAGTATTCCATTGTGTAAATGTACCACAGCTTTTTTACCCATTTATCTACTGATGGGCACTTTTTTCTTCATCTATAAAATTGGGACAGTAATATTAACATCATGAGATGGCTGTGAGGATAAACAGAAAGTTCTGTAAGTACTTGGTATACACAGTACATATTAGTTACATAGTAAATAGTCACCATTACTAGTAGCACTTAAAGTCTTCTTTACTGAGCAGGTAGACTCATGTGTTTTCTTATTCGAAACCTTTCAAAAGTACTTCTGTGGCTCTTTTCTCTAATTTTTGGTTTTCAGTTAGATACTTTGGAAATTATTTTAATTCTTTCAAATACTAGAATACCATTTGGTACCTCTTCATATTTCCTATATTAAGACTTAAAAAGTCTTAACATCAAAATGCTGCTGCATCTTATGTTGCTTTTCAAGTATTTCAACAAAGCAAGTTAGTTAGTTTAAATGACACCCAGTCATTTCCATTTATCTCTGTTTCAGAAGACCTTTTTTGTTACATACCTTATGAATTCGAAACATGACGAAAGATGAATTTCTTAATATGTACATTATGTTTTCTGAGCCTGTTAATTCTTTGAGGAAATTAAGGGAAAAAATAATGAAGCCATGTTATACAGGTACTTAATTTTTTTTTAATCTGTGGTAGTACTATGGTAATTAATGCTTGTTTTATGCAAACTAGACTATATCTGTTAACGGACACATTACTGTCAAGAAAATATTACTTGTCTTAATTATCAGTAATGAAGCAGGGATAAGCTGCTCACTTAGATATAATATATCTAATGACCTTTTCAGCTAGAGGTTGTGATGAAAGGTATCAGTTTCACAAATTATGCTTCATTCAGCTTCTGGCCTTTGTGTAGATTAATGTTTTGTGGATGAGTTTTAAAGTCAGGCATAAATTGTGTTTCGTGTTTAAAATTGATTTAGTGTATTGCTTTTAGGACATCATTTTCTCGTTTATAAAGCCTCAATTTTATCTTGAAGCTTAAAAAAATAGTCCAAAGCAAATTTAGGACTGTTTTACTAACTGCCAATGTTGTTTTAACCATACCAAATAAAGCAGTTCATGTGTTTCCACTTGTCTGGCCAAAGGACAAAGTTCTTTGTTATTTTTGAATTTAGGACAATAAGCACAGTGTTTATAATGACAATTTTGAACTAGGAATACAGGAATGTAAATATTTCTAATACTGTTTTTCCTAATAATACTTTCTGAGATGACACAGAGCTAGTGATTTTGATAAGAATGTATGTGTATCCCTTAATCAGCTTCTTACTAAATAATAAATATCTTATCAGCGTACTGAAACATCATTCAGGAGCTCAGAGATTTAGGCCTGTATTCAGACCAATAGGAGAATTGCCCCATGTTTTAAGTTACAAAGTAAGGAGTTAAGCGTTGAGGGTTGATGCAACAAAACAATGAAAGGAAACGTGATTTTCAAATGTTTTAAGTCATGGAACCCTTTATCTAAAATCTTATTCAGAAGCACATTCTAAAAATCTGACAAAATTGGAGCTGCTCTGCTGGAACGGAAAGATTCCTACAGTAACTTGAAGGGACCCAGAGCTCTCACGGAGCGGATCCTTGGTGCTGTGATGCTGTATCCGAGTTGTTCACAGGCCAATTACTGGAGCAGGAGAGAAGAGTGCAGACATCTTTTTCAAGCCCTTCATTTTAATAATGACGTACCTAAAATTTAATACAAAATAACCAACCTAAGTTCACTAACTGACCCAAGTTCACATGGTCAATAAGTGCTATGATCTGAAATCTAAAAAAAGTAAAGTACTGCTAGCAGTGGGATCTTCTCTTTACTCTTTGTTGCCTGACTACTGTAATAATGGATTTTGAAAATTCTTTAAAGAACAGCTTCTGAATTGACCTAAACTTTGCATTAAAAAAAAAAAAGTAGGCCATAGATTTCCATTTCCAAGGACATAGTAAAGTCATACCTGTCCCAAGGCATCTACTCTTTACTTCTTGCCCATCGCTCATTTTGGAATCATGTGGGATGTTGGGTGCTGACTCTCCACTCAGGCTTTGCTGAAGAGCAAGAGCAGGACCAGGTTAGCAAAAGAGGAATTTTTCCGGTGCTGTCTTTAAATTCTTTCAATTCCTCAAATGCATAGTTATGCATAGAGTCACCTGTGGTTAGAACTCTCACATCTAACAGCTCCTCCACCATCTACTACTGTCATCTCAAGCAAGCTAACTTTCACGTATTCTTCAGGCTACATTACACGGCACTGCCTCCTTTGGGGTTTCTCTGATCTAGCCACACCAAGTCTGGATTAGCTGCCCCTCATTTGTTCGCTCATAGCATCCTGTACTTCATCGTAGCAGTAATCACACTGCACTGCAGTTACTTTTATCATCCCCTTCTACATGCTCAGCTCCCTAAATACAGAGGCCACATTGCTTATCATTGAATCCCATGGCCGAGCAGAGTTTCTGACGTGTGGCAAGTGTTCTATATTTATTAGGGAAGGAAGGGGAGGGACATAGACTCTGCCCCCACTAAGGGGTGTAACATGTAGATGTAAACTGGTTTTCTGTCGAGAAGCAGCTTTGGACTTCCATATGACTTTGGAAGAGTTGTCGATCTGCAGGGCTTTGTTTCCCTTTTTAGTGGGGTGCTACTACCTCCAGTGCACAGTGTGTGTCTTCCTCCTGCGGAAAAGAAATCTCCCTGTATCAGAGCTTCCTTCTCAGATTCTGAAGAATAATGGAGGAAGAGGTTACGTTTTCCTTCGAATACCAGACTAAGGAGGTGTCTCTTGGGAAATAATTTCTTTTTTTTTTTAATCCCCACCTGAGGATATTTTTCCTTTCATTTTCAGATAAGGTGGGAGAAAGAGAGAGTGAGCGATGTGAGAGGAACACATCAACTGGTTGCCTCCCGCACGATCCCAACCAGGGCCAGGACGAACCACAACCGAGGTTCATGCCCTTCCCCGGAATTGGACCCACAACTCATTGGTACGCGGGCCGACACTCTAACCGCTGAGCCAAACTGGCCAGGGCGGGAAATAATTTCTTAAAAATCATCTTACTTTTTCCCATGTCCCAAGAGGTTGAATAATGGGCCACCTTCTCCCTTTACAAATAAGTCTATGTACTTTTAATGGTGATGACATTCTTTAAATGAGGTGTATGTGTAGTTATTCTTAGAAACTTTACATTTTTGTTTTGTTTTGTTTTATCCTTAAGAATGGAACGTATATAACTGATAATTTAGCATTTGTACTGTGTAGCCATAATGGAATTATTGTCTATAATTTAAAATGTCTAAACTTGTTTCTGTCAAAATTTAGGAATTTAAATACAATTAATTAGTGTCCATTCAAAAGCAATACATTCTTCCAATTATGAATTATATTAATTTTGTATTGTCTTGAGCAGTTGATGAGGTGAATGGGGTATGGGACATAGGAGATGAGATAAGAGAATTGTCCCACTCAGTTTTTCAACAAGTTAAGAAAGAAAAAGTTAAGTTCAAGAAAAAGACCCATTGAACTTCAGTAGTGATTCTACTACATATTAGGAAATAAACATTTTGAAGGATTTGGGGGTGGGGGGGAGTAAAGCATGCACATAGCCAGAATAGCAGTTTATATTTAACAGAACTAAATGGTCACATTTTCAAGTAAAATAATCCCTGGCATTTGAACAGCTGTTATATCTACATCAGATTTGAATACTGTTGTTTAACCACCCCAGCTGTAGCGGGGGTGGTTTGTTAGTCTAATTCAGTATAAAATATGCATTGCATACTTAAATTTGAAACTTTAAACACATATTTGTATTAAACTGGTAAATTTTGGTCCTCTAAGACTATTTTAGATAAATCCTTTATCTCTAAGTTATTTATTGTTCTCAACTATATTATATGTTTGAAAATAAATAAATATCTTTCCAGCTCTGGCTGGTAGGGCTCAGTGGTTGAGCATCATCCTGTGCACCAAAAGGTCACCAGTTCGTTTCCCAGTCAAGACACATATCCAGGTTGTGGGTTTGATCCCCACTTAGGGTGCATATGGGAGGCAACAAATCGATGTTTCTCTCTCCCCTTCCCTTTGTCTCTCTCTCTCTTTAAAAAAAAAACAATAAAAACATATTTTTAAAAAGTAGTTTTCTGAATCCTTTCCACACCTTTATATGAGGAATGAACAAAAAAATATACACTTTGTATACATATGCTAATAATTGCATTTGGTGTATTCATAGGAAATTTTAAATCATATATTTTTCTATATTTCTTCCTACTCAAGTGTCTAACAGAATTTTCTTTGCTAACGCAATCATGGAAATGGAATGAGGACAAGATGGTTGCTATAGGAAGGCAAAATAAAAGACCAGTACTTCTCAGTCTTACAAGTTTAAGGTTAAAAGGGGTTAAGATCAAATGTAATTATGTAACATGTGAATATAGTGAATAAAAATTTTGGCCTGCTACACTAAAAAAATATTGCTTGACATTTGAAAGAGGTAATCTTAGAAAAAAATAAACACAACTGCTCATGGATATGCTTGCACGGCATGCTTGCACACATACAAATAAATTGCAGTGAGAGTTATAGATTCATCTGTACGTGTGTTTATGTACTATATACAACAGATAATCTTAGCTTTGTCTTCTGTGGGTACCTAAGGAATTCTCCAAGTACCCATACATTGGTTTCTAAGTATCATTCCCCACTAATAAACAAAAAAAGAAAGGGAGGGAAGGGAGGCTTCTTAGTGAAATAGCTGATTCTGGGGCTGGGCACAGAAATTTATAACATAAGACTAGAATGTGTGCCAAAATGTAGGGAGGTACTCAAAGAATGATAAGCAAAGGCACAGGAGCCACTTTGAAGAAGACCCTACTAGCCAAAACTGGGAAATTTGAGCTTCAAAATAAACAATGGAAAATAGCCCATTGAGTAAAATGGAAATCCATGAGTCCATACTGAGATGGATGGACAGACGGATAGATTAGATTAGATTAGATTAGATTAGATTAGATTAGATTAGATGGATGAAAAGAGAAACCTCTTCCATACAGAATACCAACAAATAAACATTGATGGAATGATGAAATGGGAAATCACCATTTGACAATCATAGTTATATTTAGTTCAGACAAGAATTGTCAGTGGAGGCTAAAGTGGCTGGTAGGTTGATGAGGTTTGATGAGGAACAGGATATTGACAGAATCTCAAAGTATTTCCAAACTACTGATCATTTACAACAGGAAGAATTGTGACTTTACAGTAGAAAAACCCGATGAACACCACGATCAGTTAACACCACAAGTGGGTTGACATCACATGAGCATGTCACCTTGATGTGGGACACTGAAAGAGCAGAATCTCACATTAGTGGTTTCCCTTGCAAAGAGCAAATCAAGAGGAAATATCATATTGATCTTGGTTCATGGTTAGACGATGGAATGAACGGCCTTTATTCTTTTTTTTTCTATATTGTTGAACATATGACAGATGTCCCTCCTTCATTCCCCACTGACACCCTCCTTCCCGCTCCCGTCCCTCCTCTGCCTTCACTGCATTGTGGTCTGTGTCCATTGGTTATGCATATATGCATGTAAGTTAAGTCCTGTGTTCTTGAAAAACTAACAGGACTTGAAAGGCCAGGAGAGACTGAGACTACTGAAAGAGAATGAGTGTCCTGATGTTGCTGGGGCAATTGGCAAGTGTGAATGGAGTCTGAATTGACAGTAGTGTTGTATTAATGTTGATTTCCTAACTTGAAGGATTGTGTGGTGATTATGTAGCAGAATGTCCTTGTTTTTGGAAAATGCACACCAGAATATTTAGAGGTAATAGGAATCATTTATGGTGCTTGTTCTTACGTAATATAGAAAATGGCTAATTATGGTATATATACATTTCTTTATATATATATAAAGAAAAAGTGAACCCCCATGTTCATAGCAGCACTATTTACAATAGCTAAGATCTGGAAACAGCCCAAGTGTCCACCAGTAGATGAATGGATAAAAAAGCTGTGGTACATATACACAATGGAGTACTATGCAGCGGTAAGAAAGAAAGATCTCTTATCCTTTGAGACGACATGGAGGGACCTGGAAAGTATTATCCTAAGTGAAAGAAGCCAAGCAGAAAAAGACAAATACCACATGATCTCACTTATATACGGAATATAATGAACATAACAGTCTGAGGAATACAGTAGACCCAGACACATGGAAGTAGGGCACAGACTGACATCCCTCAGAAGAGGGGATGGGGGGTGGGGGGGTGGGAAGAGATAAACCACAGAACTTATATGCATGTATGCATGACCAATGGACATGGACAACTAAGCCGGGGAAAGGGTGGAGGGTGAGGTGGGGAGGGGGTGCCAATGGGGTAAAAAGGTAAAATATCTGTAACAAAAAAATAAATAAAATAAAAAATTCATAAAAAAAAAAAGAAAAGAAAAAGTGAAATAGAACATATTTGAAGTGTTAAAAGTTGTGGAATCTAGGTGAGAAGGATATGGGAAATCTTTGTTCTGTTTCTGAATACTTTTCTGTGCTTGAAAATATTTTAAAGTAATTCAAAAATATTTATTTAAAAGGTAACAGTAAATACTTCATAATCAAATACATTAATATTTCTGGAATGAAACATATAAGGAGTCACATGAAATACTGTAAATAGCTTACGTCAGTCCAGGCCAGATATTGCCACCAGATGTGTTAAGGTTTTCAAAGTTTCTTAGATTTGTGAATTGAGGATAAAGGTTGTTGGATCTGTGTAAGGTACCTGAGACCCAGATAAATATGTTTTCCAATCTTACACAGAATGTAACAGAACTAAGTCCAGAATCAAAGTCTCCTGATTCCCAATCTTTGGACAATAGCTGAATAACAGATTGCTGAGGCAAGATAGGGATGTTTGTGTTCAAATTCTGACCTTGGGGAGTTCATTCAGGGAAGTGTCCGATAAGAGCACATGTTCTATGTTGCAATTTCAAATGCATCCTGAAGAAATATAGACAATCTTTTTCATTCTCCTCGCCTATTTCCTCTGTAGTATGAATGTAGGAATGAGTGGATTTCTTCTTCTCTCTGCCTCTCATTCTCATCCCTGATTCTCTTACCTTGTACAATTCCCTTCCTCTCTACAGGATTGGAGCTTAGACTTGGACTTCCATCACTACTTTTTTCTAACATTATTTACCATTCTCTTGAATATCCCTAATACCTAAAGTATTTTTAAAGTTTCAAATAGCCAGTCATTGATTTGAACTGCTGTATAAGAAAATAGTCTTTCCTGTATCCTGGATCTCCCCATATGGTTTTGGATATGATTAAGGATTGTGTACTCAGCATTTTTTTCTCCATTTTTTAATGTTCTTTTCTTACTGGGAAAGAAAATATTCTTGGATATGTTCTATTATATAGTCAGTATAAATAAGTTCATTTCCAGGACTAAATACTATTCTTTAAATGGTCACAATTGCTTAAGTGAATTTTTAGTAAGCTTCTTATGTCTTATATCTCCTCAAATTCTTAGTCTTTAAATTCTTTTTTTTTCTTTATTGATTTGAGAGAGAGAGAGAGAGGAACACCGATGAAAGAACATTAATTGGCCGCCTCCTGCATGCCCCCCACTGGGGATTGGGCCCACAACTCGGGCATGTATCCTGACCAAGAATCTAACCAGCGACCTCTTGGTGCATAGGTCAACGCTCAACCACCGAGCCAACTGGCCAGGCTGTTATTAAATTATTTTAAAAGATTTTCTGGAAAATAACCAAGAAATGTCACAGTATTGCTATTTAGACACTTAAATGTTTAAAATAAGATTGTTTATGAGTAAAATTATGCTATTGCCTTAATTAACTTCTAATATCAGTTTATTTATCTTGGGGCACAGATATTTGATACCTGTTTTAAATCCATGAGAAAAACTATGGCCTGAACATAATTTTTTAAACAGTGTGTCTCTTGGGTTCCCAAGCTGCTTTTTCCCCCTCTTACTCCTACATCATGATGGCCAAAGTAATTATTTCTTTTCCTGTCTTTTCAGGTTGCTAAGTTAAGATCTATACATATACATTTGAGAGTTTTTGTAGATTCTAAATATGCACTTTCAACATTTTATTATAAAGTTAGCTTTGATAATTCTTATTTTACCTAATGTAACAGGAATACATTTTCAATATTGATCAGTAAAGACAGCATTTTTTTAAAAAAATAAATGAACAAAGACATTTTATAAGTAGCCCGTTAGTATACCTTTACTTCTCAGCATATATCTTTAGTTTTTATAGATTATGGCCAAAACTGAATAACCACCATTAGTACAGTAGGTAGCAAATAATATAATGATGACATATTTCTCTCTGTTCTATATTTCTGTCTCTCCTCTAAATCTACTTTATTTAGTCAATACAATTGTAATTGCATTTCCAAAAGTGAACTTTTTTTCCTACTGTAATTGCATAACAGGTATCTGGGGTTATAATATATTTACTAACACATGTTAAGACAGAAGAGCTTTAAGCACTAACATTCTGAGATTTTAATTACATAATTAGGCTTGGATTATATAAATACACACACACACACACAGAGGTGAATGGGGGTTATTGTTTAATGAGTACAGTTTCAGTTTGGGGTGATGAAAAGTTCTGGAGAAGGATAGTGGTGAAAGTTGTACAACAGTGTAAATGTACTTAATATCACTGAAATGTACACTTAAAAATATGTTTTATGTATACTTTACCACTATGTATTTAAAATCTGGTTTATAATTTTTCATCTGTACGTAATTCTTTCTTGTTATAGACATTAGCTACAATTTAGTCTTTACACATAACACATACTATTTTCATTTAATATGTGTTACATACTTATTCTATGTTAGGTGTACATTCTGGGTATAAAAAAAATTCTGAAAGTTTGTTTTTTTTTAAATTGACCTATCTTTTTTTCTATTTTTAGCTGTGTGACCTTGTATAATGTACTCAAACCCTGTAAACTTTAGTTTTCTTGTGTATAAAATAAGGATAATAATATGTATTCAAAAGGATGTTACAGGGAGTAGTTAATATAAAAAGTTGTTGGGAAAATGAATATTATTTATATAAAGTCCTTAGCATACAATGAAATGCATAGAAAGCTCAAGAAATCATAGCTGTTAGCACTTTTTCTTAAACAATGCAAATGAATTAACAAACCAAAGTTACCTTCAATGTCTCTTGGGGGCTGCATATATGGGTTACATCTTATAGTCACTTCCTGTAGTCTCTTTGTTTACTTTGTTTACTTGACTTGCTAAACTTGACATAAAGGATCCCGTGACCCTATGTTTGGTCTCTTAGAACCCCTTCAGCCTCCCAAGCCTTGCACCCGTGGCCTAGTGGACAAACTTGTTAAGCAAGGGCAACAGAAAGAAAGAAGACAGGATGCAGTGTGCTGGTATTTCTACGGAACAGCCCTTACTGCCCAGCAGTCCCGAGAGTCCGAAAGAGCTCTAACAGCTTTCAGATTATATAGCCTCTTTATTAATATATCCTGTGGGACTGCTTGCTTTAAACAATTGCTGTTAATCAAAAGAGGTTAACTAGTATTCATCGAAGTACAATTACTTTTAACATAATTAATATACTTATGCCCTGCTTCATTTATGAGAGGATTTGAGGCAGTTGCCTAAATGCTGTTATCACCATTTTATTGAAATGCAAAATAACTGGACAAAAAGGAATCTTCAGCCCTGGCCAGTTTGGCTCAGTGGTTAAAGCGTCGGCCTGCGGTACAGAGAGACCCGGGTTCGGTTCCCGCTAAGGGCACGTACTTCGGTTGCAGTTTGTCCCCGGCCCTGGTTGGTCGTGCGGGTGGCAGCCACTCGATGTGTCCCTTCACGTCGATGTTTCTCTCTCTCTCTCCCTTCCTCTCTCTCCCTCCCACTCTATCTGTACAAAAAATGGAAAAATATCCTCGGGTGAGGATAAAAAAAAAAAAAAAAAAAAAAAGGAATCTTCGAAGTTTGTCTCCTCAGTGTCTTCTCTCCAGGTACCTTGTGCCTTGGCTGTGGCTACCCAGCTAGGTTATTCCAGAAAAGCCTGTGACGGTCTCTGGTGGTAAATACTGGTTAATTTTGTACGGAAATCAGAGCGTTTTCTGATTGAAAAGGAGAATTAGTACAATTGTTTTTTTCTCCGAGTTAATATACCCTCTCCTAAAATAATTCTCAACTTGTTTGAAACTGAAGACCAAGAACATGGAGTGAAATGGAAATAGTATGAAACAGCTAAATATATCACCTTTTGTGTATTTATCCAAAAACTTAAAATTTAGCATACTGTATGTGCTCACATATTCAGCACTCTTACTTAAGCTAAAGCACACTTCAGAAATCTGATAAGGACAATACTGTAAAGCTTAATTATATTTGTATGGCCCGTGCCATCTGTGCGTGTGTTCTGCTTACGGCGGTTACAGAGCATTCAGAAAACAATACATTTAGTTTGCCATGCAGTCCTCTTATCACAAGTGCATCAAGGCAAATTATCTCTTATTATTAAGATCCTGTTCTTGTATTGTGGATTTTTGTATCTGTTTGAAAAATAGAAAAACTGCTCAGCTACTAAAAAACCATATGTGGTTGATTCAAACAGAAGACACAAACTTCTGTTTTCGTTTCTTGAAACAAATTCTAATTTACATTAAAGAAAGCACTATAATTGTTTAATATACAGTAGTTTATGATGTAAAGATTATTTTCTGATGTCTAAAAATTAAAACTTTTGAAGTTGTCACATAATGTACTTATATTTAATTGCTTTATCTTTGGAAACTATAGACTTAAAAACTATCAATATACAGATTGAAACATGCAGGTTCAGAAGCTATTTGACATTGTAATCATTTCTCCAGAAAATATTACAAATGTTAAAATTTCTCTGTAGTCATAGTCACTATCTCTTTTAATAAGTGATAATGATGGTTATGTCTTATTTTTTAATTTTATTTTTTCTAAGGAAAAAAATAGGACACCATTATCAAAACATTTAATAATTTTTCTAAAGGCAAGAGATAGGTATTAAATTGATTTTTATAATGTTTAAACCTTACAAATGTTTGACATTCTACATTTTAAACATATTTCTTTATGTAACATAGTATTTAATACCAATGTACATAATTTCATGTATATACATATATGAAATAAGCCTTATAATTCAGGTTAGTGGGAATATTGTCTAATATCCTTGATATTCAATTGAAGATAAAGATTATCAAGTGGTCACAGTCTTTATTTTAGCAGGTATAATCTACTGAACATAAGCTTTTATATACAACAAATATTGAATCATATTTGTATGTCATAAGCGTGAGAAATTTAATGGACTCACATATAATACTTCCCTTTATTCTATAACAGTGTATTATTTTATGTATTCTATGATTTACATATGTGCATATAATTCCACAGTAAAATATTATCAATTCTACTTTAATAATTGATACTTTCTTTTTCTTCAAATTATACTAATTCTGTATGAGTTTCTTATGCTGCTATTACAAAGTAGCCCAAGTTTAGTGACTTAAACTAACCCCAATTTATTATATTATAGTACTAGAGATCAGAATTCCAACATCAGTCTTAATAGAATAAAAGCATGTTGTCATGTCAACAAGGCTAATTTCTTCTGAAGGCTCTAGGAGAGAATCCATTCCTTGCCTCCAGTTCTAGAGGCTGCCAGCTTTCCTTAGCCCAGGGGTGCATCACTCCAGCCTCTGCTTCCGTCATCACATCACCTCTCAGAATGGGACACTTCTGCCTTCCGCTCATAAAGATTCTTGTGATTATATTGGGTCCAGGACAATCTCCCAATCTCGGGACCCTTAACTTAATCATATCTAAAAAGTCCTTTTAGCCATCTATAACATATCACAAGTTCTAGGGATTAAGGACATGGACGTCTTTGGTGCTAGGCAAAGGTAGTATACAGCCTATCACATATCCTTTTATTTTATGTTTACTGGTATGATTCTTTGAAGTTTTTCACCCCAATATACTTTATAAACTCGTTAAGGGCAGGTACCATGAGTTTATCATTGGTTATTTTCTCTTACCTTTGTAATCCCGTTGCCTAGTCAATAATTATTTGTGAAAAGGAATTCACAGCCTGCACATTTCCTGTTAGGTTTGTTCCTAAATATTTTGTGAGGGGTTTTTGTTTTTTTCTATCTGTTGTGAATGGGATTAATTTTTGTTTGTAACATTATATTTTTGTATTGATACTTAAATGTTGATCTTGTTTCAGCCACTTTATTGAGCCATCTCATTAATGATAATAGTTTCTCAGTTCAGTCTCTTGGGTTTTATAGGTAGATGATCATGTTGCCTACAAATAATGATCATTTGTCTCTCCCTTTCTGATATTTATACATTTGATTTATTTTTATATTCAATTGCATTGTCCAGGACTTGCAGTATAATGTTAAAGCTGTTGGTGAAATCTTTGTTCCTGTATTTTGTATTGTTTAACCATTAGAAGAATAAATTTGTTTTAGATATTTGGTAGGTCTCACTTTTCAATTAAAAGATTATTTTTCCTAGCTTTATGAAAGTTATTGACTGGTTTTTCTGCTTTCATTTTTGTCCTTTGATCTTTAATATAGTAAATTCCTATTTTATATTCAGATTGTGTGTTTTCCGCCACCACATCCCCCATTTCTCTTCTTCTATAATGCCTATTACAGAGATGCTGAAGTTTCTGGATCTGGTGTCTATCTTTTAACTTTTCTCAATTGATTTATTTTATCCTTTTCATCTATATTCTGTTAGAATCCCTTTATCTTTCAGCTCATTAATTTCTTCCTCAGTTGTGTCCATTCTGTTAGTCAAGTGAACTTGTCTTTTGGGGGGTTTTGACAGTCATATTCTCATTTTCTATGTTTTCTAATTGGTTTTTTTCTAACAGCCTCTCTTACCCAATTGAGGATATTAATTCTATTGGACAGTCTTCTGTGTGCTTTATAAACTGTTTCATTATGTATAAGTTCTGTTTGTTTGGTATCCATGGGTACTTAAATGTTTTGGGTGATTCCTGATTAGGCTCTTGTCTTTGTATTTGAGATAAATATGGATCATGTATGGATCTATTTCTTTTTACTGTAGCCTATCTTTAGGGGATAGACAAAATTTGCTCCCAGGTGGGAAATGCCAGTAGTTGTCTTCTGGGAGTGGGTTCCCTTGTGCCTTGGGAAATTTAGTAGCTACCTGGTGTCATTGTCCTATTTCTTCAATTATATTTTTTAAAGAATTTCTAAAAATAAATAAATAAAAATAATTTATATCAATAATGTGGACTAGTAAACCAGTAACTCCATGTTTTATTTCTATAGTCTTTGTTTGTATTCATTTGTTTTCTGATTTCTCATTTATTCACCTTAAAAGTGTCTTGACTACTTACTTTTCTGTTTCTTATGCTCAGTGTTATCTTCCAGGCAGTTTATTCCTTTATTCTCGAAACACAACTCCAGTAAAGAGTTCTGTCTTATCTCAGATAGTTTTCATAAAAGCCCATAAAATGTAACTCTGATTTTTAAAATTTTAGCAGTGTGCAATTCAAGGTATAATTTTAAAAGCCAGTTCTCAATTATCTGCATGTGTATTATCCACATTTTACTTTATCTGCAACAAAGATTTCAAGTTTTTATTGACAATGTTATGTCCTTTTCTTAAATAAGAACCTTTTTATATAAATATTATTTGAAGTATTCAAACTCATAAAAACAGAGAATGGAATGGTGGTTGTCATGGGCCAGGGGGCGGGGGAAATGGGGGAATTGTAGCTCAATGGATATAAAGTTTCTGTTGTGCAAGATGAATAAGTTGTATGTTGAGGGTAGATCTCATGTGATGTGTTCTTACCAGCAAGAAACAGATAAATGAAAGGACCCGAGGAAATTTTTGGAGGTGATAGGTATGTTTAGTACTTTGATTGTGGTGATGGTATCAAGGGCATATGCTTATGTACAAACTCATCAAGATGTATACAGTGTTGGTCAAAAGTAGTTTTACAATTGTGAGTACATGTAACCGAGTTTATTTTTGTATTATTATTTATTAATTATTGTATTCTTTTCCATTTGAACAACTGTAACCCTACTTTTGCCCCACCCTGTACATGAATTGTCTGCAATTTTTCGTACATGAATTATGCCTCAATAAAGCTAAGTAAACAGAATACTTATTTACTATAATCTGGCCAGATATTGAAGAGAAAAGTTACCAATTCATTCAAGTAAATGTGAGAGACAACAAATTTATAAACAGTGCTTTTATAGGCTCTGATTTCAACTCGTAGGTCAATACAAGTGCCCTAAGAAATGATGCTCATTTTTGCCAGCAATGGGAAAGAAGATTTAAGCAATCAAATTAGAGATAGATAACTTCTAACTTCTAAGAAAACCGCAATAAAGATCGTGCTGAAGTGTATTCTGAAGCACATATACATTTTTTTTTTTTGTCCTCACCCGAGGACATTTTTCCATTTTTTGTTCAGATAGAGTAGGAGAGGGGGAGAGAGAGAGAGAGAGAGAGAGAAACATCGACGTGAAAGGACACATCGAGTGGCTGCCACCCGCACGACCCAACCAGGGCCGGAGACAAACTGCAACCGAGGTACATGCCCTTAGCGGGAACCGAACCTGGGTCTCTCTGGACCGCAGGCCGACACTCTAACTGCTGAGCCAAACCGGCTAGGGCTGAAGCACATATACTTTTTTCTTTAAGCTACTCTTTTGGATTACTCATGGCTATGTCTAACTCCAACTTGGTGAAAAGGATATCCTTCATTAATTGATTTTGTTAAATTTCCTACTGTGTGTGTAACAGTTCTTTTATCTATACTTCCTTATCATTGACCATTTTTAGTTTTTAAGTCAAAATAATTTGTGTGAAAGAATATAAACTTGAAAATGGACAGTTTCTGGTATGTGGTCCACACGGTAGGGGATTTTTCAGGAGCAGGAAAACATAGTACATACAACTTGGTTCCAGTTAGGATAAGATGATGAGAAGCTGTGTTAGAAGCTAAATTAGAAATGCCTTTACCCAAGATTTTCAATCCAAAGGTCTCTGTCTCCAAGAATAGTCTTTGGAGGCTGATTAAGTGTATGCTCAGAACAGGAAGCTGCCTCCAGAAAGTGTAACATCTGCTGAAAGAACCACGTAAAGTGTTGAGTGTTTAGTGCCCGATATGTGCAAGTGACTGATATTCAACCCCTCTAAATATGATCTCTGTCTCCAAGGGGTGTACTTTAGACATGATGTTGGTTTCAGCTCTGCCACTCTCCTAGTTGTCTGACTTTTAAGCAAGAGTCTAACTCAGTCCCTGTTTTCTCATGTTGAGTAAAATCTGGCAATAATGAAAATACCTACCTTGTTCTAAGGATGAAATGATAAAATACATGTGAATTCTCCAGTACAATAATCGGCACATCTTTTATTATCAGTTACAACAATAGCAATCATTGTTACTGCAGTAGTGTTTGGGAAGCAAAATTTACACCCGAAATAAGTCAAATATCAAATTTAATGATGGGTTAAACTACTAGTTATGACTGTATACCAAGAATGCTATAGAAAGGAAGCCTTCTCTGATCACTCTATAAAAATAATGTACATGTGCACACTCCCTCAGCAACTGTCTGTTGCCTTCTTTATACTTATCACAGTCTTTGTTGGTAGTTTATCTGTCTTTCCCACCTCACTGAAGGCTCTTTTAGTGCACGGGCCATGTTTCTCTCATTAATTTCTTGCAGCCCCAGCACCCTGATGCACAGTAGGGACTCACTAAATATTTGTTGAATATATGAATTAGAGAGAGGAAATTATTGTCGGCCAGCATTAGCAGAGCAGCATTGTGGAGAAGAAGAGATTTGAAGTGGATCTTGGAAAATGAGCAGGATTTAGATGGACAGAGAGTATAAAAAAATGCACTTCGGGTCGAGGTTGAAGAACGAATGATATGTTAACAGGCGTGAAATAACTGAAACACAGTGAGTAGACAGACACAATGAGTAAGAAAGGCGCCATTTAAGTCTAGGCAAAAGGAGATCATTAAAATAAGCTTTTCACACCTCTTCATTTTAGAGATAAGAAAAATAAGACTCAGACAATGACAGAATCAGTATTAGAATCCATGTCTTTTCTATACCGTGTAACTAGCAGAGCTCACAAAGTCATAGGACAGACTAGAACCCGTGATTTTAGGCTTTCAGTCCCAAGAAGGAGGAATTAGATGGGGAGGTTACTATAAGCAACAAGTCTACTTAGGAAACAGTTGTGGTCATCGGAGCCCAAAGTGATAAGGGAAACAAGAACAAGAGCAAGAGTCGTCATATGTTGTGTGTTGTTGTGTTGTTATGCGCGTTTAGATTGGATATGAATGTGTATGGTTAGAGTGAATCCGGGGGCACGTACAAAACTGGTGAAGGCAGATGTAACTCTGGTAGACTGCAGCTCAAAGTCTATTATATTACACTTAAACCATATGTAAATGTAAAAACAAAATGGACTTTATATTTTTGGATATTCTTTATGAGAAAATAAACAGGTTCCATTAAACCTAGGGATAATCAAAAACTTATCTGGGGTACTTTTGTAAAGGAAGGCACTGTGTGTACCATGTGGGAAATGTTAGGTGCCCTCCTAACAAATCATACATAGAATAGCCATAGACAAATAAATCTTTCAAAAGTGGGCTGACGGTTTCTGACAGCAATATAAAGCCATCTTTCAGAGCCAGCAATTCAGTCAGGCCCATCTGAATCATTTCCTCTATAAATTGTCTTTAGTGGAAATACAAGAAAAAGCACCAGTGAACTAATAATTATCTCCTCTTTGTCATCAGAGTGGCCTAGGTTAGTTAAATGCCACCTTGAAAATTAATTTCTTCTCATTTTATCTACCTGGCATTCTGTTATCCTTTTCTTATACTATAGCACATTTATATGTGACCTACTTTTCTTTTTATAGGTAAGGATCCGAAAGTCAGTATGACGATAAAGATAAATATGTACCACAGAATTATTTCAGACACTCTCTAATTTCTTAAATCAAATATTTTGACCGAATTAACCATGTGAATCATTTATTTAATAGACAAGTAAATACAAACTTTTGTCTTTGTATTATTTTCCTTCTCTTCGCTTTAATAAAAAATATTACATCATGAATTTAGTCGTAAACCTATAAATTAAAAACTGGCTCATTCTAGAACTTCATATTAATGATGCAGCCGATGAGAATAAGTATCCATAACCTAAAGATGCACAGTGCTAGGGATAAAGGTGGCATTTTACATTTTTATTAACACTTGTAATTTTCTCCTGCTCTTTTAGGCCAAGCCCAATTTCTTCTAAACCATGGGTCAGTGAGCTCATGTTGATTCTTGTATAAATGATGGGCTTGATTTTGCAGACTCCACCAACTACCAATGCCTAGGTCTAGCCACCATCATTATGAACAACCTAAAATAGAAAAGTATGAATTTGAATGCATTATTTTCTTTAATTTTACTAACCAGCAGTCCTGGATGCCATCAGAATTGTGTATATCTGTGAAACATTACATTTTTAAACATTATTAATGTAGTAGTAACAAAATAGCATAAAACAAGCAAAATAGTATCCTGTTACACATATGTGTTATCTTGTTAAACGTCATAGGAAGATAAAAATGCTGTAAATGGTCAAGTTTTATATTTAGTAAATGATCTCTTGTAATCAAATGTAAGTTTAAGAACAACCGGGTTTCACCAGAATATGATACATATCTGCTTTGATAGCTGTTCTACATCCTCCCAAATGAAAACAATATTATATTAATAAATCACAAGAGGCTTCTATTAGCTTGATAAGTACATTTAAAACACAAGTTAGAAAAGGATTTGTTTAAATACTGTAAATAAGTCTTTAGCATACTATTCTAGTGATGTCACATACAACTTTCATTTTTTTAAAGACTTTAGTTGGAAATTTAATCTTTGAAAATATTAATAACAGCTTACAGCAGGTAAGCTATAAAATAATACTGGATGCTGTCTATTTAGTTTCTGGTTGAAAAAGCACAGCAGTACTTTAGTTCATTACCTTTGAAAAAAACAGTAACAAGATAATACAGCTGCCTCTGATTAAGATGTAAATTCTTTCTAATTAGAATGTAAATTCTTACATTTAAATGAAGACATCAATTGTCAGGTTGCCATATGATATCTTATTCCACCTTGCCTGAATGAAGCCCTCACTGCTCATCTATGGCACTAAAATAGTTTTGCAATCCCTTTGTTCTCTGATTCTTGTAATATTCTCTCTTCATGTTCCCTTTTCACATTGCTTTTGTTTGTTTTCCCCCTTGCATCTGATATTGCTGTGCCTTGGGATTTTGCAGAAATTTGGAATGAAAATTGAGTTCAGTCAGTGCCAGTATTTGCTTGTGCCTCAATTACTTCTGCTGAATTTTCCTCAATGCAAATCAGGCAGGTTGCATAAAGTGGTGCATGTATTTGAAATAATTAATTTTCCGTAAAATGATGGATCAAGTCCAATCAACCTTCATGAAATCTAAATAACAGAATAGAGAATTAGAAATTAATTAACATTTTATGTTGTTAATACTTTATAGTATAAACTAGCAATAGTAAGTTTTACTGTTGATTATAACTTTTTCTTTATTAAATGTTGATGAAAACCTCTGCCTCAATAATTTCTTGCCAGAAATATGCTAACAAGGAATCCTGTATCAATAACATTGAAGCAAAAGGTTTCAAAGATTATATAAATTATTAACCAGTGAGTCAAATTATTCATACTTCTGTTCACAGAGCAATAGTCAAGAGTTTTATCTTGAATAATATACACTAATTTATAGAAATCTACTGTTATATTGGATAAGGCTGTGAGCATAGCATTGTAGCTTTCTTTTACATCATGTTTCTTCAGCCAAAAGAAGTATAAGTGTAGAGGTGACCAGCTCAACCAATCTCATAATGCTAGCGAAGGAAAAACCTAGAAATTGACAGAATACCTTATAGATAGAAGGGTACCTTCCTAGGGTTTTTTTTTTTTTAACTCTTTATTATAATAAAATGTCAAACATATGCAAAAGTAGAGAGTAGTATAATGAACCCCTATATACCCATCAGCCATCATCAATCATTAAGGAGCTATCAGGGAAGCAAAACGTACAACCTGAAATAATAGTGAATAACATGTAAGTAATAGAGAATAATGGGCAATAATAGAAGCTAAAATGCAGTTCGAGAATATGAGTGTTAAGAGAAAATTAGTTTGTGCTGAATAGGCAGAGAAGAAGAGAAAGAATATTCCAGGTAGAGTGGAGATGCTGTAAGAAAAGATTTAGCAATGAGCAGAATGTGTTGATAGTATAGACGAGGCTAGCATGATCAGAAGTTTAATGCTTACACACACACACACACACACACACACACACGCGCGCACGCGTGTGTGTGTGTGTGTGTGTGTGTGTGTGTGTGGAGAGAGAGAGAGAAAGACTTAACTTTGGTATGATGGAGGGATTTGAGAACCAGGCAGCACATTTTAGTACTAGTTAGCCAAAGAATTATTTTAGGCTTTGGAATAACTAAAGAATAAATTGTAAAGAAAAATGTTGTCTTTACTCCAGCTAATTAAAAACAAATGTTGGTAATAAATCTGTAATGATAAATTTTACTATAGTACATTTTACTTAACTTCTATACCCAGTATAATCAAGAGAAATATCACTGTTATTATTCACATGGTCACTTAAAAGTTTTTTAAAAGCACAATTTGTTTTTGCTCAATTCCAAATTTATGGTATTATTAAATACAATATTAGTCTCTTATTGCTGCTATAACTAATTACCACAAAGTTAATGGCTTAAACAATACACATTTATTGTGTTACAGTTCTGGAGGACAGAAGTCCAAAAAGAGTCTTACGGGGATAAAATTGAGGGGTCAGCAGGGCTGAGTTCCTTCTGGAAACTCTAAAGGAGAATGCATTTTCTTGCCTTTTCCAGCTTCCATGTGCCACCTACATTCCTTGACTGGTGAACCTAATCTCCATCTTCAAAACTGGCAGTGTTGGGCTGAGTCCTTGTTAAGCTGCCACCTCTCAGGTTCTCTCTTACTCTCTTTCACTTTTAAGGACCTTTGCGATTATATTGGGCCCACTGGGATAAACTGGTCATCCACTGGGCAACATTAATTCCATCTGTAACCCTTTATGATGTGCAGTACCATAATACAGGTTCCAGAGATCAGGATGCAGACATCTTTGAGGGACCACTATTTTGCCTACCTTACATTTCTTACGTATCTGTTCCTCACTAACCAGTCTGATAGATCATAGAGACAGAACTACTTCATTGGCTCAGAAAGGAAGTTTTTCTCTGATTTAAAAGAAACTAACATTTATCAGTTTAGCTAACTTTGAGGAAAACAAAAAAGAGAAGTTAAACTAAATGCTATAAATCACAACAATTGCACAACCAAATATAAGCATTTGTACAAAACTGTATACTAAAATCCATCATTGTAGACATAGCCAAAAAACTGTGTTTCAAAGAAGGGAGTAAGAAGCTAGCATTTTGGGGGAAATTATGTGTCAGGCACTGTTGTAAATATTTTAGAGATATTGTTGTCATTTAATTTTTAAACATCCTATAATTAAGTATATTTTTCTCCTTTTAATGGAGCCGAAGCTGGAAGACTTTAGGTTAAAATTCCCAAAAGACACAATTAATATGATCAATCCCAAAGTTCATACTACACCTTGCTGAATTCTGTGAAATGTCAGTTGTATCCATCTATCAAGAAACATATTTTTTAGTATTGATTAAGATTAAGGCATTCAGCCTGGCTGGAGTGGTCAGTTGGTTGAGCATCATTCTGTGCACCAAAAGTTTGCCAGTTTGATTCTCAGACAGGGCACATACCTGGGTCGTGGGTTTGATCCCCAGTCAGGGCCCATACAGAAGGCAACCAATGGATACGCGTGCGCGCGCGTGCGCTCGCGCTCGCGCGCTCTCTCTCTCTCTCTCTCTCTCTCTCTCTCTCTCTCTCTCTCTCTTTCTCTGCATGTCCTCAGGTGAGGATTTAAAAATAAATAAATAAGATCAAGGCACTCAAAGTATTATGGAATAAACAAACAAGTATGAGATGTCATCCCAGCCTTTAAAGAATTAATAATCTAGTTGTAGAAGTAAGGCAAAAACACATAGAGAAGTAGTAAAGTGTGGTGCTTTAAGCATGGATTCGGATAGCCTTATGGCAGAATCCTAGCTCCTTTACTACTTAAACTTGTACTTTATGTGAGCCTAGGTTTTCCTTCCTTCCTCATAGGGTTGTCACAGAGATTAACTATACATGAAATCACTAATCCCAGGATCTGGCCCATAGCAAGGGCTCAGTAAGTATAGCTGCTCTTATTGTAATAAAATTCTAACGGTGTAAAGGCTGAGTTCATGATTTCCCAGTCAAAGAATTTTGGAGTTCTGTGGAAGAAAAGCTACGTGTCAAATGAGTGATTGATTTCATGTTAAACTTGCAAGAATATACAAGGATCTCTTGTATGTATGAATATTGTGACTGCCAGTGTGGTGTACTGGGTAAGTGCACTCATTCTGGAAAAGCATACCTGGTTTCAAATTTCATCTCTACTAATTTGTCCCTGCCTCAGTTTCCTCATTTGTAAAATGGGGATAAATATAGTACCTCCATCATGGGGCTGATTCGAGGATTAAATGAACATGCAGAAAGCTTAGGAGAGTATCTGGCATATAAGCGTAAATGTATTATTAGTATCAAGGATACACTTTGTGTAGCCTACCCTCAGTGATCCGTTGTAGTTGACAGTGATAGCAAAGAATACACATAGTTTTGGTTTCCCACAGCTGGACAGCATTGCCAGTAGGGTGGACATTGTACAAAGATGTATGGTATGCCTGCATTGTACCCAGCAGCATGCCTTAGGTGTAATACAAAGTGTCAAACAGTCTCGATTTCTCTAAACTTCCCTGACTAGATGAGGAGACAAAACTGATGGTAGATGAAATAGAGACTAATAAAGTGCTAAAAAAAAGAGTCAAACTGACTCAAGGGCAGTAGGAGTTCAGAGGAAGAAGAAATCATTGTGGACCGTATCATTATACTAGAGAAAGTAGAACTTGAACTAGGCCTAGAAGAGTAGATGGAATTTTATGAACTGCTAAGAAAATAATGGACAATTCTGAACATAAGCTGCCCCAAAACTGGAGTCTCATTTGTTTTAACATCATTTGTTCTAACCATTCTCCCCAACTTGTTAAATAAGCAACAGCAAAGAAAGGAAAAAGTAAATGAGTATGCCACAGATGCCATACGGCCATGGAATCATAAATAAATGCTTGTTCTGTCGAAGGGATTTAATAACAAGGGATCCACGGATAGAATTCAGAGGTTCCAGCAACTCAGGTGGGAAAGAAATTTACATCTCTGTTTTCACTAACCTGCCACTGAAGTTTCTGTATAGGTAACAAATCACAGTAACATTAGCAATAACCATGACTTTGTCATCAATAAAGCAGATTTTTTTTCATATGAGATTCTAAGTATGCAGGTATCTCAAAATATCACTTATATTCATCTCTTTTGGTAAATATTAGGCCCACTACTACACGTGTTATTTAGTAGTTAATTTTTAAAAAGTAAAAATGCTGGTGGGTGTGGCTTAGTGGGTTGAGCATTGTCCTGTGTACCAAAAGGTTGCTGGTTCGATTCCCAGTCAGGGTACATGCCTGGGGTATGGTCTTGATCCCCAGTATGGGGCATGCAGGAAGCATCTGATCAGATGTTTCTTTTTCTCTCTCCCCCTCCCTTCCTATCTCACTAAAATCAATAAAAACATTGTTTTAAAAAGCACAGATCTTACTATATCAAAAATGAATTTATTATTTGATAACATTTTAATGCCATTATTTCCTTTGTAATCTAGTGTATTTTATTTTATACATTAAAAGGCATTATTCTGAAAAGGGGTTCATAGGTTTTACCAAATTGACAAAGGAGTCCAAATTGGCACCAGAATAATGCTTCTGTTTATGGATCTGGGAATATATTATTTTTCTTTCTTTTTAATTTTTGTAACCAAATTCATAATTGACTTATTGAACTGACAGTCAACTAAAGCCCCCCCCCTTTTTTTAACATGTTAGTTTAGGCTATATTTATTCCCTAATATAGGCAACTAGCATTACTATCCATACAGTGGCTGAAACTGATTATCATGAAATCTTAAAGCAACATTTTATAAATATTTTCACCCATCTAGATATAGAACTTAATATTAACCATCTGAGGTATTATCTTATAAGATACTTTCTATATGCAGATATATCTGCCAAGCAAAAATGATATATCACTTTTTCTAGTTTTATTAAGATATTATTGACATGTAACATTGTATTGGTTTAAAGTATACAACATAATTTGATATATATAATGTGTGAAATTATTACCACAGTAAGTTTAGTTAACATTCCTCACCTGACACACTTAGAAATTATTTTCTCTTGTAGTAACTTTTAAGATTTATTCTTTTAGCAGCTTTCAAATATACAGTGCAGTATTGCTAACTGTAGTCACCATGCTGTACATTACATCCTCAAAATGTATTATATTATAACTGGAAGTTTATACCATTTGGCCCCCTTCACTCATATCCCCCACCCTGCAGCCCTCGCCTCTGGCAGCTATCAATGTTTTACCTATTTCTCTATTTTACATTCCACATACAAGTGAGATCCTACTTCTTTGTCTGACTCATTTCACCAAGCATGATGTCCTCAGGATTCATTCATGTTGTCATAAATAGCAGGCTTTTCTTTCTTTATGGCTATATAATATTCCTGTGTGTGTGTGTGTGTGTGTGTGTGTGTGTGTGTGTGTGTAACTTTCTTTTAATTCATTCATTTGGCAGTGAACACTTAGGTTGTTTTTGTGTCTTAGCTATTGTTTAAAAAAAATGCTACAGTGAATATGAGGCTAGAGTCATCAAGTGATTTTGTTTCCTTCCAATATGTACCCAAAGTGGAATTGCTGGATCATCTGATAATTCTATTTTTAATTATTTGAGGAATCTCCATACTGTAATTCACAGTGGCTACAGCAACTTAGATTTTCACCAACAGTGCACTAGAGTTCCATTTTCTCCACATTTTCACCAACATTGGTTATCTCCTATCTTTTTTATGATAGCCATTCTAACAGGTGAGGGGTGCTATCTCATTGTGATTTTGATTTGCAATTTCCTGGTGATTAGTGATATTGAACCATCTCATGTACTTGTTGGCCATTTTTATGTCTTCTTTGAAAAAATGTCTATTCAATTCCACTGCCTGTTTTTTGTTTGTTTTTTTAATCCTCGCCCGACAATATTTTTTAATTTATCTTCAGATAGAGTGGGAGAGAGGAAGAGAGAGAGAAACATCGATGTGAAAGGGACACATCAACTGGTTGCCTCCCATAGAACCCCGACCAGGGCCAGGGACAAACCGCAACCAAGGTACGTGCCCTTGACCGGAATCGAACCTGGACCGCAGGTTGACGTTCTAACTGCTGAGCCAAACCGGCCAGGGCCACTGCCTGTTTTTTAAATCAGATTGTTTATTTATTTACTTATTTCACTACTGAGTTATATGAGCTTTTTTACTATTTTGGATATAAACTCCTTATCAGTTATATGGTTTATTAATATTTTCTTTCATTTTTTTAGACTGTCTTTTCATTTTTTGAATAATGACCTTTGCTGTGCAGAAGCTATTTAGTTTGATGTAGTCCCACTTGTTTAGTTTTGCTTTTGGAGTCCAATTCAAAAAATTTTGCCTACACTGATGTCAAATTGCTTGCCCTCTATCTTTTTTTCTAGGAGTTTATGGTTACAAGTCTTATGTTGAAACCATATCTTTGATCCATTTGGAGTTGGTTTTTGTGTGTGATATGATATAATGATCCAGTTTCATTGTTCTGCATTTTGCTGCCCAGTTTTCCCAACACTATTTATTGAAAAAGCTATCCTTTCCCCATTGTACATCCTTGGCTCCTTTGTCAAAAAGTAATTCATCAACCCGGCCGATGTGGCTCAGTGGTTGAACATTGACCCATACACCAAAAGATCCCCAGTTCAATTCCATGTCAGGGCACATGCCTAGGTTGTGGGCCCAATCCCCAGTGGGAGGTATGCAGGAGGTGGCCAGTCAGTGTTCTCTCTCATCGATGTTTCTATCTCTCTTTCTTCCTCTCTCTCTAAAATCAATAAAGAAAAAAAAAATTTTTTTTAAGTAACCGTATGTGAATGAGTTTATTTCTGGGTTCTCGATTCTGTTCCATCAATCTAATGTGTCTTTTCTCATGCCAATATTATACTGTTTTGATTACTATAACTTTGTAATGTAGTTTGAAATGAGGATGTGTGATGCCTTCAGCTTTGTTCTTTCTCAAGATTTCTTTGGCTTTCGAGATCTTTTGTGGCTTTATACACATTCTAGGATTGTTCATTCTGTTTCTGTGAAAAATGCCATTGGGATTGTTATAGGGGCTGCATTGAATCTGTAGATTGTTTTGTGCAGTATGAACATTTTAACAATATTCTTTCAATCCATGAGTACAGATTACCTTTTCATTTATTTGTGTCTTCTTCAATTTTTTTCATCAGTGTCTTATAGTTGTCAGTGTATAGATCTTTCACCTCTTTGGTTACATTTATTTTTAGGTATTTGTTGTTTTTTATTCAATTTGTAAATAGGATTGTGGTTTGTTTGTTTTTTCAGATAGTTTATTGTTAGGGCATAGAAATCCAGCTGACTTCTGTATATTGATTTTGAATTCTGCAACCTTACTGAATTTGCTTATTAGTAGTTCTAACAGTTTTGGTGAAGTATTTAGGGATTTTTTTATGTATATAATATCATGTCATCTGCAAACAGAGACAATTTTGCTTCCTTCTTTCCAATTTGGATACCTTTTATTTCTTTTTCTTGTCTAATTGCTCTGGCTAGGATTCCCAGTACAGTGTTGAATAAAGTGGTGAGAGTGTCTTGTAAGTCACTTGTCTTGTTTCCAATCTTAGAGGAAATGATTTTGGCTTTTTACCATTGAGTATGATGTCACTGTTGGCTTCTTATATATATGGCCTTTATTATGAGGTATGTTCCAGTTATGCCCAGTTTGTTCAGAACTTTTATCATGAATGGAGGTTGAGTTTTATCAAGTGCTTTTTCTGAATCTTATTTAAATGATCATATGATTTTTATCCTTCATTTTGTTGGTATGGTCCATCACACTGATTAATTTGTGGGTATTGGCTCATCCTTGCATCCATGTGATCATAGTGTATGATCATTTTAATGTATTTTATATATGCAGTTATGTCTGCCAAACAAAAATTTTATATTTCTTTCTAAAATAGTGGTGGTTTTGTTTTTTTGGTTTTTGTTTTGTTGTTTTTTTTGTAAAGTAGGGAATAGAGAAGGGTTATTCTGGTTATTATTGCTGTGTAACCAACCATCCCAAAAATTTTTGATGTTAAACAATTATTTTATTGTATCCAAGGCTTCTGTGAATCAGAAATTTGAATAGGACGCAGGAGGTGTGCTCCATTGATGAACTGTTTCATGACATCTAGGTCCTCAGCTAGAAAGATCTGATGGCTGAAGGTAGGAATCAATTGGGAGCATCTTCTCTTACATGTCTAGTAATGTATGTTGGCTGTCAGCTGGTACTTCAGTTGAGTCTGTCTGTCCTCTGTGTATACCTTTCCATGTGACCTACCCTTCCTCACAGCATGGTGGCCTGTTTTTACATGGTGGTCGAAATGCTTAGATGACAGCACAGAGCTCCAAAAGTCAGTATGCTAGAAACAAGATAGAAGTTGTCAGGCCTTTTATAACCCATCAGAGATCATCACATATGCCATCCTCTTTTGGTTGAAACAGCCACAAAGCCACCCAGATTCAAGGGGAGAAGAATTAAACCTGCCATTTGATCACACTGTGCAAGAGTATGTGAAATGGTGATGCTACGCAGTTGCCTTTGGAAAATACAACCTGCATCTATAAATAGGTGTAACGTTGTGGTAAAGTACTTGAACCCACGGTCTGCAGTGACACAGTTTTTGTGGAATAGTTGTAGATGAAACAGCATTTGTCTAAATGACTCAGATTTGAAGTTGAGGTTTATAATTATGTTATCTTATTCTAGTGATGAAAATTTCTCATTTATTAGTGTTGAGGGAAGGATCTGTGGTCTCTTTCAACTTGTTGCTCTGTATGTTTATTAGCAGAAGGTCTGAAAACCGCAAGTGTTATCTGATACATTTAATAATGACAGAGGGAATAAAATGTTCCAGATTTCCTTCACTAAAAGGAACCTTACACAGAGAAAGACGAGTACCATATGATTTCACTCATATGTGGAATCTAATGGTTAAAATAAGCTAACAACATGGAGATAGAGTGATAGAGAACAGACTGACAGCTGTCAGAGGGGACGGGGGCTCAGGGGCTGAGTGAAAAAGGTGAAGGGATTAAGCAAAAAACTTACTAAAGGGGATGGGCGAGGTAGAAGAGTGTATGGGGGGATAAATGGTGATAGAGGGAGACTTGACTTGGGGTGGGAACACACAATACAATGTACAGATGATGTATTATAGAATTGTACACCTATATAATTTTATTAACCAATGTCACCCCAATAAAGTCAATAAAATATAAAAATATAAAGGAACCATACAGATGAATTGTATAGTAAGTGAATTATATCACAATAAACTTAAAAAAGAATTATAAACAAACATTGAATTCTAATTAATGATATCCATGCTGAAGTAGTTAAAGGTAAAGTGTACTGATGTCTGCAACTTGCTTTGCAGTTCACCAAAAATAAGATGGATTGGTGGATGATAGCTGCTTAGAGAGGTGATAAAGCAAGTATAGAAAAAGGTGAATTGTACATTTTAAGGTGGTGTGTATTCTCTAAGAAAAATAAACTTTTCTATATATTTGAAATTATTCACAGTAAAATATTGGGAAAAGCCGGGAGACATCACTATACAATCACTAGAATGACCTTAAAATGGGTTTTTAAAAATATTTTCTTCATTTAAACTTCTGACAGTTTTAATGAAGTGAAATAAGTTATATTGACTACTACATCATCTATTTTTATTCAAGTAATTGGATAATTACTTGATAAGAGAAAAAGAAGGCAGAAGAAAAGAGTTAATCACAAAACCTCAGCACAGTTCTGTGACTGCAAAGTCAGAAACCTTCTAAACAAATAACTATAATTAACACAATTTTGTCCTGAAAAATTGAAATTGTAAACTTACTGCATAAACAGAGCATGATCTCCATTTCAAATGTTGTTTGCTCTGCTAAAATCTTACACTTATTTTTTTCTGTTTAGGCAGTTACTTCTAATTTTTTTCATCTTCTTTGACCTTGGTAGTATGTTCCCTTTACATTATTCATGGAATCATGAAGGGTCACTGTTGCCGGCCCAATCCCAAAATCGTTTGGCACTTTTTCAAATTGTTTGCTTGAATGCTGTGAAGTGGTAACCCGCTGACCAGGCCTCCATCCCGGCCTCTTGTGCTCCAGTCAGGCCAGAACAAAAGAATATAAGAGGAATGAAAGTGTCTTTCAGTTGCTAAGCAAAGGAGCAGTGGGTAAGGAATAGTAAAACTTCAAAATTTTTTAAGTCCTGTGGTAAAAGGGGACTCACTGAAATCTTAACCTAGAATAGTACTAACTAATCATCCTGCTGGTGTGGCTCAATAGACTGAGCAGCATCCCATGGGCTGAAAGGTCCCAGTTTGATTCCTGGTCAGGGCACATGCCTGGGTTGTGGGCTCGATCCCCAGTGGGGGGCGTTCAGGAGGCAACCCATCGATGTTTCTCTCACACCGATGTTCCTCTCTCTCTCTGCCTTCCACTCTCTCTCTCTGAAAAATCAATAAAAACATATTTTTTTTAAAAAAAGAATAGTACTAACTAATCAATTAAAGTCATTCAACAGAGGTTGAGTTGAATGCCCTTCTTAAGTGTCCACCAGTGATTGGTTCTAAGTGTACCATGCGGTGCAGAACCCTTGCACTTAAGAAACGTAAGCAGCAAAGCTAGGGAGAAAAGTTGGAGAAGACACCAGGGCACGAGCAATTTGCACTGCAAGATAAACCAAAAAGAAGATAATGTGCCAAGGACCAGATGGAATGAAATCATGTTCCCCTGGCTCTCTTGCCCAGCCTGAGAAGCCAGGCGAAGGGCGTTTGTGATCATGGTGCTGGAAAGGGGGCTAGTGCCCAATGCTTACACTGCCCCATCAGTCAAAATTGCCACTCAATATGGTCCTTACTCCCTATATTGTATTTATTCTTGGAATTGTATCTAAATCTGGTAGCCTTGGAAGCAGACTCATAGCTTGTTATGCTTAAGACTCTCACTTCCGGGTGCATATTCAGGCTTTGTTTGCCCGGTGTTGTTGTTTGCATGGTTGAATGCTATCCTTGGGAAGATGTGCTTGTGAGTTATATGAAGTCAGTGACTTGCCTTCAGCGCTCATGAGGAAGTTCTGAAGTTTCTGCTTCAAGGCTTTGACATGTCGGCAAGTGCAAGCTTAGTCTGATGCCAAGATGCCTTATGCCAATAGGTTCCTTTTGATCTTGGTGTGCAAGATTTTCCTTGTGGCTGTTAACCTGTTGCCATTAAGAGAAACAGAAAATGGTAAGATTGTGGTGTGTAGCCTAGGTTGCAGGCACAAATATAATTGGTACTGTACCATAACACTGCTTTTGGTGTGTGAGAAGTTTTAACCATGCTGGGTTTTTTTTTTTTCTAATCTCTTCTAAAACCATGCATTCAACTCCTGATTTTCCATTCAACCCATGATGATGCTTCCCGACTGCTCAGCTGGAATGGGTTTGCCTTCTTTCACGCAGCACACCTTCGAACCAGTGGCAAGTCTTGTTGTGGGGAACATCGGGTAGCAAATTCTAATTTGGCAGCACCCTGGGGACATTAATCAACCAGAAAATATAAATGAGGATATCATTTCTCAGGTAAAATGGTTCGATTGAGAATAATATTGAAATGAAAACACCAAAATGTTGACAAAACTAAAAACACGCTTGCAATTCATATGATCCATGGTACTGTTGATTTTTTTATGTGCTCTTATCAGGTTTGACCTTTCAGCCTTTATTATTTACATAATTTTCAGTGACTTATCGACTGTTCTGATGCCGAGTTCACCTTTACTAGTTGCTCCCTGACATCATAACCCTCTCCAGTGCCTTCCTCGCTCCCATTATACGCCCACGTCAGCCCCATTGCCAGCGGCTCCCACAGTTTGTTGTCATGGGAAATATCATTGATTTAAATTTGAGGTAAAAAATTACAATTTAATTGTAATTTATATCATTGTTATGATATAAACATACATAGTATTTCAGATGTTTAAATAACTGAAATGTTCCTCAGATGACAAGCACACTTACCCAGGTTGGCCACTGGAAGTAAGAGAAGACCTCCCACAGGAAACTTTTAGAATGTAATATGTTTTTAGCATTTATTCTTTTGTCCAAAGAGCTAGTGATTTAGACTTGAGAATTCAGGAGAGAGGCAGTGTGTGGTTTCTGCTACACAGACTGAAGGGAATGGTCATCTTGGAAACAGTGAGCTACTCTGAGTTTTCTTATTTAGAAAAAATATTAGAGGCATTCCTTTTTCAATTCATGTATGATGTTCATGACCATTGTAGTCTGCATTCAGATAGTTTAATAACCTATCATCTGTGACTTCTCAGTACGAATGGCTGGGAAAGTGCTTGTTTTAAAAACTCTCTGTGGCCCGGCCGCTGTGGCTCAGTGGTTGGGCGTCAACCCATGAACCAAAAGGTTGCCAGTTCGATTCCCAGTCAGGGCACATGCCCAGGTTGTGGGCCAAATCCCCAGTCGGGGGCATGCAGGAGGCGACCAGTCAATGTTCTCTTGATGTTTCTATCTCTCCCTACCTCTCTCTCTAAAGATCAATAAAGAAAAAGAGGAAAAAAAAACTAAAGAAAAAAACTCTCTGTGAAGAAGGTAAGCCTTGCCGGCAGGACCGGCTGCAGAATTTGTGGGGCTCAGCAAAAATGAAAATGTGAAGCCCCTTGTTCAAAAAACCAGAAGAAATACCATTACGGGTACTAAAATATGAAGCTTTTTCCTTTCTTCCATGGTCTCGCAGCCTGTAATGGTGTTTTTATTTGCTAATTCAAGTCATGCTCCTTCAGGCACCTGGATTCTCACAGAGCACAGACTCTCACGGGCCCCTCGGCGTCTCACCCATGACTCGGGAAATAAGCAGTCCATCAAATGTCAGGTGTCCCCTCCTGCCAGCAACCAGACTGATATTCTGTGCCTTGGCCATAGGCGGGGAAGTCAAGCCAGGCATTTCCCCTTTCTACAGCCCTGCTGCTCCAACCCACGCTGAATGGGTATTACAACCAGGAACGTGACAGGTACCTGGACCTGAGGTGGGTGAGAAGCTTGCCCCAGTGCCCACAAAGTGCTCTGAGGTACTGCCAACCCTGGGCAGGACAGCTGCTTCCCTACCCCACATCAAGATGCCACAAGGTGCATGCCAGCCGTGGCCCTTCTCACATCCATATCCAGGCTCTGAATAGGGGCAGAGACCAGCAACATTCACAGGGAGGGAGGGCAGAGAGAGAGGCCAGTGGGGGCTGACGCATCCGTGGATGGCAGAGCAGACTGTGGAGAACCCAGCCTGAGAGGCCAGGAGGAGGGGACTGCACCATTGTCAAGGCCCTCTCCTCTGCGTATGCTCCATGTCCCATTAGACTTCACTTACGGAACACAAATTCAAAGAGCAGCAATCACAGCGCATTAAACCTCAAGCACCGAGCCTTCTGTGTGACACCCATAAGGCTGCCTGCAGACTAAACTCAATCTCGTGTAAAATAATAAAGTAATGGCTCACATCTGTTATGCCAGGCACTGTTCTGAGCACTTGGTTTTGCATGTATTCATTAAGCTTCAGAAGAATTTATGAAGTATGTGCCATTGTTATCCCCATTTTACAGATGAAGTAATTGGTGTCCAAGGTCACTTTGTCGTAAAGGGTACATTGAGGGTTCAAACCCAGGCAGTCTGGCTCCCAAAGATCCTTATTGGAGAAGTGAGTAAACTGGGCATTCACTGACAAAGGAAATCACTCTTAGAAACACTGTGCAGTGATGGAGGCTATGTCTTAGAGCAGATTTCTGGAAGATAAGTTCCTGATTAATTGCAGGTAGGTTGAGTACTCTCTGTTAATAGACTGTTGCATTGATCTACTTAGAGCATCAAAACAACTATAAACAAATAGGCTTCTCTGTGAAGTAATGTCAAATGACTGGAGAGATTAAATAGAAAGCAGAGGGGTCTTGTGGAGACTCCTAGGATTATAACATTTTAAAACCTGTAGATGTCTGCTCCAACCCCACCCCCACCTTGCCCTGCCCAAGGGTATGCAGCTAATTAGTGACAGAGCTGGGCCTCAGACCTCTTCGTTCTGCTTAAGAAAGTGCAAAGAAGGGTACCTGTTATATTCTTGGTACATTTAGACCCTTCCTTGAGAAGGATGCTCTGGGAAGAAAAGGAGTATGGGGCAGAGAGAAGGGGGGTGGCAACCAGAACCTACCCTGATGCTGACTTTTTATTTAGTCTTCCTCATTAAAAGAAGTATCATATTTCTTAGTGTAAAAATACTAGTGTTGACTGCAACCATTTGTTCTTAATCGTAATTGCTATTATAAAATCACTATTTTGATCGAAATTGCCATTATAAACTCTTGACTAATTATAATGGAGGAATTGCTGGGTCAACTTGTCCTAACTTGTTTCTCCAAAATAAGAGAATTAAAAAGTAATATGCAGTGTGATTTCTCAATGCCCACACCTTCAAAGTACCAGCAAGGTAGATCCTAATAACTCTCATTAACTTTGCTTATGGAATTTGCAAGTGACCAGGCCAGAGGCCATGTCTGTTGCTTCCTCCATTGACTGTCTTTTACTCTGGAGACTAGCACATCATCATAAAAAAAAAAATTTTTTTAACAGAGAAAGAGCCAAGGCCAACCTGTTCATTTAACCAGTTTATTGAGGATTGTCAACTCAGGAGTCATACACATCAATTTTATTTGTTCTCATGGTGGCTTTCACCTGGCTTTGTCAAATCTTTTCCTGTCCCAAAGTATATCTTTGTCATATTCAATAATTTTGGGGTCACTTATTTAGTAAAACTGATTAAAACTGTAGTCTCAAATACAGTTTAAAAATCTCATCTGCCCTTTACCTAATGCAGGCATCCAATGGGATCCTCACTTCTTGAGCATTTGAAGGGGTTGGAGCCAGAGTCTTGTTCTGAAGATTCTAGTTCTCCCTTCTCTGCAAGATCAGAGAGAATGAATGGAGAGGTAACAGTGCACGTGTTTCTTTACGCAGCTGGCCACTCTTAGAGTCCTCTGCTCATTACAACTACTTCTCTGAGCATGTCCCTGGCCCTCTCAAGGGCTGCATAATGAGTTTTTCAGAGGGCCTGTAGCATGTCCACACCCTGTTGCTTAGTGGTGTCAGAGCACAGCAATTGTGTCACCTCGCCCCTGTCCACAGCTATATTCCTCACCAGCCTCTTGCTGACAGGCTTCCCTTGCAGGCAGGTCATCACCTTGGACAGAGCACCAGCGAGCGGACTTCAGTCAACTCCTACTTGTCTGTCTCTCTAGTTCTCTCTGCCTTGCTCAAACAGGCACAGTGACAGAGAGGCACGTTCTCTGCCTAAACAGATGTCCAATGAGGAATGAAATGTCAATCTTTTTGTCCTTAGGTACAGCCAGCCTTTGAGGTAGTGTTTTGGAGCCCCACCAGCATCTTTGAAACTAGCTTCATGAGATAGAATCTCCTCTCACCATAAGCATCGGACTTCCACAACTCCTCCCTCCTTTCTCCAAGCTTTTGATATGGAGGTTGGGCTGATGGCTGTGTTGCATTCTGATACCTTTTAGGCTTGGGAGGTGTCTGAGTCTAATTACTGGAAACTCTCTTCGGGCCTCACTTAATCACATATTGTTGTCAAGGCTGGGACTATCCTTTCAAGCAGTAATAAAAGTACCACTCACCATGCTGTTATATTTATATGTTGATAGAAGGAATACTTTTTGATGCAGAGTGAAGTCTTTGAAACAAAGTTAAAATTAAAGAAATGTTCATTCTTCTGCCATTTCAAAAAAGACTGAGATTCTAAGAGAAGGCTTAACAAATAGACTCTCACAAAATAGATAGGATTGGAAAAATATATTTCAGCCAAAAAGAGGACAGAGGCTGGGATTGGAACATTGGAGAGCAGATTTGGGGAACATGAGTTAACTGTCTGGTAGTGGAGAGGCAGTACATAAGATCCGAAAAGCAGGCTGGGAGCAGCGGATCAGGAGGTTATCGAAGACAGGATGAGCCTGGGTGCAGTGGAAAGGCTTTTCAGCAACGTGAGTGACCCACTGGAAATGGCAAATTTGGGGAAGTTGACTGTTAGGCGACATGCATAATGGGGAGAAAGGAAGGAAACCAGAGGCAGTACTGTAACAATTTTAAAAGGAAGGAATAAGAGGGTTGGGGCTCAGTGGAGCACATAGAAGGAAGAATGTAAGCAATATTGGGGTAATTTGTGATTTTTTTCATGACTAATCTTGTAGGATACGATATGCCAACCTGTCCCAAATGCATGCTGCAGGCCACTAATCCTACGAGTCAACAAAGAATTCTCTGGTCAAATAAACTGAGGAAATAGTATAATGTAGTCCCCACTTAGAAATTCATTTGTTAAAGTAACAGCAATTCCAAAGAAGAAAAAACAACACACAGGACTTTGTTTAGCCCAGCATTTCCCAAAATTCTTTGATCACAGAACCCTCTTTTGCATAACTCCTACCAAACAGAATCAGTGTTCTCCAAAACACACTTAGAACCACTGCACCACGTTATCTGCTTCAAATAGAGTGAAGTGTTGATTTGTGGATTAATATTGTGTATTTCTTTAGCAAACATCAGAAACAAAATATAATTTCTGATGAACTTTGTTTCTGAGAAGAAAATCATTCTTCTTGGACTCTAAGCTTGAGCTATATATCTTTTGAAACTTGACCTTGTCTCATTCCAAATTAAATATCTTTTCATAGCACACGATCAAGAATAAGCTCCAATTTTATAATCGTATAATGATTCCTGGGATTGACTTTTGTGGCCTTTAGAGCCTATGCATCAGTCTCAGTGTCATCAACTTTGAGCTCAGAAGGAAAAGAGCTTTATTTACTTTTACTTTCAAGGGAGCACACGTAAATTAAGGGGTTTGTTCCAGAGAACAATGAGAGGAAAGTTGTCACATTTGTTGTATTGTTACACATAATAACTACTAACTAAAAATGTGTTTGATGATGAAAAGAAGACAGATATGAATTACAGTTTACACACAAAGAAATCTGAGACTAAAGATGGTCAGTTATAGGCTCAAGGTAGTTAGTTTATGGTCGAACCAGGACTGGAGAGAACCAGGTCTCATGTTCTTTCTGATGCAGCATTCATCCTTAAAGAGTAAAAGATAAACTAACTACTTTTGTTGAATGTCAAAAGGACTTTTCCTTTGTTTGTAAATTATTCCAAAATCCAAGGGAGCCCAACCACAAAATCGACTGTGTTCACAGTTACTCTAAGGGAGTGGTCCAGTGTTCCACATAATCATTAACATCAATGAATGTATTAAATGTGTCTGTCTTGCCTTTCTTTTTTCACTGTATCCACTAAAGAATAACAATGACTAGTAAACTTTACTCTCAAGGCAGGAATTATGTCCAATTGAATAATAAAGAAACTGGGACTCAAAAAGGTAGTGACTTACCACAGTCATTGGGCAAGTTGATGAGACACACATCTGAACCATCTTTGTAGTGCAAACATCATAGCACCAAGCATTCAGGGTAATTACTCCAAGTGCACAGCTACTGAATAGCAGATTTTTGGGGGCTGAGGAAATAAGAAGCACCTTATTCATATACCTCCAGTATAATTTTTCACTTAAAGAGGTTTATCTCAAAAGCAAAGGTGCCTGTTACTTTAAATCAAGCATGAATTACTGCTCTATTATTTTTTAAAACTTATAAATAAAAGCTTATAAAATAAATAAGCTTTACTTACAATAGAAAATTTGTGAAATAGGTTTTTAAAGCCCTTGCTTTATTTCTTTAATAATGCTCAAATACTAGTTTAATAAAAAGGAAAATTTTTATTTTTTCATTTTTTATAGTGTATATTTTTATGTCATTTATAAAAATCTATTTCAAATTTATTTTGTGATCATATTTGTAGTTACTTTACATATCTGTTCATTCTGAAAAGTACTTTTAATAATAGAGAAGAATATATAATCTGTTCAAAGGAAGGATGGTTACCACAGACAATGAAATGAGTCAATTAGGAATAGGCAGAGACACTTCTAGTTTTTTATTATTTCATTTTATTATTTTTATTATTTTACTTTTCCTTTTTATTGAATTTACTGGGGTGACACTGGTTAACAAAACTGTACAGGTTTCAGGTGCACAATTGGGAGGGGCCCTTGTAGTTTTTGCTCTCTCTCTGTTTTATATTATCTTTTAGAGTATGTTCACTTTATCATAAGCCCATTTTATTCTTATAATTTCTTTCAAAGTTCATAAAAATTGGTTTTAAAAAGTGAAGGCATATAATTAAGGGCATTTATACTTTTGTCAAAAAAAATTCAAACATACACATATTATAAAGAAGCTTCTGCGCATCCATCCCCTAATTGTGACGAACATGAACACTTTAGGGACGTAAAACGCCCTGCTGACCAGGAGTAAATGCGAGTTCTCGGGCTTCCCTGCCCGAAGCAGAGCTGGTATAGAAAACGGCAGATGCTGTAACAGCTCCAAGCCTAGGCCGCCATGCCCTGCTGCAAGACAGGTGTAAGCGTCGGTTGCTGGGCAATGGACAAAACAGCAAACCCAGCTCCCTTCACTTCCACATTTATTTATCTAGATTAATGATGTAGACCATCATAAACAAACAAGATATTTGTTGTACAAATAGGATGGCTAATGCATGTCAGGAAATTTTAAGATTTTCCTTAGCATTCATGTGTACTTTTAATGCTTTTAACCTTGAAAGAGATATATATTGTTTGGAAACCAAAATTAAAGTTATATTGAAAGAGTACAATATGATCTCCTTACCTCATGATAAATAGTACCATGAACCTTAGGAAGGTGCATTGGGTTTTCAATTTCAATTGTTTCCTAACAAATAGGAGTTCTAGAATAATTCATTTATAGAAAGGCACAGAATAGTCTTAGCATTTAGAGGAGAAAAATCACAAAATATTCTTGGTTCTCATTCTCTACCAAAAAAAAAAAACAAGGAAAATCAAATCCAAACGAAAAAAATTTAACCAATAAAACAGTGTCGTAATTACAGCTCATTTAGAATGTGCTTGTTCATTTATAAGCACTAAGAAAGTCATAAACGCAGTATATCTCAAATGTTTTCTAAGACACGACATCTACTGTGGCCTGTAATGGCTCTACTACACCATATTAACAATCAGTACAAAAGCTCCACCGTCTCTAAACAGATTGTTTCCGCAATTAGTATCTATGTACTAAGTTAGCAATAAAAATACATATAGGTCCATTTCCTCGGGCTCTACCTCCCAAAAGTGTTGCAAAAATAAAATGAAATAAAAGATAATCATTTCAGGAGTAAAAGGTAAAATGTCAGCCATGAAAAACATGTCTAATAAAAATAATAGTATACTGCCTTACTGGAAAATAGACTGAAGAGCTCAAAAAATATATTTGTATTATAATGTTCTACTCTTTTGTTGATTATTGTGGTAATTTATATTACTGGGAACGCTTTGGAGCTTCCTGTACGCATAACTGCTTCAGATGAATATGAAGCAACCCATTTACTAATGCAATTCGAAACCTGACTACCCTCCTTTTACATCCAGTCAGTTCTATGAAACAGCTATTCGGCTTAATCAGCATTGTCAAATCGGTTATGAGTGTACATAGGTGACAGCCTGAATGCTTGTGTTTTCTTCTGCTTTGTCCACATATAATTTAGCCATTACTTGGTGAGGTTATCTTATTACAAAGGCCAATTTAAGAAAAGTCTGATTGTGTCATCATCGAGACACAGTAGGAAGCCCCAGACCTTCCTACCTCCCACAGAGACACTGACTCAACAACAGTACATGGAACAACTCCTTTTGTGAGACATCTAGAAACCAGTTAAGAGGCTTCCGCACCCCAAGTGAGCTCAGAATTAGCCATATTGCAACCAGCAGGAAAATTCATGGCACCCTCTCACCATAGTCCCTCCCCTGGCACAGTGTCAGGCAATTGGGAGGACAGTCCCACCTCCCACCTTCTCCCTGGGGAGAGAAAGAGAAGACGGGCCCTACGTCCTATATTCCAGTTTTTTTTTGGAGGTGGGGAGGTACTACTTGAGAAATTGGCTTCTGTCTTGCCTGCGTGGGACCAAGCATACCCCAGATGCTTGGGGCCACAGAGAACAGAAAGGAGCTGGATGCAGCGGCTGCTCCGCAGTGCCAAACGGGGGGGCGGGGGGGAGCATGGGTGTTCCTCCACTGTTCTGTCTTTCAGTGAGGTGCCCAAGGGTCTGCCTCCATGACATTGGTCTGGGCATTGATTTCTTGGATATGACATGAAAAGCTCAGACAACAAAAACAAAAATAAACAAGTGATACTTCATCAAACTAAAAAGCTTCTTTACAGTAAAGGAAACAGAGTGAAAAGGCAACCTACTGAATGGGAGAAAATGTTTGCAAATCACATGTCTGATAAGGGGTTAATATCCAAAATACAAGGAACTCCTATACCTCAATAGAAAAAAAGAATAGTAATAAATTGATTTTTAAATGGGCAAACTAAGTAGACATTTATCTAAAGAGGACATACAAATGATCAATAGGTATATGAGAATATGCTCAGCATCAGGAATCGTCAGAGAGATACATATTAGAACGACAATGGATACTACCTCACACATTATTTTCAAAAAAGGGAAATAACAAGTGTTATTTTCAAAAACCTCCTAGCAAAGAAATACCCACGGTCAGATGGCTTTTCTGGCGAACTCTATAAAAAAATAAGCAAGGTTGTGGAGAAATTGGAACACTTGTACACTGCTGGTGGGAATGTAAAGTCATGTAGCTTCTATGGGAAATAATGTGGAGGTTTCTCAAAAAATTTTTTAAAAGAACTATATGATCCAACAATTTCATGTCTGGATATTCATCCTAGGTAATTAAAATCAAGATCTTGAAGAGGGATTTTTACTCCCACGATCATTGCCATGTTCTTCACAATAGCCAAGGGGTGGAAGCAACCTAAATGTCCATGGGTAGATGAATGGATAAAAGAAATGTGATGAATACATGCAATGGAATATTATTTAGCCATAAGAAAGGAAATACTGTCATATGCTGCAACATGGATGAAACTGAAGGACATTATGATAAATGAAATAACCCAGTCACAGAACAGGTACTGCCTGATTCCATTTCTATCTATCTAAAGTAGCCAAAGCAGAAAGCAGTGGTTTGCATGGGCTAGAGCTGCTATTCAATGGGCATAAAATTTTGATATAAGAAAGTTCTGGAAGTAGAAGCCTGCAGTTCAACATTGTGCCTATGGTTAACAATATTGTACTGAACACTAAAAATGTGTTAAGAAGGTAGATCTCATGTTGTGTGTTTTACCACAAATTTTTTTTTAAGTCTAGTTATTTTTATCATGTACACCAAAATTCTTCTGGCAAATGGGAAATGTTAGGATGAGATAGATTTGCATTGAATAAAGTAAGTAAAGTGAGACAATTAAAATTTTCTAAGCCTTATGATTTCCAAAAAATATACATGACTATACTACACTGAAATGCAGCTTTCAACTAAAGTTTGTTTATGTGTTTATTTTCAAAAGTGTGAAGTTGTTATTTATTATGGCTATCAGACGAAATTTTTCTTTACTGTATTTTGCCAACTTTTTTGTGTGTCATTTATTCTGAGGAAAATTTCAAATACAGTATAGTTTTCTTATAATAGGCACATTATAGAAACTGTTTTCTTGACATGTACAATATGTTCATAATACTTTTTCCAGTCTTTCTTTGGTGTCCACGGTTATTAATAGTGACAAACTACTTTGTTTGAAGTAAAATCTAGTACTACTTAATATTTTGTACATTTTTATGTTTAGTAGTAAGGATTATATTTACATAATCTCTTGTTGAAATGCATACAACATTATCATTATTTTAGAACTGTACAACCTGTATGAGTTTTTTTTTTTTTAATTTTTTTTCTTTATTGATTTTAGAGAGAGAGGAAGGGAAGGGGGGAGAGAAAGAGAAACATCGATGAGAGAGAACATCGACTGGCCACCTCCTGCATGCCCCACACTGGGGATTTGGCCCACAACCTGGGCATGTGCCCTGACCGGGAATTGAACTGGCGACCTCTTGGTGCATGGGTCAATGCTCAACCACTGAGCCACACCAGCCGGGCAACCTGTATGAATTTTTAAAGAACAAGTTAAAATACCAATAAATAGTGATATTCAAATGCCACGTGTTTATCCACAAATATCTTACATTTATTACTTGTTAAACTTCCTCCTCTCTGTATACAAGTAAGCATACTTGCCAGACCAGAGCAAACCCATTATTTGCATGATTAATATTCACATTTCCATTTACTTTGAATGTATAGCACATTATTATCTAAATCACAGTCTTCATTTCTTTACATATTCTACCACCACTTGAATTCTGAAAATGAAGCAAATTTTTCTTTCCAAACTCTTAGACACGCTTTACTCTCCAGTTTTAAAACAGCAAACACAGTTGCCAAGAGAAGCTTTAAAATGCCAATTTTATACCCAGAGGCTATAGAGTTGAAGGAATTGTGTAGACATCATTCTAAAATTTGTACTGAATTATCTGGTTTGGCTTTCTGACCTAAAGTTCACCAGCTAATGTCCAGAGCTATCATTTATTTTCAGTTATGAAACCTTATTCAATTACTGGAAAAAAAAGGTCTTCTTTTTCCCCATCTCAAGTTTTTTCAGTAATGCTTCCATGTACCATTAAACTATTGGCACATTTGACTCCCAGAGGATAGATTTTGTTTGGCATCCCGAGGAATTTTGATATATTTAAGAAGGTGAGAAGTACACATTGGCATCATTTTTAACAACATAAGTCTAAACCCAAATTGGCTTTTACATGCCAAAGATGTGAAATGAGCCAACTGTCTAATAGTACACAGTAACTGTTCAGCTACATAAGTTGATTTCAGCAAAACAGTTTGGTGTGTGTTGCATCCTGAATCATTTAGATACAATTATGCCTGATGGTGCCTTAATAATAGAGGCAAGTCGCCCATGACTTTCACATAAGCAGACATGGGTAACGTTGAAATGTCAGTCATACTGCAGTTAAATAAAATATAAGCATGTTGCCTGAGTTCAAAGAGCCTCTTCAGCAGTGGCTGTGCTGCCCACAAACATGAGATAGGAAAAGAAACTTGAGGCTGATGATTGTGGACAGTGAACCCTTTAACTTATTTTAATAAAATGAATTGGGATATTTAAGTCAATTGGAGAAACATATTACAGATTTCCTTTACTTTTCAGATGTTAAAACATGTATGCTATTTTTATTTTTAACTAGACCAATATTTAGTGTGTGTGTGTGTGTGTGTGTAAAATATGTATATATGTAGGGTACTGTGCAATATAGGACATAGGGCTCTACAACCTATATAGAAGGAGCAAGATATAATCTTCTTTAAAGAGCTTACAGTCAAGTGGGGATGCCATGCAGTGAGAGAGCACAAGTACTAACTCAGGAAAGAGGTTGGAGTTATATTAAAAAGGTACTTTTCTCTCTGTTACCAAGTCAAGGGAAAGGGACTAGATGGGATTTTACAACATATGTAGGCTATATGAGATGACCGTTATATATTAATTTCATGACCCACGTACATTTCACTTTGGGTAATCTGGGGTCACTCCAAAGAGACAGGCAGTCATCCCCCAGTCAGCCAAGCTGAGGTGCACGGAGAAGGTAACAGGACTCCATTCTGGAGAGTTGTGCCATTGGCAGTAGGTTCATGGATAGAGAAAAGCAGCAGTACTTTTAGATATGAACCCCAGATAAAATGTCATGGAAACAGCCCTGGCCAGTTTGGCTCAGCGGTTGGAGCGTCGGCCTACAGACCAGAAAGTCCCGGGTTCGGCCCCTTCTAGGGGCACATACCAAAAAAAAAAAAAAAAAAGTCACGAAAACAGATTCTCTAATTTGGGCTGCTTCTCTCCTAGGCAGTCCCTTGTAGTGTGCTCCAGAGTGAGCAGCAGCAGAGGTTTGCTTATTTAACAATAATTAATGGTTTCTGCAAGCAACCTCTGAGCCAGGTAATGGAAAATAAAGTTGGAAACAAGTTAGAGTTCCGTCATGGAAACCTCTAGAAGATTAAATGAATTAGAGCATAGAAATTATTACTTAAAATTATATTTGGACTATGTCCCAAAAAAGACCTTTTCTTATAATATGTAAAACAGAATATTTCACAATTGTATATTATAATTTCTTTTAGAGATAAGCAGCTGAAGATAATTTTAGAACAGCTTCCAAATGTTTTCTTTTTCTGCAATGAGCAGATTCTTTAGTTGTGTTCCCTCGAGGTAGTAGTTAATATTATTATCTCTTCCTCTTATCTAAATAAATTCCTCTGCAGCAAAGTAAACCCAGGTCTTACAGCGTAGAATTCTGGTTGACATTTACTTTAATGAACACTGAACTATGTATATTATTGCTGTCTTACACACACACACACACACACACCAGACTCAGTGAACTTTCAAATATAGTAAGGCAGAAGAGGCTAGTAGAAATATTCATATATGATGAAGTGTAAAATTGTGCAGAGTAGTCTATGGTTCTAGCTCAGCAAGGAAAGTCAATTCGATCTAGAATAAGGAAGGTGCTAGGACTTGGCCAAACCTTGAAATGTGGTAGAATTAGGGAAACATTGAAAGAGGAAGGTCATCCTGATAGAGAAAAATATGAGGTTGAATGCCAGTGGCACACTTGGAAAGTCTAGACACTGGCCTGATTGAGAAAATTTGTGTTGGGGAAAGAACTGTGATGGGAATGATCTGTGGATTGCGTTGAGTACCAGGGAGCCTACGGAGAACCATCGTATGTTCTTGTCAATATGCTAATAGCAACATTTAATAAATGTTAGGATGGTAGAGGTATGTAGAACGTATTGGGGGAAACAGAGAAAAGAGTCAGAGGTGTGATTATTTTAAGTGTGAGGTTATGAAAGTGTCAAAAACTATAGTAAAATGAGGAAGGAAAGAAACATGTAAAGTCCTTTCCAATAAATGATCAACAAGGCTTCAACACGATTAGTTACAGAATGAAGAAAAATATGATAAAATGCAGCTGTTACATGTGGCCCTGTATAGTCATGCTGGCTTTTCTTTTCCTTTCTTTTTTGGTTAAACTTCACCTAAGGATACCTTTCCATTGATTTTCTCTAGATAGAGTGGAAGGGAGGGAGATGGAGAGAGAAAAACATCAATCTCACAACAATTGGTTGCTTCCCGCATGACCCCAATGGGTTCCGGGGATCGAACCTGCAACCTAGGTATGTACCCTTGAATTAAACCCGAGACCCTTTGATCCTTGGGCCAAAGCTCTAACCGCTGAGCTAAACCAGCCAGGGCAGTCATGTTGGCTTTTCCAAGAGATATTTTGCCCCGCAACTTGGACCTAAATTTTTGGTACATATGCACATAACTATTATTCCAAATTGCCTCCTATACCATTGATTTCTAATCATCATAAGTGATCTTTAAAACATCCATTATTTAATTTCTATTTTTAGTTCATCATGAGAATTTGGAGACATTTATATGTATTAAACTCAGTCTCTGTGAAATGTAGGTAAAAGGAGGAAAGGAATTATAGGTGAGAGAAGAAAGAAGGAGAAATACTTAAAAAATAAAAAAGGAAATACGTAAATTGAACTGCATAGTAATTCCTGTAACTAGAAAAAAACTAAATAGATGCTTTCATTGAACGTCATCAGGGTCACTTAAGCTTCTTTATTCCTTTCTACGAACTTCCATGAACCATTATAACTTCAATAGTGTTGATGAAGTACTTCCTAGAAGCATATTGTTTGGCTGGTAGATATTCTTCCAACCGTGTTGCTGGCACAGTAACACTTCCAGGAAGGGAACCGGGTTGGCGATGGAGCTCAGCCTCCATGTGGGCACAGTAGGCCCTTTTCCAGAGAAATGGGGCTTTTCAGAGCAGGGCCACCGCCTGCAAAGCAACTGCTTTCTTCTTAGGGCATGGTTAACTCGTTCTCACTCACAAGCATCTTTTTCCCTGTCACCGTGGCCTTTCCCTCGGGCTACCTGGGATGCCGTCATTGGTTTTCCAGTGTTCTTGATTGTCTTGCCCGGAGGTACAACCTGACCCAGATGGATGTGACATGTCGCCCTTGTCCTGTTGCTCAGCTCACTCCACAGAGGTTTCCTTCCATAAGAAGTATTGGAGGTTTTGGGGGGGTTGTTCTGTTTTTACACTTTCTGCTGTCTGCCCAATGTCTCTGAGTCCTTAAAGAGTGAGAAATGCCTGCTTTCTGATGCCTCCGTCCTGTCAGAAGCCCTCTCCCTGGCAGTGTGGTTCTTAAACAAGGATCATTTAAATGCCTTCTGTGTTAAAAATTCAGGCTTTTGTCTGTCTTCTCCCAGTTCCCCTGATTGTTCAGTGCTGTCCACATTAAGTTCCCTGTGTTCATGGTTCACCTTTTCTTTCTGTAGTGTTTAGGCAGACATGCATTTAACTGAAACATACTACAGAAAGAATATACCTTTTCTAAAGAACTCCACAGAGAATTCTTTATCCTCCAGTATTTCAATATCTCATTGTCAGGATCTCTACATGTAAATCATATGAAATTTTAAAGGCTGAAAGAATCTAGGAAATCACCAAGTTCTTATCTTTTATTTGATGTATGAGAAGGTTAAATCTTAAAGAGGTATATACTCAGGGTAACGTATGCATTTTAAATGATGACTTTCTAACTAGTCTACTGGTGGAAACTGGCTTTGGCACCTGTCTGTAAAGCTGGTTCTAGCTATAGCCAAGAACAAAATCCAAAGCCCTTTTAAGGGCTTAATTTATCTCATACATTAATTGCATTTCTACTTTATGTCTAGCAACTTAAAAATTAATTTTACTATATACAATCTTCCTTCTCCCCAACCACCCATCCATCATGTGTCCTCTCTCAGGTCTACATTTTGGAAGCTCTGAGAGGAGAGAGAACCAGTATCTGGGGTTAGAGAAGAGAAGCACAGGATATGCAGCTGCTGTTAATACCATATGCAGTGAGGAGGGGGCAGCGGAATCATCCCTGTCCAAAGGCTGGACTGGAAGGAAAAAGAGAAAGATCGCATACCCAGAGTTTAACATTGAATATACATTCAATAAATATTTTTGAATGAATAAGATGAAATGAAATGAATCAATGAACCATAGACCCAAAGCTCTGTCTCAGCATAGCCCCACAGAACCTCTTGGATATCTCCATTTGCTGATCCCAAAGACGCTTGAAATCAAACATGTCAAAAACGGAATTAATCACCTTTCCATGTCTCTCATACTCTTCTAGCATTCCCTATGTCCTATTCCCTAGCATGAATCCAGCCACCTAAACCACTAATGTAGAAGAGTCATCCTCTCTCATTCGTACCTCACCTCCAGGCCTTTAACAGATCCCATGAACTCTAACTTCACAGCATCCAAGATCTAATTGAAAGTCTTACACACAAAAAGAAAAGATGCAAAATGCAGATGGTTTATCACAATTTCAAGTAATCCCTCTCTTGTAAAAGCTGTGAACAGAGAAAGGGAAAGCTATTCAACTTATGTTATAAAACATGTATTATCAATACTAGTAAGGGATACTACAGAAAAAAAGAAAATTGTAGATCAGTTTCCCTTCTGATCATAGGCACAGAAGTCCTAAATAAAACACACAAAACACTGTCAAACAGAATTTGGCAGTTCATTCCCTCTTCTTCCCCCTCCCCCCCCCCCCACTCTACCTGAAGGTAAATGAAAAAAATATATATCCTCAGGTAAGGATTGAAAAAAAAGAAAAAGTCTGGCAGTCAAATAAGTTGGTGAGAATTTAGAGAAATAGGAATTTTTATACAGTATTCATGGGATTATAAGTTGCTACAACTTCTGGGAACAAATTAACGATGCCTTGTAATATTGAGAGTGTACATATCCTTTGACCGAGAAATTCTACTCTGGATACACTCTTTAGAAAAACTTCAGCATATGCACAAGAAGAATAAAAGAATGTTGAATATAGCATTTCTTATAGGACAGAAAAATTGAAAACACCATAAATGTCTATCAACAGGAGGATGGATATTAATTTCATACATAGACAATGGAACACTACTATAGAGCTGTTTAAAATGAGCTAGAGCTCATTTATCATGTATCAACATGGTAAATCTCCAAATCATTACATCTGTATGAAATAAAACAAGTTGCAAAATGATACATTATAATACCATTTATATACAATTTTAAACATAACATATAATATTATTTATGTGTATACACACACACACACATACATATATATACAAGGTGGGGCAAAAGCAAGTTTACAGTTGTTTATATGGAAAAGAATAAAATAATTAATAATAATACAAGAATGAACTGTTTCACATACAACTGTAAACCTACTTTGGCCCCATCCATCCTGTGTATATACTTAGTGGTAGTTCAAACTGTCAATGAGAAAAATAAATGTTAAATGTATTTAGTGCTCACCTCGGAAGAGTTTGGACTGGTGAGGATCTTACTACGCTTGTATTCTAGGGCCAATGTGGCCAAATGTTGGAATATGATGAACTCTAGTGATGAACGTGTGGGTGTTTCACTTAATGTTATTTTCTGAGTCTTTTGTATGCTTGAAATATGAATATACACATACACCGAATCTCGGCACTTCTTACCCCTCTGCAGCTACCGTCCTGACCCTGACCCCCATTTATCAGGCCCACCCAGCTGCAACCACATTCTTGCCGTTCTTACCTCTGCGTCTGGCTCCTTGTACTCTGCCTGGCGCGCTCCGCCCGGTGTGCATCGCTGTCTCCTCCCCTTCACTCGCTCCACCCAGGTGTGCATCGCTGTCTCCTCCCCTTCACTCGCTCCACCCAGGTGTGCATCGCTCTCTCCTCCCCTTCACTCGCTCTGCCCGGTGTGCATCGCTGTCTCCTCCCCTTCACTCGCTCCACCCAGGTGTGCATCGCTCTCTCCTCCCCTTCACTCGCTCCACCCAGGTGTGCATCGCTCTCTCCTCCCCTTCACTCGCTCCGCCCGGTGTGCATCGCTCTCTCCTCCCCTTCACTCGCTCCGCCCGGTGTGCATCGCTCTCTCCTCCCCTTCACTCGCTCTGCCCGGTGTGCATCGCTCTCTCCTCCCCTTCACTCGCTCCGCCCGGTGTGCATCGCTCTCTCCTCCCCTTCACTCGCTCCGCCCGGTGTGCATCGCTCTCTCCTCCCCTTCACGCGCTCCGCCGGTGTGCATCGCTCTCTCCTCCCCTTCACTCGCTCCGCCCCGCCCGGTGTGCATCGCTCTCTCCTCCCCTTCACTCGCTCTGCCCGGTGTGCATCGCTCTCTCCTCCCCTTCACTCGCCCCGCCCCGCCCGGTGTGCATCGCCCTCTCCTCCCCTTCACTCGCTCTGCCCGGATGTGCATCGCTCTCTCCTCCCCTTCACTTGCTCTGCCCGGGTGTGCATCGCCCTCTCCTCCCCTTCACTCGCCCCGCCCCGCCCGGTGTGCATCGCCCTCTCCTCCCCTTCACTCGCCCCGCCCCGCCCGGTGTGCATCGCTCTCTCCTCCCCTTCACTCACGGCTCTGCTGGAGCCCTCCTCCCAGAGGCTGCCCGGCCGAAGCAATGACACCGCTCCCACAGAGTGCCTCGCTCAGGATCGCCCTCTGTAACATCATTCCCAATTAAAGAAACCAGGGCTCCTAGGAGAAGTGCCTGATTAGGGCCAGGGGAAGAAAATATAAGATGAACTGAGTATCCTGGTTCAAAAATTTAAGAAATGATTTCTAAAAAAGCACGGAGGGAGCACAGGATCCCACATGCAGCAGCTCCTAACGACCAGTTTGAGCCACAAAATAAATAATGATAGGATTGATTTTTTTAAACCCAAAGGATAAAATAAGTCTATACTAATAGAAATAATCTAGTAAGTTAATAAATGTAGGAGGATAAAGGGAAATAGAAAACCTCCATTAGGCAAACACCACAATAATAAATGTGCAAGCTCACGGAGGAAGACAACAGATTGATGGTTACGGAGAGGAAGGTGAGTGGAGGGAGGACGAGACGGATGAATGGGGTAAAATTATGTGGTGACACATAGAAACTAGACTCTTGGTGGTGAGCACAAGGTAGTACAGACAGGTGTCGAGTTGTACTGTCGTTCACCTGAAATGTATGTATAATGTAAACCAGTGTTACCTGAGTAATCATTTCAGGGGACAAATCTGGTTGTGTCACTTCTCGTAATTAAAGTCCTTCGTTGACTCACCATTGCCTTCAGAGTGAAAGCCTTCCACGTGCTGGCCCCTGCCTAATTCTCAGCTTGGTCGTTGCCTGTTTTCTAACATGAACCATAAACTCCACTCGTACCAAACAACCCAGCCTGTCACATCCCTCTTTGACTTTGACTTTGCCGTTTACTTTCTTCTCCTGGGAGTCTGACTGCCGAACTCTAACTTGCCCTTTAAATTCAACTGGAGCAGAACCTGCTCTTCAAAGCCTTTCCTCGTCTGCTAGTCACACCGTGACTTCAGCACCTTGCACGTATCTCCCTCGCAGAACCTTCTTGAAGACAAGGACTCCTTGCATCTCCAGCTAGCTTGGTGCCTGGTACATAGTAGGTGCTCAGTAAATGTTTGTTGAGAAAGGAAGGGAGAAAGGGAAAAAAGGAAAGCAGAAAGGGAAGAGTTTAAGTTATATAAATATTAAGCAAATAAACTCTTCTCTGACTTTTCTCCTATATTTCTGTGACTTCAAGTTCTCCACACGTGCATATTTGATTTATTTTACCTGGTCCTCTCCTTTTCCTTTGACATCGATGAAACATTTATATCAATTAACTGAGGAATATTTAAAAGTTGGCCACTTTGACATAAACTATTCTGGTAAGCATGGTATTGAGCCAGACTGAGACCGTAGGATACTTGTCTCATTTTAACCTTCAGAGAATCTGCTAATCCAGTGACATCTAAAGGTAGACCCAGAAGTATGTTTTTAAAATGTGTGCGATCTTAAACAAAGAAATCAAAATATGCCTTCCATTTACTGATTATGTTTCCTCTTTATAATGTGCTGAGACATTTAATTGGTATTTATTTGCTATACCCAGGATGTGGAAAGCCTTGGAAGAGGCTAAATAAATTAACCTCTAAGTTTGGGGTCTACTTAGGATGCAGTAAAAAGAAATTTCTGAGGGAAAATAGGGGAAGCCTAAGGCTCATGCAAGAGGGAAGGTCCTGGTTGCATTTTTACCTCAATGAATTCTTTCCAAATCAGGCTGCAGATTTTTCCTCATTTACCACGCCAAGCTCGGTATTTTTAGTAACCGTGATACAGAGCAGCAGCCTGTCATTTGGAAGCTGACAAATAAGCATACTGTTCCTCTTACACACAATATGCCACACATCTTTATTTCCTCTCATCCTCACAGAAGCTCTTTAGCTTGCCATGTTTCTTTAAGGAGATGGCAAGGAGTCCTGGCTAATAAGCTCTTGGGGTTATTCAATATCCCTCTTCAGCGCTCATTTTCTGAAGTTGAAAACACTCATGCATGTGCACACACGCACACTCAACTTTGTCAGGGGTGAAGCACTTCCAAATGCCACTTGAATGTCATTAAAAGACTCCTGGGCTTGATAGGACTCATTACACAAGACGCCAGGCCTAGCTGTTTGCTCAAACTTTGGTCTAAGGAAAGGACATGTCTTGTTTTTTTTTTGTTTTTTGTTGTTAAAGGCTCTTAGAAATGGAGGTTAACAGTTTTTTATATTTCTATAAAAATGTATGCTGGATATATCATTTGAAAACAAAACAAGTAACAGAATGTCTTTCTTTTTTTATTTTAATCCTTACCCAAGGATATGCTTACTGATTTTAGAGAGAGGGGAAGGGAGACAGAGAGAAACAGAGAGAGAGAGAGAGAGAGAGAGAGAGAGAGAGAGATCGATCAGTTGCCTCCTGCACACACCTGGACCGGGGATTGAACCTACAACCAAGGTATGTGCCCTGACTGGGAACTGAACCCAAAACCTTCCAGTGCACGGGATGACACTCCAACCAACCAAGCCACACTGGATAGGGCCAGAATTTCTTAGTACAGAATATATTCTAGAAAAGCATCTGTCATTTCTTTGGCTTTGGATAAGAAATCAAAGTCTATTTGACTTATTATTGCTCCTAGTTTCTAGTCTAGAGTTTTCTGTTTTCCCTTCCTAGTCATTATAATTTTCTACAGAAGTCCAGGACAGTATTAAGCAATTTTATGTTTAATGTCATTTATTAATTGTATATTTAATTCCAAGTCACTCCATGGTTAATAGTGTTATTTTTAAATGCCATTATAAAAGTCTCCCAGTGCACCTTGAAATTACTCCAACTCCGTTTTCACCTTCTCATCTCTGAGAATAGTCCCAATTTCATCCTATGGCTGAGTCTACCCCTAGGTAAATTCCTCAGATCCACTAATTATAACATCCCAGATCCACTAATTCCATCTGTGAACCTCACTCGTGTTCACTCTGTATTATTCCGGCAGTGGGGTCCGTTTGAGATGTGCAGTAGCATAGCTAGGAAGTTAATGGTTGTTGAAATCAAATAGATAGACTCGTAGGAACTTAAGATTGTAAATCCAAGGTTTCGTGGATGGTGATTGCGCTTACTCTGTGTTTCAACCAGACTAGACTACTTGACCATGGAAGTTGTCAGAGTAGAAAGTTCTCTGCTTTGGCTTTTTTTTTTTAATCCAGCACCAGTTTTCTCAGGCAGCATGTGTCACAAGATATTGTGCAAGACCTCACCTCATACTAAAACATATTAGATGAAATGATTAAGCTTTGATTTTCATCCTGTTGTTAGTATGTTAACAAGGAGGGTGAGACTTTTAATAAAAGAAATAACATTTAAAGATCTTAAATGACCTATCTTGACGTCTTCTTATTGCTAGATACCAGCTTGTGACTCACTCTATCTTTATGTTCAGTGAAAATGAACAAAATTGCTTAATGGGATTTTATTTAAATGACTGTACATGTTGAAAAACCAATATGTTCTGGTTTATTCTGGTACCTATAAAACAAATAGCACAGCACAGCCAGTGTGGCTCAGTGGTTGAGTGTCAACCCCTATACCAAGAGATTCGATTCCGGGTCAGGGCACATGCTCAGGTTGTGGGCCCAATCCCCAGTGGGGGGCATGCAGGAGGTGGCCAATCAATGTTCTCTCTCATTGATGTCTCTCCCTCTCCCTTCCTCTCTCTCTAAAAATCGATGAAAAAAAAATTTTTTTTAATAAAATAATAAAGAATAAATTAAAAATTAAAAAATAAATAAAACAAATAGCACAAAGAAGTTGTACCTGGTGTGCCCACATAATGAATGAATTCTTCTCCCAAGTAATTAATTTACAAACCAAGAAATTCTTCCCCATTGACATTTTCCTGTAGTAGAAAGGAAAATTAGAGAATTTGTTAGTATTCCCTTTAATTTGAAGTACTGTGAATGTTTAATGTATAATTCTATAAGAATACTCTACTTGCCCTGGCCAGTTGTCTCAGCGGTTGAGCGTCGGCCTGCGGACCAGAGAGTCCCGGGTTCAGTTCCCGCTAGGGGCACGTACCACCAAAAAAAAGAAAAGAAAAGAATACTCTATTTAAAAATCATTGATTCTATCCTGAATGACTGACTGGAGAAGTTATATTAACATTAGCATTACCATATGAGGGTAAGAAAAATGTATCAGTTATGGATATTCAAACTATCCTTCCATTTTTAAAAAGTTTTATCATAAAAGGTGTCTGAAATAAGAATTCACTTTTCTTCTCCAAAGCTACCAAAAGTGTATAATTCTACTACTATATAAATCATATCTTCTTATAAACCTCTGCTAAGTATAAAACAGCCTATTGCTTTGTTTTTATTAATGTGCATTTTCATATACCAGTCACATTATTTTTCCTGTAATGTCATACCTTTTTTAAGTGTTTGCTAATTACCAACTAGAGTAGTTTGTATTCATCAGCCTCAATGATTGTATGAAGTCATCAGAAATATTGATGAGCCTGACCGCCATAATTAAATGATACATGCCCATATTTCCACCTGTCTTGGGATGAACTATTTATCACCTAAACTCCCAGCAAATTACACAATAGCTTCTCCAGTGCTGGGGGGGAAAACCTGCACTGCCTACATGGACACTGTAAAAACTGAAGTTTGGGCTGAGTAATATCTTTGACCTGTTTTTTTCCAAAAGGTACTACTTTGAAAACACACGTGTCACCACATTAAATGTAGCATTGATATTCTAGACCCGAGAGGGCCTATTCCCTTTTCCATATGAGTTTCATGATCTTTCTAGGACACCTCTGTTCCTGGAAAGAAAATTACCATAAGCTCCAGCTTAATAGATCAGATAAAGATAAAATGCCCCTCTCATTTTATCTTTCATGCTTTGGCAGGTTCTTCTCCTTAAGTACAGGAATACATCAGTTTAAGCATGCTAGATACTTTTATTTTTTTTTTGCAATTTTTATTAATCATTTTTATTATAGATGTTTCTCCTTTTTCCCTCATTGATAACCTCCTCCCAATCTCGCCCCCACCCCCAGCATTGTTGTCTATAAATATGGATTCATAAAAGCATTAGGAGAGAATATTTATAAAAGACCTATAATGTAATCCATTTAAGTATAAATCAAATAGTGTGTCTCATTTCATAACAACTTAATTTAGATAAAACTTTTCAGGAATTAATCTACCCTGTACTTAGAAGACTTCCTGAGATATTCCAGGTGTGTCTAAAGGAAAATTAACTGCAAATTAATTTTTTAACTCGATTAATTTTATGACTAAATTTTTTAACTTGATTATATTATGATCATAATAGTAGGGCCCACCCAACCTTTATCAGAATGCTGTATGTTTCTAAATGATATGATGTAATGCCTTTTCCTGTCCAAAACTGATGTAGTTTAATAATTTACTGCTGTTTTCAAACAGGTTAGGATTTTCCCACTAGTTGTATACCCCCAAGAGTGGGGGACTGTGTGGCTTCATTATTTTTTAAGTATTTTGTGAACCTTCAGCCCTGTCAGGAGTTAAGCTCTACGTTCTGCCCCATAATTAGCTTAGGTATCAA